>NW_027507789.1:163145257-164525257 GCF_037356315.1 Lithobates pipiens
TCTGCAGCTCCTCCGGGGTTACCTTAGGTCTCTGTGCTGCCTCTCTGATTAATGTCCTCCTTGCCCGGTCCGTGAGTTTTGGTGTGCGGCTGTCTCTTGGCAGCTTTGCTATTGTGCCATGTTCTTTCCATTTGGTTATGATAGATTTGACGATGCTCCTAGGGATCATCAAAGATTTGTTTTGTTTTTTAACTTAACCCTGACTTGTACTTCTCAACAACATTGTCCCTTACTTGTTTGGAGAGTTCCTTGGTCTTCATGGCAGTGTTTGGTTAGTAGTGCCTCTTGCTTAGGTGTTGCAGCCTCTGGGGCCTTTCAAAAAGGTGTGCATATGTAATGATAGATCATGTGACACTTAGATTGCACACAGGTGGACATCATTTCACTAATTATATGACTTCTGAAGATAATTGGTTGCACCAGAGGTTTTTATGGGCTTCATAAGAAAGGGGGTGAATACATACACACATGACAATTATCAGTTTTTTATTTCAGAAAAATAGTTTTATGTATATATTTTTCCTAATTTTACTTCACCAACTTAGACTATTGTGTTCTGATCCATCACATATAATTCAGATTAACAAAACATTGAACTAAAGGCTGTAATGTAACACAATAGGTAAAAAGCCAAGGGGGGTGAGTACTTTTGCAAGGCATTGTATATAGTCATGTGTGAACAATGTAATCAGGGTCAGACTCAATACGCATCCCTGATGTACCCCTGTATGCAGAATAACAGTATTAGACACCTGAACTCCTATTCTCATGATTTTTGGTCTGTTTGTTAGCAAATCCTTAATCCATGACCACAGTAGTGGATATACAACCAAAGTATTTAACTCTTTCACTAATTTGTTAGGAACTACCGTGTTAAATGCTGAGATAAAATCAATGCATAACATAGACATTGCATCAACTGTGGATCTGTTTGCACAATAGGCCAATGGATATGTATCCTGGACAACAAGAATGCTTCTAAAAAAAAACAGAAAAGGAACACTAAGAGCTTATCCAATTTAATCTAGATCGGATGGAAATAGTCAGCAGCTTAGAGAAAAAGTTTGCATATGCTTATCCTTTATAACGATCTGTTTTCACCGTCCTCCAGGGGGTTAAATACAGTTATAGCAGCTCCCCTGGGATAGCGTTCCTCTGAATACACAGCCATATAAGAAAAAAACAGGAAAAGGATTCCCAAAAGGCATTCTTCAAAAAGGAACAACCGGATCAAATTAACTTTCTTTATTGAATATCCACATATAACCAATGAAAAAATTATTGAGTAAACACCCACCTCCAACACATTTAATTCAAATTAAGATACCGGTCTTGATGGGACACAGGTAGCCACCACAACCAATTATACCACACACTCATCCATCCTACAAAAATACATATAAAGCCGCGTACACACGGGCGGACTGTCTGTCCAACTTAGTCAGTCGAAACACATTTCAGCGGACAGTCCGCTCGTGTGTGGGCTTCAGCGGACTTTTTCAGCGTGCAGTCTGGCGGACTAAGTATTTCGGAATTTCCGTAATATTGTCCGTCCAACTTTGGTTTCAGCGGACAGTCCGCTCGTGAGTAGGCTAGTTGGACGGACTAAGTATGGCGCATGCTCAGAAAGGATTTACACGGCGAAAGGTTGCATTGCTGTGTATTGGACGTCCTATTTCTAGTCCCGTCGTACGTGCTGTACACGTCATCGCGCAAGCTTTCGACGGACTGTTTGTTCATCGTGTGTGGTCAAGTCCGTTCATTCGAAAGTAGGACGGACTGTCCGTCGGATTGTCTGACGGACTAAGTTGGTCATACAGTCCGCCCGTGTGTACGCGGCTTTACTCAAAAATATATTTCAAAACCACCCATGGCCAGTATACGTTAGAAAGATATATAAATAATAAAATATTTCATGAGAGTTCGTATTTTGTCTCTGCTTCAATTAAGGTGCACTTGCATGGAACTAAAAGCTTCCCACCTGAAGTTCAATATAGTATGCCACAGTTCATTGTTAACATTATTTGCATGGAAGTAAATAAAGTGGAATACGTCTGTGATCACAGGCGATTATAGTGGTGACAGTATTAAGGAAACAAAACTTATTTCTGAATAAGCATCCCCTTCAAATATATGGGTTGATACAGCTCACCGTTTGTCAGTGCTCTTTCATTGAAGTCCATGTGTATATATAACGCCCAATTATATCCACAGTAAGGCATAGACACAGGTCATATGTATCAAATGCTCGTGATCCACACCAAAATTATTCTGGTCTGCTCCACTTATCTCATGAAGGTGTATAACACAGTCTACAGACCATGCAGGCTGGGCAGCGTAATTTGCCTTAGTTCACTAGTGTACGCTTATAGCGGAGATCTTTGGATGCATTAAAGCAGTCCGTTGTGTGGGTGGAACATCTGTGCCCCCACCACGAAAGATGGGATGAGGTATAGCTTACGCGTTTCACTCATCACCAAGCATGCTCTGAGGAAGCAGCCCTGTACTGTCGGTGGCAGCGTGTCACGGAGACATCGCTTGTCACCGAGGGGGTGTGAACAGCCATTGGACATGGCTGTTTACCACGTCACATTATAAAGAACAGCCTACATACACAGGAGCCATCCACCTGACCTCCGTTAAATCCCAATAACTATTAATTTTTTTATTATTATGATCCCTTTGATTAATAAAAGACCGGTGCAATAACAGGTACTAAAACAATCGGTCATGAACCAAATCTAAAGGGGCTAATCCAGGAACATCCAGCCATGAGGCCCATAACTTGTCAAACTTGCCTCTTTTACCTCTGTGCTGGTATATACATTTTTCTAATCGAAGGGGGGACTCACCACAGCTTGTCTTGGCATGTCTTCCAATGGGAGTGCATTAAGTATACCTAATATACAGTGTTTAGGATCAACCGGGATCTTAGTCTGGAAGACTCTGTTAATAGTAGTCAGGACCTGAGCCCAATATAAATGGAGCTTCGGACATCTCCAGAGGAGATGTATCAAATCTCCATGATCTCTACTACATCTAGTGCATTCAGCACCCGATCTCACCCCCATACAAGCTAATCTAGCTGGTGTATAGTGAACCCTTAAAAGGATATATAGTTGTGACACATGCTGAGCTACAATCAGTGAACACTGGGGGACAGCCTGTAGGACTTCTTCCCACTGCTCCTCCTCAACACCGCCTTAAGGGGGGCGCCACCATGCAAGAGGCCGATGAGCATGGCATAGCTACAGGATATAAATCCTTTGTATGTGGTAGCCTCAAACAGGTAATTAAAGATAGAAGTGGCATCCAAAGACCATTGCGTCTCATCTCCTGAGCCCTAATCGCATGTTGAAGCTGTATGTAATAAAAGTGCATTGTATCAGAAAGTCTAAATACCTCTCTGAGCTCCAGGAATGATCTCAACGTTCCCTCCCGAAAGATATGGGTCAAATGAGATATTCCACATTTTAACCACTTTACGCCATAGGGTATTTTCGCTATTTCCGGAAAATAATTGTTATTCCATATAGGGCTGTATTTAGTGAAACCCTGTACCCCTTGCATAGTTCTTACCTTATTCCAGATTTTCTACATGAGTGCATATGTAGAATAGAGTTTATTAGATTTACTGAATTTTAGGGCCTCAAGACCATCTGCCACCCTCGATCCCATCGTAAAGCTGAGTATTTTAGGAGAGGAATCTAGCAGATTCCTGGTGGAGGCTTACTGCCCTCGCTATGTGTTGTAGCTGTGAACCTAAATAGTATAGCCAAGGATTAGGCAACGCCAATCCTCCTGCTTCTTTTGGGTGGTGTAATTGTTCTAGTTTTATCCTGGCAGGTTTGGACTGCCAGAGCAATGACCTAAAAATGTAGTTTATTATTCTAAATTTGATCAAGGGAATGACCATTGGGGTGTTATGTAGCACATAGAGCAGCTGTGGCATCATAATCATTTTGATAAGATTTACGAGTCCCGCTAGGGATACCATAAGCCTGCTCCATACTTTGACTTTATCTCGACAATGATTGAGTAGGGGGGTTAGATTAAGTCCAATGTAGTCCATGGGTTGGGGGTTACTTGTATGCCCAGGTATCTAAAAGAATCCGAGATTGGAATGTCCTGTATGGTTGACACAGATGGGTTGGGCGTCTTGTCTAGTAACATAAGAGAGGACTTAGTCCAATTTACGACCAGGCCAGAGTATTCCCCAAACTCTCTTATCTCCACCATGACCTCTCTTATGGTTTCAGACATATCACCAAGGACCAGCATCGTGTCATCCGCGTACATTATTATTTTTTCCTGAAGTTCCCTGTACCTAAATCCCTGTATGGAAGTATTGGATCACACCAAAGTGCACTCCAGGACCTTGAGATGCCTCTTATGGAGCCACTCCTTAGTTTCGTTGGCTGTCTGTTTTCGGGTCATTGTCATGCTGGAAGACCAAGCCACGACCCATCTTCAATGCTCTTACTGAGGGAAGGAGGTTGTTGGCCAAGATCTCGCAATACATGGCCCCATCCATCCTCCCCTCAATATGGTGCAGTCACCCTGTCCCCTTTGCAGAAAAGCATCCTCAAAGGATGATGTTTCTACCTTCATGCTTCACGGTTGGGATGGTGTTCTTAGGGTTGTACTCATCCTTCTTCTTCCTCCAAACACAGAGAGTAGCGTTTAGACCAAAAAGCTCTATTTTTGTCTCATCAGACCACATGACCTTCTCCCATTCTTCCTCTGGATCATCCAGATGGTCATTGGCAAACTTCAGATGGGCCTGGACATGCGCTGGCTTGAGCAGGGGGACCTTGCGCATGCTGCAGAATTTTAATCCATGACAGCGTAGTTTGTTACTAATGGTTTTCTTTGAGACTGTGGTCCCAGCTCTCTTCAGGTCATTGACCAGGTCCTGCCATGTAGTTCTGGGCTGATCCCTCACCTTCCTCATGATCATTGATGCCCCACAAGGTGAGATCTTGCATAGAGCCAAAGACCGAGGGAGATTGAACGTCATCTTGAACTTCTTCCATTTTCTAATAATTGCGCCAACAATTGTTGTCTTCTTACCAAGCTGCTTGCCTATTGTCCTGTAGCCCATCCCAGCCTTGTGCAGGTCTACAATTTTATCCCTGATGTCCTGAATATCGCAGCTGAAATCAAGACTCATCAGACCAGGCAATGTTTTTTCAATCTTCTATTGTCCTTCTAGTGTATTCTCTCAGTCCTCCCTTCTCAGTGCTCAGCTGTCAGTTAATTGCCAGCACTCATTGTTCAACAGCGGCTAGTAATCATTTCCTGCTCGTCAGTCCAGCCTACAGCCAGCCCCTTCTAGCTATTTAAACTGCCTGGTTCATTTCTTTCATGCCTTTGCCTTGGTCAAACATATCTGGAAACTCTCTGCTGTTTTCCTGTTGAAGACTTGCCTGTTTGACATCCCTTCTGATTCCTGATCCTGTCTGCTGCCTCCGACTACACTGATCTTTCGCTTCCTGATTTACTGGCTTGTTCTGACTACCTGCTTTGGCTACTGTATTTATTTACTAGTAATGGCGGCGATCAATGACTTATAGCAGGACTTTGTACTATTTTTACTATTTTATTTTTAAAAGGTGTGATTTTTACTGCATTTTCTGTCTCCGTTTGATTCATGGTTCTTGACACCATGCCACATTCAAAGTCACTTAAATTCCCTTTTTTCCCCATTCTGGTGCTCGGTTTGAACTTCAGCAAGCCGTCTTCACCACGTGGCTGATTAGCAATTTGTGTTACCAAGCATTTGAACAGTAAATTGGACAATAAAGTGGCTGATGAGTGTAAATAAATTAACCATTACTATTTACTTACTGAATTCAACCACTTGCCGACCGCCGCACGACGATATACGTCGACAGAATGGCACGGGCAGGCATATGGGCGTATATATACGTCCCTGCCTTCCCGCGGGTGGGGGGCCAGATCGGGCCCCCCCCCCCCCGGTGCCAGCGGCGGTCAGTATCCGTTCAGGAGCGATCCGGGATGAGGGGGCGGCCATTCGTTCATGGCCACCCCCTCACGATCGCTCCTGACGAATGGAAGTGAGGCGTGACATCACTTCCTCTCCTGTAACGTAAACACAGGCAGAGGAAGTGATGTAATCTCTCCTCCGTGTCGGTATTTTTCGTTCCGGCACCGAGGAGAGAGGATCGGTGAGTTGCACCAACACGACACTACACAGTAGAACATGCCAGGCACACTCTCACCCCCCGATTACCCCCCCAATCACCCCTGCCCCCCCAGTCACAGTGACACCAATTGCATTTTTTTTTTTTTTTTGCATTGGTGTCATTTGTGACTGTAATAACTGTTAGGGCAGTTAGGGTTAGCCCCCTTTAGTTCTAAGGTACCCCCCTAACCCCCCCAATAAAGGTTTAACCCCGTGATCACCCCCCGTCGCCAGTGTCACTAAGGCTGGGTTCACATTGCAGCGGTTTATGAGAACAGATGTGATTCGCACCGCACTGCAGTACAAATCACATCCGATCTCTGTGCGATTCGAGTTCAGCCATACAGATAGTATGGCTGAATTCGCGTTGCACCCGCCGCAAACTCGCACGGGACCCTTTTCTTGGTCCGCAGCAGAATCGGATCGCATGGGTGTTCACACCATGCGATCCGAGTTTGCAGATCGCACTGCGATATGCAAACTGATCTGGGGGTGTCATTAACATTTCACTGACACTCCCAGCAGTTCGCATAGGGCAGTGTGAACTGCCGCTGGGAGGCATGCGATGCGGGAACCCGCCGCGGATTCGCTCCAGTGTGAACCCAGCCTAATAAGCGATCGTTTTTCTGATCGCTGTATTAGTGTCACAGGTGACGCTAGTTAGGCAGGTAGGTATTTAGGTTCGCCGCAGCTTTTTATAGCGCCAGGGACCCCCATATACTACCGCATAAAGCCCCCTGATTGCCCCCTAGTTAACCCTTTCACCAGTGATCACCATATAACTGTTACAGGTGACGCTGGTTGGTTAGTTATTTTTTTATAGTTTCAGGGCACCCGCCATTTATTACCTAATAAAGGTTTAACCCCCTGATCACCCGGCGGGTGATATAAGTTTGAGGGTCAGATAAGGTCTGCGTCGCCCCAGGCAGCGTCAGGTTAGTGCCAGTACCGCTAACACCCACGCACAAAGCATACACCTCCCTTAGTAATATAGTATCTGATCAGATCTATATTAGCGCCCAGACCAGCCCACCCAAGTGCAGTATCGATCGATCACTGTCACTTACATTCGCAGAGTCAGGCCTGATCCCTGCGATCGCTAACAGTTTTTCTTGTAGCGTTTTGATACAGTCGCTGACAGCCTAGGTGCTTTTTTACCTGTGAGTCTCACTAGTGTACCCCTAAATTTAGGGGTGTCTACTTTCCAAAATAGGGTCATTTGGGGGGGGGGGGGTTTGTGCCATCTTGGCATTTTATGGCCTTCAAAACTGTAATAGGTAGTGAGGAGTGAAGTCAAGTGTGAGCAATATATCATTTAGTGACAACTTTGTGAAAAAAAAATTAAAAAAAATTAAAGTTTGTAATATTCCCGCAACTTGTGGCAAAATATAAAATATTCCATGGACTCAACATGCCTCTCAGCAAATAGCTTGGGGTGTCTACTTTCTAAAATGGGGTCATTTGTGGGGGTTTTGTGCCATCTTGGCATTTTATGGCCTTCAAAACTGTAATAGGTAGTGAGAAGTGAAATCAAAAATTTACGCCCTTAGAAAGCCTGAAGGCGGTGCTTAGTTTTCGGGGCCCCGTACGCGGCTAGGCTCCCAAAAAGTCCCACATATGTGGTATCCCCGTACTCAGGAGAAGCAGCAGAATTTATTTTGGGGTGTCATTTCACATATGCCCATAGCATGTGTGAGCAATATATAATTTAGTGACAACTTTGTGAAAAAATAAAAATAAAAGTAAAAGTTTGTAATTTTCCCGCAACTTGTGGCAAAATATAAAATATTCCATGGACTCAACATGCCTCTCAGCAAATAGCTTGGGGTGTCTACTTTCTAAAATGGGGTCATTTGTGGGGGTTTTGTGCCATCTTGGCATTTTATGGCCTTCAAAACTGTAATAGGTAGTGAGAAGTGAAATCAAAAATTTACGCCCTTAGAAAGCCTGAAGGCGGTGCTTGGTTTTCGGGGCCCCGTACACGGCTAGGCTCCCAAAAAGTCCCACATATGTGGTATCCCCGTACTCAGGAGAAGCAGCAGAATTTATTTTGGGGTGTCATTTCACATATGCCCATAGCATGTGTGAGCAATATATCATTTAGTGACAACTTTGTGTAAAAAAAAAAAAAAAATTTAGTTTTTTTGTCATTATTCAATCGCTTGAGGCAAAAAAATAAAATATTCAATGGGCTCAACATGCCTCTTATCAATTTCCTTAGGGGGTCTACTTTCCAAAATGGGGTCATTTGGGGGGGTTTTGTACTGCCCTGCCATTTTAGCACCTCAAGAAATGAGATAGGCAGTCGTAAACTAAAAGCTGCGTAAATTCCAGAAAACGTACCTTAGTTTGTAGATGTGACAACTTTTGCGCAAACCAATAAATATACAGTTATTGACTTTTTTTTTACCAAAGACATGTGGCTGAATACATTTTGGCCTAAATGTATGACTAAAATTGAGTTTATTGGATTTTTCTAATAACAAAAAGTAGAAAATATCATTTTTTTCCAAAATTTTCGGTCTTTTTACGTTTATATCGCAAAAAATAAAAATCGCAGAGGCAATCAAATACCATCAAAAGAAAGCTCTATTTGTGGGAAGAAAAGGACGCAAATTTTGTTTGGGTACAACATTGCATGACCGCGCAATTACCAGTTAAAGCAGCGCAGTGCCAAATTGTAAAAAGACCTCTGGTCATTGACCAGCAAAATGGTCCGGTCTGAAAGTGGTTAAGGAATTTGAAAATAAAAGAATAATGTAGCTGGTGCAAAAGTGTAGTTAGCATGTGAGTTTTTACATTCCCTCCAAATCTTCCTTGTAGCCAGCTTTGGCCAAGGTTTCTAAAAGTATCTGAATGACCCTGCAGCAGTTTTTCATGTTGTTCTACCCAAATGCTGGTCCATTCTAGGGAAAGCTTCATCACTTCTCAGTAGTGCCAAAGCTCGCTCCCTCCAAATATTTCTATTGGCCAATTCCTATGAGGCTGCCTCACTGGCCAAGCGGAATGTGCGGGAGGAGGCAAGATAGCTTTGACCAGAAACTGTAGCTTTGGGTAGAGTAGGACCGACAAAACCTGCTGAAGCTATTAAAGCTTTTGAAGCTATTAAAGAACTCTATGGAAGCTCTCTTGCTGCTCAAGCTTTGCCTGGTGAGGACAGGTCTGCTGTTCTTCATGACCTCCCAGGCCTGCTGCCTGGACAGGACATGTGCTTTGAGAAAAAACTGGGCCTGGGTTTAGGCACCTATGAGCTTGCACTGCCTTACGGGTCTGTCCAGCTGGGGTCTGAATTGGAGCACTAGGAAGGAACTTTGCCAGAAAGTGTTTTGAAGAAAAGGTAAATGCTTGAACACTGCAGGAAGGTTGATATATAGTTACAGCACTAAGGAATTATCTCAATAACCAATAATTGGCCTAAATGATTGTGTGGGAGGCAGCAGGCAAGTTTTGACCAAGAATTGTGATGTTTGGGCAGTGTGGCCGCTAAGATATTAAAACGCCAACAGGATTCTAGCATATTACAGAAAATTGTAAGGCCGCGTACACACGCGGGGACTGTTCGGCCAACTTTGTCCGCTGAACAGTGTTTCGGCGGACAGTCCGCCCGTGTGTGGGCTTTCAGCGGACAGTTTCAGCGAACAGTCCGCTGAACAAGGTTTTTTCGGAAATTCCGAAAAACTGTCCGCTGAAACTTTGTTTCAGCGAACAGTCCCCTCGTGTGTAGGCTTGTTCGTCAAACTAAGTTCCGCGCATGCTCACAAAGGATTTACACGCCGAACGTTATAATGCAGTGTATAGGACGTCGTATTTTTCGTCCCGTCGTACGTGCCGTTCACGTCATCGCGCACGGTTTCAGCAAACTGTTCGTTCGTCGTGTGTGGCCATGTCCGTCCATGCTAATTTTGAGCGGACTGTTTGCTGAAACTGTTTGACGGACAAAGTTGGGCGAACAGTCCCCGCGTGTGTACGCGGCCTAAGGAAACCAAAGCTTTGGGACATGCCGTATTTTCTGTTAAATATAGCAGAAATGTGTCATGTCTTGATGGCTTGATGGCTTTTGGCCGGGGGTTACCAGGCAATCTGGATGATTCCTAGATCTCCAGCTGCCAGGCTCCAATCTCCAGCTGCCTGCTGACTGACAGGATTGATGCCAGTATCACTGCTGTGAGGCAGAGTAGGGGCCAAGATATATTTGCTAAAGGAAGGGTTGTTTGTCTTCTCTCCCTTTTAAGTGCAGTTTATTGCGCCAGAAGACAGCAAGGAAAGGATCTACGTTATCAGAACAGACCTCCTTTTGGCACATACTAACATGACCAGAGATGCAAAAAAGGGTGCATCGATACTGAAAAAGACCTCTGCTGCAATGTAAGTGCATATAGAGTGGGGTAGCACCTCAGCCACAGAGCCCCCTCTCTCCCTCTAGCCCTCTTTCCTCCTTTAGAACCCCTGCACCCCTGAACCCTTTAGCTCCCTGTCCCCTTCAGGGCACTCCAAAGCCTTTCAGCGCTCTGCTCCTTTTAGAGTTAACCCCAGAGTCTCTCAGCTTCCTGACCCATTGAGAGTCCTTCTAAGAGCTCTTTCCCCCTAAGAGCTCCAGTCAGAACCTCCATACCTCACCCATAGTTGCCAACTGTCCCGAATTTCGCTGGACATTCCCGCGATTAGGACATTTGTCCCGAATTAATTTTGTCCCGGGAAATGTCCCGCGAAATTCGGTTTGTCCCGGGAAATTGAATTTCCCACTCTTTTGCCGCCGGCGACAATGTCTTTGCCGGCCACCATTTTTAAGAAGACCAGAAGTTGGTCTACACCTGTGGAGCCGCCCACCCCCGCTGCTAGTGTGTGTTTGTGTCAGTGTAAAGGGCAGCGCCACAGTTAAATGTCTGCGCGCGGCAACGGCGGCCAGTCTGTCAATGTGGATGTCAGGGCGGGGGCCAGTCGGATGTCGGGGGCCAGTGACAGTCATGGTATGTGGATGACGGGGGCCAGTCTGTGAATGTGGGGGCCAGTGGTATGTCGGGGGCCAGTCTGTGGATGTGGGGGGCCAGTCTGTGGATGTGGGGGTCAGTCTGTGAATGTGGGGGGCCAGTCTGTGAATTTGGGGGCCAGTCTGTGCATGTGGGGGCCAGTCTGTGGATGTGGGGGCCAGTCTGTGGATGTGGGGGACCAGTCTGTGGATGTGGGGGCCAGTCAGCAGATGTGGGGGCCAGTCTGCGGATGTGGGGGGCCAGTCTGCGGATGTGGGGGGCCAGTCTGCGGATGTAGGGGCCAGTCTGCGGATGTGGGGGGCCAGTCTGCGGATGTCGGGGGCCAGTCTGCGGATGTCGGGGGCCAGTCTGTGGATGTGGGGGGCCAGTTGTATGTCGGGGGCCAGTCTGTGGATGTTGGGGGCCAGTGGTATGTCGGGGGCCAGTCTGAAGATGTGGGGGCCGGTCTGTGGAGTATGTGGGGGCAGGTCTGTGCAGGATGTGGGGGGGCGGTCTGTGGATGTCAGAGGGGCACCAGATGTAAGGAGGGGCTCCGCTGATGGACACATATGTGAGGAAGGTACCTCTGATGGGGCACCTGATGTAAGGACAGACTCCGCTTGGGACACCTGATGGCAGGCAACGTGGCTAGTGACGCACGCATGGCTACCACTGATTCTGCATTATGGTGAGTTGAATGATTTCATTTCATATTACAATGTAATAATAGAAATAATGCGCTTCAATCATCCTGACACCATAACAATCATGGCGCCGGGATGATTGAAGCGCTAACACCAGGTATTTGGAGTATCTTTATCTGCTGATTGTCAAACTCTGGAAAACACATATTGCTATTGTGTTGTAGGATCGGGCAGCTGCTGTCCCTCCTTCCCCTCTCCCCCCTCCCTCCCTCTCTCCATCCCCCTCCCTCCCTCTCTCCATCCCCCTCCCTCCCTCTCTCCATCCCCTTCCCTCCCTCTCTCCATCCCCCTCCCTCCCTCTCTCTATCCCCCTCCTTTCCCTCTCCATCCCCCTCCTTTCCCTCTCCACCCCCCTCCTTTCCCTCTCCATCCCCCTCCTTTCCCTCTCCATCCCGCATTCATCTCAGACTCTAACCACACCCATTTGAGCCACGCCCCATGCAAGCCACACCCACTATTTTCCGTAAACCACGCCCGTTTTTCACGCCACATTTTTTTTTCTTTTTCTTTGCCACTCCTACAAATGCATGCCCCGCCCCCTAATTATACCACGACTCCGCCCACTGCCAAAAAAGTGTCCCGAATTTTGTTTTTACAATGTTGGGAACTATGCCTTACCCACCCATGCTGGGGCAGTCTTTCTCCCTCTGCCACCAGAGATGCTACACATTTTGTCTTCTTGTTGATTTTGGGGCATTTTTCCTCTGCCAATGTTAGCCCCATGCTTCATTGCAGCTTACTGCTTTTGAACCCTTCAATTTGAAGGCACTAAGCATGCTGCAACCATGGCCTCCATTTTATCATATTAGCCTGTTCCTTTCCTTGACCCCAGTTTATTTCCTGAAATGATTTGTATTAACACACGTTTGCAATAAAACATGATACAAAGTTGGATTTTATTGTGGAAGTGACTAACAGGAATTCCAGTGTCGCAGCTGAAGAGTTGTACAGTCAGTTAAGCGTTCACATTGTAAGTGAGAGTAGTGAGTGATGCAAGCAAAACCAATGAGTGCGTCCTCTAAAAAAAAGGCATTGTTGTGGTTTCTAAAAACCCAGCATTGCTCCATCTCCAACTTCCAGGTCCTGAAAAGGTTTGTGTGTCCAGGATAAGGGAGGAAGTTTACGTAAGGTATATGTTATGCAGATGATTTTCACTCACCTGTAGCTGATGTAACTGAGAATCCTCAAGTAATACAAGATTGCCCAGTAATGCACAGGTAGCCTACCCGTAATATTTTATAGATCACCTCAGATGTGAAAAATTGTGATAATCAATAGCAATTAACAGAGTGATTTTGGTGAAATTTACCTGAACCGCAAACAAATTTCACTCAATTAACTGCTCAGTCGAAAAAGATCAACTTTTTATGGCTTTTCTTTATGTAGAGTATGTGTTTTTATTTCATTTCATTTTTCATTTTCATTTAGTATTTTTTTTCCATTCAGTGTACTATTGCTTTAAATAATTAATGTTAGTTTTTTTTCTTTCTGTGCAAAAACTAAACTAAATTAATAAGGGGTAATGTCTTGTCGGGTCCAGGATAGGTGAACGGAGATTGTAACCTTCAGGAGACATTTAAAGCCCATTGCCCTGTTACAAACCACCTTCATTTCCAACTTTCTCATTGAATCCAATACAATTTTGCACGCATAGCAACGCTTTTCCCCAATATACAAATTTTTATCAAAATTATGGAGAAATGTCACCTTTCAATTAGTCATGCAGCTCACATGGCTTAACATCACTTGCAGAGTTTAGGCCTAATATACAGTGCATCCGGAAAGTATTCACAGCGCTTAACTTTTTCCACATTTTGTTATCTTACAGCCTTATTCCAAAACTGATTAAATTCGTTATTTTCCTCAAAATTCTACAAACAATACCCCATAATGACAACGTGAAAGAAGTTTGTTTGAAATCTTTGCAAATTTATTAAAAAATAAATAACAAAATGAATGACATGTACATAAGTATTTACAGGCTTTGCTCAATACTTTGTTGAAGCACCTTTGGCACCAATTACAGCCTCGGGTCTTTTTAAATATGATGCTAGAATCTTGGCACACCTATTTTTGGGCAGTTTCTTCTTTTTGGCTATCTTTGTTGCAGGACCTCTCAAGCTCCATCATGTTTGATGAGGAGTGATAGCACACAGCCATTTTAGATCTCTCCAGAGATGTTCAATCAGGTTCAAGTCTGGGCTCAAGGACACTCACAGAGTTGTCCCGTAGCCACTCCTTTGTTATCTTGGCTGTGTGCTTGGGGTCGTTGTCCTTTTGGAATATGAACTTCCACCCCAGAGGTCCAGAGCGCCCCCCGGAGCAGGTTTTCATCAAGGATGTGTGTACATCGCTGCATTCATCTTTCCTTCGATCCTGACTAGTCTTCGAGTTCCTGCCGCTGAAAAACATCCCCACAGTATGATGCTGCCACCACCATGCTTCACTGTAGGTATGGTATTGGCAAGGGGATGAGCGGTGCCTGGTTTCCTTCAGACATGATGTTTGCCATTCAGGCCAAAGCATTACATCTTTGTTACATCAGACCAGATAATTTAATTTCTCATGGTCTGAGAGTCCTTCAGGTGCCTTTTGGCAAACAGGCAGGCTGTCATGTGCATTTTACTGAGCAGTGACTTCCGTCTGGTCACTCTACCATACAGGCCTGATTGGTGGAGTGCTGCAGATATGGTTGTTCTTCTGGTAGGTTCTTCTCTCTCCACAGAGAAATACTGGAGCTCTGTCAGAGTGACCATTGCGTACTTGGTCGCCTCCTTGACTAAGGCTTTTTTCCCCCGATTGCTTAGTTTGGCTGGGTGGCCTGCTCTAGGAAGAGTCCTGGTGGTTCCAAACATCTTCCATTTACAGATGACGGAGGCTGCTGTGCTCATTGGGACCTTTATTGCTGAAATTTTCTGTACCCTTCCCCAGGTCTGTGCCTGTCTCGGAAGTCTACAGACAATTCTTCAGACTTCATGGCTTGTTTGTGCTCTGACATGCACTGTTAACTATGGGACCTTATATCGACCAGTGTGTGCCTTTCCAAATCCTGTCCTAGCAACTTAATTTGCCACAGGTGGACTCCAATCAACTTGTAGAAAATCTCAAGGATGATAAGTGGGAACAGGATGCACCTGAGCTCAATTTTGAGTGTCATGGCAAAGGCTGTGAATACTTATGTACATGTGATTTTTTTTGTTTTTTATTTTTAATAAATTTGCAAAGAATTCAAAGAAACTTTTTTCACATTGTCATTATGGGGTATTTTTTGTTGAATTTTGAGGAAAATAATGAATTGAATCCATTTTGCACTAAGGTTGTCACATAACAAAATGTGGAAAAAGTGAAGTGCTATGAATACTTTCCAGATGCACTGTAAATCCTCCAGCGGTATATGCATCTATATGGAGCCTGTCCCTATTCTAAATTTAGTACTGCTTGGCTGTAGTCCACCTCAGCTTCTGCTTTCTACAGTTTTTCTAACTTGTTAACGTCATTGTTTGCTTCTGCCTGTTGTTGGGAAATCCCTGGCAATAGTGGGTGAGGATGCAATAGCCTGAAGCCTAGTACACAATGGTATTATCGGACGAATGATAGTCCATTTTTTTTTTCATGCTAATCTCCATATCGAAAATGAATAGGTTACTAAAATACAAAAATTCTGAAGTGATGCAATGTGTTTGTATTGTATTTTCAGATGAAAACTGTACTAATAAACAAAAATCGTACGATCTGGAATCGTATGAGAAATATTATTGTGTTTGGCCCTTTCGATTAGATTATCGTACGTTCGCTTCAAAAGTTTTATTTTTTGTACGAAATTCTGATTGGGTGTACGGGGCTTGAGTGAGGCCCTATTTACACCTCAGTGTTTTGTAGCTTGAAACAACTCCACTACAAGTCGCAGACTAGTGTGATCTCAGACATCGCATGTGATTCACACCCGCAAAGCAGGTGCCGATCACATGCGATGTCTGAGCAATGCGAGTTCAGCCATACAGTTGTATGGCTGAACTTGCATTGGTTTCGCACAGAAAAAGATGCAGGGACTGTACGAATCCACAGTTCACACTGCGATCTGTGAACCGTTCTGTGGGTGTCATTAACAATGCATTGACACCCGCAACGGTTTGCAGAGGGCAGTGTGAACTGCCTGCAGGAGAGAAGCAATGCAGGAACCGCATCGCACTAGTCTGAACCTAGGCTCAAGCTCAAAAAAGTTTTGAAACTTTTTTGTAGCTTGAATTGGGCAGATTGGTGTGTTTTCAAAGAGTTTTTTGTTCCATAGAAATGCATAGAAATGCTTGATTTACACGTTTGTGAGGATTTTAGTGCATTTTGTTGCACGTTTCCGAGCATTTTTCTGCTCAAATACAATGATTAAATAAAACTAAATAATAATTAATAAATAAAATACATAAATAAATAATAATAATCAAAATTAATATAAAAATAATGAAATAATGATAAAAATAAAATTACCCTAACCCTAAATTAACCCTTAGTAATAACCCCTAACTTTAATATTAACCCCTAATCCTAACTCCTAACCTTAATATTAACTCCTAATATAACAAAATAAAAAAATAAAAAATTTTATTAACCCCTAACCAAAACCTTTAAACTCTAACCCCTTACAAAAAAAGTAAAAACATTTATAAATAAATAATAATAATAATAAATAAAATAAAAGTGGATGAAAAGCATCTGAATAGCAAAGTAAATGCTTGAACACTGTGGGATGTCTACATATAGCTATGGTGCTAAGCAAATACATCAATAACAATATAAATAGGTAATACTATCTAAAAAAAATATATTAAATTGTGAATAGTTAATACAATCTGAATTAATACAGTAAAATAATTAAAGCCATCCACAATAAAAACATCCCACATGTGCTACATGTGAAGAACTTCCAAGTCCAGTGTAATAAAGGGATAATAAATCGGCAAAATCCAGGATATGCTTCAATGCCAACCACACTGAATTCCGATTACCTTTTTTGAAATATGAAAATCAAACTGGTATAATTTTCTCCTTACTTGCTCAAAAATGTCCCCATTATGGAAAGCACACAGAACAGGAGAGACTCATAGCGTAAAATTGAGGTGACAACCCAGATGTCTTCGGGCAGCATGCAACCTAAACACCTTTGACAGGTCCATAGTGCATTTTGATCCTGTGCTACTGACAAAAGTGTACATAGCACAGGGCCAGGTACTTGATATCTAATTCGAACTACAAATTTCCTGCAAGGAACTGGCCACTGAGGTCAAATGCTGGCTACTGGACCATTTCCTGCTTGTTTGGAATTTCCTATATTGCACAATGTGACTCCCATCCATCATTGCCCCCTGGGAGTTAAACATGTAGTGTATGGCTCTCCTGGACAAAGCAAGCTGATTAGGAGAATCATAAATCTATTTACTTTCCTGAATTGCTTTACTTTGTTGTTGAATTTTTCTTGTAATTGTTGGTAGGGCAGAGATATGGCAAAGATTTATGTTTCCTGTGTACCAAACATAAACAAGAATTGATTTATTAGACATTGATGTTAGAAGGATTACATTTATTTCTGACTTCCAATTTACTTTCAGTTTTTTTTTTTTTTGTGCTTACACAGTACATTGAACCACTGCGCCTGCTTCCACCCTAATAGTGGCCACACAGGCTTCGATCCATATATCCAATCCATGTGTGATTTAAACAAAACAATATAATCCACAAACAATCGAACAGCCGTAACTTAGTCACGACCGCCTTAGCTCCTACCTAACTGAAAACAACCTTCTTGACCACTTACAGTCTGGCTTTTGCTCACAGTACTCCACAGAAACTTTCTTACGTAAACTCACTTTACTAACTGCTAAAACCCATGACCACTACTCCATACTCTTACTACTAGGCCTCTATGCAGCCCTTGATACTGTTGACCACCTGCTCTTTCTCAATAAACTCCACTCACTTTGCCTCCAAGATTCTGCTCTATTGTGGTTCTCCTCCTGCCTATAACAGTGTTCCTTTGGTGTTAAATACAACTCTGCCTCCTCCTCTCCACTTCTTCTTTCTGTAAGGGTCCCCTAAGGCTCTGTTCTTGGACCGCTTCTCTTCTCTATTTACACGTCCTCCCTTGGACACTTGATAACCTCCCATGGCTTCCAATACTATCTCTACGCCGATGACACCCAAATCTATCTCTCAACTCCTCAACTCACGCCTTCAGCCTCCTCTCGCATTATTGATGCATTCAGCATGGATATCACACCACTTTCTTAAACTAAATCTCTCTAAAACCAAGCTGATGATAATTCCCCCCCACACATGACTTTTCCATCAAAATCAATAATGCAACCATCAATCCCTCCCCTCACGACCACTGTACTAGGTGTAATCCTAGATTCTGACCAGTTGAGAATGAGGATCATACTTTATTGCTCACCTCATTGGGATATGCTTTGGAAAAGCAGATCCTGACTTGGTGGCATATTTGTACTTTTGAACACTACTTAAAGGGCGAAATTATCATAAGGAGCCTCAGGTGGGAGGTTACCCCACTGGATGGACTACCGTATATACTCGAGTATAAGCCGAGATTTTCAGCCTCTTTTTTGAGGCTGAAAGTGCCCCCCTCGGCTTATACTCGAGTCATCGCTGTCTGCCTGCTCGATCAGCGTGTCGAGCAGACAGACAGCGGCCATTCTATAATTCAAAAGCCGCGCCTCCGGCTCCGCCTTCGCCTGTGATAGGCGGAACACTGAATTTCCCAGCAGCCTGTGTTCCGCCTATCACGGACATCGTCTCATCCTCGTACTACGGACACAGGCTGCTGGGAAATTCAGTGTTCCGCCTATCACAGGCGAAGGCGGAGGCGCGGCTTTTGAATTTTACAATGGCCGCCGAGGCGCCGACGAAGAGCGGCGATCCTGGCAAGGCACGGGACGGAGGCAAGGCAAGGCACGGCACGGCACGGGACGGGACGGAGGCAAGGCACGACACGGGACGGAGGCAAGGCACGGCACGGGACGGAGGCAAGGAGGCAAGGCACGGGACGGAGGCTCGGGACGGAGGCTCGGGACACAGGTAGGCTGGACACACACACACACACACACACACACACACACACACACACACACACACACATGGACACACACACACAGGGATGGATGGATGGAGACACACACACACAGGGATGGATGGATACACACACACACAGGGATGGATGGATGGATGGAGACACACACACACAGGGATGGATGGATGGATGGAGACACACACACACAGGGATGGATGGATGGATGGAGACACACACACACACAGGGATGGATGGATGGATGGACACACACACACACAGGGATGGATGGATGGATGGACACACACACACACAGGGATGGATGGATGGATGGACACACACACACACAGGGATGGATGGACGGACACACAGGGATGGACGGACACACAGGGATGGACGGACACACAGGGATGGACGGACACACACACAGGGATGGACAGGCATGTCTCACCCTCGGCTTATACACGAGTCAATAAGTTTGCCAGTTTTTTTGGGGGTAAATTGGGGGCCTCGGCTTATATTCGGGTCGGCCTATACTCGAGTATATACGGTAAATGATGAGGCTTCTATGACTGAGTGGTGTGATTTTTTTAATGCTGTTGGTTTAAACTTCAGGAACTGGTATTTATAAGGAAAAAACAAAAAGCAAAGTTAAGATTATAGAATTACAAATCAAATTCGATCCCATTAAAGATACATAGCAGGCAATTCATTTGAAATAAAAAAAATAGCTGGAAAAAGTTGAGACACGCAGAAAAAGAACGTTTCACAGAGATATGGGAGATTTTAAAAATAAGTCAATTTATCTTTGGCAAAACACTAACGCAGTATTATTAGATGCAGGTGTAAAGCTAGAATTAGCTCCCCCACCATCTAGAAATATATCCAATAAGGTTACGGAAACAATGAAAACACAGGAGAAGGCGCCAGGATGGGGCAATATACCCCAACCTCTAGCACAAAGAGGCAGAGGAGGTCAGAGGGGGAGGAGAGGCAGAAAAAAATGAAAATTACAATGCATATCCTAACCAATGGCAACAGCAGAATACAGCCTAGGAAACCACCTAGAAATCAGTATTAAAGATGTGATGATGACAACCAATATAGCTCATAACCCATTAACCCTTTGGAAGAATGTTATTTTAAACCACCAGTCAATCAATACCCTTTGAAAAAGTCACAAGAGCTGTGACGCAACGTGTCAGAGAGGAGCCAGGTGTCACGATCGTTACCTCCGGTCGTGGCCTAGACCGGAAGAACTGTTGTTTACGAACGCACTGAATACTGCCTAACTAAGTGTTTTTATACAATACTATTAAAGTTTATTATACATACTACACATCTGAGCCCCCTTTCTTCTCTCCCCCAGGTATTATATGAATATGGATATGGATGATCTATATTGGTGTATGACGGGCTGAACTCGGAGTGGTGGATAAGAAATTAATAGCCAGCATCCTACCTAGCGATATTGGAGGAGTGGATCTTACCCAATTTTGATTATACAGTGGTGTATGGCCCCTAGTGGCCTTCCCTGGAGGTGAGAGGCTGGGGGAAACAAGGGACGCACCCCGGATCACCTGTGAACACAAACATCGGGTGTTTTTTTGCACTGGTTTGAAGTGGATTGCACTTTTAATAGAACTTTGGGACTGTATACTATTATTAATTATTTTTACTCACATTATGAATTCGTAAATGATTAATTTGTGAATTATAGGTTGAATAATTAGTGGACACACAAACTTTTTGCATATCATTGAATATATTTCTAGTATATTTGCACTTTACTGCTTACTGTGTGTGTGTACATCTATTTGAGCTGCTTTTGCACGTATTTGCACTTTATTTCACCATTTGCACTTTATTATAGAAGTTAAGGATTATTGAATAATTTTATTGTTTTTTTATTGTATTTTTTATTATTACAAGTAAGGTAGCACCACATAACATTATCTAATACTAGTCATATAACTGTGTTGAGATCACATAGTTATGTTGGCAGCTTCCTGACAACTTGCGATATTGATTGCTTGGGGAATTAGGATTTTGGTTGTGCGTGTTAGTACTCATATTTTTTATTTTCACATACCCTATCCCTACCTCTAATCGTTAGGAAACATTATATGATTATAATGCTGATAACACTCCAAAACAAGCAGGGTCTTTTTTAGGAAAAAGGGAGAGGTGGTCAGAGAGTCTGAGGAGAAAATCCTTGGAGAGGAAGTCCTCCAAAAACTGTCTAACATTCCAGGGATCAGTAATGGTGGAATCCACCTCAATGGGGAAGGCCTTGCAGCCCTTTAGAAACAACAAGCATAAAGGACACAGAGGCTGCAGAAGTGGACGGAGAATCCAACAAAAAAAGGAGACAGATTAGCGGAGATATACAGTATAACCTAGCTAAAGTAGAACTTACCTATAAGGAAATAAATATCTTAAATGCGGGATTAAAGTGTGCAGTTAACAAACCGATCAATATGTTTAATGTCTATATTGATGTGTAGAAATATATAAGGAAAATTAATATGAAAATATATTTTTTAGGAATCAAACCAGGCCCTACTAATAGAATTAACACCACATCAATCGGAATTGCTGGGGTTTAAAAATAGATCCTTATTTAATCTCCCACAACCTTCCAATATTCATGTGGAAGTGTTTAAACACATGGTTTTGAAAGGTCTAAATAAATGAACACCTTAAATCTTTAGAGAATAGGAAGGTGATAATTAGACCAGCTGATAAGGGGGGAGGGGTGGTGATTTTAGAGAAAGGCTTTTATCACTCTCAACTAGTCGGTATGTTGGCAAATGTTGACACCTATGCAGAATTATATTGTGATCCCACTATGAGTTAAATGAGTGATCTGAATAATCTGGTAGATTATGGTTATGGCATGAGGATGCTAAATAAAAAAGAATAGAGATATTTTGCTCCCAGTTTCAGTAGAGTACCAACGATATATACATTACCTAAAGTCCACGAGGACCCCTAAAATCCTCCGGCTAGACCTATAGTCAATAGTATTAGCTCAGTAACCTCTAGATTGGGGCAATATCTGGATAATTTCCTTCAAATGAGTGATGTACAGGTAAGGTAAGGTAAGGGTAGGTAATGAATTATCCCTGAATGAATTCATTGTGGGACTCAATTTAAATAATAATAACATCAAATTAGAATGTAATTGGAGTAGGGAACATTGATGTCACAGTTATGATAGTCAACAAAGAATGAATTACCAAAGTTTATTTTAAACCAACGTATCAAAATATCTATTTGCCTATTCACAGTAGCCACCATCCGATATGGCTGAGGAATATACCAAAGGGTCAGTTTACGAGGATTAGAAGGAACTGTTCTTGTGATGAGGATTTTTTGTCACAGGCCCAATTAATTAAGAAACGCGTTGCAGAGAAAGGCTATAAACCTATATATTTGGATAATGCCATACAAGAGGCAAGTCAAAATACACAGGAGATGTGCCTAGTTAATAAGGAAAGACAGAAGACTAGTAAGCATGAATAGGGCTTCATCAGCAATTACCATACCCACTATAGAGCGGTCAAAAAGTTTTTTAGGAAGTATTGGCAAAACCTGGGTATGGATAAAATGCTGAGGAGGGCAATTTCAAATGACCCGTTCTTTGTTTACAGAAAAGGACTTTCGTTGGGTGATAAGGTGGTGAAAAAAATTCTAGATCCACCTACAAAGCCCTTTTTGGAGATGTTTATCATGCCAACAGGTGCACACACATATCAGAGGACTAACAAAGTTTGAATCTACAGCCAATAGGAAATCCTTTGAGGTAAAGGATTTTATCTCATGCAATTCAACCCATGTGATGTATGCACAATGTCCGTGCAACTTCATGTATAATGGCCGCACTAAACAAACTGTGGGGAAGAGGGTATCAGAACATATTAACAACATAAAGTGGATTTATTAAACTGACACTTTATATCCCAAAGGGATAAATGTAGAATTGAATCTTAACTGCTATATTTTTTTTATATATTCTTTATTTTTCTTTTTAATACATTATTCAAACATGTTTATACAAATCTTGAGAGTGGAGTCATACAGTATATCACAGAGACAAAGACTCCTTACACCTCTCATCTTACAAAATGCATTTAAAAACCCCAGTCCTCCCTCCCCCCCTTGGGCAAAAAAAAAAAAAAAAAGGCGGAGATATGCCCCCCATTCTCCACCCGTGTCCTTCGTCCTCCTCCCTGCTACCTTCCCCAACTGATCAGACATGACAGTTCCCACTCTCTAAGAATGTCAGCCATTTTTGCCATTTCCCTTGGACTTCACTTTCTATCTCCTGGGTTTTATTGATCGAATCTTCAATCAGCCTACTCTGCTCCACCCTCTTCACCCACTCAAGAATTGTCGGCCCCTGAGGGTCTCCCCAATGGTTTGGTATTAAGGCTTTGGCTGCATTCAAAAGATAAGGGATGAGGGTGGCTTTGTACTGCCTTACTCCCATGTCTGTATCGTGGAACAGGCAGGCCCATGGGCATTTCCTAATCCTCTTTCCGGTTATCAAGGATATATTTTCAATTATCTTATCCCAAAAAGGTCTTATTTTTGGGCAATCCCACCATATATGTTTAAACGAGCCTTGTTCCTTGCATTCCCTCCAACACATCAATTCCTCTCCCCCTCTTAGCTTCTGCATTCTTGTGGGTGTCATGTACCACCTCGCTATTAATTTGTATGCCATTTCATATGTTCGTGAATCTTTCGCTAGTGCATATGTCATTATTAATAGTTTCCTTCTGTGTTCGTCATTTCTAAGTGTCCCCAATTCCCCTTCCCATTTCCCTAGATATACGGGTAATTCTCCCTCTCCCTCACCTCTTAATATTTTATATAATTTAGAGACCCTTTTCACTATACTATGTGCATCCTTAAATAATTTTTCTAGTGGCCTTAACTCATTCATTCCTCGTAGGGGATGTGGAAGCCCTTGTGTAAAGTGTAATAATTGATTATATCTCCATTTGTCTAAAGGTCTGTGTCCCCATTCTTGAGTGATTTCCCTATACGTTAAGATCTTATCCCCTTTCATCACCTCTCCTAGTGTTACTTCTGCTTTCTGTGCCCATCTGCTATAATACATCCGCTCTTCCATTCCTGGCAAAAAATATTTAGTGTCTAGTAGTGACATTAGGGGGGAATTACATGTCCAATTGTGTAGCTTATTTATTTTATCCCATGTTCTCAGTGTGTGTCTTGTGATTATACTAGTGCCTGTTCCTAGGTTCCGTACTTGGGCCGGTATCCATATCATTTTTGCTAAGTCCGTCCCACTTAATCTAGTTTCCAGCTCCGCCCAACTCTTCCCCTCTAAGTTGTGTATCCAATCTGCTATCCTGGATAATATTATGGCTTCATAGTATTTTTTGAAGTCTGGGAGACCCACTCCTCCTTTTTCCTTTTCCTTTACAAGGACCTTATGCGCAATGCGCGTTTTTTTTGGGTGCCATATAAATGCAAGGACTAGAGATTTTAATTTTCTGAAGAAACTTCCCGGGAGGGAGATGGGGACCATTTGGAAAGTATATAATACCATCGGCAGTATGAACATTTTTATTACGTTCACTCTGCCCATCCAAGATATTCCTTTGTGTTTCATATTTTCCATTTGTGATTTTATTTTATTAAGCAGAGGTATATAATTGGCTTCATACAAATTCACCCTTTTTGCCGTTAGTTTTATCCCCAGGTAGCTCAATTCCCCTCCACTCCATCTAAAAGGTAGGCTGGCGGTTAAGTCTCTCTGATCTTCTTCAGACAGATTCAGATTTAATATTTCTGTTTTGGATAGATTAATTTTAAAGTTTGATAATCGACCATACTGTTCCATTTCCTTCACTGCCGCCGGGATTGATATTCTGGGGTGTGTAATATATAGTAGCAGATCATCCGCAAATGCAGAGACCTTGTACTCTCTACCTCCCACTACGATTCCTCGCAGGTCCTGGTTACCCCGGATCGCTGCCAATAACGGCCCCAAGGCAATCACGAAGAGGATCGGCGACAAGGGGCATCCCTGTCTCATCCCGTTGCACAATTCAAGGAGGTGAGACAGGGAGCCGTTCACCCTGATCCTAGCTGTCGGCTTATTATATAGCGCTTTTACCCACTTCATCATTCTCCCGCCCAAGCCCATATATTCTAAAGTCTCATTTATAAACTCCCAGTCTGCTCTGTCAAATGCCTTCTCGGCATCCACCGACAAGAGCAGCGTGGGAGTCTCTCTTCTAGATGCTTCCTGTATCAGCATAATTGACTTCAAAGAGTTATCTCTCCCCTCTCGTCCCCGAACGAATCCCACCTGATCGGTATGGATCCACTCGGGGAGGAGTGTTTTCAATCGCTCGGCCAGGATTTTCGCATAGATCTTCACGTCCGTATTCAACAATGAAATCGGCCTATAACTCTCCATTGCTGCCGGGTCCTTACCTTCCTTTAAGATCAATGTGATGTGAGCGAGCAGGGCCTCTTCACGAAAGGCCCCCCCGTCCCCCACCTCATTGAAATATTCACAGAGCTTGGGTGCCAGAAAATGTTGAAATTTTTTATAATATAAAATAGAATAGCCATCCGGGCCAGGGCTTCCCCCAAGAGCTGTTTCTTTAATTGCCCTTTCCACTTCCATAACTGAGATAGGGGTCTCTAATTCCTGCATCTCGTCACGTATCGCTTTTAAACAGTCGGGCTTCTCTAAATATTCCCTGATAGCTTCTTTCCTTTTCCCCCCTTCCTCCCTTCTCGTGCCTATGTTATATAGAGCGCTGTAATATAGCTGGAAGTTCTCTGCAATATCCGGTGTTGCAAACTTCATCTCCCCCTCTTTATCTCTGATCTTCGGTATGTAGGTCCTGTTTTTCTGTTCTTTTACTCTTCTAGCTAACCACTTACTTGACTTGTTACCCCACAGGTGTCTCTCCCTATTTATTTTATGGAAAGCTGTCCTCCTCTCCTGTTCTAAAAATTCTTCTAACTCTCTTTTTTTTTTGTAATTCCTGGGTTTCCTGGAGCCCTCTGGGTCTGGTCATTTGTTCTAATTCCTCAATCTCCTTGTATAGCTGTACCTTCGCCTTCTCCCTGTCTTTCTTTTTCCCTGCGCCAATTCCAATCAAGATCCCTCTAATAACCACCTATGTGTCTCCCAGATAATAGCCTTTGAACATTCTCCTGTATCATTCGCCTCATAGAAATCGCTTAATTCCTGCAGGATTTTTGTGCTTACATCTTGTTCTTGAATAAGTGAGTCATTCAGTTTCCAGGCACTTCCTGTCCCCATATGGCCCTGTATTTCTAGTTGAATTTTTACCGGGGCATGGTCGGACAAGGTGATTGGTTTAATTTCTGATTTTTTTAAATTGGCCACTAATTGTTGTCCTACAAATATATAGTCTAGTCTTGTAAAGGTTTTATGTACTGAGGAGAAATGGGTATAGTCCCGTTCTTTCTGGTGGTTAATCCTCCAACCGTCATGTAGCTGGGCGTTGGTAAATGCTTTATTTATTTTTCTGTACCGATGTTCTGCCCCCCGTATACCACCCCCTGAGGAGTCCAACTTAGGGTCTAAACACCAATTTAAATCACCTGCTAAAATTACCATGCCCATTCTAAATTCCTCCAATTTACTTAATACTCTCAATAAGAATTTCTCTTGGTTACTATTTGGTGCGTACACATTAACAATGGTGCATTGCATAATTCCCAATTTACCCTTTAAAAATAAATATCTCCCCTCTGGGTCAGTCAATCGTTCCTCGATTTCAAATCTTACTGATTTATCAAAGCCAATTGCTACTCCTCTGGAGTGCGCGGAGGGGGAGTCTCCATAAAACCACATTGGGAATTGAGGTGATGACAGTTTTATCCCTGAACTACTGGTAATGTATGTTTCTTGGAGACATATAACTTTTCCCCCCATAAATTGGAGTTCTTTATTAATTTTATACCTTTTTTCCTTTGTGTTTAGTCCCCTCACATTGTATGTTATCACATTAATAAGAACCATTGACCTCTATTGTATTATTCTATCGTTTCCCGAGTGCTGACCCAGAGGGGGCTTTCCTATTCCGGGGGACCGGGGGGACGCGAAGGACACCATACCCAAAAAAGAAAAAAACAACAACACCCCCCCACCTCCCTCCCTCCCCCCCAACTCTGCAACTGCAGCCGTTGGTCGGGGTCTCTCCCCCCTTTTGTGTGTATATGAACCCGACCCTATCTCTCTGATAACATCTGTACTTCATATTTACCCGGGGGTTCGTACCTGGTAGCGCCTACCCAGCGACGACAACTCCCTCCCCCCCACTACCCTCCCCCTCCTCCTTCCCCGGACCTGCCTGACCCTCAACATTGCTGCCCCCTATTTCTATTGTCCCCCTCCCCATCACTCATCTCTCTATTTCTCCTTCTCTGCCATCTTAGCTTTCTTTGGGGGGGTGCGTATCTAATTCTTCCTGCCAACCTGGTAGCGCAGGGGGGGTGATCTCTAAGCTCTCACAGAACCCTCTTAAATCCTCCGGGAAGCGGAGCACCGCGGAGCGGCCATCTCTTCGCCCCCTCAAACATGCTGGGAAGCCCCACTGATATGGGACTCCCGCAGCGTTCATGGCTTCCGTTAAAGGTTTTAGCAATCTTCTTCTCCTCAGCGTTTCTGGGGCTAAGTCTGAGAACACTTGCAGCTCTGCACCCTCAAAGGAAATCTCTGACACTGCCCTTAGTTTCTCCATTATTTGCCCCTTCTCCTCTACGTAGTGAAACCTGACTATCACGTCCCGTATGGCTTCCCTACTTACTACCCCCCTAGCTGCGATCCTGTGAACCCTATCTAACTTTATACTTTCGGTTGGCTCCCTTTGTAATAGCGGATTAAAGACCTGCTGCACTATTTTACCCAGCTCTGCGGCACCATATTTTTCAGGGATACCTTTGATACGTACATTCTTCCTCCTACTCCTATTCTCCTGATCTTCTAATTTATAAAGGAGGGACCTATTTGTTCTCTGGAGGTTCTGTACCTGTTCTGCTATCTCCTCTATCCTAAGCTCCTGGTTGTCCATTCTATCTTCGATCTCCTCTACCCTCTCCAGTACCCTACCTATATCTGCACGCACTCCAGCTATTTCTGTCTTTAGGGCCACCTCCATTTTTGCGAACATTTCCCCCAGCATCTCTTTTATCAGAGTAGATTCCACTTGGGGACCTGATCGCAAGGTCCCTTCCTCGGGGATAGGTTCTCCCATTGCTCTCTCCTCCTCTTTATCCCTTTGGCCTCTGGCAAAGCTTTGAATTGTGGGGCTTGCCTCTTTCGTCCCCCCCACTTCTAGCCCCATTTACTTTCGCTCCTTTACCTTCCTCTCCTAACTCCTGTCTACTCGGACCTGACCTCCTTCCCACTCCTTGTTTTGGACTTTCCTGCCCCTCCTCCAGCGTACTGGTATTTGTAGTGTTACATGCCATGTATCTCTGGATCCCTCCAGGGCTGGATACCGGAGGGGCGATTTTACCTGATTTGGCCTTCCCCCTCATTTTTTCTCCCTACTTTTCTTTCCTGAGCTGTTACTACGGCTGTCCCACCTTTCTATAGCCTAGACGTCCCCTCCGAGGGATACGTATAGACCCCTGAGGGATTAATCCTTTCTGGGATCTGCCTGTACCCCCCTTACATACACAGAAATATACAGAAATGCCAATATAAACCTTCAGTGTACCCAGAGGAAGAATACAGAAATGGGAGGATGGTGCCCTCCTAAGCAAACTGGACTGAAGAAAATGTCTCCTGGAGGGGTCAGAGGGCTAAGGCAAATAGTCTATTCTAAGGTATATTGGGACAACATGATCTTCCAAAATTTCTCCAGTTGCCAATCATACACTCTCCTATCCCTTTCACGATTCCCTCCTCCTAGGCTGGGAGTTGATCAATGTCTCTGTCTTCTGTGCCTCTATCTTCGGCTCGATGGATGAGGTCGAGCTTTAGGTCCTGCTACTTCCTGGAACAGGCATTAATCCTCGCATACTCTTCTGAAGCGGGATTAGGGAGGCAGCCACAAAAAAGAAAAAAAGAGGTGAGAATATCTAAGTCGAGGCCTGTCCATTTGCTGGGAGAGAGGCCCTCTAATCCACAAAGAGCCTTTCGGACGAGGGGGGTACCTTTACTCTTGGGGATAGGTCTGGTCAGGATATAACTTGGAGCCTTCTAGGTGTATACACAAAGGTCGGTGTACGCCCATGTACTCCCGGGACAGCCTATATATTTTCTAAGCTAGCCACAGTCTTTGTCTTTATTGCTTCTTGCGTAATATACCTGGGCCGCATAGGCATATAGGGGATAGCCATATACTGAATGTAATATTGCCCTTTAAGCAATCTGTAGGGGAAATGGCACCTTTTCCCTTCTTGTTGGCATACCGTACTCAGCCAATTTGACTCTTGACTATTGACATCCCCAAAGGCCATCCCTGTGACAGTCCTCCATTTATTGAGCCCTTTTCAAACAGTCTATTCACATCCTGTTCCTGGTCATTCTCCCCCTCCCCGTCCAGTACCTTTCCTCTGCAGTGCCGTCCTCTGCCGCTTCCATCCACAGGCTCTTTGCTCAGCGCTTCCGCCGGTTGTGGGCTGCCGTTCAGGTGCCGTGGTCACTCCATTCTCCGGGCGGCTGGCTCCTATGCCTCTTACTCCTTCCCCCGTCTGCCGGGCTGTTCCGCACTCTCCACCCCTCTCCACCAGCCAGTGGATCGGGGGACGCTGTTGCTGGATCGGGCTCTGTTGAACTTTTTTTTTCGCCGCAGAGTGCGCAGCTGCTGGGTCCTTCCGAGCGTCTCAGCCTCGTTCTCGGACTCAGCGTCGGCTACGCTCACCTCACTCGCCGGCGCTCGTCATAGGCTACGACATGACGCGGGGATCCTGGAGGTCAGACGGAGAAGGGAGGAGGGAGTCGTCCTCACCACGCGTCTACGTCATGGTGCTCCACCCCCCCCCCCAGCTCTTAACTGCTATTTTAATGATTATTAAATAATGTGGAGTTTTATGATGTTTTCATGTTGTATTAATTGAGTTTATGTTGGACTAATTAATTTATGCATTTAGCATGATCGATCTTTTAAACATGTTTTAAACATGTTGTATGTATTGTAATGATTAAGGTTTTTTTTATTGCAATATATTTGAAGTATGAACATGGTAGGATGAAATATGCTTACAAATCATGTTAATTCTGTTATACTCAATGATATGTGGCCATATATGATGCGATTTGATAACATAGTTCGAGATTCAAATAATCAATTAGAGCTGCTTAAGCTGATCTTGGCTTTGTAGCGATATTGAGATAATAAGCTCATGTGTTATGATGACCTAAGAATACCTGACTGATGTTTTTTGCAATTTAATAGAGAGGTGGTGTGAAAATATGGGCCCCTGCAGGATTGTGGCCAAATAGATTGAGTTAGTAAGAGTCAGTGAGCCTTAGCGTGGTAATACCCGGTGCTCGCAGTGTATATATCGAAAGTAGCTGGACTGTATGGCCACGCCCTCTGACAAAGTGATGACAAAACATGCAGCTACCATGCACACTGTCTGTTAGCGGTCGTCTCAACATGGGAACAACGCTCTACGAGTGATCCGCAGAGTGGTGAGAGACAGGCATGCAAGTGAGACAGGGATACAGGATTTGAATTGCTACATGCTTTTTTGTATTGGAATTTTGTAAGTGTACATCTATAAGGGGGGATTTTAACCATTAAATCTTTAAGGAATTACGCTATGTGTACACATTTTTGTTCTTGTGAGTGTTATATAGATGGAAGGACGCATCTTCTGTTATAATGAAATGATTAAAACAGGCGCAGATTCTTGGTTCATCTGGTGAGTTGATTACCATAGGGGATTTTTCAAACGCGGTGTGGTGACGGGATCTAAAGATTGGATCTATACCCTATATGAGCCTCATGAATGGATGTTTAATTTGATGATTCTTGGGACATTTATCACGCACTATTGTAACAAATGCAAATGTTTTAAGCGCTGCTATACAGGGGGTTCGCCCTGGGACTTTGAATGAGGTGAAATTTGGTTGGTCAAAAAACATGTCATGTAAGTAAAAAAATGCAGATTTATTACAATTGTTGCGCATCTGAAACACAACAGCAATAAATACAGGCCAATAAAATATGCATACAATGTGAACATGAGACAATCCACATACATGGTAAAACAGTGTATACCAATATACAAACATCAGAGAAATGTGCAAGCATGAGTAGTAGCCGACGACGTTTCGCGAGACTGTGCTTGCTCTTTAGGGGTAAATGCTTTGCCAAATCTGTACTACAAGTAAATCAAATGAATGAGTATATGTTGCATCAAATAGGCAGGAAGATGAGTAATCATCGGGGTCAGGCTGTGGGACCCCATACTCACCAATAGGCTGGGCCAGGCCATCATTCGCTGATTCCACCAGCGGCGGCAGGTACAAACATACAGCATGGGAGCTGAGGAGGCGGAGCAAAAGGTAACCCCAACAGGGGAACAACCGGAGCACCGACATGGCTTTGGTAGATACAAGTGCAAGTGTCCCTAGAGGTCTCCCCTTGTCCATGATCATGAACTGTAAAGATGCTAAAAAAAAGTATATGTACAGTATATATCAGAAAGACCCTGCGGATATAGGTGAACTTCCTGTAGTGTTGGGTATGCATATTGCAAAAATAGTAAAAGAGTATATATGTAAGTATCAGAAGGACCCTGCAAATACAGGTGAGCTTCCTGCAATGTTTCATATACGGTACATATAAATGTATAGGGACCAGCATGTAGTAAGTGCTGGTATATGTTGGGAGACTAAAAGGGCATGGATAAAGGACTTTACAGAGTAAGAAAATGTTGGGCCAGTAGGTGCGCAAATGCACATTGGATGGAATAGATAGGGGGTTGAAGGAAAAAGCAAACAAATGTGCTAAAATGTCAACTAAGCTAAAAGTCCAGCTGGTGTGTGTACTGTGATGATGTGAGTGAGGAAAGCTGCCATGTCAGGCTCCAATTATACCCCAGAAGGGGGGAGGGACCAAATGCTCCACCCCCAACATCATGTGCGAACACGGCAGCGTACAAGCGCTGAAGACACTCGTCGTCGCTGGGGCTGCAGATGCGCAGTGTCCCCCATTGTTCGAGATTGTTAAAAATAGCCCAAGGGTGATGATGCCAGGATTGGCGCCCTCAGATGGACGTGGAAAACATGACGTTGATATGTGGGTGGCCCCCCAAAAGCCACAAGTGCGGGAGGGGACAGCGGGAGGTCTAGGAAGACCCTCTTTGACACATATCGCATCTCCCGAACTGGACAAAGTAAACCGCCACAAAAGCTCACCTTTACACCCCGTGCCCCTTTTTCACCAATGTTCACCTCTGAACCCTCCCCTGTTCCCCTCTTTCACCAATGCTCACCTCTACACCCCCATGCCTTTTTTTTTTTACCAATGCTTCCCTTTACACCCAATGCCCCTTTTTCATCAATGCTCACTTCTGCACCCCTTTCACCAGTGCTTACTAAACTGCACCCCACCTGCTCTGCTTACTTCTTGTTGCAAGTGTTAGGGCAGGTTCCTGCCAGTGGGAGTACATGTGATTGTTGTGCTGGAGTCAAGTGATGCAGCTAGCATCTAAACATTCCTAGAGGTGGAAAGCTCTTAACAACCTCCATGTTGCCCTGCACCCCAAGAGGGCTGGTGAAGTGCAGGAATCCACAGAATGGATCACCTTTGAAATGCAATGAAGACGCAGCTGCAGCTCAAAGCAGGACATCACCACTGCAAACAAGTACAGTAAGCCCCTTCCCCATTGGAGCCACATTAAGTATATGCCACGCATGCTGGATTCACATTTGCCAAACGGGAGCAGAGAGATTACCTCAAGAGACTGTTGCTGCTCCTTCAGTGTCCAATCACCAGGTTGGAGCAGCAAGGTTGCTTAACTGCAGCAGAGGAAAAGTGGCAGTGCAATCAGATCTGTGTTAATTTCAGGACTGGAAGAGAAATCATTTGGCAGGTAAGATAACTAAAAGTATTTCAAGCATGCGTTTTGTGGTTTGCCTGAAGTTCAGCCTTAAATGACTGAACCCAGGAAACCAGTGTTTCCAGGCAAGGGTGCTAAGCACATACTCATGCTGCTGTTATTAATTTATGATAGCATAAAGTATGCACTAAATCAGACACAGAATGTTTAGAGGTTTCCATTATCCTAAAGAGTTTTCCATTGTCAACGATTACTAGGAGAATCCCTTTCAGAACCATGCCAGTCAGCAGAGCACTCAATCAATCACTCCCCAAAAGCTTTTCAGCTGTCTTTGGTTGCAACAGTCCTCTATTCTGAAAGCCATTATTTTCCAATTTGGGCTGCAGGCACATTCTTGCCTTGGACTCCAAATGAAGAGCAATTGGCTGTCAGATTGCTATGGACAACAAAAAAATTCCTTCAGATATTTGTAGTTGAGGTCTAGTGTTGGTGCAAGAACCTTGAGAAATAAATCTCTCATTCCTGAAGGTGAAGCTGAAGGAAGAAATGTTTTTCGTGGCCAAGGCAGATTCTTCCATGCTAACCTAGTTAGAGATACTAGAGTGGATGTGGGGGAAAAAAAATTGCAAGTAGCCTATGGATGCTAATCAGAGAGAGGTGGAATTTACCTGCTTACATTATACCTAGTTTAAGCTCGGTTAAGGCAATATGGTCAACCCTTTCTTGAGATATTTGAAAACTCATAACAACCAGGTTATAGTTTAGCTGTAGTGAAATGAGGAAAAAGCAGACATTTAATTGGTATGGAGTACAGAATTACGCAATTCCTTTTGAAGTAAGCTCATAACAAAGTCTCTCTGTGAAAAGCACGTGAGGCTTGGCATTACGATTGTTTGAGCTGGTAATTAATTCTCCGATACACAGATTTAACAACATAGGGAAAGTACCAGATATTAAACTACATTAGCGCCCTTCTTGGGTTGCAAAATATAATAGAGGAAACAATCCTCAATGTCCTTTTTCCTGATGATGTGGTTTTTGCGGTTTCAAGAAACAAAGAATTCAATGAAACAGATATTCCCTTGTACATAGTGCCTTATTTTAAAACCAAATTTATTTTAAGCCATGACATCTGCTACAAGTCCAAAGAATAGAGAGTTTAGTACTTAAAACAATGGGTGGGGCCACGCAAATGTTTCCTTAGTGGCCAGGTCTGTTGGTTGGTAGTACAGATGAAGCTGGTTAGCAATAAATTAGAGTTGCCCCCTCATCCCTTTAAACCCGACCAACTTTGAATTACACAGGTTCTGAGGCTAATTAAATGTAGATAAGGCACCAAGTGAGTTTAATTACCACCTTAATCAGCCACAGAACCTGTGTAATTAATATCTGTTTGGGTTTAGAGGGATGAGGTGGCAACCTTACAATAGATGGGTACATCTTCCTGGGATTAGTAGGCAGAGCCTATGGTTGCCACCTTTGAGCCTGCTTGCACAATGCACAGAAGTTCTGGAGAGACTCTGGAGTTGACTCAGGTGGTAGTAACTGGCAGCTTCAATTAAAGTCTCCTACTGATGCTGCAAATGCTGAGGCTGACAGTGGGAGCCGCTTGTAGATACCTTGTGCAATGAAAGTTGCACATTGAAAAACTAGAAGCTCAGAAGGGAGGCTGTCAGGGTCACCAAATTAAAAAACTTTATTAATGAAAATTATCTGCAAGTAGCTTCTGCCGTCACCCTCAGCACATGTTGAGGATCTGCTAGGATAGATAGTAAGGACTGTCCAGAAAATAGATACTATTTGTTCCTGCTTCCTGTGGAACCCCCCAGGATCTCAATAGACATGTGTTCCCACAACAGATAGCATGCCTGGCATTTCCCAGTTTTCAATACTTTTAGCAGCTCAGCTTGTTAAAATACATGACTGGTTATTCCCAACACCAGATAATGCGTGTTCTGCCATAAAGTCCGCTATTGTCTCCTGTTTTAAATTCCAACACAATGTCATAGCCCTTGTACACACGATTTGTCGGAGTTATTCCGACGGATTAATTCCGGACGAGGCTCCGCTTCTCCTCCTCTGACACTTTGATGAACAAAATCTCGAATGCATAGGGACACTATGGGCTCTCTCTTACTCTACCCCCCTTACCCATATCCCTTCCCCTTCCCCCCTTTCCCTCTTCTCTCCTCTCTTCTTGCAATTCAGCTCTCCCCTCTACCACTTTGTTCCTCTTTATTTTGCTCTTCTCTTTCCTCTTCTATCTCTCTGTCTTCTTTATGCTAGTGATTAAACATTGCCTCATATAGTAACCCATGAGTATTTCTCACTAATATGGCCTCGTGGACCAGAGAATAGGCCATCTTCCCTATTCTCCAAGCTTCCCGACAGGGACTGGCTGTGGCCGATAGTCATTAGCCGCCCCCCCGTAAATGTACTCCTAATACTGTTCTTTGCTTGCATTTACCTCGTGATGGTTACTGTTTTATTGTTTTCTTTTGAAATGTACCAATAAAAATATTTTCAACACTAATTCCGGACGAGGTCCGGAAGTGATGTTGCATACACACGGTCGGACCAAGTTGTCGGAATTTCCGGTTGCCAAGAACGCGGTGACGTAAGCCGCGTACGGTGGGACTAGAAAAGGGAAGTTCAGCACCACGTCCGGCACCCTTTGGGCTCCTTCTGCTGATCTCGTGTGCATCACATGTTAGTAGAAGTTTGGTGAGAGACGATTCGGGCTTTTCAGATTAGTGATTCAGATCGCTACTGCTCTTCAGTTTCTGCTTGTCTTTGCGTATCTGATAATCAGTGCGTGCAGTCAGTAAGTATTTGTTTCTCATTGTGGACTATATCTTGGTATAGTACACTTTGATTTGCATTTCTTATTGTCTGCTTGCTTCTGCTATTCAGTTCGTTCTTTCAGGCATTGCTGTTTATCGGTGCTTTCTGTTGTCTGTTCTGACCAGCCGACCGTTTTGAAACCATGTTTCGTCTACGTACTCGTCGTAGAGTTTGTGCTGTGCAGGGGCTTCGTTTTGGGGTTCTTACTTTGACACAAGCCCGGTCCATGAACTGGGAGGGGAGGCGTTTGTGGACCAAGAATTGGTTGCGCCAGCGTGATCAGTTCTCGCACTTGCCTTTGCTCCGTGAGATCCGGGAGAATAATCCTGATGATTTCAGGAATTATCTCCGGATGATGGACCCCGTTTTTCACCATCTGCTGGCTTTGCTGACCCCTTATATCACCAGGCAGGATACCTGCATGCGGCAAGCCATCACTCCGGAGCAGAGGCTCATCGCCACAATGCGCTACTTGGCGACAGGGAGAAGCCTTCAGGACCTCAAGTTTTCTACAGGAATCTCCCCCCAGGCTCTGGGGATCATTATTCCAGAGACCTGTTCTGCCATCATTCAGGTCCTGCAGAAGGACTATATGAAGGTAAGTTTTATCCTTTAACATCACATTCTATGTATTTCATGATTGCTAATGTCTTGCATTTCTTTCCTCATTCCCTAATTACCATCATTGCAATATGCTCTAATTCATATGCTCTGCCCCTTTGTCCTCAGGCATATTTGCCTCACTAACTTCCCCACCATGCTCTTCTTGGCCCATAAAACTATAGTCTAGTCACTTACCAATGTCTTTTGTCAGCTCCATAGTATTGCTTTCCCCTAAACACCCCCTAAAATGTCTACAAATGTGATGTGTGTGCTTCAATTCATGCAGAGTGACATTTTTTTTTTTTTTGGTTGTGCCAAACTCATTAGGAACCCCCCTCCCCCCAACTGCTAGCTCAGCTGATAGCAATCCTCTATCTGCTGACTTTACCAAACCCAATGCACACTATACCTACCTTTTTGATGGTCACATTTATGGATGAATTCACCAAAGCATGTAGTGCAAGGGCCTGCCTCAATACTTTCAAATGCTATATTTTTTCCCCCCCTATTATTATCTTGATATGTAATAGCAGAATGTCAAAATGTGCTTCCATTTTGTTTTCCTTTTGGTATTATGACACTTATTACCTGTCCGGTGGGCTGCCAATAGTGTAAGTAAGGAGGGGCTTCCCAAAGTATCACACATTATTAAGGCATTCAGCTCTCAAGCAAGTGGAGAGGGTTACCTGTCCAAAACACCCCCCCCCCCCCTCATTTTTTAGCAAGGGTCCATCAGATGGGGGGGATGGGGGGAGTGATGACTCTCATAAGGGGACCTTATACTTTAGGCTTTAAATACTCAGTTCCCAAAATGTTATACAAATCTTGGCCAAAAATGTTTGTATCTAATCTGCTTGCAATGTTGATTTTTAAAATTACAAATTTTTGGTCTTGTTTCACTCCACAGTGTCCTTCAACGCCAAAGCAATGGCAGACTGTAGCCTCCCACTTTGCCAGCCGTTGGGACTTTCCCAATTGTGGAGGAGCAATTGATGGGAAGCACATCCACATCGTCCCACCACCCAACTTGGGGTCGTACTATTATAATTATAAGGGGTTTCATAGTATCATGATGTTGGCGGTGGTGTCTGCAACCTATGAGTTTTTGTATGTGGACGTGGGGCAAAATGGACAGATGTCGGATGGTGGAGTGTTCTCCCGGACGGAGTTCTACTGGCGTCTCCAGAGTGGCAGTCTGGGCTTGCCACCCCCAGAGGAGAATCAGGAAGGACTCCCGTTCGTCTTCGTTGCGGATGAGGCGTTTGTCCTGGCGGCCTTTCCCGATGAGGACTCTCACCCCAGACCAGAGGATTTTTAATTTCCGCCTGTCCAGAGCCTGAAGAGTGGTGGAGAACACCTTTGGAATACTGGCCAGCCAGTTCCGCCTTTTTTTAACGCCTATCCACATGGCGGAATACAAACAAAATCACATAGTGTTGGCCTGCTGTGTTCTTCACAATTTTCTAAAAAGACATTCTGCGAACTATGCAGTCTCAGTTGTCCAACAAGAAGCAGATTTGCTGGAAAATGATAACCTCACAGGCCTTGAACCTGCTCATCCTGGCTTGCCCCCCCAAAGCGCCCGTGAGGTTAGAACCCAATACATGGACTACTTTGTGGGTAGGGGGCCATTGATATGCCAGACAATGTCTGAGCGGCATTTTCAGAATACATTTTTCTTTGGAACTCCTTCATTTACTACTTGGCTTGCTTTTAGGTGTCTCCTATGTAAATGTATGTTTTTTCTTGTTGTGCCTTTTTCACCAACAGTGCAAACCCAAGTTCTGAGCGAGATGAGGGGACAGTCTCTTCTTCAGATAAGCTTATTATGTTGTGTGTCTGCTACACACACACTTTGCTTTTGGTAACTAATGTATGTAGTGCATTACTGACCAAAATCATGCTCATTTTCAGCACCATGGCAGGAAAATGGCATGATTGTCAAAATTAACACATCACTGTGGGTGTTTTTTTACTAAAGGCACTTCCACTATGCACTACAAGTGCACTGCAAATGTACACCTGAAACTGCACTTGGAGTGCAAAGTGGAGTTACCTTTAGTAAATAACACCCATTCTCACCGCAAACAAAAATTTTACTCCAAATACATCTTTTGCGCAATGAAAAAGGAAGCCACACATTGTTGATAATGTAACTTTTTAATACAAGCACATTCACATGTGCGTTTAGAAAAGGGTTTTACAACAAACCAACAAATTGTGTGTATCAAAAACAGTCTTTCAGGTAATTTTTTTTACACTTTGTGTTTTTGTGTAAACAGGCATGTATCAAAGCGTAACATACAGAACACAGGAACTTACAAAGTTCAACTTTGAAAAGTGAAGACAATATCAGACATAAGTATGTACAAACTGGGCTGATATTGCCTTCATCACATGGGGTGTCACCCCTGGAAAATCCAAATTTGGAAGATGCACACAGTGTGTCAACATGTGCTATCTCCCATCATGGGGGATCAATGTACATGTTTTGGGGCTGCAACCCCTTCATCTCCGCCACTTTCCACAAAACACGTACATTGATCCCCCATGATGGGAGATAGCGCATGTTTACACACTCTGTGCATCTTCCAAATTTGGATTTTCAAAAAATACAAAAGTGGTTTAAAATCCAAAAAATAAAACCTTAGCTAGTTTGGGGTGTTTCACACTCTCCCCAAAACATCAATGATGTTCTTCATTTCATTGTTAACATCATTGATGTTTTGCTGTATATTTTCTAAATCCCGATTGCACCTCATTATATCCCCAATCAGGATCTGGGCACTTTCACTGGTAAAATGGGATTCTTCTTCCACATTACCTACAAAACAAAGCAAAAAAACACACCATGTATTAAAAATATGGTGATATACATTGATGAGCTTACTGGAAGCTGTGTTCTCCGAAACTCACCTGTTGTGGTGACAATTTGTCCAACTTCAACGATCTCTCCTTCCTCCTCCTCCTGCTCCTCTGCTTCTGGTTTTTGAATTTCGCCTTCTTTTGGAGGGGTGTGGTCCCTGGTGTCCTCATACTTTCCGAGTCTTCTCTCCCCTATCAGAATGTAAAAAATGAATAATTAGCACACAGAGGGCAGAATTAGGAATATGAAACATTGCTTGGAAGTGTTGTACAATTGTTTTTTTTGGCCGAGCTCCAAGGTGAGAACATTATTGTGGACACTTTGTTAAGCTGGAATACTTACCTGCAGAACGATGTTTCTTACGAACGAACGAAACCATGAACTTGAAAGTGGCCATTTTAAAATGCACAACATGAAATCAAAGCACATGGAGCAGTATGCAAGCAAGAATAATCATATGAACACACGACAACTACTTACTTTTTTGAAGAACACGCTTGATCCTTCTGTACTGATCGTGCTCCCTCAGTTTCAGGTCTGACCAGCGTTTTCTCAGTTGATCCTTGGATCGGCGTACCCCAAAATTCTTATGAAGACTCTTCACATCTTTAGTCATGATCTTGACCTTTCTGATATTTGGGTTTGGGTAAGGTCCATACTTCCCATCATAGTCGGTCCTGTCCACCATCTCCAACATCTCTCCAAAAGACATATTTGAGGCCTTAAATCTTCTCTTACTGGATCGGGACGTTTCAGGCTCCGGGCTTTCCTCACCCTCCTCCTCGTTAGTGGAACTGTGATTTTGCACCTGCGTTCTCTCCGCCATGTGCTCTCCCCACTGCGCCGAAAGCGAAGGGGCGGGGAATAGTCTAGAAAGAACGTCAGGGGCGGGCGGAGTTTCACGCATGCGCACTGTATATAAAACGCAACGCGCGTGTATCGTCCGTACGATCTGGGAACAGAGTGAGGAGCTGATGCGACGATCGTGCAAACGAAGGTAAAATTTTGAACTTGGTACATCACTAGACTAGACTGCTTCTATCTAGGCCGATGTTGGGACAAGATTAGGAGGGTTTTTCATGGCATTATTAGTATTTTAGGGTTTGTCTTGTGTTGTGTCTTGCAGAGAAGATGGAACCATTTAAAAACCCCAATTTTATGGGTCTATTCCTGGAACTGTACAGGGAGATGCCCTGCCTGTGGCAGATCAGCAACCAGTTTTATTACGACAGAAGAAAGAGGAACGCAGTGCTGGAGAAACTTCTTTCTTTGGTGCGGATCATGGTCCCCATAGCAGACATGGCCTATGTGACTGTGAAAATTGGTGTAATGAAGAGTACATATCTCGGGGAGAGAAAGAAGCACCTGGAGTCCTTGAGATCAGGAGATCCAGATGCCGTTTATTACCCCAGGATGCTTTACTTCCTGAGGCTGCATTTTCTTGTAGACCAGGGGGTACCCAGGCCACCACTCTCCAGTCTTCCTTCAAGGCTTCCTTCACCCCCAGCTGAGGCTTCCAACGCCCAACCTGGGCCTTCCAGGCAGCAACATGTGGTGGGGCCCAGCTTGAGACAGGTATTGCATTGTTGAACATATTTCTTGTGTTACATTTAATGATGTCAACTAGATGTTGATCAGTAAGTTGTGATTTAACAAAGTGGTTTACATATCAATAGACAGTAGTGACCAAAAATGATTGGGACGAGAATGAAAAATGCTGGTCTCAGAATGATAGTCTGTCCTATTTGGTAACATTCAATTTGCAACAGTCATGAGCTAAAAATGGTGTGATTGATGAGCAAAAAACTAAAACTATGTCCCATTTTTCATACACAGGAAGACCTCAGTCGGGGGGAGGCTGTGGCAAGTGGCAGCCAGGAGGTTAACCAACGCCCTCCTTCTCCTCCTCCTGCCACAACTACAGGAGCCCAGCCACAGCCTCAAAGGATGCCTGGTGGGAAGTGCCTAAGGAAGACGAGAGAGTGATGGCCTGGGTTCAGTCTGTCAAAAAAGGAGATGTTTTGGAAAAAAAAAATGCAGCCAAAAAAGAATAAACAAAATATAAAATTGTGTAGATGTGACAAATTCAAAAATTGTATTGCCGAAATGAGAAAAAGAGTCAGAAAATACGTTCGGGAGAAGTGTGTGTGACTATGAGCATCTAAAGAAGTTCCTTCTTGCAGCATTGTAAAGAACAAGAGAATGCGCTTCATGAAAGAATTTTTAACATTGCAGCGTGGCGAATGTGCTATATCGATTACGAGCAGTAGTTTTACCTGAGCGAGCGCTTCCGTGTCGGAATTTGATTGTGAGCATGCGTGGCACCTTGTCTGTCGGAGTAGGCTACACATGATCGGAGTATGTCCGGCAAGTTGGAAAAGTTGGTCAGATGGATATTCCGACGGAAACGGTCCGATGCAGACCACACACAGTCGGAATATCCGACAAAACGCTCCGATCGGACACATTCCGACGGAATCTCCGACCATGTGTACAAGGGCATAGAGATGCTCCATCCTCACCATCCAGGATGCTGCTCTCACTCGCAATCTTTATGTAGCACTGGAAGGAGCTGCTGGTTTTATTTGGGCTTACCGTTACCTCACCTGCTTGCTTCTCCGTCACAAGTGTCCCGTTGGAAAGTAGCCCAAATGATGTTGAATCCGACACTTAGTCCTTTTTTTAACATTTATTCAGGATAAGCAGAAAGTCCTTCAATAGAGGGTCAAAGAATAAAGGGGGAGTTCAGGCACTTGGTAATTGTGGGTTAAAGGTATTGTTCAGATCCAGAGGACAAAAAGCGCCACAGACTGGATCTAGCAACTAGGGATGAGCCGAACACCCCCCCCAGAACTTTCTAACGGACCCCGTTTGAACTTTAGAACCCCATTGAAGTCTATAGGACTCGAACGTTCGAAATTAAAAGTGCTAATTTTAAAGGCTAATATGCAAGATACTGTCCTGAAAAGGGTTTGGGGACCTGGCTCCTGCCCCAGGGGACATGGGTCAATGCCTAAAATGTTTTTAAAAATGGCCGTTTTGGCGGGAGCACTGATTTTAATGACGATTAAAGTGAAAAAAAAAAGTGAAATATTCCTTTAAATATGGTGCCTGGGGGGTGTCTGTAGTATGCCTGTGAAGTGCCACGTGTTTCCTGTGTTTAGAACATTCCCTGCACAAAATGACATTAAATGGAAATAACATCATTTAAAACTGCTTGCGGTTTTAATGTTATATCTGGTTCCTGCAATATGGTTGAAAATCATTGAGAAAAATGGCATGGGTAGCCCTCCCTGCCCATTACCAGCCCCTTTGGGTCTTGTACGCATATTAAGGGGAACCCCGTACCCATATTAAAAAAAAAGGAAATGCGTGTGGCCCCCAGGCCCTATATACTCAGAACAGCAGTATACAGGCGGTGCAAACAAGACAGGGACTGTGTAGGTTTGTTGTGTTAAGTTGAATCTGTTTGTAATTTTCAACTGGTACATTTTTAAAGTGTAGCTCCATTAAAAAAAACTATTTTTAAGCTTTTTGGAAAACATAGGGAAGGGTTATCACCCCTGTATAATTTGTTTTCTTCTCACTTGCTGTTGTCTCCTTCCGTTTGCAAGTAGGAGATGTTTGTAAGTTGGATGTTTGAAAGTAGGGGCCTGCCCTATATGCTCTGCAGAAATGGCGGAACAAGGTGTTGGTTTTGTCACAACATTGTAAGCCCTCAAAGTGACTCTTGGTGGGCGCTGGAGCGCCCTGCTGTGAACAATTATATCAAGAATTGTAATTACATGCCATTGTTGAACAGTGGTAGAAAAATTGACCTTTGGTGGTTGTGGTGCTGGTGCCACAACACTATAAGTCCTCACCGTTACTCTGGGTGGGCACAGGAAGGGGCCCTCCTGTGAAATATTATATCAAGAATTGTAATTACATGTCCCTGTTAAACAGGGGCAGAAAAATTTGGCCTTAGGCACTGGTGCTGGTGCCACCACACTGCAACCTCTGCCATATACTCTTGTTTTATTGCAGGAATTAGCCCTGCTGCAAAGCATTGCATCAAAAATTGAACTTAAACGCCCCTGTTAAACAGGGGCAGAAAAATTGGGCCTTAGGCACTGGTGCTGGTGCCACGACACTGCAACCTCTCCCATATTCTCTAGTTTGATTGCAGGAATTAGCCCTGCTGCAAAGCATTGCATCAAAAATTGTACTTAAACACCCCTGTTAAACAGGGGCAGAAAAATTGGGCTGATGGCATCACCCAGAACCAGAAATGTTCTTCCAACATACCATCGGAGGAGGAAGAGGATAGACAATCAACATAACAGGACAGTCACTCAGCATCAGCAAAGGCAGTCTTGAAGGGATGTGATATTTAAAAAAAAATTATTCTGTTACATCAGCTTCAGGTGCTTGGTAGCTGTGGGTGATCCAAGACTGATTCATCTTGATGAAGGTCAGTCGATCAACTGATTCGGTGGACAGGCGCAAGCAGCACTGAAGGTGCGTTCCGAAAGAACGCTGGATGCAGGACAGGCCAGTAGCTCAATTGCATACTGTGCAAGCTCTGGCCAGTGATCCATCCTCAAGACCCAGTAAGCCAGAGGATTTTCGGTGGGAAAGGTGTCCAAGTCTGACCTTGCCCCTAGGTCAGGGGTGTCCAAACTTTTTTCAAAGTGGGCCGGATTTGATGAAGTGAACATGCCTGAGGGCCGACCATTTTGCCTGACATTCTTTGAACCATTGAAAATTCGGTCTAAGTGTGTCCATCCGAGCACTAATACACAGCCCAACAAGAATTCTCTTGCCTTTGTCGCACTCGTTCCCAACACACAGACGAATGCTCTGCACTTTAGGGGGCACCGTTAATTCTTAATGGTACCCCACACTTTGGAAAATGTAGGGTGCTTTTGGTGCAGTGCAATAAAAAAAAAACACACACAGACACATGTGCGCACACGCGCACACACACATACAGACACATGTGCACACACACACACATACAGACACATGTGCACACACACACATGTGCACACACACACATGTGCACACACACACACACACACACACACACATACAGACACATGTGCACACACACACACACACACATACAGACACATGTGCACACACACACATACAGACACATGTGCACACACACATACAGACACATGTGCACACACACACATACAGACACATGTGCACACACACACACACACACATACAGACACATGTGCACACACACACATACAGACACATGTGCACACACACACATACAGACACATGTGCACACACACATACAGACACATGTGCACACACACATACAGACACGTGCACACACACAGACACATGTGCACACACACACATACAGACACATGTGCACACACACACATACAGATACATGTGCACACACACACATACAGACACATGTGCGCACACACATACAGACACATGTGCGCACACACACACATACAGACACGTGCACACATACAGACACATGTGCACATACAGACACATGTGCACACACACATACAGACACATGTGCACACACACAGACACATGTGCACACACACACACATACAGACACATGTGCACACACACACATACAGACACATTTGCACACACACACATACAGACACATGTGCGCACACACATACAGACACATGTGCACACACACACACATACAGACACATGTGCACACACACATACAGACACATGTGCACACACACATGTGCGCACACACACACAGACACATGTGTGCACACACACACACAGACACATGTGCGCACACACACACACACACAGACACATGTGCGCACACACATACAGACACATGTGCACACACACATACAGACACATGTGCACACACACAGACACATGTGCACTCACACAGACACATGTGCACTCACACAGACACATGTGCACTCACACACATACAGACACATGTGCACATACACACACACATACACACACAAATACAGACACATGCACACAAATACAGACACATGCATACACATACATACATACACACACATGAATAAAAGCCTTTTTAACACGAATCTAGCTTGTAGTACAGTACCTTTGCAGCTTCCTCTTTTAGCCGGGTACTGCACTGTAGGGGGAAGCAGAGAGCACAGCACAATCCTCTGCACTTTACTTTCACTTTTGAAGCTCACGGAGCTTCTCACAGTGCCGGAGATCGGCTGATCTGACAGCCCTGCTCCCATGGCACAATAAATTGAGAAAGAGCAGGCGGGCCGTTCAAAACCGGACCGCGGGCCGCAACTGGCCCGCGGGCCGGACTTTGGACATGCCTGCCCTAGGTATTCCTGCACCATGTAAATCAGATGCTGACGATGGGTGCTGGAACCGATCATACCTTGGGGCTGCGGAATTAAACAATTGTCTGAAAGCATCAGTCAGACGGCCACCTTCTCCACCGCTCCTTCTGACCGATGCCTCAGCAACACGTTGTCCAGGACCAGGAGTTTGTAACCTCCCAGTCTCTGGGAACGCGTTGCACAGACCTTTCTGCAAGGCCTCCCGGAGATGTCTCATCCTCTGCTCCCTCTGCGATGGCAAGATAAGGTCGGCAACCTTACCCTTGTACCGTGGATCAAGGAGAGTGGCCAGCCAGTAATGGTCCCACTCCTTGATCCGAAGAATACGAGGATCCTTCCGCAGGCTTTGCAGGATCAGGGAGGCCATGCAGCGTAGGTTAGCTGAGGCATTCGGTCCGGAGTCCTCTGGGTCACTAAGGAAAACATGATCCGCAGCTACCTCCTCCCAGCCACGTACAAGTCCACGTGTTTCTTGGGACTGTAAATCATCCCTACAAGACTGCTGCTGCTGCTGAGTGCCAGCCTCCACCTCCATACTGACACAATCATCCTCCTCCTCCTCATCCTCTTCCTGTGTGATGGGTGGCACAGCAGGAACACTGTCTGGATAAAGGGGGCCTTGAGAGGCAAGGAAGTCCTCCTCTTCCTGCCTCTGTTCTGCCTCAAGTGCCCTGTCCATTATTCCACGCAGCGTATGCTCCAAGAGGTGGACAAGAGGTACAGTGTCACTGATGCATGCACTGTCACTGCTCACCATCCTTGTGGCCTCCTCAAACGGTGACAGGACAGTGCATGCATCCCTGATCATGCCCCACTGGCGTGGTGAGAAAAAACCGAGCTCCCCTGACCCTGTCCTGGTGCCATAGTCGCACAGATACTCATTGATGGCCCTCTGCGGTTCTTGGGCAGGTTCAACTCCTTTTGGAGCTCAGCCAGCCGAGCACAGGCATTAAATGATCGGCGGAAATGCACACAGACTTTCCTGGCCTGCTTCAGGGCATCCTGTAAGCCGGGGTACCTGCCCAAGAACCGCTGCACCACCAGGTTAAGGACGTGAGCTACACATGGCACATGGGTCAGTTGTCCCTGTCGGAGGGCGGAGAGGAGGTTGGTGCCATTGTCGCAAACCACCATTCCTGGCTTAAGCTGGTGTGGCGTCAACCACCTCTCGACCTGCCCCTGCAGAGCTGACAAAACATCCGCCCCAGTGTGGCTCCTGTCCCCCAAACCAGCGCAAGCACGGCATGGCATCGTTTTGCCTGCGTACTTGCGTAGCCCCTGGAACGCCTACGGAGCACTGCTGGTTCTGAGGACAGAGCACTGGAAGAGGCCATGGAGGAAGAAGAAGAGGAGGGGGGTGGAGGAGAGAGGTGTGTCACAACCAATAGTAGCATTTTGGAGGCGTGGTGGCAGAACAACCTCCAACACTACTGCACCTTGTCCTGCATCCTTCCCAGCTGCCAGAAGAGTGACCCAATGGGCCGTGAAAGACAGGTAACATCCCTGTCCATGCCTGCTGGACCATGAGTCAGCGGTAATATGCACCTTACCGCTGACCGCCCTGTCCAGCGAGGCAAGGACATTGCCTTCCACATGCCGGTAGAGAGCCGGAATCGCCTTCCATGAGAAAAAGTGGCGTTTGGGGGCCTGCCACTGAGGAACCGCACATTGTACAAACTCACGGAAGGGGGCCGAGTCTACCAACTGAAAAGGCAGCAGTTGAAGTGCTAGCAATTTAGCCAAGCTAGCATTCAACCGCTGGGCATGTGGATGGCTGGGAGTGAACTTCTTTCGCCGGTCCAGCAGCTGGGGCGGGGACATTTGCCTGCTATAATCGGACGTGGGTGTACTGCTAGCAGAGTTCCCGGAAGCACTTGGCTGTGACACACCTAATTCTACACCTTCATTCCTCTCAGAGCAGGTTTCAGAGAGGACTGAAGGTCTAGTGGGGTTGGAGATGCCAGCTGATGAGGAGGAAGGAGAGGTCCGCTTTGTTCTTTGGTGTGGGTCTTTGAGGTACGCTTGCCAACGAGCTGCATGGCAGGTCAACATATGTCTGGTCAAGCATGTGGTGCCCAAGCGGCTGATGTTTTGGCCACGCGAGATACGCTTGAGACATATGTTGCAAATAGCAGCGGTGCGATCTGATGCACTCGTCTCAAAAAAGGCCCACACCAAAGAACTTTTAGAATAACGCACAGAGGCAGCGCCCTGCACAGGCGGAGCTCTGTGGTGCGATTCAGTCGGTGTGCTGCCCCTAAGCTGGCACCCTGAGTGCATCCTGCCTCGTTGGACATGTGCCTCCTCCTCCTCTCTCCTATCAGGCACCCACGTGGAGTCAGTGCCCTCATCATCCCCTCCCTCTTCATCGCTGTAGCAAACCTGGCAATATGCTGCAGCTTGTGGAACATGACTGCCAGATTGCTGTCCTTCTTGAGCATTCCCTCTCTCTGCATTCATGCTAATGCCTTTCTCTAGCTGAGTGTCATCATCAGAGGCTACAAAACACTGGGCATCCTCCTGGAGCATGTACCCAACACTGTGCTCAAAGAGTTCAGGAGACTCCTCAGGAGGACGTGGTGGGTCTAGGGAAGGAGTCACTGATGATGACATTGAGACGAGGGAAGACGATGCGTTGGCAGCTGCTTTGCTAGTACCCTGAGACTGGGTGAGAGAGGATGAGGAGGATGAAGAGGGCTTGGTCATCCACTCTACCAAGTCATTGGCATGTTGCGGTTCAACATGTCCAGCTGCCGAAAAGAAGGACAAGCGTGTCCCATGACCACGTGCTGATGACAATGCACCGCGTCCACGACCAGCACTGTTGTCTCTAGACACAGAGCCTGTTTGCCCTCTTTTATCGGCTTGTGCCTGTCTTGCTGGCCTTCCAGACATGGTAATGGCCTGAAGGGAGTTGGGTAAAACAGCAGTTTGGTAGTGTATATTGTGCTGGAGGCACACAACACCCACTAACTCCTGCATATGCCTTTATTATAGAACACCAGAGATAAAGGGGTATACTGTAATGGAGTCACACAACACCCACTAAGCCCTGCAGATGGCTCTATTAGAGAACAGCAATAAAGGGTAAATACAGGTGTATATTGTGCTGGAGGCACAAAACACCCACTAACTCCTGCAGATGCTTTTTTTATAGAACACCAGAGATAAAGGGGTATATACAGATGCATACTGTGCTGTGCTGGAGGCACACACAACTTCCAATAACTCCTGCAGATGGCAAGTGGGCTCAAATAGAGAAGAGCTATGTAGGTGGATATAGCGGTGTGTACTGGGTACAGAGCACGCAGACAGCACGCACAAGCTCCTAACACTACTGACTGCAAGCTCTATTATAAAAGATAGATCACTAGCTATATAGGTGAGCTGAATATAGCGGTATATACTGCGGTCAGGGCAAGCAGATAACAACCACTACAGAAGAGCAAGATCGAAAATCGTCCGATAACGATCGGTGTGTATTGTGTTGAAGGTACACAAAACACCCACTAATTGCTTCAGACGCCAACACACTACACAAGGCCGCCGCGCTGGCGGCCTTATATAGTGTGGGGCGTGTACTACACAGCCTGAGCTATGATTGGCCACAGGCATCCTGCCTGTGGCCAATCATGGCTCTCCTCGCTGCTGGCGCTGTGATTGGCCAAGCATGCGGGGTCACAGTGCATGCTTGGCCAATCATGAGCCAGCAATGCACTGCGATGACGCAGTGCATTGTGGGCCGAGAGCGCCACACGAATTTGGCGCAAACTGCCCATAATGTTCGGAATTCGCCAAACGGGCGAACAGCCGATGTTCGAGTCAAACGTATGTTCGACTCGAACACGAAGCTCATCCCTACTAGCAACCATCGGATAGACCCCTCTCACTTGACCTAGCAGCCGATGAGATGCTCAACAAAGTCTCTGCCACAGGCTTGTCAATTAAACTAAAGCATTCTTGAGAAATCTTGAGAGTTTTAAAGAACTACCAGTTTCTTTCAGCAGACTCGCCGATACTGTATGGGTGTTGATCCGGGTTGCATCCTCTAACTGAGTTTCCAGGCTCCTACAGAGATACCAGCATTGCGCTCGGTCCTCTACTAAAAAAGTCCTCCCGTGGATCCTCCAGTTTTCTTGGCCTCGCCCCGCAGGCGAGACAGCACAGGACCACCCCTGGATCAGTAGGCCCCAAGACTTTTGTGGACCTACCCTCTCAGTTGCAGAGCCTCGTACCAGCCGGCCTCGAGGTGCAGGACCATGCGACACAGACCCCAGGCCAGGAAGGCCATGAGGTCAGGATAGCGAACCCTGGAAAAAGACCACCAAAAATGACATCAGTACCTTAAATACCCTCTCCCAGAATGCACAGCAGGGAAACCACTCCCACTGAGCCACTTCCGAGCAAGAGGTGGTATTCAATACATCCAGCCTGCTGCATTTCCACACATACCGGTGATGACAGCGACACCTACGGTCAAGTGGGAACCAGTGCAACCCAGCTGGACTGGCACAGAAACCAGAACTTTTAGGAAAAATTAGCCTGAGCCCAACTGCAGCTTCAGACAACTAAATTTGAAAAATAATAGCGTCTGCCCATTAGGAGCAGGGCGCTACATTTATATACATAGTGAAAAAAATATAAAAATATTGGACTAGATCCAAAAATTTGGTCTAATCACGCACTCCTGAAATTCCTTACTATTACAAGTACACAATCTTGGTTTACTCGGGGTACAAAATATATTACTAAAGTTTACTCTGCAGGTGAGCGCAAGTCATTTCAACATATCCAAAAGAATTTGGGATTCCATCCAAACTTGTATTTACTCATAGAAAAAAGAGAAAAACTGCGCAATCCCTAATATTTCATATTAGGATATAAATATCCCACCCAAATAAAGTGAAAACTAAAAGTGCTCAGTATTACATGAAAATACCATAGGCACCAAACCTAATGCATGAAAAATACTTAACTGCATATAGTGATGTGTGTATGAATAGTGTCACTAATTTACATAAACATATCACTAATTACATAGACAATGAATATCAGTGATACTAGTGCCCAAAAAGTGAGCGTACAAAAATGTGCAAAAAATAAATAAATCACATAAATAATTAATAAATCATCATTAAACAGTCCTTGTGAATAGATATGAATGGAAAACACCACGTGTCCAAAATGGCTGCCAAGTCTCTGAATCATATATCGACGTGAAGCAAATTGGAGTACACCACCACCAAACGAATAAAAATGGCTCCTTACCAGATGCCCCAGTAAGGTGCGCTTTTTAAAAGATCAGGTCAGAGTATGCATCAATCTTGAATCGTCCAAAGCAGGATCCACTTAGAGCAAGACTCAGATGTATTCCAACAAAGAGGCAAATGGTCCACCATAGGAAGAAAAAACACTCCAGATAGTGTAAAACCATTTATTAAAAATAAAAGTAAAAGGAGAAAATGCACTTACAGAATTATTGTGAAAAAAGGCATATCATCAATGGAAAGCGTCGGCCGATCGCAACTCCAAATAATATCCTGGTTCTGCTGTTGTTCTATTGAGGCAATAACGTAGAGTGTCACACCGCCCTACGCGTTTCGTGAAAAATTCACGTCGTCCTGGGGTACGGGTGACACGCCATAATGCCTCGATTTTATAATGAATTGTGGTCCAAGTCACCTCCTCCATTGGACAACCCAGCCCCACTTCCGGGTGCATACCGGAAGTGACGCGTATACGTCATTAGTTTTTATTGGTAAAATATATCTTAAAACATCCCAAAACGGGGAACAAAAAAAGGGACCCATATTAAATAGATGAACTATTAAACAGAGACCCAAAAGATCTAGAATTACACTGTGAAATTGGACCGTTCGGCTCCATATCTAAAAACGGAACCAAGCCTCCATATCAGCGCCAATAGGATGTGAGATCAGTGGTCAGAGCGACGGAAGTGACACGCATCAACGTGATCACCCGTCCCTCTGTGATAAACCACGCCGTGCCACGCCCCGTCCTCTCGCGCAAGTGCAGGTCACGTACGTAAGGCAGGCCCGCTACGTCACCGCCCACCACGGAAGTACGTGCGCTCCACCTAAACCAGGCCTCGTTTCTAATGTGTAAATAAAACAGCGGTGGGCGTGCGAAACTCCTCCCCTAGATGTACGGAGAAATCGGCAACCGACCTCCGACCTCTCCCCACATCATGGAGAGATGGAGCCACAGACGCCGATCACCGCGCCATATGTCCATAAACCCTAGATGAAACCAAAGGAGGAGGGGACCTGTCCCAGCGCTGGGTACAATCTACAAATAAACTGAGTACAAATACAATCTCCAAAATTAAATAGACTGTAAGTGTAAAATCGTATAATAAGTTAGTGTACAAATCACACTTACTCTACAATTTCATATTAAATGATTGAATACAGATCAGAAAAAATCTCCCATGGCCACATAGTGGATGGGACACTATTAAATACAAAAATTATTTCATTAATACACAGCAAACTCCAACATGAATATTGTGCTATTAAGACCTAATGGAGCTGCCCAATCCTAAATATACATATTTTTTGTGTAAAAACAAATAAGCCAGAACAGAAGATAAATGTTCATTACAAAACATTAAAAAAAATTTAAAAACTTAAAAACTTAAGGCAGACCTATCACTTCAATTCTAGGTTAAGTGTTATTTATAAAGGCATTCACATCAGTATCTGTGTTCATACCAAAGGGGGCATAAGTTTTCAACTTGTAGATCCATGACATTTCTAAACGTGAGATCTCTCTCACTAATGCCCCACCCCTCCAGTGCGGTTTGTACTTATCTATCCCCATGTACAGTGTGTTGGACGGGTCTCTACCATGTTTCTCATCGTAATGTCTTGATAGGGGATGCTTGTCGAAACCCCGTTTGATATTAGCGATATGCTCATTCAATCTAACTTTTAGGGCCCTCTTAGTCCTCCCTACGTACTGGAGTCCGCAAGGACATTGTATAAGATATACAACTGCTTCCGAAGAGCAAGTAATAAACGGCTCAACCGTATATCTTCTTTGGGTACTTGTAGAGACAAAATCGACGATCTTAGAGTTTTTGTTCACATTACAAGAGCAAACTTGACAGTTCTTACATCTAAAAAACCCTTTAAGATTTTGAAAAAAACACCTATTTTTTTCGGGGGGATTTTGCACACTGGGAGCAACCTTACTACCTAACGTGGAGGCCCCTTTAAAAATGACCCTGGGGACTTCAGGTAAAATAGTTCCTAAAATCTGATCGCTGCTCAGGACATGCCAATGTCTACGAATCAATTGCTTGACCTTCTAATGTTGCATTGAGAAGGTAGTGACAAAGGGCAATGTCATCTGATCCTCATTTCTATTAGTCCCCCTTTCTGTCAGCAAACTTGACCTATCTCTATTCCGTGCATTGTGAAACGCCTCGGTTAGCAGATCGACTGCATATCCCTTTTCCCAAAACCGCTGGGACAAAATCTTGGCTTGTTCATCGAACATGGTGATATCTGTACAGTTCCTCGTTAGGCGCAAATATTGCCCCAGGGGAACTGACTTTGCTCTTTGGAAGCAGTTGTATATCTTATACAATGTCCTTGCGGACTCCAGTACGTAGGGAGGACTAAGAGGGCCCTAAAAGTTAGATTGAATGAGCATATAGCTAATATCAAACGGGGTTTCGACAAGCATCCCCTATCAAGACATTACGATGAGAAACATGGTAGAGACCCGTCCAACACACTGTACATGGGGATAGATAAGTACAAACCGCACTGGAGGGGTGGGGCATTAGTGAGAGAGATCTCACGTTTAGAAATGTCATGGATCTACAAGTTGAAAACTTATGCCCCCTTTGGTATGAACACAGCTACTGATGTGAATGCCTTTATAAATAACGCTTAACCTAGAATTGAAGTGATAGGTCTGCCTTAAGTTTTTAAGTTTTTTAATGTTTTGTAATGAACATTTATCTTCTGTTCTGGCTTATTTGTTTTTACATAAAAAATATGTATATTTAGGATTGGGCAGCTCCATTAGGTCTTAATAGCACAATATTCATGTTGGAGTTTGCTGTGTACTAATGAAATAATTTTTGTATTTAATAGTGTCCCATCCACTATGTGGCCGTGGGAGATTTTTTCTGATCTGTATTCAATCATTTAATATGAAATTGTAGAGTAAGTGTGATTTGTACACTAACTTATTATACGATGTTACACTTACAGTCTATTTAATTTTGGAGATTGTATTTGTACTCAGTTTATTTGTAGATTGTACCCAGCGCTGGGACAGGTCCCCTCCTCCTTTGGTTTCATCTAGGGTTTATGGACATATGGCGCGGTGATCGGCGTCTGTGGCTCCATCTCTCCATGATGTGGGGAGAGGTCGGAGGTCGGTTGCCGATTTCTCCGTACATCTAGGGGAGGAGTTTCACACGCCCACCGCTGTTTTATTTACACATTAGAAACGAGGCCTGGTTTAGGTGGAGCGCACGTACTTCCGTGGTGGGCGGTGACGTAGCGGGCCTGCCTTACGTACGTGACCCGCACTTGCGCGAGAGGACGGGGCGTGGCCACGGCATTGTTTATCACAGAGGGACGGGTGATCACGTTGATGCGTGTCACTTCCGTCGCTCTGACCACTGACCTCACATCCTATTGTCGCTGATATGGAGGCTTGGTTCCGTTTTATAGATATGGAGCCGAACGGTCCAATTTCACAGTGTAATTCTAGATCTTTTGGGTCTCTGTTTAATAGTTCATCTATTTAATATGGGTCCCTTTTTTTGTTCCCCGTTTTGGGATGTTTTAAGATATATTTTACCAATAAAAACTAATGACGTATACGCGTCACTTCCGGTATGCACCCGGAAGTGGGGCTGGGTTGTCCAATGGAGGAGGTGACTTGGACCACAATTCATTATAAAATCGAGGCATTATGGCGTGTCACCCGTACCCCAGGACGACGTGAATTTTTCACGAAACGCGTAGGGCGGTGTGACACGCTACGTTATTGCCTCAATAGAACAACAGCAGAACCAGGATATTATTTGGAGTTGCGATCGGCCGACGCTTTCCATTGATGATATGCCTTTTTTCACAATAATTCTGTAAGTGCATTTTCTCCTTTTACTTTTATTTTTAATAAATGGTTTTACACTATCTGGAGTGTTTTTTCTTCCTATGGTGGACCATTTGCCTCTTTGTTGGAATACATCTGAGTCTTGCTCTAAGTGGATCCTGCTTTGGACGATTCAAGATTGATGCATACTCTGACCTGATCTTTTAAAAAGCGCACCTTACTGGGGCATCTGGTAAGGAGCCATTTTTATTCGTTTGGTGGTGGTGTACTCCAATTTGCTTCACGTCGATATATGATTCAGAGACTTGGCAGCCATTTTGGACACGTGGTGTTTTCCATTCATATCTATTCACAAGGACTGTTTAATGATGATTTATTAATTATTTATGTGATTTATTTATTTTTTGCACATTTTTGTACGCTCACTTTTTGGGCACTAGTATCACTGATATTCATTGTCTATGTAATTAGTGATATGTTTATGTAAATTAGTGACACTATTCATACACACATCACTATATGCAGTTAAGTATTTTTCATGCATTAGGTTTGGTGCCTATGGTATTTTCATGTAATACTGAGCACTTTTAGTTTTCACTTTATTTGGGTGAGATATTTATATCCTAATATGAAATATTAGGGATTGCGCAGTTTTTCTCTTTTTTCTATTTACATACATATATAATATTTTGGTATATATTTGAACTGCAGCATCATATAAAATTTTTTTGGTGGTTTTGTTTATACTGTAGCGCAGATTTTCCTTCCTTTTTTTCCCGTTGTTTTTCCAAAAATAATTTTTGCTGCTTCAGAAGTCAGGTTCAGTCTTGCATTATGGATATTTTTGAATTTAGAACCAATAGGGTGATAGATACTGTTGGAGTTTTTGACTCCTCACCCGGTCCTGTAGGTACAGACATTAAAGGTCTATTTACCAGATTAAAAAATCTTACTACCTCTGAGATCCACGCCCAGTGGGACATTGCTTTTTTCGAGACTTATCTCAGAGAAAGCATGGTTCCTAGGAGCCTTAGGTGGGAGTTGAGCCCACACAGGGAGGAACCTAATTTGGAGGGCTGGTTCACATTTTTCAATGATTCAGGGCTCTGTTTATTGCGATTTTTGGCCCAGAGAAAGAGTGAGAAAGTAGCCCGCCTTGATGAAGAAATCAAGTTGATCAAGGAATCATTGTTACCTCTGAGCACAAGTGAAGAATATAAGGAGTGTTCCAAGAACCTCCTTAAGACTCTTGAGAAAGAGGAGAAAGATCAAAAACTAAAAAAAGAAGAAGAAGTTTATTAGGGATAAGGAAGACTATCAGTCTGGCATGGTCTTTTTGTGGCAGAAGAAATTGGCCATGGAGAAAGAGCAGATGGATACTCTTCCTTATAATGTCCCTAATAACTAGTGATGGCCGAACGGTTCGCCCGGCGGTCGTTTCGCGGCGAATTTCCGACTTTCGCCGTCCGCGGGTTCGAACGCCTTTTTCCGTCGTTCGCCCCGGCGGACTTACGTGTTTAATGTATACAAGAACTTTAACCTTTCGTGACACGTTTATCATGTGTTACAGGACAACCAATTGAGACATGACAGCTCATGGACACTTGGACATTCCCCCTAACCTATAAATACACCCGATCCGGTGGCCATTTTACATTCTTTCTTCTGTCACTGTAGGGAAAGGATCCTGTGTGGAGTAGGGACAGAGAAAACGCTAGCTATTTGGTACACAAAAGTTCTTTTCAGGACTGGTATAGGTGTTAGGTCAGCAGCCTGAGTTTCTTTTGTCAGTTTAGATAAAGGGACAGAGCGCTGTATGCTGCTATTTTAGGGACAGCTCAGCCAGATTAGTCTTTCTTCATCATCATCATCATCATCATCATTAGCTGTTACTATCAGGTCCACAAAAGAGCTGTTCCAGCTAATCGTTCCAGCCTACTCTTTTTTGCCAATTTGTATAGGGACAGGCAGGAAGCAGTGTGTCAGGCAGTGAGGATAATTTTAAAGACTTGCTGTTACTATTAGTTCCACAAAGGTTCTTTTCAGGACTGGTATCAGTGGTACGGTAATAGGCTTGTACACGTATAATATTCTTTCTTCCAAATATAGAAAGAATATTATACTTGACTGCTGCCCTTCTGCTGCAGTCTGCTAATCATTCACAACTCACTTGTTCCACAAAGCTCTTTATCAGGACTGGTAACTTGGTCTGTCTAGGGTGCTACGGTACATAGGCTTGGGTGCGGTACAGTCTGCTGTTCTGTAAGGACCGCTATCGGTCCACAATACATAGGGTTGCCGTGCACTACTGCTGACCGCTGCCCTATACTGCAGCAGTCCTTCATTGGTATAGGGACTGACGTACAGTCTGCTAATCACTAACACACAACCTGCTTGGTCCACAAAAGTTCTTATAAGGACTGGTAACTTGGTATAGGGTGCTACGGTACATAGGCCTGAGTGCGTTACAGTCTGCTGTTCTGTAAGGACCGCTATCGGTCCACAATACATAGGGTTGCCGTGCACTACTGCTGACCGCTGCCCTATACTGCAGCAGTCCTTCAGCGGTATAGGGACTGACGCACAGTCTGCTAAACACTAACACACAACCTGCTTGGTCCACAAAAGTTTTTATAAGGACTGGTAACTTGGTATAGGGTGCTACGGTACATAGGCCTGAGTGCAGTACAGTCTGCTGTTCTGTAAGGACCGCTATCGGTCCACAATACATAGGGTTGCCGTGCACTACTGCTGACCGCTGCCCTATACTGCAGCAGTCCTTCATTGGTATAGGGACTGACGTACAGTCTGCTAATCACTAACACACAACCTGCTTGGTCCACAAAAGTTCTTATAAGGACTGGTAACTTGGTATAGGGTGCTACGGTACATAGGCCTGAGTGCGTTACAGTCTGCTGTTCTGTAAGGACCGCTATCGGTCCACAATACATAGGGTTGACGTGCACCACTGCTGACCGCTGCCCTATACTGCAGCAGTCCTTCAGCGGTATAGGGACTGACGTACAGTCTGCTAAACACTAATACACAACCTGCTTGGTCCACAAAAGTTCTTATAAGGACTGGTAACTTGGTATAGGGTGCTACGGTACATAGGCTTGAGTGCGGTACAGTCTGCTGTTCTGTAAGGACCGCTATCGGTCCACAATAGATAGGGTTGACGTGCACCACTGCTGACCGCTGCCCTATACTGCAGCAGTCCTTCAGCGGTATAGGGACTGACGCACAGTCTGCTAAACACTAACACACAACCTGCTTGGTCCACAAAAGTTTTTATAAGGACTGGTAACTTGGTATAGGGTGCTACGGTACATAGGCCTGAGTGCGTTACAGTCTGCTGTTCTGTAAGGACCGCTATCGGTCCACAATACATAGGGTTGCCGTGCACTACTGCTGACCGCTGCCCTATACTGCAGCAGTCCTTCATTGGTATAGGGACTGACGTACAGTCTGCTAATCACTAACACACAACCTGCTTGGTCCACAAAAGTTCTTATAAGGACTGGTAACTTGGTATAGGGTGCTACGGTACATAGGCCTGAGTGCGTTACAGTCTGCTGTTCTGTAAGGACCGCTATCGGTCCACAATACATAGGGTTGACGTGCACCACTGCTGACCGCTGCCCTATACTGCAGCAGTCCTTCAGCGGTATAGGGACTGACGTACAGTCTGCTAAACACTAATACACAACCTGCTTGGTCCACAAAAGTTCTTATAAGGACTGGTAACTTGGTATAGGGTGCTACGGTACATAGGCTTGAGTGCGGTACAGTCTGCTGTTCTGTAAGGACCGCTATCGGTCCACAATACATAGGGTTGCCGTGCACTACTGCTGACCGCTGCCCTATACTGCAGCAGTCCTTCATTGGTATAGGGACTGACGTACAGTCTGCTAATCACTAACACACAACCTGCTTGTTCCACAAAAGTTCTTATAAGGACTGGTAACTTGGTATAGGGTGCTACGGTACATAGGCTTGAGTGCGGTACAGTCTGCTGTTCTGTAAGGACCGCTATCGGTCCACAATAGATAGGGTTGACGTGCACCACTGCTGACCGCTGCCCTATACTGCAGCAGTCCTTCAGCGGTATAGGGACTGACGTACAGTCTGCTAAACACTAATACACAACCTGCTTGGTCCACAAAAGTTCTTATAAGGACTGGTAACTTGGTATAGGGTGCTACGGTACATAGGCTTGAGTGCGGTACAGTCTGCTGTTCTGTAAGGACCGCTATCGGTCCACAATAGATAGGGTTGACGTGCACCACTGCTGACCGCTGCCCTATACTGCAGCAGTCCTTCAGCGGTATAGGGACTGACGTACAGTCTGCTAAACACTAATACACAACCTGCTTGGTCCACAAAAGTTCTTATAAGGACTGGTAACTTGGTATAGGGTGCTACGGTACATAGGCTTGAGTGCGGTACAGTCTGCTGTTCTGTAAGGACCGCTATAGGTCCACAATAGATAGGGTTGACGTGCACCACTGCTGACCGCTCACCTATACTGCAGCAGTCCTTCAGCGGTATAGGGACTAAGAGTTTTGTCACAGGGTCATTTAAAAAATGACATGCAGAGGAAGAGGCAGGCCCTTCCGCAGGGGTGGTAGGGGTAGGGCAGGAGCAACAGGCTTGAGCCAAAGTGGGAAGTTGCAGAAGGTGCGTTCAATTACTTTAAAGGATGCACCAGACTTGGTTGAGTGGCTCGCTCAGCCTTACTCTTCTGCACCCTCCTCATCCTCTCGATCTGCACCCTCTTCTTCACTCTCTGCTATGTGCACCCCCAAAGACACTACCACCAACAACACGACCACCACCACCACCACCACATACCTTCCGCTTGAGTCACTGGAATTATTTTCCGATCCATATCAAGAGGACATTTCTGATGCGCAGCCACTCTTGGTATTGGATCAGGAAGAGGAGGTAGCAACAAGCGCTACTCAGCAGTCTGACGCCAGTACCCAGATCAGCCCAAGGAGGAGGTTGGTCCCCGGTGTTGCTGCCTACTCTACTTATAGCGGTGGGGAAGGTGACGTTGATGATGACGTGTCTAGTGATGTCACGTGGGTGCCCACAAGAGAGGAAGAGGAGGGGAGTTCAGAGGGAGATATGGACCAGCAGATAGGGAGGAGAAGCAGCAATGACTTACATTGCACAGCAGGGACAAAGCAGACTGCAAATGTATCAGGAGCGAGTCATCGACCATGTACGGTCACATCTGGCGCTCCCAGGACACCGGCACATGGCTCCGCAGTGTGGGCTTTTTTTAACGTGTCCGCTGCTGACAATAGCGTTGCCATCTGCAATCTTTGCAGTCAACGCGTTAGTCGCGGTAAGCCCAATACTCACCTAGGGACGACCGCCTTAAGAAGGCACATGAGCAGCCATCACCGAGCCCAGTGGGAGCAACGGAACACACAAAGCCACACTGCAGGCTCTCACCGTCCAGCCTCGTCTTCTACTTCTCCTTCTCCTCTCTCCTCACAATTGTCCTCCACTCCACCTTCCATCACGCCAAGCTCACATTTTTCTGCAAAAAGGCAGGCTTCCGTGGGCCTAATGTTTGAGCGTAAAAAAATGATGACGCCGGATAACCCTCTTGCCCAACGGTTGGCGGCTGGCTTGTCAGAACTCATAGCCCGCCAACTACTGCCATATAAACTGGTGGACTCGGAGGCCTTTCGCAAATTTGTGGCCATTGGAACACCACAATGGAAGGTCCCAGGAAGGAAGTATTTCTCAGAGAAGGGCATCCCAGAGCTATATGGCCATGTTCAGCGGCAAGTGAATGTATCTCTGGCACACAGTGTCGGTGCCAAGATACATCTGACCACAGACACGTGGTCTAGCAAACACGGGCAGGGAAGGTATATCAGTTTTACTGCCCACTGGGTGAACCTTCTGACGGCCGTCAAGCATGTAACCCGTGGCACCCGTGTAGATTTGGTTTTACCGCCACGGATTGCATGCAGGCCTGACTCTTCTTCTCCTCCTCCTACTCCATCCTCCTCCCTCTCCTCCTCAGCTGCCTCCTCCTTTTCCGCTGCTAGCGTCTCTTCCACTGCACCGCCCAAGCTCCCCAGAACCTATTCCACATGCCAGGTGAGACGTTGCCATGCCGTGCTGCGTCTGTTGTGCCTGGAAGCAAAGAGCCACACTGGCCCGGCACTCCTTTCAGCTTTGCGTTCACAGGCAGATGAGTGGCTAACACCGCTCAATTTGACAGTTGGTAAAGTGGTGTGTGACAACGGTGCCAATCTGCTTAGCGCATTGAAACAGGGCAAAATCACGCACGTGCCGTGCATGGCACACGTCTTAAACTTGGTCGTGCAGCGATTCCTTGTCAAATACCCTGGGGTCCAGGACATCTTGCGGCAGGCAAGGAAAATCTCGGCCCATTTCAGAAGATCTTACACGGCCATGGCTCGCCTTGCTGACATTCAGCGGCGACACCATCTGCCGGTCAGACGTCTTATTTGCGATTGCCCGACGCGATGGAACTCAACCTTCTATATGCTTGATAGGCTGCTCCAGCAGAAACGTGCAGTTAACGTCTACCTGTATGAACTCTGCGAAAGAAACGGTTCTGGGGAGCTGGGTTTTTTTTCACCGCGCCAGTGGCTGCTCATGCGCGACACATGCAGACTTCTGCGGCCATTTGAGGAGATCACCAAACTGGTCAGTCGCAGCCATGGCGCCATCAGTGACATGGTACCTTATGCCTTCTTTCTGGAGCGTGCATTGCGTCGTGTCATTGATCAGGCTGTGGAGGAGCAGGAGCGGGAAGATGAGGAAGTCGCAATGCTGGATGAATTCCCAGGGGGGGCTACTCTATCTGAGACAAGTCAACAACAGGAGTCTGATGAGGAGTCAGAGGAGGATGGTGCCGGGGCGGATGAGCAGGAGCAAGAAGAGCATGCTTTAAACCTTTCTGGGATCCCTGTTGTGCGAGGATGGGGAGAGGAGAATGAAGAGGACGACATTATCCTGGATGATGAGCAGGAGCCAGGCCACCACACCGCTTCCACTTTAGTGCAAATGGGGGCCTTCATGCTCCAGTGTTTTAATAGGGACCCCCGTATAAAAAGCATGAGGGTCAAGGACCAGTACTGGGTGGCAACGTACTTAGACCCCCGGTACAAACACAAAATGGCGGAAATGTTACCGCCGTCGCAGAGGGCTGTCAGAATGCAGCACTTCCAGGCCTTGCTTCGAGAAATGCTGCATTCTGCTTTTGCGTGCGCTGGCAGAGGAGCAATTCCCACTCCCAGAGAAGGATTTGCGGGTACCAATCCAACAGCGCCTGCAAGAAGAGGCCGGTTTGAAGATGTGTTGGTGACTTCGGATATGAGGTCATTCTTTCAGCCGACCCATCGACAGGTGTCATCCGGATCCAGCATCAGGGAACGCCTAGACCGTCAGGTGTCCGACTACATTGGGTTAACGGCCGATGTGGACGCTCTGAGGAGTGATGAACCCCTAGACTACTGGGTGGGCAGGCTTGACCTCTGGCCAGAGCTTGCCCAATTTGCAATCGAACTGTTGGCTTGCCCCTCATCCAGTGTCCTGTCCGAAAGGACGTTCAGCGCAGCAGGGGGGATTGTGACCGATAAGCGTACTCGCCTAGCTCACCACAGTGTTAACTACCTCACATTTCTAAAAATGAATGAGGCATGGATCTCGGAGGAATTCAACACATGTGATCAGTAGACCATGTATATGTCTATAAACAATTTTTGGAATCAAGCACACAGACCTTCTTAATTCATTTGGCTCACTTCCCTGACCCAAAAAAGCACACCGTACTATATGCCCCTACCCTCCTCTTTGAAGAGGTTGAGCGGTGTCATATTTCTACTGGGGCTGCTTATTATGAGGGGTTCCCACCATCCCTGTGCTGTGCTGACTTCCTCCTGGGTGTTCTTATTATGAGGGGCTCCCACCATCCCTGTGCTGTGCTGACTTCCTCCTGGGGGTTCTTATTATGAGGGGATCACACCATCCCTGTGCTGTGCTGACTTCCTCCTGGGGCTGCTTACGGTGCTGCTGTCAGCGCTGTATGTCACGGAGCTGCTGTCAGCGCTGTATGTCACGGAGCTGCTGTCAGCGCTGTATGTCACGGAGCTGCTGTCAGCGCTGTATGTCACGGAGCTGCTGTCAGCGCTGTATGTCACGGAGCTGCTGTCAGCGCTGTATGTCACGGAGCTGCTGTCAGCGCTGTATGTCACGGAGCTGCTGTCAGCGCTGTATGTCACGGAGCTGCTGTCAGCGCTGTATGTCACGGAGCTGCTGTCAGCGCTGTATGTCACGGAGCTGCTGTCAGCGCTGTATGTCACGGAGCTGCTGTCAGCGCTGTATGTCACGGAGCTGCTGTCAGCGCTGTATGTCACGGAGCTGCTGTCAGCGCTGTATGTCACGGAGGTGCTGTCAGCGCTGTATGTCACGGAGCTGCTGTCAGCGCTGTATGTCACGGTGCTGCTGTCAGCGCTGTATGTCACGGAGCTGCTGTCAGCGCTGTATGTCACGGAGCTGCTGTCAGTGCTGTATGTCACGGAGCTGCTGTCAGCGCTGTATGTCACGGAGCTGCTGTCAGCGCTGTATGTCACGGAGCTGCTGTCAGCGCTGTATGTCACGGTGCTGCTGTCAGCGCTGTATGTCACGGAGCTGCTGTCAGCGCTGTATGTCACGGAGCTGCTGTCAGCGCTGTATGTCACGGAGCTGCTGTCAGCGCTGTATGTCACGGAGCTGCTGTCAGCGCTGTATGTCACGGAGCTGCTGTCAGCGCTGTATGTCACGGTGCTGATGTCAGCGCTGTATGTCACGGAGCTGCTGTCAGCGCTGTATGTCACGGAGCTGCTGTCAGCGCTGTATGTCACGGAGCTGCTGTCAGCGCTGTATGTCACGGAGCTGCTGTCAGCGCTGTATGTCACGGAGCTGCTGTCAGCGCTGTATGTCACGGAGCTGCTGTCAGCGCTGTATGTCACGGAGCTGCTGTCAGCGCTGTATGTCACGGAGCTGCTGTCAGCGCTGTATGTCACGGAGCTGCTGTCAGCGCTGTATGTCACGGAGCTGCTGTCAGCGCTGTATGTCACGGAGCTGCTGTCAGCGCTGTATGTCACGGAGCTGCTGTCAGCGCTGTATGTCACGGTGCTGCTGTCAGCGCTGTATGTCACGGAGCTGCTGTCAGCGCTGTATGTCACGGAGCTGCTGTCAGTGCTGTATGTCACGGAGCTGCTGTCAGCGCTGTATGTCACGGAGCTGCTGTCAGCGCTGTATGTCACGGAGCTGCTGTCAGCGCTGTATGTCACGGTGCTGCTGTCAGCGCTGTATGTCACGGAGCTGCTGTCAGCGCTGTATGTCACGGAGCTGCTGTCAGCGCTGTATGTCACGGAGCTGCTGTCAGCGCTGTATGTCACGGAGCTGCTGTCAGCGCTGTATGTCACGGAGCTGCTGTCAGCGCTGTATGTCACGGTGCTGATGTCAGCGCTGTATGTCACGGAGCTGCTGTCAGCGCTGTATGTCACGGAGCTGCTGTCAGCGCTGTATGTCACGGAGCTGCTGTCAGCGCTGTATGTCACGGAGCTGCTGTCAGCGCTGTATGTCACGGAGCTGCTGTCAGCGCTGTATGTCACGGAGCTGCTGTCAGCGCTGTATGTCACGGAGCTGCTGTCAGCGCTGTATGTCACGGTGCTGCTGTCAGCGCTGTATGTCACGGAGCTGCTGTCAGCGCTGTATGTCACGGAGCTGCTGTCAGCGCTGTATGTCACGGAGCTGCTGTCAGCGCTGTATGTCACGGAGCTGCTGTCAGCGCTGTATGTCACGGAGCTGCTGTCAGCGCTGTATGTCACGGAGCTGCTGTCAGCGCTGTATGTCACGGAGCTGCTGTCAGCGCTGTATGTCACGGTGCTGCTGTCAGCGCTGTATGTCACGGAGCTGCTGTCAGCGCTGTATGTCACGGAGCTGCTGTCAGTGCTGTATGTCACGGAGCTGCTGTCAGCGCTGTATGTCACGGAGCTGCTGTCAGCGCTGTATGTCACGGAGCTGCTGTCAGCGCTGTATGTCACGGTGCTGCTGTCAGCGCTGTATGTCACGGAGCTGCTGTCAGCGCTGTATGTCACGGAGCTGCTGTCAGCGCTGTATGTCACGGAGCTGCTGTCAGCGCTGTATGTCACGGAGCTGCTGTCAGCGCTGTATGTCACGGAGCTGCTGTCAGCGCTGTATGTCACGGTGCTGCTGTCAGCGCTGTATGTCACGGAGCTGCTGTCAGCGCTGTATGTCACGGAGCTGCTGTCAGTGCTGTATGTCACGGAGCTGCTGTCAGCGCTGTATGTCACGGAGCTGCTGTCAGCGCTGTATGTCACGGAGCTGCTGTCAGCGCTGTATGTCACGGTGCTGCTGTCAGCGCTGTATGTCACGGAGCTGCTGTCAGCGCTGTATGTCACGGAGCTGCTGTCAGCGCTGTATGTCACGGAGCTGCTGTCAGCGCTGTATGTCACGGAGCTGCTGTCAGCGCTGTATGTCACGGAGCTGCTGTCAGCGCTGTATGTCACGGTGCTGATGTCAGTGCTCTGTATTACGGTGCTGCTGTCAGTGCTCTGTATCTCCTGCACCCTCTTGTTTGCCTACCCTGGTCCCTGACCTTCCCTCTCCTCCATTGCCTTCATTAGCTCCATAGTCCTGAATTGTCAGAACAATTTCCCAAATAAAAAAAAAATGCTTGTAGTTATCGATCCCAAATTCACCTCATACATGTATTATGCTATTGTCCAGGTGGTGGGACTACGTGCTACCCCCTAATAATTACCCCGTGGCCGCAAATTCGACCTAAAGGTTTGCGAAATTCGCCTCCCATTGAAGTCAATGGAGCCCGCGGCGAACGGTCGTTTTCGCGAACGTTTGTGTCCGTTCGCGTTTCGCGTTCGCGAAACGTCCCGTCGGAAGTTCGTCCATCACTACTAATAACGTCTCGAGAGGCCCTTCCGAGGATGTCTCAAGGGAGAATATAGCCCATTACCCCATGAGAGGGGCGCAGGGAGTAAGGGATATGTCTGACAATCGAGTTAATCCTGGCAGGTTCCCACGGCAACCATCAGGGGGAACTCCTTTTTGGCCATCCCAACGACCCGTAGGAGGAACCTCGGGGAGGGGACCTAATAACAGCAAAAACAAAAATAGAAATAAGAACAATAAGAGTTTCTATCAGAACAACAATCAGAGACCAGCTTCCAGTCAAGGACCAGGGAATTATGGACCATGGGGTTCCATCCAGGGCTTTGACCAAGAGAGATCGGTCTATTTTAATAGAAGGAACCAGGTCTATGACATTCCGACTCAGAATCGGTTCTTTCCATTGTCCGATTTTGAAGCTCCCAATTTTGGGAGACAGAATGAGGACAATTTCCAGCGAGTACCCTATTCAAATAGACCCCATGAGGTGGGCTATGGCTCAGGACCTACACCCTCCCAGCCAAATTATGACCCCAGGGACAACCGTAGGTGGGATTTTCCCATGGACAACAGAGGCCTAAAAAGGCCTATAGAACCAAGAGAGGAGTCAGAGGGGGGAGGCGCGTACAATCAGTTAAAACAAAAAAGGCCCTAGGCAAGGGAATTTTTAATCTTAGCACACAGGAACTCACCGATTCCGAAAAACGACTTTTGGATAAGGGTCTGAAATTTGCTCCACCTAGGAGTTTGAGCAAGTTCCAGACCTACATGGATGTGCATAAGTTTGTACGCAGGCTTAGCATCAAGAGGTACATGTTAGGTAACCCCATTCGAGAGAGCAACGGATTGAGATCAGGATTTCAACACTCTGGCCTCGCCAATGCATCACTTTTCAATCCCCCAGGGACATTGGCACCCAATATTAAAGTCTTTAGGGACATGGTGTTAAAAGATCTAGAAAAGATGGAGGTTAAAAAAGCAAAATTACAGGGCGATTTACAAAAGGGTTTGGATACCCTCTGTAATAACAAGTCCCTTGTTATTAGACCTGCTGACAAAAGGGGGGGGGATCGCTGTCCTTGATAGGAGTGATTACCTGAAAGAGTTACATCGAATCAGTGATGACAGGGAGACCTATACTGTACTTAACAGGGACCCAGTTGTCAAATACAAAAAGGAGCTAATTGGGATAGTAGAAGAGGGCCTTCATAAAGGGATCCTTACAGAGAAAGAAAAGCTTTTTCTAGTACCTATTGCCCCGCGAACACCAGTTATTTATTACCTCCCTAAATTGCATAAGAGTGTCACCTGCCCCCCTGGACGTCCAATAGTCAGCGGTATTGACTCGGTAACGTCCAGGGTTGGCAAATATATAGATTATTTCCTCCAACCGCTGGTGCAGAAAATTCCATCATATGTGAAAGACACCAAGCAAATTCTGAATATGTTGGGTAATATCAAACCAAAACAGGGCCTGTGGCTCGTGACGGCTGATGTCACATCATTATACACTATCATCCCCCACAGTTTGGGTTTTGAAGCTGTCAGATTCTATTTGGAGCGAGACTCTAATCTGACTCTGATTCAGATAGATTTTATTTTAGAGCTTTTGGAATTTGCCGCAGGGCACAATTATTTTTGGTTCGATAACCAATTTTTCCATCAGGATAAAGGGGTAGCCATGGGGGCTAAATATGCCCCCAGCCTGGCCAACTTGTTTATGGCCAAATGGGAGGAGGACGTGGTCGACTCTCCTAGAAGATCTGAGATAGTGCTTTGGGCACGCTATATCGACGACGTCCTCCTCCTTTGGGATGGCGAAGAACATGAGCTCCGTGGATATATGGAAAGGCTAAATAACAACAATAGAGGCATCAAATTTAGTTATGAAGCCAGTAAGGAAGGGGTAAATTTCTTGGATTTAAATATTAGAGTGAGTGGAGAGAGCTTCATTACCTCCACCTTTTTCAAGTCCACGGACAGGAATTCCTACATCCCCCTGGGAAGTTGTCACCAAGATTCTTGGCTGAAGTCAGTTCCCCTGGGGCAATATTTGCGCCTAAGGAGGAACTGTACAGATATCACCATGTTCGATGAACAAGCCAAGATTTTGTCCCAGCGGTTTCGGGAAAAGGGATATGCAGTCGATCTGCTAACCAAGGCGTTTCACAATGCACGGAATAGAGATAGGTCAAGTTTGCTGACAGAAAGGGGGACTAATAGAAATGAGGATCAGATGACATTGCCCTTTGTCACTACCTTCTCAATGCAACATCAGAAGGTCAAGCAATTGATTCGTAGACATTGGCATGTCCTGACCAGCGATCAGATTTTAGGAACTATTTTACCTGAAGTCCCCAGGGTCATTTTTAAAGGGGCCTCCACGTTAGGTAGTAAGGTTGCTCCCAGTGTGCAAAATCCCCCTGAAAAAAATAGGTGTTTTTTTCAAAATCTTAAAGGGTTTTTTAGATGTAAGAACTGTCAAGTTTGCTCTTGTAATGTGAACAAAAACTCTAAGATCGTCGATTTTGTCTCTACAAGTACCCAAAGAATATATACGGTTGAGCCGTTTATTACTTGCTCTTCGGAAGCAGTTGTATATCTTATACAATGTCCTTGCGGACTCCAGTACGTAGGGAGGACTAAGAGGGCCCTAAAAGTTAGATTGAATGAGCATATCGCTAATATCAAACGGGGTTTCGACAAGCATCCCCTATCAAGACATTACGATGAGAAACATGGTAGAGACCCGTCCAACACACTGTACATGGGGATAGATAAGTACAAACCGCACTGGAGGGGTGGGGCATTAGTGAGAGAGATCTCACGTTTAGAAATGTCATGGATCTACAAGTTGAAAACTTATGCCCCCTTTGGTATGAACACAGATACTGATGTGAATGCCTTTATAAATAACGCTTAACCTAGAATTTAAGTGATAGGTCTGCCTTAAGTTTTTAAATTTTTTTTAATGTTTTGTAATGAACATTTATCTTCTGTTCTGGCTTATTTGTTTTTACACAAAAAATATGTATATTTAGGATTGGGCAGCTCCATTAGGTCTTAATAGCACAATATTCATGTTGGAGTTTGCTGTGTACTAATGAAATAATTTTTGTATTTAATAGTGTCCCATCCACTATGTGGCCATGGGAGATTTTTTCTGATCTGTATTCAATCATTTAATATGAAATTGTAGAGTAAGTGTGATTTGTACACTAACTTATTATACGATGTTACACTTACAGTCTATTTAATTTTGGAGATTGTATTTGTACTCAGTTTATTTGTAGATTGTACCCAGCGCTGGGACAGGTCCCCTCCTCCTTTGGTTTCATCTAGGGTTTATGGACATATGGCGCGGTGATCGGCGTCTGTGGCTCCATCTCTCCATGATGTGGGGAGAGGTCGGAGGTCGGTTGCTGATTTCTCCGTACATCTAGGGGAGGAGTTTCACACGCCCACCGCTGTTTTATTTACACATTAGAAACGAGGCCTGGTTTAGGTGGAGCGCACGTACTTCCGTGCTGGGCCGTGATGTAGCGGGCCTGCCTTACATACGTGACCCGCACTTGCGCGAGAGGACGGGGCGTGGCCACGGCGTTGTTTATCACAGAGGGACGGGTGATCACGTTGATGCGTGTCACTTCCGTCGCTCTGACCACTGACCTCACATCCTATTGGCGCTGATATGGAGGCTTAGTTCCGTTTTTAGATATGGAGCCGAACGGTCCAATTTCACAGTGTAATTCTAGATCTTTTGGGTCTCTGTTTAATAGTTCATCTATTTAATATGGGTCCCTTTTTTTGTTCCCCGTTTTGGGATGTTTTAAGATATATTTTACCAATAAAAACGAATGACGTATACGCGTCACTTCCGCTATGTACCCGGAAGCGGGGCTGGGTTGTCCAATGGAGGAGGTGACTTGGACCACAATTCGTTATAAAATCGAGGCATTATGGCGTGTCACCCGTACCTCAGGACGACGTGAATTTTTCACGAAACGCGTAGGGCGGTGTGACACGCTACGTTATTGCCTCAATAGAACAACAGCAGAACCAGGATATTATTTGGAGTTGCGATCGGCCGACGCTTTCCATTGATGATATGCCTTTTTTCACAATAATTCTGTAAGTGCATTTTCTTCTTTTACTTTTATTTTTAATAAATGGTTTTACACTATCTGGAGTGTTTTTTCTTCCTATGGTGGACCATTTGCCTCTTTGTTGGAATACATCTGAGTCTTGCTCTAAGTGGATCCTGCTTTGGACGATTCAAGATTGATGCATACTCTGACCTGATCTTTTAAAAAGCGCACTTTACTGGGGCATCTGGTAAGGAGCCATTTTTATTCGTTTGGTGGTGGTGTACTCCAATTTGCTTCACGTCGATATATGATTCAGAGACTTGGCAGCCATTTTGGACACGTGGTGTTTTCCATTCATATCTATTCACAAGGACTGTTTAATGATGATTTATTAATTATTTATGTGATTTATTTATTTTTTGCACATTTTTGTACGCTCACTTTTTGGGCACTAGTATCACTGATATTCATTGTCTATGTAATTAGTGATATGTTTATGTAAATTAGTGACACTATTCATACACACATCACTATATGCAGTTAAGTATTTTTCATGCATTAGGTTTGGTGCCTATGGTATTTTCATGTAATACTGAGCACTTTTAGTTTTCACTTTATTTGGGTGAGAAATTTATATCCTAATATGAAATATTAGGGATTGCGCAGTTTTTCTCTTTTTTCTATTTACATACATATATAATATTTTGGTATATATTTGAACTGCAGCATCATATCAAAAAATTTTGGTGGTTTTGTTTATACTGTAGCGCAGATTTGCCTTCTTTTTTTTCCCGTTGTATTTACTCATGACTACATCATGCTGCTCAAACCTACTTTGGTACACATTAGGGATGAGCCGAACACCCCCCGGTTTGGTTCTCACCAGAACTTCCGAACGGATTGAAAATTCGTATGAAATTTAGAACCCCATTGAAGTCTATGGGACTCAAACGTTCGAAATTAAAAGTCCTAATTTTAATGGATAATATGCAAGATATTGACCTAAAAAGGGGTTGGGGACCCGGCTCCTCCCCCAGGGGACATGGATCAATGACAATTTTTTTGAAAGTGAAGAAAAAAGTGAAATATTCCTTTAAATATCGTGCCTGAGGAGTGTCTATAGTATGCCTGTGAAGTGGCACGTGTATCCTATGTTTAGAACAGTCCCTGCACAAAATTACATTTAACGGAAAAAAAGTAATTTAAAACTGGTTCCGGCAATACGGATGAAAATCATTGAGAAAAAAATGGCATGGGTAGCCCCCCCTGCCCATTACCAGCCCCTTTGGGTCTTGTATGGATATTAAGGGGAACCCCGTACCCAAATTAAAAAAAGGAAAGCCGTGGGGCCCCCAGGTACTATTTACTCAGAACAGCAGTATATAGGCGGTGCAAACAAGACAGGGACTGTGTAGGTTTGTTGTGTAAGTAGAATTTTGAACTGGTACATTTTTAAAGTGTAGCTCCAGTCAAAAAATCTATTTTTAAGCTTTTTGGAAAACATAGGGAAGGGTTATCACCCCTGTATAATTTTTTGGGCCATCAGTCTTTTTTCATCTCACTTCCTGTTGTCTCCTTCCGTTTGCAAGTAGGAGACACTTGTAAGCTGGATGTTTGAAAGAAGGGGCCTGCCCTATATGCTCTGCAGAAATGTGGGCCTAAGGTGTTGGTGTTGCCACAACACTGTAAGCCCTCAAAGTTACTCTTGGTGGGCGCTGGAGCGCCCTGCTGTGAACGATTATATAAAGAATTGTAATTACATGGCATTGTTGAACAGTGGTAGAAAAACTGGGCCTTTGGTGGTTGTGGTGGTGGTGCTGGTGCCACAACACTATAAGTCCTCATAGTTACTCTCGGTGGGTGCAGGACCGTTCCTGCACCCACCGAGAGTAACTATGAGGACTTATAGTGTTGTGGCACCAGCACCACCACCACAACCACCAAAGGCCCAGTTTTTCTACCACTGTTCAACAATGCCATGTAATTACAATTCTTTATATAATCGTTCACAGCAGGGCGCTCCAGCGCCCACCAAGAGTAACTTTGAGGGCTTACAGTGTTGTGGCAACACCAACACCTTAGGCCCACATTTCTGCAGAGCATATAGGGCAGGCCCGTGCCCTGCTGTGAAATATTATATCAAGAATTGTAATTACACGCCCCTGTTAAATAGGGGCTGAAAAATTGGGCCTTAGCCACTGGTGGCGTCACCCAGAACCAAAAATGTTCTTCAAAGCTATCAGCAGGATCATTGAGGAGGAAGAGGATAGTCAGTCAACATAACAGGATAGTCACTCAGCATCAGCATAGGCAGTCTTGAAGGGATGTGACATTTAAAAAAAAACTATTCGGTTACATCAGCTTCAGGTGCTTGGTAGCTGGTGGTGATCCAAGACTGATTCATCTTTATGAAGGTCAGTCGATCAACCGAGTTGGTGGACAGGCGCACCCTGTGATCGGTTACAAAGCCTCCAGCAGCACTGAAGGTGCGCTCCAACACTGGATGCAGGGCAGGCCAGTAGCTCAATTGCATACTGTGCAAGCTCTGGACAGTGATACATCCTCGAGACCCAGTAAGCCAGAGGATTTTCGGTGGGAAAGGTGTCCAAGTCTGACCTTGCGCTTAGGTATTCCTGCACCATGTAAATCAGACGCTGGCAATGGTTGCTGGAACCGATCATACCTTGGGGCTGCGGACTAAAAAATTGTCTGAACGCATCGGTCAGACGGCCACCTTCTCCACCGTTCCTACTGTGACTGACCGAAGCCTCAGCAACACGTTGTCCAGGACCAGGAATTTGTAACCTCCCAGTCTCTGGGAACGCGTTGCACAGACCTTTCTGTGAGGCCTCCTGTCTCATCCTCTGCTCCCTCTGAGACGGCAAGATAAGGTCCGCAACCTTACCCTTGTACCGTGGATCAAGGAGAGTGGCCAGCCAGTAATGGTCCCTCTCCTTGATCAAAAGAATATGAGGATCCTTCTGCAGGCTTTGCAGGATCAGGGAGGCCATGCAGCATAGGTTAGCTAAAGCATTCAGTCCGGAGTCCTCTGGGTCACTAAGGACAACATGATCCGCAGCCACCTCCTCCCAGCCACGTACAAGTCCACGGGTTTCTTGGGACTGTAAATCATCCCTAAAAGACTGCTGCTGATGATGCTGAGTGCCAGGCTCCACCTCCATGCTGACACAAGCCTCCTCCTCCTCGTCCTCCTCTTGTGTGATGGGTGGGACAGCAGGAACACTGTCTGGATAAAGGGGGCCTTGAGAGGCAAGGAAGTCCTCCTCTTCCTGCCACTGTTCTGCCTCAAGTGCCCTGTCCATTATTTCACGTAGCGTATGCTCCAACAGGTGGACAAGAGGTGCAGTGTCACTGATGCATGCACTGTCACTGCTCACCATCCTCGTGGCCTCCTCAAATGGTGACAGGACAGTGCATGCATCCCTGATCATGCCCCACTGGCCTGGTGAAAAAAAAAAAACTCCCTTGACACTGTCCTGGTGCCGTAGTCGCACAGGTACTCATTGATGGCCCTCTGTAGCTTCTGCAGCATGGCCAACGTTGAGTTCCATCTGGTGGGCATGTCACATATAAGGCGGTTCTTGGGCAGGTTCAACTTCTTTTGGAGCTCAGGCAGCTGAGCACTGGCATTAAATGATCGGCGGAAATGCACACAGGCTTTCCTGGCCTGCCTCAGGACATCCTGTAAGCCCGGGTACCTGCCCAAGAACCGCTGCACCACCGGGTTAAGGACGTGAGCCACACACGGCACATGGGTCAGTTGTCCCTGTCAGAGGGCAGAGAGGAGGTTGGTGCCATTGTCGCAAATCACCATTCCTGGCTTAAGCTGGCATGGCGTGTGTACAGTATATGGACATGTGAGATAATGATCCACAGGTGGAACTTTGGTGTACAATCAACAGGGTCCCCCCACTCACAGTCTGGGTTTCTCTCCTTTGGATACTCCCTGTTTGAGGCGTACGTCCTGGCCTTCTACTGCTACTTCCACTCATTATGAGTGGATTCAGTAAGCCCCTCCAGTGTCTGGGTCCTTCTCTCTTGCCCTTGCGTGTTTCCCGCAGCCTCCCTTTTTTAAATGTCTTCTTGCTCATTTTTCCTTTTCTTTTCTTATTCTTCCTAACTTGTCTTTCTATTTCCATTGTCTGGGCAGGTCCCATTTTGGCGCCTATAGGCTTGGGTTTAGAATTATGCCCCTCTCCCGTTGCTAGTGGCGCTTTGGTGCCTGCAACCAATGTGGCTTTAGGCTGTGCACCATACACTGGCTCCCTGGGGTAATTTACTTCCATATTTCACTCCATTGATCTATTGGATGTTCATCTACAGGTAGCTTTTTCTGTCCTTGTATATTAAATATTGTGGAACCTGCCTTACTCTTCCTTTAGGGATCTCCCCATAGTGGGTCGTTTCTCTTGATCAATGTTTTGACATCATTTTGTATGTCTCTGCTCAATATTTTCAAAAAAATGTTTATGGAAGAAAAAAATGTGTAAACCGCCATAAGCTTTGCTGCATTTGTTGCAAATTTGGCAGCCCGTTGTAGTCAATGGACTGTCCTATGCGTGTCACGGGAAGAAAAACACAAAAAAAAAAAAAATTTACACAACACAGTGTAAATGAGACCTGAAAGTGAAATTGGATGTGTTGACATCATCCCTCTCCCTGAGCTGGACCTAGATTACAAGAACATTGACAGTTGAATGGTGAATAGTGTCTGAATACACTATGCAATCTGATTGTACAATTTCCTTAAAATTTACCAAAACTATGAATCTGAGGACCCACCTGAACAATCCATGTATCAAATCAGGCAAGCTCTTGCATGACAGTTTATTGTACAGTGGATGGCCACCTTAAAGGAAAAGTAAGGAAAGTAGGTGGTATAGTAATGAGAGAGGTGCGGTCCACAGAAGTAATACATGCCCTATTATATGATGCAGTAAGGGTGGGTTCACACCTATGCGAATCACACCGCATCAAATTCACATGACATTTAAAATATGTTCATTTGAATGATGCTGGTTCATATATGTGCGTTGCATTCGCACTACGCATTGCCCAAAAAACGTGTACATTTTCTGGGCATTACGGTGAAAACTGCAAGCACATTATCTTCTATGGGAACGCATCTGATGCGCAGATGCATTCCGTTGTGAACAGGATAAAATCCTGACCTGATACTGATGAAATCAGGAAGGCCAAATTAGAGTTTGCCAAACAACATCTAAAAAAGCCTTCACAGTTCTGGAACAACATCCTATGAACAGATGAGACCAAGATCAACTTGTACCAGAGTGATGAGAAGAGTATGGAGAAGGAAAGGAACTGCTCATGATCCAAAGCATACCACCTCATCAGTGAAGCATGGTGGTGGTAGTGTCATGGCATGGGCATGTATGGCTGCCAATGGAACTGGTTCTCTTGTATTTATTGATGATGTGACTGCTGACAAAAGCAGCAGGATGAATTCTGAAGTGTTTCGGGCAATATTATCTGATCATATTCAGCAAAATGCTTAAGAACTCATTGGACGGCTCTTCGCAGTGCAGTTGGACAATGACCCGAAGCATACTGCGAAAGCAACCAAAGAGTTTTTTTAAGAGAAAGAAGTGGAATGTTATGCAAAAGCCAAGTCAATCACCAGGGCCGGACTGGCCTACCGGGATACCGGGACATTTCCCGGTAGGCCGCCTGCCCTGGGGCCATTTTCGGCTGCACTGCTCCTCTCTCCTTCTGTGTATCACAGAGCTGGCTGGCTGTGTTCGGCGGCCGTGCTATAACACTGCCCCGCCCCCCTAGACCTGCTTGTGTAATAGGCGGAGTATTGATTCTATCTACTATCACACAAGCAGGTCTAGGGGGGCGGGGCCGTGTTATAGCACGGCCACCGAACACAGCCAGCCAGCTCTATGATACACAGTAAGAGATGCCGCCCTGTGTGCCTGGATAGGAGAAGCAGGACATATAGAGGAGATGAGCTCTCTATATTCCTCCATGCAGCCACTGCTTCTCCTGCTATCCAATCCAACTTCTTTTACTGCCCCCTCCAGTTATCCTTGTGCTCCCTGCCCCCCCCTCCCCCACCACACTCTAGCCCTCCCCCCACAGTGCTCTCCACCCCCCACAGTGCTCTCTAGCCCATCCCACAGCGCTGTCCACCCCCCCCCCACAGTGCTCTCTAGCCCTCCCCCCACAGTGCTCTCTAGCCCTCCCCCCACAGTGCTGTCCACCCCCCACAGTGCTCTCCAGCCACCCCCCACAGTGCTGTCCATCCCCCACAGTACTTTCCAGCCCTCCACAGTGCTCTCCAGCCACCCCCCACAGTACTCTCCAGCCCCCCACAGTGCTCTCCAGCCACCCCCCACAGTGCTGTCCACCCCCCACAGTACTCTCCAGCCCCCCCCCCCCCCAAAGTGCTGTCCACCCCCCACAGTACTCTCCAGCCATCCCCCACAGTGCTGTCCATCCCCCACAGTACTTTCCAGCCCCGCACAGTGCTCTCCAGCCACCCCCCACAGTACTCTCCAGCCCCCCACAGTGCTCTCCAGCCACCCCCCACAGTGCTGTCCACCCCCCACAGTACTCTCCAGCCACCCCCCCCACAGTGCTCTCCAGCCCCCCCCACAGTACTCTCCAGCCCCCCACAGTGCTCTAAAGCCACCCCCCACAGTGCTCTAAAGCCACCCCCCACAGTGCTCTCCAACCCCCCCCCCACAGTGCTGTCCACCCCCACAGTACTCTCCAGCCCCCCACAGTACTCTCCATCCCCCCCCACAGTGCTGTCCACCCCCCACAGTACTCTCCAGCCACCCCCCACAGTGCTGTCCACCCCCCACAGTGCTCTCCAGCCCCCCCCCACAGTATTCTCCACCCCCCACAGTGCTCTCCAGCCACCCCCCACAGTGCTGTCCATCCCCCACAGTACTTTCCAGCCCTCCACAGTGCTCTCCAGCCACCCCCCACAGTACTCTCCAGCCCCCCACAGTGCTCTCCAGCCACCCCCCACAGTACTCTCCAGCCACCCCCCACAGTACTCTCCAGCCCCCCCCCCCCAAAGTGCTGTCCACCCCCCACAGTACTCTCCAGCCATCCCCCACAGTGCTGTCCATCCCCCACAGTACTTTCCAGCCCCGCACAGTGCTCTCCAGCCACCCCCCACAGTACTCTCCAGCCACCCCCCACAGTACTCTCCAGCCCCCCCCCCCCCAAAGTGCTGTCCACCCCCCACAGTACTCTCCAGCCATCCCCCACAGTGCTGTCCATCCCCCACAGTACTTTCCAGCCCCGCACAGTGCTCTCCAGCCACCCCCCACAGTACTCTCCAGCCCCCCACAGTGCTCTCCAGCCACCCCCCACAGTGCTGTCCACCCCCCACAGTACTCTCCAGCCACCCCCCCCACAGTGCTCTCCAGCCACCCCCCCCCCTCAGTGCTCTCCAGCCCCCCCCACAGTACTCTAAAGCCACCCCCCACAGTGCTCTAAAGCCACCCCCCACAGTGCTCTCCAACCCCCCCCACAGTGCTGTCCACCCCCACAGTACTCTCCAGCCCCGCACAGTACTCTCCATCCCCCCCCCACAGTGCTGTCCACCCCCCACAGTACTCTCCAGCCACCCCCCACAGTGCTGTCCACCCCCATAGTACTCTCCAGCTACCCCCCCCACAGTGCTCTCCAGCCCCCCCCCACAGTACTCTCCAGCCCCCCACAGTGCTCTAAAGCCACCCCCCACAGTGCTCTACAGCCCCCCCCCCCACAGTACTCTCCAGCCCCCCCCCCACAGTGCTGTCCACCCCCCACAGTACTCTCCAGCCCCCCACAGTACTCTCCAGCCACCCCCCACAGTGCTGTCCACCCCCCACAGTACTCTACAGCCCCCCACAGTGCTCTCCAGCTCCACCACAGTGCTCTCCAGCCCCCCCCCCCCCCACAGTGCTCTCCAACCCTCACACTTCTGTCCAGCCTCCCACAGTGCTCTCTACCCCCCTCAGTGCTCTCAACCCCCCCACAGTGCTCTCTAGCCCCCACAGTGGTCTCAATCCTCCCCCCCACAGTGGTCTCCACCCCCCACAGTGCTCTCTAGCCCCCACAGTGGTCTCCACCTCCCCCCACAGTGCTCTCTAGCCCCCACAGTGGACTCCACCTCCCCCCCACAGTGGTCTCCAGCCCCCACAGTGCTCTCCACCCCCCCCACAGTGGTCTCCAGCCCCCACAGTGCTCTCCAGCCCCCCCACAGTGGTCTCCAGCTCCAACAGTGCTCTCCAGCCCCCCATGCTCCCCACCCCTGTTCTTTCTGCCCCCAGCACGCTCTGCCCCCGTGCTCTCCAACCCTGTTCTTTTTGGCTCCCCCTCCAGTGCTCTCTCAAGCTCCCCCCCTGTGCTCTCCACTCCCCCCTGCATTTTGCCCCCACCCATGTGCTCTCCAACTCTGCTAGTCCTCTCCGCCCCCCATAGCGCTCTCAAGTCCCCTGTGCTTTCCACTCCTGTTCTTTCTGGCCCCCACTGGTGCTCTCAAGCTCCCCCAATTGCTTTTCACTCCACCCTGCTCTTTGTACCCCCCCAGTGCTCTCCAGCCCTGTTTTTTGGCCCCCCAGTACTCTCAAGCTCCCCCCCAGTGCTCTTCGCTACCCCACACTCTTAGCCCCCCAGTACTCTCAGCCTTCCGTGCTCTCTACCCCTGTTCTTTTTGGCCCCTACCATTGCTCTCAAGTCCCCCCCAGCACTCCCCACCCCGTGATCTCCACTCGCCCCTGCTCTTTGCCCCCACCCATGTGCTCTCCAACCCCACCAGTACTCTCTGCTCCCCCTTCTCTCCAGCTCCCACCCAGTGCTCTCCACTTCCCCAGGACCAGGGGACAGGCTGACTGGGGCCGAAAAAATAGGACGGCTGAAGGTGCAGGTGGCCAAGGACCACTCCATCTCACAGCAAACAGATCCTCTGGAAGGAGCACCGTCCCCATCCAAAACGAGAACAGGCTCTGGCTGCTGCTGGCCGTCATGGATATTCTGCTGACATGCAAGGTACTGTACGAGCATCAACAGCACACCTTCCCACAGACAGGGACTGCAGACTGAGACATGCGGCACAGGAGAGGCTGACATGATGGGCACAGCGAGACTGCAATGATGGGCACAGTGAGGCTGCATTTGATGGGCACAGTGAGGCTGCATTTGATGGGCACAGTGAGACTGCATTTGATGAGCACAGTGAGGCTGCATTTGGGCACAGTGAGGCTGCAATGGTGGGCACAGTGAGGCCCGCCTTCATGGGCACAGTGAGACTGCATTTGAAAAGCACAGTGAGGCTGCATTTGATGAGAACAGTGAGGCAGCATTGATGGGCACAGTGGGGCTGCATTGAGCTCTTGTATCATGTCTGCAGTCTCTGACCATCTCCTGTATCATGACTGTAGTCTCTGAGGGAGTCTGGAGAGGAGTCAGGATGGGGGTCATGGGAGAAGTCAGACTTGTGTGGACTGTGAAGAGGAGACTATAGGATAAAACCAGAGCCAACCAAGCTGGAGCTGACTGACTGAGCCTTGCATGGTGCACCTGAGAGGTCGTCAGTGACAGCACCACCAGGCCAGTCTAAAGAGGGATCACTGATGTAAGGGGGGAGTGAATATACGATAATGGCACTGATATAAAGGGTTTCCCCCTTATATCAGTAACCCACGCCCCCTTACCTTAGTGTATTCTTTCTGCAGAAGGTGGTCTCCCCCCCCCCCCCCATGTTCTGAGTTTGATGATTGACCACTTTTAACTGGAATTTGCTTTTATATATATATATATATATATATACACACACATATAAATCCCTATGTGATTTCATATCTGTCTTATCTAAATATAATACACTCTTCAAATGTGCTTTAAAATGTGTGGTTTTCCCTTTTATGAACATAAAATAATGACGTTATGCTGTTGCGCTGGTATAATAATGCTGTGGGGCTGGTATGAAATTTTTTCCAGGGCTGGATTTTATTCCCAGTCCGGCCCTGTCAATCACCTGACCTGAATCTGATTGAGCATGCATTTCACTTGCTGAAGACAAAACTGAAGGGAAAATGCCCCAAGAACAAGCAGGAACTGAAGACAGCAGTAGAGGCCTGGCAGAGCATCACCAGGGATGAAACCCAGTGTCTGGTGATGTCTATGCGTTCCAGACTTCAGGCTGTAATTGACTGCAAAGAATTTGCAACAAGTATTAAAAAGTGAAAGTTTGAAGGATGATTGTTAATCTGTCCCATTACTTTTGGTCCCTTAAAGAGTGGGAGGCACATATACAAACTGTTGTAAATACTACACGGTTCACCTGATTTGGATGTAAATACCCTCAAATTAAAGCTGAAAGTCTGCAGTTAAAGCACATCGTGTTTGTTTCATTTCAAATCCATTGTGGTGGCGTATAGAGCCAAAAAGATTAGAATTGTGTCAATGTCCCAATATTTATGGACCTGCCTGTAAAAGATTCTATTTATTGTGAAAAGGGAAATTTTGCCTGAAAAGGTGAACTTAGCCTTTAAAAAGTGTTTGATTCCAATCAACTTTAGCCGCTTCAGCCCCTGAAGATTTTACCCCCTTCATGACCAGAGTACTTTTTACAATTCAGCACTGTGTCGCTTTAACTGACAATTGCACGGTCATGCGATACACACACCCCCCCCCCCCCCCCCAAAAAGAGCTTTCTTTTGGTAGTATTTGATCACCTCTGTGATCTTTATTTTTTGCAGTATAAACAAAAAAGAGGCAACAGTTTAAAAAAAACTATTTTTTGTTTTACATTTTGCTATAATAAACATCCCCAAAAATGTTTTTAAAAAACACATTTCTTCATCAGTTTAGGCCAATATATATTGTACATATTTTTGGTAAAAAAAAAATAATAAAAAAAAAAAAATCGCAATAAACGTATATTGATTGGTGTGAGCAAAAGTTAAGGCATATACAAACTATGGGAAAGATTTATGGCATTTTTATTATTTATTTTTTACTAGCAACGGTGGCAATCTGCGATTTTTGGCAGGACTGCAACATTGCGGCGGACAGATCGGACACTTTTGACACATTTTTGGGGCCACTGACATTTATATAGCGATCAGAGCTATAAAAAAAAATGCACTGATTACTGTGTAAATGTCACTGGTAGGGAAGGGGTTAACACTAGGAGCGATCAAGGGGTTAAATGTGTTCCCTAGATAGTGTTTCTACTTGTATGGGGATAGGACTGACTGGGGGAGGAGACATATCGTTGTTCCTACTTAGTAGGAAAAAACAATGTCTCTCCTCTCCTCTGTCTCTCCTCTCCCCTGACAGAACAGGGATTTGTGTGTTTACACACACACACACACACACACACACACACACACAAATTCCCCATGCTGGCTCTCACACACGCAATCGTGGGTGACCGGCAGCCACTAGCAGCGGGTCCCCTGCCGTGCCACGGGCACGCACCTGTGGTGGCTCTTAAATGGAATATACCCATACATTTTGCGCAGCCATGGAATTCTGCCGACGTATATCAGCGTTAGCCGGTCGGCAAGTGGTTAGAGGCTGATAAGTAATAAATAAAAAAGAGGGGATGCAAGTATGTTATTTGTTTTCCATTAACCACTAGCCGACATTATACTGCGGCAGGTTGGCTCTCCTGGGAAAACCGCTGCAGCTGTACATCAGCCCTTTAAATAGACTTAGTCTGCACCACTCCATCTTCGTGCATGCCCGCCGCATGACGAAGGAGCTGATGCACGCGTCCAGAGGCTGCGATGTCTGCTGGGCACCCGCTATCTCCCCTGTGAGAGAACGGAGGATCTGTCAATGTAAACAGACAGACCGTTCTGTCAAGGAGAAGAGAGACATCTGCTGTTTCTAGTGATTAGAAACAGTGCTCTCTCTCTCTACTCCCAGTCAATACACTGCCCCCACAGTTAGAAACACCTTCCTAGGAAACACTTAACCCCCTCATAGCCCCCTAGTGTTAACCCCTTCTCTGCCAATGACATTTATACAGTAATCAGTGGCTATTTTTAGCTCTGTAATCACTGTATAAATGTCACTGGTCCCAAAAAAGTGTCAAAAGTGTCCGATCTGTCCAATGTCTCAGTCCCGCTAAAAATTGTAGATTGCCACCATTAGTAAAAAAAAAATTTTTTTTATAAAAATGCCATAAACCTATCCCCTATTTGTAGACACTAACTTTTGCGCAAATATACAATATACAATTAGAATTGTTTTTTTTTACCAAAAATATGTAGAATACATATTGGCCTAAACTGATGAAAACATTTTTTTAGTTTTTTTAATTTGGGATATTATAGCAAAAAGTATATTTTTTTTCAAAGTTGTCGCTCTTTTTGTTTATAGCGCAACATCCGTGACCGCCGGGCATCACAGTAAAAGGGCGCTATCCGCTATCAAATGATGGAACGATCACTAGCAAACAAACCAGCTTCACATTCGGTTCCTCTCTCCTCTCCCTGTACCTATTGGTACAATGAGAGGGGAAAGATCGGTGGCAGCAACGCTGGATGTGTACTGCCCACAGCGCTGATCTGTGCCCATTGCAGTCTCATCCAGCCAGCAATCCATGCTCAGTATACCCATCCATTCTCACCATACTCATCCATCCCATCTATACCCAGCCATACTCATTCATGTTCAGCCATCCCCATCTCATCCATGCCACTACAGTGCCTCACAAAAGTGTAATAGGTAGTCAAATTATATTTGAAACTTATGCCCCTAGAACACCTGACGGTGCTCCCTGCATGTTGGTCCTCTCTATGTGGCCACACTGTGGAAAAGTCTTGGTATTGCCGTACTCAGGAGTAGGAGAATCTATTTTGGGGGTGTATTTTTGGTATGTACATGTTATGTGTTAGAAACATTGTGTAAATGGACAACGTAACAGTGTAAAAAAAAAAAAAAGCGTTTTTATTTTCTTTACACATTTTTCAAAAACTTGTAGAAAAAAAAAATGTTTTTTTTCAAAAGACTCATTATGGCTCAGATTATATATTGGGTTGTTTTCTTTCCAACATGGGGTAATTTGTGGGTGTTTCCATTGTTCTGGTACTCCAGGGCCTTCAAAAGTGTAAGAGGTAGTCAAGAAATGATATGTGTAAAACACCTGATGGTGCTCCCTGCATGTTGGGCCTCTGTATGTGGCCAGGCTGTGTAAAAGTCTCACACATGTGGTATCGCCATACTCAGAAGGAGTAGCAGAATGTGTTTTGGGGTGTAATTTGTGTTATGCATATGCTGTGTGTGAGAAATAACCTGATAATATGACAATTTTGTGAAAAAAAGAAAAAAAATCTTGATTTTGCAAAGAATTGTGGGAAAAATTACAACTTCAAAAAACTCGCCATGCCTCCAAGTACCTTGGAAGGTCTACTACTAAAAAGGGGTCATTTGGGGGATATTTGTACTTTCCTGGCTTGTTAGGGTCTCAAGAAATGAGACAGTCAGTACTTCAGGTGTGATCAATTTTCAGAGATTGGCACCATAGCTTGTGGACTCTATAACTTTCACAAAGACCAAATAATATACACCGATTTGGGTTATTTTTTACCAAAGATATGTAGCGGTATAAATTTTGGCCAAAATATATGAAGAAAAATTACTAATTTGCAAAAGTTTATAACAAACAAGGAAAAATGCATTATTTTTTTTTTTTTTTTTACAGAATTTTCTGTCTTTTTTCTTTTATAGCACAAAAAATAAAAAACCCAGCGGTGATTAAATACCACCAAAAGAAAGCTCTATTTGTGTGAAAAAAAAGGACAAAAATTTCATATAGGTACAGTGTTGCATGACTGAGTAATTGTCATTCAAAATGTGAGAGCGCCAAAAGCTGAAAATTGGCCTGGTTAGGAAGGGGGTTTAAGTGCCCAGTGGTCAAGTGGAAAAGGGGGCAAATCCTTCTAGGGCTCAAGTGGTTAAAAAGAGTCACCTGGTCACAGGTTCTCTTTACCAGTTAATTAGAACATTTAGTAATGCAAATAACTATACCAGAGCTAATAAAGGGACATTTGATGAATAAGAAGAGGTATTTAGTACAGTAAAAGGAAATATCCCTCCTAACGATAAACAGTTGTGGCTACATAGGAATTAATGGGATTTCCACTTGAAAGGCATTTCCAGGCAGTAAAATGTAAGTGTTTTATTGCAGGAAAACAAAGTATATGGGTTGTAACAGTACTATACAAACAAAAAAAAATCCCCCATCACATTACTAAAAGACAAATAAACTACGTATCTGCAGTAAGTAAATCCTACAGCAGATGATGGACATTTGAGGTTATTTGGAAGCTTTCCCAGGAACATGTAACCAAAGTGGAATAAACATGGAAATTATTTATCTATACAGCATACATACCGTACACTGCCAGTACTGCCATACTTTTCTATAGATTTAGGGTAAAATCTTGTGGATTCCTGTTAATGTAATGACATCCAGACAGGTCGTCTTTTTTTGGGGGGATAAAGAAAGGATGTTTAGAATTGTACTGTTGGTGCATTGTCTCCTTTTACATTGTAAATTGCTGCGCAAACTGTTGCCGCTAAATAAATGTTGCAGTATAATAATAATCTAAAAAAATAAAAAAAATTGCCAATGCAAAAAAATATACAGAAACGATAAAAAAAAAAAAAAAAAAAAAAAAGACGATGAGATCAGAAAGTGCTTATTCTGTCTACACTTCTGATGTTCCTGGGGTTTATCATAATGCTGAACATACATTACAATCTCTGTCATCTGCTCTTTATTTTCACCCGGTGATCCTGCCAGTAAAACACTTTCTGTCCTATTACGACAACCATCACTTCCTGTACTGTATCTATTGGGGAGCAGCACGGTCTCTCCCTAGGTCATTGTCAAAGCGGAGTTCCATCCTAATTTACACGTACGGCCAAATTTGTTGATCCCTTCGTCATGTTTGTTTCCTAAATTTTTTTATTTTTTTTGGTAATGTAGTACCTTTTGTTTGTGAAAATCTTTCCACTTCCGTCCATCCTCAATGCGGCAAGGTATGTCATTTCCTGTTTCCCATGGATTCTGGGATTACCACTGTAATCAATCCCAGGAGTCAATGGGCAGCCTCCGCTTCTAGCATTGTGTCATTTCCAAACCGAAAATGATGCAATGCTAGGCAGAGATGAGCCCCATTTTTGAAAAGGGGAAAGATAGGAAATGTTTTCTGCACAGTAAACGCCTCAGCTCCGGAAGATTTACCCCCCCCCCCCCCCCCCGACCAGGCAATTTTTTGCAATACAGCACTGCATTGCTTTAACTGACAATTGCGCGGTCATGTCTACTGTCCCCAAATAAAACGTATGTCGTTTTTTTCCCACAAATAGAATTTTCTTTTGGTACCATTTGATCACCTCTGCGATTGTTTTTTTTTTTTTTTGCGCTATAAACAAAAAAAGACCGACAATTTTGATTTTTTTTTTAACTTTCTGCTATAAGAAAATACCCAGTAAAAAAATAAAAACATCTAATTTCTTCGTCAATTTAGGGCAATATGTATTCTGCTAAATATTTCAGGTAAAAAAAAAATCCCAATAAGCGTATTGATTGGTCTGCGCAAAATGAATAGCGTCTACAAACGATGGCATATCTATTGGAATTTTTACTTATTTTGTACTAGTAATGTCGGCGATCAGTCACTTATAGCAAAGACTGCGATATTGCGGCAGATAAATCGGACATCTGATGCTTTTAACACTTTTTGGGGACCAGTGACACTAATACATTGATCAGTGCTAAAATAAAAAGCACTGTCATTACTGCAGTAATGACAGTGGCGGGGAAGGGGTTAACAGGGGCGATCAAAGGGTTGAATGTGTTCCTAGGGAGTGCTTGGTTACTGTGTGGGGGGCGCATTTACTGTGGGAAGACAGAGAGACACACAAGATCACTGCCTTCCCTTGTCACAGAACGGCAGTCTGCCTCAAATGATCAGCAGGTCCAATCAGAGGGAGCATGTCGCCGGTGGCCATTGGAATACAAGTAGTTTAAAAAAAAAAAAAAAAAAGAGAGTAAAAAATAAATAAATGGATTTAAATCGTCATACAAAATTATATATCTGAAATCAAATCTTTATTATTTTGCGGAAAGAACACGGTGTGGGCAGATTTAAGGCAATCTCAGGCTGTGTCACGCCCCTCCAGCCTGTGTCTTAAAAAAAAAGGGAGGTGAAGCCTTCATCGATCTAAATGTGATAACCCACCCCATTGTGTTTAGATGGTTAGTGGCTGTCATTTACCACTGTGTATATTCCGACATGTGTGACTCTATAGCCACATGAGCTGCTCAGATGTGATCGGAAGGAAACGTTCAACGTAGAAACTCACTGAAAATTGAGCATGTGCAGAGCTGCCACTACAGCTCCAAAAACCCTAGCTGAATTGGGGGACATGAACAGAAGGTGGAGATGGAGAGCAACAGGATCAACCAAGTTTTTTGCAGAATACAGAAAACTAATCTCATAGTGACTATAGAGTGAGTATGAACAGCATATACCGTATTTTCCGGCGTATAAGACGACCTTTTACACTTAAAAAAACTGAGCAAAAAGGAGGGGTCGTGACACGCTTACTTGCCTCATGTGAACCGGTACTAGAAGGGATATCGATTGGTGTTCGCGATCGGCCGACGCTTGCCCAGTTTGATGATATGCCCGATGTTCTTTCATGTTTGTAAGTGCATCTCTTGTTTTTTATATTCGTTTTAATAAATGATTTTACACTATTTGGAGCGCTCTTTTTCCTCCCTATGGTGAACCCTCCTTGACTCTACAATGCCATACATCTGAGTCCCGCTTCAAACAGCGTCTTCCCATGCTTGACGGTTTATGACTGGTGTATCTCCTAAACCTGCCTTACGGGAGTGTTCCATTTGGAGGGCTCAAGTTTGATCCATCTGCAGACCCATTTTGTGAATACGCGCTCCCTACCGGGACATCTGGTAAGGGGCTATTATTACTTGTCTGGTTGAGGTGCACCTGGTTTTGCTTCACGCTGATCGATAAGCTTTACGATTGAATAGATCCTTTCCACACAGGGTGGCTCTCCAGTTGGACTGTTTATGGACTTTATGTTATCACATATAGTTTGAGAACCGTTTGAGTTTACTTCATATGCCTTTTTTTGAATTACACATGTCTTTTTCCTTTTTGGTTCATAGCCTATGAGGGAACATATATATATTCACTGTATATAATTATAAGTAATGTTTTTGGTTTATTTAGCCATAAGTTTGGTGTGTTAGAGTTATAGATCACAAGATACACCTGTTTAAGGTAGTTTGGTTTAAATCCTAATAGAAATATTGGGGATTGCGCAGTTCTCTTCCTTTTTTTCTTTGTCTCTATATGTATATTACACTTTGGGTATATATAAGAACTGCTGCATCACACTTTTTTTCGTTAAGTACACACTGTAGCGCAGATTTCCTCTCCTTTTTTTCTTAAAAAGGAGGGGTCGTCTTATACGCCGGGTCAGCTGCTGGGATGCCTTCTAGATGTCCGGTAATACTGTATGTAGCTTCGGCTACATACAGTATATACCACTGAACCAATCCCAGTGAGCGATGTATTCAAATGAATACAGAGCCTGCTCGGATTGGAGTAGCAATCTCTGCCAATCCGAGCAGGCTACACACAGTAGCCTGCTCCGATTGGCTTTGAGAGTGAGGCGCGGGCTGATGATGTAACAGCCTCCGCCAATCCCAGCAGGCTTTGTATTCATTAATAGAATACATTGCTCGCCGTGATTAGCTCCAGCACCAGGAAGAAGGAAATGGCTCCAGCAAGAACGAAGAAGAGGGATATGAAGCGTCGGAAGCCTCGGAATGGGGGGTCGTCTTAAACGGTGAGTACGGGCAAAACATTTTAACTGTGCAGGTTTTTAGGGGGTCGTCTTATATGCCGGGTCGTCTTATACGCCGGCAAATACGGTAATACACCATTTATTAATATTTTTTTTTATGATGTGTGTTTAGTGACACTTACAATTTTGGAATTTTCGGAACATGCAAGTATTTAACCACTTTCAGACCGGACCATTTTGCTGGTCAATGACCAGAGGTCTTTTTACAATTTGGCACTGCGCTGCTTTAACTGGTAATTGCGCGGTCATGCAATGTTGTACCCAAACAAAATTTGCGTCCTTTTCTTCCCACAAATAGAGCTTTCTTTTGATGGTATTTGATTGCCTCTGCGATTTTTATTTTTTGCGATATAAACGTAAAAAGACCGCAAATTTTGAAAAAAAATGATATTTTCTACTTTTTGTTATTAGAAAAATCCAATAAACTCAATTTTAGTCATACATTTAGGCCAAAATGTATTCAGCCACATGTCTTTGGTAAAAAAAAAAAGTCAATAATTGTATATTTATTGGTTTGCGCAAAAGTTGTCACATCTACTAACTAAGGTACGTTTTCTGGAATTTACGCAGCTTTTAGTTTACGACTGCCTATCTCATTTCTTGAGGTGCTAAAATGGCAGGACAGTACAAAACCCCCCCAAATGACCCCATTTTGGAAAGTAGACCCCCTAAGGAAATTGATAAGTGGCATGTTGAGCCCATTGAATATTTAATTTTTTTGCCTCAAGCGATTGAATAATGACAAAAAAATTTATTTATTTTTTTTACACAAAGTTGTCACTAAATGATATATTGCTCACACATGCCATGGGCATATGTGAAATGACACCCCAAAATAAATTCTACTGCTTCTCCTGAGTACGGGGATACATGTGTGGGATTTTTTGGGAGTCTAGCCGCGTACGGGGCCCCGAAAGCCAAGAACCGCCTTCAGGTTTTCTAAGGGCATAAATATTTGACTTCACTCCTCACTACCTATTACAGTTTTGAAGGCCATAAAATGCCAAGATGGCACAAAACCCCCACAAATGACCCCATTTTAGAAAGTAGACACCCCAAGCTATTTGCTGAGAGGCATGTTGAGTCCATGGAATATTTTATATTTTGCCACAAGTTGCGGGAAAATTACAAACTTTTTTTTTTTTTCACAAAGTTGTCACTAAATGATATATTGCTCACGCATGCCATGGGCATATGTGAAATGACACCCCAAAATAAATTCTGCTGCTTCTCCTGAGTACGGGGATACCACATATGTGGGACTTTTTGGGAGCCTAGCCGTGTACGGGGCCCCGAAAACCAAGCACCGCCTTCAGGCTTTCTAAGGGCGTTACATTTTGAAGGCCATAAAATGCCAAGATGGCACAAACCCCCCCCAAATGACCCCATTTTGGAAAGTAGACACCCCTAAATTTAGGGGTACACTAGAGAGACTAGGTAATAAATGGCGGGTGCCCTGAAACTATAAAAAAATAACTAACCAACCAGCGTCACCTGTAACAGTTATATGGTGATCACTGGTGAAAGGGTTAACTAGGGGGCAATCAGGGGGCTTTATGCGGTAGTATATGGGGGTCCCTGGCGCTATAAAAAGCTGCGGCGAACCTAAATACCTACCTGCCTAACTAGCGTCACCTGTGACACCAATACAGCGATCAGAAAAACGATCGCTTATTAGGCTGGGTTCACACTGGAGCGATGCAGGAACGCCACAAATCCGCGGCGGGTTCCCGCATCGCATGCCTCCCGGCGGCAGTTCACACTGCCCTATGCGAACTGCTGGGAGTGTCAGTGAAATGTTAATGACACCCCCAGATCAGTTCGCATATCGCAGTGCGATCTGCAAACTCGGATCGCATGGTGTGAACACCCATGCGATCCGATTCTGCTGCGGACCAAAAAAAGGGTTCCGTGCGAATTTGCGGCGGGTGCGGAGCGAATTCAGCCATACTATCTGTATGGCTGAACTCGAATCGCACAGAGATCGGATGTGATTTGCACTGCAGTGCGGTGCGAATCACATTCGTTCTCATAAACCGCTGCAATGTGAACCCAGCCTTAGTGATACTGGCGATGGGGGGTGATCACGGGGTTAAACCTTTATTGGGGGGGTTAGGGGGGTACATTAGAACTAAAGGGGGCTAACCCTAACTGCCCTAACAGTTATTACAGTCACAAATGACACCAATGCAAAAAAAAAAAAATGCAATTGGTGTCACTGTGACTGGGGGGGGGGCAGGGGTAATTGGGGGGGTGATCGGGGGGGTGAAGGGGGGGTGTGAGTGTGCCTGGCATGTTCTACTCTGTAGTGTCGTGTTGGTGCAACTCACCGATCCTCTTTTCTCGGTGCCGGAACGAAAAATACCGACATGGAGGAGAGATTACATCACTTACTCTCCTGTGTTTACATTACAGGAGAGGAAGTGATGTCACGGAGCATTTCCATTCGTCGGGAGCGATCGCGAGGGGGTGGCCATGAATGAATGGCCGCCCCCTCATCCTGGATCGCTCCCGAACGAATACCGACCGCCGCAGGCACCGGGGGGGGGGGGGGGGGGCCCGATCGGGCCCCCCACCCGCGGGAAGGCAGGGACGTATATATACGCCCATATGCCTGCCCGTGCCATTCTGTCGACGTATATCGTCGTGCGGCGGTCAGCAAGTGGTTAAGCACCGACTTTTAAATATTTTTTCTTTCATTTTGGCCATCTGTGTCCCATTGGGGAGATTTTATGAATCTATATATATCTTTATAGATAGGTGTTTGTGTATATATGTATGTATTATATATATATATATATATATATATATATATATACATATACACACACACTCTTTCTTCAATAATGTTGTTGGATTTGCTGTTTAATAGTGTGTGGTCATCCACCTCATCTTGTCTACATTTCAAGGATGTGAACTGGACCAACACCTGTTTATGGGAAAGTGGGGCTAGAATTTGGTGGACCAACCTGGAGCGGTGTCTACATCGCTCTGATTTGGATCTTTTAAAAAACAATAAGTTGTCGGTGAAGAACATACAAAAAAAAGACAGCCACATCAAACAAGTGTTTTCCGTTTATCCAAAACAATAAAAAATCCCAGGAATCCTGGATAGATTACATACTGTACCCTTCTATTTTTTTTACAATTACCATCAATGAACATTGGGGCATAGTTTTTACAATCAGAAACCCATAGCAACATTAAATAAACATATAAAAAATGTCTGACAAGTCTGGTGGTTGAGCCTGGATTAGGCAATCCTCAGAACAGAGAAAATGTCCATTAGACAGAAGTGTCATAGAGCGGTGAGAGCTTTGGCAGCAATTCTTCTTCCAAGAGGGAGTGTCAGATCTGTGATCGCCAACACAATTTTAGGGCTTGATAAGGTGGAGACTTTAACCAACTCCGATACCTTTAAAGACAGAAGATAAACCAAACATGAAATCAAATAACCTTGTCATTTAATAATACATTTGTTTTCTAGTTTTGTACAGAGGGGGAGGGTTAGATTCTCCGTTAGGTGTGTGTGTATATATACACACATATACACATACATATACACACACACACACTGCCTTTAAAAAGTATTCATACCCCTTGAAATTTTCCACATTTTGTCATGTTACAACCAAAAATGTAAATATATTTTATCAGGATTTTATGTGATAGACCAACACAAAGTGCCACATAATTCTGAAGTGGAAAGAAAATGAAGGAAAATGATAAATGGTTTTCAAATTTTTTTCACAAGAAAATATCTGAAAAGTGTGGTGTGCATTTATATTCAGCCCCCTTTACTCTGATACTCCTAACTAAAATCTAGTCTGACCAATTGCCTTCAGAAGTCACCTAATTCTTAAATATAGTCCACCTGTGTGTAACTTAATCTCAGTATAAATATAACTGTTCTGTGAAGCCCTCAGAGGTTTGTTAAAGAACCTCAGTGAACAAACAGCATCATAAAGGCCAAGGAACACGCCAGACAGGTCAGGGGTAAAGTTGTAAAGTTTAAAGCAGGGTTAGGTTATAAAAAAAAATATCCCAAGCTTTAAACATCTCACGGAGCACTGTTCAATCCATCATTGGAAAATGGAAAGAGTATGACACAACTGCAAACCTGCCAAGACATGGCCGTGCACCTAAACTGACAGGCCGGGCAAGGAGAGCATTAATCAGAGAAGCATCCAAGAGGCCCATTGTAACTCTGGAGGAGCTGCAGAGATCCACAGCTCAGGTGGGAGAATCCGTCCACAGGACAACGATTAGTCGTGCCCTCCACAAATCTGGCCTTTATAGAAGACTGGCATGAAGAAAGCAATTGTTGAAAGAAAGGCATAAGTCCATTTTGCCGTTTGTGAGAAGCCATGTGGGGGACACAGCAAACATGCGGAAGAAGGTGCTCTGGTCAGATGAGACCAAAATTTAACTTTTTGGCCTAGAAGCAAAATGTTATTGTGTGGCAGGAAAACGAACACTGCACATCACCCTGAACACACCATCCACACTGTGAAACATGGTAGGGGCTGCATTGTGTTGTGGGGATGCTTTTCTTTAGCGGGGACAGAGAAGCTGATCAGATTTGATGGGAAGATGGATGGAGCCAAATACAGGGCAATCTTAGAAGAAAACCTGTTAGAGTCTGCAAAAAACTTGACTGGGGCAGAGGTTCATCTTCCAGCAGGACAACAACCCTAAAAATACAGCCAGAGCTATAATGGAATGGTTTAGATCAAAGCATATTCGTGTATAGAATGGCCCAGTCAAAGTCCAGACCTAAATCCAATTGAAAATCTCTCCATCCAATCTGACAGAGTTTGAGCTATTTTGCAAAGAATGGGCAAAAGTCACTCTCTAGATGTGCAAAGCTGGTAGAGACATCCCCAAAAAGACTTGCAGCGAAAGGTGGTTCTACCAAGTATTGACTCAGGGGACTGAATACAAATGCACGCAATACTTTTCATATACTTATTTGGAAAAAAATGTGAAAACCATTATATCGTTTTTCTTCCACTTGAAAATTATGTGCCACTTTGTGTTGGTCTATCACATAAAATACATTTATGTTTTTGGTTGCAAGATGACAAAATGTGGAAAATTTCAAGGGATATGATAACTTCTTCAAGGCAGAGAGTGTGTGTGTAAATAAAAGCTTATTGGGTCACAACACAACAATATATACAAATATGAAAAATTATATTCATATACGTATCAAAATTCTATTTCTGCCACTGTTTTGCCTTCAACATAGAATTTGTCTTTAAATCTTTTTTTAATTGGTTCTATGTTTTAGTTTATACTTAGATTTTATCAGTAAACAACGCATCTCACACTGGTTGTGGAAAGTAGAGGAGGTGAGGAAAATGGAGGATTTATTCCTCACGGCACAAAATAGGCAAGAGACCTATAAGAAGACCTGGGACAAATGGCTTGTCTTTCTCTATTCTGCTGAGGGACGATGACTTCTACAGACACAGAACACCTTGCCAACTGTACCAAACCCATAACCTGGAGTCTCCCTCATGCTCCCCCCATCCCTACTTTAGCACTCCTCTTATATCGTTATGGGGAAAAAATGGAGGAACTAGGGGTAGGGGGCCCTGACCCCTGCTATCTATAAGGGAATGTAAGATGGAGGGCATAGTTCCAAATAAGAACTGATACCTGGTTTGCTATCTCATGTGAATATGTATAGCGCAGTATGATTTAGCGGTAATTGCCATAAATGTTATATTTGGATTTTATAACCATGATATTGGACCCTCCCTTAACTGTATTGTGGGGACCCTCCCCCTTGGAATTGAATAAAGTTTATATTTGAAAAAAAAAAAAATTAAATTGAATTCTTTCCAATGGATTTAGGATTAAACAAATGTGTATTTTCTCTACCAATGTTGGATGCGCAGTGTATTTAACCCAGACTATAAGAAGCCTGGAAGCTAGCAGTACACCTTAGGGGAAAGACATTTTTAAAAGAATGGTTACCCTGGTGCTTAACAAGCAGAGGCAGAATGTGGAAAGGACAGCAGGATCTGGGAATAGGTGCCCATTTTTATCATCCACCCCTACTCTGTGTTCCTCCTTCCACTCCTACTATTTCCCAAGCACTCATTAGGCAGCCCATAGACTAGTTCATTTTTTTGTTCACCCAGTTGGGTAGAAAAAAATAAAAAATAAATGACTCCTCCATTTTCTCATCCACACATTCAATGTGGATGGGGGAATCCTCCCCACGGAGCTACTGTATTCCAGCCATCATGCTGATCAGCGCTGTTGGATAAACCCAGCAGTGCTGAACGAGCAGGGAAAATGCTGACAGAGGGGTTGCACAAAAGTCAATCGGTAGGTCGACTTTTGTACAACCTCCCTGTCCATACATGGATCAAAATTCAGCTGGTCCCTGCTGAACCAGACTAATTTTGATTCCTCTATGGCCGGTTTAATACACAAAGTCACATCATCAGACTTGCAACATGGTTCAACACTGAGAATTGCAGGCCAGTTAGGACAGCACATTGCACTTACAGCTTTTATCTTTTTACCAGTAAATAATTGTAGAAGGGTCCCAATCACTCACCATGCTGAAAGGCATAAACTGTAGGATCCCGCCTTTCCCTCCTGGCTCAAGGCTCTCCACACACTCCTCCATAAACCACTGAACAAACTGGGTGTGGGAGCCAGCTGTCCGCGCTCCCAGAATGGACGAGATCAATAGGAAAAGGTTGGCTGCAGGCAAGAAGAAGTATTTTCAGAAAGGAGTGGTTGACCATGAGTTATTTAGTAATGGAACAGAGAACATTTAACACGTAAAACTAATGAAATATAAGCAGGTACTGTTTAAACAAAAAAGCAGGATCCTGTTTTAAAAAGATAATTTCCAGATTTATTATACTTTTTTTTTTTTTTTTTTTTTTAGGAAAGACTAGTTAAAAAGTAAATAGGCAGCTCTTCCGTAGCCAACCTATTCAAAACTTCTGTGCCTGTGCCTATCCCTTCCGCTACATAATTGCCAGCACAACCCATGTGAGCACAGGGTAGAGAATATTCCCTTTGAATCCTAGCAACTGTGCTTTTTCTCCTGATTCACGTGTGCTCAGCTATGAAATACTAATGTGAGAACATAAATAATAGGCAAAATTTCAATGTCTGCATATATATTAGGTTGTAGTTGTCAAAATACTATCATGTTTATAATCTGCAGAAAGGGTTGTAGTTTTATCTACAAATTACAAAATGCCAATAATTTAAATGAAAAAATAAATAAAACAATGTTTAGTAGAAATCTTTAATCACTTGCCTACTTGGCACCTTCACCCCCTTCCTGCCCAGGCCAATTTTCAGTGCAGTTGCACTTTGACAATTGCGCAGTTATGCGACACTGGAGGGCACAGACAAGCGACACTGGAGGGCACAGACAAGCGACACTGGAGGGCACAGACAAGCGACACTGGAGGGCACAGGCAAGCGACACTGGAGGGCACAGGCAAGCGACACTGGAGGGCACAGGCAAGCGACACTGGAGGGCACAGGCAAGCGACACTGGAGGGCACAGGCAAGCGACACTGGAGGGGCTGCACTGGTGGGGCACTGATAAACAGGACACTGATGATCAGAGCCCTGATTGTCATTGCAGATGTCCCAGCTGAAGAATGCTGGTTACCGGTTCTCCTTTCCTCACGCGCTGTCAGCGTGAGGTGAGGAATACCGATAACCGGCATTTCCGGTCTACACTGTGACTGGACACAGCTGATCACATGGTAAAGAGCCTACATTATCTTTACTGTGGTAGATGATGCGCTGTGTCCCAGTGACACCATGCACCATCAATTGCCAGGCGTACGTTGCGAGAATGGGGGGGGGGGCATCACATGATGTCCTCCTAGAACAAGAGTGCTCCCATCATTTTACTATACCATATGCAGGAAGCAGTTAAAGTAATACTGCCTCAATGGCAAGCAAACCGTGGGCAGTCTGGCAAAGAAAGCAGATTATTACTAACTTTCCTAAAGTGACCCTGTCGCCTCAAGGCTGCCTTTGGCCAAGAGGTCACCTGTAAAAGGAAGCATTTGACTTAATTTTCTTAAGATTAAAACGCCAAAAGCAAACTCACAGAAATCTAAAATCGAAGAGCTTATCTGCAGCCATGCCACGCCACATTGGATGGAAGGCGCTCCTTGGAAAACAGCATGTGAGTGAGGAAACAAAGTTCAATGTTCCAGAAAGAGCCACTATGGGACACAGGGCATCATGTGATGTCACACAAACCATGACTGGTTTCAGAAAAGAGACAATTGGAGTTCAGAAATGTGTTACCATAGCAACCATCCTCCCCTAGGTGTGACGTCACATCCTGCCCTGTGTCTCACAGTGGCTCTCCTCACTTCCTGGAACATTGGATTTGGTTTTTCACATGCTGTATTCTGTCACAAACAGCTTTTCCAGGAGATGGCTTCCATCCAATGATGCATGGGTGCAGAGAAGCTCTTTGAGTGAGTTTGAATTTGGCTTTTTATTCATAATAAACCCATAGATGCTGCACTTAGCTGGCGTCTCCTTGTATTTCTTTGTATTGTAATTTCATAGATTTATTCCTGTCTCAGGTAGTGCTGCATACTGAAGTACAACACCTTTCCTATGGGATTTTTTATGAACTCCTTGTTAACATTTTATGAACTACCTATGCTACACAAGTACATCTTCACATTTATCTAGGAATTTATGTGGATGATGCAGCCTTTGTTTGCACCACAATTTCATTTGTTGTTTGTGCAAAGGTCTGACACATACATACTAACATTGGTCCAAGCTATTTGTGCTGCATATGAAACAAGATCAGTATAAGCTTTGGGTGAACCCGTTTCACTGGCCTGCATCTTGATTTGATAGTAAATTATAAAAATCACGGTGTAACCAACTATAGCACTACAGCCATGGCTAAAAGTTTTGAGAATGACATATTAATTTTCAAAAAGTCTGCTGTGTTTTAAGATCTTTTTGTCAGATGTTACTGTGGTATACATATAAGTGTTAAAGGCTTTCATTGACAATTACATTAAGTTTATGCAAAAAAATCATTATTTCTAGCGTTGACCCTTCTTTTCAAGACCTTTCTTTTCAATTCGCCCTGACATGCTGTCAATCAACTTCTGGGCCACATCCTGACTGATGGCAGCCCATTCTTGCAAAATCAATGTTTGGAGTGTGTCAGAATGTGTAAGGTTTTTTTTTTAACCGCCTCTTGAGGTTTGAACACAAGTTCTCAATGGGATCAAGGTCTGGGGAGTTTCCTGGCCATGGACCCAAAATGTCAACGTTTTGTTCCCCAAACCACTTAGTTATCACTTTTGCCTTATAGCATTGTGCCCCATCATGCTGGAAAAGGCATTGTTCCTCACTAAACTGTTCTTGGAGGGTTGGGAAAAATTGCTCTTGAAGGATGTATTTTTGCACCATTCTTTTGTTCATGGCTGTGTTCTTAGGCAAAATTGTGAGTGAGCTCACTCCCTTGGTCTCAGGATACTTTACTTCTGGAATCATGACACAGGACTGATGGTAGAGCGCTCCAGACAAGGTTTTTTGGCAGATGCCTCAAACAATCGGAAAGAGGATTCATCAAAGAAAATTACTTTACCCCAGTCCTCAGCAGTCCAATTCCTGTACCTTTTTCAGAATATCAGTCTGTCCCTAATGTCTTTCCTGGAGAGAAGTGGCTTTTTTGTTCGACACCAGGCCATCCTCCAAAAGTCTTCTACTCACTGTGTGTGCAGATGCACTCAAACTTGCCTGCTGCCATTCCTGAGCAAGCTCTGCACTGTTGGTGCCTTGATCCCACAGCTAAATCAACTGTAGGAGATGGTCCTGGCACTTGCTGGACTTTCTTGGGTGCCCTGAAGCCTTCTTCACAACAATCGAACCGCTCTCCTTGAAATTCTTTATGATTCGATAAATGTTTTATTTAGGTGCAACCTTAGTAGCAGCAATATCCTTGCCTGTGAACCCCCTTTTGTGCAATGTAATGATGACTGCACGTTTCCTCGGAGAACAATGATTTCAAGCACCACCTTCCTTTGAAAGCTTCTAGTCTGTTATTCTAACTCAATCAGCATTAGAGTGATTTCCAGCCTTGTCAACATTGACACCTGTGTTAATGAAAGAATCACTGACATGATGTCAGCTGGTCCTTATGTTCCAGTGCTGAAATGCAATTGAAATGTTTGTTTTTTGGGGATTAAATACATTTTCATGGCAAATAGGGACTTTTTGCAATTCATCTGATCACTCTTCATAACATTCTGGAATATATTCAAATTGCCAACATAAAAACTGAGGCAGCAGACTTTGTGAAAATTAATATTTGTGTCATTCTCAAAACTTTTGGCCACGGCTGTACAATGGTCTATAGAAAGGAGATGTCCAAAGGTGTGATCTTACCAAGCACTCTGTTCAATGGTTCTTTAGAACTGATGTTGTGGATCTGCGAGGCGGAGAGAGAGTTGTTCATAGGACGCTCAGCTGTGAATGAAAAACAGACATTTTATGTGACTTTACAAAAATAACACATTTAGTAAATGCAGTCATGGGCCAATGGAGCAGGTTTACAAGCAAAATAAAACCAAAAAATGTACTAGCTATGACTTCTTGCTTCTTTAGATTATATTATACAGTGCCTTGCAAAAGTATTAACCCCCCTTGGCTTTTTACCTATTTTGCTACATTACAGCCTCTAGTTCAATGTTTTTTTTAATCCGAATTATATGTGATGGATCAGAACACAATAGTTTAAGTTGGTGAAGTTAGAAAAATATATACATAAAACTATTTTAAAAAACTGATAATCGGCACGTGCGTATGTATTCACCCCTTTGTTATGAAGCCCATAAAAAGGCTGGTGCAACCAATTACCTTGAGAAGTCACATAATTAGTGAAATGATAAAAAAGGCCCCAGAGGCTGCAACACCTAAACAAGAGGCACCACTAACCAAACACTGCCATGAAGACCAAGGAACTCTCGGAAACAAGTAAGGGACAATGTTGTTGAGAAGTACAAGTCAGGGTTAGGTTATAAAAAAATATCCAAATCTTTGATGATCCCTAGGAGCACCATAAAATCTATTATAACCAAATGGAAAGAACATGGCACAACAGCAAACCTGCCAAGAGACGTCCTCACACCAAAGTTCATAGACCGGGCAAGGAGGGCATTAATCAGAGAGGCAACACAGAGACCTAAGGTAACCCTGGAGGAGCTGCAGAGTTCCACAGCAGAGACTGGAGTATCTGTACATAGGACGACAATAAACCGTACGCTCCATAGAGTTAGGGTTTATGGCAGAGTGGCCAGAAGAAAGACATTACTTTCAGCAAAAAACAAAATGGAACGTTTTGAGTTTGTGGAAAGCTCTGGTCTGATGAGCAGAAATTGACACATCACATCACCCAAAGAACACCATCCCCACAGTGAAACATGGTGGTGGCAGCATCATGCTGTGGGGATGTTTTCAGCAGTTGGGACTGGGAAACTGGTCAGAGTTGAGGGAAAGATGGATGGTGCTAAATACAGGGATATTCTTGAGCAAAACCTGTACCACTCTGTGTGTGATTTGAAGCTAGGACGGAGTTTCACCTGCCAGCAGGACAATGACCGCAAACACACTGCTAAAGCAACACTTGAGTAGTTTAAGGGGAAACATGTAAATGTGTTGGAATGGCCTAGTCAAAGTCTCAATCCAATAGAAAATCTGTGGTCAGACAAACATTGCTGTTCACAAGCGCAAACCATCTAACTTGAAGGAGCTGGAGAAGTTTTGCAAGGAGGAATGGGCAAAAATCCCAGTGGTAAGATGTGGCAAGCTCAGACTTATCCAAAGCGACTTGTAGCTGTGATAGGTGCAAAAGATGGCTCTACAAAGTATTGACTTTGGGGGGTGAATAGTTAGGCACATTGACTTTTTCTGTTATTTTGTCCTATTTGTTGTTTGCTTCACAATAAAAAAAAACAAAAAAAAAAAAACACATCTTCAAAGTTGTGGGCATGTTCTGTAAATTAAATGATGCAAATCCTCAAACAATCCATGTTAATTCCAGGTTGTGAGGCAACAAAACATGAAAAATGCCAAGGGGGGTGAATACATTTGCAAGGCACTGTCATGCATATCTAGAAATCATTTATCATCATTATGACTGTTTTTTCCTTATTCTTGTAGCCCTGATGAACCTAAAACACTTTGGTTTTATGACTTTTTTTTTTTTAATAGCAACAAATTAAATTATTTTGTACTCTTTTATCCCGGTTTAGTCTTGTGCTACTGTCTATATTTCTACAGGAACACTATAAGTACCGTATTTATTGGTGTATAACACGCACCTTATGCCGATCCCTTGCCGATTGTCAGCTCCTCTGCCTTTTCAGCTGTTCTCTGCACCTTTTGGAAGCTGCCAAAAGCCGCAGAGAACGGCCGAAAATAGCCAAAAACAGCTGAGAGCTACCAAGCGACGCTGAGATACACAGGACATTCACTCTGTATCTCGGCGGTACCATTTTTAAACGGAAGGCCTGCAAAAGAAACTGGCAAGGCTGCAAATGACATGCAAGGCTGCAATGGAAGGCTGCAAATGACATGCAAGGCTGCAATGGAAGGCTGCAAATGACATGCAAGGCTGCAATGGAAGGCTGCAAATGACATGCAAGGCTAAATGCAAGGCTGCAAATGACATGCAAGGCTGCAAATGACATGCAAGGCTAAATGCAAGGCTGCAAATGACATGCAAGGCTAAATGCAAGGCTGCAAATGACTGACAAGGCTAAATGCAAGGCTGCAAATGACTGACAAGGCTAAATGCAAGGCTGCAAATGACTGACAAGGCTAAATGCAAGGCTGCAAATGACTGACAAGGCTAAATGCAAGGCTGAAAATGACTGACAAGGCTAAATGCAAGGCTAAAAATGACATGCAAGGCTGCAATGGAAGGCTGCAAATGACACTGACAAGGCTGCATTGATGGGCATTTAAACATACGTTTTTTTCCTTAAACTTCCCTCCTAAAAGTTTTTTTCTTTAAAATTCCTTCTTAAACTGGTGGTGCATGTTATACGCCGATAAATACGGTCATTTTAAAATACAATATAACAGCACAAAATAGTTTGGATGTGCAAAGCGCAGTAACCTTTAGCAGCTACCAGTAAAAAAAGCCTCTTGAAGCAGAACTCTCAGACGAATAGAAATTCAGATTTTTACCAATTTGCCCTGAATTTCAGTTTATATGCTCACAACGTTTAATGAATCATGCTGAGTGACAACATAGCTTACACAGGGCAAACAGAGGCAGCTATGATTTTATCCCTAAAATCAAGCTTTTTTTTAAGTTCATATTTGCTCAGAGCAGAAATAAGAAAATGTAGAATTAAAAAAACAGTAGCTGCTCAATCATTTTTAAAACTAGAAAAGGAGGCACAAGATGGAAGGGGTAAATTCGTCAACTCCATACCATATCAATCTTTCAATACAATATTCGTTGACCTGCTGGTCAGCAAAAAAGGACTTGTAGGCTGCTGGACTGTAGCTCCTACATATAAAGTGGTGTGGAATTCACACAAGCTCTGTAGAGACAAACTAAAGCCCCATACACACTATCAGATTGTCTGCTGAGTTTTTCCTTCAGATTTACCAAAACCATATAATATGAGGTAAAACCTTAGGAGTTTCAATGTGTATGTAATCAGACAGGCCCTTCTACTACATGGTTTTGGTAAATCTGAAGGAAAAACTCAGCAAACAATCTGATAGTGTGTATGGGGCTTAAGTGTTACTAAAACCAGAACCTGCATTTACTAAATCTGGTCTCCCATAGTACACAGAACATGGAAATTCAATAACAATTTATATAAACTGCTAAATACCTTTTTTCATCAGCAGTTTTGTGACTTCAATCAGTGTCTGGTTAAAGCTTGTAGGAGGCATTTTCATTCTATGACTGTACAATGAGGCTGCAGGACCCCGACCCTCTGTCTGGACTGTGCTGATCACAATCTCCCAAAAAAAAAAAACACTCTCTAGCAATACACAACAAACTGAGAATTTGAAGTTTGGCCCTTAGACTCTGTTCTATCGGGAGATGAATTGAGGACAGTGGAAGAAGGTGAGGAACAAGACCGGATCAAACAGCCTTCCACAGTGAGTATAATAAGCATGCTTTACTGCATATACAGATTGATTTTACTTTGTGGGTTTAGTGATACTTTAAGCGGCCATTTTATAACGGACGGTGAACATCTATTTTCAATTATATTCTGCAGTATTACTCCATAATATGGCTTGCATTTTACAGACCATTCATAAAATGCAGTCCATGGCGTTGATATCTTACAGAGTTCTCTCTGCCTAATGAATAGAGACTAGGGGAGAGCTGGTCAAATTGCCAAATCACATGGCCAACTGTCCTTTACTCCTCCATCACTTACCCCTCATTGCCTCCTCCCTTCCTCCACTGGCATCCACTGCCTCCTCCCCCTTCTTACTGATCTATCATTGATTCCCATTGTCACCTCCCATTACTTTCTATCCCTTGTCATTGATTCCCATTGTCACCTCCCATCACTTTCCATCCCTCACCACTGATCTATCACTGACTCCCACGGTCAACTACCAACCCTTATTCCACCATTACTGATCACATTACCTCCTCTCCTCCTCCACTGACATCCACTGCCTCCTCTCCTTCCCAACCATCTGTCACCGATTCCCACTGCTACCTCTTTACTCTTACTCCTCCATCACTGACCCCCATTACCTTCTCTCCCTTACCACTGAACCATTATCTTGTCTCCTCCTCCACTGACATCCACAACCAGATCTATCACGGATTCCCACTGCCGCCTTTCCACACTTACTCATCCATTACTGCCAGGGTTGTCAACTTTCAATACATTTCCAAACAGTTTGTAAAAATTCATCATTTTTGCAACTGTCCGTAAACAGAAACCGGCCAACATTCGGCCCTTGTGTATGGCAGCTGGTCTGACAAACGACCAGCTTCTGTCGAAGGCTCATGACCGAAAAAGGTCTGCCGACTGGTTCCCACTCAGTCGGATTGATCTGGCGGGGGGGCCGTCCCCTTGTCAGAACACAATATCTCAGCAGGGGGGTACAGCGGCTCTGATCTGAGCTGTCAGGTTTTTTTCATTCAACCCACTGGGTTGGATGAAAATAAAACTAGTGGTGTGTACGAGGCTGTAAAGTATGCCTGTCACACAAAAGGCAAGATCATGGTGTTGTAGAAACTGTTCAGGAGTTCCTTTCCTATTTCTTTTGGTCTATGTCATGTCAGCACATGTTAGTACAGCACATATTTTTTAAAGCTGAAATTTTAAGGTTAGGTATGGAAAGGTTTACACAGTTACACTGGTTCAGCCTTGCCCAATGTAAGTATGTACAGTAAAAAAGTCTACACACCCCTGTTAAAAAGTCAGGTTTCTGTGATGTAAAAAATGAGACAAAGATAAATCAATTCAGAACTTTTTCTACCTCTAATGTGACCTATAAACTGTAGAACTCAATTGAACAACAAACTGAAATCTTTTAGGTGGAGGGTAGTTTTACCCCCCTGCTGGCAGCTGAGAAAGTTAAAGAGAGAGAGAGTTAGAGGAGTGCCGCTCTAAGAGTAGTATACTACTCTTAGAGCGGCGCTGTTCTACCTCTCTCTCTCTCCTACACTACAGAGTCCCTTCTGCTCTGAGGAGCCGGTTGCCGTTTGCAACATATACCAGAACTTATAAGTCTGGACTGACAAACCTGTCTTCAGCTTTATCATTGCCCCATCATTTTTCACTAACAGCTCTCACCAGCGCTCCATTCCCCCCTTTCTTTGAGAAAGAGTTAAAGCCACCTCAAAGCGCTGCTGCAGCGGCACTTTGCCGCGCTGCCCCATTCATGTCAATAAGCAGGAGCGGTATACACACCGCTCCTTCACCGCTCCAAAGATACTGCTAGAAGGACTTTTTTTTACCATCCTACCACCGCACCGCTCCAGTGTGAAAGCCCTCTGGCTTTCACACTGGGGTGTGAGGAGCAGCTCTTTCAGGGCGGTTTGCAGGCGCTATTTTTAACACTGTAGCGCCTGCAAAGCACCCCAGTGTGATAGGGGTCTCAGTCTTTTTGGGTATGAGTCTATCAGCATGGCACACCTTGACTTGGCAATACTGGCCCACTCTTCTTTGAAATCTGTCAGATTGCGAGGGCATCTCCTGTGCAAAGCCCTCTTCAGATTGGGTCCTTGTCATGCTGAAAGATGAAGTTCCTCTTCATGTTCAGCTCTCTAGCAGAAGCCTGAAGGTTTTGTATCAATACTGACTGGTATTTGGACCTGTTTATAATTCCCTCTACCTTGACTAAGGCCCCCTGTTCCAGCTGAAGAAAAACAGTCCGAAAGCATGATTCTGCCACCACCATGCTTCACTGTGGGTATGGTGTTCTTTTGGTGAGGTGCAGTGTTGTCTTTGCGCCAAAACTTATCTTTTGGAATAATGGCCAAAAAGTTCAACCTTGATTTCATAAGACTATAACTCATTTTCCCACATGCTTTTGGGAGACTTCAGATGTGTTTTTCCTAAATTTAATCGGGCTTGGATGTTTTTCTCCGTAAGAAAAGGCTTCCATCTTGTCACCCTACCCCATAGCCCAGACATACAAAGAATACGGGAGATTGTGGTCACATGTACCACGCAGCCAGATATTCCTGCAGCTCCTTTAATGTTGCTGTAGGCCTCTTGGCAGCCTCCCTGACCAGTTTTCTTCTTGTCTTTTCATCAATTTTGGAGGGACATCCAGTTCTTGGTAATGTCACTGTAGTGCAATATTTTCTCCACTTGATGACTGTCTTCCCTGTGTTCCATGGTACATCTAATGCCTTGGAAATTCTTTTGTACCCTCCTCCTGACTAATACCTGTTAACAATGAGATGCCTCTGATGCTTTGGTAGCTCTCTGCGGACCATGGCTTTTGCTGTAGGATGCGACTAAGAAAATGTCAAGAAAAACCTACTAGAACAGCTGAACTTTATTTGGAGTAAAGCACTTTAAATGATGGCAGGTGTCCTGTGTACTGACTCCTATTTCACATGAATGAGATTGCTTAATTCTGAACACAGCTATATCACCAGTTAAAAGGGGGTGTGTACACCTCTACAATCACATTATTTTAGTTTATTTTTACCCCCCCCCCCCCCCCTAAAGATTTCAGTTTGTTGTTCAACTGAGTTGTACAGTTTATAGGTCACATAACAAAGGTGAAAAAAGTTCTGAAATTATTTGTGTCTCATTTTAACAGGGGTGCGTAGACTTTTTATATCCACTGTATGCGTCATACCTTTTCACAAACAGCAAATGAAATTGTGGGGCAAACAAATGCTAATGCATCAGCCACATGAGCTAGCCTCTACCCACCTACATAAATGTGAAGATACACTTGCGTAGCATAGGTAGTTCATAAAATGTTCAAAGAGAGTTTAAAAAAAATCCCATAGGATGGGTTTTGTACTTTAGTAGGCAGCTCCACCTGACCTCCACTAACTCCTCTCCCTTCCCACTGATCAATCACTCATCGCCCACTGCCAACTCTCCATTGGCGACCCCCATTACCTACTCTCCCTTCCCACTGATCCATCACTCATCCCCCACTGCCAACTCTCCACTTATACTCCTCCATCGGCGACCCCCATTACCTACACTCCCTTCCCACTGATCACTCATCCTCCACTGCCAACTCTCCATTCATACTCCTCCATCGGCGACCCCCATTACCTACTCTCCCTTCCCCCTGATCCATCACTCACCCCCCACTGCCAACTCTCCATTTATACTCCTCCATCGGCGACCCCCATTACCTACTCTCCCTTCCCACTGATCCATCACTCATCCCCCATTGCCAACTCTCCATTCATACTCCTCCATCGGCGACCCCCATTACCTACTCTCCCTTCCCACTGATCCATCACTCATCCCCCATTGCCAACTCTCCATTCATACTCCTCCATCGGCGACCCCCATTACCTACTCTCCCTTCCCACTGATCCGTCACTCATCCCCCACTGCCAACTCTCCACTTATACTGCTTCATCGGCAACCCCCATTACCTACTCTCCCTTCCCACTGATCCATCACTCACCCCCCACTGCCAACTCTCCATTCATACTCCTCCATCTGCGACCCCCATTACCTACACTCCCTTCCCACTGATCCATCACTCATCCCCCACTGCCAACTCTCCACTTATACTGCTTCATCGGCGACCCCCATTACCTACTCTCCCTTCCCACTGATCCATCACTCATCCCCCACTGCCAACTCTCCATTCATACTCCTCCATCTGCGACCCCCATTACTTACTCTCCCTTCCCACTGATCCATCACTCATCCCCCACTGCCAACTCTCCCCTTATACTCTTCCATCGGCGACCCCCATTACCTACTCCCCCTTCCTAAGGATCCATCACTGACCCCCGCAATTCTACTGCTCCATTGCCTCTCCCCCCCCCCCCCCTCCACTGACTCCATTTCCTCCTCTTTTAAACACTTCCTTACTGACTCCCAATACAGTTTAAAAGATTCCCACTTCGTCAACCCTTGAACCGCTTGACAGGCACACTTCTGCTATTATTAAAATCAGCAAATAGTCACTGCATATTGAAACGTATCTTTGTTTAAATGGGTTTCCCGAAAAAGCCGTGCACACTTAACTCTCTCAAAAAGAAAAACGGTATTTGATCAGAAATGTTCAAATGTTTGCATAAGACTGGCGTTTCAAAAGCATACATCTGTGATCTTGAGTTTTTTAAATTAGGAACAGATTTTTTTTCTTCTTCTACTTGGTAATGTTGAGTGCTAGGGAATTGTATAATTTAAAGTGATGACTCACTGAACATGTCTTAGGTTTTGTTTTACACGTGTGTGTGGCTAATTGCTGTACTTCCTGGCCTACTATAATACCTTAACATGAAGACCCCAAGCCACACAGGAAATCTGCATCACTATAAATTTCCAGGATTGCAGTGCTATTCAATGACAGCTACAATGAATAGCAGTGCTGAAATCATATGTTTTAGTGCCTTTGAACTAGCTAGCTGTATTGAAGGTAGCAACAGAATGACGAATAAATGTAATCCATGAACATTGTCAGATTATGAAACAAAATGGTCAGTCACAAAAAAAAAAAGGAGAACTGGAACATCATAGTCTCCTTCTAAGAAAGAATGCTCAAAAGGAAGTTGACAAATAGTTTTTAGAACTCTATTAGCAGTTTTCCTTTTTTTTTTTTTTTTAAAGGCATATAAGTTTCTCAAGCTTTAGGGCCGGTTCACACAGCGAGCCGCGGCGAGGCGTCTCCGACTTACCTCGCCGCGACTTGCGGGGAGCTCAGCGGCGACTTGCAGAGGACTTCTGCATAGAAGTCAATGCAAGTCGCCCCCGAAGTCGCCCTGAAGTAGTACAGGAACCTTTTTTCTGAGTCGGAGCGACTCGAGTCGCTCCTCTCAGAACGGTTCCATAGTACTGAATGGGGGCGACTTGCGGGAGCGAGGCGAGGCGAGCCGTGTCGCCTCGCGTCGCAGTGTGAACCGGCCCTTAGGTATAAATGAGCCAGCATTTTCAGAAAGATTACAAAATTACCCAGCGTAAATCATTCCATTCACCGTTAAAGGAAATGGAATTTTGAAGTACTTTCAAACTACATTTGGCAAGTCTCTGATGGCACTATCGAAACTACTAAGATTTTTCACACACCACCAGTGAGCACTCACTACAAAAAGCAGCCTGCTACTCTAATCCTGACAATACTAACATACTTCTACTCTTGGACCTTTCTTGCTGCCTTCGACACAGTTGACCACCTGCTCCTCTTGAGCAAACTCCACTCCCCTGGCTTCCGTGATTCTGCTCTTTCAAGGTTCTCCTCCTACATATCTCACCATACTTTCAGTGTCATATACAACATTTCCTCCACTCTGCTGCCTCTTTCTATTGGGGTACCCCAAGGCTCCGCCCTTAGGCACCTCCTTTTTTCTCTCTACACCTCTTCCCTGTGTCAGTTGATGACCTCCCATGGCTTCCAATACCATCTCTATGCTGACAATACCAGATATTTCTCTCCACTCCTCAACTTATCGCCCGTATCACAAACGTACTGAGCAACATATCAGTATGGATGTCACACCACTTCCTCTAACTCAAACTTTCTAAAACAGCTTGTAATATTTTCTTCTCCCCAATCTCCACCCCATGACTTTACCATCAAGATCAACAGCACAACCATTGGTCCCGTAACACATGCCGGGGTGCTGTGTGTAATCCTAGACTCTGACCTCTCCTTCAGCCCCCACAGGCAATCACTGGCTACATCTTACCTCCTTAACCTCCGCTACATTTCCAGAATTCACCCATTAAAGTGATAGTAAGGTTTAACCCCTTGACGCCGACTTAACACAAATATGCCGCCCTGCTGGACTGAGCTTTGTTCCGTGGGGCCGCATATCTCTCTTTGTGCTGTGAATGTGCCGCACGAGGGTCTCAGAGCTCCGTTCTAACGATCGGGAACATCTGATTCCAGGTCACCCAATCTCTGTGATAGCCTGATTGGTTATCAAAGTGATCAGTCACTGTGAAGCCCTCCTCCGGTGTTTTCTGATCTGTGAATGGACGAAAGAAATACATTGCATCTTTCTCTATCTTTGCAGAAATCGAAAAAAAGCGTGTTTAGAAAAAAATAAAAATAAGAACTAAAAAAATTAAATAATATGTTTTTAAACCTAGATCAGGGCTTGTCTAGGCCAGTACCCGAGTTAGTGTTTGGGACAGGATTTTTTTATTTTTTTTAATTAGTATCGGTGTATTTTAGGTAGGATATATATAAAAAAATAAATAAAAAAAATAAAGGAAAATGCGCATTATAGTTTCTGGTCTATACTATGGGTATGACAATAATGACAACTAACATATGTTGTATCGCTGCAATCATCAGGAGCATGAGAATTGGTTTTGGGTTGTTCTTTGGTGGTAGGTTATGGTAGTAGCAAGAAATATAAGGCTAAATTAAAAAATAAAATCAGGAGATATCCATTACCATGTACCACAAAAAGAAACACCAATTTGTCCTTAAAAAAAAATGTGGAATAATATACCTGGATGCACAAATTAGTTGTGATGATATGTATGGTTTTTTTAACACAAGTCAAAGTTGCAAAATTGTGCTTAGGCATTGAGATTTGTTTTGCCCTTTGGGAGCGATGTATACAATGCTCCTGCACCGCCCCAAAGATGCTGCTTACATTACTTTTTTTTTCCAGTCCCGCATGCGCACCGCCCCAGTGTGTAAGCACTTAGGCTTTCACACAGGGGTGGCTTAAGAGGTGCTTTACAGACGCTATACTTGGCGCTAAAACACCTGAAAAGCACCCCTGTACAGAATACAATGGTAGCTGCCTACCTGACCAGGCCATTTTTATTCAAGTGTTGCTCTGGTCTACCAGCCCGCCTCAGGTTTAAAATTTACCATAGGCATGACATTATGCTTTTACAACCTTTAGATTCACTAAAATTGCGTAGTGTAAGGGTATACCTGAACAATCTCCTCAATTTATATCCAGTCTGACTGGTCCTCACACTGCACAGCTTTTGAAATATTACATAATCAGAGTGTGATGGTAAAAGAAAAATTCTGATCACTTTCCCAGAGTAGTACAATGTTACTATGGTAGCATTATATAGCTCTGGACAAAGTGTGTTAATAATAAAAATAAATAATAATTTTTTTTTTTTCGCATTGTCACCAATCAGTGTTTCTGATCACTGCCACACCAGTTATATAATGATGCTGTACTACACTGGTCACAGTACGTACAAATGAAAAAAAAAAAATTGTGAAAAAAATTACACCTTCAAAAAAATCTCCATGCCGCTAAATACCTCAGACTGTCTACTTTCCAAAGACGGGTCATTTGGGGGGATATTTGTACTGTCCTGATATTTTTTGGGCCTCAAGAAATGAGATAGGCCATCAGTACAGCAGGACTGATCAATTTTCAGATATAAACCATAGTTAGTGGACTGTATAACTTTCCTACAAACTAAATAATATACACTGATTTGGGTTATTTTCACCAAAGAAATGTAGCATTTGGCCTACATTTATGAAGAAAGGCTATTCCGTTTGCAAAATTATTATAGCAGAAACAAAGAAAGTTTTTTTTTTGTTTTGCTTTTTCCCTGAAATTATTCAGCCTTTTTTCATTTAATTTAGCAAAAAAATTAAAAACCCAGTGGTGATTAAATACAACCAAAAGAAAGCTCTGGTTGTGTGAACAAAAGTATAAAAATTTAGTTTGGGTGCAGTGTTGCATGACCGCGCAATTGTCACTTGTCAATTGTCACAAGTGTGAAAGCATGGAAAACTGAAAATTGGCCTGGGCAGGAAGGGGGTGAAAGTGCCCAGTATTGAAGTGGTTAAAGGAAAACTGTTTTGGATAGATTTTAGAGAAGACTTTGAAATTATAATCAGTCAGGTTTTCAATGATTAAGACCATACTGAACCACACAATTATAATAAATGATCTCACTTCAGCTTTCATGATAGTTTACACTGTACAATTTTTTACATTTTACCAATGGACCTATAGATTCAGGAATCATTTTATCATTACCTATCATATAGCAAAGTGATACAAAAAGGGCTTTCTTTCGGTGGTATTGTCTTCTAAAACTCATTTTAATTTCTATGTATTTAAATGGCAAAAAAGAAAAAAAGACCAGCGATCGTTTTAAAAAAACTATCATTACTCATAATAATTTCATGTATTTTTATTAATTTGTTTATTTAATTATTTGTTTTATTTTTTTAAGTCATTTTTTTTTTTTATTCCCCCCACTTCCAGCCCTAGTTTCTGTGGCGATGTATGTCATATCTTGACTCCCATTGACTCCTGGGATATCTGTGTCATCAATCCCAGGAGTCAACAGGCATCCTCTGCCATCACGTATTTCTGCAATTAACGCAATGCACTGTGTCTTGACTGCGCAGGCGAGAGATCGGGAGGTGCATGCTGGGTAGCCAGCTGTACCAAATCCCAGAAACAAGTGCAAGCGGCTTCAGATGCCCACAGTAACAATGGCCGCTGTCTGCATACTGGGGACACTAAGCTAGTGAAAATTCACATCAATGATCACACTAATAACTTTTGATTGTACTAGCAAAGAAAAGCATGGGCGTGCTCTTCTTTAAGAAATTGACAAGGAAAAAATTGGTATGCATGTTAAAAAAATAAATAAATAAAAAGTCAAGCAGAAACATGGCAATTAGTGCTAGTGAGGTTATCAAGGGTTTAAAAAGAGAGTTGTATAGGAAAGACCTTCATTTAAAAAACAAAAAAAAATTTACTTTCAGGTTTGCTGACACAAATTACAATGTAAACCTTTTTTTTTAAACTATTAGTGATTACAGTGATATTACTAAACAGTGATCAGTGGAGAAGTTGGTGACTGGGATCTCAGCTGTTAACTTACAGTGGGACCTGGCAGGTACACTGACAGGCATGCAACCCAGTGGCACAGAAACTGGAACACTAGGTTGCCCCCCATAGATTAAAGGATAAGTTCACTTTTGGAACACATTACAGGCATTACCAGCTACCCCCCCCCCTCCCCAGTGGTCTGGGGATCTTCTTCTTACATCCGCTGTCATTATTTGAAAAGTCTCCTTGTGAATGAATGCCTACAATTACCGTCTGCCATTGCGGCAGATGGCTTGTAGTTTTGTCAATGAGCTGCGAGGGTGCTGCTAAGCTGCTTCATTCATTGATTCTTCCTGCTCTCAGGTAACTGTCTGCCCCATATGAGGTATGGGCAAACAGCTATGTTGAGAGTCTACAGGATCTGCCCAATTGTGGGTGCAATGCTCTGCAGTTTTCTTTAACCTCCTGGCATCCGCGCTATGGCCGAATGACGGCCACAGCGTGGATGTGAATTTCCAGGAGCGCACTGTGATCACCAAGTCACTGAGACTTGCATGATCACCGATCCGAGTAAGGGGCCGGTTCCGGCCCCTTACCATGTGATCAGCTGTCAGCCAATGACAGCTGATCACATGATGTAAACAAAAGCTTGGTGGTCGTTTTTTTTTTTCTCCTCACGCTGACAGCGGAGGAGAAAAAAAAAGCTGATTACCGACTTATCTTAAAGGGACATCGGCCCCGAAAAGTAAGAGGCAATTATGCCTCATTTATAGAGTAACAGTGCCCACAAGTGCCACCCATCAATGCCCACTAGTGGAGTCAATCAGTGCCCCCTAGAAGTGCTGCCTATCAGTGTAACCGATCAGTGCCCATCACAAAATAAACTATTTAAAAAAATTTGGTCTTTTTACATAAAAAAAAAAAAAAAAAAACGAACAGGTGATCAAAAAAAATTTATAAAAATTTCATTTGGGTACAGTGTTGTATGACCGCGCAATTATCATTCAAAATGCGACAGCGCTGAAAGCTGAAAACTGGTCTGGATAGGAGGGGAGTTTAAGTGCCCAGTAAGCAAGTGGTTAAATAAAAATAATAAAAGCACTTTTTTACCAGCAAAAAAGGTGCATTTAATATTTTTTTTTAAAGGTGAACCTGTCCTGTGGTAGTAAAGCCACTATGTTTATTTTTACCTATAGGAAAGCCTATAATAAGGCCTACCTAAATATCTCCTAAAACATGCACCGTTCAGAGGTTTACTTTAGCAGCAGCCGGTGACGTCACCGGCACATGCGCTCTGAAGGAGCAGCATACCCGTGCTGTCCTTTCAGAGCTCAGTACCGTGGGAATGACATCATCACGGCATGGCCACTCACGCGGCCGAAGCCCACGAACCCAGAAGAAAAATCAACTGAAGCTGGAAGTGCCGAGACCCACTACAGTGCGCTGCTGGCTTTGTTTCCAGACAAGTCTGTCAAAATCTGCTATTATGCTGTGCACACTACCAGAATTATGGCTAAAACCACCCGGGGGCCCGTTTTTTTTCCCCTTTTTTTGGTGCAGCTTCACTTTACCTGAAGACCAGCAGCTCTTATGTAGTATGCCCAGGGCTTCAAATGTTTAAACATGAAATTTCACATTCTTGCATAAGTCTATTTGTCATCAGTTCTTTCTAACCATACAGATGATCACACGTGAATTTAATTCAAGCTTTTTTCCCTTTCTTCGCAAGGACGTAGAGAGGAAAATGAGTAAGCAGCAGTCAAAAGTACAAAACTATATACAAACTACCGTGCCTGGATAATAACAGCATCACGATTTGATGTCTCATGCTTGGCGGTCTTTCCTGGTTTTGATGCCAAAGTATAGCATTTCCCAAGGGGAATTCTCCGCATGCTGAAGCTGGGTGTGCCAAACTATCAACAGGATATTGTGCAAAATTTCACAAAATCACAGGTAAAAGGATTAAAATAAAACATACCACTCCCTATGCCAGCAGAACAGATTGTGAACTGTGTTTACATAATTCCTTCCTAATAACGAAGACATTATTACTGAAACTAAATCTACAGCCAAAAACGTTTATGGATACAATGAGGAAGCCATGCCAGGATTTTATTGCCGTTTATATCCCGCTGGGCACATTCACCTTCTAGTTCCCAATGACTGGGGCAGAAAGTGATATCCAATTCAAAATTTGACAGCTGTCCCCAGAACAGGTGAGGTTAAACCTTCTAATGGGGACACCGGTTCCAGTGACTCCTGTCTAAGGCTTCATGTATACATAGTAGGGGTGCACCGAATGGGTTTTTTGGTGCCGAAACCGATACCGAAAATGAAAAATACACTAGGCCAAAAACCAAAACAGCACCGATACCGAAACATATTTAAAAAAAATATTTTTATACAGGAGATGGTCAGAGACTGGAGACATGGTACAGGAGATGGTCAGAGACTGGGGACATGGTACAGGAGATGGTCAGAGACTGGGGACATGGTACAGGAGATGGTCAGAGACTGGGGACATGGTACAGGAGATGGTCAGAGACTGGGGACATGGTACAGGAGGTGGTCAGAGACTGGAGACATGGTACAGGAGATGGTCAGAGACTGGGGACATGGTACAGGAGATGGTCAGAGACTGGGGACATGGTACAGGAGATGGTCAGAGACAGGGGACACGGTACAGGAGATGGTCAGAGACAGGGGACACGGTACAGGAGATGGTCAGAGACAGGGGACACGGTACAGGAGATGGTCAGAGACAGGAGAAACGGTACTGGAGATGGTCAGAGACAGAGGACACGGTACAGGAGATGGTCAGAGACAGGGGACACCGTACAGGAGATGGTCAGAGACAGGGGACACGGTACAGGAGATGGTCAGAGACAGAGGACACGGTACAGGAGATGGTCAGAGACAGAGGACACGGTACAGGAGATGGTCAGAGACAGAGGACACGGTACAGGAGATGGTCAGAGACAGAGGACACGGTACAGGAGATGATCAGAGACTGGGGATATGGTACAGAAGATGGTCAGACTGGGGACATGGTACAGGAGATGGTCAGAGACAGAGGACGTAGTACAGGTGGTGTCCCCCATTGCAGCCAGCATCCCCCATTGCAGCCAGCATCCCCCATTGCAGCCAGTGTCCCCCATTTTGCAGCCAGTGTCCCCGATTTCAGCCAGTGTCTCCGATTTCAGCCAGTGTGCCTGTGTCCCATTTTGCAGCCAGAGTGTCCCATTGCAACCAGCCTGTGCAGGTAAGAGAGGAGAGCCGCCTCCGCCGCCTGTTTGATCACAGCGCCGGAAACATAACAGCTTTAATTTCAATAGCTGTGTGTTCCCGGCCGCGCCATCACACACAGCCCCTCCCCCTTGTCCGGGCACTTTGATAGACAGATCATCCGTCCAATCCTGCGGATGATCTGTCTATCTAAGTGCCCGGACAAGGGGGAGGGGCTGTGTGTGACGGCGCTATACATCCCCAATGATGGGTGGCACCAGGGGCGGGGGCGGAGCCATGCCCCCACCCAGGCCACACCCCATTTTCGGCTCCATTATCGGACGTTTTTCTCTTTCGGCAAATTGCCGAAAAGGGCATTTTCGGCCGATATGTTTCAGCGGCCGAAATTTCGGTGCATCCCTAATACATAGCCTACTATGCCTGCGGGGAAAACGCATATTTCGGCTAAATCGCGCTGCAATTTTACAGTGTTTTGCAGCAATTGTTCCGCGTTCAGGAGAGGGAGGTTGAGGAAATTTGAACCTCCCCTAACTGCAGCAGTTTCTAAATGATCCTAAAAGCCAATGTGTACATTGACAGACTTTAGTTTAGGAGCCGATAACCGTTTTTAAACTTTCCAATAAAAAGTTCCACTGTTTTGTGCGTTTATTAAAAGTCAGCAGCTACAAAAAGTGTAGCTGCTGACTTTTAATAAACAGACACTCACCTGCCCCATAGTCCAGCGAGGCGGCTGCCGGAAGCCTTGCTCATCTCCCCCTTCTCTACGCGGCGACGTCATTATTACTGTGGGCACCCAGCTGTGAAAGCTTTGCTGCTTCACAGCCGGGCACGCACTGCACGAGTCGCGCTGTGCTCTCGTAGCGACCAGGCTCACTTCTGGGACCTGTGACATGCCCCAGAAGATTGCAGAGAGGGATGGGCCACCTAGGGGGAGAGGAGGATTTGCCTGGACAGACAAGCGCCAGGAGGAGGAAATGAGACAGGAAGTACCTTATAAAAAAAAATACATGGCAAATATGGCATGTAAGGGGGCAAAGAGTGCTTAACCACTTGCTGACCAGCCGCCGCAGAATGGGCGAAAGACGTTATGTTATGTCACTTCGCCCTGTGGCCACTAGGAGCACGATCCGAGTGCCCGGTGGGCGCGACGACTGCTGGGCTCCTGCGATTGCTCGTGACACAGCAATCGTGAGAACCAGAAACTGTGTGTGTGTAAAAACACAGTTTCTGGTTCTCTGAGGGAAGAGGAGACAGATTGTGTGTTCATACAATGATAGACAGCGATCTGTCATCTCCCCTATACAGTCTCATCCTCCCTTCAGTTAGAACACACACTAGGGAACACATTTAATCCCTTGATCACCCCCTAGTGTTAACTCCTTCCCTGCCAGTGACACTTTTACAGTAATCAGTGCATTTTTATAGCACTGATCACTGCATAAACGTCACTGGTCCCAAAAATGTGTCAAAAGTGTCCGATATGTCTGCCATGTCGCAGTCCCAACAAAAAATGCATATCGCCGCCATTACTAGTAAAATAAAAATAATAAAAATACCATAAAACTATCCCCTATTTTGTAGACGCTATAACTTTTGCGCAAACCAATCAATATACACTTATTGTAATTTTTTTTAACCAAAAATACGTAGAAGAATACATATCGGCCTAAACTGAGAGGATATTATAGCAAAAATGACAAAATACTTTTTTTTTTTCAAAATTGTCACTATATTTTTTTTTATAGAGCAAAAAATAAAAACCACAGAGATGATCAAATATCACCAAAAGAAGGCTTTGTGGGGAAAAAAGGACGTAAATTTTGTTTGGGTACAGCGTCGCACAGCTGCGCAATTGTCAGTTAAATCGGCGAAGTGCCGAATCGCAAAAAAACGGCCTGGTCATTCAGCAGCCAAATCTTCCGGTCCTGAAGTGGTTAAAGCAGAAGTGTCACTTTTGGGTGGAACTCCGCTTTAATGTGACACTTCATTTCTGTACACCATTGCATAGAAATGCATAACGAAAAAAGCAGATGTTGCAGATCTCTGCACTACAGCTCACGTGAAGGCTGCGTTTAAGGCCTCATTCACACAGGCGTACTATTCCATGGCTGGTCTGCAAAAATCAACATCACAGCAGTTGAAATGCAACTTGCTCACCCACAAACCTAGGTACAGCCAAGACAAGCATATTTTAGCTGGCCTTTTTCCTATCACAGGCCACAAAATCAGAGTATTATACGGTTACACAATCAGATTTTTTCAAGTTTCAGTATACATCGCCTTGAAAAAGTATTTATACCCCATGACATTTTCCACATTTTGTTACATTACAAGCAAAAACGTAAAGGTATTTTATTGGGATTTTATGTTAAAGACCAACATAATTGTGAAGTGGAAGGAAAACGATAAATGCTTTTCAAACTTTTTTTACAAATAAATATCTGCAAAAGTGTGGCGGGCATTTGTATTCATCCCCCTTTTACTCTGATACCCCTAACTAAAATCTAGCGGAACCAAATGCCTTCAGAAGTCACCCAATTAGTAAACAAAGTCCATCTGTGTCTAATTCAATATCAGGATAATTACAGCTGTTCTGTGAAGCCCTGAGAGGTTTGTTAGAGAACCTTAGTGAGCAAACAGCATCATGAAGGCCAAAGAACACACCAGACAGGTCACGAATAAAGTTGTGAAGAAGTTGAAAGCAGGGTTAGGTGATAAAATGTTGTATGTGTATGTCAATGTTGTAAGTGTGTCGGGACTCTACAGGTTAAAGGACCGCATAAATAGCTGCAGATGGACACCGGTGGCAAGAAAAAAAAGTGCCCTGAGGCGATTCAGTTCGTATAGGTAGCGCTATACAAGTCATTCATTCATTCATTCATTCATAAAAAAATATCCCAAGCTTTGAACATCTCACAGAGCACTGTTCAATCCATCATCCAAAAATGGAAAGAGTATGGCACAACTGCAAACCTACCAAGACATGACCGCCCACCTAAACCAGGGATATGCAATTAGCGGCCCTCCAGCTGCTGCAGAACTACAAGTCCCATGAGGCACTGCAAGACTGACAGCCACAAGCATGACACCCAGAGGCAAAGGCATGATGGGACTTGTAGTTTTGCAACAGCTGGAGGTCCACTAATTGCATATCCCTGCCCTAAACCGACAGGCCAGGCAAGGGGAGCATTAATCAGTGGTAACCATGGTAACTCTTGAGGCACTGTAAATTAAACCAAAAGCATTTACATGGTACTTACCAGGGTTGGCTGGTACCACTGGTTCCTCATCAGTGGAGCTCAGTAGTCGCATCAGTTTGGATTGCTGGGTGTCATCCAGAGGAAACAGACTACTGTAGTCCTACAAACAAATAAATGCATATAAGAGAAGCACAGCTCTTTGGGGCAGGCACTTTAGCCGTACAGCTCAGAAGTACAGAAATTTGATTACCATGAAGGATACTATATTTTCTCCCATTATTTGGGGTGAATTCTCTAATCTTCTCCCACCATTCCAAGCACCCCTGTAGGCTTACATGCTTTTGCTGCACACAGGCCTTTGTGTGTTGGTGGAAGAGCCTGGAGTTCCACAAGTGTTAAAAATGTATGTAAACCTTAAATCTTTTGTTCATGTGGTTTGGCTAACACTCCAGGCAAAGCAAATTGTGTGAACCTCTACCCTAGTTTGTAACCTGGAGATTCTTCCAGTAACAACAGTTCCTGTTGCAGGTAGACAACATTAAGTTACCACCTTACAATTAGCAGCAATTTTGTCAGCCTCCCTTGTGTGCTTTCCGTTGGCAAACAGCTGCTCAGCCGAAATCTCAAACCTCATAGGTAGACTAAAAGTGAGTTGAAGTAGCACACATGGAAGGCTGACAGCGCTGCTGCTATTTTCATGAGGGGCTTAAAGAAGCTGTAAGGCTGGGTTCACACCGCTGCGGGTGGGAGACCCGGATGTGATTCGCACCGCACTGCAGTGCAAATCACATCCGATCTGTCTGTGCGATGCGAGTTCAGCCATACAGATAGTATGGCTGAATTCGCATCGCACCCGCCGCAATCTCGCACAGGACCCTTTTTTTGGTCCGCAGCAGAATCGGATCGCATGGGTGTTCACACCATGCGATCCAATTCCTGTCCGAGTTTGCAGATCGCACTGCGATATGCCGACTGGTCTGGGGGTGTCATTAAGATTTCATTGACACTCCCAGCAGTCCGCATAGGGCAGTGTGAACTGCCAGCGGGAGGCATGCGATGCGGGAAAACTCCGCGGATTCGCTGCGTTCCCGCATCGCTATGGTGTGAACCTAGCCTAGAGGCAGAAGTTTTTTTTATCTTAATTCATTCTATGCATTAACCACCTCAATACACCCCCTTCCTGCCCAAGCCAATTCCAAATTGGCCAAATTTCAATCCATCTATGCCCCCAACTATATCACCTGCAGATATCGCCCAAATTGTCCCCTCCGCTCCTTCCAGGACCTCCTGCTCTCTAGCTCCCTTGTTAGCTCCTCCCATGCTTGCCTTCAAGACTTCTCCAGAGCCTCTCCCATCCTCTGGATCTCCCTGCCCCAGTCTGTCCGATCAGCCCCTACCCTGTCCACCCTTAGGAGTTCCCTGAAAACTCATTTATTCAGGGAAGCCTATCCCACATCCAACTAACTGTCCTTGAGCCACCCCCATCAAATCATTCTCTACAGCTATTACCTTTTGTACCACCACACCCTCCCTTTAGAATGTAAGTTCTACGAGCAGGGCCCTCCTGTACCTTTTGTATTGTACTGTAATTATGTTGCGCCCCCCCCCCCCCCCCATACATTGTAAGGCGCTGCATAAACTGTTGGCGCTATATACATAGTGTATAATAATAATAATCTATGGGCAGGCTGGTTGCACTGAAGTTCATCCATCGATAGACTTCAGTACAACCAGCCTATCGGGTTTTTTTTTTCACCCAGCTATAGACATTGTATTCTGCTGGTGGGGAAAGTTCACTCTGCTCCCCACTAGCAGAACACATAAGCGTTGCAGGAGGGATTCCCCTATCAACACTGACTGTGTTGATAGGGGAATCAAGCACATTTCTTCCTTTTAAGAAAAATTGCATAATGCATGGCCTGTCTCAGCTTGCAGCAGGGAGTCTTGTTACTAGTAGAATCTTTAGGTAAGAAATAAAAAAAAAAAAAGAAGAAATCTGCCTAAGAAAATAAAATATACAGCAAGGCCTGACACTAAAAATACAGATTTTATTTTTTTCCCCATAAAATATATTATATATATATATACTTTTTTTTTTTAACGGTTGTTCAATTGAGTTGTACATTTTATAGGTCACATTAACCATTTCACGCAAATCGCCGTACCTATACGTCAGTACTTTGACGGTAAATACCGAGGTTATGGCAGCAGCTAGCTGCCATAACCCCAGTATTTTCAGAAACGGCGTCCATATTTCTTTATCAATAAAGTGGTCTCTGCAGCGGATTCACTTTTATCGGGGGCGGGACCCCCCTTTCCCGGCATGCTCCGGTCGTCTTCGCTGCTTCCTGGAGACGTTGGTAGCGGCGGAGATGAAAGCGTCCTTTCCCCTCTGAGTTTGGATGCTGAGTGAGGGAAAGATGGCCCCCACTCGGCTCAATAACATTTGATCATTAGATGGTGGAAGCAACGTCAAACGTCACTTCTGCCCAATGGTCTTAGAAGGGGACTTTTTTTTTTTTTGCAAAAAAAAAATAAAAGAAAGAAGACATTACTTTTTTTTTTATTGCATTTAAGTCTAAATGTTAGATCTGAGATCTTTTTGACCCCAGATCTCACATTTAAGAGGTCCTGTCATGCTTTTTTTTTCTATTACAATGTTTACATTGTTTACATTCCTTGTAATAGGAATAAACGTGACACAATTTTTTTTTTTTAAAAGGACAGTGTAAAAATAAAGAATAAAAAGTAAAAAAAAAAAAAAAAAAAAAAAAGTAAAGCGCCCCGTCCCACCAAGCTCGCACTCAGAAGCGAACGCATACGCAAGTCGCGCCCACATAAAACGGTGTTAAAACCACACATGAGATGGCCGCGATCGTTAGAGCGAAAGCAATAATCCTAGTCCAAGACCTCCTCTGTAACTCAAAACTGGTAACCTGAAGACATTTTTAAACCTCGCCACTGGAGATTTTTGAGGGCCAAAGTCTGTCGCTATTTCACGAGCGGGCACAATTTTGAAGTATGACATGTTGTGTATCAATTTACTCGGCGTAACATTATAATTCACAATATAGAAAACAACTTTACTGTTGTCTTATTTTTTTAATTAAAAAAAGTTTATTTTTTCAAGGGGTGTGTAGACTTTTTATAATATATATTAAAATATGGGAAATTGATCAAAACTGGAGCAGCTGTACAGGGTACAGGGTTCAAAAAAGCGGAGGTTCACACAAAAATGTAACCTCCGCTTTTCGGATAACACATAACTACTTGTGCTTTTGACTTTCCTAAAATGTGCTTTAGTGAGTATTTTATCCAAATGCTGGTGATGGATATATTTATCGTTCACTTCAAGAGTATCTAAGCTTTGGGGAATGATGTTTATGTACAGTATATCAGAAGCTATAAAACTGTTGATTGTAACCCAAATTCTACATTCAATCACCTCCCAACTGCATGGAAGTACATAGTGTGGGGGTCAGACTAGCTTGCCAAGCACTTTTCTTAAGCAGAAACTTCAGTCCGCCTCTCTGGCGCCACCATTCTATGCATAGATGTGCCGAAACGTTGGCAACAAGGTGAAGCTAAAAATAAGGTATTTTTCTGGACTGAAACATTAGCGTGGGTCGTGCTATGGAACATTTTACTCCTTGGTATTAATCACTTAGCAGCTTTAAGGAGTATAGGTGGCACATGCGCACCTGCCGCATGATGTAGGAGCCAATGCGCATGGCCGGCAGCCGCGATGGCCGCCGGCTACATGTGATTGCTTCCGAGAAGGACAGAACAAAGATCTGTCAGTGTAAACAGACAGATCTCCGTTCTGTCTGGGGTGAGGAGACTGATCTGTTGTTCCTACTGCTTAGGAACAACGATCAGTCCCCTCCCCTAGGCATCCCCATCCCAGTATAGGGGACGCACATGCAACCGCCGCATGATGTAGGAGCCAATGCGCGTGGCCGGCAGCCGCGATGGCTGCCGGCTACGTGATTGCTTCCGAGGAGGACAGAACAAAGATCTGTCAGTGTAAACAAGACAGATCTCCGTTCTGTCTGGGGTGAGGAGACTGATCTGTTGTTCATACTGCTTAGGAACAACTATCAGTCTCCTCCCCCAGGTATTCCCCCCCCCCCCCAGTTAGAAACACTCCTTAGGACAAATATTTAACCCCTTGATCACCCGCCTAGTGTTAACTCCTACCCTGCCAGTGACATTTATACAGTAATTAGTGGCTATTTTTAGCTCTGATTGCTGTATAAATGTCAATGGTCCCAAAATAGTGTCAAATGTGTCCGATCTGTCCGCTGCAATGTCGCAGTCTCAATAAAAATCACAGATCACCGTCATTACTAGTGAAAAAAAAAAAAAATTATAATAAAAATAACAAATCTATCCCCTATTTTGTAGACAATATAACTTTTGTGCAAAGCAATATATGCTTATTGCAATTTTTTTTAACCAAAAATATGCAGAAGAATACATATTGGCCTAAACCGAGGAAGAAATTTTAATTTTTTTTATATATTTTTTGGGGATATTTATTATAGCAAAAAGTAAAATAAATATTGCTTTTTTTTCAAAATTGTCCTTTTTTTTGCTTTTGTTTATAGCGCAAAAAATAAATACCGCAGAGGTGATCAAATACCACCAACAGAAAGCTCTATTTGTGGGGAAAAAAGGACGTCAATTTTGTTTGGGCATAGCATCACATGACTGTGCAATTGTCAGTTAAAGTGACGCAGTGCCGTATCGCAAAAAATGGCCTGGTCAGGAAGTAGGTAAATCCTTCTGGGGCTGAAGTGGTAAAGATTTGATTTTTTTTAACCTTCACCTTGTTGCCGATGCTTTGTGAAATAGGTGTCTACTTGAAAGCAGATGGAAACTGCTAGTCTGGCACGTTGATGCACAAAGTCTTAGCCTGATGGTGGTATATGCAGGTTGCAGCACCTTATCTTCGTGGAACGGTGACTTTGGGCCCTGGCAAGGGCTGTCAGCACATCTGCACAGGTGCAGGTTGATTGTCTGACAAAGAGGTTTGGGACTTCCCTGAAAACCCATGCGTGTGCAGATGGTCAGGAAATCCAGCGCATGCTCAGATTTGTCACAGGGCTCTCCTAGGACCTTAAGCCCTGTGGCACATCTGCAAGCCCTCAAGGTATAGGGTGTAAAGGACATATTCTCACTTGGCAAAAAAAAAAATAATTCAGTTAAAATAAATAATGTCCATTTGTAAAAGAGGGAGTTGGGAGGAGGAAGGGAAGCATAATATGATCTTTAGGGTAAAGGTCCATTTGAAAACACTCTTGTGAATGCAGCCTTGGTTCGCCCAAGCATATCTTCGTTTTAGTAACCATTGGTCTTATATCCTCCTTTATCCATAAAGGAGATCTAGAACTCTGCTCTATCCACTGTAACTATTACAATCCCAATGGGTGAGTGTTTTACTTGTTATGCCTTTGGATATTTAATTCAGCAGTGAGACTGTTTTCTAAAGCAAAGCTAATGAGCTCAACTACAGGAATAGAATCCTAAATATTAGGAATAATCTTGTGAGTGACTTAGCTCACACACATCCTCCAAAAAAATAAAAAATAAAATTAGGATTTTTGTATAGACTTAGCCTTTAATACCCTAGTCTCTGCACGTTACACCACTTGTATATAAAATATAATTGAACTGAGCACACCTCAATGTCTTCTCGATGTCTTTTCCTTTGCCTTGGGGACGGCTGACCTTTGTTTTGGGTGGAGTAAGAAGTCATGGCGCACCAAACAGATAACCTGGAAGAAAGTCCATATGTTATATAGTACTCATAGCCATCATTCGTATTGTATACATTGCAAAGAAAAAAGAAAAGGTCGGACTGTACAGGCCAGAAGGAAAGGAAGATGGCCATACAACATGACAAGCATAAAAACAGCATGGAGCCTGTGAATTAAATGTCAATTAAGTTTGCTAAAAGTATACTCACTTAGCCAAAGCCCGGCCTGGCGGATCCATTAATGTGTGCCATTTGGCAGAGTCGGTGAGAAGGGAGGGCAGCACATGTCCTAAGAGGGTGAGCGTTAGCTGATGCATGTCCAGAGAGAAGATAGCATAGAGTAGTTCTACAGCTCGAAGCACAAATTCAAGGCGGGTTTCTTTCAGAAGTTCCTAGACAGAAGAATATCAATTGAACAACCCACTATACTAGATTTTTATATTATAAATAAAGCCATAGAAGATATACAATGTCAAGACTTCTGTATTATAGTCAAGGCAACTAAATAAAGATTAAAGGGGTTGTAAAGGTAATTTTTTTATTTTCTACATAGGTTCCTTTGAGCTAGTGCATTGTTGGTTCACTTACCTTTTCCTTTGATTTCCCTTCTAAATGTTTTTTTGCTTTGTCTGAATATCTCACTTCCTGTTTCTCCTCAGTAAACTTCTCACCATCATTCGAGCTGGTGGTTAGTCAGCCAGAAGAGCTTACTGAACAGCTTACTGAGGAGGAACAGGAAGTGAGAAATTCAGACAAAGAAAACAAAGAAAAAAAAACATTTAGAAGGGAAATCGAAGGAAAAGATAAGTGAACCAACAATGCACTAGCTTAAAGGAAGCTATGTAGAAAATAAAAAATTTACCTTTACAACCCCTTTAACCACTTTTTTCTTTTGTCAGGGAAAACTGAATGTTTTGTATTTAATATGCTGCCGGTAAAGCTCAAGCATCCTTTGTGTGTTTTCTCATGTCTTTATCTGCTGTAAAAAAGCTTGGTTACGTAGCTCAATAGCACAAAATCAAAGTTGCAGACACAAGTGAATGAATCAGAGCAATGACTCACCCACCTCGCTCTCCCAGTATCTGTTCTACACTCACCCGCCACTTTATTTAGGTACACCTGTTCAATTGCTTGGTAACACAAATTGCTAATCAACCAATCATGCCAGCAACTCAATGTATTTAGACATCTAAACGTGGTGAATATGACTGGCTGAGGTTCAAATCAAGCATCAGAATGTGGAATTAAGTGACTTTGAATGTGACATGGTTGTCTGGTCTAAGTATTTCAGAAACTGCTGATCTACTGTGATTTTCAAGCACAATCTCCAAGGTTTACAGAGAATGGTCCAAAAAAGAGAAAATATCCAGTGAGCGGCAGTTGTGTGGATGAAAATGCCTTGGTGATGTCAGATGAGAATGGGCAGACTGGTTCCAGATGACAGACAGGCCACTTGTTACAACCAAAGTATGCAGAATACCATCTCTGAATGCACAACACATCCAAACCTGAAGCAGGTGGTCTACAGCAGAAGAAGACCACACCATGTGCTACCCCTCTCAGCTAAGAACAGGAAACTGTGGCTACAATTCGCACACGCTCACCAAAATTGGACAATAGAAGATTGGAAAAACGTTGCCTGGTCTGATGAGTCTTGATTTCAGCTGAGGCATTCAAATGATAGGGTCAGAATTTGGCGTAAACAACATGAAAGCATGGATCCATCCTGCCTTGTATTAACGGTTTAGGATGCTGGTGGTGGTGTAATGGTGTGGGGGATATTTTCTTGGCACACTTTGGGCCCCTTAGTACCAGTTGAGCATCATTTAAACGCCACAGCCTACCTGAGTATTGTTGCTGACCATATCCACCCCTTTATGACTACAGTGTACCCATCTTCTGATGGCTCCTTCCAGCAGGATAATGCACCATGTCACAAAGATCAAATCATCTCACCACACTGATTTCTTGACCATGACAATGAGATCACTGTACTCCAATGACCTCCACCGTCACCGGACCTCAATCCAATAGAGCACCTTTGTGATGTGGTGGAATGGGAGATTTGCATCATGGATGTGCAGCCGAAAAAATCTGCAACAACTGCGTGACGCTATCATGTCAACATGGACCAAAATCTCTGAGGAATGTTTCCAACACTTTGTTGAATCTATGCCACAAAGAATTAAGGCAGTTCTCAAGGCAAAAGGGGGTCCAACCCGGTTCTAGCAAGGTGTACCTAATAAAGTGGCCAACGAGCGTAGATTTCAGTAAAAGAAAGGTGCCTGTTTTACTACAACTTCTGATGTTCTCTTCCTTTAAAAAAAAAAAAAAAACAAGTCCTCTGGGAATCCTTTGTCATGTCAACACAGGAAGTCTTTCACCTTTGGGTTTTATTGCCATAGTTTGTGGTTTAATCTGGAAACTAGGAGATCCACATCTGCTGTCCCCCACCTGCGCCACAGGTCTTGGAACACCGTCAGGCACAGGGACCACTCCCCTAGGTCCTGTAACTGCCAGCTGAAGAAGTCTGCCTGCCAAATGCAGAAACGTAAAGTTCTACGCAGGATAGGATCTGATATACAAGAACAACTGCAGGGTTGTCTGACTGAATCCAGAGTAAATGACCCTTCAAGCAGGAAGGTCCAGCTTTTTAGTGACAGACAAAATATCCAGGGTACCTCCCTAGCTTGACAGGCTAGCATCTATCAAGAAGATCTTCCACAAGATGCTAAGGGCATCCTTGATCTCAGAGCCAGATTCCCAAGCCACCAGCACAGGGACAACCTGCTCCTTGGTGCCAAACAAACTAGTCTGTCCACTGTCCAGACTTGACATGTCCCATGGTGACAGAATGTTGCATTGTAAAGGTCTGGAGTGAAATTCGGGAAAAGGGACTGCCTCAAAGGAGGCTACCATCAGGCCCAAGCCTCTCATGCAAAAGTGAAGCGTTGGACAAATCCTGGACTACAGAGCTTGAATCTGAGAGCTTGAAGTTTCTCCTGTGGAAGAACACTCTGGTCTGGGCTGTGTGCAAAAAATGGGGACATGTAGGTGCATGCCCTAATGTCTACAGAAGCTCTGTTGAAGGGAGACAAGATAACACCTGGTAGATTCCATGTAGAATTTCACAGCTCAATTGGAAACAAATCCCCCCCCCACCCCAATTCTAGCAAGTGGGGGTGGATTCAAATGCAGAGGAAGGCTTGTCCGAAAATTTGGCACACTTTGAAGTCCATATCTTGCAGGCCGATTGGGAGCCAAGGTTGGGGAATGTCGACATGGCGTAAGCTGGAGGAGGAGGAATGAAAGGGACATTTCCTAACATATTAAAAAGTGAACAAAATCTGTGATCAGATTTCTTCCACTGAGAAAGATGAGTGCCCTTGCCTCCAGTAGTGTCCTTCAGAATGGTATCAAGGGCAGATCCAAAGAGACATTTCCCACGCAGATCAGATACATCTTAGACATGAATACCACAGTTAAGCATGCAAAAGATAAGCCAGGAAGACTACAGCAAACCATGGCAATTGAAGTTTAAAGCTACGGCCATTTGCTCCATGTATCCTATGAGCAAGGGTTCAACCACAGCAGTGGTAGGATCTCATTTAGAGAATTTTGCCTTTTCAACCATGGATTGGCACTGCCAGGATGGGATGAAGAGCAGGGCCAGCAAGCAAGAACATAGCTCTAGTCAGTAAATAACTGGGTTATTTGGGCCATAAAGTTTTGCCTGACCGTAGTAAAAAACCAAATCAAAAAAGCAGGGGAAATAGCCACACCCAATGGAGGCAAAGAGGACTCTGATGTTATGAAGGAATTGCAATAACCCAAGCGCAAACTTAGTACTTGTGGCTGTGGCTCTGAGGTATTGGGCAACAGAAGAGAAAGAAAACAGAAACCAGAAGATGGTGAAAAGAACAGTGTAGTTGGTAGTCCTATGAGAACTACAACTCTGGTCAGAGAAGAACCTCCTGCATTGAGGTGGAAGAGGCTGCCAAATTTAAATAGGTACAGGCTATAATAACCTGACCTATAAGGCTGAATAAAGAGACAATAATGGCTAGGTAAAAAAAAAAAAAACACACTTAAAAGTGTAGATTACCCCCATAACTGTGCCTTCAAAATCGCTGCGGTGTATGATGTAGGATAAAATGATACAACGTAGTGTGTAATACAGATCCAAGTAGTGATCCAACAAGAAATGTATAGCTAGAAGCTGGTATGTAAAAGGTACAGGGAAACTCTGTTTTACCCTGTCCTTGTTGATGGTCAAATCGAGGATTCAGGCTTCAACCATCAGTGTGGGAATACCATACCTCCAAAAGGGGTCTTCAGGGCCTGGATATCATGGGAATCGACAATATCCATGAATCTGTATAGCATCCTGTGGCTAACTCATTCTTTGCACCACATGCCAAGGTGAGTGCCGAATGCAGGATCCAGTGCCCGCAGCAAACATTACAGTCTGGGTACAGTTCTCACAGTATACACCAAAGGTAATTAATCTGGAAACTGCTAGTGAGCCATAAGGCAATAAGTAGTCCGATATTGATAAAAGTGTCAGTCAAAGAAGAGAAAGAAAACTGGTGGAAAAAAAGAAAAAATGTACTTTAACAGAAGGGGGTCCAGCAAACCTTTTGCCAGTGTTCAATCACCTGGAGGTAGCGGCATACAACCCACGGTCTAAGATTCAATTCCTTTGTCCTGTACCATCCAATTAGGATATATACTAACCATTATACTCTCCGATCACCAATCCAGAGTTCTCTGAAAGACTTTTCAGATTAGTGACCCAGGAAGTTCCAAAACCGGAGACAACTAGGGAACTTTTTTTTTTTTTTTAAGAAAGAAGGTAAAAATAGCAACCTCATGTTTGAGTACAGGTTCTGTTGAGCTGAGTGCTCACATGAGAAATTGGTGGTAATATCTGTAAGCCTTAAGTGACTTGAGCATCCAATGCACAGGCTAATTATTATGAAATTAGATCTGGACCTAACCTTCCAGCTTTTTGAAATGTGCTGCGCAGAACTTTTTAAAGTGCAAAGGGAAAGCACCAAAAGGACACAATAAGTTGTGTTGCAGTGTTGGCAAGGGGCGTGTTAATAGAAGAGAGAAGAGAGAAGAGTGACAGCGAGATGACCTCATCAGCCTGCTGCTTCTCTTTTCACTGTTCAACCACAAGCTGGGGGACAGACAAGACCGCTATATGTTACCCAACTGCTGCAGAGAATAATCAGGTCTTCTGCACTGTGCAGAGGTGTGTAGTAAATGTGAGGGCTGGATGGGCAGAAATACAAATCCTTTGACAAACAGCTCCCTGACAGTATATGCATTTTATGGAGTTCAGCTTTTATTTTAAGCACGTCTATATACACATAGATGAAGAACCTGCAGTTATTCTTCATCTAAACTGCACTGTCCTTCTTAGATATTGTAATAGCAGGTGTTTACAATAAGTACACTGGTGCCACAATGCAATCCTCCACACACAAAAAAAATAAAATAAATCAAGGACAGGCATTAAAAGGCTGTTAAGTAAATGCAAACTTTTCTGCTATAAAAAAAAAAACACAGTAATAAGTACATACTTACATTTATTCCTACACATATTTATTTTTGTACCATGTTTGTGGTGCACCCGAGTACTCTCCATTCTATAATGGTTGTATCAAACCTTGAAAGGTTCATGGTTTTGTGCGTGAATAAATCAAATCTTAGCAGAAACTCCCCAATACAATACAAAATGAATGGGCGCAAATCACACTGCAAATAATTGCATACGATTTGAACAGGAATGTGGCAATTCCTGACTGAATCACGTGATTTCCCCCACCGTGTGTGTGTCCCAAGGGAAGCACCATCTAGTGGATAGTTTACTAGATGTTAGAACTTGCCGTACATACCTGATCACATGTAAAATAATCTACATATGTGTCCCGGTCTGCCGATGATTGCAAATCAGGGCCGCTAAAGGTGCTCACAGGGCTGGAAGATATGTAGAGGCTAACATCTCTTCTGCCATATGCCCTTAGAGTTCCAGGACTTCTCCTCCAGCCCTTTGAGCACCTCCAGTGGCCCTGATTTGCTGTCATCAGCGGACTGGGACACCTATGTAGATAGTTTGAACATTTTTTAATCTGTCCACTAAATGCCGCTTTCCCATTTCTATACACACACATAGGAGCAGTGGGGGAAATTGCATGAGATTTAGACAGACATCACACTGAATTCCTGTTCAAATCGCATGCAATACTTTGCAGTGCGATTTGCACCAATTGTTTTTGTATTGACGCAAATTGCACAGCAAAGTATCGGTACTTGGTATTGGCGAGTACTTGACCAATAGTACCGGTACTCATACTCGCCGATAAAAAAAAAAACGGTATAGATGCAAGCCTACTTTAAAATCCTGATATATACAAATTGGATATTTCATTCCAATTTAGTTTTGGTTGCATTATAGATGCATTTTTTTTTTATTTTGCTCATGCTTCCACTTTAGGAATTAGAACTCATCACTTTGTAAAACCAACAGTTACTCAAACTCAAAGAGTAAAGCTAAATTAGGTGGCACATTCACATTTTTAAAGTAAGCCCACATGGTTAAATGCATTGTTGAATATTCAGATTCTTGCATATGCACTATGTTTTGCATTAATACAGACACCAATATATGACATAAAATGAGTGCCTGTCAACCAACAAACTCTCCATACCTTAACTAAGTTGTTGCAGAACCAGTATACGCCTCCCATTTGAAGCAGGGTGTCAAAGATGTGCAAAGATCGGATGTCCACCCAGCCCTTTTCTAAAGTGTTGTTGAAGGCTCCATGTAATACTTCTTTAATTGGCTTCTTTGGAGGCAGCCGGTGAACATATGGCACAGGCTCACTACCTGTTACTGCAAATTTGATCTGTGTGGCTGTCTGCTGTAGGACTTCGGAGCACATGTTCTCCAAGATGGAACTCATTATGATCACTCTAAGCAACAGAGAAGATGATCAGTACATTGCAAATATGCTAAGAATAAAGCAAATTATATAATAAAATAACATACCTCTCGTTATAAAACTGTAGAATGTTGTCTCCATACATGGGTGTTCCCAGCTGCCGGATCATCTGCAGAGATTTGTCTCGCTCATCTAGGCCCAACATCCGGACATGAGCCACCAGCCAGGCTACAGCACACACTGCCAGGCTGCATACCTTCCCTTTTATATTATCTGTGATTTTCTGCCATGAAAATACACAATTAGAGAAGACATAAGAAGAGGATAAAGTTATGTGCCCCAATCTCTGTCTACTAGGAGGAGGTAAGAAGTATGTATCCTTATATATTTGGAGGAAGTGAGTGGTATATATTCTAATCTCTGGGTATTAAGATGTGAGAGTTAAGTGTCTTGATCCCCGTGTTGTAGAAGTGATAAAAATGTGTCCTGGGATCTTTGTATTACCAGGCGGGAAGAGGTACATGTCTTGATATCTGTGTATCAGCAGACGCTAGAAGCAGAAGTATGCATTCTAAGATCTTTGTATTAGTAAGAGAGAGGTTCATTTCCTGAAATCTCAGTATTAGCTGCAGGGTATAGGTGCATGTCCCAAGGTTTTTGTATTCGCAAAAGGAGAGAAATCAATTTTCTAAGATTGTTATATTCGCAGGAAGGGAGAGGTATGTGTCCTAAGCTCTTTGTATTAGCAGGAGGGTAGAAATATATATCCTGAGATTATGGTATTAGCAGTAGTAAAAAGGTACATGTTTGGAGATCTGTGTATTAGCAGGGAGGTAGAGGTACGTGCTTTGAGATCTTTGTATTAGGAGGGGAGAAGTATGTGCCCAGAGCTATGTGTATTAGCAGCAGGGGAGAAGTATATGCCCCGAGATCTTTGTATTAACTGGAGGTGAAAGATACGTGTCCAAAAATCTGTGTATTAGCATGTGTTCCCAGATCTTTGTATTAGCAGGAGGTGAGAGGTACATGTCCTGAGACAGGTACTCAGAAATTTGTATTATCAGGAGGGGGCAGGTACGTGTCCAGAGATCTTTGAAATCACAAGAGGAGAGCTATACATGTCCAGAAATCTTTGAAGTCACAAGAGGGGACAGATATATGTCCATGGACCTTTGTATTGACAAGAAGGGAGAGCTACATGTCCATGGTTCTATGTATTGACCAGAAGGGAGGGGTAAAAGTCCAGAGATTTTTGTATTAGTGGGGGAAGAGGTTTAAGCCCTGAGATCTGTATTAACAGGAGGGGAAAGTACATGTTCTATTAGAAGAAAGGGAGTGGTGTAAGTCTTGTGGTCAGGGCATTATGAAAGGTACTTTAAGAGCACCTTAAGACAGGCCATAAATTAGGAAGAAAAGTTGAAGAAAAGAAAAGTGGTCAATTCCCTCATCGACACAGTCAGTGTTGGTGGAGAAATCCCTCCTGCCATGCTATTGTGTTCAGAATACAATAATCGCGGCAGGTGAAAAAACCCCAAGAAGTTGGTTGTATTGAATTCAATTGATAGATCAACTTCAGTACAACCAACCTGCCCACAGATGAAGCGCAATTTGTCTGGTTCCTGCTTAACCAGCTGAATTTCGACCAGTCTGTTTCCAGCTTAAAGTGGTAGTAAACCTTAATTTTAATACTTATACCTACAGATAAACTTACGAAGGCTTACCTGTAGGTACTGTGAATATCTTCTAAACTTGCACTGTTATGGAGATATTCAGACTGCATGCAGCCGGTGATGTCACCGGCGTATGCGTTCTGAAGATCCAGCATACAGTGTTGCAACTTCAGAGCCCGCGCTGTAAACGGCCGCTCCCACGCACAGTGACATCATCGTGCGGGAGTGACATCATCGTGCCCCTGGCCACTCATGAAGCCGAAGACCACGAATACAGAAGAAAGACTGGAGGAAAATGGAAGCCCTCTCAGTGGTGACAGAGCGACACTGTAGGACTTAGTTTTAAGGGAAGCCTCTTATAATGTGCTAATATGCGATACATAGTAGCACATTGGCATTGCCTTGCAGGGGAATTTTTTTCCATCAACTGTGGTTTACTGACACTTTAAGTCTTTTATCCAAACCTTTTTCCACATGTGGTACCCCCTGCTGCTCCAACCTGACATACTCTTATCAAATACTCGCCAACTACAATTTAGGAGGCAAGGGTAGCTTGGAATATGTTAAAAATGTGTGGGTAAAGACTCTTGGTCTATGTTATAGGCATGCACAAGATCAAGGAAATTCTAAAGACACATTTATACCTGAATGGCTTCAAACGACAGGACGCCATTCTCCCAGGCATTATGCACCTCCAGGATTGCAGCAGGAATGCTGAGACAAACCTCGTGCCACTTTGTCTGACTGTGAATAGTAATAGACAGAAAAAGACTAAGCAAAAGCTCACCATCTACCTTGATTGCAAAACACTTATATACAACATAGCTTAAAGAGGAAGTAAACCCATCATCTCTTTGATTCCCTGCAAAGGTAAAGCATAATGGACTACTATGCATCGCATAGTAGTCCATTATGTGTCACTTACCTGACACAGGAGCCAGCAAAGTCACCGCTGTCCCCTGTAGTTCTGAGCGTCCATCTTCTTGTGGGGCGAATCACAGCGCCGGAGCAGCGATGACGTCACTCCCGCGCATGCGCACGGGAGCCGACACTCGTGGCATATCGCCGCGATCTGCGGCTTACCCAGTGCGCCGATGTCTACAGCGCATGTGGATGTCTTCAGGTAAATATCTCCTAAACCGTATAGGTTTAGGAGATATTTCTTGGACCTACAGGTAAGCCTTAATCTAGGCTTACCTGTAGGTCAAAGTGGTTTGTAAGGGTTTACAACCACTTTAAAGCAAAGACTAACAACTGTGAAGTACATGAAAACCTCTGCTGCAGTTTAGAAATATGTTTAATAAATCCAGTATGTGGAAAGTCATACAATCAATATATACTTACATTAGCTTCATCTCTGTGGATGTGTTAAGAAGTGCCACTAAGGCTTCTACTTTGGGGATATCAGGATGGCGGAAGCAGGGGTGCTCTGGATTCAAGACTTTGCCCTCTCCCGGCATACAAGTCTGCATCCAACTTTCAAAGAAAGGAGTCTCTGAACCAGTACTTCCATCCGACAGGATCATCTAACATATAAAAAGACATATGTCAATATGCTGGATGTTTAAATGTCTGTGGATTGCTTAAAAATGTCACTAGATTGCACTTGGCTTAAAAAATAAATAACTAAAACCCTGGCATTTTACTCATGTGACTTCAAATTTGAAATCACAGGCCCTATAAGTGCTTACATCTAGGAATTCATATAGAGGCATATACACTTTAATGTGCTTGAGGAAAGGAACTAAACAACTTCAAGAAGTAAAGCATTCTGCTATACACTGATAGAGTAAAAATATCTTGAAGGGATGACCAAACACCTTGTGCCCTCCACCACAGGTAACAATGGCATCTTACCAGATAAAATTGATCCCCATACTGGAGATCAGTAACACAATTGGGTATAAAGAGAGCACCTTAGAGAGTTAGAGTGTCTCAGAAGTAAAGATGGGCAGAGGTTTACCAATCAGTGAAAAGCTGTCTCGAAAAAATTGACAAATATCAGAAAAAGGTCCCTCAATGTAAAATTGCAAAGACTTTAAAGTGGTTGTAAACCCATTACAACCACTTTGACCTACAGGTAAGCCTAGATTAAGGCTTACCTGTAGGTGCAAGAAATATCTCCTAAACATAAAAGGTTTAGGAGATATTTGCAGAAATAGCGGCACCGATATCTACGCCACATGCGCCGTAGACATCAGTTGCACTGAGAATGCAATTTCTAATGGCGATCATGCCGGAGTGACGTCATCTCAGCTCTGGCCAGTCACAGCACCAGAGCCGCGATACCAGGAAGTCACTCCGAGATAGATGATGGCGTCGGAGGAGGCGGACGAGGGCCGATGCGGGGGCTTCGATCTCAGGTAATTCATAATGAGCTAGTATGCTATGCATAAAATTTTTTTTTTTGTAGAAGCTATATTTTTTGTGCAAACCAATCAGTATACGCTTATTGGGCTTTTGTTTTTTACCATACATATGTAGCTGAATACATACTGGCCTAAATTTATGAAGAAATTCGATTTTTGACATTTTTTTTATTGGGAAGGTTTTATAGCAGAAAGTAAATCTTTTTTCCCCCCCAAAATTCTCATGCTTTTTCTGTTTATAGCGTGAAAAATAAAAACCACAGAGGTGATTAAATATCACCAAAATAAAGCTCTATTTGTGGGGGAAAAAAAACAACAAAAATGTTATTTAGGTACAGCGTCGCATGACAGTGCAAATTGTCAGTTAAAGCAATGCAGTGCCGTATAGCAAAAAAAATGGCTTGGTCAGGAAGTGGGCAAATCCTTCCGGGGCTAAAGTGGATAATTCCTTGTTCATTTTAAGGAAGAGATAAGCACTCTGCAGTGCATACTAGCTCATTATGAAATACTTACCTTAGAACGAAGTGCCCGCACCAACTCCTATTCAGTGCTGAGGGAGCTGACATGTTCCCTCTGGTGCTTCTTCCAGGTTTGCTGCCTGGTGCTGTGAGTGGCCAGAGCCGCGATGACATCACTCACGGGCATGCATGGGGGAGTCCACATTCAGGCATGGTCCGGCAACATCCGCCGGACCTTCGGAGCTAATGCTCCACTGACGTCAGCGGCTGAATGCAAGGTGAATATCTCCTAAAGCGAGTAGGTTTAGGAGATATTCATTTTACCTACAGGTAAGCCTTATTATAGGCTTACCTGTAGGTAAAAAAAATGTGCAAGTGGGGTATTCAAACGCTTTAAGCAATAAAAGCTTGGGCACCTCAGTGACTATAATTGAACAATGAAGGAACAGCAGAACTTCACCTATTTTGCTCATACTGCACCGATACTATTGCCTGGTACACACAGTGATGTGTTTTTTTTTTAATTCAACCCAGTGGGCAGAATTAAAAAACTGAGGCGCTCGGGGAGGAAATCCTGTACTAACTATGCTATATTAGTACAGCAATCTCCTCATTGAGCTATCATGTTCTGACAGGGGGGCAGCCCCCCTGCCCACCAGAACAAACTGGTCAGTGTTTGCAGCCATTGGTTGCGAGCGCCGATTGGATGCCTGTCGGCTGCTGGCTTTCCAGAATGCCGGTTCAACAGAAGCCAGACGTTAGGCCAGCCTCTGTTGGACAAGCTGCTGAAGGTTTCTGTTCGACCAACCTATTTTCGGCCAGTGTGTACCAGCCTTCAGTCAAACTCAGATACTTATACTCGCGCCATTCAAAATAATTATTATATGCCTTAATTTGTTTTTCCTTTTAAATGCCTGGAGTTCCACTTTAAGTTAAATAGCCATGGCACATGTTTTCCCATTAACAATACGCTTAAGACAGCGGTCATAAAGCACAAATAAAGTAATTTCTTCTAAAGAAAATGGAGAGAATTCATTATGATCAATGACACTTCAAGAGCACAAACAAACCCATATAATGATGGCATCAAATCTTTCAGTATCCCTGGACAAGGAAACACATTCTAATAAATTTTTATTATTTAAGAGCAATTTTAACTAAATGAATCAGCCTTAGTGTGCATTAGCGTACACTCTAGAAAGAATTGTTCATTTAACTTTACCCAAATAAAGGCCATTTAATACGACTCACAAGTAAAGAGCTCCCTCTTGTGTATATGAATGACCTTTACTATAGTAATCATGTCTTAAATTGGTTGTAAAGGCTAAAAAAACTTTTTTAGTATAAGAAACATTTTTGCCTGCTGTGTGCAATGATAATGCACAAAGTGGCCCAAAACCTCCTATTCTGGGTCCCCCGCTGGCGCTCTTGGCTCCTCCTACTCCTCTGTGTGCACCATTTCAAGCAGCTTGCTAGGGGGGCACACCTGCGGGCTCGCTTCCAAGCTGGTCTGTGTGCGTCCCTAGATGCACACAGAGAGGCTCAGCTCTACCCCCCGCTCACTCCTGACAAGATTTCATTTGCAGCAGCGGGAATCAATGGCTGCTGCTGCTGCCTGTGTGTCCTAGAAAGGAGAGGAACACAGATGAGAGCGGTTACAGATGCACACAGTGCTGGATCAAGATAGGACTCAGGTAAGTATCTAGTGGGATGAGGGAGCAATAGCACTACAGGGACATTTTTTTATCTTAATGCAGGGAATGCATTAAGGTAAAAATGTCTTGCCTTAACAAACACTTTAAAGCAAACCTATGCTTTGACCATGCAGAAATTTCGGAGTATGGAGTAGTGTGTGGGTAAATTTTAATGAAAGAATCTCTGAGATTACAGGTCCTTTCCTAACTCCCAGCAGCTGAACAGAGTGATCAGGAAGCAAAGGAGAATCTGCGCCACTGGGGACTGAGGCTTTATAGCAGAACTCCAGGCAAACATCTAAATACAAAAATGCAGTGCATATAAGGGAATGGCTATATCTGACAATTTGTATTTCTATCGAATCATTCCTGAGATGTACCCAGCTCTGTAACTTAGCACAGCAAGAATGACACCACTTTCTATATTTTAGTAATGAATACACTGTTAGCACCATCCTGCCGACTGGACAAGGAAGAGAGAAGCAGATGACTGATTAAGTCATCCATCTGCTCACTCTGCTCTCCTCTCATCTTGCATTTTTTAGCATATTTTCGTAAGCAGTTCACCTGACTGGTGCTTAGTAATACCCCTCCCTCTCCCAGACTTGAATAAAAATATGACCATGAATAAAAGATCTACCTCTGAGCCATAGGTCTGTGCTACATGACACAGCATCAAGAAAGAGATGTCAAATAATAAGGCACGGGTGGATGCAGCTTTTGCTGTAGAAAAAAAAAATGTAATATTAGTTTCAATCTGATTTTCAATAAAATCTACTAAGCTTGGTTACTAATTACATGACATATTGAATAGTACTGTGAATATGATCCACCAAAGACACATTATAAGACAGGCTGGTAGGACACAACTTGCTTCTCACAAGTAGAAACAATGTATGACACATTTAAATATACAAAAATAAATGGAACTTACAGCTTTCGGTACCAATGTGTCGCGTAAACTCATTTAGTCTGAAAAAGAAAAAATTATTTTATTAAAATGCAATATGTGCCATTACATTTGTCAGCTTCTCCCTATAAGCATATAATTTCTTTGCGCTTAAAAGTACAAAAACAGCTCTCTCATATAATGCCGGGAAATCACGCTTTGTATTTCTCCAAGTAATACAGACAGATGCTGGTATCACCTTGAGCTTAGCAGAATCCTGCCTTGAATGCTTTACGCCTTTTATTTATACTGTCAACATGAACAAAGGAATTTAATGGATTCAGAATCAGCCAATTAGACACTTGTATTCTTTCAAAAGAACCAATCACACACACGTATATATATTCAAATAGAAATACAGTAGAGACTTGTGCAGACGCTCATGTTCAGGGCCATGCGGCAAGTCCTTTGTGAAATACAAAGGACTCACAATTTGAACATTACTTACGTGGCTCTGAACACAATCGTGTGCACATTCCCACTGGTGCCAATGACGCAAGCCATACACCATCATGGCTCAGTGGGCCATGATTTTGTATGGTTATGCTATGGTTCCCATGTACGCAGATCGGCTTGCTTAGGAGTTTAGATGCGGTCGCCATGGAGGGGCCAGTCCCTTGGTGAAGCATAAGCAAACATCCTCAAAAGAGCAAACAGATCTGTCGTGTCCACGGGAAGGTTTCCGCAGTCAATGGTCTTCCCCCAACGTCTGTATGTGCGAATACCCTCACATGATGGTATTAAGGCAAAACTGACACTGCGGGACATCTGACAACGTACATTAATAACATTTTCCACAACACATCTATCTTATGAAATATTTCATATAATTACTTCTCCCTTTAACATTTTCCAAGCTGATTTTTGATTTTTTTCAGGTATTTACCAAAACATATTCAAGCTATAGTTATATAATGGATATGAACTGAAACACTGCACACTCTAAGGTTTAATTTTAGGGTATGTACATCCAAATAGGAGGAAGGCTTTAGGAATTACAGCTCTTAATAGCTAACCCCCCTTTTTTCAAGGGACCAAAAGTAATTGGACAATTAAATCAAAAGCTGTTTCATGGCCAGGTGTGAGCTACTCCTTTGTTTTTTCTTCATGAATTAGGCAGGTAAAAATGTCTGGAGTTGATCCTAAGTGTGGTATTTGCATTTGGAATCTATTGATGTGAACCAACATCATGTGTTCAAAGGAGCTGCCCATGCAAGTGAAACAGGCCATTGTAAGACTTCAAAAACAAAAAAAATCCATCAGAGAGATAGCAGCAACATTAGTTGTGGCCAAATCAACAGTTTGGTACATTGAATAGAACAATTGTTGAAAGTAATGGACTTTATAGGCATAAGACACACATTTCTTTAAAATAATTTTTAACAAAATTTATTTACAAAGGTAAAAATAAAAATTACACACATTTGCATGAAACACTAATTGCCTCAGGGCATAACGATTACACTGTCAATGTGGTCTATTTAAATCACAATTGGATAGAAGACTCATACATTTCCATTTTGCTATGACAAATATTAATATAACATAGGCAGAGCAAATAAAAAAACAGTAATATGGACAGTGCATCATAGATGACTCAGCTCGAAATTGCCTTACATGTTACGCGTTATACAAACACTTCATCAGGAGCTTTTGGCATTTTTTATTCCTTAATATAGGTGAAAGAATCGTGTATACGTGAGCGGGGAGTGGTAGTATAGACCTGGGCATACAAGGACAAAGAATACTTCTTAAAAAAAGAGGGGTAATTTTAACTTTAAGATTTACCCGGGAATCCTCCAGCTGCAGTCAGTCCCAGGATACCCGAGAAAATAGTAAATCATATAGAATTAAATGGTTATTAAAAACCACCATAATCTTATAACCAAGTGATTGGAAGTCTTTCCCCGTTCTATGACAGCACCACATACCCACAGGGGCTGCTGTGGGTATTTGGTGTTGTCATAGAGCGGGGAAAGACTTCCAATCACTTGGTTATAAGATTATGATGTTTTTTTTTATAACCATTCAATTCTATACGATTTCCCATTTTCTGGGGTATCCTGGGACTGACTGCAGCTGGAGGATTTTACCCCTGGAGGATTCCCGGGTAAATCTTACAGTTGAAATGACCCCTTTTCTTTACGAAGTATTCTTTGTCCTTGGCTGTATGCACAGGTCTATACTACCACTCACCGCTCACGTATACATGCTTCTTTCACCTATATTAGGGAATAAATATGCCAAAAGCTCCTGATGAAGCGTTTGTATAACACGTAACATGTCGCTTGACATAACAAAATGGAAATGTATGAGTCTTCTATCCAATTGTGATTTAAATAGACCACATTGACAGTGTAATCGTTATGCTCTGAGGCAATTAGTGTTTCATGCAAATGTATGTATGTTTTGCACTAATTTTTATTTTTACTTTTGTAAATAAATTTTGTTAAAAATTCTTTTAAAGAAATCTGTGTCTTATGCCTATAAAGTCCATTACTTTCAACAATTGTTCTATTCAATAATTCCAAATATCGGGACGTGTCACGATTTACTATGTCTTGTTATCCACAGTACCACCCTGTGTTTGATACGCTATTAATTTAAAGTAACAGTTTGGTACATTCACTCTATGGTAAAGAAAAACCCATTCACATCATCCAGACAAGTGGAGGACACTCTCCAGGAGGTGGGCGCATTATTGTCAAAGTCTACACTCAAGAGAAGATCTCACAAGAGCAAATACAGGAGGATTGACCACAAGGTGCAAACCATTCATAAGCCTGAAGAATAGAAAAGCCAGATTAGTCTTTGCCAAAAAAACATCTAAAAATGCCAGACAAGTTCTGGAAAAGCATTCTTTTGACGGATGAAACTAAGATAAATCTGTACCAGAATGATGGGAATAAAAAGTGTGGCGAAGGCTTGGAACAGCTCATGATCCAAAGCACACAACGTCATCTGTAAAACATGGTGGAGGCAGTGTGATGGCATGGGCATGCAGTGGCACTGGGTCATTGATGTTTATTGATGTGACAAAAGCAGCCAGATGAATTCTGCAGTGTTTAGAGATATACCGTCAGCCCAATGCAGCAAAGTTGATTGGATGCCGTTTCACAGTACAGATGGACAATGATCCAAAACACAATGCAAAAGCAACACAGGAGCTTTTGAAGGAAAAGAAGTGGAATTATCTACAATCGTCGAGTCAATCACCTGATCTCAACCCAATTGAGCATGCATTTCACTTGCTGAAGGCAAAACTAAAGGCAGAAAGACCCACAAATAAAGAACAACTGAAGACAGCCTGGCAAAGCATTAGAAAGGAGGAAACCCAGTCTTTGGTAATGTCCATGGGTTACAGACTTCAGGCAGTCATTGCCAGGAAAGAATTCTCAACAAAATATTAAAAAATAATAATTATATAATAATATAATTAATTTTATTTATTTGTCCAATTACATTTGAGCCCAAAATGGATACTGTGTAAAAAAAAAAAATGGTTGCAGTTCCTAAAATGTTTTACTTGATATTTATGTTCAACCCCTTGAATTAAAGCTGAAAGTCTGCACTTCAAATTCATTTGGATTGTTTCGTTTTCATTTTATTCTGTTTGGCATACAGAGCCAAAAGTATTAAAATTGTGCCTGGGTCCAAATATATATGGATCTAACTGTATATTTGGACACAGGCACAATTTTCATACATTTGGCTCTGTATGTCACAATAAAATTAAAATGAAACAATCCAAATGAATGTGAAATGCAGACTTTCAGCTTTATTTCAAGGGGTTGAACGTAAATATCAAGTACAAATTTTAGGAACTGCAACCATTTTGTTACACAGCCCCCCCCCCCCCCCCCCCCATTTTCAGGGGCTCAAATGTAATTGGACAAATGAATAAAATCATAAATAAAATTAATTATATTATATAATTATTATTTTTTAATATTTTGTTGAGAATCATTTACTGGCAATGACTGCTTTAAGTCTTGAACCCATGGACATTTCCAAAGACTGGGTTTCCTCCTTTCTGATGCTTTGCCAGGCTCTAACTGCAGCTGTCTTCAGTTCTTTGTGTGTTTTTCTGCCTTTAGTTTTGCCTTCAGTAAGTGAAATGCATGCACAATTGGGTTGAGATCAGGTGACTGACTCGGTCATTGCAGAATATTCCACTTCTTTTTCTTTAAAATATCCTGGGTTACATTTGCAGTATGTTTGGATCATTGTCCATCTGTACTGTGAAGCACCGTCCAATCAACTGCTGCATTTGGCTGAATCTGGGCTCACAGTATATCGCTAAACAATGTTCATCTGGCTGCTTCTGTCACATGATCAATATACACCAATGACCCAGTGCCACTGAAAGCCATGCATGCCCATGCCATTGCACTGCAAGCTCCACCATGTTTTACAGATGTTGTGTGCTTTGGATTATGAGCTGTCCCCAGCCTTCGCCACACGTTTTTCTTCCCGTCATTCTGGCACAGATTAAACTTGGTACCACACCACTGCTAAGAGGTCCAGATACAGCTTTATTCCATTAGCAGTCCGGGGTGAAAACGAAAAAAGTATCCAATGCGTTTAAGGGGTCCAAGCACCCCCTTCATCAGGGCTTGACTGGCAACAATGTCAACAAGCCAGAAGTGAACTGGACCTAAAATTCAATTTTTTCCAGTGTGAAATACAAGCACAGGCCTCATCGGCAAATTGTTTGACAGCTCAAATCTAAAACCAGGACACCATCTACACAGATTTTGCATGTTCTCCGTGTGATTGTATGGGTTTCCTCTGGGTTTTCCGATTTCCTTCAACACTTCAAAGTTAAGGAGGTGAATTGGCTCCTATCTACATTGACCCCAATATGTGTACACATAAAATAGGGACCTTGGACTGTAAGCTCCCTGAGAGCAGGGACTGGAGTGAAAGTGCAATATTTAAAGCAATGTATAAAATTGTTGGCACTATATAAATACCTGTATTAAATAAGATTTAGAGGAGAGACTCATCCCTACTCCCTGCCTTTTGAGACAGTCCTACTTTCAACTTGAAAGGAAATAAACGACTTTTGTTGTGCTCTCTAGTTTTAGAAAGCCCATAATGGTCTGTCGCACCATTGTCATGGGCACACACTGTATGACATGTTTATTAGTACAATTAAGATTTTATATACTTTATTTAAAAAAATATAAAACATTAAATGAGGATGTATAATTTTAAAAAACAATTGAACAAAAATCATTACAGCATTCCCTTTAAAGTAGAGACGTATGTCCTTTCTCGGATCACTTACTGAATGAATTTACAGGCAAAAGACTTCAATTTTCCAGTAGCAGCTGCAGCGGCTAGCAGGAGGTCCAGACTCTTTCCAGTTAACATATGGCCTAGAACCCCCAGAAGACCCTCTGGAGACTTGGAATGATCTGCATCCATTGTCTGCAAGAAATAGAAAGCTTATTGCCACGCTTAAAACATTCATAAATTATATATAATTGCTACACACCCAATATGCCTTACTTTAGGGTCAATAATAAAAAAATAAAAAAATCACAATTCTAGTTCAAGCAGCAGTCCACTATGATTTACCAAAACCACAAAGAATGTAAACTCTTTTGTATAGAGGTATGGAGATACCAGAACAATTCTGATTGGGCAGCGCCATCACCTTAATGACGCTGACCAATCAGAATGATCTGATTGTGCTTAATAAAGAACAGATCTGTGCATACAGGTCTGAAACAGACACCAACAAAAGCCAGAGTGAAAGGAACCTTGTGACCATAGATATTCAAGTACTACTAGCAAGAAGTAAATAAGCTTTATTAAAGCTTGCACTGCCCTCTGTAGCAGCAGGCACTGTAGAGCATTTCATATTGTAAATTTTTGTGGCAGGAGTGCTGAAGTCATTCAAGTTATTTTCCCAGTGGTTTAGCTTCACTCTGTTATCAACTATACAGTGACTGCCTTCTAATATCCAATGTAAGCACAATGTAGAACCTCTGGGAGGGAAGCACTGAGCTGCTTAGAGATAACAATTTGAATGACTTCAATGATTCGGCAGTGAACTTTAAGGACAAATTGCTCCAAAGTACTTGCAGATAAAAAGGTTAGTTAAGGCTTGTTTTGAAATTTACTGCTAAAAAATATGTATAATGTTGAATGGCCATAGCCTGTTAACAGGTTCACTTTATAGCGAAGCGCCACCCAAAAGCCGAAGTTCCACTTTAAAGTGGTTATAACCCTAAAAAAACAAAAACATGTCCCTGTCCCTTTAAGGCACAAGATATTGTGCAGTGCTTTTGCCATGCCTATTGTCCCTTTCTAGGTTCTACAATACCTGGTTGATCCTGCCTGTTCCCGTTTTCCCCTGTGTGTACTGACTACGCTTATCATGGCGGCTGATATTGTAGTCAGATTACATGCCTCAGTCATCCTGCTCTCTCCTCAGCATCTCCCCCTCTCCCTGTCATTTCCGTAGTCTGTGTATGAACTGTGAAGCCGATCTCCTCCCTGTGCATCCCCTCTCCTCCTGCCTTGATTGGGTATTCTGCTGCAGCTGCTCCTCTCCGTTGGTAAAGTGGTTGTAAAGTAACATCTATTACATACTTTTACCCTCTCTGTCTCAGGAACATATTAAGTACAGTATGTGTATTTTTTTTTTAATTATAAAGCTTAATACCTTCTTTTCTCAGCTCTGCTGTGTGGTCATATGCCCTCCCTCTGCTAGCTTGCATACGTCAGAGGAGAATCTCAGCCCTCCCACTGCACTCCTTAGATTAAGGAGAGTAAAGGGAGGACATGTGACCACACAGCAGAGCTGGGCAAAGAAGGTATTTAGCTATATATTAATAAAAAATGCACAGCTCGGCACCCCACGTGTGCAGTGGGCACCCGGCTGTGAAGCCACAAGCTGTCACAGCTGGGTGCCCACAGTTGAGCTGCCAGTACTGGGGACAGAAGAAGGAAAGGAACAGCTACAGTGAGCACATGGCTGGATCCTAGGGCAGGCGAGTGTGTGTTAATTAAAAGTCAGCAGCTAAAATTTTTTAGCCGCTGGCTTTTAATAACCGCAAAAATGACTGGAGCTCTTCTTTAAGGACAGTGTGTTTGCCTTTCCTCTTCTGCATTTTCCCAGGAGACCCATTCATGCATAGAGTGCTACTGTTTTTCTGTGCCTGTCCCAACTTACAGGTTGCCTTTCACCCATACAAATCATAGTCGTTAAAAGGAGTGTTCCTTGCAGGTTCTTCCATCAGTTTTATACTATATATCTTATAGCCTATGTTGACGCTCACTCACTCACCTTTAGGATGTTGGTGACAGTGGGCTCTGCTCTGAGGATTAATCCGGGATTGGGCTGGATGGTATTGCTCTCTGTAGGGCGTGGGGCATGCTCTCGGTCTGCCGCTCTAACAATAGTGACAGAAGGAATAAGATCAAATATCTTTGCTGAAAACATGTTTTGTAAAGTCCTTATTACCTAACAAAATAAAAGCTAGGATCCCGCAAAACCAGTAGAGACCTTTATAAATGTGCTATTTTATTTCTCTGGGTTACATACAATGGTGAATGTACTGATTTCTTGTGTTTTTTTCTGAAAGCTGTAGTGCTGGACTCTACTACTAAATTTCAAAAGAGTGGCTTTGTGCTTGAATGATCAGACTGTTAGTCTAAGTTACTGATTTGATCTTTAACCACTTAAGCCGCGGACCATTTTGCAGGCCAAAGACCAGAGCACTTTTTGCGATTCGGCACTGAGTCGCTTTAACTCACAAATTTGCGGTCGTGTGACGTGGCTCCCAAACAAAACTGGCATCCTTTTTTCCCCACAAATAGAGCTTTTGGTGGTATTTGATCACCCCTGTGGTTTTTATTTTTTGCGCTATAAACAAAAAAAAGAGCTAAAATTTTGAAAAAAAAAAGGCATTATTTTTTACATTTTGCTATAATGAATATCCCCCAAAAATATATAAAAAAAACTATTTTTTTCCTCAGTTTAGGCCAATACATATTCTTCTACATATTTGGTAAAAAAAAAAAAAAAAAAGAAAAATTGCAATAAGCGTGTATTGATTGGTTTGCACAAAAGTTATAGCAAAATAGGGGATCGTTTTTTGTCATTTTAATTAATACATTTTTTTTTTTACTAGTAATGGCGATCTGCGATTTTTATCATGACTGCGATATTATTGTGGACACATTGGACATTTTTGACACATTTTTGGGACCATTGTCATTTATATAGCAATCAGTGCTACACAAATGCGCGGATTCCTGTGTAAATGACACTGGCAGTGAAGGGGTTAACACTAGGTGGCAGTGTAGGGGTTAAGTGAGCCCTGGGGAGTGTTTCTAACTGAGGGGAGGAGTGGCTGTGTGTGACATGTCACTGATCTCTGCTCCGATCACAGGGAGCAGAGATCAGCGACACTGTCACTAGGCAGAATGGGGAGATGCTTGTTTACATTGGCATCTCCTCGTTCTTCCTCCACGTGAGGCAATCGCGGGTATCCTCGTGGTGATCGAGCCCGCAGGACCCGCAATCGGTCTCACGAAGGTCCCAACCGTCGTGCAAATTTAAAGGGAAGTACCTGTACAGCCATTTGCCTGTCCATGCCATTCTGCCGACGTTGCACCGGTCGGCAAGTGGTTAAGTGCATTGCATAAAAAATAGGATATGAGAAGGAAAGAAAGCTTATAAAATATTACCTTTTAGTGACAAGGTTTTCCAAATGATGATTAGACAGTAAAGTCAACTTGTGACATTCCTGAAGCAGCAGGCTAACACAATCACAGCTGAGGAACAAAATAAAACAAGTTTTTGCATTAGAACATTAAAGTAATGCTTTAAAATAACAAATGTGTCATGCGTACCTGCTTTGTGCAATAGTTTTACACAGAGCAGCCCCAATCCTCCTTTTCTCAGGTCCCCCACTGGTGCTTCTTGCTCCACCCTCCGCTGCGTTCCCCCCATAGCAAGCCGCTTGCTATGGGGGCACCTGTGCGTGGTCTCTCCCAAACCCTGCTCTGTGTGCCTCCATAAGAACCCCCCTCACTGACTCTGGTTGACAGCAGCGGGAGTGTCTGAGCCAATGAGAAGCTAGAGACCCAAGAGAGCCTAGGCTCTTGTGAACATCGCTGGATGGATATCAGACACAGGTATGTATTTATTTGGGGGGGGGGGGGGGTAGAATGCAATAAGGTAGAGAAAAAAAAAAAAACTTCTCCCTTTAGAGCTACTTTAAGTTTCAATGCTTCAGTATAAATCATATTTTTTTAGACTGGATGATATAAAACATAGTTGATGTAGGAAAAACGTTGGCAAAGTAAAAGACTATCTTCTCTTGTTTAGCACAGATAACCATTCTAATGTCCAATAAAACTGACAAACAAAACCAAAGAAAATTCCCAGCTCAACTCACCAGCCAGCCTCCTACCAAATTAATTCCCAGTTCAACTCACCAGGCAGCCTGCTACTAACTGAATTCTCCTAACAGTTTGTGTTAAAAACAGGGGTTTAGTTAGCACACATTTGCAAAAATACATGCGTAAGCTGCAGAGCCACTCCGTGGCGTTCCAGTATTATCTGCAGTCCTAATTCTACAAATGTACGAGAGCCTCTATAGTAGAAGCACATGCATAATAATGGATAGATAGAAGGCAGGTGAGCCTGGAGGAAGACCACTCCTCAAAGGCACAGGGACAAAGAGCACATAGAACAATGGCAGGAAAGGTGCACCCTGTGGTCCCCCCACCAATATTACATCAGTATAAACAACTGACCACTGCCACCACCTGTAACTGGCCTTCGCAGCAAGGAGCACATGGAAAGGCGACGCATGTCAAACAAAACAAAGTTTACTAAAGCTGGCCATAGACAAAGCATTTTTCTTCCCTGCAACCACGTGTTGCAGAAAAAAAATCGATCGATTTCCCCATCAACACAGTCAGTGTTGATGAGGGAATCCCTCTTGCAGAGATAATGGATTCTCACAGTGATTATAGATACAATAGCCGCTAGTAATAATTGCATGTAAAATTCGACATGCTGTTGGTACCCAAGTTGATCAATCGGTCAACTTGGGTACATTCAGCCTGCCCGTACATAGTTCGAATCTCGGCCCGTCCTCGCTGAAATGGATGAGTTTAGAGCCGCCTATGGCTAGCTTAAATCTAGCAAATGCATTCATATGTAGCCACAGACTATAGCAGCAGATGACTTACTTGCATCTCTGATCAGCTTTATCCAAGAGTGGGGTCAGCTTGAGTAAATACTCAAATGCCGTGTTCAAATCCTCATTGAAGTCCTACAGGACACAAAAAAGTGACAGTGGTGTGACAAGGGTAACAACCTGAAATTCTATGCAATGTGTGCAATACATAGTACATGATGTGATTACGTACCTGATCTGCCAGCCAGAATTTCTTCAGCTTAGACAACACTTGTGGGATCTGAAGAAGATTTTAAAAAAAGTTATAAAAAAAAAACACCACAACATTAGCCTAACACAAAGAAACTGTGAATTTGTACCACCTGCTGTCACAATAAAGTACTGCAAGCTAGCTAGAAAATACACATTTTCAGCAAGAATCATTGTATCAGACTGACCAGATTTTATTGTTGGTGGCACCTCATAGAGCAGCCTCTCTCAACCTTTTCAACACAGAGGAACCCTTGAAATAGGTCTCCAGTCTCTGGGGAACCCCTGCTAAAAATGAAAAATCTACAACTAATAGTGTGATGGTCAGTGGGAAGAATGGTCCTTACACCTATGGTCATTGGGAAGAATTACCTCCTTACAGATAGCTAAAAAGATCAATGGTATCAGTGGGAACTTATCTGAGAGGCAGAAATTGCCCAATCCTGAAGGAACCCCTAACAACCTTTGGAGGAACCCTGGTTGAGAATCACTGTCATAGACCTTTGGTATGCGGTTCCCACTGATTATGAGGCTATGGGGCAGTGGGACAAGGATTATTTTTTGCCATGAATTTTCACGAAGCACAGTTCTGTACACAAAGCCTTTGGCGAATTGAGCTAGGCAAGTACACGGGTGATGCAACTTTAGGCATCAAAGTCGCATGACAAGCCATTACCCGTATTTTCTAATGAAAACCATTCATATATGGTCATGCACTACTTTGGGCCGCCTTTCATGCAACTTTAGGGCCACAGACTTCAATGTTAACTCTCAAATGTGGCATGAAAGTCGTACCTGAACGTTACCCAATGCAACAGTTGTCCGTTATCACTGGTCAAAGCCAAACTCGTATCTAAGTCGCACCCATCCAAAGTTTCACTCTAAAATCGGCGCAACTTTGGAGTCCTACAAGTGGGAATGGAGCCTTAAAGCTGAGCATCACAAACCAAAAACACAATTTAATACATTTTTTTTTTTAATTTTTAATATTCAAAGCAATCATCCCCATCCATCCATGACTCCATGCTTTATTTTGTTGAGAAATCACTTTGAAAAACACCCTCTAGCATTTCTGGCTGTGGCCATCTTGGTTAAGGGCATATGATTCATGTAGTATTTGCTTCCTGGAATCCACCTGCCTTTAGCTCAGGCATGAGAATGTGCTTAGCTGAGAAAACCCCTCCTCCCCTCCTGAAGACTCCTGGGATGTATGACATCATTTGCCTAGGCAAGAAACCAGGAAGTAACGGAATGTACAAAAAAAAGTTTAACACATATAAATATGATCTATTTGCTAATATGCTAGCAGCACGAGGATTAAAAATAATGTTGACCGGAAGAGTAAAGTTCCACTTTAAGTGGTTAGAACTAGTTTTAGGGCTTTGACTCGCACCTTTCAGTGGGGAAAAACATTTTTTATGTCTGGTAAACCAGATTTCCAAGTTTTTATGGTTTATAATTCTTGTTCTAGCCAGGAGGTTCTCTGAGCAAGAAATACTGACTCTGATAGTTCCAAAACATTAAATGGTAGTTTAAGTGATAGTTCCGAGACTAGCATGCCACTAATTGCAGCACTGTAGGGACAGCTTTTAAGGCTCATTCACACCAGGAGGTGCTTCCAATCGCTCAGCGTTTTTTGCCTGTTCCTGCGCATCACATTTTAAAGCTGCCTATTCAATATCAGATTGGTGCAGCTGAATGAATAAATAAAATAAACCAAAAAAAAAAAAAACTGCTACAAATGTAGGTGTGCCATCATATGCTGTAAATATCATACGTCAATATAAAGTGCTATACAAACATCATCCAACAGTGCTATATGTGCAAATATGTAGAAACAATTCCACTGGACTTTAAATAAAAGTGAGATGCTCAGAACTTCACATTCTTCTATAATCAGCTTGTGCAATTCACCCAGTGCTCCCTCTTTTTCCACCACACTCACCAGAAGTATAGTGACCATAGGAGCAGTCTGCTCCTGATGACGTTAGTGTGACGAAACGCATTGGGGCGGGTCTTGTGTCACATCTGCCTTTGTATTTCCGGTTGGTGGAACGTAGGTGGTTAAAGTAAGTAACACATGCGATGCTGCTTGTACTCATAAGGTTTTTAACATTGTAAGTGTATTTTAATTGGTTTCATATTCTAAATAAAATGGAATTACACTATTGGAGGCTGCCTCTGGGTTCTTTTCTTCCTTACATGCATGCATGACCGAGAGAAACAGCGAGACATCCTTCCTATAGAGTGGGGACAAAGGATCCAGTGGAGAGGAGAGAGTACCCATTAAAAAAGCACCATACTTCTAGTGAGTGTGGTGGCAAAGGAGGGTGGCATGTAGTGAATTGCACAAATTAGCAAATTCTAGCAGACATACAATAAGGGAATTTAAACTTGAAAGCTTGTTGAGAGGATACAACGAGCCACTGGGGAAATGCATGAAACTGGCATGTGATTTATGAGCAACTGGATGCTCTAGAACGTGGTACATGAGCCATCATGTACCAAGTTCCATCATCCGGTGGCAAACATCATTTTTTGGAGGGTCCAGGTAAACTGTAGTATCTCCTAAGCAAAACACTAAACAACCTGAAGGATTATAGCCCTAAGGAGTTATGGGCTTTTTTTTCTGTTGTAAATGCCCTGTCTTCTAGATGCGGTACTTGTGTGCAAAGGTCTTTGAAATCTCTTCCATGCTGAAAAGGAAATAACACTTTCCAATATGTTTCCCCAGGACATACTTTGAGAAAAGTAAATGCAGTCCATTTCAGCTCATCGGTTCCTGCAGGTGATTCGATTAACCCTACAATGCATGCCTTCCAGACCTCCAGGAGGAAGAGATGAGATGGAATTTTCTGTGGGAACAGGAATATGGACATCATTAGTCACAATAATACAAAAGCAGCAATTAAACAAAAAGTAAAATTGATTCATTACCAGCCAAGCACAATATAACTGAGGTTTGTGTTTAACAAGGTAAAAAAACACAAAGGTTTACAACCTCTTTAACCACTTAAAAGGGGTTGTAAAGCTTTGTTTTTATTTTTCTAAATAGGTTCCTTTAAGCTAGTGCATTGTTTGTTCACTTACCTTTTCCTTCGATTTCCCTTCTAACTGTTTTTTTCCTTTGTCTGAATGTCTCGCTTCCCGTTTCTCCTCAGTAAACTTCACACCGTCATCTGAGCGGTGTTTAGTCAGCCTGAACAGCTTACTGAGGAGGAACAGGAAGTGAGAAATTCAGACAAAGAAAAAAAAACATTTAGAAGGGAAATCGAAGGAAACGGTAAGTGAACCAACAATGCACTAGCTTAAAGGAACCTATTTAGAAAATAAAAGACAAACCTTTACAACCCCTTTAAGCCCCGGACCAATTTGCAGCCAAAGGACCAAGCCCCTTTTTGCGATTCGGCACTGCGTCGCTTTAACTGACAATTGCGCAGTCGTGCGACGTGGCTCCCAAACAAAATTGGCGTCCTTTTTTCCCACAAATAGAGCTTTCTTTTGGTGGTAATTGATCACCTCTGCGGTTTTTATTTTTTGCGCTATAAACAAAAGAATAGCGACAATTTTGAAAAAAAAACACAATAGCTTACTTTTTGTAATTTTTTTTACTTTTTGCTATAATAAATATCCCCAAAAAAATATATAAAAAAAGTTTTTTTCCTCAGTTTAGGCCGATACGTATTCTGCTACATATTTTTAGTAAAAAAAACAAAATGCAATTAGACATTATTGATTGGTTTGCGCAAAAGTTATAGCGTTTACAAAATAGGGGATAGCTTTATAGCATTTTTATAAAAAAAATTTTTTACTAGTAATGGCGGCGATCAGCGATCTTTATTGTGACTGCGACATTATGACGGACACATCGGACATTTTTGGGACCATTGTCATTTATACAGCAATCAGTGCTATTTAACCACTTTCAGACCGGACCAATTTGCTGGTCAAAGACCAGACCACTTTTTGCGATTCGGCACTGCGTCGCTTTAACTGACAATTGCGCGGTCGTGCGACGTGGCTCCCAAACAAAATTGACGTCCTTTTTTTCCCACAAATAGAGCTTTCTTTTGGTGGTATTTGATCACCCCTGCGGTTTTTATTTTTTGCGCTATAAACAAAAATAGAGCGACAATTTTGAAAAAAACGCATTATTTTTTACTTTTTGTTATAATAAATATCCCCCAAAAATATATAAAAAAACTTTTTTCCCCTCAGTTTAGGCTGATACGTATTCTTCTACATATTTTTGGTATAAAAAAAAAATCGCAATAAGCGATTATTGATTGGTTTGCGCAAAAGTTATAGCGTTTACAAAATAGGGATAGTTTTATAGCATTTTTATTTTTATTTTTTATAATTTTTTTTTTACTAGTAATGGCAGCGATCAGTTTACAACGGCATTTCTTCATTTGGCTGCTCCGTGAGACGATCGCGGGTATGCCCTCGGCGATCGAGTCGGACTCACGGGGGTCCCGACCAGCGCGGGAGCGTGCCGCCGCCGGCGCGCTCCCGATGGCAGGGCGGCAAATTTAAAGGGACGTAAATGTACGCCCATTTGCCTGCCCGTGCCATTCTGTCGACGTACATCGTCGTGCGCTGGTCGGCAAGTGGTTAAATGCACAGATACCTTTGTAAATGACACTGGCAGTGGAGGAGTTAACCACTAGGGGGCAGTGTAGGTGTTATGTATAACGTTATGTTTTTTTTTTATTGTAGGGGGGGAGTGGCCTGGCATGTGACGTCATTGATCGTCTTTCCCTATATCAGGGAACAGACGATTGGTGACAGCCACAGTAGGAAGCACGGGGAGAGGTTTGTTTACACAGACCTCTCCTCGTTCTTCAGCTCTGTGACCTGATCGTGGGACACCAGCGGCAATCGGGTCCGCTGGTCCCGCGGTCACAGAGCTCAGGACCCGGTCAGGAGCGCGCCCCGCCGGCGGCGCGCTCCTAACCCACGGCTGGGCACTTAAAAAGCAACATACAGGTACGTGCTTGTGCCCAGCCATATCATTCTAAGAACAGGTCTTTTCTGGCACTTTGTTTACATGTAACAATCAGTATTTTTTTACTAGAAAAATACTTAGAACCCCCAAACATTATATATTTTTTAAAGCAGAGACCCTCGAGAATAGATTGGTGGGTTTTGTAATTTTTTTTTATGTCACACGGTATTTGTGCAACAGTTTTTCAAATGCAATTTTTCTGGAAAAAAGACACTTTTTAAAAAAAAAATTTGATGCAGAAAAAAAATACAATACATAACAAATTTTTTTGGTATAAAATGAAATATGTTAGCCGAGCAAATAGCAAACATGTCACGCCTACTGTATACATTATCCTTCCATTACACTGTTTTAATCTACTTGTCATATATGATCCTTTGACTGTAAGACATAATATGGAAAGTCTTTTACATCTATGCAGTTATATATGTACAAATACCCTGGTAAAAAAAAAAAAAAAAAAAAAAAAATTATTTAAACATGCCACTCTTACAAAATGTGTACGCCCGTGCAACAGCGACAAACGACATACATTTTACTATCCATAGGCGATGCTTTAAAAGCCTTTAAAGGTTACCACTTTAGATTTATACAGAAGGTCTGGTGCTAGAATTGTATTAATAATTCAATAAAGATCTAACGAGTAACGACTGGTGTTAGAATTACTGCCCATGATCTGACGTTCGCGGTGATTCCTCACATGTATGGGACGATCGCTGTTTGCATGCGTTCGCCTGTGAGTGCGAGCATGGGGACACTGTTTTTTTTATTTTCTAAACTGTCGCTTTCATTCTTTTTTTTTTATCACTTTTATTGCTGTCACAAGGAATGTAAACACCCTTTGTTACAGCAATGGGCTTGTGACAGGTACTCTTTATGGAGAGATATACACCAAGATCGGTGTGATCAAATTCACCGTTTACATTTGGGAAAACCGGAAGCGAGGTAAGGTTATCGCTTTCAGTTCCCTATATCATGGAGACGAACAGAGCACTTTTGTTTGTCTCTACCATCAGCCGCTGGGCGTGTCAGCTGGTTGATCAGGTGTCCCGGTGGGACTGGACAGCCTGATGAAACCGCAAAGAGCAACTGGAGGGGACATCCCCTCCCGGTGATTGTAAAAGCAATCCAGCGGCTACTTAGCTGCTAGGATTGCTTCTGCAAGAGAGTTGACCGTCACCTCAAAAAAAAACTAAAAAAAAAAAACGGTACCGGGATGATGCCTACAGCGGTAGGCTTCATCTGGATATAACCACTTGTAGTCCAGTGATGTACTGGTTCATCCCTGGTCGTCAAGTGGTTAAACAGGAGCTCCAAACAAGAGGAGCTCCGCTTGTTCGCACCCTCCCCTGCCATATTTGGCACTTTTTGTGGGGGGAACCGGTTACCCACTTTCACTTCAGGGTAAAATCGCTGTGGCGATCTCTGAGCATTTCTGGTCCCTTCCTCCGTCTCACTCACCCCCCGCCCCCCACTGCTGCCATCTGGGACACACACAAGTGGGATGGCGGGACCATTTAGAAAGCGCAGCAGAGTAGGAAACTGGCAGTGCTGGTTTTCCTTACAATGCCGACGACTGCACCTCGAGCCGATTGACGAATCGGCTTGGGGTGCCAACATCGCAGGATGCCTGGACAGGTAAGAGTCCTTATATTAAAAGTCAGTATTTTTTGTTCCCAGACTCGAGCTCCTCTTTAAAAGTGGATGTAAACCCTCATATATACACAGTGAAGTGAACAGCCCCAGATGATACACAGGGATGAAACAAATCCTCCTATATAAGTTTCACTTGTATATCTGCTGTCTTCAGCTGTATATAGTCTTTAGAAAGTTCAGATCTTGTTGGATTTTCTCTTCCTGGTTAGCACTGCAGTGAAGCCTGGGCATACAGCCCAAACAGTTGATTGGAGGAAAGGCACACACCCCCTCACCTCATAGGTAGAGACTTTCAGATCTGTTCGTTGAATCTTTCTATGCTCTGTGCTAATATATTTATAGCATCCTCTCCAATACAAAACTCAGGTTGGTTTTATCTCATGTGTTGGAGAACTTGTTAGACATTCTCGGGCTGATAACACAAGACCAGGGCAGCTATGGGGGAGGGAGAGAGAGAGAGAGAGAGAGAGAGAGAGAGAGAGAGAGAGAGAGAGAGGGAGAGAGGGAGAGAGGGAGAGAGGGAGAGAGGGAGAGAGAGAGAGAGAGAGAGAGAATATAAAAAAAAACACTGCAGGTGCCTAGCTCAAATTTCATGAATCGGGTTTACATCCACTTTAATCACTTCCCCACCGTATGCCATCACAGACTGAGTGGAGATATCTGAATGATGCCTGCAGTTACAGGCATCATTCAGATATCTTCTTTTACAGCCGGTGATTCTCTGCACCATGAGAACAATCGTAGATATTGATCGTTCTTACAGGCGGTGGAAGGGACTGCCCCCCCGCCCTCTGGCTCACCCGTGCAATCGGCGAGCCGGAGAGAAAAAAAAATGCCCGGGAGCCGGAAGTTGACAACATAGAATCCGGCGGGCCCGATGGTCTCCAGAAGTCTCTATGAGCTTTTGTAGGCCATGCGCAATGTCATGTCATCATGCCCCAGTGTCTGCCTTTGAAAAAATACAGCAGAGCAGAAATTTTTTTTCATTAAATTTTTTTTTATTTCAGGCTTCCCAGCCTAGAGGAGAGATGTGGGGACTTATAAACCCCAGATCTCGCTGTAAAGAGAACCTTTCAGCACTGTCACATTTTGAATGACAGTTGAATGGTCATGCAACACCGTACCCAAACTAAATTTTTATAATTTTCTTCCCACAAATAGAGCTTTCTTTTGGTGGTATTTGATCACCTCTGTGGTTTTACATTTTTGCGCTATAAATAAAAAAATACAGACAATTAAAAAAAAACTAAACTAATGGGCACTGATAGGCGACACTGGCTAGGTAGCACCGATGAGGAGCTACTGACAGGCATTACTGAGTGGCACTTCGATGGGGCACTGACAGGCATTACTGAGTGGCACTTCGATGGGGCACTGACAGGCATTACTGAGTGGCACTTTGATGGGGCACTGACAGGCATTACTGAGTGGCACTTCGATGGGGCACTGACAGGCATTACTGCTGGGGCACTGATTGGCAGCTGATGGGCACCTTTTGATGGGGGCTGTGCTGATAATCAATGTGCTTATTATCAGCACAGACCCCCCCCCCCCCTGACATGGAGAGCCGCCGATCAGCTCTGCCTGTCAGCGTGAGCTGAGAAAAGCCGTTTACCGGCACTTCCTGGTTCACGCGATGATCAGCTGTGTTTGGTCACAGCTGATCATGTGGTAAGAAGCCTCTGTCAGAGGCTTCATACCGTGATCGCAGGTGTGACAGACTGACACACTGCACCTCCGATCGTCGCGCTGGGTGTGCGTCGGCCGTTATCCTGGGCACGTCATGGCGGCCGGTCAAAGCGTGACAGGTTACGTATCCATGTGTAACAGCTATTGGTAACATTGTTCACATTATTAAACAAAACTGGGATAACTTTTCTTTTTTTTTTGCATGAAACCCCCCCCCCCCCCAAAAAAAAAAGACACATTTCAAAATTGCTGCGCAAATACCGTGCAAAATAAAAAATTGCAACGACCACCATTTTATTCCCTATGGTCTCTGCTAAAAAAATATATATATATATAAAATATGTTTGGGGGTTCTGAGTAATTTGCTAGCAAAAAGATTATCATGTAGGAGTGAAGTCTCAGAATTGGTCTGGTAGGCAAGTAGTTAAGGAATTATTCCCACTCCACACCAGCAATAGTCGATCCTCTCCTCACTAGGTAAAGGCATGGTCTCACCTGCATTCTCTTCACCGTGTTCAGTTGTTCCACAAATGGCCGTGCCTCCCCTGTAAGGTTCATTGTGCCTTCTAACATCACAATAGCATGAACGGTGGGGAAACCTGTGCAGTGTAGCTGCTCAGAGTGTGAAGAGAGCATGGATGGAATGCTATATTGGGATAAGAAAAAAAAAAAACAGTCATTTCTAGTAACCATACCATCATTTTGTTTTCTTTAAGTGCGCAATTCAGTTTTCAGAGTAACTAAATATAAAAAAGGTGGTTTATACAAAACAGTAAAGACATAACACAGGTAGACATGTTACAGGTATATCAAAAATCTATATATTCAATATAAAAGTGGTATACCATAGGGCAATGTTTTCACAGGATTTTTGTACCCATTGTAAAATACTTTTCTTTGAGTCTATTGAGGGACCAGGTAAAGCATTTACGTGGAAGAGCAACAAATTATGGTACTTAAATATCTCCATAGGTCAATGGTTAGAAATCTTTTACAGGTTACCTGTGTAGTGTTACAGAGGAGGCACTAGAATTATTGCTCTCACTCTAATGATCGCGACGATACCTCACATGTGTGGTTTGAACACCGTTTACATAGGCGAGCGCGACATGCATATGCGTTTGTTTCTGCACGCAAACTCAGAGGGACAGGGCGCTTTACTTTTTTTTTTTTCCTTATTTATTTTAATGTATCATTTTTTATTACAAGGAAAGTAAACATTCAGGACAAATGCAACTGCAAGACCACTTTTGTCCGACGAAGATGTGTCAACAATAAACAGTAATGAGGTATTTTTACTATGTGCCAGACATGTAGTATAATACATTTTTGTTCAAATTTTATGAAGAAATTATATTTTTCTATTGGACATATTTTATAGCAGAAAGTAGAAAATATTGGGGTTTCCCCCACCCACTTTATTCTCTAGGGTTTCAGCTAAAAAAAAAAAAAAAAAAATTATATAATATATGACAGCTGCAAGCTTTAGTGTTAGTTTTTCTATGTCTCGCTCAGGGCTACCCGCTCTATTATTATTTCTTGACATGTACTTTGCATCTTATTGGCTCAGATTTCGTGAAGATTTTGTATTTCTATGATGTTTGTGCATTGCAACACATACGTGATGGTTTCATTGCCCCCCCAGAGGAAGTATTTGAGAGAGTTGAGCGCGGTTTTATTTTTTAGTGCTCAGGTTTTCATGTGATTTATGAATGTGTTCCCAAGCTGGTGATTCTGAATCAGACTATCATTTTAATGCTCTAAGCTATAACAATCGTTTTTTTATTACAATGTTTTTTTTTTTGTTTTTTTTTTGTGGTAAAAGTTGAAAATATAGCTGGAAATAATGAATCTTATGGGAAATAAAATACGTAGAACAGCTTAGCAAATGGAGACTCTAATCACTTGGTCTAATCAGTTATCCAGAACCTAGTTAAAGCCCACTGCGGTACTTTAACCACTTTCAGACCGGACCAATTTGCTGGTCAAAGACCAGACCACTTTTTGCGATTCGGCACTGCGTCGCTTTAACTGACAATTGCGCGGTCGTGCGACGTGGCTCCCAAACAAAATTAACGTCCTTTTTTTCCCACAAATAGAGCTTTCTTTTGGTGGTATTTGATCACCCCTGCGGTTTTTATTTTTTGCGCTATAAACAAAAATAGAGCGATAATTTTGAAAAAAACGCATTATTTTTTACTTTTTGTAATAATAAATATCCCCCAAAAATATATAAAAAAACATTTTTTTCCCTCAGTTTAGGCCGATACGTATTCTTCTACATATTTTTGGTAAAAAAAAAAATCGCAATAAGCGATTATTGATTGGTTTGCGCAAAAGTTATAGCGTTTACAAAATAGGGATAGTTTTATAGCATTTTTATTAATAATTTTTTATTATTTATTTTTTTAGTAGTAATGGCGGCGATCTGCGATTTTTATTGTGACTGCGACATTGTGGGGGACCCATCGGACATTTGTGACACATTTTTGCGACCATTGTCATTTATACAGTAATCACTGCTATATAAATGCAGTGATTCCTGTGTAAATGACACTGGCAGTGAAAGGGTTAACCAGTGGGTGGCAGTGTAGGGGTTAAGTGTTCCTAGGGGTGTGTTACTAACTGTGGGGGGGTTGGGCTTTCATTTAGTGTACACTGATCTCTGCTCCAATCACATGGAGCAGAGATCAGCGTCACTAGTTGCTAGGCAGAATGGAAAAATGTTGTTTATACAGCATTTCCTCCATTCGGCCGCTCCGTGAGACGATCGCGGGGATGCCCGCGGCGAACGAGTCCGCGGGTCCCGCGACCGGACTCACGGGGGTCCCGACCAGCGCGGGAGCGCACCGCCGGCGGCGCGCTCCCGATGGCACGGCGGCAACGAATATTGGACGTACATGTACGCCAATATGCCTGCCCGTGCCATTCTGTCGACGTACATCGTCGTGCGCTGGTCTGGAAGTGGTTAACTGACAATTGTGCGGTCGTAGGTCACTACTTGAACAAAATGTATATATATATATTTTTTTTTTTACCATAAATAGAGCTTTCTTTTGATGGTATTTGATCACCACTGCGTTTTTTTATTTTTGCGCTATAAACAAAAAGAAAAAGACCGCCACTTTAAAAAACAAAACAAAAAAAAAACCAATAATATTTTTTACTTTCTGCTTTAAAACACATCCAATAAAAAAATAAATAAATGTAAAAAAAAATCTAATTTCATCAATTTAGGCCAATATGTATTCTGCTACATATTTTTGGTCAAAAAATTCCCAATAAGCGTATATTCATTGGTTTACGCAAAAGTTATAGTGTCTACAAACTATGGGATATTTTTCTTTTTTTTACTAGTAAAGGCAGTGATGAGAGACTTGTAGTGAGATTGCGATATTGTGGTTGACAGTCAGGACACTAATTGACAATGACACTGGCTGGAAGGGGTTAAACATCAGGTGCGATCAAAAGGTTACTGTGTGCCTAACCAGTATATACTTAGTGTGGGGGATGTGCTTTTACTAGGGGAAGACATTGATCTATGTTCCTGCTTTGCATCATTGCCTTCCCTACTGACAGAACGGCAATCTGCCTTGTTTACCGAATGATCAGCGAGTGCAGGCGGATAACCGGGCCGCGAAACCCGCTGATCAGCTCCGGCTGTGTAGAACCACAGCAGGAGCGAGCTACCAGCCAGGCTGCTCCCCATGCCTGGATCACATACATACATATATTACAGAGATTATATATATATATATATATATATACATATATATATATATATATACATATATATATATATATATATATATACACACATACACATACACATACATACACACACACACACACAGCCCTGGTCACAAAGATGCCCCATGAAAAGGCACTGCTACTAGTGCCCCAGGGGAATCTTGCTCTAAACAGCAAGATCTCGTAGTGCTGTTCTATTGCACATGCACTAGATCAGGGGTCTTCAAACTTTCTAAACCAAGGGCCAGTTTACCGTCCTTCAAACTTTAGGGGGGCCCCAACTGTGGCCAGTGTGAATAGAAAATGTCCTGGCATCAGTGGGAGTAAACTGTGTCCCCTCTTTTGTATTATGAGGAATAGTGCTCCCATCATTGGTGTCAGTGGAAGGAATAGTGCCCCATTGTTGATGTCAATGGGAGAAAGAGTGACCCATTGTTGGTATCAGTGGGAGGAATAGTGCCCCATCATTGGTGTCAGTGGAAGGAATAGTGCCCCCTCATTGGTGTCAGTGGGAGTAAACAGCGCCCCCTCTTTGGTATTAGGAGGAATAATGCCACATCATTGGTATCGTTGGGAGGAATCGTGCCCCATCATTGGTATCAGTGGGAGGAATAGTGCCCTATCATTGGTATCAGTGGGAGGAATAGTGCCCTATCATTGGTATCAGTGGGAGGAATAGTGCCCCATCATTGGTATCAGTGGGAGGAATAGTGCCCCATCATTGGTATCAGTGGGAGGAATAGTGCCCCATCATTGGTATCAGTGGGAGGAATAGTGCCCCATCATTGGTATCAGTGGGAGGAATCGTGCCCCATCATTGGTACCAGTGGGAGGAATAGTGCCCCATCATTGGTATCAGTGGGAGGAATAGTGCCTCATCATTGGTATCAGTGGGAGGAATAGTGCCCCATCATTGGTATCAGTGGGAGGAATAGTGCCCCATCATTGGTATCAGTGGGAGGAATAGTGCCCCATCATTGGTATCAGTGGGAGGAATCGTGCCCCATCATTGGTACCAGTGGGAGGAATAGTGCCCCATCATTGGTATCAGTGGGAGGAATAGTGCCTCATCATTGGTATCAGTGGGAGGAATAGTGCCCCATTATTGGTATCAGTGGGTGGAATAGTGTCCATTGTCGGTGTCAGTGGCAGGAACTATACCCCTATTGAAGTCAACAGTGGAGGGAATAATGCCCCAAGGTCCAGATAAAGGCAAGCAAAGGGCCACATCTGGCCCCCGGGCCACAGTTTGGAGACCACTGTACTAGATGAACGCGCCATACATTATGCTCATTTGTCAGTTTTCAAATAGATTAATGTAATGTCGTAGGATGCATGCGCAGCATTTTTCTTACTTCATCTAGCTCATATGCAGCAGACCTGAGGCAAACAAGTCATTGGTGGGCTGGCATAGGGGGCAAGAAAGGACACCAGATTCCCAACATTTCACTGTGAAAGCATGATCTGTTATTAGAATATACTGTATGTATGGGCTTATTTGCCCAATTTACTACAAATCTGGAAAAAAAATTGATCAATAGGTATATAAGATATACAGAGGCTTCTGGTTATTTTTTTTTTTTTTTTTTTTTTTTTAGGATGACTGGATTCTTGGTTGAAAGTTAGGAAAAATTGAAAAGGCACTTTACAGACAATTAGTAAAGTGTCAGCACTAAGACGATGCTTGAATGAAACTCCACCTACTAACATGGCATACAAATATTAAAGGGAAATTGGAAGTAGTGTCACTGTGGAGAAGCTGGTCCTTTCAGGTCTTCGTGCCCTGCCCTCCATAGGTGGGGCACCAGAACAACTCCGTGTCCTCAGTTTATGTAAATGCACGTTAACTTCGACGCTAAATGAGTCAAAGCGATGGGTCTTCTTTTATTAGGTTTGTGTCAAACAGACTCCAGCTATAAAAATATGAAACGCTTTTGGACTAACAGTCACAACAATATATAGAAAGACCCTCAAATAAAAGCACACATGCTGCGGGTAAGTAAAGCAGACAGGACCGTACCTCCTGATTAGCGACACACAATCTTCTGCCTGGCTTTGTAGCTGAATGCTGGGAAGGAGACTTATACAATCGGCCAGTTGCAGCAATGACTGCTCCACGGATGCCCAGGAGACTACAAGGAGAAAAGACAAAAATAACAAGGTCTGACATAACTGCCAGCTAGAGAGTATCACCCAATGCAAGTGCCACAATCAGGACGACATGGCTCATCCGATACAGAAACAAGGGATCCATTAGGCCCGATTCCTACAGGCTACTTAACTTGAGCGGGAGAAGCTATCAAAGAAATGAATGCTGCAGACCTCATATAACCACAGGGGACCTGAAGGAAGCCAGGCTGAAAATAACCTTTAACCGTGAGTAGGCTCTTATTCTATAGCCTGGGCTGGCACATTTACAAAGATAAAAGCCTATTTACAAACCTATCAATTCTAAAGGCCTAAGTCTCGGTTCACACTGGGGCGACTTGTCAGGCGACTTAGCCGCCTGAAAAGTCATGTCCCACTCTGTGCAATGGAACCGTTCTAATAGGAGTGACTCAAGTCGCTCCGACTTAGAAAAAGGTTCCTGTACTACTTTGGGGGCGACTTGCATTGACTTCAATACAGAAGTTGTTTTGCAAGTCACCGCTGAAGTCGTGTCCAGGTCGCCCGAGTCAGTCGCGCTGCAAGTCATGCTGCCTCAGTGTGAACCGGCTCTCAGAGTCCATTCACACAGGGGCAACTTTGGATCCGACTTGAAGTGGTCCCAAGTTGCCTCAAGTCGCACAACATGATAAAATCAATGTAAGTGAATGAGAGCTGCCTTAACCACTTTCAGACCGGACCAATTTGCTGGTCAAAGACCAGACCCCTTTTTGCGATTCGGCACTGCGTCGCTTTAACTGACAATTGCGCGGTCATGCGACGTGGCTCCCAAACAAAATTGACGTCCTTTTTTTTCCCACAAATAGAGCTTTCTTTTGGTGGTATTTGATCACCCCTACGGTTTTTATTTTTTGCAATTTTGAAAAAAATGCATTATTTTTTACTTTTTGTTATAATAAATATCCCCCAAAAATATATAAAAAAACTTTTTTTTCCCTCAGTTTAGGCCGATACGTATTCTTCTACATATTTTTGGTAAAAAAAAAATCGCAATAAGCGATTATTGATTGGTTTGCACAAAAGTTATAGCGTTTACAAAATAGGGATAGTTTTATAGCATTTTTATTAATAATTTTTTATTATTATTTTTTTTACTAGTAATGGCGGCGATCAGCGATTTTTATTGTGACTGTGACATTGTGGGGAACCCATCGGACATTTTTGACACATTTTTGGGACCATTGTCATTTATACAGTAATCACTGCTATATAAATGCAGTGATTCCTGTGTAAATGACACTGGCAGTGAAGGGGTTAAGTGTTCCTAGGGGTGTGTTACTAACTGTGGGGGGGTTGGGCTTTCATTTAGTGAACACTGATCTCTGCTCCAATCACATGGAGCAGAGATAAGCGTCACTAGTTGCTAGGCAGAATGGAGAAATGCTGTTTACAACGGCATTTCTTCACTCCGCGAGACGATCGCGGGTATGCCCACGGCAATCGAGTCCGCGGGTCCCGCGACCGGACTCATGGGGGTCCCGACCAGCGCGGGAGGCAGGGCGGCAAATTTAAAGGGACGTACATGTACTCCCATTTGCCTGCCCGTGCCATTCTGTCGACGTACATCGTCGTGCGCTGGTCGGCAAGTGGTTAAAGAGGAAGTAAACCCTAATGGGTTTACTTCCTCTTTGATTCCCTGCAAAGGTAAAGCATAATGGACTACTATGCATCGCATAGTAGTCCATTATGTGTCACTTACCTGACACAGCAGCCAGCGATGTCACCGCTGTCCCTTGTAGTCCGGAGCCTCCATCTTCTTGGTGGGTCTCACTGCTCCGGCGCTGTCGTCACTCCCGCGCATGCGGCACATCGCCGTTAAGTGCTGTGCGCTCAGTGCGCCTGCGTGCCGCTTTCGACGGCGCATACGCCATCGACAGCGGTGCCTGTCTTTCGGCAAATATATCCTAAACCGTGTAGGTTTGGGAGATATTTCTTGGACCTACAGGTAAGCCTTAATCTAGGCTTACCTGTAGGTCAAAGTGGTTTGTAAGGGTTTACAACCACTTTAATGTACACTACTGAAGTCGCTCTGACTTCAGAAAAGGTTCCTGTACGACTTCAATCCGACTTCTAAGTAACTTGTACACATTGATTTCAATGTAAGTTGCCTCCAAGTCGGATTCCCTGTCTTAACTGAAGCAACTTTCCAGGAAGTAAACATAGTTTTCTAGGCAAACCCCTCCCTCCCACAGAGCTCATTATTATGTGATTGGCCACTGGCAAAGTTCCCTGTCCTGGAGGCAACTTTAAGTTGCCTTGTAAGTTGCCTCAAGTCGCGCTGTGATTCATACTCAAGTCGTGTCCAAGTTGCCTCCCAAAGTCTCGCTGGAAGTCGTGTTGCCCCTGTGTGAATGAACTCTAAGGCTACATGTACACTGGCCACCCCAAACGCAACTCTCCTGGAAGCAAAAACACGGTACAGCTTTTTTGCCTAAACGACCTGCTCCTTAATGCGATTCTTCTGCATTCAGGAGAGGGACGTTTAACTGCCCCTAAACTCTGATAAAAGCCTACCTGTGCATGGATATAGACTTATATTGAGGTAAGTTCAGGGACTTTGACAAAAAAAAAAAAAAAAGTCAAAAGCTCCTAAACGCATGTTTAAGCTAAGGAAAGAAAAAACATGGAGGTTTGGCAGTTGCAAACAATTCTACTGCAGCTGTTTTTTCTACTTCAGGTAAGCAAGAGAACACAACTTAGATTACAAGACGGTTTTAAGGTAGGCTGTGGTCTGTAGCAGTGCTTAAACTGAAAGCATATCTATTGCAAATTTTATTTTTATTTTATTTTTAAAGTAGGGGAGAGATCAAACTTTTTTTTTTTGCTGGCTCTGTCTGTAACTTCCTGTCTTGTAGACATAACAGGAAACAGGAGGAAATCTTTCCAAAGTATGGGAAATCCTCTTTTAGACGGCAGTCATCGCAACAAATGTCCACATTAGAACACAAAGGAGAGTCATCTTATTCTATTTGTCCTAGTAACAAGTGTCACCTAGACTGAAGTGAAGAAAGAACCATAATGCGGAGTTGTCATCAGAGCAGAGCCCGTTTCACGTGGCCTTCAGCGTGTATAAGAGCAGTGTGAAGAGCAAGCTTTGACAAAGCATTTGCAGAGCTTTCAGTAAGCTTTGTTGAAGCTTTTGAAGAACCATTAACCTCCAGTTTGTAAATGTTGAACACAGATCCTAATAGGAGTGCCAATTGCCACTTTAAACAAGCTGCTAGCAGGCTTCAGCGCTTCTTGAAACTTGTTAACAGTCCGCTAAAAGCTGCTAGCAGCTTGCTTAAAGTGATTGTAAAGTCTCTTTTTTTTTTTTTTTTTTAGTTAAAAATAACAAATATGTTATACTTACTTGCTCTGTGTGGTGGTTTTGCACAGAGCAGCCCCAAGCCTCCTCTTCTTCAGTCTCTATCTCCTGTTGAGTGCCCCGACAGCAGTTTGCTATGGGGGCACCCAAGCTGAGCAACAGCTCCTTGTGTCCATTCAGACACACAAAACCGCAGTTCGACCCATTCCTCTCCTCATTGGATGACTGACCTTGATTGTCTCAGCCAATGAGGAGGGAGGTCCCCAGCAAGCAGAGTGTCTTGTGCAACATCACTGGATCTAGAGGGACCTCAGGTATTAGAGGGGCTGCTGCACAGGGGCTGGATTTTTATCTTAATGCATACAATGCATTAAGATAAAAAAAAAGAAACCTTCTGCCTTTACAAACACTTTAAAATGACAATCAACACACCCATTAGGATCTGTGTTCAACATTTACAAATTGGAGCTGAATGGTATTTCAAAAGCCTCAAAGCTTGCTGAAAGCTCTGCAAATGCTTTGTCAAAGATTGCTCTTCACACTGCTCTGAGACCCCATTCACACCTGAGCGTTTTGTAGCTTGAAGCCTGAAGCTACAAAACGCTAGAGGGGAAAAAAATCTATTCATCTCAATGTAGAGGGTTCACATCTCCACTCCATGTCGAATGAAGCCGAACGCCTGAAGCTCAAACAAGTTCCGGACCCTTTTTTGTCGCTCGAATCGAGCAGATTTGGGCATTTTTCTTCTTTTAACATTGGTGACCTTTTGCCCTGCGCAAAAAAACACTGCAAAATCGTGGTAAATTCACACGATTTTCTGCTTGAAAACGCTACACTCAGGTGTGAATGCAGCCTTATATACAAGCTGAAGCCCCTGAGAAACAGGCCTGTCTATACCTACTCAGATGACAACTCAAAACTAAAAGGATCTTCACTTCAATCTCAGTGACAATTGTTACTAGGACAAATAGAACAGAATGAATCCCCCCCCCCCCCAAGCAAAAAAACAGACCGCAGTGAAAATGTTACATGGTTGCTAACCCTTCCCCACTCTATTTAAGACTCAGGCTGCATTTACACCTGAGCGTAGCGTTTTCAAGCGTTTTTTGCGGCGTTTTTTACCGCGACTCGTGGCGTTTTTACAGTGATTCGCTGCGTTTTTTACCGCGATTTGGAGCGAATTTGTGCAGGGCAAAAGGTTAAAAGAAGAAAAACGCCCAAATCAGCCCGATTTGCGCGACAAAAAAGGGTCCGGAACTTGTTTGAGCTTCAGGCGTAGGGCTTCAGGCGACTTGGAGTGGAGATGTGAACCATCTCCATTGAGAATAATGGATTTTTTCCCCTCCAGCGTTTTGTAGCTTCAGGCGTCAAGCTACAAAACGCTCAGGTGTGAATGGGGTCTAAAGAAAAAGTTTACTTGAAATACACTTGAAGGCTCCACACAACTGTCTTCTGTCTGGTCACACAAATGTTAACCATGGTGGTGTTGGTTAAGAGCCAGTTTTGGATTCAACAGGGATGGTAGTATATGGGTACCAAGTTACAGTCCTAGACTGCTCAACTACTGATGAAGCCAATGGGAAAAAAGGTTTAAAAAGCTGGACAAAGAACTAATACCAGTACCAAGAAGGCACAAAAATTAAGCAAAGTTATCTTTCTTAAAGCCCTAGTGTGTTGCCCCTCGTGTTAGCATGCCCCTTGCAATGTAGAACACCTGATTGATCGGTTTCTTCAAAAATAGCAGATTTAGAATATCAGTGCTTTTCAAAAATGGTAGTTTTGTACTTACCGTAAAATCTATTTTTTGGAGGCCATTGAGAAACAAAGAAATTCAGGTACAGTTGATACTGCCTTCTACAGGAAAACTGGATACTGGCAAGCAAATCCTAAACCAACCTCTTCTGTAAACCCCTCTAATCAGCATGACTCTGTTTTGTAGTAGTAACAGTACTAAGGGCATGAAGAAAAACACAGAGGGGTGGGACCTATTATCCCTCAATGGACTCCAAGAAATGTATATTACAGTAGGTACAAAAATGCCATTTCTTTTTCATCCATTGAAAGACGCAGGAGTTCAGATACAGCCCCGGTGTACAAAGCAGTCCACCCAAATCTCTAAGTCATTGGTGGGCTGGCATAAGTCACTCTAGGAATTCTGGGTACCATCTGCAGCTCAGGACTTACCTAAAGGGCTAGTACCTGAATAGATGAGGTGAAAATAGGGGAACCTACCATCATGACCAAAAAAGGAGAGCAAGGTGGATCAACCTGATGTTTCAGACTAAGATGGAGAAGGTCTCTATCAGAGAGGAATGACTTGACAAAGAAGTGAAACCGTACCCGAGTCAGCAAGAAGCTGATCAACCAGAGCCCATCAACCAGATCCTCTGAACATACTCTGTTCCTAGCAGAGAGTGCCTGCACCAGGACACTAAGGTGTTCCATCTGCTGACAATCCCAGTAGACACATGTCCCTAATGCGTAGGATCCAAGGCACACCCAAGTGCACAAACCTCTCTTCTTGGTGCAAATAATGGTGGTTAAGGTAAAGCCTTTTTTTTCTTCTTTTCAATGCTGGTTAAGGAAAGCCAAATTTCAAGGCAATGTCCTTCAGAAGCACTGTTCAATTAAGGCTAAAACCCTCAGTACCACCCAACGCAGGGGTCAAGTAACACTTGTTTACAAGGAGAACTCCCACTCCCTTCTGGAGGCAAAGGCACTGCAACATCTAGATCAGTGATGGCGAACTTTGACACCCCAGATGTTTTGGAACTACATTTGCCATTATACTCATGCACTCTGCAGTGTAGGTGAGCATCACGGGAAATGTAGTTCTAAAACATCTGGGGTGCCAAGGTTTGCCATCACTGATCTAGATGTAGTGAAGTAGGAAACATCAAACATAACCCCTTGTAATTTTGGTGGGACTCCCATGGACCAGTGGCCCTGCCTGATTTAAGGGCCCAGGAGGGTCCTAGATAGACTGTACAGGGGATGAAATTGAGACTCTCTGCGGTCAAGGTGCTCAAAGAGCAGAGCAGTGCAAACAGTTGAGTACATGTTGATGAAAAGTTCAGAGTGGACACAGAGCAGTGGGCACTCTCATACAAGCAGGAGTGTCCATGTACAGAAATATTGTACTGCTTAGCAGTGACGCAACTAGACCCAAAATCTCAGTTTCTCACAAACCCAGTCAGCTGGTGCTGATGAGAGTTGGGAGGCTGGAAGAAACCAGGTCACTGTAGGCGAGCAATGGTAACAGGCCAGAGACTCAACTCCTACTAGATTCTTGCAAGCTGAAACAGCAGTGGGGTGGTGCTTCCTCTATGCTAAATGGCAGGAAAGAGCACAGAGAACACAGTAGTTACCCTCACTGATTTGATGCCAATTCTGAATGGCCCTACCCACAAAGTGAGTCCTCACAGGCAAAGTCACATTCGGGTCTGTGCCACAGCTCTGGATCTGGAGAGCACTCCTTAGCTAAATTTCACAGTACACTAAAGGTCTGGAAAGTGCCTCAATACAGAGAACAGTGTGCCTGAAGGTCACCTTCCATGCTAATACGGTGTGCGCAGCGGTTATATAGATTAGTTCAAGCAGTACTATGGTAAGGAATCATGACTGAAGTCAATGGAGGAAGAAAACCTTTGACTTTTTTTTGCAGAGCTGAGGTCTGCTAGCAAAAAAGCAAATCATTCAGGGTAGATAGGGAGCTTTACTAGGGGCTGGCTTTGGATTTCTTTGTTTGTAAGTGCTATTATAAGAAGATTATATCTGAATTCCTGTATCCCTCAATGGACAAGAATGAAATACAGAATCCAGCTAAAAACTTGGTTTCTAAAGTAAACATCTGAACTATGCCCTTCCTCAATGTGAAAGGAGAAAAAGACACATGTACAAGACTGTAAACGGTCAGTGTAGTGAAGAACCGCTTGACAGTTACTAGAACGGTCCCTCTCAAGCATACCTGGTTCCTCCAGTTTGGCGATATGGATGAGCGCACGGTTCTTAGTGCTGCCAAGGATGGACTCCAATCTCTTCAGGCACATGGACAGCTGACATTCCCCCGTCACTGGATCTAGGATTTCCTTCAATTTTTCCACGTAGTATAAAGAACATCTTAGAAGCCAGTTCAAAGCGTTCATCAGGGCCCGACACAGGCTGATGCACTCTTCTGCTTTACCATGGCAGCTAGAAGCAAAGGTAAATAGGCAAAACTAATGCGGAGTTGTCATCAATTTAAGCAACAGGAAAACATCTATAAAACTAATGCACAGCCATAATCATTAGCAATTATATGAGATTTATTTTCCTGAGTGGAAACAAAATTAAGTCACTTAAGGTTCCATCACTGTTCTTTGCTTTTCTTGTGTTTACTTTAAAAAGAATATTAACAGCAGTCTAGGACTGGACCAATCTCAGCAGACTAATGTGCCCAATATTCAGAAATTGTTGTGGTTCCTAAAAGCTACAAAACCTTACATGACTAACCTCCGTCTTAAAAAGTGGATGTAAACCCTCGCATATACCGAGTGAAGCGAACAGCCTCAGGGATGAAACAAACCCTCCTACATAAGTTTTACATGTATATCTGCTGTCTTCATCTTTATATACCGTTTAGAAAGTGCACATGGTGTTAGGAGATTTTCTATTCCTGGTTAGCACTGCAATGAAGCCTGGGCATACAGCCAAGGCAGCTGATTGGAGAAAAGGCACACACCCCCTCTCCTCATAGGTAGAGACTTTCAGCTCTGTTTGTTGAATGGTTCCGGGCTCTGCTAATCTATAGCATCCTTCCCAACACCAAACTCAGGCTGCTTTCATCATATGTGAGGGAGAACTTGTCAGAAGCTATCAGGCTGATAACAGGAGAATGGAGCAGGAGACAGCTAGGGGACATAGTGCCTCGAACAGAGATAACAAAACACTGCAGATACAGTATCTCACAAAAGTGAGTACACCCCTCACATTTTTGTAAATATTTTATTCTATCTTTTCATGTGACAACACTAAAGAAATGACACTTTGCTACAATGTAAAGTAGTGAGTGTACAGCTTGTATAACAGTGTAAATTTGCTGTCCCCTCAAAATAACTCAACACACAGCCATTATGTCTAAGCCACTGGCAACAAAAGTAAGTACACCCCTATGTGAAAATGTCCAAATAGGGCCCAAAGTGTCTATATTCTGTGTGGCCACCATTATTTTCTAGCACTGCCTTAACCCTCTTGGGCATGGAGTTCACCAGAGCTTCACAGGTTGCCACTGGAGTCCTCTTCCACTCCTCCATGACGTCATCATGGAGCTGGTGTATGTTAGAGACCTTGCGCTCCTCCACCTTCCGTTTGAGGATGCCCAATAGGGTTTAGGTGATTGGCCCTTTAGCCCGATCTGTTATCAGCTAAGTCAAAATGACATCTAGAGACACCCTCCTGGCAAAGTAAGCCAATGCTGTAGCCATCATTCGGCTATAGCATGGACGGGAAGGGGTGAAATGTGCTGGCTGCATTAGTTTTCTGGGTTTTTTTTGTCTCTTTCCCTTTAATTTTCACCTAGTGAAGCTGTCAGCAACACACTTCCTGTCGTAATGTAACAACGTCCCATCATTGTACTGTATATTTGGAGGATCAGCATTGCCACCCTATGAAGGGAAGTGTTTTCGGACTACTGGGGGAGTATCACAGAAAAAACAGAGCAGTGCTGACAACAATAATCAGAGGATGTCATCAGTTCACTAGATTTTTGGCAGGATCTTTAAGTGAATATATGTTTGCCCTGCATGAGCAAATTATACTTCATTAGTATCGTGAGCAAGAGAGATGTACACTTTAAACCACTCTTTTTTGTAAGCTTATCTAAACCCAAACACAATCATTTATATTACATGTTATTAGTCCTCTGATTGGGTGGCCCCATCCATTTTTTGCAGGATTTTCCCCCTTAATTGCTCACCAGGTATCATGAGAACAACACTTCCTGTCCTAGGGCGACAATAACTTCTCCACTGTATCTATGGAGTGTTGTCACTAGTCCTCTCTCCTGATTTAGACCACAAACATCCTCCTCTTATCATCTGCATTACATGGGGGGGGGGGGGGGGGTATGTTTCACAGGAGAAAGCTTGATATAAAGTTAACATTGTTGGATATATCAGTTCATCTCACTGAAGTTAATAGAACACTTAATTTCTGGCAAGATCAATAGGTTTATTCTGTACTTGCTGAAAATGTTCTTGGTCGAAATAAAAAATGAACGCAGCCACCATATCAAACGAATAGTAAGCTGCAATATGTTACACTCATGTTCTGGGGTTGAAAATATACTTTAATGTAGAATTGAAGGTTAAACTTTTTATTTTATTTTTACATTTTGGATAGAGTGGAGATGGATTAAAAAACCTGTTATTTTTATTTTTTGCTGTCTGCATCCCCATAGGTAGATTCACCCTTTTAATTTGTCCTGTTTTAACAACTTCAGCCCCGGAAGATTTGGCTGCTCAATGACCAGGTCATTTTTTGCCATACAGCACTGTGTCGCTTTCACTGATAATTGTGCGGTCGTGCAACGTTGCAACCAAATAAAATTTATGTATTTTTTTCCCCACAAATAGAGCTTTCTTTTGGTGGTATTTGATCACCTCTGCGTTTTTTGTTTTTTTTTGCGCTATAAACAAAAGAATAGCGACAATTTTGAAAAAAAACAATATCTTACTTTTTGCTATAATAAATACCCCAAACTTAAAAAAAAATAAAAATGTTTTCCTCAGTTTAGGGCAATATGTATTTTTCTACTTTTTTTTACCAAAAATATCACAATAAGTGTAAACTGATTGGTTTGCGCATGCTATGAGAAAGGTTTATGGCATTTTTATTATTATTTTTTTATAACTAGTAATGGCGCTGATCTGCATTTTTTATCAGGACTGTGATATTGCGGCGGATAAATTGGACAGTTTTGACCATTGACAATTACACAGCAATCAGTTTTATAAAAATGCACCGATTATTGTATAAATGTTACAGGCAGGCAAGGGGTTAACACTAGGGGCGATCAAGGGGTTAACTGTGTTCCCTAGGTGTGTTCTAACTGTGGGGGGGAGGGGACTGACTAGGGGAGGAGAGAAATCTGTGTTCATACTTGGTATGAACACACGATTGATCTCCTCTCTACTGAGAGAACCAGGATCTGTGCATTTACACACAGATCCCGATTCTCGCTCTGTTACAAGCAATCATGGGTGCCCGGCGGTCATTGCACCCGCCAGGCACTTGCATCGGCTCCAGCGTGTGCTCCCTGGTGGTCAAAAGGCCACCTACAGTTACGTCGTTTCACCCAGGGGAGCCAACCTGCCACAGTACAACTGCGGCGGCCGGTTGGGAAGGGGTGAAAGCAAAAGAAAAAGCCAAAATTTTGGGTTGTCCCTAGAAAAGTGATAGAGGGGAAATCTTTCAATAGGGACACTAGTTCCCAAAGGTATTCCTTTAATTAGCAGGGATTTTCTCTCACTTCCCGTTTTGGCTATGGGATAGGAAGTGAAGGAAAAGCTCCCCAATGGGACACAGATGGCAACAAAAAAAAATCTAACCCTCCCTTACTTTATCCAAAATGTAAAAACATGTTTTGCCTATAATTCAAGTTTCATAATTACTACAAAATATAACAGAAATATTACCTGAGATTGTCACAGAACATGTCCATGATTTCCAGTAAGGCCTGGACGCAAAGGTCTCTGGAGAAGTCATCAAACTGTAGAGAAAACAGAGCTGTCAGCATACAAACACACATCTACTCTGGTATTGGTACCTCTATGAGGGCTTTCACACATGCGCTGCCCACAGCGTCGGCGGTAAAACCGTCGGATTTGCGGCGCATTTTGGCCGCTAGCGGGGCGCTTTTACCCCGTTAGCGGCCAAGAAAGGGTTAAAACCGCCCACAATAGCGGCATTTTGCCGGTGGTATTGCAGCACTGCCCCATTGATTTCAATGGGGAGCAGCAGTGGAGGAGCGGTAAACACACCGCTCCTTCACCGCTTCAAAGAAGCTGCTGGCAGGAATTTACCTGACGTCCTGCCAACGCACCGCTCCAATGTGAAAGCCCAAGGGCTTTCACACTGGAAACAATGGTGCAGCAGTTTGAGGGCGGATTGCAGGCGCTATTTCTAAAGCTATAGCGCCTGCAAAATATCCTTGGTGTGAAAGGGGTCTTTGGGCAGATTGCAGGCACTATTTCTAACGATATAGCGCCTGCAAAACGCCCTCGGTGTGATAGGGGGTCTAAATTACAAGTTGTTTTTTTTAGGTAAGAAAGTGTAAAAGGTGGGCACACACTATACAATCCCCTTTAGATCAAAGATCACCTATGCAGTGCAGGGGTCTGACTGATCGGATACAGACTCAATGGATTGTTCAGCCATGTCCTCACATTGCAATCTAAAGGAGATTTACGGGGGGTTGCACATACAGACAGGGTCTCTAGGGTGGCCCTCAAAATTTCCACTCGCCTGCTCACATTTGAGGAGTCGAAATAAGCCTAGGGCGAGTATGGAGCTGCATCGGAAGGGGAGGGGTGGGCCTGCTGGCAGGCGGGGGTTGAAAGGGAGCCGATTCTCCTCCCAGTGAAGCCAGGAAACTGTGGGGAAGGGAGAGGAGAGCCAGCCGAACCACACAGAGGGGGAACTTCTCCCACTAAAGTTGTATCTGAAATGCTGGTGCGGGCAAACAAAGTCCCACCTTCCTATGATAGAGAGAACACTGCTCCAATGCTGGGAAATTGTAGTGTGATGTCTATCATAGGAAGCGGGACTTTGACAATGGCCGGCCTTTTAGATACAAGCCCCTCCTCTGTGATCCGACCGGCTCTCCTCCCTGTGATTCCCATGCAGACATAGGCTGCATTAATGGGCACTGATAAACACTAATAAGCTGCGCTGACGGGCACGGATATGCCACACTGATGGGCTGCATTTATAGGCACCAATGAGGCTGCACTGATAAAGTGGTTGTTAATATTTATATTTGTAGAGAAAACACAGTAGAAGTCACCTTGTGAATTGCTCCCGATATCAAAACCTTGGGTATAGAAAGGGAAAGTCAGTTTATTAGAAAAGTTATAACTTACATTAGTTACATATCTGTCCTCGTCCTGCCGATGATTGGAAATTATGGGCGATGGAGGTGCTCACAGGGCTGCAGGAGATGTAGAGGTGGTCCACCCACAAGCTGACATCACTGCTGCCCTATACCCACAGGGGTCCCGGAAATTCTCCTCCAGCGGCCATGATTTTCAATCATCCATGGGACACTATACAGATTTTGCATTTGGTCAGATATGTACGTTCTAACATTTTTAATAAACTGCCCACTAGATGGCGCTTTCTCCTTTCTATACACACAGGAGCAGTGGGGGAAATCACATGCGGTTAGGACAGGAATTGCGGCGCATTCCTGTTCAAATCGCATGCGTTTCTTTGCAGTTCGATTTGCACGCATTTATTTTGTATTGGCGCAAATGACGCAACAAAGTATTAGTACTCAGTATTGGCGAGTACTTGACAAAAGGTGTCAGTACTCTGATATAAAAAAAATAAAAAATAAAAATAAAACAGGGGATGGCATCGGTGCAACCCTAAATAAAATTCTAACAAACCCCTATTCTTTTAATAAAAACTTATTCAAACATATTCTACAGCAAAACTGTGGTCTCAGAGCACAAGGTGACCAGAAACAAGGTGACTTGTAGATGCGGCACTCCCTGTGCTTCTTTGGGTTTCCTCGGGTACTCTGGTTTCTGGATCCTAAATTGGCCCTACTATGTGTATGTATGAACGTGAGTCAAGCTGGGTACACACTATTCGTTTTTCGAGGTGTACGTTAAAAAAATATAAAAATAACTGTATAACTGCTGTACTAACTATGCAAGATTAGGTCAGTGATCTCCCCCCATTGAGCTGTTGTGTTCTGGCAGGGGCACGGCTTACCACCGGCACACATCGATCATGCTCTCTGCCATTGGCTGAGAGAGCTGACCGGGAGTCAGGCCAAATGTTGGCCATTTTAATATTTTAACTGCCAAATGTCTCCCGACATTCTGCCCGTGTGTAAAGGGCTTTAGGGACCTTAGATTGTAAGCTCCTTGAGGGCAGGAACTTATGTGAATGTACAATATACACTAGATTAACAAAAGTATTGGGACACCTGCCTTTACACGCACATGAACTTTAATGGTGTACCAGTCTTAGTCCATAGGGTTCAATATTGAGTTGGTCAGTGCCTGACCTCACAAATACACTTCTGGAAGAATGGTCAAACATTTCCCATAGACACACTCCTAAACCTTGTGGACAGCCTTCCTAGAAGAGTTGAAGCTGTTATAGCTGCAAAGGGTGGGCCAACTCAATATTGAACCCTACGGACTAAGACTGGGATGCCATTAACCACTTGCCGACCAGCCGCTGTCATTATATTGCGGTAGGTTGGCACAGCTTCACGAATCGCCGTAGGTGTTTGTCGGCCGCTTTAAGAGCGATAGGGGGCGCGCCCGATGCTGGAGCCGATGCTTGTGGCCGTGATGTCCGCTGGCCACCCACGATCCCTCCTCAGAGAGCCAGAACGGGGATCTGTTAATATAAACAGACAAATCCCCGTACTGACAGGGGAGTAGAGAGAGATCGACTGTTCCTAGTGATTAGGAACAGCGATCTCTCTCCTCCTCTAGTCAGTACACTGCCCCCACAGTTAGAAACACCTCCCCCCTAGGGAACACTTAACCCCTTGATAGCCTCTAGTGTTAACCCCTTTCCTGCCAGTGACATTTATACAGTAATCAGTGGCTATTTTTAGCTCTGATCACTGTATAAATATCACTGGTCCCAAAAAAAAAAAAAAGTAAAAAAAGGTGTCCGATCTGTCCACTGCAATGTCGCAGTCCCGCTAAAAATTGCATATCGCCATTACTAGTAAAAAATAAATAAAAATGGCATAAATCTATCCCCTATTTTGTAGATGCTATAACGTTTGTGCAAACCAATCAATATAAGCTTATTGCATTTTTTTTTTTTAACAAAAATATGTATTTTTATTTGGCTATTTCTTCTAGCAAAAGGTAAAAAAATGTTTTATTTTTTTTCAAAATTGTCACACTATTTTTGTCTATAAAAACTGCAGAGGTGATTAAATACTGCCAAAAGAAAGCTCTATTTATGGGGAAAAAAAGGATATAGTATAAATTTTGTTTGGGTACAACTTTGCACGACCGCGCAATTGTCTGCAAGGGCCGGTTCCCACTGCTGTGATACAGGAACGCTGCAAATCTACTGCGAGTTCCCGCATCGCATGTCCCCCAGCGGCAGTTCACACTGCCCTATGCAAACTGCTGGGAGTGTCAGTTAAAAGTTAATGACAACCCCAAATCAGTTTGCGTATCGCAGCGCGATCTGCAAACTTGGACAAGAATTCTGCTATGGACCAAAAAAAAAAAAGTCCTATGCGAGTTTGGTCCAGATGCGATGCAAATTCAGCCATACTATCTGTATGGATGAAATCGCATCGCACAGAGATCGCATGTGATTTGCACTGCAGTGCCATTTTCCTAACAACAGCATGCCAGGTATCTGTGTTCAATTGAGAATGACACAGCTAGGAAGGCTTGTGATACTTCTCCTTCCTCCTCAGCGTCCTGGTTCTCCTGCGATTGTGCAAGATTTCGGCGGGGGAACAGAGGAAGAGCATAAATTACATCCACAGAAAAGACTAAAGATGGGGCAGGCAAATCCCGGAAGATCTTTTCTTATAAAACAAAAAAAAAAAAAAAGTAGTTCGGAAACTTTTTTTTTTTTAAATATTACAGTGTTGAATGACGGCTGATACTTTGTTTTATGACAATATTCCAAAAATGAGCAAAGTAAAGCAGAGTTTACTTCCTCTTTGAAGGGGCAAATCCTTCCTGTCCTTAAAGGAGTTGTAAACTTTTGTGTTTTTTCACCTGCATTAGGGTGAAAAAACACCTGGCAGTGACCGGCCCTCGATTGGATATTGATAGCAGCAGAGCTATTGTCTCCCGCTGCAGTCAATCAAATCCAATGATGCGGGCGCCGGGGGCCGAGTAATAAATTGACACAGAATGCTGGACTCGGGAGAGCGCCCACAAGGTAACCCCCTCGGGAGATCGCTTCTCCTAGGGAATTATGTGATGTGGGGAGGAGATGCGAGAGCCGCGAGAGACCCCGGAAGACGATGATCGGGGCCAGGGCAGAATCATAAATTGACGCAGAATGCTGTACTCGGGAGAGGCCCACAAGGTATCCCCCTCGGGAGAGCGCTTCTCTTAGGGGATTATGTGATGTGGGGAGGAGACGCGAGAGCCGCCGAGGGACCCCAGATGATGATGATGATCGGGGCCGAGTCATCAATTGACGCTGAATGCTGGACTCGGGAGAGCGCCCATAAGGTAACCCCCTCGGGAGAGCGCATCTCCTAGGGGATTATGTGATGGGGGGAGGAGAAGCGAGAGCCACCGAGGGACCCCAGATGATGATGATTGGGGCCGGGGCCGAGTCATAAATTGACGCAGAATGCTGGACTCGGGAGAGCGCCCACAAGGTAACCCCCTCGGGAGAGCGCTTTTCCTAGGGGATTATGTGATGTGGGGAGGAAACGCATCGCAAGGGACCCCAGAAAACGATGATCGGGGCCACTCTGCGCAAAACGAGCTGCACGGTGGAGGGAAGTATGATATGTTCGGTATTTTAAAAAAACCCTTACAATCACTTTGTGGTTAATGTTCATGTGTGTATAAAGGCAGGCATCCCAATACTTTTGGCAATAAAGTGTCTATGTTAAAGAGCTGTGTAATATGACGGTACTATGCAAGTACCTGTAATAAATAAATATGGGCTGGCCCGATGCACTATAGCCACACAGCAGGTGGGCGGTATTTTAATGGAAAAGATCTGCGTTCGTCTTAACATGTGCTATTCCTCAAAATGCCTTTATGACATTTCCTTACAATGCCTGACCCATGTCCCTTGTGCACATCACAATAAACAATCCGCTTCTGCAAATAGCTTGTCTCTCCGCCAAACCCCGCATAACCTTCCCATGATGCAGCAAGCTAAATTCCACTTCCATACATCTTCTTCTTTAACCAGAATTCTCTCCCTAATGTAAATATTTGCACTTCTCAGCTAGGATCCTGACTTTTTTTTTTTCCGCTCCGGGGGCGATGTGACCAGAACGCGATATTATGTACACATGAATGTATACATAAAAATGTAAACACACAGTCCTCATATGCCTCCGACAATCCAATGTGTCTTTATGAAAAGGGAAAAACAGGCTGGCTCTGTAATTCCTGCTAAATGACATCTATACTTAATTTCATCTTCAATCCCGTCTGGTTTACATGAAATGGAAAAACAGTCCAAACACAAACCAGTTATGATATTTATTCCACTGAAACAGTCCTGAGACTATTTTTAGTTAACACAGAGCGCAGCATACTGTACAGAGGTTACACAGATCCGAAGGCGTCTGATGGAGAAGGGCCAGCCGTCTATGCCTTCATCCTCACGTTACCCGGTCATTTTGATTATATGGCCATCTGCTTGTTTATTCACCCCCCCCAATGTGTCCATCATTGCAAAGAAAAAGCATGCAAACACTCAGGACTAAAGCCAGCCATAGACAGTTCAAATCTCGGGCAGTTCAGTAGGAACTAACCAAGGTTCGAACCATGTATGAGCAGAATGAATGTACTCAATTTGATTAGTCGATCAACTTGGCTAAAACCAACCTGTCAGGAGGAATTGAAGATGGGTATGTATTTCTCACATGAAGAATTTTAGAGGAATAGGGTCCTTCCTTAAACATGATGGATGGGGGGGGGGTTTAGACACAATCTGTCTCCTGCCCACACCCTCTTTTCCATGAGAGGTGTAGGATCTAAGGCTGGGGGTGTTTTCTCGTTTAAAGCGGAGTTCCGTTTTTTAGTTTATTAAAAGTCAGCAGCTACAAAAAATAGGGCTTTTTGTACTCACCGTAAAATCCTTTTCTCTGAAGTTCATTGACAGACACAGCTCCATTAATCTTGACTGTAAGGTTATTACGCCACCTTCAGGAGAGGACTAGGCAGAACATGTAATACATGTGAAAAACAACAGAACTTTACAGTTCCGCCCAGGGGGTGGCCCCTCTGGCAAAAACCCATCAGCCTGCTTCCTGCAGCTCAGTATGTCAACAAGCAGTATAAAGTAAAGTAATAGGAGGGGCGTGTGCTGTGTCTGTCAGTGAACTTCAGAGAAAAGGATTTTACGGTGAGTACAAAAATCCTATTTTCTCTTTCGTTCATTGACGGACACAGCTCCATTAATCTTGACCATAGGGACGTCCCCAAGCAGTGTCATAACTTCACCCACAATCAGAGGTGCTCCCCAACTGAGGAGTCACCACCTGAACCAACCGCATCACAACTTGCGGCCAAAATATGCATCAGAATGCATTGACAATCAAAATGAAATTTTCTCTAACAAGAAGAAAGAGTATAAATTGCAACAATTACACGGCCTCCTGCAAAACTTTGCAGCCAAGGCAGGCATCAGAAGATACGCTTACATCAACTTTGTAGAACTTTGTGAAAGTGTGAACGGTCGACCAAGTCGCCGCCTTACACACCTGGGAGACTGACGCTTGATGTCGGAAAGCCCAAGAGGTTCCAATTGCCCTGGTGGAATGGGCCGTGACAGGAAAGGGGGGCACCTGCCCCTTCAAGGTGTAAGCCTGGACCATGACCTGACTGATCCACCTAGAAATGGTGGTCGACGAGACCAGCTAGCGAAATAAACAGAGAATCTGACTTCCGGAAGGGAGCCATGGCAGACAGATATACCCTTAGAGCCCGAACCATGTCCAGGGAATAGAGGGCCACCTCCTTGGGATGTGTCGGTTTAGGACACAGAGATGGTAACACAAGGTCTTCATTGAGATGGAAGGCCAAAACCATCTTCGGCAGAAAAGAAGGTTGCGGACGCAACACCACCTTATCCCTGTGGATAACCAGATAGGGCGACTTGCAGGACAAGGCCGCCAGCTCCGAAACCCCCCTGGCAGATGTAATAACCACTAGAAAGTCCACTTTCTGAGAAAGAGTCAACAAGGGAATTTCCCTGACGTTCTCAAATGGCGATTTCTGAAGCACCGATAGTACCAGGTTCAGATCCCATGGAGGTAGGGGTGGATGCACCGGAGGGACTACATGCTGGACCACTTGCACAAAGGTGCTCACCAATGAGTGAGACGCCAGGGGTCTTTGGAAAAAAACAGACAAGGCTGATATCTGTCCCTTGATGGTGCTCAAGGCCAAACTTCTGGTCTACTCTACGCTGTAAGAACAGCAGGATCCTGGAAACAGAATAGGTGCATGGACGCCACCCCATCTCCTAACACATGGAGATATAAGATTTCCACGTACGATGGTATATCTTCCGAGAAGATTTTCATGCCCTCAGCATAGTGGAAATTACTGAGTCCAGACCTCGGTCCCTTTGCACCTGGCTTTCAACAGCCATGCTATTAGAACCAGCGACGGTAAAGCAGGATGGAGTACCGGACCTTGTGACAGAAGGTCTTCTCGCATCGGCAACCACCAAGGAGCATCCGCCACCAGGGGTACTAGGTCGGCGTACCAAGGACACCGAGGCCAATCTGGGGCAATCAGTATTACTGGAATCCCCTCGGCCTCCACTCTGCGGAGCAGATGTGGTAACAGTTTGAACAGAGGGAAAGCGTAAATTGGCCAGTACTGCTCCCATGGAGCCACCAACGCGTCTGCCCAAGGATCTCTTGTCCTGGACACGAACCTCCGCACCTTTTGATTGAAGCCTGAATGCCTCCTGCTGCAGTGACCATTCTCCTGGGTCCAGCATCTGGCGACAGATAGTCCGCCTGCCAGTTTTCTACTCCCGGGATGTATATGGCCGGTACGTGCCCACCGAAGGATGTGAGCGACCTCCCGTGCTGCAGACGAGCTTCTGGTCCCCCCTTTGATGGTTGGCATATGTCACTGCCGTGGTGTTGTCTGACTGGATTCTGATCGGACGTCCTCGTAGTCTCGACCATGTGGAGAGGCATAGCCTGATCGCTCGAAGTTTGAGCACATTGATCAGAAACTGGGATTCCTCCCTCGACCAGAGACCCTGGGTCGATTGTACTCCCAGTACTCCACCCCAGCCGGTCAAGCTGGCATCCGTTGTGATCACCATCCAATGAAGAAGTAGGAATGATTTCCTGGACCGAAGGGCCGGAGATCTCAGCCACCAGAGAAGAGAGTCCCTGACTAACTGGCTCACTTGTATCTGTCGATCCAGGGACAATGGAGATTTGTCCCGTTTGGACAATACATCCTTCTGCAAGACTCTGGTGTGAAATTGAGAGTACGGTACTGCCTCGAAGGAAAGTAAGCCTAGGTACTCCAGGCGCTGAGCCGGCACTAGTATCGACTTTTTGAGGTTCAACACCCACCCAAATTCCTGTAGAGTTTGCATGGTGATCCCCTTAATTCTGAGGCGAAGCTGCTTTCAGAAGGAGATCGTCTAGGTAACCAACGATTGCGATCCCACGTTGTCGCAACAACACCAAAATTGGAGCCAATACCTTGGTAAAGACTCGCAGGTGCTGAAGCCAGGCCTAAGGGGAGAGCCACAAACTGGTAGTGGTCTTCCCCTGCTGCAAATCTCAGAAACCTCTGATGCCCGAGGCATATGGGTATGTGCAGGTATGCGTCCTGGATATCCACAGACGCCAGGGAGTCCCCCTGATGAAGTGCAGCGACTATGGAGCGAACTGATTCCATTCTGAACCTCTGTACTTTCAGAAAGCAATTGAGGGCTTTTAGGTCCAGGATTGGATGTACCCATTCCTTTTTGGGGACTACAAACAGATTGGAATAGAATCCCTGAAACCCTTCCATTTCTGGAAGAGGCACTATCACCCCGCGGCTGAGCAGGTCCCTTACTGCCCCAAACAGGGTCTCCCGGCGAGCCGGGAGTAAGGGTATGCTGGAGGGAAAGAATCTGTTTGGTGGCCAAGAGAAGAACTCTATCTTGTAGTCCGATGAAATGAGCTCGCAGACCATTGTTTGGACAGCCGAAAGGCCCACCGAACTGCGAACTCCTGAAGGCGACCTGCCACCCGAGTGTTGGGTGGGGACAAACCTTCATGTGGTAGCACTTTTGCTCGCTGGCTTGCGAGTCCAGGGACACTTTTGCCCCTCAGTAGTCACCCTATCAGACTGGGAGCATTTACCTGAGGCCCCGGGCGGAAGTAGAAGCCTCTTGAGCGGAAAAGGAGGGCCCTTGCCTGCGGCGTGGCTCCTTACCCTTCCTGGACTGTGGGAGCAACATGCTCTTTCCACCCGTGAAATTCTTAATAATGTTATCCAGTGAGGCTCCAAATAGCCGCTCACCAAGGAAGGGCAAATCCATCAAGGCTTCTTTAGGTGCCTGGTCCGCAGATCAGCATTTCAGCCAGTTCAGGGGCCGCAGCACCGGTTACTCTGTTTAACCTGAATACTGGGGGGTCCACGACCGGGGGAGCCAACCATTTTTTACGAAGGCTCTCCTCAAATGAGTAACGCACCACCATTGTTTTTGGGACCGAAAAGGCCCATTGCGGGCTTCCCCATTCCTTGTATATGAACTTATCAAAGTAAGTCAGATACAGGAACACCTTAGGTGTACGGGCTGGCTTACGGGACCCAAAAGGGACCGCCACCTCGGCAGAGGATCCTGTCGCATCCTGTATTTTCAGGGTATCACGCACAGCGGTGATAAGTGCTCCAACTAGCGCTTTTTCCTGCGTGGACCCAGAATCATCCTCACTGTCCAATCGGTCCTGGTCAGCGTCCTCTGATACATCAGAGCAGGGGCCGCCAGTCACTGTGGGGGCCCAAGTCTGAATCAGAGCTCTCCCCGGAGGATGGGGGGGTGGGGCGTTTTTTACCCCCTTTGTACCCGCACACCGCCTCCACCCTGGTAACAAACGTTTCAGCCGGTTGCAATAGCAGGCAGGTCTGGGGAAGAAACGCCAGCTTCTGACGCCATGCTGACCCATCCCGTCTGCCACCCTTGTGGACTTAGGAGAAGATGCTTAATCCCACCCTACTAGCTGCAACAGACTGAGGGGCCCCCACCACAGATGGCTGTGTCCTGTGTCAGCTCACAAGTGTCCAAGAAAAAAAACTGTGCTGTTCTGAGGCACAGGAACCAGCACTGTGGAGAAAAAAAGTACAGGGGCTACAAGAAAATAGCCACCAGGCGCCCTTGTATAGAACAATAAAATAAAAATCATATGGAAAATGGCCGCAGAATTCCGAGAAAATGGCCGCTGACCATGCTTCTCACAGAGGCTAACAGAAACTGGCGGATGATCAAAACTGTACACAGAGAATGCACAGACAATGGCGGCGGTCAGCGTTATGGCGGCAGCACATGCAGAGCCCACAGACACCAGCAGAGAGACAGATGACAGCTCAGGGACACAGACAGACACAGCCAGCCAGCAGCGCAGCCCCCAATCAAGGATCAGACCCCCCCCCCGGGGGGACCCCTGGCCCAGGTACACACGCCGTACTTCAGCCCAGTCATGTAGCATCCCCCACGGGGGGGGGGGGGGGGGGGGAGGCAGGGAGAGAAGAAAGTGAGAAGAGGCACCCCCTAATCGACCTCCCATGGAATGCCCAGCTGCTCTGTCCTGCCGAGACAGAGAGAGCTGTACTTACCAGACTGGAGGCATCCCATCACAGACCCACACTCAAGCAGTACGGGGTGGCTGCAGGCCACGGCACACTGTGACAAAGACATCCGTAGTCCAGTCATATGTGTGCCCCGTAGCATTGCGCTCACCGGCCTCCCCTGGAGCCTGAGGGGCACGTTGTGGCCGACCCAGCGCGTAGCTAGGGCCTGCACACGCTCGATGGCCAGGCTGGGAAGACTACAAGGATCTATATTATCCAGCCTGTCACCCAGCCGGCTGTTGATAGAAGATTACAGGATCTTCTAATCTTGTGCAAAAGGCAAAAATCCAGAAAAAAATCTCCAGGACCGATAGTCCCGGCAGGGAGCCTAGGTCCTTCTTCACTAGGCAGAAAAAAACTGAGCTGCAGGAAGCAGGCTGAGGGGTTATTGCCAGAGGGACCGCCCCCTGGGCGGAACTGTACAGTTCTCTTGTTTTTCACATGCATTACATGTTCTGCCTAATCCTCTCCTGAAGGTGGCATAATAGCCCTACGGTCAAGATTAATAGAGCTGTGTCAGTCAATGAATGAACGAGAAAGCATAGCTGCTGACTTTTAATAATCCGACATCTACCTGCCCCACTGTCCAGCCGCCCGGAGGCTAGCTCCTCTCACCCTCCTCTACTCAGCACCATCATGGTAACTGTGAGCGAGTCATGCTGCGCTCTCCTATAGGCCAGCCGATCTTCTGGGACCTGAGTTGTGTCCCAGAAGATTGCTGGCAGGGAGGGACCGCCTAGGGCAAGAGGAGGAGTTGCCTAGGTGGCCGAAGACAGGAAGCAGGACAGGAAGTCCCCCAAAGAAAAGGGTACACACCCCCCCAAAAAAAATTACATACCAAATGTGGCGTGTCAGGGGGCGAGGAGTGCTTAAAGCAAAAGTTCCCCTTTTGGGTGGAACTCCGCTTTAAAAGGGAAAGGAAAGGAGGAGGAAAATCTTCTCCTCTTTGCTGTTATTTTATGGGTGTTTTTTGGAAATTAGAATAAAAGAGATATGATAAAACATGAAAACTGTATTATGTAGACGCAATAAGGCATATTGGTTAATACATGTCAATGTGCTCCTAAATGGAGAGGTTTGTTTTGATACTGTGTCTCAATAAAATAAGGAAAATATTTAAAAAAAGCAAAAAAAAAACAACCTGCCAGATTTTACACGTGTTTATTGCTAGCGGGGGGGGGGGGGGGGGGGGACCAATAGCTCTATGGGGGGGGGGGGGATGTCCAGTGAATGATTGGCATATCATGCTGGATCGGAGGACTCCTGCACGCATGCATGATGTCATTGCAGCTCCAGCCACTCACAGCATCGGAGCCCGCGACCCCGGAAGAAACGGCAAGGCAACATGTCAACCCCCTCAGCGCTGACCGGGTTGGGCCGTGGGAACTTCGTTCTAAGGTAAGTGTCCGATGCTGCATCTGTCACCCCGCCAGCTTTAACACAGGGAACCGAGCGATCAAACACCGCTGATCACCCAGTTCTCAGAGCCCCCTCACTGGAGCTCTGTGCTGTATAGGGGGCGGGAGCGACCGGGTCAGGCTCTCAGTGGCTCAGTGAGAGGCTGAGCTGGGTGCCGGCCCAGGCATGTTGGTAGATCCTGACCATATGGTCACAATCTTTCCAGACCCTGGACAGGGTCTCTGTGACTTCAGCCTGCTGTCTGCTGAAAACGGGTCACAGGAGTACAGAACAGACTGAAAGGGGTCCAATACACAGAAATTCATAATTGAACTACAAATCATTTTCAAGAGTTGACCTGAAAACATGATAAACACCATATACCAAATGAGAATCTTACCTTGCTGATGGCAGTCAGGACAGTAGCATAAGATACCATCTGCAAAAGAAATAGCTCATCTTAGTCTCTACAGATTAACAAGAATCAAAAAGGCATACAAGTACTCAAAGTGAATCCAGGCCATAGTACCAGGAAGATATTCATTCTCGAAGTTCACAACAAGAGCTGAAGTCATCCAAGTCTCTGCAGCTCAGCACACTCTGCTGAGACTTGGATGACTTCGTACCCCCTCTCAGCAGTGATTCATGGTAGCCTCCCATTCCAGCTTTCTACTCTCGAATTCCCTGGTGGCCAACCCACGAACCTTCGGTATACGATGTGCCATACTCAGACCTCAGCAGCCTGTAGCGAAAACACTGATTAGGCCAGGGGTAGGCAACCTTAGAGAGACGGAGATCTACTTGAACAATAATGATGAAGTCAAAGATCACTGGGCACAGTGTGCTTTTGTTAGGGCTGGTTAACAACAGAATGTTATGCCAGAAAGGCATGTTCCATGTGTGTTTCCTGCATAGTGTTTAAAACGCACTGCCTTTGTGATCTACTGTGGGCGACGATACATGGTTAACCCCAAAATAGAGCCCAAACGCAGTGGACACAAAAAAAAGTATTACAAGTGCAGGGACCGGGAGTGCGCTACGCACAGAACGCAGGGACCGGGAGTGCGCTACGCACAGAACGCAGGGACCGGGAGAGGGCTACGCACAGAACGCAGGGACCGGGAGAGGGCTACGCACAGAACGCAGGGACCGGGAGAGGGCTACGCACAGAACGCAGGGACCGGGAGAGGGCTACGCACAGAACGCAGGGACCGGGAGAGGGCTACGCACAGAACGCAGGGACCGGGAGAGGGCTACGCACAGAACGCAGGGACCGGGAGAGGGCTACGCACAGAACGCAGGGACCGGGAGAGGGCTACGCACAGAACGCAGGGATCGGGAGAGGGCTACGCACAGAACGCAGGGACCGGGAGAGCGCTACGCACAGAACGCAGGGATCGGGAGAGCGCTACGCACAGAACGCAGGGATCGGGAGAGCGCTACGCACAGAACGCATGGATCGGGAGAGCGCTACGCACAGAACGCAGGGATCGGGAGAGCGCTACGCACAGAACGCAGGGATCGGGAGAGCGCTACGCACAGAACGCAGGGACCGGGAGAGCGCTACGCACAGAACGCAGGGACCCGGAGAGCGCTACGCACAGAACGCAGGGACCCGGAGAGCGCTACGCACAGAACGCAGGGACCCGGAGAGCGCTACGCACAGAACGCAGGGACCCGGAGAGCGCTACGCACAGAACGCAGGGACCCGGAGAGCGCTACGCACAGAACGCAGGGACCGGGAGAGCGCTACGCACAGAACGCAGGGACCGGGAGAGCGCTACGCACAGAACGCAGGGACCGGGAGAGCGCTACGCACAGAACGCAGGGACCGGGAGAGCGCTACGCACAGAATGCAGGGACCGGGAGAGCGCTACGCACAGAATGCAGGGACCGGGAGAGCGCTACGCACAGAATGCAGGGATAGGGGTGGCCCATCACATCACCCCCCTCCCCATAGCATCCTACCTGTGCACACAGGAGACCAAGGAGCAGCACTGTTCTGTACAGGGGGCAGGAGCTGGTTAAATTACTCTAAATATTAACAAGCTGGTGATTGGTTACTTAGGGCCTAACAACCAACACCTGTGGGTCAACTTGAAAAGTTAACTTGGCCAGCTCCTCCCCTGCCCTCTGTCCTGGGCTGTGCTGGCTCTCACCCTCCGCTATTCACAGGCTGGGGGGAGGGAGATAGAATAACCAAAAGGCACGGCGGAGGAGGCTGAGGGTGGAAAGAGAAGTACTGGCAGTAGTGGGGGCGGCGGCACAGACCCATTCCGGGTCTATCTGTCATCTACCCGTTGTGGACAGGTAGCCCACGATCGATGGGTTGCCGACCCCTGGATTAGGGTAATAGGCCTATTGCAGTCACCCCCAGCCAATAATGTAGCATGTCCACACTCTGATCCTCATCTCCTTTATTAGGTCTGCAGTTTTTGACCGCTCCTCTCAAGCATTACATATATTGAACATTATGTGTGGCCCTTTGGTAATGCCAGGGGCCACATTTGAGGCTCCCTTTTAGCTCATGAGTTGACAACCGCTTCTCTATGGTAAACCCATCGCAGGAGCTCAGGAACGGGGTGAGATGTGATGCCAAGGGAACAACTTGGACGGCTTCAATGCTTTTGCTGTGAGAAATAAAGTGAGCAGAGTGCCAGCAGCTACAGAGAACAAACAAAGGCTTGTTTTGATAAAGTCATCCCACTTTGTACTTTTTTGCATTCCAAGTCAGACAGCATACTTTGCTTGTTATCCTATGCTTCTGAGTGTAATGAAAGTGGAGATCTCGAGGGTAAGAGCGCACCCTTCTCCCCTATTCCCGACAACACTCTACTAAGGAGGCAGACCTTTTGATTGACAGCACTGGTCTAACTCTGCTTTCCTGAGACAATTGCAGCCACATGTATGAACACAAGCATGCTCACACCAGTGCTCTGTCTCTGCTACTGTTTAGACATATCTGGTCTGTACATATGCATTATTGAGGGACATACACAAGAAGTTATTTTTATTCAACCCAGCGGGCTGAATGAAGAAAAACTGACAGTTCACTGTACTAACACAAAAGGTGTTAGTGCGGCAATCTCCCATGATGTGCTATTGTATTCTGACACACTGATCAGCGCTGATCGGATGCTAGTTTTGCAGAACTTCCCTGTTCAACAGAGACCTGAACACATGGAGTGAAAGTTAGCCGTCCTTGTCAAACCAACAGTTTTCAGCCTGTGTACCCAGCTTAAGAGAGGCTGGGCTAGCAGAAAGAGCTCACTATACCTGGGGGCAATGGAAACTTTGAAAGGCAGTGTACAAAAACATCCATCATGAATGGTCAGGGATCCTTGGTTCTGAATATGAATCTGTATAGTTTTGCATTGAACCTGGACGCCAGAAGATCCACATCCTGTGTTCCCAACTCTCTGTAGAGTTCTTCACCTAGAAGTGTTTTGAAGAGCCCACTCCCCTGGAGTCAGTAGCTAGATAGCTGAGAAAATTGGCCTGACAATTTTCCATGCTAGGCAAGACAGGACAGGGACATGAAGTTCCTCATAAGACAGGATTACTCCTGAGTGGCCCAACTTTTGGTGCCTCCCTGATGATTTATGTACATCACTGCTATGACATTGTCCAATTGAACCCTTACAGGGAGACCACCCAGCTTCTCCAACCAATTCCAGGATATTGAGGGGCAACAACCTCCCCTGTGGTGACCAAGTCTCCTGGACCGAGAAATTGTCCAGAACTCCACCTTAGCCCACAGGCTGGTTTCTGACATTAGGACCCTCCAAAGACAGAGGGAGGGACAATTTTCCCATCACCAGCATTTGCAAAGAGATCCACCACTTCAGAGAGTCTTGTTCTGGGGTGTAACTGCATTGGGAAGTCCAATTACAGTGCCCCCCATCCCATGTCAGCAAGACATTCAGTTGGAGAGACCTGAAATGAAGCTGGGCAAAAGGGACTACCTTGAAGAAAGATGCCAGCTTTTCCAGAACCCTTATGCAAAGCCTAATAGAGGATTTTGCCAGAGTTTGAAGCAACTCCCCCTGAGATCTCAGAGCAAGGCATTTGTCCTAGGGTAGGATCACTCTCATGTCCAGCATCAGATCTAAAGACTCTGGTTTGGGACTAAAGCAGCATTTTTGTATGTTCAGCACCTTTCAATTTAAATTGAACCCCATATATGGAGCAGACTGAATATACGGAGTACGAATAAGCATCAAGACAGATGCTATTACCTCAATGAATACTTTGGGAGTAATGAACAGGCTGAACTAGAGAGCCACAAACAAAGTGGCAGTCTTCCACCACAAACTGTAGGAACCTTTAGTGAAGTAGGAAAATTGAAGTGCGTAGATAGGCATCCTAGATATCCACCAATGGCAGAAAATGTCCTTGTTGGAGCCAGGCTATCGCTGACTGCACCAAAATCTTGGAAAACTAGCTAAAGTAGTTATATCTGTGTAAAGACTACACAGATTTGACCATTACTTAAGAAACTAGCAAAAAAATGATGCTATGTCTAACTGAGAGGGATCTTTTTTGCCAGTGTCCAATTACATGAAGGTGGCAGCATAACCCTATCATATTGGACATGGAGATACCCTGTTGTCCTGGGATGTAGGATAAAGAAATATTCTTTTTTTTATCCCACAAAATGATTGTGGTTTGCAGAGAAAAATGATTATATTTAATTTGTAAAGTGTTATGAGAGTAAAGCTTATTTACTGCTTAAGAACTTTCAATGTCCATAGCCACAGGAAATTTTTATGTATAGGAAAATGATAATTTTACATCAGCTTTATTTAAAATATATTACATAACCTGAAACATTTTCATATATAAAAACATTGTGTTTGTTCGCACCTGGTGATCCCGCTAGTAACAAACTTCCTGCCCTAGAGTGACCATGTTCACCCATTGTACTGTATCTATGGAGGAGCAGTGTTGTCACCCTATGAAAGCAAATGTACTAGGACTACAGACTACACTACACTCCTCCCCATTGACTCCTCTCCATAACACATGATGGATGTATTCTGTTTACAGAGTTGAACTGGGTAAATGCCACTACATAGTGTATGGGACCTTGTAAGCACTCTGGATTTCTGGCAGAATCAGGTACTTTTTTTGCACTTCTAGAATATAATAAAATGTTATATTCAAAATAGTATACTTAAAGTAAACCTGTCATGAGAGGTACAGGATCTGCCACTGTTGACCTTCTAAAAATGCTTGCTGCTTGGTTGTGTCTGGCATCAATACTTTTTGTGCCACTGATTTGGAACATACATACAGTAACTGACTATCACAATTCCTTATCTTGATACAAGAATGCAGGAAGAAAAATGTAACCCAATGCATTATAGGAGAGCTATTGTCACCGCATACACTTTCAATTTCTAACATCAGCACTGTAATATATTGGGTTGCACCGATAGCAATTTTTTAAGACCGAGTACAAGTATCGATACTATCCCCCCACCCCAAGTACTCGCTGATACCGATTACTGATACTTTTTTAAATGTCAAGTGACAATTTTCAAAAGCACAATACAGACCAACGATATCTTCTTTATAATTATGCAGAACTGTAACTGCCAGTGGCACTGATGAGGAGGCCCTAATATGCAGCAGCGCTGATGAGCAATGATAGGTGGCAAAGACTGATGGGCACTGATTTGCAGCACTAATGACTGGCACTGATATGCAGGACTAATAGATGGCACTGACTGATGGGCACTGATGGCTGGAACCAATATGTGGCACTGACTGGTGGCACTGTTTGGTAGGTAGTGGCACTGATAATAATGCAGCACTAAAATAAAATCGATAAGAGTGAGCTGTACACTGCAACGCCCATCTTGATACACCCTGCACTTGGCCTCAGTAAGCCTAGTCAGAATGCAGCAGCGGACATATTGTTACACCCATTCTGCATTCTGACTAGGCTTACTGAGGCCAAGTGCAGGGTGTATCAAGATGGGCGTTGCAGTGTACAGCTCACTCTTATCGATTTTATTTTAGTGCTGCATATGGGCTATTGTTACACCCAGCCCATATAGTATATGGGCTGGGTGTAACAAGATGTCCGCTGCCGCCCTGTGACTGCAGGGTACTGAGGCCGAGTGCAGGGTGTACCAAGATGGGCATTGCAGTGTACATCCTCTGTCGGAAACTCGGGCCGTCACTTCTGTTAATGATTCTGATGGCCCGGGTTTTACCAATGTTGATGGATGGCTGCGACCCACACCCCTGCACCATAAGCTTACCTTCCTCCACTGCAGCCTGCAAGGACTCTCACTGTGTCAGGACCCACGCTCCACCTTCTCCCACCCACTCTGCCTGCCCACTGACTTCTGGTATGCAGGTATTGGGTGAAGCATGAGGAGCATTTGCCCGAGTACAAGTATTCGGGCAAATACTCGGAATCGGCACCGCTACCAATATTAGTATCGGTGCAACCCTAACCAATACAAAACAATTATTACTGACAATCCAGTATAAATTTACTTGAAAAGTTGTCCTCTATGTTGTAAGTTCTGCCTGTCTACTGATCATCTCTTTCCACAACTTCTTGGATTGCCTGCATGCTTTGCAGCCTCTCCTCTGCTGTTTATTTTGAATTTCTAAGGACTACATATCCCATGGTACCATGTATCTGCATACCCAGTGATTAGGGACAGATGATTGGTCCTGGAAGCAATCTGTCTATGTCCAGGGCAAATCATCTGTTCTTAACCGCAGGTACAGAAACAGTGCGAACAGCAGGGGGGTCCAATAAGATTGTCATTGCTTTGTACTGGTTTCCTGACCACAGCAGTTTGCAACCAACTGTGAGTCAAGCTGCAGGAATCTGCTAATGGCCCTAGCAGCAAGCATGAATGAGGCCTATGACTAATCTCCAAGGTAACAGCATTCAGTTGTGCTGAATATATTCAGCTAATTATTACAGTTTCCACTCAAGTGGATTCCCTTGCTATCTCCCCTGTGCTCCCATGGTTTGTTAGCATCTGTCTGATGGCTGGATCACATCCAAACAGCCGCCTACCCTCCAGTGTGTAATTACCACCTTTAAAGCGGGAGTCCGCGTTTTTTTTTTTAAAGCCAGCAGCTACAAATACTGCAGCTGCTGACTTTTAAAATAGTGACATTTACCTGTCCAGTGCGCCCGCGATGTCGGCACCCGAAGCCGATCTCTCGATCGTCTCTCGGGTGCTGCCGCCGCCATCTTGGGTATGGGAATCAGGAAGTGGAGCCTTTCGGCTTCATTTCCCGGTTCCCTACTGCGCATGCGCGAGTCGTGCTGCGCAATAAGGATGGACGCGCTGCCTCTGGGATCTGTGTGTTTCCCAGCAGGCAGCGGGGGACTTTCGGAAAGGGGTGTAATCTACGCCCCTTTCCGCAGAGAGCTATCCCGGAAGTGGGTGCAGATACCTGTACTGTACAGGTACCTGCACCCCCCTCCCCCCTGAAAGGTGCCAATTGTGGCGCCGGAGGGGGGGAGGATTCCAATGAGCGGAAGGTCCACTTTAGGGTGGACCTCCGCTTTAAGACCTGTGCTGAAAGACGTGTTAGCATCAGATGTTGGCATTACCATACAAGTCTATAGGAATGCAAAACCTGCTTGAAGAAGGTCAAATGCTGGGCAGAAAGAAAGTCACCTGCAGGTCCAATGGACCTATCAATGAATTCTGAAAGATCTTAGAAATGTCTCAAACTAATGTCTAAGGCCCCTTTCACATGGGGTGGAACCCATCCAAGTGGAACCGCCTGCTGATCCCCACAGAGCAGGCGGATGACAGGTCCTTGTCTGCTCCACTTTGCAGAGTGGACACAGCCCACTGTTCTCTATAGGGCGGTCGGATGGAAATTCACAGCATGTCGGTTTCAATCGGATTATCATCAGATCTGATGCGCCCAACGGAAGCGAATCTCCATACGTCCATTTTTATTGGACCAGATTGGATGATGGCGGGTGACAATGGGTGGTCGAGACTGTCTGAAAATTGGACAGGCAGACCCGATCGGTACACTGGTGTGAAAAGGGCCTAAGTGATGCCAAAGACCAATAACATGAGCCTGTTAAAACATTCAACAGGAATGATCTAATACGCTTTAGAAGAAAAACTTGGTTACATCGACATGTAAACGAATTATTCTTAAACTAGTCAATGCAAAGATAAGACGATTACGTAACATACCTGAGAGTTGATAGCATACTTGAGGTAAGACAATATCAGAGGGTTGGGTGCTGGTCCAATCATGGCCTGGTCCAAAAGTGCTTCTGCAAAAGAACAACATTTAAATAAGAAATGACAGAACCTTGAAAATGTTCTACCATTGAGCAGGAATGTCCAACAGTTTATAAAATGTAATTTTTTTGAATCATACTTACCTCAGTGGATGAAGCATCGATACGATGCTGCACCTGTCCCCTGGTGCCTCTACACTGAGAACCGAGCGATCGAACACTGCCAATCGATGGGTTTTCAGAAGTTCCCAAGCAGAAAGCTGTTGGCTGTTAGTCACAGCTTTCTGTTCAGCCTCCTCCTCCGCTCATTGGAGCGATGGGATATGGAGGGGGCAGCCGCTCAGGCTCCCAGTCCAAGCACCTGGTGGATCCAGACTTTATTGTCAGGATAACACGGTGCCTGGACTGACTTCTGTGAGGTCAGCAGAGAGCGGACTTCAGCCCACTCTATGCTGAAAATGGGTCACAGGAGTTCAACACGAACTACGTGCCTGCGATCCATAGGAGATGTTTGGCTGGACTTCTTTAATGCACAGTGGCTAAATGGTTAGCAATTCCGCCTAGCAGCACTAGGGTCATCAGTTCAAATACCAACCATGGCACTACCTGCACAGCGTTTGCATATTCTCCCTGTGCCTGCGTGGGTTTCTCCGGGTACTCCGATTTCCACACTCCAAAAGACATGCTGGTAGTCTAATTGGCCCTAGTATGTATGAATGTGGGATAGGCATCTTAGATTGTAAGCTCCTTGAGGGCAGGGACTAATGTGAATATATACTATACTGTAAAGTGCTGTGTAAATTGACAGTGCTACAGTATATAAGTACGTGTAATAAATAAATAATGCAAATTTCTCAGATTGTTTACTGAGGAGTGCAGTTGACCTCCGAGACATCTTTGTTATAAGAGGATGTCCATTATAAAACTGCTTTACCTATATAATATGCCTCCCTATTAGGGACTTAGTCTGTTTTTAGGAATTAGCACAGTGATCTCCAAACTGAAGCTCTTTGCTTTTATCTGGCCCTTGGGGCATTATTTCATTGACTAACACCAATAATGGGGCACTATTCCAACCAATGACATCAACAATGGTGCCCAATAACAACAAATGATGGGCCACAATTCCTCTCCCTGACACCGAAGGTGGGGTATTGTTTGCTCTGATGCGACATTTTCTACTCCTGATGGCCACAGTCCAGCCCCCCCTAAAGCCTGAAGGACAGTACACTGGCTCTTCGCGTGGACAGTTTGGAGACCCCTGCTCTAACAGAAAGAAAAAGCTCAAGGCCTTTCCTTGGGCTATAAATCACCACTGTATTATAAATGCAGTTTAACAAGAAAGAGGGAGCATGTGGGCTATAACGGTACAGGTAAAATACGTAGACAAAAATATATATGCAACAAATTTAGAAAAAATGACAAAAATGTATTTGTACACAAACATTGATATCTAAAATTACAGATGGTATAGTATTTCAAGTAGTTTCGCTGTAAACAGCTTCGTCAGGAAATACAGTAGATACATCTGAAAAGATATAAATATTACATAAGACAAAAACTATTTTTTATATTTAGAAAACAATATAGATGGGGAAACAAAGGTAACAAAATGTTTACCGCAGTGGGCTGCTTACCCCCAATCCAGTGCCATCAGGGCCCAAGGGCCAGCCGGCAGAACCTCCCACGACGGCTGGGGGAGGCGAAAGGGTCCATCTCTTGATAATGACCTGGTCTTTTTCCACAATTTCTTGTCCATTTAGCATACTCTATTTATTCCACCCAGACACCAGCCTTCTGTTCTTTGTGCGTTTGTCTCCCCCATTCGCCACGGGAGGCTCTGCAGGCTGGCCCTTGGGCCCTGATGGAGCTGGATTGGGGGTAAGCAGCCCACTGCGGTAAATATTTTGTTACCTTTGTTTCCCCATCTATATTCTAAATATGAAAAATTGTTTGTCTCATGTAATATTTATATTGTTTCAGATGTAGCTACTTTATTTTCTGACGAAGCTGTTTACAGCGAAACTAGTTGAAATACTATATCATCTGTAATTTGAAATACCAATGTTGTTTGTGTACGAATACATTTTTGTCATGTTTGTTGCATATATATTTATTTGTTTGTCTACATTTTACCTGTACCGTGATAGTCCACATGCTCCCTCTTTATTGTTGGTTTCTGGTTGGGGACCAGACTCACAAATTGCTATTCCATTTAACGTGGATGGTGGTACATTAGGTATAATAAATTTTGTTTACTTAAATTTTTTGTTGTGAGGCCACACAATTATCTAATAAACACAGCTTACACAGATCAGAGCTCAAAGCCGAGTCCACTTAGTCAGCAAGCACAAGCTGCAACAGTGATGGTCAACTTAAATATAATACAGGGCCACACAATAGCAGTGGTTCTTGTGCTTAGAAATGCATTATTTGAGTTAGGTGATAATGCACCACAATGTGTGAAAATTTTAGTCCTGCTGCATTTTTTTTCAATCTATGCTGAAGAGAAAATTGGAGTGATCATTGGTGTCAGTAATCACAATAATTACCCCTCGTGCACGGTTAGTGAAATTTAATACCCCCCCTACTGGTGGTCAATGCAATTGCAGCGAAATTTAACTACACCTACAGTACAGTTTATTTCAGTGATGAGTGCTGCAATGCAAAAAGTATTTTAGCACACGGCACCCCGCTGTCACTCTGTAAAGGGGTGCCTAATAACTGGTGCCCCAGGTCATGCTGGCTGCACACAGAGGGCTGATGGGCTGCTCGCTGGGAGCCACTGAACCAGAACTTCAATTGTGTAGACATTTGTTTTGCAGTCAAAGCCTTATTGAAGTTCATGTCAGATGCCAATAACCAAAGGGTAAGTGCATTAACTGCATGCCATGTAAACACTGGCAGGTGAGCCAAGAGAGCAAGATTCTCTGACTTGTCTACATTTGATGTGTGTAATTTATTGCTTAAAGCATAACTTGTGACAGATATAAAAGGCACATGTAATTCAGCTTTATATTAGTCTCAGTAAGTCAGTTTTTCAAAAGAACAAGATCTCCTTTAAATGCAGTAGTTTAGAGGGTTGAGACAAACCATTTACAACTGACGGATGCTTACAATTATCAGTTTTTATGTATTCATGTAAAACCTTTATTCCAAAAGAAAAAAAAAATAGGATTTGTATAACAGCTTACCTGTAAAATCCTTTTCTTTGAAGTACATCAGAGGACACACAGCCATAGTAGTTACTATGTGGGTTATAGGCCACCTTCAGGTGATGGACACTGGCACGCCCTAAAGACAAAAAGTGCACTCCCTATATAACCCCTCCCAGTACTGGGAGTACCTCAGTTTTGTAGCAAAGCAATACACATGTATACCAAAGAAGGGAGGGACCTCTTTGTCCCATGATGTACTTCAAAGAAAAGGATTTTACAGGTAAGCTGTTATCATACATCATGGGACACAGAGCCATAGTAGTTACTGTGTGGAATGTCCCATAGCATTGCCAAAAGAAAGGAGGGAGACACAACAAAAGTAGGGCACCAAGAGACAAGAGGACTTATACTGCAGTAGATTGCGCCCAAAGGCGATATCCTCATGACCTTTTACATCTACTTGATAGAATCTGGTAAATGTATGGACTTGAAGACCAAGTTGCAGCATTGCAGATCTGAGCCATGGAGGCCTGGTGATGCACTGCCCAAGAAGCACTAACAACCCTGGTGGAGTGTGCTTTAACCACTTGAGATCCGCGCTATAGCCAAATGACGGCTACAGCGCGGATCTCCTTTGCCGGGACTACGTCTATTGCCAGTGCCCACCTGCCCCCTGCAGTGCCAAATGTTTAAAAAGTGCCCCCCGTCAGTGCCACCCAGCAGTGCCCACAATCTGCCTCAAAGGTGCTGCACCCCAGTTCCACTTATCCGTGCCCATCAGTGTCATCTACCAGTGCCCAGCAGAGCCACCCATCAGTGCCCAGCAGTGCCACCTATCAGAGCCACCTATCAGTGCCACCTATCAGTGCCCATCAGTCCCATCTATCAGTGGTACCTATCAGTGCCCATCCGTGCCACCCATACGTGCCCATCTTTGCCCATCAGTGCCGCCTTATCTGTGCCTATTAGTGCCGCCTTAACTATGCCTATCAGTGCCCACCAGTGCAGCCTATCAGTGCCCACCAATGCAGCCCATCAGTGCCCACCAGTGCAGCCTATCAGTGCCGCCTAATCAGCGCACTTCAATGAAGGAGAAAAATGACCCGTTTGCAAAATTTTATAACAAACTATTAAACATGAATTTTTTTTTTCATCTTTTTTTGTTTGTTTAGCAAAAAATAAAACTCCGAGCTGTAACTAAATACCACCAAAAGAAAGCTCTATTTGTGGGAAAAAAATGATAAAAATTTCATTTGGGTACGGTGTTGTATGCCCGCGCAATTGTCATTCAAAGTGCATCAGCGCTGAAAGCTCAAAATTGGTCTAGGACTGAGGGGGGTTTAAGTGCCTAGTAAGCAAGTGGTTAAAGAGGAAGTAAACCCTGATGAGTTTACTTCCTCTTTCATTCCCTGCAAAGGCAAAGCATAATGGACTACTATGCATCGCATAGTAGCCCATTATGTGTCACTTACCTGACACAGGAGCCAGCGATGTCACCGCTGTCCCCTGTAGTCCGGCGCATCGATCTTCTAGGTGGGGCCTCGCTGCTCTGCCGCTGTCATTCGGCGAAGCCGCAATGACGTCACTCCCGCGCATGCGCACAGGAGCCGACACGCGCGGCATCTTCATCACTGACGGTGCCGCGCTCAGTGCGCCTGCGCGCCGTAGACAACGGTGCCTGTCTTTCACCAAATATCTCCTAAACCGTGTAGGTTTAGGACATTTCTTGGACCTACAGGTAAGCCTTAATCTAGGCTTACCTGTAGGTCAAAGTGTGTTGTAAGGGTTTACAACCACTTTAATATGAAGAGGAATTTTCCTCTTTAAACCATAAGCTTGACACTTGACGAATCCATTTAGAAACAGTAGATCTCGATGCTGCCTGTCCTCTTTTAGGACTGCCTAGCAACACAAAAAAAAAAAAAAAAAATCGGTTTTACGAATCTGAGCGGTCACTGTCAAATAGACCTTGACCGCTCTCACCACATCAAGAGAATGTAGTAACCTCTCTTCCACAGAACGAAGTTCTGGAAAAAGAACAATATCCTGGTTTAAATGAAAACCTGATACTACCTTCTGTACTAATTTAGGATGAGGCTGCAATAAAACCTTATCCTTATGAATAATCAAATATGGCTCTTTACAAGAAAGAACAGCCAACTCTGATACTCTTCTTGTAGAAGATAGGGCAACCAAGCAAATTATTTTCCTCGTCAAGAGGACTAAGGGAATATCTTGTATTAGCTAAAAAGACTGTTTTTGTAATGCTGACAGGACTAAATTTAAGTCCCAAGGGCTCAGGTGGGGCCTAACTGGAGGATTAATCCGTGTTGCCCCCTGAATAAAGCTACGAACCAGAGAGTGTGAAGCAAGTGGTGGTTGAAAAAACACTGATAGGGCTGACACCTGGCCTTTGATAGTATTCAGGGTGAGCTTCATTTCTAATCCCATCTGTAGGAATTCAAGGATCCTACCTATGACATATTTCCTGGGGTGCCAACCCCTGGATTCACACCAGGAGACATATGCCTTCCAGACTATAATATATGACTCTGGAGGCCGGCTTCCTAGCATTAACCAAAGTAGAAACTACTGAAGCTGACAGCCCAGTCTTTCAGAATGTGGGTCTTAATATCCAAACCATTCAATTTAGTGTTTGTAAGGATGGATGGAATACCAGACCTTGCGAGAGAAGGTCTTGGCCACAGAGGTAGGGTCCAAGGGTCCCCTACCACCATCTTTATGATCTCAGGCAAACCAAGATCTCCTGGGCCACAAGAATCACCTCCTTCCCTTCTTGCTTGATCCTGCAAAGAAGGCGCGGAAGCAGAACAGAACAGGAGGGAATGCATAGATTAGTGAAAACTGATCCCATGGAAAAACCAAGGCATCTGTTCTATATGCCAACGGATCCCTTGTCCTTGACACAAAGTTGTCAATCTTGTTGTTGAACCTGCACGCAAACAGATCCACGTCTGGAACTCCCCATCTTTAACGTATTGACAGAAAGATGTCGGGGTGAAGGGACCATTCTCCCAGGAACAATTGTTGGCGACTCAAGTAGTCTGCCTGCCAACTCTCTATTCATGGAATGAAAATTGCCGATAGGCAAGGAATGTTTTCTGCCCAAGATAGAATATGATTCACCTCTTTCTGGGCTGCAAGACTTCTCATGCCCCCTTGGTGATTGATCTAGGCCACTGCTGTGGCATTGTCAGATTGTATCCAGACAGGACAATTCCGTAGTCTGAGCGTCCAGGCGTACTGCCTGAATCTTTAGAATATTGATGGGCAAGGTGCTCTCTGATTTGGACCATTTTCTTTGGACAGACGCTTCTTCCAGGACTGCTTCCCAGCCCAGAAGGCTGGCATCGGTTGTTACCACCTTCCAGGTGACTGGTAGAAAAGATTTTTCCTTTTTGAAGATTCCTGGATATCAACAACGAATTGAGGCTCTGACGCACTTCGGGGGGTAGACGCATTGGGAAGTCCAGAGCGTGGACCTTGGATCTCGTTCCAAGTTGACAGAATACGGTTTTGCAGCAGTCTTGAATGAAACTGCACATAAGGAACGGCCTCGAAAGAAGCCACCATCTTTCCCAATAACTTCATGCAAAGTCGAATAGAAGGACTCTTCTTTGTTTTGACCAACTAAACCAGTTCCTTTATAGAACCGATCCTTTCCTGGGGCAAAAACACCTTCTTCTGAACTGTATCTATGATCAGCCCCAAGTACTGCAATCTCCTTGATGGTTTTAAAGAGGATTTCTCTAGGTTGAGAATCAAACCTAGGTATTCTAGGTAGCTGACTGCAGCAACAAACTTTGGTTTAAGAGTTTTACCGACTGATCTATCAAGAGTAGATCATCTAAGTAGGCTAGTATCGTTATACCTTGAGCCCTTAACCTAGCTAAAGGAGGAGCCAGGACCTTTGGAAACACTTGAGGTGCAGTAGCTAGACTGAAAGGCAGAGCTACAAACTGAAAATTACGATTTTCTACCTCGAAGCGTAGAAATTTCTGGTGAGCGGGGAAAATGGGCATCCTTGATGTCGATTTATGCCAGAAATTCTCCCCCTTGTAGGATGGAGACTACTGATTGGATTGCTCCATGTGAAAGGAACGGATATTCAAAAACTGGTTTAGATCTTTGAGATCTAAAATGGGTCTGACATCCCCGTTTGGTTTTGGAACCGTGAAAAGGTTTGAATTAACCCTAATCCTTGCTCTTCCAAGGGGACCACCAATATCACTCTTTGAGATAAGAGATGGTCCAAAGCTAGAAAGAGAGACTTTTTTTTCACTGGATCTCTGGGAATGTTTGATCTGAGAAAACGAGACGGGAATTCTCTGAACTCTAGTTTGTAACCTGGAGAAATTGAGGAAGCAGCCTATCTGTCTTGACATTGTTCCTGCCAGACCCTTGAAAAGTGTAGAAGCCTTCCCCCACTCGAGTGAGCGGAGGCACCCCTTCAAAAGGAGGCTTTAGTATTTTGTTTTGTGGGTTTCCTCCCCCAGGTCCTCTCCAAATAACCGTTCAACATGAAATGGGAAACTAGCCAACAGCTTTTTGCATGGCGCTTCGCCTGCACAATTTTTCAACCATAGGAATCTATGCACATGTACCAGCTCTAGAATGAGCTGTGAGGCATGGAGAATAGAATCTTTCATAGCGTCTCCTGTAAAACACAGGGCTTCTGCTATACCAGCCAAATCCTGGGCCTGCTGATCAGGAATAACATTGAGTACCTCTATAAACTGGTCCTTTAAGGACTGAGATACTCCGATCTCTGCCAGCACAGGCTGAATGACAACCTGCGAGCGAAATATCATTTTTAAAAAGGAATTCCAACTTATCTGTTGGATCCTTTAGCATATGAGCATCTTTACTCGTGACCAACACCTTAGACATTGGGGAAAAAAAAAACGGAGGTACTCCAAGTAGTGAGAGGGGTTATATAGGGAATGCACTTTTTGTCTTAGGGCGTGCCAGTGTCCATCACCCGAAGGTGGTCTATAACCCACATAGTATCTACTATGGCCCGTCATGTATGATAAGAAAAAGCTATTGCTGTAACTACAGTGCGAGTTGAAAGTTTGTAGTTGTAACTAAATCCAACACTCCCCTTCCCCCAGATTAACAATGTTAATGTCCAAATGTGCACCCTGTGCTCATTCATCCAGAGTGGGGGTATGTCACTGACCAGATCACTAGGTGAAAAAAAAAGCCTAAAGAAAACGAATGCAGCCACCACAGCTAATGATTGGAAAGCTGTAATATATTGATACATTTTTGATTTTGGGTTTAATACCACTTTATTAATCACTCAGGGACTTGGAAGCTCCTAGGGCATTCTGAGATATTTGCGTCACTCTAAAGTGGAACATCTTGCCCGACCCCTAAAGCTCAACTTCAGCCACTGGCCAGAAACATTTTGTTCATTTTTTAATACAACATGTAAGTGTAAAAACCTTTATTGGGGTTTTATATTGCTATGTAGGAATCCATTTGTAGAGGTATCCCCTCATCTCCTGTGCCTGTGACACCAGGACGAGAAATAAGGGAACATAAAATCACCAGGACATGAAGATACCAACAATAAAAATCCAACAGAATTTCTCAATTTAACCCATTCTTCTTAAAGCTGAACTCAGATATAAAAGACACACATTAAAGTGGTTCTAAAAGGTCCAAGGTTTTTTTTACCTTCATGCATTCGATGCATAAAAGGTAAAAAACCTTGTGTGCAGCCCCCCCAATACTTACCTGAGCCCCATCTCAATCCAGCGATGTGCGTGAGAGCAGTGTCTCTCTCGGGTTTCATCCCTCTCATAGGCTGAGATAGCAGCTGGAGCATTGACTCCCGCTACTGTCAATCACAGCCTGTGAGCCAATGAGGAGAGTGCAAGTGCAGGGCCAAGCTGTACAGTCGTGCTGGGAGTGTAAAAGTGAGAAGAAGCACAAGGAAGCCTATCAACTCGTGTGCTGGCAAGAAGAATGCTCACAGGAGTAGGCAGGGAGAAGAGCTCCCCACTGTGCTGCTTCTCCTTTCGCTGTCCCCATCATAGGCTGTGGTGGGTCCAGGACAACCTGGGCTCAGAGGAAACTGGTTGAAAAACGCTGGCCCTCAGATACCTAGTGGCAGAAAAAAAACAGTGCTTCAGGGGAAATTTCTGCATTGAAGGTGAATATTGCAGCATAACCTGGTTCTTATTTTGACTTTCAATTTTTTTTATTACTTATTTTGGCTGGAGTTCTGCTTTAATTGTTTCTGTTGATGTGGAAGAGAAGAGATTTCCCATACAGCTTATCCCTCTCCTGTCCCAATGAGGATACAGACCCCCAAAACAAATGTATTACTTTGCGAGAAAAAAAAAAAAGTTTTAAGCACAAGCCTGACATGATATTTTATATGTATATTTGCCAGTTAAACATAATAACAATCCTTTTCCCACATTTCCTGGCTGCCACAATCTGACCATTAATTACTGCCAAACATGCACTTAGTTTAGTTTTTAGTTTTTTTTTAATCGGCACCAGGGACGGTAATTACATTAAAGGGAAGTTTAACTTTAGTAGCATGTTACACCCATATTCAGAATGTAAGGCTGGCCATACATTATACAATCTTCCTTTAGATTTGCCAAAACCATAAAAATACAAAAAGGTCAAACACTTTCATTTTGCATGCAAACAGGCAGACCCCTGCACTACATAATTGAAGGTAAATCTAAAGGGAATTGAATAAGAACATTGTATAATGCAAGGATCGACAAATTCCAGGTGCCGGGTCCTGGCGCCTGCTTAGACCCCCCGCTATTTATGCTATGTGGGCTTGGGACCGGCATAGTTGTGCCGCCAGGAAGAGGAGAGGGAGAAGAGCGGACGCATGTCTGCTCTCCTCCCCTTCTTGTTGCTGACCGGAAAATGACGTGTGTGTGTGTGTGTGTGTGTGACGTCACTTCCGGGTCCCCACTGACAGTTTCCCCTCCCATTAAGACAAGGAAAGAATGTAATTTAGTGCGATGTGCATTGGATTACATTCAAGGGAGACATCCAGAGTCTTTTGGACCTTGGATGTCTTATTAACCACTTGCCTACTGGGACTTTTACCCCCCTTTCCTGCCCAGGGCAGTTTTCAGCGCTCTCATACTTTGAATGACAATTGCCTGGTCATGCAACACTGTACCCAAGTGAAATATTTAGAATTTTTTTCATACAAATAGAGCTTTCTTCTTTTTGAAAAAAAGACCAAAAATTTTGAAAAAACAAAAACTTCATAGTTTGTTATAACATTTTGCAAACAGGAAATTTTTCTCCTTCAGCAAAAGGGTTAAAGAATAAGTTCACCTTTGGGAACATGTTACACTCATAAGTTTTTTTTAGTAAAAAAAAATAAAAAATAATAAAAAATGTCACTCTCGAGATGTGTAAAGCTGGTAGAGACATCCCCAAAAAGACTTGCAGCTGTAATTGCAGAGAAAGGAGGTTCTACAAAGTATTGACTCAGGGGGCTGAATACAAATACACACCACACTTTTCACATATTTGTAAAAAATGTGAAAAACATTTATCATTTTCCTTCCACTTCACAATTATGTGTCACTTTGTGTTCGTCTATCACATAAAATCCCAATAAAATACATTTAAGTTTTTGGATGTAACATGACAAAATGTGGAAAATTTTAAGGAGTATAAATATTTTTCAAGGCACTGTACCTGTAGCAATATCCAAGTCCCAATCATTACACTCAAATACTAAGCTGCTGTGATGGGCAAAGCCCCACATCTTCCTGTTAGCGTTGGAGGTGCTTCACAGACCTCCAAAACATTCCTATTGGTCCATCATTATGACGGGATGCTTCAAAGACTGTGGCTTCATGCAAATGGCCGTACAGAGGTCTTACAGCATGCAGAGCCTGCATACTGATATTCCCAGGACCTGCTGCAGAGTACAGCCACCTGTTAAGATGCAATAGAAGAGGCCGCTGTATGTGGGTGTGAGCCAGGGCTGGTAAAACACTTCCATGTGCATTGGCATGTGATCTGTGAGCACACTATTCAGAGCATACATTAGTACATATGGGGGTGCTTTAGGCAATACTTTTTTACCACATACTTTCCTATTGCATCTCAATAAGCATCTGTACACGGTGATGCGGGTCAATGAAACCCCAGTATGCAGGTCCTGCACAAACCTGTGCATAAGGCCTAACAGTAATATGCCCATGGCAGGAGGAGTGGGCAGGCAACCATACTACATGAAAGTAACATTTTATACGTCACAACTGCCCAGCATTCAAGTATAAGGTCAGAAGCCAGAGTCTTCTGCAGATATATGTACTTCAAAGCACATGTTGCTATACTAATAGAGGTCAGTGAGTGGCACCTTGTAAAAGAGAATGCAAAGTACTTATCTGTCCAATGAGCGACAATGGAAATCTTCATTCACTATAGAGCTCTGAGACGTGTTAACATGTCCACACGCTCTTAAACAGCGGCAAAAGCTTGTTTGCTGCCTGCCGCACAGGTAAGTTATTTACCTATTCTCTTACAGGGTTTTAACGCTTCTGGATTGACCAAAAGGTGAATTATCAGTTCTGGATAGATTCAACTGAAGTGCAATATTGAACCTGAGCGGTCGGGTGACTTTCAGTTTAACTGACCTGCTAGGTTCAAGATATCCCATGTTACTCCTTTGGGAAAGAATCTCTTCATATTGATAGCCCATTGGTAGTCGCTCCATCTCTCCTTCCAGGCCTGCAGGATGGCCTGCTTCAGATTCATTAACTTCATGGTTCAGACCTGTTTAAAGGAAAAAATATCTAATGTTACATCCATAAGTTTAGACAATCTTAAGTCATGATTTAACCTGTTTTTTTTATTTTTTTTAAACCCGTGGTGGTGCGTAAACACCTAACCACCTCACAATCAGCCGAAGCGGATCACCGAGTACTAGGTGAGGGGCTCTCCCAAAGAGAGACCCACTCAGTTAAGGGCAGAAGGAAACCTAATGACCGCACATCCTCCCCTTAGACTTCAGGGTAGGCCCAAGGAGCCATACCTTCCATCCTAGTGAGAAAGAAAGACAAAATTGCAAGTGATAAAACAGTGAGAAAAAATAAATAGTGTAGGTGCACTGGCTAGGCCTTGCGACCTGGTAGCAAAAATTGCCCTGGACTTAGCCAAAAGGCCTACCCCATGGAGGTCCAGTGCAGAAAAACTCATTGTAATGTGACCTTTTTCCTGTTCACACAGTGAATTTTCCAAGGTCCACATGTTACTAAGAGCACCCATAGGCAACTAACTCCCAGGGGCACAGACACCATGGGTTCTCTGCTTTCCCAGCCAATGGGCAGGCCATGTAGTCTCCTTCAATCTGGAGGAACTGGGCCCCTCCAGTCTTCCTCGGAGAATTACCACTGTGCCCCACATCCCATGGGCACCCCAATTTTTGTTCCAGCCAGTTCTACCCTTCAGAGCCCGAATAATACCAGCAGGCACCCTTACTAGACACTTCTTTTCTTAAGACATTTACACTCTGGATAGAGGAGCAATACAGCTACCTTTGTAAAGCAGTCATGTCAATCTGGGGAGAAGGTACTACTAGATTAGCAGGACTCAACTAACAAATTAAAAATTGAACTCCAGCTAATACCTTTTAAGCTGTTACAGCAACAGCTTTCTTTTTACATACATGAATAAAAGCTGGTCAATTACATTTCTCGCATGATTCTCCCATCATTAATTAGAAAATAGTTTGTTTTTCAAAAAATTTCCAACGTGTCAGATTACTCAAATTTGATTGCCGTATGAAAATCGGCTGCTGCTGAACTCCGAACTAAAATTCTTTGATAGAATTTTCTTTCGAAAATCTTTTCTAAATTCGACCCATGTATGGCCTGCCTAAGTTCCACCCAAAAGTGGAACTTCCACTAATCTGTCTTCGCCCCCCCCCCCTCCTCCTCCTCCCCTCCGAGGATACCTCTTTGACAGGTATCCTGTCCCCACTTGCGTGAGTCTGGCGCATTAACGCAGCAGCTCAGCTCCCTCCTCCTCCTTGCCCCCCCCCCCCCCCCACTGGGCCAGTAGGAGAGTGCAGCGGTGCGGCATGAGCAGTAGGGACCCAGTGTGAAGCCGTAATGCTACACTGCCAAGTTCCGTTACCCGCAATGGTGGTGGTAAAATCAGCTGCAGTGCTGACAACGCTGGACTCCAGCACAGGTAAGTGTCCTATTATTAAAAATTAGCAGCTGCAGTATATGTAGCTGCTGGCTTTTAATTTTTACAGGGGTGGGCAGACCTCCTCTAAGTTGAGAGCACAAGCAACTGTCACAGTTAGCATTCATGCCTTAAATGTTACTTTTTTTCTGAAACAGTTAAAGTGGAAGTAAACCCTCCTATTGTTTTCAGCCAAGGAAGCTGCCATCTTGACCTCCCTTTAATCTTTAACTGCAATGAAGCTGCACATGTGATCAGTTATGACTTCAGCCATTGGATGGTTTGACAGTTTGATTGAGAGCACAACCAATGTGACAGTTAACATTTCCAGCATGCCGGGAACGTAACTGTTTTTTCAAACTGTTAGATCGATGGGTTTACTTCCGCTTTAATCAATGGGTTTAGTTCTGCTTTAAATATGTCTCAAACTGCCAACTGCCACCTTGGTCTGTTAAAAGGAAGTTGAAAAATGTGATTTATGGGTGGGATCACCAGGTGAATATAAAGGGAAAAAAAAAAAACAATGCAGCCACTACATCTAGCATTGGTAAGCTGCAATATAATAAGCTAATTACTGCTTTAATAATAATGATAGGATGAACGCACCAGAGGAGATGAAAAGTGTCCGACAGAAGGCATTCAGGGAATTTACCACCACTGGAGCGGGCAGAATCTGGAGCAGCTGTGCATAGCAACCAATCAGCTTCTGTTTTTCATTTTTAAAGTCTAAAAAGCGGAACTAAACCCTCCTATCCTTTACAGACAAGGAAGTTACCATCTTGGCCTCTGCTAGATTTGCAGCTGCCATGATGCTCCACATTTTATGAAACCAGCCATTTGATGGATTGACAGCTCAGTTGGGAAGCAAGCAACTGTTGACAGCCATCATTCACAGCATGCCTTGAATTTAAGTGGTTTGAGAAACAGTTAAATTATATTTACTTCTGTTTTAACAAGCTGGAAACAGAAGCTGACTGGTAACGATGCACAGCAGCTCCAGTTTTCTTAAATTTCCCCGATTGTGTTTGTCATGTCTTCATCTATGGCTGAAAAAAGTTCATTGGGAGGAAACAAAAAAGCAAAAAAAAAAAAAAAAAAAGATTTGACGGAGGTGCAGCTTTTTTATACTTGGACATGGCAAAGGACTACAGATGGGTGGGATGATGTCACCCACAGGATTAAAGGGTAACGTGACCCGTACTCTTTCCAGATCTGAACCCCTCTTCTGGGTCAGTGCCCGGGAATGTAATGGAGCCATGGGGTCAGTATAACAGCCAAGTAGAGATGGGCTCGGGCATGTTCAGGATCCTAGTCCCAACCCACCTGCCGATTCCGCCAGGAGTCTGACAATGCACACCGCTAATCACATGCAATGGGACATTTACTGGTCTGACCGGGAAATGTCTCACTGCCTGTGATTAGCGCTGTACAGTGTCAGACTCCTGACAGGATCGGGCATGTGGGCGGGGACTAGGATCCTGAACAAGCCCCAGCCCATCTCTATAGCCAAGCAGCTGGATAAAGTGTAAGTACAGGAAAACCCCTTTGTTTCTTCATTTTTTTTTTCAGTGTAGGGAAGGTTTGTAACCCCATATTGAGTCTTCAAAGCTGTCAGTGTCCGAGCTGGGAAAAACCACTAGACAGAAAGTGATGGAAAATCAAACATGTTTGCATTGTCACAGAACAGGTATAGAGGGAGAATCATCCAATGAAATTGAGGGAAGGGCGGAAGGAGGTCTGTCTGAATTCCCCCCACTAGATATCCTCTCACTTCCTGTTACATATCTAAAACAAGAAGTAGAAAGATATGCCCCCATGGGGACACAACAATAGGAAAGAGCTCAGGAGTGTTTGGATTCTAGTGCAAACCCACCAGGAATCTGTCACCTGTACTGGGCCAATGATAAGTGGCGGGGTTGCATGTATAGTATTGTATACGTGTGGCCACAGGGAGGGGAATTCCTCAGCCACCTATGATTAGCCCAGTGCAGGTGAGAGCAGATTGGAAGCCTTGCTTTAGGATCTGAACACACACACACAAGCTCATTCCTACACAGCAAGCTCAAAACGAACTGACAGCAGGTTTAACCCTTCACTACCCCATCCAAAACTAAAAAAGTGTTGGCTTTACATTCATTTGAAAGCGCATCTTCACTGTAAAGTAAACCCCCCTATCGTTTTCAGCCAAGGAAGCTGCCATCTTTGCCTCTGTTTAATATAAAACTACCATGATGCTGCACATGTGATCAGTCATGACACCAGCCATTGGATGGTTTAACAGTTTGAGTGAGAGCACAACCAATGGGAGCGTAACATTTCCGGCATGCCCCGGAAATTAAACTGTTTTATGGATGGGTTTACTTCCGCTTTAAAGAGGAACCGCAGTCTGTTGACATCATTTGTACTAGAAACATCTTTGCAATTTTGAACTACTTATAATATATACACACACACACAAAAGTGAGTACACCCCTCACGTTTATGTAAATATTTTATTATATCTTTTCATGTGACAACACTGAAGAAATTACACTTTGCTACAATGTAAATTTGCTGTCCCCTCAAAATAACACACAGCCATAAGAGCCCTTTCACACTGACAGCGCGGGGGCGTCGGCAGTAAAACGCTGCTAAAACTAGTGGCGCTTAACAGTCGTTTTAGAGTCCCTTTTCAGACAGTAGTGGGGCGCTTGACCCCCGCTAGCGACCGAATAAAAGTATTAAAAAAGAGCCAGCAAAGGGCCGCTGCCCATTGATCTCCATGAGCAGGGGCGCTTTATGTACTGTGACATACTGAAGCAGAGCATGATCCCCTCCCTATATAATAAAATATTTACAAAAATGTGAGGGGTGTACTCACTTTTGTGAGATGCTGTATATACTGTAATTCTGTACTTGCCAAATATGCTGCAGAAATCTCCCTCCATTCAGTCTAGCTGCAACCATTTTAACTGTGGGAAGCTGAACTGCTGCCCGTTCACTTCCTGGATTTGCGCGCGCGCGCGCACACACACACACACACACACACACACCTGTAGCTCTCATTGGCCCTATTATGACTCATGCCCCCCTTCTTTCCAGGCAAACTCTCACGAGAGTGAGAGAGAGAGCTGTACATGATGTCATAAGCCTAGGCACCATGACCAGACAATTAACAGGAATTGGGCTGTATAAGGTATTCACTGGCAGAAAAAAAATGTTTTACTATCCAAAGTTAAAACAACAAGGGCAGAAGATTTAAAAGAGAAGTATGTTTTTTTTTTTATTATTTTAGTTTCATACTTCCCTATGGGGATGTAGCATCAGACCGATGCTGTATCTGTCCCCCGCCGTCTCTGCAATGAGAACCGAGTCATCGAACATAGCCGATGGCTCGGTTTTCACAGATCTCCAAGAGGAAAGCTGCTGACTGTCAGTGTCTCTCCTCTCTGCTTCTCCACGCTCATCGGAGAGCTGAGCTGTGGAGGGGAGCGGCTGTCTAAGCAAGACTGCCATCAATCAAGGCAGCTGGGCACACATCGGCAGCACTGATAATCAATATGCATGTCTCTTTTACACAAGCCGGTTATCAGCTTTTTTTTTTCTTCTCTTCTCATGCGGTCAGCGTGAGGAAAGGAGTGCTGATAACTGGCTTCCATTTACATCCGTGATCAGCTGTGATTGGACACAGGTGATTACATGGTAAAGAGCCGCTGATTGACTCCTTATCTCAATCTGTGATCGGCAGTGCGCTGACCTCGATACCAGGAGGCCATCATAGACAGCCTCTCAGAACTAGCCCTCCACACTGTAGCTGTCATTCGACTGTAGCACGGTTGGCAAGTGGTTAATTTTTAATAGCCAAAGCAAACTCCACCATCCATCTCTCCATGCTGTTTGTTGCAGGATCACTTTGAAAAACACCCCCTAGCAAAAAATTGCATTTGAAAGGCCGCTGGGCAAATCCAGTGCGACATAAAATATTGCAGCAATTGACATTTTATTCCCTAGGATCTCTGTTAAAATATATGTAATGTTTGGGGGGTTCCAAATCATTTTCTAGCAAAAAAAATGTAACTTAAGAAACAAGTGTCGGAAAAATATTTAGACTTTAAGTGGTTAAACTTCCTGCATTTACAGGTTGTTAAAAGCTTGGCAGTCTGCCTGGATTTCTTCTTTACACACAAAAGTTTCTCCATTTGATTTAAGAAGCGTTACAATGTTTCATGTTAAAAACTTGGCAGAATGCCCGGATGTTTTCTTTTGACAGCTGAGTGAGCAGATAAGTCTCTCCACTTGTTATATGAAAGAACCAGCAAATTCTGCAATAGAGATGTCAGGTGGGGTTAAATCGAGATCACGATTTTTTTTAACGATTAACTGTGCAGCTCTAGGACACAAACAGCTATAACACCTGGCAAGTGTGACACTCCATCTTCACTTAAAAACTAAAAAAGTTTTGCCTTTAGTTTTACTTTGATATACACACTACAACCCAATGTATGAGAATACAGCCCCTTCCGTACCCCCCCACGTATGAGAATACAGCCCCTTCCGTACCGCCTCTCAATGTATGAGAATACACCCCCCCCCCAATGTATGAGAATACAGCCCATTTCGTACCCCCTCCCCAATGTATGAGAATAAAGCCCCCCCCCCAAAGTATGAGAATACAGCCCATTCCGTACCTCCGCTCAATGTATGAGAAACCAGCACCCCAATGTATGAGAAACCAGCACCCCACGTATGAGAATACAGCCCCCCCCCCCCACGTATGAGAATACAGCCCGTTCCGTACCCCCCCAATGTATGAGAATACAGCCCTCCCCCCCCACGTATGAGAATACAGCCCGTTCCATACCCCCCAATGTATGAGAATACAGCCCCCCCCCCCACGTATGAAAATGCAGCCCGTTCCGTACCCCCCCAATGTATGAGAATACAGCCCCCCCCCACACGTATGAGAATACAGCCTGTTCCGTACCCCCCCCCCCCCATGTATGAGAATACAGCCCCTCCCGTACCCCCCCCACGTATGAGAATACAGCCCCCCCACACGTATGAGAATACAGCAAGTTCCGTAACCCCCCCCCCCCCATGTATGAGAATACAGCCCCTCCCGTACCCCCCCCCACGTATGAGAATACAGCCCATTCCGTACCCCCCCAATGTATGAGAATACAGCCCGTACCCCCCCACACGTATGAGAATACAGCCCGTTCCGTACCCCCCCCCCCCCCAATGTATGAGAATACAGCCCGTTCCGTACCCCCCCCCCAATGTATGAGAATACAGCCCTCCCCCCCACGTATGAGAATACAGCCCTCCCCCACGTATGAGAATACAGCCCCTCCCGTACCCCCCCCCCCACGTATGAGAATACAGCCCCCCCCCACACGTATGAGAATACAGCAAGTTCCGTAACCCCCCCCCCATGTATGAGAATACAGCCCCTCCCGTACCCCCCCCCCCCCACGTATGAGAATACAGCTCCTCCCCCCCACGTATGAGAATACAGCCCGTTCCGTACCCCCCCAATGTATGAGAATACAGCCCGTACCCCCCCACACATATGAGAATACAGCCCGTTCCGTACCCCCCCAATGTATGAGAATACAGCCCGTTCCGTACCCCCCCCAATGTATGAGAATACAGCCCGTTCCGTACCCCCCCCCCCAATGTATGAGAATACAGCCCTCCCCCCCACGTATGAGAATACAGCCCTCCCCCCACGTATGAGAATACAGCCCGTTCCGTACCCCCCAATGTATGGGAATACAGCCCGTTCCATACCCCCCCAATGTAGGAGAATACAGCCCTCCCCCCCACGTATGAGAATACAGACGTTCCGTACCCCCCCCCCCCCCCCAATGTATGAGAATACACCCCCCCCACGTATGAGAATACAGCCCGTTCCGTACCCCCCCCCCCCAATGTATGAGAATACAGCACTCCCCCCCAATGTATGAGAATACAGCCCGTTCCGTACCCCCCCAATGTATGAGAATACAGCCCGTTCCGTACCCCCCCAATGTATGAGAATACAGCACCCCAAAGTATCAGAATACAGCCAGCCCCCCAATGTATGAGAATACAGCCCCCCTATATATAGGCGCAGTATGCACACACTAGTTATAGGTGAGTATTATATGTACAGGACGTATACACAGCACATCCAACACACAGTCAGCTGCCTAGGAAGGAGACCTTCCAGCGAGCTCCACACGTACACCATTCATCGTCCCGCTGATCTACAGGCAGACTGAGAGATGCCAGCCATTACATTATATCCCCCCATCCTCCCCTCTCACCTCCGATCACTACACTCTCACTCTTCTGAATAGGGAACCGCCATGACAGCTCCGCCCACCCGCTTACTCTGTGTCGCCTGCCGATGACGTCCTGAGGGGGGGGGGGGCGGCGACGGATCATGGGAGTTGTAGTTCAGATCAATGGACTGGGCGCCGCTCTGTTCTGGCGGGGAGTGTTGGGTCACGTAAGCTATTCTATCATATTGTGTCCCCCATCAATAGTGTCCGCTGTGTACTCCTCACCTCAGAGGGAGCTGTGCGGGTACATTGTGGTTGTGAAACACCACACAACATGCAATGGCCTTATTACATTTTATATCTTATAATATTGTGTGAGAAATGCAAGGTTTATTTTCAGTGTGTCATTTATCACACATGGGACTATTGCTGTTTGTTTTTGTTTTTTTGTACAGCAGCTTGTATTGGAAATTCCTGTTGTGAAGGATATTTGTTTTGAAATTAAAGTGGAGGGCCACCCATTAAAAATTAGAAAAAAATCTTTTAAAAAAAAATGGAAATTTTTTTTATTTTTTTTTTTACTTACCAGAAATGCCTGTTGCTAGGCACATCATCCTAATCTGCCTCTTCCTCCTCCGCGGAGATCTTCTTTCTTCTCTCCTCGTCGCGTTGTCTTCTGGGTAATGGGTCGCGCTGTGTTCTGGGAACTGTGTGTCCCAGAACACAGCGCGTCCCATTCACAAAGCGCTGCGCGACTCGCGCATGCGCAGTAGGAAACGGGCAGTGAAGCCGCAAGGCTCTACTGCCTGTTTCCCTTAGAAAGAATGGCGGCGCCGGGACCCGAGAGCCAAGGGACTTGTCGGCCTCGGGCGGCTGACATCGTGGGTGCCCTGGACAGGTAAGTCGGCTTATTAAGTCAGCAGCTGCAGTGTTTGCAGCTGCTGACTTTTAATTATTATTTTTTTTAACAGGCCCTCCTCTTTAAAACGTGTAAATATGTTTAATAGAAAATATAAGATATGTGAGTAGAAGGATCTTCCTGAGGTCAGGTCAGCAACTAATCATACCAGGCAGGATCCTTGGGGGTGGGATCTATACAGAGCACCAATCCAAGGTGGTCCGCTTCTGTAAACAAGAACCATGTGCACTCCGGGTACCGCTCCTACAACTCATACCATGATACTTTACTGACTCACAGACAAGGTGTTGGCATCGATAGAGTCTGTCCCCACTCCTTATACACACTGGGGGGAGGGGGGACAGCAGGATCGGTCGCCCTGACGCCATCTTCACTCTTCCTTACCTCCTGGCTGTTTTCTTCAGAGTGCAGCGCTCCATCCTTCCTTCTTCTATATCCTTCTCCCACCAACTACCTATTTAAGGATGGGGGCTCTATACTGACCGCCAATCTAAGGGCAGCATTCTCCTACTGACCACCAGTATAAGGTGGCCCTTCTCCCAATAAATGTCATACTAAAGTGGCCCTTCCCCTACTGACCACCACAATAAGATGAGGGGGGTCCAATCTAAGGTGACTCTTCTCCCACTAACATCAGTCTAAAGGGGCCCTTCTCCCACTGACCACCAGTATAAGGTGGCCCTTCTCCCACTGACTGTCAATCTAAAGGGGCCCTTCTCCCACTGACCACCAGTGTAAGGTGGCCCTCTTCCCATTAACTGTAATCTAAAGGGGCCCATCCACCACAATAAGATGGGGAGGTCTACACAGACCACCAATCTATGGTGACCCTTCTCCCACTAACCATCATTGTAAAGGGGCCCTTCTCCCACTGACCACCAGTATTAGGTGGCCCTTCTCCCACTGACTGTCAATCTAAAGGTGCCCTTTCCCCACTGCCCACCAATATAAAGGGAAGGTGGGGTCTATACAGACCACCAATCTAAGGTGACCCTTCTCCCACTAAACATTATTCTAAAGGCGCCCTTCTCCCACTGATCACCAGTATAAGGTAGCCCTTCTCCCACTAACCATCAATATGAAGAAACCTGTATCCCACTAACCACCAATATGAAGAAACCCGTATCCCACTAACCACCAATATAAAGGAAAGGGGGTCTATACAGACCACCAATCTAAGGTGACCCTTCTCCCACTAACCATCATTCTAAAAGGGCCCTTCTCCCACTGACCACCAGTGTAAGGGGGCCTTTCTCCCACTGATTATCAATTTAACCCCCACTGACCACCACAATAAGATAGGAGGGGGGTCTATACAGACCACCAATCTAAGGTGACTCTCACTAGCCATCATTCCAAAGGGGCACTTCTCCCACTGACCAACAGTGTAAGGTGGCCCTCTTCTCATTAACTGTAATCTAAAGGTGAAGAAGATCTGGACAGCCACACTCAAAAAAGTTTTATTCAAAAATTCTCATGAACAAAAATACAAGCCACAGCAGGAACAGACAGGAACTAACGCGTTTCACACTTCAATGTAGTGCTTAGTCATAGCTCAGTCATAGCTCAGTCATAACTGTGACTAAGCACTACATTGTCACATGTCCCTGACTGTGTTTGGATTATTGCTCTATGGCCTTTCCCTTATCTGACTCCCTGCTTGTCGAGCCTCCCCAAATAGATAATCCCTTGGAAAACCACTTTTGATTTCCATGTGTGTTCTGTTCCAGCCACACCTCCATCACAAGGGGCTTCTATACTGACCTCCAATCTAAGGAGGCCCTTCTGCCACTAACCACCAATCTAAGGGGGGATTTCTATACTGACCACCAATCCAATGGGGAAATGGGCCTTTCTTCAACTGACCACTGGTATAAGAGGGCTATTTTCCCACTAACCACCAATCTAAGGGAGGATTTTTATACTGACCACTAATCTAAGGGGGTGTGTCTATACTGACCACTAATCTAATGGGGGATTTCTATACTGACCACTAATCTAAGGGGGGATGTCTATACTGACCACTAATCTAAGGGGGATTTCTATACTGACCACTAATCTAAGGGGGATGTCTATACTGACCACTAATCTAAGGGGGGGTGTCTATACTGTCCACCAATCTAAGGGGTGATTTCTATACTGACCACTAATCTAAGGGGGGATGTCTATACTGACCACTAATCTAAGGGGGATTTCTATACTGGCCACTAATCTAAGGGAGGATGTCCATACTGACCACTAATCTAAGGGGGATTTCTATACTGACCACTCATCTAAGGGAGGATGTCTATACTGACCACTAATCTAAGGGGGATTTCTATACTGACCACTAATATAAGGGGGGATGTCTATACTGACTACTAATCTAAGGGGGATTTCTATACTGACCACTAATCTAAGGGGGATTTCTATACTGACCACTAATCTAAGGGGGGATGTCTATACTGACCACTAATCTAAACAGGGATTTCTATACTAACCACTAATCTGAGGGGGGGGGGGGGGGGTGTCTATACTGACCACTAATCTAAGGGGGGATGTCCATACTGACCACTAATCTAAGGGGGATTTCTATACTGATCACCAATCTAATGGGGAAATTGGCCTTTCTTCAACTGACCACTGGTATAAGAGGGCTATTTTCCCACTATCCACCAATCTAAGGGGGGATTTCTATACTGACCACTAATCTAAGGGGGGTGTCTATACTGACCACTAATCTAAGGGGGGATTTCTATACTGACCAATAATCTAAAGGGGATGTCTATACTGACCACTAATCTAAGGGGGATTTCTATACTGACCCCTAATCTAAGGGGGAGTGTCTATACTGTCCACCAATCTAAGGGGTGATTTCTATACTGACCACTAATCTAAGGGGGGATGTCTATACTGATCACTAATCTAAGGGGGATTTCTATACTGGCCACTAATCTAAGGGAGGATGTCCATACTGACCACTAATCTAAGGGGGATTTCTATACTGACCACTCATCTAAGGGAGGATGTCTATACTGACCACTAATCTAAGGGGGATTTCTATACTGACCACTAATATAAGGGGGGATGTCTATACTGACTACTAATCTAAGGGGGATTTCTATACTGACCACTAATCTAAGGGGGATTTCTATACTGACCACTAATATAAGGGGGATTTCTATACTGACCACTAATATAAGGGGGATGTCTATACTGACTACTAATCTAAGGGGGATTTCTATACTGACCACTAATCTAAGGGGGATTTCTATACTGACCACTAATATAAGGGGGATGTCTATACTGACTACTAATCTAAGGGGGATTTCTATACTGACCTCCAAGCTAAGGGGGGATTTCAATACTGACAACCAATCTAAGTGGGCTTTTCTCCCACTGATGACCAGTATATGCAGATGTGATAGAATGCAACAATTATCGCAGTCTGCCTATCGTTCTGGCTTAGGCCCCTTTCACACGGGGCGGATCAGTAATGATCCGCCCGTGATGATCCGCTCGCTCAGAGGGGATCGCTCCGTTGTCCCCGCTGAGCCGGCGGCGGACAGGGTGGTCTCCGCACACTGTGCAGGGACCGCCCTGTCAGCTCTCCGCTCTCCTCTATGGGGGATCGGATGAGCACGGACCGTCTGTCCGTGTTCATCCGATCCGCTCTGCAGACGGATAGAAAAATAGGATTTTTCTCCGTCTGCAGAATTGGACTGTTGCAGAGGCGGACAATAGTGGGTGTCTGCGGATGCTCATCCGCAGACACACGCTGTCCCATAGGGATGCATGTATGTCCGTATTTCATCCACAAATGGATGAATGAAATACGGACATAATGTCCGCATGTGTGAAAGGGGCCTAATATTGTTTCTTTCATTATTATTACAAATCACTTTGTTCTATAGAGCAGCCCTAGGTGACGAATGTGCAAAAGATGCCACATTCCTTATACTAACTTTTCCTTATTCTTGTGTCTCAACTCACTAATCAAGCTAATGCACTGTGGGGTTGATTTACTAAAACTGGAGAGTGCAAAATCTGGTGCAACTGTGCATGGTAGCCAATCCGCCTCTAACTTCAACTTGTTCAATTAAGTTTTGACAAAACCTGGAAGCTGGTTTTTGTGCAGAGCTGCACCCGATTTTGCACTCTCCAGTTGTAGTAAATCAACCCATGTGAGCTGTAGCTACAGTAAATATTTGAGAAGTATTACAAAGGGGGATGTCACATATGGATGGGTCTGTGGACCCCCAGTGCAGCGTGCACATTGGATGAGTGGTGAGCTCAGAGAGCGAATCTGTGCAGGCTACAGCTGACCTGGTACAGAGAAGTACTGAGACAAGGATCTGGCAATGCACAGAAAACTGAACTCATAGGAATTGAAGAAGTGTATTAGGATTGTAGTGCGCAAAGACACACAGAAGTTAGTAACAATGCAGAGACAAACAGGAATCACTATGAGGTAGAAATGCAAAAGGCACTGATCAGGAAACATACAGAAGTGTCGCTGGGGGCAGGCTGGGAACTAGGGGGCTGTAAAACACACTGGGAGATCCTGTAATGTTCAAACAGTCACTAGGAACAAGGGGGATCTGACACAGGAGCACTAGGAAATCGCGGGGTCACCATAAGTCTCTCAGAAAGTAGAACACTATGGCTCTTGATATCACTTGGACAATCTTCTCAGAATGTCAAGGACACTAGGAAGCATTGGGGTCACTAATATTTCTCCATTAGGAAACATGGGAGATACTGGGAATATTTTCTACTGGGGAACCCTAGATATATTCCCTGTGGGGAAACACTAGGATCTTCTCTGCTAAGAAATGCCAGGAACAATAGCAATCTACTTGGAAATACAAAGTCACTAGGGGACTTGACGCTAGGGTTTCCACGTCATCCCTTTAATCCAGGACACACATTAATTACACAGGTTCTGCGACTGATTAAGGTGGTAATTAAACTCAATTGGTGCCTTATCTGCATTAAATCAGCCTCAGAACCTGTGCAATTAATATGTGTACTGGATTAAAGGGATAATGTGGCACCCTACTTGGCGCTAGCTAGTAACAATAGCTGTTGCTCAGGCAATGCCTGAACCCAGCTTAAATCGGAGGACCGCCAAATTTTTCTTTTAAAAGTCAGCAGCTACAAATACTGCAGCTGCTGATTTTTAAAATAAGGACACTTGCCTGGCCAGGGCGCCAGTGATGTCGGCACCCGACACCGAACCGTCCCTCAGTCCTCGGATGCTGCCATCTTCGGTCAGGGAATCAGGAAGTGAAGCCTTGCAGCTTCACTTCCTGGTTCCCTACCGCACATGCATGAGTCGCACTGTGCAATCCGAATGATCCCTGCTGTCTCACCACGATCTCAGCGGTGATCTGTGCCCGGATGTGGGTGCAAATATTATATAGGTATCTGCACCCCCTCCCCCCTGAAAGGTGCTAAATGTGACACCGGGGGGGGGGGGGGGGGGGGGGGCTCCGAAAAGCTGAAGTTCCATTTTTGTGTGGACCTCCGCTTTAAAGGCATTGCAAACCTTCCTATCTGCACCTTGTGCTATTCACCTGCACAAGATGTGCATTGATCATGTAGTTTCATGGTGTCACAGTAGAGAAGCCTTTCTCAACCCTTTCAAAATAGAGGAAAACTTGAAATAACTTTCTGGTCTCAGGGAACCTCTACTAAAAATTTCCATCTTTTACAGCTTAAAATATTGTGAAACAATGCCTTTTCATTTCATCAATCAAACCTTCTTACATCATGTGGACATGATCTGGAGAAGGCACATGATATTGGCATTGTGACAGAAGTAGTTGCACGTAGGGCTAAGAAAGGACCAAACTGACATAATGCATGTCATAAGGTTGGAAACTCCTCCAGAAAACACAGGCTGATGTGGACACCATCACATCATATGATATCAGATGGACGTCTTCTAGATATTGAGATGGGGGTCCATATTGAAAGGTGAATGTATTTTTCTGTGAAGTTGTTCCAACTGTCTTCTCAATTTACAGAAGCCTGGATTTGAACTAATGATCTTTCAGGCTGCACTTTTGGAAGAAACAAGGACGAGGGAGGAACATGACAAAAGATGCTTGCTCACCATATGACACAGATGGTTTCAGCTAGGCAACATGAGCAGGAAGACCTTGTGTGTGTTGAGGAGACAAATGTGTCCCTCTTTTGCACCTGAGAAAGTTTGGAAGTATAGGTTTTTCTTTCCGGAAGGTGTACCTTATGACATCCTCCTCCATGCAGAAACAACCTGGATTTTCGAGAAGGATGACAACAGCTAGATGCAGGTGGTTACAGCTGGATCTAATAAATGAGCAAGAAGACCTTGGGGGTTATTTACTAAAGGTAAATCCACTTTGCACTACAAGTGCACTGTAAGTGCATGTCGCCGTTGACAGCGGCGCGCTGTCTTTTGGCAAATATCTCCTAAACCGTGTAGGTTTAGGAGATATTTCTTGGACCTACAGGTAAGCCTTAATCTAGGCTTACCTGTAGGTCAAAGTGGTTTGTAAGGGTTTACAACCACTTTAAATGTCATGCACTGGCTGAGCTGTATATTAGATAGATACACACAGGCAAACAACCAGACAAGTATAGGGTGAATCACACACAGGATTTAGGAGGAGGCCCGCTACAAAAGCTTGTTTGAATTTGTATCATTTAGAGTAGAATTCCCTTAACGTTTGGGGAATTTCCACTCACTCCCTTTTTTCATCTCCTTGATGGGAAGTAAAATACAATTTCTCCAACAGGGCACAATTAACAAAACTCAATATGACAGGGGTTCTATCCTTCCCTACACTATCCAAAACTAAAACAAGGAGTTTACATTATACTGTACATACACTATAAATTATCTTTAATAGATCAATTCTTTTATTTTATCTAACTCCACTTTCGGAAATAAATAAAAAAAATAAGATAGCATATACAATTTCTACAGGAGCCATATAGTAATTGAATGTTGTAAAAAAATTACCTTTCCGTTTCAATCGGTAATTGTCTGTAAAATTCAACTCAATATGGCAAACTGGAGGCGTTCCGTCCACCATTGGTGTATGGAACACACCCCCAGAAATGTACTTTTGTGATTGGCTCAATGATTTTCCCAGAACTCTGCACTAACATAAATGTCAAAATGTAAGGCCTCCTCTGCAACAAAACTAACATTTTTACTGAGATACTCCCAAACAGTCAATCACAGACTGTCAATCACAGAAATTGCAGGCAGGCACTGCATTTTCTTCATTAGAACCATTCAAATGCATCAGCTGATTAACCCTTTAAAGCCAACTGCCTCCTGGTGTTATAAAGCCGGGAGGCAGGCATTCAGGTCATGTGACGGTTCTGATTGGCTGTCACAGCAATCACATGATCGGAAAGCTCCTGTCATGTATCAGCTGTGACCAAAACTGCTTGGACAGCAACAGAGGAAACCAAACGTGTATTAAGTGAAAATATTGTGATCTATTTAAGATAAGTGAAAATATAAACAGAACCACCTCCAAATATAACACACAACACAAGTTCACAACAAGCCAATTCACAGACAGAGACCCACAAATAACAATAATTAGACAGGTATATATATATATATATTAATGGGGCGTACCGGAATCATAAACATAGCCAGGTCAGGGTCACCACCAGGAGATCAGCAGATGGGGACAGAAAACAAACAGGACAGGGAGAGGATGGATGGATAAGGCTGCAGGGCAAAGGTAAAGGTAATGAGATCACAGGAGGGACAGGTTCAAGTACAGGGTGTAGGGTTCAGGTACAGAGACAGGATCAGGTACTGAGCTCTCAGGTTCAGGTCAGGGCGCAAGGAAGATACCAAGGCAACTATGTGTGTGTGTTGCCGGGTATTTATACACATCTCCTGCAATCAAGCTCAGGTGACACCTGATCGCAGGAGATAATGTCGGCTCCACACTGCCAGGAACCACCCGCTGGTGGGCGTCAGTACTGTGGTCCAAGGATCAAAAAGGTACCACCAGCAGGTGAAAGCTCCTCTGACAGTTCCAGACTGCCCAGAGACACCCGCTGGTGGACATCAGTACTGCATGCCAAATGTCTGACAGAGCCACTAGCAGGTGGAACCTTTCCTGACAGCTCCCGATTGCAATTATGCATCAGAAGCTTACTGATCCCTGATGGATACTGTGCTGGAAGCGTGGAGGGAGCTCCCTCTCAGCGCTATAAGTTGCTTTAATAGGGCTGCCTATATAATAGCGCCACCACTACAACACCAAACAAATGACCTATACCAGCATATAGTAATGGATCCCAAGTCTTCCCGGGAGATTTTAAGGTATTCCCAGAATATCTTTGACAGTGAATGTATTATGAAGATGCATACATTGCATGTGAGCTAGCAAGTATTGGCTTAGCACCATCACTACAACGGCAAAAAAATTACCTATAATATAATGACCTATAAATCTTATTTTCAATCATTTAAAACACCATTCAATTTCATTACCTCCATCTTGTTGCACATTTTTTAAGGACAATTTTTTCTATCTTGATGAACTATATTAGCATCACAAGGGAGATTAATTAAGGTGGATTTGGGTATTTTTAAAAGTTCAGTCGACTTTAAATTGCCCCATAGAACTGAGTAAGCTCATTTCAATCACTCTGGACCGGTCCTTGTGCCAAAAAGTCCCCTCATTAGCTGAACACAAGACATTAGATATTTTGACAAACATATCATGTATTCTGACAAATGCCCCTTTTTTTTGCCTCTTTATTGTTAGGATTGACTGTTTTTTGCCAGCGTATTGTCACTATTGCCAATTTTTGCTCATGCATTGTGACAATTGCCCATTTGTTGCTCACATATTTTAATGATTGTTCATTTGTTTCCTTTGTATTGAAAAAAATGCCTGCTTGTTACCTTTGTATTGTTATGATTGCCAGCACTATATCACCATTGCCTGTTTGCGGCTTATATGTCAATACTACTCATTTGTAGCCTGCATATTTTAACAACTGCACGTTTGTTTCCCCACGTATTGTAAGGGCCGGTTCACACTGCAGGCGAGGCGAGGCGACTCCGACTTGCCTCGCCGCGACCTGCCGCGACCTCGGCGGCAACTTGCAGATGACTTCTGTATAGAAGTCAATGCAAGTCGCCCCGAGGTCGCCCAAAAGTAGTACAGGAACCTTTTTTCTGAGTCGGAGCGACTCGAGTCGCTCCTCTCAGAACGGTTCCATTGTACAGAACGGGGGCGACTTGCGAGAGCGAGGCGAGGCGAGTCGTGTCGCCTCGCATCGCCCGCTGTGTGAACCGGCTCTTAGGGTTTCTGTTTTTTTTCCCTACATACTTTCAAGTCAGCGCTATTTGTTTAAATGAATATGTTACTATAAATGAATCCCCTGCAAGCCTGCCACAATCAAACCATGTTATTATGCCTATGACTTACAGTGCTGAAGTATTGACGCCTTGGGGGAGATTTACTAAAACTGGAGCATTCAGAATCTGGTGTAGCTGTACATGGTAGCCAATCAGCTTCTAACTTCAGCTTGTAAAATTAAGCTTTGACAATAAGCCCACGTTCACATAGGTCATTTGTCATGTCAAATTGCATGCTAAATTGCAGCCTATTGCAGGCTACAGCACTGTCCTAATCAGTGCGACGCCAACTTTGCAGTGCTGCACCAATTTCCAAAAGTGGTTTCTGCACTACTTTTGGCAACTTCTGGGGGGTGATTTCAATAGACATCTGTGCATGAACCCACATGAACTGTGCATGAAATCACCACCAAACTCGCGCAATTTCAAAACCATCCTCAGTGTGAATGAGGGCTAAAACCTGGAAGCTGATTGGTTTCTGTGCAGAGCTGCACAAGATTTTGTACTCGGCAGTTTTAGTAAATTTCTCTCCTTGTGTCTGCAAGTACCTGCCCCCTCCCCTCTTGCCCCAACACCATGTAATGCATCTACCTGCCTCTCTTCTGTCTACAAATTTAGTGCACAGCTGAATCCTCAGTCTCTGCACATTGAGGAAAGGCTTGTGAGCCGTAGTTAGAAGACTCCTGGTCTATATTACTCCCCTTCTCTCCTCTCCCAGCTGCTACATAAAACATTTTGTAGAGAAGTGAAGGTGGGGCAGAGGAGCTGGGCCAGCACAAAGAGTAATCAGACACTTGCAGAAGAGTAGGGGGTTATGACACGCAAGAAAAAAAAAGGGGGCTGTGTTTAAAAGGCACTTTGTAAGTGAATAAACATTTGTTTACGGAAAGGAAACCACAAGCATTTAAAATACTTAAAGCGGAGGTCCACCATAAAGTGGACATTCCGCTCATTGGAATCCTCCCCCCCTCCGGCGCCACAATTGGCACCTTTCAGGGGGGAGGGGGGTGCAGGTACCTGTACAGTACAGGTATCTGCACCCACTTCCGGCGTAGATTCTGCAGAAGGTACGCCCCTTTCCACAGAATCTACGCCCCTTTCCGAAAGTCCCCCGCTGCCTGCTGGGAAACACACGGATCCCAGAGACAGCGGGGACCATCCTTATTGCGCAGCGCGACTCGCGCATGCGCAGTAGGGAACCGGGAAATGAAGCCGAAAGGCTCCACTTCCTGATTCCCATACCCAAGATGGCGGCGGCAGCACACGAGAGACGATCGAGAGATCGGCTTCGGGTGCCGACATCGCGGGCACGCTGGGCAGGTAAGTGTCATTATTTTAAAAGTCAGCAGCTGCAGTATTTGTAGCTGCTGGCTTTAAAAAAAAAAAAAACGGCGGAACTCCCGGCGGACTCCCGCTTTAAAGCGGAAGTAAACCCATCCATAAAACAGTTTCATTTCTGGCACATGCCAGAAATGTAACACTCCCATTGGTTGTGCTCTCAACCAAACTGTCAAACCATCCAATGGCTGGTATCATAACTGGTCACATGTGCAGCATCATGGCAGTTGTAGATTAAACAGAGGCAAATATGGCAACTTCCTTGGCTGCAAACGATAGGGAGGTTTACTTACACTTTAACCACTTGCCGCCCGCCCTATAGGCAAATGACGGCTGCAAAGTGGTTTCAAAATCCTGACCGGACGTCATAGGACGTCGTCAGGATTTTGAGCCGCTGCGCGCCCCCAGGGGTGCACATCGCGGCGATCATTGTTGCGGGGTGTCAGTCTGACACCCCGCAACTACGATCTCGGTAAAGAGTCTCCGATGGAGACTCTTTACCACGTGATCAGCCGTGTCCAATCATGGTTGATCACAGTGTAAATAGGAAGAGCCGGTGATCGGCTTTTCCTCACTCGCATCTGTCAGACACGAGTAGAGGAGAGCCGATCGGCTGCTCCTCTGACAGGGGGGTCTCTGCTGATCGATTATCAGCACAGCCCCCCCGAGGATGCCCACACTGGACCACCAGGGATGCCACCAGACCACCAGGGATGCCCAGCACCAGGTATGCCACCCTAGACCACCAGGGATGCTAGTCAGTGCCCACAATGGATGCCAATCAGTGCCCACAATGCATGCCAATCAGTGCCCACAATGGGCATCACTGATTGGCATGCATTATTGTTTGGCACTGATTGGCATCCATCAGTACAAAACAATACAATACAATGTTGCCTATCAGTGCCCATCCATGCCACCTATCAGTGCCCATCCATGCCAACTATCAGTGCCCATCCATGCCCATCTGTGCCACCTATCCATGCCCATCTGTGCTGCCTACCCACGCCCATTCATGCCGCCTATCCATGCCCATTCATGCCACCTATCCATGCCAATCCGTGCCAGCTATCAGTGCCAATTTGTGCCGCCTATCAGTGTCCATCCGTGTCGCTCATCAGTGCCACCTATCAGTGCCCATCAGTGCCGCCTATCAGTGCCACATATCAGTGCCCATCAATGCCACCTCATCAGTGCCACTTCATTGGTGCCACCTCATCAGTGCCCATCAGTGCCGCCTTATCAGTGCCTGTCAGTGCAGCCCCATCAGTGCCAATCAGTGAAGGAGAAAACATACTTATTTACAAAGTTTTGAAACTGAAACAAAAAAAAACATATTTTTTAGCAAAAAATAAAAACCGTGATGATCAAATACCACCAAAAGAAATCTATATTTGTGGGAAAAAAATGATAAAAATTTCATTTGGGTACAGTGTAGCATGACCGCGCAATTGTCGCTCAAAGTGCGACAGCGCTGAAAGCTCAAAATTGGTCTGGGCAGGGAGGTGTTTAAGTGCCCGGTATTGAGGTGGTTAATGTTTCTGCACTTTTATGTGCAATTTTATACAGTTGGTGACAGGGCGACGCTGTTTTGAATTGTATTGAAGAAGTTTTTAAGGAACCCGGAATATGTATTTACTGCATGGCCACCGTGTATTATTTTAACAGCATTTGCCCAAACCATCATATGCTCCTTTATCATTGTTCAGAGGATGGGGATGTAGCCGGGTGCTCGCATAGTCTAACCATCCATCATTAGCAATGTATGCAGTTGAAAGTACATCGCTCTAAGTAATGACTCCTTCCACCTCCCCAACATTATCTCTTAATACCCCTATCACATTCTTTACCAATTACACACAGCGCAGCCCAACAGCTTCACTACTAATGTGTATGTCACGCTTCATTCCCCCTGCTTTCATTCATTTACAATAACTCCTTGCTGTTGGCATCTGGGGATTACTAATGCAAGGTTTCAGGGTACAGCACAGCTGGCTTAATTATTTGATCAGAATTTAAAAAAAATTTCTTATACATTTCTCATTAATCTTCACTTTTATTTTTATCCTGTAGGAACTAGAAAAAGTTACCAGGCAGCAGCTATTGCAGGTGGTACTTATAGAACATTGTTTTATCTCTTCCAGCAGGGGGAGCTGCAGAATTGGGCCATGGCCGACCATCTCCAGCCATCCCAAAAGTGGAGGTGGGGTCCCAAGCTTCATAAAATATATATAATATATATTTGACTGTGGAAATTTCCACTGAATTGCAATAGCTATATGTTTATAAAACACTTACTTGTCAGATCTTTTCCCTTTGCAAAGTCTTTACATTTAATACAGTGTGTAGTGCACTTATATAAAGTAGACAGAGATTGAACAGCATTACAAAGAATCTGAAAACAAGCTTGGTGTTATGAAAGAAAGGGGACATAAGGGTACAGTTCAGTATGAAAACATCACATAGTCTAGGCTACCAGATGTAAAGCTTCACTTACAGATTCATGGGATTTGTCCAACCCTGCTTATAATACTGTACTTAGGCATTAACTCTTGGTGTTTCATGCTCCCGCTTTGAATCATGGTGATTCATGATTGTACTTAAAGGCAATCTAACCATAGGAAAAGATCACTTGGACATGCAAATATATATATATGCAAAAATGTATACTAGCTAAAGCAGGGGTAGGGAACCTTTTTGGCTGAGAGAGCCATGAACGCCACATATTTTAAAATGTAATTCCGCGAGAGCCGTACAATATGTTTAAAACAATTTTTTTTTTTTAATCGATTAATCAACTAATTTCAATTATAACTAATATCCACATCATCTCCCCCACTGTAATATCCACATTTCCCCTACAATTGTCTGCTTGCTTACCACTACACAGGCAGGCAGATCCACGAGCAGTTGAGGCAGGTGATGATAACGTCAGCACGCCGCTCACCTAGGCCGCCGCAGGGTGTACCAAGATGGCCACAGCTCCAGAGCTAGGCTGAAGCTGCAGCTTTTCCTATGGGCTCAATCCACGGATCGGCATAGCACGCAATCCGTGAATTGAGAGGTGAGAGCCAGATGCAGCCATCAAAAGAGCCACATCTGGCTCGAGAGCCATGGGTTCCCTACCCCTTAACTAAAGGGTCAGTCCACCCACCAATTACATTTTATTTAAAGCTTGAGCCTGGTGGGCTGATTCGGTCCCTTGCAAACAGCAGGACATTAACATAGTAGAGTTGCCACCTCATCCCTTTAAACCCGAACACCTTTGAATTACACAGGTTCTGAGGCTAATTAAATGCAGATAAGGCACCAAGTGAGTTTAATTACCACCTTAATCAGCCACAGAACCTGTGTAATTCATGTGCGTTTGGGTTTAAAGGGATGAGGTGGCTACCATATAACATAGTCCATCAACAACAGAGCATATCATACAGATGAAAACAACTTAAATGTCCTATTCTCTTTTCAAACCCCGCACTGCGTTTTTTTTTACACCCTCCACCTCACCATTGGGCAAACAAAGATTGGCGTTATGTGACTCCAGTTTCAGAACACATATCCTGCTTGAGGCATGGCCTGCATTCTCAATATGGTGGCGAGATCATCAGCCTAGCATACTACACCCTCACCGCCTGCATCTATTGGAGACCCTAATCTCTCCTCAATCAACAAGAGGAGCTCTGCTTCTCCACCCACCCTCACCAGAAGATGCAGAACTCTTGGACAAATTTAAATCTACACTGCAGAAAGACTTAGAAGCAGCCACTTATAAACTCACCATTCATCTCCCAAGGGAGTCACACTGACACCTTAGAAGGCAAGATGAACAAATTCATCACATTCATCGTCAGAGACTTGGAGGTCCTAAGAAATTAGACCACAAGAAATTAGAAACTTGACCACGTTCTCCTGCAGTTTGAAGATTACAAAAAAAACTCCATAAAGAGGCAGTCTCATACTTCACAGCCTTCCATTATACATTTTAATCCACCACCACTGCCTTGTTCCAGCAAGTAGCTCCATTCATCCCCACAGAGCAACTTGAACTCGATCAGATCCACAGGCCCTGGGCCCAAGAAAAGCACAGGGCCCTTTATGCAATACTGTCATTAAATTTGCATTATTTTTTTTACAAAAGAAGCATTACTTTAAGCTTCCAGTGACAAACCAGCTCTCCAATTTCACAATTACTGTCAATGTGAATATGGCATTAACCACAATCCAGAAATGCAGACAGATGAAACCCTTCACCATGATACACTTCTTCAACGAGATAACCAGAGTAGTGTTGTAAGCCCCCCTTCCAATGACTTAGAACTCTACCCTTCCTCTCCACCAACACCACCTACTGTAAAAGGGAGTGTCACGTAGTTTTGACATCTCACTCTGCCCACTATTTCTAAGGAGACCTATAACTCTTAACACTAACATCACAGGCCAATGTACTCACAGCCATCAAATCTCTCAAGGTGTCTAAAGCACTACAATTTACTACAAAAAATATTCACATCTTCGAGTCCCCCACTATGCAACATTTCACAAATTGGGAACTCAATAGAACCAGACTTTTGCCAAGCACACATTACGAAGATTCACAAAAGGACCAAGGAAACCCTGAACTGCCAAGCATTAACTACTTTACTCTATAGCAAGCTAGTAACAGTATTAGGAAAGGTATACATTCAATTCTTCTACTACACAAACAAAATCACTTGATATGTATAAATAACTAATTATCCTGGGGTTGCCTGCAAAATAGATTTCAAAAGGGGGGCTTTTACATTCTATACTGAGTTTCGCCCATTTATATTCCAAATCTGCAGTCTCAGTGCAAAACATGGGCTTCCACTCCTAGACTTTCAATATACCGTACACCAAGGTTTGAAACAAGGATTTCCACTTTTGATGATTTTATTCAACCCCTGGTGACAATCAGAACATCCCAGGAATCAGAATTGCAGGTCAGCACTACAAAATGAGCCATAACAGGGACCCCCATATATCCTTCCCAAACTGCTGCTAAATTCTAGATCAATTTTGCAGGGATGCATTAGTGCCCCCAATATAGAAATATACCGCTGGGTCCCAGCACAAATTGCAAAAGCCATTCATCATACAATGATAGATGTTTAAAGGGTTGTAGTCATAAACATGATAACCTCATATGTGGTGGTCTTATTTAACCACTTCAATATATATATATATATATATATATATAGGTATTTGATCACCTCTACGGTTTTTATTTTTTGCTAAACAAATAAAAAAATACCAAAAATTTTGAAAAAAATATATGTTTTTTTTGTTTCAGTTTCAAAGTTTTCTCCTTCACTGATGGGCACTGATGGGGCTACACTGATGGGCACTGATAAGGCGGCACTGATGGGCACCGATGAGGTGGCACCAAAGAAGTGGCACTGATGAGGTGGCATTGATGGACACTGATATGTGGCACTTATAGGCGGCACTGATGGGCTATATGGATGGGCACTGATAGGTAGCACAAATTGGCACTGATAGCTGGCATGGATAGGCAGCACGGATGGGCATGGATAGGCGGTACAGATGGGCATGGATAGGCGGCACAGATGGGCATGGATAGGCGGCACGGATGGGCATTGATAGGCGGCACGGATGGGCACTGATAGGCGGCACGGATAGGCACTGATAGGCGGCATTGTATTGTTTTATACTGTACTAATGGATGCCAATCAGTGCCAAACAATAATGCATGCCAATCAGTGATGCCCATTGTGGGCACTGATTGGCATCCATTGTGGGCACTGATTGGCATCCATTGTGGGCACTGACTGGAATCCCTGGTGGTATAGGGTGGCATACCTTATGCTGGGCATCCCTGGTGGTCTGGTGGCGTCCCTGGTGGTCCAGTGTGGGCAACCTCGGGGGGGGGGGGCTGCACTGATAATCGATCAGCACAGACCCCCCCTGTCAGAGGAGCAGCCGATCGGCTCTCCTCTACTCGCGTCTGACAGACGCGAGTGAGGAAAAGCCGATCACCGGCTCTTCCTTTTTACAATGTGATCAGCCGTGATTGGACACGGCTGATCACGTGGTAAAGAGTCTCCGTCTGATCCTATGCATTAAGATAAAAAAAACCTTCTGTGTGCAGCAGCCCCCCCAACACTTACGTGAGCTCCCTCTCTATCCAGCAATGTCCACGAGTGTCTCAGCCATTCGAGATTCTTCCTCCCTGATTGGCTGAGGCGCAATTGATTGCAGCTGTTGTCATTTAAAGTCAGCTAGTCATTCAGGAGAGAGAGAGGGTGGGGCTGGGTCAGTACTCCATGTCTAAATGGATACAGGGAGCTGTGACATGGCTCGGGTGCCCCCATAGCAATCTGCTTGCTGTGGGGGCACTGAACAGGAGGGAGGGGCCAGGAGCACAGAAGAGGGATCCAAGAAGAGGAGGATCCGGACTGTTCTGTGCAAATTCACTGCAACAGAGCAGTTAAGTATAACATGCTTGTTATTTTTCTTTTTCATACATCAAGGGACACAGAGCCACAGTATTTACTGATGGTTATATATGCACCCCTAGGCGATGGACACTGGCACACCCTAGACAGGAAGTTTAGCCCCCTATATAACCTCTCCCCTTACTGGGAGTACCTCAGTTTTTTTGCCAGTGTCTTAGGTGTTGGTCTTAGGTGCATTCAAAGTGTCTTTCAGACCAAATTGAATGGTACCCAGGCCTCGTGTCTGAAGAAACAATGTTTTACCTGTAATGCTTCTCTTTTTAGAGAGCTGGATCCCGGGACCCAGTATTTGTTTTTTTCAGCCATATTCCTGGTCGGGTGCTTTACAGGCCCAGAGCTGCGGATCCCCCGAAAAAAGGGGGCCCCAGTCTCTGAAGGTTTTTCTAAACGGAGCCCACCGTGAGAGGTGAAGATTGGGTCTGTTACCACAGAATCCTGCATCTGGATAAGCTAAGGGAGATTCCTAAGGAATTTTTCGAATTCTTGTGGGTTTTCTCCTTTAAGTAAATGTATGCTATGCCTAAAGTCGCCACTGGGGGCTGTCAAGAGCATGTACCTTTCCATGCTGGGCAGTCTCATCTCTGTGTCCAAGCTGCACGCTCCTCCGAGCCCACACCCCAGGTAGGATGTGAGAAGGTTTTTTTTTCTCTTTGGGAATGCCCCCCCACAGCTTCCTTCAGGCTAAGAAGCCATGTGTTAGTTGGCGGTATGCTGCACCGCCTCCCGCCGCTGCCGCCATTACAGCGGCTCTGCATCCTCCGCCCCAGCCTCCCCTCCATGTGCGATCCGATCAGGATCGGAGCCCTCGCCTCGCGTGGCAAAAAGCAGTGTTTTTTGAAAAAAGAAAAGGGGTGGTTGGAGGAGGGGGGGGAGCTTTAGAGCAACGTCTGCGTTGGTTTAACACCCACAACGCACGCTACAGGAGCGATAAAGTGCACTCTTTTGCAGGTGCACACAGCTCAAGAGCAGACGGGGCATGTGAGTGTAGGTGACACAAGCATTCCCAGGCAAACATTTACTTAGCATCAGACTGAGCCTTGATAGCAGCGGCAATTGCTGGACTATATTGCTCAGCAGTGGGTAAATTTTTGGTAGTACCTCTGCATTTTGTGCTTGGCACTATGGGCAGAAGGGGAGGTACAAATACCCCGAAAAATAGGGGCTCAAAGGGATCTCCCTCAGGCTCTGAGGACCCCCCCTCCTCTGCAGCACCACGCCCCCGAAAGACCTGGGGCCAGGGTGAGCCATCGGGGTCAGGGGCTGCAACTGCTTCTGGCATTTCAGCCCCTGTATATTTTACTCAGGAGGTTTTTTCCTCAACCATAAGTGGATTAGAGGAAAGATTAATGGCCTAATCGCATCTTCACAGTGGAAGAAAGCGCATTAGGGCTCCGTCTACCACCCAGGACCCTCAAACAGAGGAACTCTGGGAAAGGGGAGACGAATCCCCCTTAGAGGACCGGGATGAGACTGATGACTCCTCTTCTGAGGAATCAAGTGGGGAAGGACCCTCTTAAGCTTCACAGGATGAGAAATTGCTGGTTCCGCTCCACATTTAAGTTACCCGTAATTGAGTCGGTTGAAAAACCCAAGTCTTGTTTGAGTTCACTGAAGCCTCCTCAAACTGCGCATGCCATTCCTGTTCATTTTTTGCTGGAAAAGCTTATTTATTCTGAGTGGGATCACCCAGATAAACATTTTTCCCTCCTAAAAAGTTTGCAACACTTTATCCTATGGAGGAAAAATTCACAAAGATGTGGGGTATACCAGCAATTGACGCAGCTGACTTGTCCTGTTGACAACGCTCAAATGCTTAGGGATCCAACCGATAAAAAATTGGAATTCCTGTTAAAAAACATTTTTTCCTTGGCAGGTTCAGTAGCCCAACCTGCAGTGGCGGCAATTGGGGTATGTCAATCCTTGAGAGACCATTTGAAACAGGTGCTCAAGGTTTTCCCTGAACAACAGACCCGGGATGTAGCCAACCTGCCAGGGGCTTTGTGTTTTGCAATTAATGCAATCAGGGATTCTATCCTCGAGACCTCTCACCTTATGATTGGGTTGGTGCATATGCGTAGAATCTTATGGTTGAAAAATGAGTCAGCCAAATCGTCATGTAAAACGCTCCTTGCTGGTTTTCCCTTCCGTGATGCAAAACTGTTTGGGGAGGATTTGGACAATTACTCTATATCCAAAAAATGGGAAAAGTGCCCTAGTGGGAAAAGGAGTAAACGTCCCTCATTTAAATGGGCTCTTTCTCCAGTGCCAGGGGGCATCAGCCTCCAAGCAGTCACGACGGCCTCTACCGTCAGGCTCAAGAGGTAATACTCAGAGTCAACCCCATTGACAAAAGAAGTCCTGGGAGAGGAAATCTACAAGACAGAACGCTAAGGCCTCTTTATGAAGGGGCACCCCCGCTCGTTTGAGTGGGGGTAAGACTGCTACAGTTTTCAAGGGTCTGGCAGGAGGATTTTCAGGACAGATGGGTGGTCTCCACAATAACTCTAGGTTACAAACAAGAGTTCCGAGAATTCCTGTCTCCTTGTTTCCTCAGAGTAAATGTTCCCAAAGACCCAGAGAAAAAGAATTTTCTCTTTCAAACGTTGGATCGACTTTTGTCGCAAAAAGTAATTGTGGTAGTTCCCATGCAATAGCAGGGATTGGGGTTTTATTCAAACCTTTTCACGGTGCCAAAGCCAAATGGAGATGTCAATGGATAAATGGGGAGTGGGTTGCGCTATGGGGCCTTAAGAGTGGATATGTATAAGTAGAAAGAAAGGTAAGAGCAGCCTCTATTGATTTCCACCCAAGGGTGGAAAGATACGCAAACAAAGAGAGATAATAGATATGGCGCTATACCGATATGTGAGGGCTACCAATATGTTGGCGTGTAAAATGTGAACATAAATGTGCTATGTTTGTTAGTCAATTTCACATGTGTGAGAATATGTGTAATTTCCAGCGTGCTGGTTGATTTTAGGCAAAAATACGTATAATATATATATTTTCCAGCGTGCTGGTTCAAAAACCCAAAATTATAAAAACCACACAAAAAAAATAATAAAATACAAAATACAAAAGATCACGGTATGGCAAGTGCCGTGACACTCTTATACAATACTTATCTCTATAACAATAAGTAATTACTAAGGTGCAAGTGCAAATAAATTCATATAAAGCTGAAAATTAGGTGTGATACCTGGTGAAATGACCGTGAAAATTATACTAAGGTGCCCAGATATAAAATAAATTATCACAGTAATAGCAAATCTGATATTTAGACTAATAGTGATGCTATATGGAAGTTAATATAAAACCTAAATACCATAAACATAAAACATAGATGCAATGAAATGATATGTTACAAAAGATTAAAATGCCATAAAAATAAGAATATGCAAGAAATGTGCAAAAATTGTGCAAAAGATGTGCAAAAAATGCAGGCAAAATGTAAACATTGGACGTGATGGAGCAAGTCTCTATTGGGTGACGGAAAGATCCGTAAGTGCAAAAAGGAGGGAAGTGGTGATTTCCAACTGTGTTCTCCACATTCGGTGGCTCAATAGTGTGTTCAATTATTATGCTCTCACCGGAAGGAGGACCCCATCCGGGGTGGATCAACTTTCACAATATTAGCTATTGTGCGGCTCTCTGGCTTCCTCCAGCTGCAAAAGTTAGGGATCCCTCGTTCCTCCGTGAGTGCAATATGCCACGTTTATATGGAGTAGAGAAGAGGCACAACCATAGTGTGATACCGTTTTAAAATGTTTATTGCAGAAAATAAGTAAAAAGTACTCACAAACAAGTAGTTTTAAAAGTGCGGTAGTGTGTACAGCTTTAAAATTCCCGCTCTGTTATCTCCGTCTGAGCTCGAGGTGTACGCTGCCTGGCCACGCCCTACGCGTTTCGTCACACGGACGTCATCTGGAGCCAGATGACGTCCGTGTGACGAAACGCGTAGGGCGTGGCCAGGCAGCGTACACCTCGAGCTCAGACGGAGATAACAGAGCGGGAATTTTAAAGCTGTACACACTACCGCACTTTTAAAACTACTTGTTTGTGAGTACTTTTTACTTATTTTCTGCAATAAACATTTTAAAACGGTATCACACTATGGTTGTGCCTCTTCTCTACTCCATATAAACGTGGCATATTGCACTCACGGAGGAACGAGGGATCCCTAACTTTTGCAGCTGGAGGAAGCCAGAGAGCCGCACAATAGCTAATATTGTGAAAGTTGATCCACCCCGGATGGGGTCCTCCTTCCGGTGAGAGCATAATAATTTAACACACTATTGAGCCACCGAATGTGGAGAACACAGTTGGAAATCACCACTTCCCTCCTTTTTGCACTTACAGATCTTTCCGTCACCCAATAGAGACTTGCTCCATCACGTCCAATGTTTACAACTTGCCTGCATTTTTTGCACATCTTTTGCACAATTTTTGCACATTTCTTGCATATTCTTATTTTTATGGCATTTTAATCTTTTGTAACATATCATTTCATTGCATCTATGTTTTATGTTTATGGTATTTAGGTTTTATATTAACTTCCATATAGCATCACTATTAGTCTAAATATCAGATTTGCTATTACTGTGATAATTTATTTTATATCTGGGCACCTTAGTATAATTTTCACGGTCATTTCACCAGGTATCACACCTAATTTTCAGCTTTATATGAATTTATTTGCACTTGCACCTTAGTAATTACTTATTGTTATAGAGATAAGTATTGTATAAGAGTGTCACGGCACTTGCCATACCGTGATCTTTTGCATTTTGTATTTTATTATTTTTTTTGTGTGGTTTTTATAATTTTGGGTTTTTGAACCAGCACGCTGGAAAATATATATATTATACGTATTTTTGCCTAAAATCAACCAGCACGCTGGAAATTACACATATTCTCACACATGTGAAATTGACTAACAAACATAGCACATTTATGTTCACATTTTACACACCAACATATTGGTAGCCCTCAAATGGAGATGTCAGACCCATTCTAGATCTCAAAGATCTAAACCGGTTCCTAAAAATTTGATCTTTTCACATGGAATCAATCCGATCAGTAGTCTCCATCCTACAAGGAGGAGAACTTATGGCATCAATAGACATCAAGGATGCATACCTGCATTTACCTATTTTCCCCCCTCATCAGAAATATCTGCCTTTCAAAGTGTAAAAACATAATTTTCAGTTTGTAGCTCAGCCTTTTCGGTCTAGATACTGCACCTCGGGTGTTCATAAAGGTCCTGGCTCCTCATCTGGCCAGATTAAGGGCCCAGGGGATAATGGTTATAGCGTACCTAGACGACCTGCTCTTAATAGACCGGTCAGTAGCCCGCTTAGACCAAAGCTTGGTCCCCATAGTCAACTACCTGGAATACCTAGGTTGGGTCCTCAACTTAGAGAAGTCTTCTTTAAAACCAGTAAGAAGACTAGAGTACTTGGGTCTGGTCATAGATACAATCCAGAAGAGGGTGTTTTTACCCCAGCCAAATATCAGTGCCATAAAGGAGCTGGTTCAGGTAGTCAGGTCAAAGAAGGGCCCTTCTATTCGCCTTTGTATGAGGTTGTTATGAAAGATGGTGGCTTCTTTTGAAGTGGTTCCCTATCCTCAATTGATGGTTGATACCTGAGAATCTGCATGAAGGGAAATCCTTTTTACCAGTTACTTGGAAGGTGGTAACAACAGATGCCAGCCTTTCGGATTGGGGAGCAGTTCTGGAAGAGATGACTGCCAAGGAAGATGGTCCAAAACCGAGAGGACGTTACTCATAAACATTCTAGAGATTTGGGTGGCGTACCTAGCCCTACAGGCCTGGACATTCAGGTTGTAGTTTTGTCCTGTCAGGATCTAATCCGACAATGTCACCAAGAGGGAACCAGGAGTCGTGCAGCCAGGGGGAGGTAAACCAGATCCTAATCTGGGCAGAAAAGCATGTGCCGTGCATATCGGCAATCTTCATTCCAGGAGAACTGGCAACTAACTACTTAAATTGCCAGCAGTTGTTCCCAGGGGAATGGTCTCTTCACCCTGACTTCCTGGCCATATGCCAAAGATGAGGGATCCCGGATGTAGATCTGTTTGCATCCAGGTTCCACAACAAGATTGACAACTTTGTGTCAAGAACAAGGGATCCACTTGCAGATGCATTGGTGACTCCATGGCATCAGTTCTCACTGATTTATGCATTCCCTCCTATTCTGCTGCTACCACAACTTCTTCGCAGGATCAAGCAGGAAAATAAGTTGGTGCTTCTAGTGGCCCCAGCGTGGCCCAGAAGTTCTTGGTATGCAGAAATAGTGAAGATAGTGGTAGGGTCCCCGTGGACCCTACCACCACGTCCAGACCTGCTATCGTAGGGACCAGTGTTCCATCCTACCTTACAAATGCTAAATTTAACGGTTTGGCTATTGAAACCCACATTCTGAAGAGTCAGGGGCCTTCGGGCCCAGTACTTTCTACCTTGATTAATGCAAGGAAGCAAGCTTCCAGTCATTTATTATAGAGTCTGGAAGGCATATGTCTCCTGATGTGGCATCCCAGAAGGTATGTCATAGGGAGAATCCTTGCTTTTCTGAAAATGGGGTTAGAGATGAAGCTGGCCTTGAGTACTATCAAGAGCCGGGTCTCGGCATTGTTTCAATGTCTGCTTGCTTCACATTCTTTGGTCTGAAGCTTTATACAGGGGGTAACACGGCTTAATCCACCGGTTAGAGCGCCCCTGAACCCCTGGGACTTGAATTTAGTTCTGTGAGCATTACAGAAGCAGACTTTTGAGCCGATACAACATATTCCCTTGTGTTTTTTTGACAAGGAAGCTAATTTTTTTGGTAGCCATTTCTTCTGCAAGAAGGGTATCAGAATTGGCGGCTCTTTCTTGTAAAGAGCCATATTTAATAATGCACATATTTTATAATTTTGTTATAAAATGTTGTTGTTTTTTTCCCAAGAATTGTGGGAAAAAATTACAACTTAAAAAAACTCACCATGCCTTTTGCTAAAGTGGTTGTATAGTCTTTTTTTTTACTTTTACCTACAGGTAAGCCTATAATAAGTCTGTATGGTTTAGGAGATATTCCCCTCGCAATGAGCCGTTGACTGCAGTGGCGCATGTGCACAGGGGATTCTCGGCCAAAAGCCCGGCAGACGCCGGACCCTGCCGGAAAGAAATCTCCCGCGCGCATTCGGCCACTCACAGCACCAGAGCCGCGATACCCGAAAGACAGGCCGAGGGAACATGTCAGCTCCCTCGGCGTGGATCGGGCGAGATGTCGGGGCCTCGTTCTAAGGTAAATATTTCATAATGAGCTAGTATGCCTACTAGCTCATTATGCCTTTTCCCTTGCAGGTCTGAAATTAAAAAAACGTCAGCGGGTTTACTCCCACTTTAAATACCTTTGACTGTCTACTTTTCAAAAAGGGGTCATTTGGGGGGTATTTGTACATTCCTGACATTTCAGGGCCTCAAGAAATCAGATAGGCCGTCAGTGAATCAGGTGTGATCAATATTCAATGATTTGCACCATAGCTTGTAGACTCTATAACTTTCACAGAGACTAAATAATATCCACTAATTTGGGTTATTTTTACCAAAGAGATGTAGCCGTATACATTTTGGCCCAAATTTATGAACAAAAATTACTTATTTGCAAAATTTTATCATAGAAACAAAAAAAAGTGTTTTTTTTTTTCAAAATTTTCGCTCTTTTTTCACTTATGTCGCAAAAAATAAAAATCCCTGTGGTGATTAAATACCACCAAAAAAAAGCTCTATTTGTATGAAAAAAATGATAAAAATTTTGTTTGGGTACAGTGTTGCATGACTGAGTAATTGGCATTCAAAGTGTGAGAGCACTGAAAGCTAAAAATTGGTCTGGGAAGGAAGGGTGTATAAATGTCCTGTATTGAAGTGGTTAACCATCTGTGAAAAAAAATCCCTCGTTCCATTCCTTCCGTACTTGGGGGTAACCACTCTTCAAAACATACTTCCATGTCTCCCTTTTCTGGAACCCATCCTTCCACCCACCCGCCATCTTTCATCTATATTTTTCACTTCACATTTACTTTTCAACAGAAGTGGAAGGCCCCTGATGGCCATGAAAATGTGCAACATCTTCTACCATGTTAAAATTTAAAATGTTACTGTCTGTTACTTTTCCAGTCTTTCATGAACTATACTGTAAGATTTCTGCTGACACATGGCTCTTGTGTGGGCATTACCTGGAAAAAATGTATTGAAACAGAAAACCTGTTTCTATTCAGTACCATTATTCATTGTGTAGTGCACCTATTATACCCCAAGGTCATCATTTGTAATGGTTTGTCCTGCATATAATCTCAGATATTCACTCAATGGCACTAAAATTATTAACAATGCACCAACATGACTCACAGAAAATGTGTACAATGCAGGCACCTTGGCACTGTGTGAAAATAGATTCATTACAACAGGGATGGACAAGTCCCAAGCATCAGTTAGTGTATCTAAAAAAGAAAAAATGGCAACTTTTTCTCTTTTTTTTTAACGTATTTTCTGATAGAAATGTTTCCTTGGTCCTCCAATGGACCTACTGGTTTATAAATATCACCAGAATTCATCCACTAGTGCCTTCGAACAGATGCACATTTGTTATTTATTCTCTTTGAAGCAAGCCTAGTGTCTTCTGTCAAAGGGTGACATATAGGCAGTGCAAGCAAATCAGTGAGTTCAGGAACCCCTGAATCCTAAGCTGTTCAAACATTAATTTACCCAAGTTCCTTGGTCCTGTTCCTGGCCCTGTTCCTTCCTGCATCTTAAGCCTTACTATTGATCCACTGCTGTGCTGTACTGGTAACCTTACTGACTTTCAGAGAACAGCCTGTAGAATAACTGGCACATTTGCTAATGCCCAACAGAATTATAGATTGGCACATAGAAATTCGCCATTGGTGCATAAAAATTTGCCAATGCAAATACTTTGCACAAAGACACGAAAGGTCACAAAGATTCATGTGCCGGACACACGCAATGCGTGACAGATTATGGCTCCCGATGGCCTATTTAAAACCAGCAACATCAGCTACTAGTTGCTAGATGATCTTCAGATCCCCCATGTGTTCCTGAGTTTTGTTCCTTTTTGTTATCGGATTTCCTGTTACCGACCCGGCTTGCCTTTGACCTGTCTTGTCTTCATTCCTGGCTTTGACCTTCAACTTGTTCCACTGACCCACTTCTGCCTGCTGATCTGTGTATGACCACGGCTTGCTCTTTGGACTCCGCTCCTGCCTGTTTACCAGTGTATGACCCCGGCTTCCTCCTGCTTGCTGCTTTACTTCTGACTGATATTACGTGTATGACTACTGGCCTGGCTCTTGACCCTGCTTCTGGCTCTCCCTTCTTCCCAGTCTTATCTGGGACACCTGAGGGACTCCTGCCCAGCAGTGCATCCTGCTCGTCCAGCCGCAATCCAGCAGACATCTCATCACTTCAGCCTGTCACAGCTGGCAACCCTAGCTTCTTTAGGCATAACACTCCCTGTTACCACCTCTCGGGGGTGCCCTGCACTCAGCTGCAGGGGAAGCCCTCTCAGAACTTCAGCCTCAACCAGGAACGTGACAATGAACATAAGTGAAGCTTAACGCAAACATGTGCTTTGCCCATTCATTAAAAAATAGAGTATATTGTGACAGCGCTTGGACCTGCCACTGGTTGAGTATATGGAAAAGTGGCACAGAGTTTGCACTAATGCGCTACTCTGGAGTGATGTGTCTGAGCAAAGAAGACTGGTGTTTCAGTTTTCTCCGGGTTATGTAATCCTGGATCAGAGTCTGGAGTCTAAAGGCTTCAAACATTCTTGGGTGGGCTGAATAGGGTCTTATTAGAGGCATACTCTCTTTAGGAGAGGTACTCTACTCAGGAGACAGCTTTCCATGTTGCAGGAGAGGTTCTTACGGACAGGACTGACAGAGTTGGGACAGCTAAGCTAGTCTGGAGGATTGGGAGAGTTTAGGTGATTAGACAAGTCCAGGGGACTGAGGAAGTCTGTAGGTCTTTGAGGAGTAAGAGAACCTGGGGTGCCAGGAGATCCCCTATGGAGAAGTCAGGAGATGGGCCTGTGCACCAGAGTGCTGCCATGGCAAAAGCTGAGAGAGTCAGAAGAGCTGGGAAAGCTCAACAAACACATGGTTTGGGGGACCAGCCTGAAGCCACGGCTTAGATCTAAGCAGCGGCACTGCTGAAGAGCCAGGTGACTCATTTTTTTGTTACATGTTTTGATGGTAAAAAATCCCCTGCATGGGCAACTGTTTTTCTTTAACATTCCTTTTGTTTAATGAAAGTGGACTGGCAAGCCCTAAACTACAATTCGGACTGGCATGAACACAGCCACTGATCAGCTAAAAAAAGTTCTGACTTGATTCTTCAAAATGATATTTAATTGTACATGTACCATTTAAAACATCCTCCCTATCTATTAACCCTTTAGCTGTCAAAGCCATTTTTGCATTTGTTGCACACAATAAAAAAAAAAATTTTAGGACCTGAATATTACATATAATCCACAAAACTTTATATATTTTCTGAAAGCAGACACCCTAGAGAATATAATAATGGTATCTCCAATTTTGGTGGTTTATGAAGCACAAAATTTCAGTAAAAAATACACTAAAGTTAGTTTTAAGTTATATAAACACACTACATTACTAATTTTTTGGCAAAAAAAATAAGGCAAGGTTATGTTGAGTAAATAGATACCCATATAAAATTATGTGCACCCATGAAACAGTGACAAAGGTCTGTAGGCAACGTTTTAAAAGCTCCTGCAGAACATAAGTTTAGAGTTAAATGTGAATAATGGGAGTAGAATTATTGCTCTCATCCCGATGTGTGTGGCAATATGTAGCGCAATCAATGTTTTCATGCGTATACACCCCTGATGTATGTATTTACACACTTTTTTTTACTAAACATTTCTTCATCACTTACCTTGGTTGTGTGGTAGCGGTATCTTCCAATCCTTAGCAGATTTTCAAAACACGTATGGATTTCCCTGTACTGCATATTTGCAGATCAGGCATGCAGCTGCAGCACAACTGAGTCTGATCAACATATCCTTCTCTTTCGCCAATTTAAAACATTTGCTAGACCAACCACAGTACACCAAATTCATTTCCCTATACTATTCCACTTTTATACATATTAAGACGAAAAGACTTATGTTAACTAAACAGCAATGGCAAGAGGATGCATCTGATCTTCCTGAAGATGTAGAAAATTGAAGAAAACAGCTGAACGGCTGCACTCCAAATAACACCTTTTATTTGTGGCAAAACAGTGTAGAAGATCCAAAATCTCTTACATCATGGTGATGAAAGGTACAGACAGGCTAACGCGTTTCACATCAATATAGATGCTTAATCATAGCTGGTGATCATATTCAGACTGAAAATATTTATAGTGAAATAAAACCAATTAGGGGATAGACAACCACCAGAAGCTCCTCCCATATTTAATCAGACTAAAGTGGAAATCAAATGGGCAGCATGAAAAAACAGAGAGCCAAAGGGATTAAGATCTCTGAAAGAATGACACAGTATTAATATATACTTAGTAAAGTCAAAATAGAACTGGTTCACTGTGTTGGCGTTCTGTTCCATAGCAAATAATATTGCTAACAGAGTTCTAATATAGATACAATATACAGTATAAAAACATGACAAGGCCCTGCACGGCTGAGCACAATCAAACATACCACGGATAATAGTAGAGAGAGAAGATCCCTGAAGATGCATGGGGGAATTTTTTATACCAATATATTACAACAGTCATCTGCTCCAGAGACAAATTGATTCAACTAAAATAGTTACACCATATCTATTATACACCATATAAATTGTTTAGAATGGGGAAAGTTCCTACACCTACTTGTCACAGATGTGGCTCTGATGATGAAAGAACCTCTTTCCATATGGTATGGCAATGTACCATAATACAAATTATTTTGGTCAGAAATAACAGATTTTACTGCCGCTCTTCTTATAATACCTAATATAGGTAACCCAGCTAGATGTTTCCTTGGATATCTGGACAATTCTCATAAGACTGCCTGTACCAAACTACTCCTTTGCCTATTATTTCTTGTGAAGAAGGTTATACAACAACTGGAAATTCTATAATCCTTCCTCTATCAGTTGTTGGCCGAGGCTCATTACTCAGGTTCTGCTGAAAAAAATGATGGGCCCCCTGGATGGAGACAAGGCTGTTGATGCCTTGACACAGAAATAATATGTTGGAAAATGTTGTTTAACCTTTAAAACACATACAGTATGTACCCTTTGTGAATGAGAGTCTAAAGGAGACAATGCAATCATGCAGTATAGGTATGCAGAATCCAGCTATGGCACGTGTCCACACTGGCCCCTCAGGATGCCCTCCTGTTCACTTCCTATTCCCAGGGGGGCAGCAGTTTGGCATGATGATGAGCTTCTGGAAAGCCTGGCAGCTGCCTCTCTGTACACCTGAAACCTCCAGCCAATGGTGGTGCCATGCTCTCCCTCCCAGCCTAAAGCAGTCATGCAGGGATTTAACTCTTGGCAAGCTGACGTTGCTGTGTTCTAGGAGTCTCCTCTCTTGCACATAATGCCCACCATTGTACCTTCTGCCCTCCTGTACTGCATACGCTGCCCACCATCATACCTGCTGCCCTGCTGGGCTGCACACACTGCCCACTGTCCTACCCTCTGCGCTCCTCTCCTGCAATACTATCTAATAGAAAACGTTTTTTTAGCATTATTTGTAATCCCCAAATGTATTCGTTCTTGAAGGGTAAACTTTTGCTGGTTTAGAATAAGCTATAAAGAAAGAATTGGGAGCACATCCTTTCTGAAAAAAAAAAAAACATTATTGTGATAAAGAAGTCCTGAACTCCATAAGCCACCTTATTGGTGTAATTCCTCCCCTGTCTGTAATTGGACAAATTATAATGTATCTGCCTTGGATTATAACTTTTCCCATAAAGGTAGAAATTTCCTGCTGTGGGTAAAAAATTATTTAAGTAATAACTTTATAATTATTTTTAGATGTAATGCTGTGAATGTGATAGATAAAGCAGAAGTCTGCTTAGGAAGAAAAAAACACAATGGATTCTTCGAGTCAGTCCTGTGTACCTACAGTATGTAAAGGTATGAAAGGAGCGGTAAATCATTAACGTATCTCAGAGGGAAAGGATTGTTCAAAAGGGATTATTATCTGAAAAAAACTCTTCAGTGTGACCATTAGAGATTGGCATAGCTCACAGTAAACCCCACCCTTGACATATTTCAGCTGGAACTGAATGTATTTACAGCTTACTGAAAACTCAATAAGGTCCAGAACAGATTTGGACTGGGTGGGACCAGTATCTCCATTTCTTAATAAAAATATTGGATGTTCTGAAAACCATACCAATATAATATACTATCCACCCTTTTGTACAGCTGTGGCCAAACGTTTTCAGAATGATACAAATATTAATTTTCACAAAGTCTGCTGTCTCAGTTTTTATAATGGCAATTTGCATATACTCCAGAATGTTATGAAGAGTTATTTGCAAAGTCTCCCTTTGCCATGAAAATTAACTTAATCCCATATAAAACATTTCCACTGCATTTGTGAAGAAGGCTTCAGGGTGCCCAAGAAAGCCCAGCAAGCAACATGACCGTCTCCTACAGTTGATTCAACTGCGGGATCGGGGCACCACCAGTGCAGAGCTTGCTCAGGAATGGCAGTAGACAGGTGTGAGTGCATTTGCACGCACAGTAAGGTGAAGAATTTTGGAGGATAGGCTGGTGTCAAGAAGGGCAGCAAAGAAGCCACTTCTCTTCAGGAAAAACTTTGGGGACAGACATTTCTGCAGAAGGTACAGGGATTGGACTGCTGAAGACTGGGGTAATGTCATTTTCTCTGATGAATGCCCTTTCTGATTGTTTGGGGCATCCGGCAAAACCTTGTCAGGAGAAGAAAAGGTGAGCGCTACCATCAGTCCTGTGTCATGCCAATAGTAAAGCATCCTGAGACCATAAATGTGTGGGGTTGCTTCTCATCCAAGGGAGTGGGCTCACTCACAACTTTGCCTAAGAATACAGCCATGAATAAAGAATGGTCCAAAAACATCCTGTTGTTCAATATTTTTATTTATTTTAGGTAGATAAATAATTAACATGGCATGAGAGACAATGACAACGTAGAACAATGAGCCGGTGTCTTCCTACATGTTAACCAGATGATAACATTAATAAAGGAAGCATAGGGGAGAATAAACTCCCATCCGACACACATGGCACAGACAGTTATAGTACAAATATTTACAAAGGAGAGTAATGATTGTGGAAGGGGTCTCAGAGGAGTACCTGGGGAGGCCCTGACCACATATCCTCAGGTAACATCAAAGGAGAGAGATGAAAGACATCTAGGAGGAAAAGATAAAAAGAGAGAAGGAAGAGCAAGAGAAAGAAGAGTGTAAGGGAAACAGCAAAGAGGGAGGGGGGGAGAGGCCGTCTGTTCCCTTACAGGATAAGGGACTAACTAAAGTGGAAGATTGGGCTCGCCACCTTAAGGTTTCAGGAGCTTGGGGTCAAATTGTGGAGGGAGGAAATAATCCGCCCACGGTTGCCATATTTTCAATTGTTGTGGGATCTTATCTAGGATGGTCACCTCGATCGTAGCTTGGGTGACCCTATTTTTAGTCTCTAGCGAGCAGAGAGATGGGGATTTCCAGGCCCTTGAGATTGTCTGCTTAGAAGCTGTAATGATGTATATTGCTAGTTTCAATTGGGCCATTTTAAGATCAGGTGGACAGTGGTTCAGCAAGGCAAAAGCTGGGTCAGGGGTGGCTGGCCTCTTTAGTAGAGTGGACAATATTCTAAAGATTTCCCAAAATCGTTGCACGATCAGGCACGTCCACCAGATATGTACATACGTACCCCGTTCTCCGCAACCTCGAAAACTAGTGGGAGGGTAGGTCAAAAGGTATTTAGCAATTCTTGCCGGGACCAGATACCAGCGCAAAAGCACTTTGTACTTGTGGTCAAATCTCAAGAGGCGGGTGAACCAAAACACCCACAAACTCTGACAAACTTCAAGCATTGTTTATCCAAGAATGGGCTGTCATCAGTCAGGTTGTGGCCCAGAAATTGATTGACAGCATGCCAGGAAGAATTGCAGAGGTCTTGAAAAAGAAAGGTCAACACTGCAAATATTGACTCTTTGCATAAATGTAATTGTCCGTAAAAGCCTTTGACACTTATGAAATGCTTGTAATTATACCTCAGTATACCATACCGTGGTAGCATCTCACAAAAAGATCTATAAAACACAGAGACAGCGGACTTGTGTGAAAATGAATATTTGTGTCATTCTCAAAACTTTTGGCCAGGGCTGTATATTGAAAAAGTCAAAATGTGGAGGGAGACCCTGATACCAGACAAGCATTGCTCTAAGCCCTTGTACACACGGTCGGAGATTCCGACGGAATGTGACCTATCGGACTGTTTTGTCGGATATTCCGACTGTGTGTGGTCTCCATCGGACTGTTTCCATCGGAATATCCGACGGACCAACTTTTCCAACTTGCCGGTAAAATTTTCCGACAAAATGCTCCGATCGGACATACTCCGATCATGTGTAGCCTACTCCGACGGACAAAGTGCCACGCATGCTCACATTCAAATTCCTAGACCAAAGCTATTGGCTACTAGCCTGAACGTAGTCCGTCGTAACGAAATAACGTCATCACGTTATGTACAATCGGATTTTCCGTCAACTTAGTCCGACCGTATGTATGCAACATCACTTCCGGACCTCTTCCGGAATTAATTCGTCGGAATTACTCCGACGGATTTGGTTGTCGGAATCTCCGACCGTGTGTACAAGGGCTAAGGCTTGTAAAATCACTGTAACCCAAGATGTTATTAGTCAAGTTGTCAGTCTTCCCTAAGTTGCATCTACATGGAGAACTGCGTTTTTTATTTTTTATTTTGTGGTCGAAGTGAAGGAGTGGTGGAAATGCTGAAAAAAAAAAGAAGCTTTTTATCCTTCTTTATTACTCTTTTCTTTTTAGCTAACACTACTAATAAATAACATTATCTGAAATATACTGGTAGAACCATTGGCTAAAGCCACATAAGAGGTTTTATTGGATAACAGCCCATAGTTTTCAGAAAAGTAGTCTTTCACATTTAGTCATGCAATTCTATCTCCCTTCTCATCTGTTTTATTAAGATGTTGCCATTTTTAAAAGGATTTTAAGACCACCCATTAATCCCTCAATAAACCCTTCCTGATTTTTTGTCATCCTTGCATAGTTTACAAAATCCTATTGGCTGATGAGGTGTGCAAACTGTATTGTGGAATGCCCAGAGGACACATGAGAGCTCTGACTCAGAGCTCACATTGAAGTTTGCATACAGAATGAGCCCAGATCTAGGAGTGCCACAGGAGCACAAAATATATTTTTTCACACAACTAAAACAAACACTAACACCTTGACGTAATAACCATATGGCCTAATGCACACTGGACGTTATAATAACTTTATAAAAATGGCAGTAGCTTTGCAGTGAGTTTTATTAATGTTTTTCAGCATTTTTGCAATAGTGTTTTTTAGCGTTGGTGTTTTTATGCATTTTTTTTTTTAATGGGATCAAAAACGTTTAAAAAAACACTTGTGAGCTGCATTTGTGAGCGTTTAGCTGCGTTTTTAGGCGTTTTTTGACATTGGAACGTTTTTACAGCTCAAAAACTCCTCTCAGGGCCAACTAGTTTTGGGGGTTTTTTTCCAGCCAAAAAATGCCTCGGCCAAAAACAGTTGATAAAAGCCTATGTGTGCATGGACACATAGAATAACATACTGGAGAATTTATTGACTGTAGAAAAAAAACATCTGAAGCCAAAAACAGCCGCTGTAAAAACGTCCAGTGTGCATGAGGCCTAAATGTTTAAAAATATTAGTTTACGGCATGTTCACGTCAACATAAATTGTACATGAATTGAAGTTTAACCACTTCAATACCAGGGTACTTCCCCCCTTTCTGCCCAGTCCAAAAAAGTCTTTCTTCGTTTCTGTTACCAAACTTTGTAAATACAGTGGAACCTTGGATTACGAGTATAATCCGTTCCAGGAGAATGCTTGTAATCCAAAGCACTTGCTTATCAAAGCGAGTTTCCCCATAGAATTCAATGGAAACAAGGATAATTTGTTCCATGTTGTCTTCTATTGCATGCAATATCGCATGTGGCCAGAGGTGGGGGGGCGCTGGAGAGATTCGGAAATACTCGGAGACCACTCGGATGTACTAGGGAACGCAGTATTTCCGAGTGATTCCAAGTATTTCCATACGGCTCCGGGTGTGATTTGGCTGAAATGCTGGTCTGTAGACCAGGCATCTAAAAAAGCACTGGCGGATTTGCCCTTCCAAGATGAGAGGCTATTTGGAGCCTCGCTGGATGACATTATTAAAAATATTACTGGTGGGAAGAGCATGTTGCTCCCACAGTCCAGGAAGGGTAAGGAGCCACGCCGTAGGCAAGGGCCCTCTCTTTACGCTCAGAAACGGCTTTTTCGCCGTTTGACAGGTAAGAGCTCCCAGTCCAACAAGGTGCCAGCTGAAGGACAAAACGTCCCTGGTTTCGCAAGCCAAACAAGTCTGCGAGAAAAAATGTTCTGCCTGAAGGTTTGCCCCTGCCTGACTCTCGGGTGGGGGGTCGCCTTCGGGAGTTTGCAGCTCGTTGGACATACCTATTGTCTGACCAATGGGTCTGCAAACTGGTTTCATCGTGATACAAGATAGAGTTTCTTTCTTGTCCACCAAACAGATTAATCTGCTTCCGGCTCGTCGGGAGGCCCTGTTTGTGGCAGTACAGGACCTGCTACTGCGCGCGGTGATAGTACCTGTACCGAAAGGTTTCAGGGTTTCTACTCCAATCTGTTTGTTGTCCCAAAGAAGGAAGGGGTCCGTCCAATTCTGGACCTCAAGGCCCTCAACAGCTTTGTGAAAGTGCAAAGGTTCAGGATGGGATCAGTTCGCTCTGTTTTCGCTGCACTCCATCAGGGGGACTTACTGGCATCCTTGGACATCAAGGACACATACTTACATGTACCCATATGCCTCAGGCATCAGAGTTTTCTGCGATTTGCAGTCGGGGAAGAGCACAACCAATTTGTGGCTCTCCCTTTTGACCTGGGGTCAGCACCCCGGGGAGTTCACCAAGGTGTTAGCCCCAATTCTGGTGCTGTTAAGGCAATGTGGGGTCACAATCATTGGTTATCTAGACAACCTCCTTCTGAGAGCAGCTTCTGCCTCAGAATTAAGGGAGGATGTAGCGATCACCATGCAAACTCTCCAGGAGTTTGGTTGGGTACTGAACCTAAAAAAGTCAGTGTTGGTGCCAACTCAATACCTGGAGTACCTGGGCTTACTGCTGGACTCCTCAGAAGCGAGAGTTTTTCTCCCTTCCGACAAGCTGCAGACTCTTCAAGCTGTGGGGGAAGTTGTTAGTGAACCACAGGTGGTCATCGCTGCATTTCTGCATGGGAGTCCTGGGTCACAAGGTAGCCACTTTCGAGGCAGTACCGTACACTCAATTTCACACTCAAGTCTTGCAAAAAGAGATTTTTGAGCCAGTTAGTCAGGGATTCCCTGCTCTGGTGGCTGAGGTCTCCGGCCCATCGGTCTGGGAGATCGTTCCTTGCTCTCCTTTGGACGGTGATCACAACAGGTGCCAGCCTGACCTATTGGGGGGAAGTTTTGGGCGTACAGTCGGCCCAGGGCCGTTGGACTTTGGAAGAATCTCACCTGCCGATCAATATGCTTGAGCTTCAGACGATTAGGTGGTGCGTCTCCACGTGGTCAAAAAGGCTGCAGGGGTGTCCGGTCAGGATCCAGTCGGACAACGCCACGGTGGTGTATGTCAACCATCAAGGAGAAACAAGGAGCTCGGCTGCAGCACGGGAGGTCGCTCACATCCTACAGTGGGCAGAGCGGCAAGGGCCGGCCCTGTCGGCCGTATACATTCCGGGCATAGAAAACTGGCAGGCGGACTACCTAAGTAGTCAGATGCTGGACCAAGGGGAATGGTCGTTGCATCCGGATGTATTCCGGCTCATTTGCCTAAAGTGGGGCACACCAGATGTGGATCTCTTGGCCTCTCGGCTTAATCGGAAGGTGCAGAGGTTTGTGTCCTGGAGAAGAGACCCCTGGGCGGACGCGTCAGATGTGTTGGTGGCTCTATGGGGGCATTATCGGCTGATTTATGCCTTCCCCCCACTAAAGCTCCTGCCACGTCTGCCACGCAGAATGGAGGCAGAGGGGATTCCGGTGATTCTGATTGCTCCAGATTGTCCTTGTCATCCTTGGTACGCCGACCTAGTATGACTGGTGGCGGATGTTCCTTGGCAGCTGCCGATGCGAGAGGACCTTCTATCGCAAGGTCCAATACTTTATCCTGCTTTACAGTCACTGGTTTTAAGGGCATGGCTGTTGAAAGCCAGGTGCTAAAGGACGAGGTCTGTCAGACTCTGTAATTTCCACTATGCTGAGGGCACGGAAGCCATCTTCTCTGAAGATTTATCATTGCACGTGGAAGGCTTACATCTCCATGTGTGAGGAGATGGGGTGGCGTCCACACACATACACAGTTTCCAGGATCCTGCTGTTTTTGCTGCGAAGGAGTGAATCAGAAACTTGCCTTAAGCACCATCAGGGGGCAGATATCAGCCTTGGCTGTCTTTTTCCAACGTCCCTTGGCGACTCACTCATTGGTGAGTACATTTGTGCAAGGGGTTCGGCACGTGCCCGTCAATGAACTTCAGAGAAAAGGATTTTACGGTGAGTAAAAAATCCTATTTTTGCAGTGTATTTGCAGTAGCGTTTTTTAGCTTTTTTTTTGCAAAACTGTACTTCCACAAAAGCTTATAGCTGAAAAACGCTGATAAATGCAAAATACACACATTTTTCTTTTTTGTTTTTGCATTTTTACAGCTAAAAAAAAACTCCTCTTATAACCCACTGGTTCTGTGTTTTTTCCAGGCAGAAAATACCACTGCCAAAAAAACGCTGATAGCAGCCTGTGTGCATGAACACATAGGATAACATGCTGGGGAGATTACTGGCTGCAGAAAAAGTCTACAAAACATTGCTATCAGGCAGGTTTTTATTGCAGAAGATACTCTCTATGTCTCATCACCAGAAAGTCTTACCCGCTTGCCAGCAATGCTTTTTGAGAATGTACACTGAGCCACACATGCACAGCTCTGTGTACAATCCTGGCACCTATGGGGTGCTGGATTGATTTGACTCCCATGCGCATTTTCGGGAACCACACTACCATCATGATTACCAATGATGGCGAATTCAGAAGACAGGGCGAAGATGGTAGCAGCGGATCAACAAGGTACAGTGCGAACATCACAGCCCTGAAGTGGGGCAAGGCACTTTGGCAGGTAAGGCAGGCCATAGAGAATTTGAAAAACCGAAAAATGGTGCATATGATTGTGCCATCATTTCTTTTGTTTTTCAATACATGTTGGATCTGGCACTTTCAATTGCGTCACGATGTGAAAAACGAATGACCAAAAATGTTTGTTCCGGTTTCAACTAGTCTATGGCCTGCTTAACTCTGCCAGATATTGGCATTTTCAGGCGGTGATTCCCTGCACCATAAGAATGATCATAGCAGCTGTTCCGCTGCTTGATTGTTCTTACGGGCGGTGGGAGGGGACAACCCCCCCCCCTCCCGCCACCCTGCGGTGATCTACCGACTCACGGCTTCCATCGTTGAGTCGGACACAGGATCCACCGGCCCCTGGATAATGATCATAGAGATTTCTGGCGGACCAGATGGTCGCCGGAGTCTCTATGATCGTTCAGAGGCCGGGCGCGATGTTATGACGTCACGCCTGGCCTCTGCATTCAAGGGATATTTACATTCCTTGTAATAGGAATAAAAGTAATACTTTTTTTTTTTAAAGTGTCAAACTAAAAAAATAAAAGTAAAATTAACAATAACATTTTTTTAAAGTGCCCCTGTCCCCGTGAGCTCGTACGCAGAAGCGAATGCATACGTAAGTTCCGTCCACATATGAAAACGGTGTGCAAACCACACATGTGAGGTATCACCGCGAATGTTAGAGCGAGAGCAATAATTCTAGCCCTAGACCTCCTCTGTAGCACAAAACATGTAACCAGTAAACATTTTTAAAGCTTTGCCTATGGGGATTTTTAAATACCAAAGTTTGGCGCCATTCCACGAGCGCATGCAATTTTGAAGCGTGACATGTTAGGTATCTATTTACTCCGCGTATCTTCATCTTTCACATTATGCAAAAAAATTGGGCTAACTTAACTGTTTTTTTTTTTTAAAGCATGAAACTGTTTTTTTTCTGAAAAAAACGTGTTCGAAAAATTGCTGCACAAATACCGTGCGAGATAAAAAGTTTCAACAACCGCCATTGTATTCTCTAGGGTCTTTGCTAAAAAAAAAACATATATAATGTTTGGGGGTTCTATGTAATTTTCTAGCAAAAAAATTATGAATTTTACATGTAGGAGAGAAATAGAATTGGCCTGCGCGCAAAGTGGTTACATTTTGCACTGGTGGTAGGAGGTTAGATTGTTTTTTTTACTGCTGCCTCTTTCCCCACTGGGGCGATACAACCTTGGTCCTATGACCACTTCCATCAGAACTTAAAGAATCAGGAAACCCCCAAAAAATTGGCACCAGCACAGTGAGGAATGTAGCTATGTATTTATGTAGCTATGATATAATTCTTGACTCCCATATAGTTATGATAGTGTCGTTTTGCAGGTCAGGGATAGCTGTGTTTGCTGTTATCCTCTCCATGTCACAGCATGCCCCAACCATGTGTAAGCCCTTGTACACACGGTCGGACATTTCGACAACCAAATCCGTCGGATTTTGTCCGACGGATTTTGTCCGAAACTGTTGCATACACACAGTCGGACAAAGTTGTCAGAAAATCCGATCATACTTAACGTGATGACGTTATTTTTCGTTACAATGGGACTACGTTCAGGCTAGTAGCCAATAGCTTTGGTCTAGGAATTTGATCTGAGCATGCGTGGCACTTTGTCCGATCGGAATTCTCTACACATGATCGGACAAAACAAGTCCGATCATTAAAGACAAGTTGGAAAACTTGGTCCGGTCGGATACTCCGATGGAAACAGTCCGATGGAGCCCACACCCTGTCGGATTATCCGACAACACGGTCCTATTGGACATTGTCCATCGGAATATCCGACCGTGTGTACAAGGGTTTAGGCTGTAAGCCCCCATGTAGGCTTAATACACAGTCCAGCCTGCTGGAGAAGGATAAAACTTTATATATAGCTTTAGGGCCGGTTCACACAGCGAGGCGTGGCGAGGCAAGTCGGAGACGCCTGTGGGGATCTCAGCGGCGACTTGCAGAGGACTTCTGTATAGAAGTCAATGCAAGTCGCCCAGAAGTAGTACAGGAACCTTTTTTCTGAGTCGGAGCGACTCGAGTCGCTCCTCTCAGAACGGTTCCATAGTACTGAACGGGGGCGACTTGCGGGAACGAGGCGAGGCGAGCCGTGTCGCCTCGCCTCGCAACCGGCCCTTAGCATAACAATATTTGCTTTTAGAAACAAAATAGATTTTGCAAACATCTACACACACAGCTAAATTGTGCATATGAATGGTGTTTTGGCCGCACAGATTTGTAGTTCTGTGCAGTTAGTCTCATGATTTATGCATTCCTTCCAGAAAGAACCAGTAAGTTCATGAACTGCAGTACAGTAAAGCATGCAACAAAGCAGTATAGCTTGGCCAAGTAGCCACCATTCCAGGTTTTTGATTAGACACTGAAGGTGAAGCATTAATAAGGTCAACCCTGTTTTGAAATGACATTAACACGTTAAAGCTTATGCGGATTTAGTGTTTGGTATTACATATACTTGAATGACTGCAAGACTGGATTAAATTGTTCTTTGTTTTATATCTGTCTAAGCTCAGCTTAAAGGAAGGAATAAGATAGCTGCCCAAAAGCAGGATTTTAGTTTGACAAGCCTGTGTTAGTAAAATAAATGATTAATGTTCCAGCTTTTCTGCTTTTATCAATGGTTAACATGGTCAATCCTTCACTGCTTTGAAGGCCACTGTAATTTAGACGTTAATTTAGGGACTGGATATAATGTATTTACCTTACAGAGCTGCATATAATATTTTGTTTTTCGGTTTCTATGGACAACCGGCTCTGACTCATGTCCCCTCCATTGCGTCTTCCCCTGTTCAGCATTCATGGCCCCACACCAGAACTGGGCACCAGGGAAGTGAGAGCCAGGGATAGAGAACACGCAGCCCCTCCTCCTGTCATTTAAAGTTATGAGACGGGATCCAAGATGATATTAAATGTACACATAGGAATCTTATTTAGGAATATGTACGGAAAAAAAAATGTCTGCAATTTCTAGAATTAGCCATTTAAAGGGACCGTAAATTACATGACTTAGTTGTACAATATCAGTCACATACAGCTTTGTGCAGTGAATAAAGGAAATATAAACTAAAAAGGGACCACAAATAGTTTTACGCAGCTTATAAATAATGATAGCATGTGTTTAATGAATGTACAGTATATGTCCTCATATTTCATTAAATCAACTTCTGTCAAATGGGAATGTTAGAAAACATTTGCTGATCAGCAGTTGCAGCCAAATGGCCACAACTGCTTATCACAATGTATACTCCCAATGTCAGAATGCAATGAGGTTGATTTACTAAATGCACATAGACTGTGCACTTTGCAAAGTGCAATTGCACTCTGCAAGTACAGTTGTTCCAGAGCTTAGTAAATGAGCAGAAGCTCTGGTGACTTCGTTCAGGCAAATCACGTGCAAACAAAAATGCTGTTTTTTTTTTCCTAGCATGTGATTTTGTATTTTTTGCAAAGCTTTACCATTTACTAAGCTCTGGAGCAACTGCGCATGCAGAGTGCAAAGTGTACAGTCTAATTGGCTTTAGTAAATCAACACCAATGTCTCAGCGGTGGAGATTCCTTCATCCAGCTCATTTGTTTGGATCCAAGGGAATTAAGCTTATCAGTGTTCTAGCTAATTGAATGTCTGGAGCTTTTCTGTGCAAGGACAATATCCGTTTGGAAAGATCATGCCCATAAAGCCTCATAGGTACATGTTTAGTAGCATGCCTTGAGCAACCTCCTATATGCAAGTCCTTCGTTACTGTTCTGCCTTAAAGAGGAAGTAAACTCTCCCACTCTGATGCTTCTTTTAATTTAGTCCATTATAATAAGTCATTATTAGACTATAGCCACTGTAATCCAGCCCAAATCACATATTACTTACTGTTTAACTGGTTCCCGACCCGCACACGACAATGTACGTCGTCAGAATGGCATGGGCAGGCATATTGGCGTACAGGTACGTCCAATCTTCAATGCCGCCCTGCCATCGGGAGCGCGCCGCCTTAAGTATTGTTTTCTGAGTCCACAGTGGAGTGTATTTCCGCCCTTACATTGAGCACTTCCTGTACTGTTAACCAAGCCTCCTTCTCAATCCAACATTTCTATGGCAACCCTGCTTCCCTGTTCATAGCTTACTTGTTTATTTCATAGTATTTACTTGTGCCGATGTCTAATGTTTGCCTTTGTCAGACTTATCAGCTTCAGCTGATAAGACTGCAGTAATGGCCAAGTTTAGACCGTATGTGTGGTCACATGGTCACATGGTGTGTAGGAGGAAGCTCTGAATGATTAGCAGAGTTCAGTGTTGTGCCGTAGGAAGTCCTGATAACAAATAGATAAGACATAGAGAGTGTGCTGTAAATCATGGGAGATCTGGGCATGCTCAGTGACTTCATTCTACAGAACAACAAGGATTACAACAATACTAAGCAAGTAAGGAGATATCTACAAGCAGTGTTCATTAGGGTTTCTTATGCTGATTTACATGGGACAAAGTTGTGGGGGAGGGTTTACAACCACTTTAAGAGTGATATACAATACATGACCTGCCTTGGTATATAGAACTGAACTTTGGAGGAAGGATACTGCATTGTTGTAATTACTCCATAAATATGCTTAAAGGAGAAGCAGTGTTTCCTGTTTTCTTTAAAGCACTGCCTCATGGTTAGCCCCCACTTACATGCTGAACCTGGACAAAGACCGGGCCAAGACATAAGTGGTGGCAAGTGGGCTTGGAGACGTCAAATTGTTTGAGTGGAGGTAAGTACTGTGGACATTAGTTCTGCTTTAAAGGCAAATTGTATTTTGCTCAGTCAACACAAAGTAACAGGTTAGGTCAGCCTTTCTCAACCTTTTCAACACAGAGGAACCCTTGAAATAGTTCTCTGGTCTCGTGGGATCCCCTGCTAAAATGTAGAAATCTACAACTCATGATACATTAGTGTGATGGTCAGTTGGAAGAATGGGCCTTACACTTGTGGTCATTGGGAAGAATTACCTCCTTACAGAAGCTAAAAAGATCAATGGTGTGAGTGGGAACTTATCTGAGAGGCAGAAATTCCCCAATGCTGAAGGAACCCCTAGCAACCTCTGGAGGAACCCTGGTTGAGAATCGTTGGGTTAGGTGGATAGCCCATCCTCTTCTCTAGTGATGCATACCTGTATTATTTATAAACACAATTAAATAGGACACATTTTTCTACTTTCAGCATAGCTTTCTCCATTTATAAAATTAGACTCACTGTCATGCTCTATAATATTACGGGCAAGCATGTAATAAAGTAGTATGGATTACTACATTGTTTTTTTTTGGAAACACAACATGTATCACAGCCTCATAACATACAAAATGCAAATATAACACATTAGACTCAAGAAACTTTCTCACACACCCCCATGTGTGCCTGCAGGGAATAAATGACAAGGTCATTATGTGTCAGTCTCTCGGAGCCAGCTCCCTTTTGGCACCATTAATGTCCAAGTGGTGATATCATTAACATAGTATAAATGTGCAGTGACCCATAACAATAGCCAATTAGCTTTCATGAATGTTTTGTGAAATTTTCTAGCTGTGCATCCACTATAGCTTGTCACTTATTCCTAGCAGTTCCGGAGTGGACTAATGCATGTTAAGGTTGGCCTTGAAGGTATATTTACACCTAAACAAAAGATGATCATAGATAATATAACAGCTCACAAAAATGCTATCAATTGCTATTTGAAAAGATTCTTAAGATTCTTCTGGAAGTTGGCATTGCTAACTGTATGCACTCTGCAAGCAGATTGTATAGAAATAGTCACCACTTTGCAATCTGTGATTGTTAACAATAGTCGACATAGAAATCATTTTTATCATGTTGGAAACTATGTTTGTTCAATATGTGTCCCAGATTATCAGTTGTTTGCAATTCACTTTGTACATGAGGGAACCTTGGTTGAATCAGACAAAACTAATTTCAATCTAAATCCAGCTTAAAGCGGAGTTCCACCCAAAAATGGAACTTCCACTTTAAGTGTTGGTGACCCCCTGACATGCCACATTTGGCATGTCATTTTTTTTGGGGGGGGGGGGGGGGGGGCGGGTAACCTGTTTTTACAGGCACCCAGCTCCCACTTTCTCCCCTGGCTCCAGAAGGAAGATCACCTCTCCCCCCTTCCTCTCTGCAATCTTCTGGGACATGTCACAGGTCCCAGAAGATAGCCTGGCCATTCACAGCGTGCAGCACGGCTCGCGCATGCTCAGTGTGCGCCCGGTTGTGACAGTTAGAATGCCAGCGCCACGGAGTGGAGCGGGGCTTCGTGCGCCACAATGCTGGACCGTGGGACAGGTGAGTTTCTGATTATTAAGTCATCAGCCACACTTTTTGTAGCTGCTGACTTTTAAATGGGTGGAACGCCACTTTAAAGACAAGTGGAGCTTCCGCTCATTGGAACCCTCCCCCCCTCCGGTGCCACAATTGGCACCTTTCAGGGGGGAGGGGGATGCAGGTACCTTTACAGTACAGGTATCTGCACCCACTTCCGGCATAGATATCTGCAGAAGCTACGCCCCTTTCCGCAGAATCTACGCCCCTTTCCGAAGGTCCCCCGCTGTCTGCTGGGAAACACACGGATCCCAGAGACAGCGGGGACCATCCTTATTGCGCAGCGCGTCTCGCGCATGCGCAGTAGGGAACCGGGAAATGAAGCCGCAAGGCTCCACTTCCTGATTCCCATACCCAAGATGGCGGCGGCAGCACCTGAGAGACGATCGAGAGATTCGGGTGCCGACATCGCGGGCGCGCTGGGCGGGTAAGTGTCATTATTTTAAAAGTCAGCAGCTGCAGTATTTGTAGCTGCTGGCTTTTAAAAAAAAAAAACGGCAGACTCCCACTTTAACTACCATGTATAGTCCAATCAAAAGTGTACTTTACCTTAAGCCTAAACTTTTTTTATTTATTTTTTACTTTGGGTACCATGGGGAAGAGTTAAGTAAGCGATGCACATATCAAAATTCATCCGGTTCTGCAGAAACTGGCCAAAATGTGATTTGTGTGTGTACAGCCGTGGCCATAAGGTGGCCATGAGGTTTGAGAATGACACAAATATTAATTTTCACAAAGCCTGCTGCTTCCATTTTTAATGATGGCAATTTGCATATACTCCACAATGTTATAAAGAGTGATCAGATGGATTTCAATTAATTTTAAAGTTCCTCTTTGCCATGAAAATGAACTTAAAGTGGTGTTTCATAGAAAAAAAAATCATTAACATTCCTAGAAAATATAAAATAAAAACATTTGAAAAAAAATGTAACATGCGCAGTGAGTGCCTGGCTGTGGCTTCACAGTGCCCACAGTTGCACTGCCGGCGCCACCGAGCGGAGGGGGGGACCAGCGGGGCTTCGATCCCCCCGCATCGCTGGACCCTGGAACAGGTAAGTGTCCGATTATTAAAAGTCAGCAGCTGAAAATAGCTAAACAATACAAAAACTACTCAGGCACATTCTTACGGCGACAAGGTGCTTAATAGCCCTCCACTGGAAGAACCCTGTGCCCCCATCTCAAGAGGCTCTTTATGCTAGGGTCAAAGATGTGGAGCTAATGGAGAAGATGACGACCAGGTTGCGGGACAAACTGGACGACCACAATGGTATCTGGGAGCGGTGGCATTCCCGGGAGGACCCGTTCTGACCTGGCGGTTGAAAAACAGAGGTATCTTAGTACTTTTTTTACCTATTCTTATATATTCTCTACCATGATCTGCCTGTTCTCTTCTTTCTCCCTTTCATATCTCTGTTTATTTAGACTAATGTATACAGTTAAGCAAGACTTTGGACTCAAGGTACTATGCACTACACAGGCAACCCAAGGCAGGGGTATTACTGTTGAACTATGTGATGCCAAACTCTGCATGGAGATTCTCCAAACCACAACTCTAGTGTCTGTCTAGGCATGTTCGGAAATGTACTCCTGCATATGTATGTGTACAACATGCTTACCATATATGTACCTATGTTTTGCTGTCTTATTCCTTTTGAAATAAAACGTTATTTGGAAAAAAAAAAGTCAGCAGCTGCAGTATTTAAATTTTTTTTTTTTTTGTGGAAACTCCTTTTAATCCCATAAAAAAAACATTTCCACTGCATTTGTGAAGAAGGCTTCAGAGTGCCCAAGAAAGCTCATCAAGTGACAGGACCATCTCCTACAGTTGATTCAGCTGCGGGATCGGGGCACCAACAGTGCAGAGCTTGCTCAGGATTGGCAGTAGGCAGGTATGAGTGCATCTGCACGCACGATGAGGCAAAGACTTTTGGAGGATGGCCTGGTGTCAAGATGGGCAACAAAGAAGCCACTTCTCTCCAGGAAAAACATCAGGGACAGACTGATCTTCTGCAAAAGGTACAGGGATTGGACTGCTGAGGACTGGGGTAAAGTAATTTTCTCTGATGAATCCCCTTTCTGATTGTTTGGGGCATCCGGAAAAACCTTGTCCAGAGAAAAGAAAAGGTGAGCACTACCATCAGTCCTGTGTCATGCCAACAGTAAAGCATATTGAGACAATTCATGTGTGAGGTTGCTTCTCAGTCAAGGGAGTGGGCTCACTCACAATTTTGCTCAAGAACACAACCATGACTAAAGAATGGTCCAAAAACATCCTCCGAGAGCAACTTCTCCCAACCATCTAAGAACAGTTTGGTGACGAACAATGCCTTTTCTGGCATGATGGAGTACCTTGCCATAAGACAAAAGTTATAAAAAAAAAAGTGATAACTAAGTGGCTTGGGGAACAAAACATCTACATTTTGGGTCCATGGCCAGGAAACTCCCCAGACCTTAATAAAATTGAGAACTTGTGGTCAATCCTCAAGAGGCAGGTGAACAAATTCTGACAAACTCCAAGCATTGCTTATGCAAGAATGGGCTGCCACCAGTCAGGATGTGGCCCAGAAGTTGATTGACAGCATGCCAGGAAGAATTGCTGAGGTCTTGAAAGAAAAGGGTCAACACTGCAAATATTGACTCTTTGCATAAACTTCATGAATTGTCAACAAAAGCCTTTGACACTTATGAAATTCTTGTAATTATAAGATCTAAAAACACTAAAGCAGCAGACTTTGTAAAAATGTATATTCGTGTCATTCTCAAAACTTTTGGCCAAGGCTGTATATCCATTTCTGTTCAATAGAGGCCTGTCATTAGACTGGCTTCTGTCGAACGACGGTGCTATAAAAACAACATTCAATTAACGCATGCAGTTAATGCACAGCACTTATCTGTGCATTCTGAAATGGGGAAGTCCCCTCTGTCAGAATACAATAGCACAGTAAGGGAAATTCCAATAGCCACATTGCTTGTTTTTATAGAAATCAATACAAAAAGCAATATTTTTGACCTTCCAGACATTAACCCCTTCATGACAAAGGTAAAACAAATCCAAACACCTTAACACAGTTCTGAAACTTTAACATTATATCTCCAAATTTTTTTATTACAAAAGAAAACCTGTCACAAATTAGTAAAATATATATTTTTTTAATTTAGCTATAAATTTCATGCTATATAATATAACCTATCACCAAAGAACAACCCAAAATCGTATATGTTGTTCCTGACAATCGCAGGCATACCACATACAGTATGTGTATGCTATTTGTGATTTGTACTCATAGTAGGGCCCAGAAACAATAGTGCGCATTTGCCTTTTATTAATCTTACCTAAGGCACATTGGGGTTGATTTATTAAATGCATTTGGTTACGCCGGAGCAATTTTATTTTTATGCTTTTTTAAAAGTTTTCTTGCATGTGATTCGGTATTGGTTGCACAGTTAAGCTTCACTTCATTTACTAAGCTCTAGAGCAAATGCTTTTGCAGAGTGCAAATGTACTTTCAAAGTGCACAGGGTCTGATTTACTAAAACTGGAGAGTGGAAAATTTGGTGCTCCTGCTGGGGGTTCCGTTTCATGTGCATGGTAGCCAATCATCTCCTAGCTTCAGCTAGCTCAGAAGCTGACTGGTTTCTATGCAGAGCTGCACCAGATTTTGCACTCTCCTGTCACTGACAGCTGTCACTGACAACTCGGTCTCTGTACCTGACTGTACTGTATGTGACCCCATAGATAAAGACCCACTTCCATACGGCTGCATATATGTGCATGCTCATCGGGGAGGGGTTAATAAAACTTATGCCGTGTACACATGTAGCGGACTATCCGCTGGACTTTCCGAACGGGCTACTTGCCCACACACGGCACTTTTTCAGCGGACTAATACGGCGTACTAAGTCCGCCGGACTATCCGTCGTACTTTTGAAATGAAAGGACTAGCCCACACACGCGGAGGAAAGTCCACTCATTCTGAGCACGTCTCCAGGTAGGCGGGGCCCGCGAAGGATGCGTCGCTGGCCCCACCACCTGGTATGGACTTAAAGGGGAACCCCAATGCCGAAAAAATCGGCGTGGGGGTCCCTCCCAGGTCCACATCAGACCCTTGTCCGAGCACGCTACCCGGCCGGCCAGGAAAGGGGGGGATGAGCCGCGCGGCCCCCCCACCCCAAAGCACCTTGTCCCCATGTTGATGAGGACAAGGGCCTCTTAACGACAACCCTGGCCGTTGGTTGTCGGGGTCTGCGGGCGGGGGGGTTTATCTGAATCCGGGAGCCCCCTTTAATAAGGGGGCCCCCGGATCCCAGCCCCCCACCCTATGTGAATGAGTATGGGGTGCAATGTACCCCTACCCATTCACCTGTAAAATAAAGTACAAAAAAAACACAACACACAAGGGTTAAAATAGTTTATTGCACAGCTCCGGGGGTCTTCCGTCTTCGGGGGTCTTCTCGCCGGACTCCTCCGCTATCTTCTTCTAGCTCTTTTACTAGCGGAGGAGCCCGGCTTTCTTCCTCGCCGCCGCCCTCTTCTTCCGACTTCGGGGGTCTTGTCCCCCTCTTCGGTTCTTCTGCCGGGCCACCGTGCCTTCTTCTAGGTCTTTTACAGGCGGTGGCCCGGTCTTCTGTCGCCGCTGTTGCCGCCTTCTGTTCTTCTCTTCTTCTCTGGGCACTGTTACTCTTATGCACACGATCGGATTATCCAGCGGACTTAGTCCAGTGGACAAACCGCCGGACTTTGTAGCGGAGGTCCGCTGGACTTTCCGAACGAGCGGACCTGCCCACACACGACTGGACTTTTCCGACGCACTAGGTCCCAGAGGATGCTGGGACTGTGACATCATAAGGGGGAGGGGTCACCATGTGACATCACCTGGTGACCCCGCCCCTTGTCCCTATATAAGTCGCCGCACAATGCATCCCTGTCATTGCGGCCAGAGAGAGCATCGAGTCAACATCTCAAGGAGGAAGAAGAGAAGAAGAGAAGGCGGCGGCAACAGAAGACCGGGCCAACGCTAGTAAAAGAGCTGGAAGAAGAAAGCAGAGGCCCGGCAAGAAGAACCAAAAAGGGGGACAAGACCCCTGAAGTCGGAAGAAGAGAAGAAGAGAAGGCGGCGACAGAAGACCGGCCACCGCTAGTAAAATAGCGGAGGCCTGGCAAGAATAACCGAAGAGGGGGACAAGACAAGACCCCCAAAGAGCAGAACAAGACCCCCGAAGTCAGAAGACGACCCCCGGACGGCGGCGATGAAGAAGAAAGCCGGGCTCCTCCGCTAGTAAAAGAGCTAGCAGAAGAGCAGAAGATAGCGGAGGAGTCTGGCGAGAAACCCCCCAAGATGGAAGACCACCGGAGATGTCCAATAAATTATTTTAAAAACATGTGTTGTGTTTTTTTATTTACACTTTTTTTCACCAGGTGAATGGGTAGGGGTACATGGTTCCCCAATACTCATTCACATAGGGTGGAGGGCCGGTAAGCCTCCCGCCCGCAGACCCCGACAACCAACGGCCAGGGTTGTCAGGAAGAGGCCCTTGTCCTCATCAACATGGCAACAAGGTGCTTTGGGGTGGGGGGCCTCAGGGCCCCCCCTTCCCCAAAGCACCCCCCATGTTGAGGGCACCCGGCCTGGTACTGCTCAGGAGGGGGGCGCTCGCTCGTCCCCACCCCTTTTCCTGACTGGCCAGGCTACATGCTCGGATAAGGGTCTGATATGGTCTTGGGGGGGACCTCCACACCGTTTTTTCGGCGTAGGGCTTTCCCTTTAAGTCCATACCAGGTGAGGTGTCAATCTCGCCGATGAAGGCGGCGACATTGACTTCCTTCGCTAGTCCCGGCTACCTGGAGTCAAGTTCAAAATGGACAGACTTTTCTCCATGTGTGGGCAAGTCCGTTCATTTCAAAAGTCCAGCGGACTAGCGCAAAGATGGGCGGATTGTCCACCAGACTGCCAAGTCCGACGGACAATTTTGAGTCAAAACTTCTTTCTAAGTCCGCCGGACTTTTGGAAACAAAAAGTCCGCCGGAGCCCACACACGGTCGGATTGATAGTCCGATCGTGTGCACAGGGCATTAATGATAATATTTACATTAATGATGAGGCACCATTCCCTCCACTGACACTAACAATGGGGCACCATTCCTCCCACTGATACCTACAGCGGGGAAACCTGCTAATATCAAGATAGAGGCACTATTGCTTCCACTATTACCAGCGATGGGGCACTGACCATGGGAATTATGTCTTTTTTTTTTAATCCCACTGACCACCAAACCTGAGGCATTGTGTACTCTCACTGACTCGGGTATTTTCTACTCTCACTACCACAGATTGCTCCCTCGAAGACTGAAGGACAGTCTACTGGCCATTTATTTAAAAAGTTTGAAGACCCCTGCTTCAGAACAATAATATCTAGATATTGAAAAAAAATCCATTATCCATGCCATCTTGTAATTCTGTTTTGGGTTTTCATGAATTGATGCTGTAAAAAGAAGGCATTGTTTGTCCTGATAAAGCCGAGGATTCCATGAAACATGTCAACTGTGGGATGTCTTTTATGAACTGAGTAACACCATATCTTATGATGCGGGCTATACAATATGACAGAAATACAAACCTGATAGACAATTTAAAGCAAAACTACTCTGTCAACATTAAAAGAGAAGTATGGCTTTTGTTTTTGTTTTTCTTTTTTAAGAATCATACTTACCTAGGTGGATGCAGCAACGTTCTAATGCTGCATCTGTCCCCCGCCGACTCTAACACTGAGAACCGAGCGATCTAATATCGCCGATCACTTGGTTCTCAGGGCTCCCTGAGCAAAGAGCTAATGACTGTCAGTCATCGGCTCTCTGCTCTCCCCCCCCCCCCCCCCCTGGTCACTGGAGCACTGGGTTGTGGAGGAGGTGGGAGCGTCACGCTGAAAGGCTGAGCAGGGAGCCTTTTCAAGCATATGGGCGGATCCTGACTTCATTGTCGTGATCTTCCCCGAGCCTGGACTGGCTCTGCGACATCAGCTGACAGCAGGCTTCAGCCCGCTGTCTGCTGAAAACAGGTCACTGGAGTGTAGAAACGAACTGTCCTCCTGTGATTCATAGAATCTCCTTTAGCATTTTTTAATACGTATACTTCTGGGCTTGATAAATACATAGGAAGGTATATTTTATTTGCTCGTTTTAAACTTTTTTCTTTCACATTTCTTCAGTTGCTTCCTGGTTTCTGGCCTAGGCCAGAATGATGTCATACATCCCAGGAAACTTTCTTTCATATGGAAGAAAGACTTTCTCCGTTAAGCACACCCTCCTGCCTGCACACCTGACCTTGCAAAGGTATGTCAGCAGTCCGCGTGCATTGTACTGCACATTCGTGATATTCTCTAGAGCATCATCACAGTAAGGGAAAATAGATTCCAGAGAGTTCCAGAAATTTTGTCTGGAGCTATACCTTAATTAAATTGCTACTGCTATGCTATGCTTTTAATAGTGTGTATGCAGACAAAGGTACTTGTTGCGGTAGATTAAACAACCTACTAAAATTCTCAGTGAGTGGGCTAATCTTGTTCTCTCCTGTGCAGTATGAAGGACCCTCCTAATTAATTATCTGTGCTTTACTGTCTGCGGTGAGCAAGGATCATGAGGGTGCTCAACTCTCCGTCATGATCATTGGTAGATATCTCCCTACCTATTTATCTTGGGGAAATTGCTTTCTTGGTCAAGGACTCCATTAGACATTATTTGCATCCTGATGTTTTAACAATGCTCCCTTCTTTTATCAGACTGGAGTTTTCCTTTTATAATTCCAGCGCTGCACATGGTGCTGGCTCTGACCTTCCAGTGTTCCGTGTAACATTTCTACATCTCATAATGCTCCATGAATCTTCTCCTTCTGCTGCATATGGGTATCTCCCTAAAAATAATATCACAGCATCCTTTCTGGGTTACAGATTCCTTCAGGGTGGGTATGAGACAATCCCAGACATGTGAAGGAAATGGAGCATAATAAGAGAGGCGGGCAGGCTGGCACACTCTGGGTATCATATCTCTCTCTAGGTCTGATATCGCTTTGCTTCATAATGTGGAGTGAAAATATCCAGAAGGCTCAACAAGAGCACACTTTTTTTTTTTAATGTAGCTCAGTGAAGCTGTTTGTCATGCAATGTTTGTTAATTTTACTAAATGATGTGGAGACGAACCGGAGAGATTTTTATGAATGAAAATCAGCCAGTTTAAAATGTCTTTATCAAATAAAGAGATTATCCAACATCCAGCTGTATAGTATTTCTGTGTAGTAACAGAAAGGGGATCCGCCTTCTCCCCCCCAAAGCTATTTTGTATATAATCCAGGGGATTGAAGTGCAATGCTTAATTGCATTCTGCAGGTAAACATAACTTTTTTCAGCTAGTCTTATGCCATGTACACACGGTCGGACATTGCGACGGAAAATGTCCGATCGGACCATGTTGTCAGATAATCCGACCGTGTGTGGGCTCCATCGGACTGTTTCCGTCGGAATAGCCGACCGACAATGTTTAAGAGCTAGGTTATAAAATTTTCCGACAACATGATCCGATCGGGCTTTGTCCGATCATTTGTAGAGAATTCCGATCGGACAAAGTGCCACGCATGCTCAGATCAAATTCCTAGACCAAAGCTATTGGCTACTAGCCTGAACGTAGTCCCGTCGTAACGAAATAACGCCATCATGTTACGAACGAACTTTGTCCAACCATGTGTATGCAACACAAATTTCGGACAAAATCCGACGGATTTTGTTTCGGAATGTCCGACCGTGTGTACAAGGGCTTAGAGGCACTAAATGCTGTTGTGAAATAGGGCATTATATTGCATGTTAACAAACCACTCTGCCTGCCATGTTAAGGTAAAGGTGGGCGGTTAGAGAGGCTGAAAATTGCAGTTCATCCACCTATTTTTACCATCCTGTTGCTGCCTGTGTAGAAGAGGCATTACTGTGACATACATTCTGGGTACATGTGGTACCTATTATACCCATACTTTTTTTGTCCATGTTCTGCCTATTCTTGCTAGGTTTACTCCAGGTACTCCGGTTTCCTCCCACACTCCAAAGACAGGCCTCTTATTGCTGGCATTGGGATTTTCTACTGATGCCTTACACAGCCCTCGGATACGAAGTTTTGTAACCCTCCACTGGCCGCTGTTGCTGAATTACAGTAACTTGTATGTAATTCTACGTTCATGTGTTTATGTCTTTCTGCTAGCTTGGATCAGCCCAGATCTTTTTGAAGGTAGCTGCAGGACTCATTAGCTGCTGATACAGACCCTTCCACGTCTTGGTTGGGATAGACCGATGTTCCTACACCTGTAAATTGAGGTTGTGAGCTGATGTCTGACTGTATGCTAAAGTGGTCGTTTCTCATCTGGCAGGTTAAAATAAGTCTTAGTATGATTCTACTGTGCCCGAGAAGGCTGCCTCACTGTATGGCCCTAGTTGAGGCTCCTAATTGAACCCGTATGGCTGGTCTGGTCTGATTTTTGAGCAAGTAAACATCTTTCGTCATTATATGCATGCTTGTATCTTCTAGGTTCTTGTGAGCATTCCATGACTCATATATTTTTCTGGGCGTTCTCCAGCTTCACACACTGGGCTTATATTTTTAATTCTATTTGGCTGATAAGTATCTAGTCTTCTTGCGTTATTTATGAGCCCCTGATGAAGACTTGCTTGAAATGTGTTGGGAACTCCTTTTCCTGGACATTATCATACTAGACAAGATATATATACTATTGTAATATGGAGACTTCTTGTTTGAGTGATATCAGCCAGTATATTTAAGGATTTTGTTTATATTTTAATAATAAAATATTGAATATATATATATATATATATATATATATATATATATATATATATATAAAATCAAAACTATATATTTATACTGTATATACGGGCAGTCCCCGGGTTACAAACAAGAGCTTCTCTGGGCTTGTTCTTCACCACTTCCCTACCACGCATAGTCATATGGCGTCTTTTAATTCCGGAGCCTCTAGGGACGCGCCCGCCACGCCACTAGGCACCCAATGCATGTGCCCATGAACACAGCAGGACCTTGGATCTGTGTGTATGAACACACAGATCCACGTCCTGTCAGAGGAGAGGAGACCGATGATGTGTTCCCAGTACAGTGGAACACCGATCGGTCTCCTCTCCTTGTGAGTCCCCTCCCCCTACAGTTAGAATCACTCCCTAGAATACACATTTAACCCCTTTCTCGCCCTCTAGTGTTAAGCTCTTCCCTGGCAGTCACATTTACACAGTAATCAGTGCATTTTTATAGCTTTGATCGCTGTATAAATGTGAATGGTCCCAAAATAGTGTCCTAAGTTCCCGCTACAATATTGCAGTCACGATAAAAATCGCAGGTCGCTGCCATTACTAGTAAAAAAACAAAATAACAATAAAAATGCCATAAATTTATCCCCTATTTTGTAGATGCTATTACTTTTGTGCAAACCAATCAATATACGTTTATTGCGATTTTTTTTACCCAAAATATGTAGAAGAATACATATTGACCTAAACTGAAGAAAACTATTTTTTTTTAATGGGATAGTTATAGCAAAAAGTAAAAAATATTGTGTTTTTTTTCAAAATTGTCGCTCTTTTTTTTATTTATGTTTTTGTTTATAGCGCAAAAAATAAAAACCACAGAGGTGATCAAATACCACCAAAAGAAAGCTCAATTTTTGGGGAAAAAAATTATCAAAATTTGGGTACACATGGGTACAGTGTTGCATGACAGCACAATTGTCATTTAAGTGTAACAGAGCTGAAAGCTGAAAATTGGTCTTGGCAGGAAGGGAGTGAAAATGCCCTGTATTGAAGTGGTTAAAGGAGAAGTCCACTCCAGCTCATTTGGCTAGGCTTCTCCTGTGGGTCACAGGAGTGCAATTCATTTTGCACTCCTGTGACCCGTTTTCAGTAGAGAGTGGGCTGAAGTCACAGGAATCAGTCCAGGCACCACATCATCATGACAATAAAGTCTGCATCCCCCAGGTGCCTGGACTGATGGCCATCATGGCCTCTCAGCGAGCCACTGAGCCTGAGACGGCCTCTCCCCTCCTCAGCTCAGCACTCCAGTGAGTGTGGGGGTTGGGGGCAGAGCAGAGAGCTGCTGACTGACAGGCAACAGCTCTCTGCTCGGGGAGCTGTGAGAACCGAGCCATCAGCAGTGTTCGATCGCTCAGTTCTCAGTGCAGAGGCGCCGGGGGACAGATGCAGCATCGGTCCCATGCTGCATTCACCTAGGTAAGTATAATGGGGGTTAAAAAAAACTCTCTTTTAAGTTGAATTTGTATGTAAGTTGGAACAGGTAGATTTTTTATGTGCAACTCCAGCCAAAAAAATAGCATAGGGAAGGGTTAACAACCCGGTAACATTTGTTTTTCTGTCTGTGCTCCTGTTCATTAGATTTCACCTCACTTGCTGTTCCTGTGACAATAGTATTTTGAAAATTTTGGGTTGTTGTGCAAACAAGGATTGGTGATAAAGTTTGTATGTATATACTGTATATATATATTTGTGCCTTAAAAGTTCCAGATACCCAAATGAACACATGGTATTCTACTGCGCCCAAGATGGCTGATAAATAACTTTGAGTCCCTGAGTCCCCAGGCATAAAAACTTATTTTAATACTGTATTATTGTTGATATTATTATTATACATTATAATACAATAAACAAATAAAACAGTTACTAATAATAATAATAATAATAATAATGCCTATGAAGCCTCAAAAAGCCTGTAAATATGACTAGGCTGTTATAACAAATCTTGGCTTTTCCTTCCTTTCAAAACCTGCCCACTCCTTCTGGCCTTTCAGGCATTTCTATTGACAAATGAGGCAGCCAATCATAATTATGAGCCAATAGCAGTAAGAGGGGATGGGACATAGCAGGAAGCTCCCACACTATCCAAAAGGTTTGCAGACTTTTCCATCAGAACGCCTGGCATTTGGCTTTATCTGTACAATTGTTGAAGGTGCTGCTGGAATGTACAGGAATTTCTACATGTCTGTACTTTATACCTGTGTAGCCAGGTGATGGCTATGTTTTTATGAAACCCAGGGACACTTACAGCAGTACTATGCAGTAAACCTTTCCCCCCAATATTTAGGTAATTACATCACTTTCTGTTAGCAGAGCAGAGCTGCGTTGCCTGGGACAGCAGATGATCTTGGGGCATGTAGTCCCACGGCCAATACATACTGTATTTCTAGGTGCTGACTAAACTACAGATACCAGTGGACTGATGGAGCGAGGAAGAGTCTGGCAAGCAGATATATTGAACTGAAAGCAGCAGGCTTGTTCTCTCAGTGCGGGAATTCTAGCAGAGAGGAGGGAGACTGTCACTCGCCCAGAGAATGCGGGTCTTGCGGCCTAGCCGGTGGTCGCAACTTTGGAGGCAACAGAAGTGGTTTTGCACTGCTATGGCGCAGATCACAACACTGGGAGAGCATTATCCACTATCCTCCACTCTGGGAAAGTCATCCATTCCCATGCAGTTATCGCTGTTCTACTGCACTGACAGGCAGTCAGTTGGCTACTTCAGACACCTATTCTGGGATTCAAGAGCCTGCGTGAGTATTCTCTGTTCCTTGGAGGCTGTGTTAACTTCAGGATTGGTGAGCGGGAGCGAATGCCCAATCCTTTCTATTATCTATCTAGAGACACTGCATGCAGACATCTTTACACCTCAGTTACCAGGAAATCCCTGCGGCAAACAGTATAATAGTTATCTGTTTAACCCCCAACAATCTACAAGTATTTATTACTGTCTATGGGCCCCACCATTGCTAGCAGAAGACATCTTAAACCACCATATTAGGCACTTTCTTCAACATAGGATTCCCAACCACAGTTTAATTAGTTAAGGATACATCTCCCTCTCTCAAGCCATTTCTACTGCCATAGGGGTATCCTAGTTAAACAGATACATGTATTTCTCTTGTGTGTAACCCTTTTGTGTATCTGTGGCCAGAGGAAGCTATCAGACTAGTAAGTCTCTGTCCCTCCCATTTCTGCCGGTGTTGCACTTAAGTGGTTGTATTTAACTGCACCTATGCTCTTATTAAGACAGTGTATATATAGATATATAGCTATATCTATATCTTTATGTAGATATTGAAATGGATATTTTATAGATAGGCAACTCCTATAATCATATTGATTAGTGGTTCCAAATTAATAATAACTACTGCAGTAGGGAACAGACACAAAAGATACACTCAGTATCTTTCCAAATAACTGTTCTCCTTTATTATGATGCATTTGAAGGCTTTTATACACATGATTACGTAGGTATCACATTAATATTACAATTGTACGTTTATGGTAACAAAGGGCGTTACATAGGCAGGCTAATTCTAATCAGGACTTGAAAGAATGTAAAACTGAACAACTGAAAACATTATTCGTGCCGTGTGCAGAGTGAGGGCATTGTGCAATACATATAAAATAAAATACAATTATATACAGAACCTACAAATTTCCATTACAGTCTAAAGATATATCTATATATACTGTACATTAGATATGTGCACTGCTGAAAACTTTGTTCCTTTTCGTTTCATTTGGGGGTTTTTTCAGCTCATTCGTTTTGATTGCAATTCGTAAATTTGAAAATTCGTAACTTCGAAAATCGGAAAATCCGAAAATAAAAAATAAAATCCGAAAACTCTAAAGAACGAAAATAAGAGAATTCTAAAGAATAACTAACTAATAATAACTAGCTATTAAATGATAGGATTATTGGAATTTCCTTTCAAATTTGGCTGTTAGTGAACGTAACAAATATGAATTTATCCAAAGTTACAAATTATCCAAAATAACAATGCCACAGCTAAACAAATGGAATGGAATGAATTAATAATATATAATAATAAAAAAAAATGTTTATTATTATTATTGTTATTTATTAATTCATTACATTTAATTCGTTTAGATAAGACATTCGTTATTTTGTATAATTCGTAACTTCAGATAAATTCGTATTCGTTATGTTCACTAACAGCCAAATTTAAAAAGGAAATTCCAATACTACTCTAATTCATCCCAAAGGTGTTCTATCAGACTGAGGTCAGGTCTCTGTGCAGGCCAGTCAAGTTCCTCCACCTCAAACTTGCTCAAGCATGTCTTTATGGACTTTGCTTTGTGCACTGGTCCAAATCATTAGGTGGATGGGTGATTATGGCGTGGGGTTGTTTTTCAGGGGTTGGGTTTGACCCCTTAGTTCCAGTGAAGGGAACCCATATGCCTGGTACACACAATCAGGAAATCATATAAAAAATACAGATATTGGAGCGATCGTACGATAATCTGATCGTTAGTACAAAGCTTTCGAGAGCCGATCAGGACAGTTCAACCGATATTATTTGATCGGTCATGCACAAAAAGTTTTTTTGTACGATGCCAGATCGTACAATTTTTGTTTAATCAGTACAGCTTTTGTTCGAAAATGCAATACAAATGCATTACAACACATGACATCACTTCCAAATTTTTATTCTGTCGTGCGCACATTTTTGTGATTTTAGTAAACTCATCAGATTCGATCTGAGATTAGCATTAAAAAAAAGGGGGGCCGATCATTCATCCGATAATCTCATTGTGTGTACTGGGCATTAAGGCATCAGCATACCAAGACATTTTGGACAATTTTATGCTCCCAACTTTGTGGGAGCAGTTTGGGAATGGCCTCTTCCTGTTCCAACATCACTGTGCACCAGGGTACAAAGCAAGGTCCTTAAAGACATGGATGAGCGAATTTGGAGTGGAGGAACTTGACTGGCCTGCACAGAGTCTTGACCTCTACCCAATAGAACACCTTTGGGATGAATTAGAGCAGAGACTATGAGCCATCTCTTCTTGTTAACATCAGTGCCTGCCCTCACAAATGCACTTCTGGAAGAATGGTCAAACATTCCCATAGACGCACTCCTAAACCATGTGGACAGACTTCACAGAAGAGTTGAAGCTGTTACAGCTGCAAAGGGTGGGCCATCTCAATATTGAACCCTATGGACTAAGACTGGGATGCCATTAATGTTCATGTGGCTGTAAAGGCAGGTGTCCCAATACTTTTGACAATATAGTATATGTATATATTGGTTCCATTACTCTATGATATCCTTCTTAATCAAATTGTAATACAGAGGTTGTCAGGAAAATCTCCTGGTCACCTTAGATCAATCAAGACTCCCGATCCGTAGCAAGGAAGAAGCTTTATTCATAGGTATCGATACATATGGTTGAGGTCCTTACATGCAGAGTTTCAAGTGAGGAGTCACACCCGACGACCACAGACTTAGCTTTTAATAGTAGTAAAAAGAGGAAGTTACAGGACTCATAAGTCTCTGGGCGTATGCCGGCAGTTCATTGGACTTTATTGTCTGCATCAGCAAACCTTACAATCTTAAAATATTACCATATATAGTTATAGGAAAGAAAAACAATGCTTGGGTGTGTACAGGATATAATCACCATCTTGCAATACTTCTTATGTGTCCTTAATTAAGCCTATAAGATGGAGAACAGGCACAAACAGTTCTTGATAATTCCATTTCTCTCCTCTTTGGCTGTTCTTCATCTACGGTGGTTTTCAAATACAGTGCCTGTGTTGGACACACTTTCAGCCTGGTCATCAACAATCGCAGTTTCAGCTCCAACATCATCATAAGTCTCATCTGAGGCATGGACTTTCTGATACATAGTTCTTGTCATAGGTATTGTCTATCATTTTTTGTGATAGTCAAGGAATGCAACAGCATCCACAGGTTACCAGTACGGCTAACACTATGGCGATGGAGATCAGTGCTGATGTTATCAATCCGGTCCATTTTCCGAACCATCCTTCCAACCAGGATGAAAATGGGTAATTTATTCCTGATTTCTGGGCCAGTTATTTTGATAATGTGGTGAGGCCCTTGATTGCCCATGTTATCTCTCCACCTGGAGCTGTATTATTGGGAATTAAAGTGCAGCACAGGCTCCCAAACATTTTACAAACTCCTACTCTTTCTGCTAACACCGTGTCTAGCGCCATTCTGTTTTGCCAAGCTATAAGTGATGTGGGAGATAGTTGTTCAGCTATACCTTTAACTGCATCTCTAGTATAATTTACAAATCTCTGCTGATTGTAATGAATGTAATTTATCCAGTCAACATTCTTATTTATCGTATGCCACCAGAAGAACAGAGACTCAAACCCTGTTGCCACTTGGTTCCTGGCCTTAAACTCATTTGGCACTTCCTGCGGGATGCCTATCTTATCAATATAGACCTGGGAATCAAAAGACCCTTTTGGAGAGGCGTCTCTCCGCTCTCGTGGGTCGCTTTCCTTCCACGTGGATTCTGAAAGGAGGTGGGCATAGCTATGGGCATAGCTAGCTGGACCAAAGCGCAATTCCCTTGGGCATTGGCTGGGATCCTGGCTCTCAGCTTCCTGTCACCAGACAACCACCAAACATCAGCCTTCTGGATATCATGTTCAACCCAGCAACCTTCTTTTGTGACCACACTATTCCTATAGTAGTCATCGGGTAATTGTCCCAAGTCTATCATTTTAAGTTGTGTGATGGCTGCTTGTTTGGCTACCTCATCTGCTCCCCTATTCCCTTTTGAGATTGTGTCAGTTTTGTTTGTGTGTGCTTGATATTTGCATATGGCTAGCTGTTTTGGTAATTGAATTGCTTCTAGTAGTTGGAGAATGAAGTCCCTATGTATGATGGGCTTTCCACTAGAAGTTGTCATTCCCTTGTTTTTCCATTGCTGTGCTAATACATGTACTGTGGAAAAGGCATACTGGCTGTCTAAATAGATGGTTACTGTCTTACCTTTGGAAAGAATGCATGCTTGTCCAGTGGCGGCTAGTGAAGTTTTAGGATGGGGGGGGGGGGCGCAAGACCATGTCCTTCCTTTTTGACCACCCCGTTTGGTGAAAATGGGCGTGGTTAGGGCAAAATAGTGGGCGTGGCTCTAAGGTGGTTTGGTTAGTGTCTGAGATGAACGAGGAATGGAGGGAGAGGGAGAGAGGGATGGAGGGACAGCAGGCCCAGATCCTACACAACAATAGAAATATGTGTATTCTAGAAAGTTCTTTATCAGCAGATAGAGATAGAAGATATTCCAAACACTGTTAGCACTTCAATCATCCCGGCACCATGGTTGTTATGGTGTCAGGATGATTGAAGAGCATTATTTCTATTATTACATTGTAATATAAAATGAAATCATTCAACTCACCATAATGCAGAATCAGTGGGAGCCCTGAGCGTGCCACTAGCCACGTCACCTGCCACCAGATGCCATCAGGTGTCCCCAGCAGAGTCCACCCTTACATCAGGTGCCCCCCAGTGGAGTCCATCCTTACATCAGGTGCCCCCAGCAGAGTCTTTCCTTAAATGCAGCCTGTATCACATCAAATGCAGCCTGTGTCATATCAATTGCAGCCTTGCCTGTGTCCCACCAAATGCAGCCAGCCTATGTCCCACAAAATGCAGCCAGCCTGTGTCAAATAAAATGCAGCCTTGCCTGTATCCCACCAAATGCAGCCAGCCTGTGTCCCATCAAATGCAGCCAGGCTGTGTCACATCAAATGCAGCCAGCCTGTGTCCCTGTGTCCAGCCTGTGTCCCTGTGTCCAGCCTGTGTCACATCAAATGCAGTCAGCCAGTGTCCCTGTGTCACATGAAATGCAGCCAGCCTATGTCACATCAAATGCAGCCAGCATGTGTCCCTGTGTCCAGCCTGTGTCACATCAAATGCAGCCAGCCTGTATCCCTCTGTCCAGCCTGTGTCCCTCTGTCCAGCCTGTGTCCAGCCTGTGATCCCTCTGTCCAGCCTGTGATCCCTGTGTCCAGCCTGTGTCCCTCCAGCCTGTGTCCATGTGTCCAGCCTGTGTCCCTCCAGCCTGTGTCCCTCTGTCCAGCCTGTGTCCCTCCAGCCTGTGTACTTACCTTGCTGTGTTGGTGTGTCCTTCCAGGGGCGATTGAGGAGTCTGCTCTCATACTTCCTGCTTCCTCTCTTCCAGGCACAATGGGCGAGAGAAAACAGGAAGTGACATCAAACTGAGATTTCAATCAAACCGACCGACCGTAGTAATATATACTACAAGCGCCGGGTGGAAGCTACTCGCTGCATCACAACGCCCGCAAATAAAGCGCCACATCTGCAATCTCGTTTTTTTTGTGACTGCCTGGAGGGAGGGGCGGTGCCCATGAGCCCCCTATGGACGGGCCGCCACTGCTCTTGTCAGAGCAACGAGTTCTGCTGCTTGTGGTTGAGTCTGAAACTACAGCATATCCCCTTGCACATGTGCCATTGGGATTCTTTTTACTAGAACATCTACATACAGTACCATATCAGGGTTGGCTAATGGTGTGTCACTCAGATCCTTCCTAGGTAGCACCTTTCTGCTATTGCTGCAGTGAAATCATGTGGTTCACAGAACAGTGCACCTTTCAATTGTTAGATGTGGCTGTGTCAATAGTACAGTCATGCAAGATAAATGTCTAGCTGGACTAAAGTGGGAGATATTTTGCTGTAATAGAATTACAGACACTGCATGAGGTACTTTGAGAGTCAGAGGGTGATATAACACAATGGAAGCAGAGGCCTTTATTGCCTCTGCTGTTGCAATCACAGCTTGTACACAAGGTGGCAGTGCTCTGGCAAAATGTCTAATTTAGTAGAATAGTAGGCTATTGATCTCTGTCGCCCACCATGTTCCTGGGTCAGGACTGAAGTCATATGTCCTTCTATCGAGTCTACTGTCTGTACAAATGGTTTGTCATAGTTGGGTAGGCCTAGTACTGAGAATCCAGCAATGACCCTTTTTAACTCTGAGAACATGTCTACAGTCTGATCAGTCCATTTTATGTTGTCCTGAGGTGCCATGGGGGTTCCATGGATCAACTCTACCAAAGGTGCTGTCAGTGTGGAATAGTTAGGGACCCAGGCCCTGCAGGGTGGATGTCTAGCTCTATCTTCTCGGTCCAGAAATCTTTTACCTAGCATTTTGAGTCCTTCAGCTAGGGTATCCTGTAAAGATCTATTCATCTTAGTCAGGATCTAAGGATGGGCTCCTAATAAGACCATGCGCGCTAGGCTCCGGACTTTGGACCGACAGGTCAGTGAGAGTTCCCTGTCCACCCGCTCTCCTTGGGGTTTCGACTTGGACTGGTGAGATGAGTGGAAGGGGAGCTTGGTTTTGTTTAGGGGGAGTGTCCGGTCTAAGGGGTGTGGATGTATTTGGAGTAGGAGGGACTGCTTCTGGGGCTACATTTGGGGGGCGGCTACATAGGGACTTGGGGGGGGGGGGGGCTTTGGACAAATACGGTGTTCTCATCTTCCATGTCTAAGACGAGGAGGCACTCTTGCAACTTCCTCTTAGACACACCCTGAGCACGAATTCTAACCTGTTCCAACCAGTTCTGAGCCGCACCCAAACCATACTCTTTTTTGTTCTTTAGGTTCCAACTTGCTAATTTTTTCAACTATTTCCTCACACCCTTTAACATTAAGCTTATTATTAAACCAAAACTTTTTTTTCCACTTAGTACAGTATTTAACAGTTGCTGGGTGATTTTTTTTTTGCATAAACTTTTTGTCTCCCTCTAAGGGAATTGCGGGGATGCAGCAGCAAAGACAGGCACATCCCCTTTACAGATGTTGTTCCCCATGTCTCTTTTGAAGCTATATAACAACAAACAGAAAGTCTAAACTCCCCAAACAATAGGAAATATAAAATAAACTATTTATACCTTTACCTTTTTCACCACAGAAAGTACAGTTGGCTAAAGCAGAAACAGTAAAATGAGTCATCTGATCAGAAATCACTCACATACACACATTGCGTGCGCACACACACAAAAGAGGAAGTGCACTTAGATGTCCGGACAATTCCAGTACAGCGCTGACTCACAATATCTCTTCTCTTGTGACAGAACTGTCTCTTTTTTTTCTACCTAGGCAGAGAACTCAGTTCTAGTTACCTTGGCCCCGATCTAGATGGCTCTGTCTTCAGCACCCCAGAGATTCCCTCTACAGAATCCTACTGGGGTCACCGGTACTCTCTTAATTATGTTATTAAACCAAAAAAGAACACAAAGAAAAACAACTTGAGTAATACTATCACTATCATACATTAAAAAAAAAAATCACCACAATACAAAGATCACAAGATAACACTATTACCCCTAGAATCATAAACCAAAGAAAAGGTTCTTATCTTACTCGGAGCAGGAGGACAAGATCTGCGGGTAAGGGATCTGGACCTCGGACCAAATATCTGGTCTCCAATTGGCCCCTGTTTATGGTCAATCCGACTGGGGGTCTTTCATGGGTGACTATTTTTAGATTACTCACCAACCAACTGGAGGACCACAGACAATGGCAACTGATAGTCAGATCCCGGACGAGCCCCCATGATGTCAGGAAAATCTCCTGGTCACCTTAGATCAATCAAGACTCCTGGTCCATAGCAAGGAAGAAGCTTTATTTATAGGTCATTAGACTTAATTTTATTGTCTGCATCAGCAAACCTTACAATTTTAGAATATTACCATATATAGTTATAGGAAAGAAAAACAATGCTTGGGTGTGTACAGGATATACTCGCTATCTTGCAATACTTCTTATGTGTCCTTAACCACTTGCGGACTGTCGCATGTACATATACGTCGGCAGAATGGCACAGCTGGGCAAATGGGTGTACCTGTACGTCCCTTTGAATTTGCCGCCGCATGGTGAAGTGCGTGCCACCAGTGGCACGTTTGTGACCATGCCGCGAGCTCCGTGAGTAGGATTGCGGGTCCCGCTGACTCGATGTCCACGGGGATACCCGCGATTGTCTCACGGAGAGGAAGAATGGGGAGATGCTAATATAAACAATCATCTCCCCATTCTGCCTAGTGACACTGTCACTGATCATAGGTTCCTGTGATCGGGAGCGGTGATCAGTGACATGTCACTCGTAGCCACGCCCCCTAACAGAATCACTCCCTAGGACACACTTAACCCCTTCCTAGCCAACTAGTGGTTAACCCCTTCACTGCCAGTGTTATTTTTACAGTAATCAGCGCAATTTTATAGCACTGATCGCTGTAAAAATGACAATGGTCCCAAAAATGGGTCAAAATTGTCCAATGTGTCCATCATAATGTCGCAGTCACGATAAAAATCGCAGATCGTCGCCATTACTAGTAAAAAATGATTAATAAAAATGCCATAAAACGAACCCCTATTTTGTAGACGTTATAACTTTTGCGCAAACCAATTAACCACTTTCAGACTGGACCAATTTGCTGGTCAAGGACCAGACCACTTTTTGTGATTCGGCACTGTGTCGCTTTAACTGATAATTGCGCGGTCGTGCGACGTGGCTCCCAAACAAAATTGATGTCCTTTTTTTCCCACAAATAGAGCTTTCTTTTGGTGGTATTTGATCACCCCTGCGGTTTTTATTTTTTGCGCTATAAACAAAAATAGAGCGACAATTTTGAAAAAAACGCATTATTTATTACTTTTTGTTATAATAAATATCCCCCAAAAATATATAAAAAAACATTTTTTTCCCTCAGTTTAGGCCGATACGTATTCTTCTACATATTTTTGGTAAAAAAAATCGCAATAAGCGATTATTGATTGGTTTGCGCAAAAGTTATAGCGTTTACAAAATAGGGATAGTTTTATAGCATTTTTATTAATAATTTTTTATTATTTTTTTTTTACTAGTAATGGCGGCGATCAGCAATTTTTATTGTGACTGCGACATTGTGGGGGACCCATCGGACATTTTTGACACATTTTTGGGACCATTGTCATTTATACAGTAATCACTGCTATATAAATGCAGTGATTCCTGTGTAAATGACACTGGCAGTGAAGGGGTTAACCAGTGGGTGGCAGTGTAGGGGTTAAGTGTTCCTAGGGGTGTGTTACTAACTGTGGGGGGGTTGGGCTTTCATTTAGTGAACACTGATCTCTGCTCCAATCACATGGAGCAGAGATCAGCGTCACTAGTTGCTAGGCAGAATGGAGAAATGTTGTTTACAACGGCACTTCTCCATTCGGCCGCTCCGTGAGACGATCGCGGGGATGCCCGCGGCGATCGAGTCCGCGGGTCCCGCGACCGGACTCACGGGGTCCCGACCAGCACAGGAGTGCGCCGCCGGTGGCGCGCTCCTGATGGCAGGGCGGCAAATTTAAAGGGACGTACATGTACGCCCATTTGCCTGCCCGTGCCATTCTCTCGACGTACATCGTCGTGCGCTGGTCGGCAAGTGGTTAATATCCGCTTATTGCGTTTTTTTTTTTTTTTACCAAAAATATGTAGAAGAATATGTGTTGGCCTAAACTGAGGAAAAAAATATTTTTTTTATTTTTTGGGGGGATATTTATTATAGCAAAAAGTAAAAAAATAATGTTTTTTTTTCAAAATTGTTGATCTATTTTTGTTTATAGCACGAAAAATAAAAACCGCAAAGGTGATCAAATACCATCAAAAGAAAGCTCTATTTGTGGGAAAAAAAGGACATCAATTTTGTTTGGGAGCCACGTCGCACAACCGCGCAAATGTCAGTTAAAGCAGTGCAATGCCGAATCGCAAAAAGTGCTCTGGTCTTTGGCTAGCCAAATGGTCCAGGGCTGAAGTGGTTAATTAAGCCTATAAGATGGAGAACAGGCACAAACAGTTCTTGATAATTCCAACAGAGGTGTTACTAAAAAATTGTGTCTCTTGCATCATTAATCTCTATTGGTGAAAAATGTCTGAACCTAGAGTGTCTACTGGTCAGGAGGCTTGCAAGGTCAGAACAACAACTGGGGACAAGCATCAACATGCGGCCTTTACGGGGGTAGCACTACATCTGGAATTTTGTCTTTTTTCTGGAGATAAGGTCTCTTTAAAAATATCCCCTGTTCCCAATTCTGGAAACTTTGGAATTGTAGGTCTGACAATAATCTATGAAGTTCTAAAAGTTCGAGGCCTCAGAGAAACTCTAATATAGGCTCACTCCCTGGCTCTATGGCAGGAGAGGAAAATAAACCCAGACAAAAGCAATTTAGTTGTACCAAACGGGCTTGTCAGTGAAAATGATTACCCTCATATGTCCTCTAATCTATTATGACAGGAGGAGAAGCTCTACTGTACATTCAACTTTTGTTTAAAATATTTCACAGAAAAATGTAATCACTGGCACATATGTAATGGTCCTGTCATAGCTCTATTGTTTGCAGAATGACCCTTTAAGTGCAGGAAACACACATATGGGCCTCCGCAGTACAACCAGCAAACGTTTCGATCCAAAGTTGGCTGTGCTGAGATAGATCTGTTTAGGACATACGGTCGGTACATATGACCAGAGCTAGACAATTCACAAATATCATACAACCAACAGCTAACATCTAATGCCGCGGACACACGATCGGAATTCTCGTCGGAAAAAGCTCTGATGGTTTTCCCGACGGAATTCCGACGGAATTCGGCTCAAGCTGTATTGCCTACACACGGTCACACCAAATTCCGATTGTTTATAACGTGATGACGTACAACACGTAAGACGCGACTAGAAAAAGGAAGTTCAATAGCCAGTAGCCAATAGCTTCTGTCTTGTAGTTAAGTCTGAGCATGCGTGATTTTTGGCGTGTCGGAATTGCATACACACGATCGGAATTACCTATAGAAAGTTTTTCCATCGGGAAAATTGAGAATATGCTATAAATTTTTAGCTGGCGGGAATTCGGACAGCTAAATTCCAATGGAGCATACACACGGTCGCATTTTCCGATGACAAGCTCTCATCGGTCTTTTTCTGGCCGGAATTCCGATCGTGTGTACGCGGCATAACTTTTGTGAGTTCTTTTCCCATGTTTTCCCATGTTGCTATGTTCCCATGGTTCATGAACTGTATTAGAGCATCCCTTTTCTCTGCCCCCCCCTCCCCAAAAATTACAAAGAATACTCCTTGCAATAAATGGCATTGTATACTTACCTCTATGACATGTATTGTGTCCAAGATTTTTTATTTATTTTTCCTTAATATAGTGTATGCAGGATTTGGGAGTCTCTGTCAGGTTTTTATTCTTGTGTCCCTACATGGATGTCTTAGCCCTTGTACACACGGTCGGAGATTCCGACAACCAAATCCGTTGGAGTAATTCCGACGGATTAATTCCGGAAGAGGTCCGGAAGTGATGTTGCATACACATGGTCGGACTAAGTTGTCGGAAAATCCGATTGTACATAACGTGATGACGTTATTTCGTTAGGACGGGACTACGTTCAGGCTAGTAGCCAATAGCTTTGGTCTAGGAATTTGATCTGAGCATGCGTGGCACTTTGTCCGTTGGGGGAAGGCTACACATGATCAGGGTATGTTCGATCGGAGCATTTTGTCGGAAAATTTTACTGCCAAGTTGGAAAAGTTGGTCCGTCGGATATTCCGACAGAAACAGTCCGATGGAGACCACACACAGTCGGAATATCCGACAAAATGGTCCGATAGGACACATTCCATCAGGGCTTAGGCTGGCCATGCATGGTTCAAATGACAGGTTCAGCAGGAACTGGCTGAGATTCGTACCGTTAATGGGCAGGCTGAATGACTGATCAACTTGGGTACAACCAGCCCGCTGGATTCTCATGCAAGTATAATGATCACCATCTTCTCCCAGCAGGGCACAGCTTCCTCCACCCACCTCCGCCCCCCCACCTGGAGAAGAAAATTGCTAACTCCCCTGTCAGCAGTGTTGATGGGGGAATTGTGTGAATTTCTTTTCTGCAACCACCGAAATTTGCACCGTATATGGGCTGTTTTAGGCTCCTTTCACACGGGGTGGATCCACTCAGCGGACTCTGCCAGCTCAGCAGGAGATCACTCCGTTGATCCCCACAGAGCCGATGGATAACAGGTCCGTCTCTGCTCACTGTGCAGGGATGGAACTTTCAGAGCCCCGCTGTTCTCTATGGCAGAACTGATCCACTGGACGGATGTTAAACGTATCGCCATACATCTGTATTGAGCAGATCTTATCGGATCGGGTGGCAGGTAGGTGTCAGCGGACACATCTCCACTGACATCCACCTGCCCATACAAGTCAATGGGAGGCCTGCGAGGATCCGCCTGAAAAAGGGACAGGTGGAGCCGAGCGGGCTTATCGTGTTAAAGGGGCCTTACTTTTACAAAACCAGAACCGGCATTCACTATATCTGGTCTCCCATAGTACACAGAACATGGAAATGCAATTATTTTAGTAAATATAAATGGATAAAAACCTTTTCTCATCAGCAGTATATAGCAGCCTTGTGACTTGTATCAGTTCCTAGTAAAGCTTGTAGGAGGAGTTTTCATTCTCCCCTGATCCTCTGTCTGGACAGTGCTGATTGGCCCTGTGCTCATCACACGCACTCTCCCAAGAAAAAAGAAACAAGAAAAAAGAAACTCTCTAGAAATACACATTGAGCATGTGCAGCCCGTTCACTGGCTCTGTAAATATCAGGTTATTTTTTTAGAGACAGTGAAAGAAGAGGAGGATCAGAGAGACATAATCAAACAGCTTTTATACACAATGCAAAGGATTAACCTCTTAGGTTCCGCAGTGAGTATAACAAGCATGCTTTACTGCATATACAGACTCATTTTACTGTTGTGGGTTTAGTAACACTTCAATGTGTAGTCTACAAAACAGTAATGCCGTGTACACATGACCGGATTTTCCGGCAGACTAGGTCCGACGGTCTTCCTGACGGAGTTTTCAGCGGAGTTCCGACAGACTTTCCGAATGAACGGACTTGACCACACACTATCACACCAAAGTCTGAGGGATTTGACTGTGATGACGTATGACCGGACAAGAATAGGGAAGTTCATAGCTAGTAGCCAATAGCTGCCCTAGCGTCGGTTTTCGTCGGACGGACTAGAATACAGACAAACTGATTTTTTGACTGGACTCGAGTCAGTCGGAAAGATTTGAAACATGTTCTAAATCTAAAGTCCGTCTGTTTTTTTCGTCAGCAAAGGTCCGATGAAGCCCACACACGATTGAATTGTCCGGTGGATTCGTTCCGTCGGACCTTTGCTGTCGAAAAGTCCGGTCATGTGTAGGGGTGCAACGGATCAAAAAACTCACGGATCGGATCATTTTTCGGATCAGCAAAAAAAAAAAAAAAAAAGACAAGACAAATCTTGTTATACCCACCAGAGTTTTAGATTTCACAGTTATTTTCAACATAAAACGGAGCTTATATGCTTAACTACTTCCCACCCGGCCAATGTACATATAGGGCTGGGTGGGAACTCTCTACTCCTGAGTGGACGTTCCTGAACATCCATCAGAAGTAGCGGGATCGCACGCGCAGCGGCGCGATCCCGATGCGCCCGTGTCACCCGGACACGGCACATCTCGGATCGGCAGGAGGGCTCTGTGATTGGCCCTCCTGATCACATGACGGCCGTGTCCAATCACGGCCATCATGTGATGTAAACAAACAGCCGGTTGCTGGGCAATCGGCTCCTCTCCTCACACGAAAAGTCATCGGAGGAGAGGAGAGCAGATCGCTGCAGCCGGCTGATGATCAGTGAGTATGAGCTGTTTTTTACAGCTTTTTACTCACCGATCACCAGTCTAGTGTAAAACACACGACACACCACACAGTATAAACACAATGTCCCCGCATATGTCCCCAAAACACACATGTCCCAAAAACACACATGTCCCTAAATAATAAAAACACATGTCCCTAATAATAGAAACATGACCCCCACATATGTCCCACTAAAATCACATATCCCAATGATTATCTGTACACATATGTCAAATTTCCGCTCTTTTTTCGCTTATATCACAAAAAATTAAAAACGGAGTCGTTAATTAATAACACCAAAATAAAGCTCTATTTGTGCAAACGAAATGATAACAATTTAATCTGGGTACAGCGTAGCATGACCGCGCAATTGTCATTAAAATTGTGAGAACGCTGAAATCTGGAAATTGGGCTGGGAAGGAAGGGGGCGAAAGTGCCCTGTATTGTAGTGGTTAAATACAGTATTTGTAAATCCGACGGAATGTTTAGATGTTAAATTTTAAAAGCAGAAGCAAACCTGCTGACCTTACATGGTATCTAATGTGACAGAACACCTCTGATTTTCACATTTAACTAAATGTTAAATGTGAAAATCAGAGGTGTTCTGTCACATTAGCAACCATGTACGGTCAGTAGGTTTGCTGCTGCTCTTAAAATTTAACATCTAAACATTCCGTCGGATTTACAAATACTGTATTTAAGCATATAAGCTCCGTTTTGTGTTGAAAATAACTGTGAAATCGAAAACTCCGGTGGGTGTAACAAGATGTCCGCTTGCCCTCTCTCACTCTATCATTACTGTGAAGGAGTGTGGGGTGTAGCAAGATGGCGGCGACGAAACGTCACTTCCTGACCAGACAGGGGCCAGAGCCGGGTGTACCAAGATGGGCACCGCTCCGGAGCTAGGCAGAAGCCGCGGCCTTTGCCAAGCCACGCGATCAGCGGAGCGCTCCGCGGATCGCGTGGTGTGCCAATCCAAACAGGTTAACCCATCCGGATCATGGATCAGTGATGATCCGTTGCACCCCTAGTCGTGTGTACACGGCATGAGAGAAAGTCTTCCAGATAGGGAGAACAATAAAAATCTGACAGTGGTTGCAACCCTTCTGAACTCTGTCCAAGACAATTTTGGCTGGAGATTTACTATACAGCAGAATCTTAGAAAAATTATTTTAAACACTACACTTTAGGTAATTATAAATACAATAAATACATTTAAAGATTGTTATAATTACCCAAAATGTATTATAAAGTTCTTTTACTCTTAGGTTAAGTTTAGACTTGCCGCATTCGTATCTCTTTTCACTTGCATTAAAGAGTCCGTGAGAAAGCAATGTGACCCCCTTCTCACTGCCTGTTTTAACCCTGTATTTGCCATACCGATGCACCACAACCCCGTGCATTGCGCGCAGTTGCAGGGCTTTGCTGAGCTTCACTATTCACTTGAATAGGACTTATTCAACAGGAATGATACTTTCTCTTTCTTTCATTGATGGACACAGCTCCATTAATCTTGATCATAGGGTTATTACTCCACCTTCAGGAGAGGACTAGGTAATACATGTGAAAAACAACAGAACTGTACAGTTCTGCCCAGGGGGCGGCCCCTCTGGCAAGAGCCCCTTAGCCTGCTTCCTGCCGCTCAATTTTTTTCTGCCTAGTGAAGGAGAAGGACCTAGGCTTCCTGCCGGGACCATCGGTCCTGGAGATTTTTTCTGTCTTCTGCCTTTTGCGCAAGATTTTAAGATCCTGTGATCTTCTATCAACAGCCAGCTGGGTGACAGGCTGGATAATACAAGACTAGAGACATGTTGGTGTTGCGCTACTCTTATGTTATATAACCCTTGAAGGGTGGTGAATATAATGCTTAATCACACAAATCAATAGTGTAAAAAAATAAATAAAATATATATATATATATATATATATATATATATATATATATATATATAAATGTCTAATAAAATAATATCAAAAAAGTGCTAAAATAAGTAAAAACACCACAGAGGTGTTAAAAATCCGAATAAGTGAAAATCAAGTGAACAAAAGTAAATATCTAAAAGCAATCTGTTAAACGTTACATTTAAAAAAAAAAAAATTTTGAAAGAAAAACATTTAAAAAAAATCATATTTTGAAAAATAATAAAATAAAAAAAATTTAGAAAATTTTTTTTTTGAAATAAAAAAAATCATTTTTGTTAAAAAAAATATTTTTTGTTAAAAAAAAAAAATTTTTGTTAAAAAAAAATCATTTTTGAAAAAAAAATCATTTTTGAAAAAAAAATCATTTTTTGAAAAAAAAGTTTTTTTGACCTTTTTTTGAAAAAAATATTTGAAAAAAAATCATATTTTGAAAACGAATCATTTTTGAAAAAGAATCATTTTTGAAAAAGAATTATTTTTGAAATAAAAATAATATTTGAAAAAAAACATTTTTTCCAGCCACTCCAACCACACAACAGTTAATCAAGCCACTATACCCAGTTACTCCGCTCCCACTCGTTATAGACTATGGTCGTCCCAAAAGTCTTCCATTTAAGGATTATGGAGGCCACTGTGCTCTTAGGAACCTTAAGTGCAGCAGAATTATTTTTGTAACCTTGTCCAGATCTGTGCCTTGTCATAATTCTGTCTCTGAGCTCTTCAGGCAGTTCCTTTGACCTTTACCTCTGCTTAATCAGAATACATGTTTTTGATAATCATAACTAAATTTTTTATAAATAAGGCTGGGTTCACACCGCTGCGGGGGGAGAACCGGATGTGATTCGTACAGCAAATCACATCCGATCTCCGTAGCGCTGCGAGTTCAGCCATACAGATAGTATGGCTGAACTCGCAGCGGTCCCGCAGCAAACTCGCACGGGACCCTTTTTTGGGTCCGCAACGGAATCGGATCGCATGGGGGTTCACACCATGCGATCCGATTCCTGTGCGAGTCGGCAGATCGCACTGCGATATGCCGACGGATCTGGGGGTGTCATTAACATAACATTGACACCCCCAGCCGTCCGCATAGGGCAGTGTGAACTGCCGGCGGGAGGTATGCGATGCGGGAAAACGCCGCGGATTCGCGGCGTTCCCGCATCGCAGCAATGTGAACCCAGCCTAAATGGCGATTCCATTTACCCGCTCAACCTCATTATTCTCATTTGCTCTGACATGCACTGTGAGCTGTAAGGTCTTATATGGACAGGTGTGTGGCTTTCCTAATCAAGTCCAATCAGTATAATCAAACACAGCTGGACTCAAATGAAGGTGCAGAACCATCAATGATGATCAGAAGAAATGGACAGCACCTGAGTTAAATATATGGGTGTCACAGCAAAGGCTCTGAATACTTAGGACCATGTGATATTTCAGTTTTTCTTTTTTAATAAATTTGCATAAATGTCAAAAGTTCTGTGTTTTTCTGTCAATATGGAGTGCTGTGTGTACATTAATGAGGAAAAAAATGAAACTCAAATGATTTTAGCAAACGGTTGCAATATAACAAAGAGTGAAAAATTAAAGGGGGTCTGAATACTTTCCGTCCCCACTGTACTTCTTATTAACAGGCATTGGTACACCATATGCAACAGAACTGCTGTAAGGGCCAGTTCACACCAGACGCAGTTCCGTTCAGTTCCTTGTGCTTTTTTTTATGCACCAAATGCATGCACAATGTTTTCAATGTATTTCAATGGCTCTAGTTCACATCATGCAATCAGTTTCCGGTCAGGTTCTGCAAAAAGGATACACTTGACCACTACACTAACCTACCTGATCCCTACAATAACCTACCTGATCCCTACACTGACCTTCCTGACCACCACACTAACCTACCTGATCCCTACTCTGACCACTACACTAAACCTACCTGACCATTACACCAACCTACCTGATCACTATACTGACCTACCTGAACTCTAGACTGGCCTACCTGACTACTACACCTGTCCACTACATTAACCTACCTGTCCACTACACTAACCTACCTGACCACCACACTGACCTATCTGTCCACTACACTAACTTACATTATGTTCATGCCATGTGTGTGTGTGTATATATATATATATATATATATATATATATATATATATATATATATATATATATCTATAGATAGATAGATAGATATACTTTTTTACTTGTTCCATGCTATTGTCACAAATAAATAATGTTTACTAACCACTCTACCTCCACAAGTCAATTGCCTAATTTAACCACTTCATTACCCGCCTATAGTCATATGACGTCTGCAGGAGGAATCTCCCATCCTGGGTGGGCGTCATATGATGTCCTCAGCTTTCCGGCCATCTAGGGGGCGCACGCCCACCGCGTTGCTCGGGACACGGTGCTCGCGCCGGGCACCCGCGATTGCCCGTGCGCACAGCAGGACACACAGATCCTTCGTCCTGTCAGGTGAGAGGAGACCGATGATGTGTTCTCAGTACAGAGGAACACCAACCGGTCTCCTCCCTTTGTGAGTCTCCACCCCCTACAGTTAGAATCACTCCCTAGGAAACATAATTAACCCCTTGATCGCCCCCTACTGTTAACCTCTTCCCTACCAGTCACATTTACACAGTATTCAGTGCTATTTTGATCGCTGTATAAATGTGAATGGTCCCAAAAAATGTGTCAAAAGTGTCCGATTTGTCACAGTCAAAAAAACGCAGCTAGTAAAAAAATAATAATAATAATTAAAATGCCATAAATCTATCCCATATTTTGTAGACGCTATAACTTTTGCACAAACCAATCAATATATGCTTATTGCGATTTTTTTTTTTACCAAAAATATGTAGAAAAATACATATCGGCCTAAACTGAGCTAAACAATTAGTTTTTTTCCAAAAAAAATTGGGATATTTATTATAGCAAAAAATATTGTGTTTTTTTCAAAATTGACGCTTTTCTTTTGTTTATAGCGCAAAAAAAATAAAAACCGCAGAAGTGATCAAATACCACCAAAAGAAAGCTCTATTTGTGGGGGGAAAAAAAAAACATAAAAATGTTTTGTTACAGTGTTGCATGACTGCGCAATTGTCATTCAAAGTGTGACAGAGCTGAAAACGAAAAATTGTTCTGGGCAAGAAGGGGGTGAAAATGCCCAGTATTGAAGTGGTTAAAGACCCACATTCCTTTTTTATTTACCTGAATTAGGGATGGAGGTACATTCATTGTGCCTCAAGTCCCAAAACTCCCCCCCTCTCATTTTTTGGGACTGTCATGGTATGGTATAGACTTACAATACTCAAACAATATGTTAAAAATATACCAATTTATTGAAAAGAGTTAATAAAAAAAAAACAGAAGGGGAAACATACAACATACATAGGGTAACCCATAACAGGAGACCACCCTAGACAAATATATTCCTCTGGAGAGAAATAGATATATTAGCCCCCATAGGGGATTTGACATTAAGCTCTTCTCAGTAGGGAACTCTACTTGTTTCACGATGGACCGCTTCTTCAGGAGTATGATTCAGAGGAAGGTTTATTCTAAAAGAAAAACATATACATAAGGAATCTTCATATACCAAAACATAATTAATATAATAAAGGATAATAATGTTACAGAGTATGGGGCAACCCACCTGAAAACATCATGGTGAGAAGTCTGGGAGTCGGCGATAAAGCGCTGCTATTTTTAGTGGCGCTTTGCCGTTGTTTTTGTAGGCCGCTAGTTGTTTTTTCGGACGCTAGCAGGGCGCTTTTATCCCCCGCTAGCGGCCGAAAAAGGGTTAAAACTGCCTGCAAAGTGCTGCTGGCGGTTCGGCAGCACTCCACGTTGATCTCAATGGGCAGGGGGACTGTAGGAGAGGTATATTCACCGCTCCTACAGTGCTGCAAAGAAGCTGCTTGCAGGACTTTTTTTGATGTCCTGCCAGCGCAGCGCCCCAGTGTGAAAGCACTCGGGCTTTCACACTGGGATTGCAGCTGAGGCTTTTTTCAGGTGCTTTATAGTGCAGTGGTCAGTGTAGGGATCAGGTACATTAGTGTAGTGGTCAGGTAGATCAGTGTAGTGGACAGGTAAGTCAGTGTAGGGATCAGATAGGTTAGTGTAGTGGTTAATGTAGGGATCAGGTAGGTCAGTGTAATGGTCAGTGTAGTAATCAGGTCAATGTAGTGGATAGGTAGGTCAGTGTAGTGATCAGGTAGGTTAGTGTAGTGATTAGGTAGGTCAGTGTAGTGATCAAGTAGGTTAGTGAAGTGGACAGGTAAGTCAGTGTAGTGGTCAGGTAGGTCAGTATAGGAATCAGGTAGGTTGGTGTAGTGGTCAGGTAGGTTTAGTGTAGTGGTCAATGTAGGGATCAGGTAGGTTAGTGTGGTTGTCAGGTAGGTCAGTGTAGGGATCAAGTAGGTTAGTGTAGTGGTCAGGTAGGTTAGTGTAGTGGACAGGTAAGTCAGCATAGTGGTCAGGTAGGTCAGCGTAGGAATCAGGTAGGTTGGTGTAGTGGTCAGGCAGGTTTAGTGTAGTGGTCAGTGTAGGGATCAGGTAGGTTAGTGTGGTGGTCAGGTGGGTCAGTGTAGGGATCAAGTAGGTTAGTGTAGTGGTCAGGTAGGTCAGTTTAGTGGACAGGTAAGTCAGCATAGTGGTCAGGTAGGTCAGCGTAGGAATCAGGTAGGTTGGTGTAGTGGTCAGGTAGGTTTAGTGTAGTGGTCAGTGTAGGGATCAGGTAGGTTAGTGTGGTGGTCAGGTGGGTCAGTGTAGTGGACAGGTAAGTCAGCGTAGTGGTCAGGTAGGTCAGCGTAGGAATCAGGTAGGTTGGTGTAGTGGTCAGATAGGTTTAGTGTAGTTGTCAGTGTAGGGATCAGGTAGGTTAGTGTGGTGGTCAGGTAGGTCAGTGTAGGAATCAGGTAGGTTGGTGTAGGGGTCAGGTAGGTTTAGTGTAGTGGTCAGTGTAGGGATCAGGTAGGTTAGTGTGGTGGTCAGGTAGGTGAGTGTAGGGATCAGGTAGGTTAGTGTAATGTCCCCGTTAGGGGGGCTTATCTTTGCGGGAATTGTAATCATTGTCCTTGAGTAACAGAAGTTAGTGGTATTTTGTTACCGGATAGTGGCATCAATCACGACAGTTCAGCTCATGGTGTAATATATCCGATGACGTGCAAATCATGCCTTTTATGTTGGTAAAACCATACGTGAACTCGGTCATAGGATTAGAGATCCCATCTATTATTCCAGTAATGGCAAAATAATTACACCTGTTACCAGGCATATAGGGATTCACCACAAATTTGATAACACCCCAGTCTCCTTTGTTTTGGAGGTAATTCCTCCAAATCCCAGAGGAGGTGACTGGGACAATTTCATCTTGAGATCAGAAACCCTTTGGATCGAAAGATTGTCAGCCACCAGTTCCCCTGAGATCAATGAAATCCATAGATCCAGGATATGCAATTAGCGGACCTCCAGCTGTTGCAGAACTACACGTCCTATGAGGCCTAGCAAATTAGCAAGACTCTGACAGCCACAAGCATGACACCCAGAGGCAGAGGCATGATGGGACTTGTAGTTTTGTAATAGCTGGAGGTTCAATAATTGATATAGATTATTATCCCAATGATTCTTACTGAATAGTTTTTTTTTTTTTATGTGTGTGGCTCCTGATTCTTTTCCCTTTGTAGAGACATCGCCCTCTTAGCCATTTAGGTTTTGAGTGGCTTTTTGTTTTTTGTGCTCGTAATTTTTCTCAAGTTTGAACAAGCATTTTTTAATGTTCCTTGTTTAGCATTCACTTTGTATTGCATTTATAAAAGTTTCAAGTCAAACATTTTTGTTGTTGGTATTTTGCATTGCATGCTTTGTAATTGTGTCTTGGTTCATCAGGATTGGGCATTGTGTCTTCTTTGTTGGATTCGCTGGCTTCCAGGTGTCTGGTTTTTCTGATCTCCTGTCCTGATGTCTGTTCCCAGTCCATCCACTAGATGGAGCCAGTACATGCCATTCTATGTTGGAATGGGCAGACGGCGTCCTCCTAGATTCTGTGTCTATGGGATGCGCCATTTTGCAGTACTGCACATGCACTGTTTTTGGCACATGTGCGGTCCGAGATCTTGTCCGATGACTTCACTCGTCTGCACCACGGTGTGGCGTTGAAGAGAATTACTGGACAGGAGCCAGATGTGTATCTAATGGGAACATATCTCCCATTGTTTGTGAGCGGTGGCGTGGATGGTGGCAGGGTTTGTGTCACCGTAAGTGTTTTTTACATTTTCCTAGAATTGTTGGCACGTTTTAAAGGGTCAGTGGTGGTTATGCCCCTTGCTTACTATGGACTATACTGTTTTTTATAGGAATATATGGCTGGTTTTATGCCTAGCTAAACCTTATCTGCGGCATTGGCATTGCTCCCTTCAAAATTTCACTGTTCAATTGTTTGATCTGTGGTTTAACCCGTGCACTTAGGATCTGATGTTAAAGCTGAAGGATTGATATTTTAGGTGATTGACCTTGCAGATCAGGTAAGTGCATCCATGACAGTTTGGCGCTATATAACCTATCCCTCCATATACTTATGATGACTGATGAAGATTTCTTATGTATGTTTTTCTTTCAGAATAAACCTTCCTCTGAATCATACTCCCGAAAAAGTGGTCAGACGCAAAACATGTAGAGTTCCTTACTGAGAAGAGCTTAATGTCAAATCCCTTATGGGGGCTGATATATCTATTTCTCTCCAGTTTACCTCATAGGAATATATTTGTCTAGAGTGGTCTTCTGTTATGGGTTACCCTATGTAAGATATGTTTCCCCTTCTGGGGTTTTTTACATTTTTCAATAAATTTGTATATTTTTAACAAATAGTTTGAGCATTGTAAGTCTATACCATACCATTAAAGTCCAATGTAACCTCAAATCTCCTTGTTGTTTTTGCAGAATTGATAGGACAAAGGTACTTTCAATTTTTCTTTACTTTAGTAGTGACAAATATTTAGTTAGTGTAGGTGTCAGGTTGGTCAGTGTAGTGGTTAGTATAGGAGTCAGGTTGGTTGGTGTAGTGGTCAGTGTAGGAATCGGGTAGGTTGGTGTAATGGTCAGCGTAGAAATCAGGTAGTTCAGCGTATGAATCAGGTAGGTCAGTATGGGAATTAGGTAGGTCGGTGTAGTGGTCAGTGTAGAAATCAGGTAGTTCAGTTCAGTGTAGGAATCAGGTAGATCAGTGTAGTGCTCAGGTAGGTCACTGTAGTGATCAGGTAGGTCTGTGTATTGGTCAGGTAGATCAGTGTTGTGATCAGGTAGGTCAGTGTTGTGATCAGGTAGGTCAGTGTAGCAATCTAGTTGGTCAGGTAGGTCAGTACTACTGTACTAGTGGAAGGAACTCAGAAAGTGCTAAAAGTACACGGTTGGGGGCGCAAATTACGTGCCTTGCCCCAGGCGCTGACAACTCACGCTATATAATGTATATTCCAACTATGCCCTTTAACCACTTCGCGCCTGTGCTATAGCCAAAAGACGGCTACAGAGCGGACACTAACTGCCGGGAGGGTGTCCCTGGACGTCTTCCTATTTACTTCCCCTCAGCACGCCGCGGGCGCGTATCGGGGAAGTTCTGTGCTGGCCGTGTCCCTCGGGCACAGCCAGTAACAGATCGCTGTAAATGGCAAATCACGGCGGCCGCTCACAGCGTGATTGGCGTGCCCAATGAGAGATGATCTCATATGTAAACATATGAGATCATCTCTCATCGCCGGCTCTCCCTCCTCACACAGAGACAGTGTGTGAGGAGGGAGACAAAAAAATAAATAAAAAAAAAACAAAAAACGAAAATAAAGTGCCCATCTGTCCCCACTGCCATCTGCCCCCACTGCCACCTGTCAGTGCCATCTGCCCCTACTGCCACCTGTCAGTGCCATCTGTCCCCAGTGCCACCTGCCATCAGTGCCATCTGTCATCAGTGCCATCTGTCCCCAGTGCCACCTGTCGTCAGTGCCACCTGTCGTCAGTGCCACCTGTCCCCAGTGCCACTTATAAGTGCCATCTGTCATCAGTGCCACCTGTCATCAGTGCCACCTCAGTGCCCCATGTCATCAGTGCCACATCGTGCCATCTGTCATCAGTGCCACATAAGTACCACGCGTCATCAGAACCACATAGTGCCATCTGTCCTCAGTGCCATATCAGTGTCCCATGTTATCAGTGCCACATATTAGTTTCATCTGTCATCAGTGCCACGTGTCTCACCAGTGCCACGTATTAGTGCCATGTGTCATCAGTGCCACGTATTAGTGGCATGTGTCATCAGTGCCACGTATTAGAGCCACGTGTCATCAGTGCCACGTATAAGTGCCATCTGTCATCAGTGCCACATATTAGTGCCATCTGTCATCAGTGTCACGTGTCATCAGTGCCACGTATTAGTGGCATCTGTCATCAGTGCTACATCAGTGGCACATATCAGTGCCATCTGTCATCAGTGCCACGTCAGTGTCACGTGTCATTGTCCTGGTGCTCCAGGGCCTTCAAAAGTGTAATAGGTTGTCAACAAGTTAGATGTGTAATTTTTGCTCCTAGAACACGTGACGGTGCTCTCTGCATGTTGGGCCTCTCTGAGTGGCCAGGCTGTGGAAAAGTCCCACACATGTGGAATCGTAAATACTCAGGAGGAGTAGCAAAATTTATTTTGGGGCATTATTTGTGGTATACACATGCCACGTGAGAGAAATAACCTATTACAATGACAATTTTGTGGAAAAAAATTCAAATAAAATAAAAAATCTTCATTTTGCAAAGAATTGTGGGAAAAAATGACAACATCAAAAACCTGACCATGCCTCTTACTAAATACCTTGGAATGTCTACTTTCAAAAAAGGGGTCATTTGGGGGGTATTTGTACTTTCCTGGCTTGTTCGGGTCACAAGAAATGAGATAGGCCACCAGTACATCAGATGTGATCAATTTTTTATGATTTACACCACAGCTTGTAGACTCTCTAACTTTTACAAAGACCAAATAATATCCACTAATTTGGGTTATTTTTACCAAAGATATGTATTAGTATAAATTGAATTGTGGCCAAAATTTATGAAGAAAAATTAATAATTTGCAACATCTTATCACAGAAACAAAGAAAAATGTGTTTTTTTTCAATATTTTTGGTCTTTTTTCATTTATAGCGCAAAAAATAAAAAAAAAACAGAGATGATCAAATACCACCAAAAGAAAGCTCTATTTGTGGGGGAAAAAAGGACAAAAAATTTATTTGGGAACAGTGTTACATGACTGAGTAATTGTCATTCAAAGTGTGAGAGCACTGAAAGCTGAAAATTGGTCTTGGCAGGAGGGGGGTTTAAGTGCCCAGTAGGCAAGTGGTTAACAACACTGTTTATTCCCCACGCACGTTACATTTTTGGGGGCCCCAGGCAGCATGAATGCCCCCTGCCCTTGCTTGTGCCATCTGTATTTGTAACTACACAAGACAGATAGTGCCCTATGCTTTAACTCTGCCTTTGGCCCTGTTTGGTGTTAATACAGCTCTAAGAATACCTATAGATTTATGTAAACATAAGAGCACAGGGACATTTGTAACGTTTTGCTTATATACAGTCAATTGCAGTACAGTGAACTAATCTGACTTCAAAACCAACACTATATATAGACATCATCAAAAGAGAACATAACGATCACAGTCATTCAATGAAGTTACGATTAATATCATTATAAGTACAGTTGAATGTAAGTTAAATGTTTGTCTTCTAATACTCTGAGGCATCTGACAGTGTAAGAGAGGAAACCTAAACACCGAATTATACAGTATAATAAGCAGAGAGTAAGTTATGTAGTTTAGTGATGGTATGCTGGGTGATAAAATAGATATTTCGGTATGGCGGCAAATGGTGTAGCCAAATGTAAGAACTTCGGCATATTTTAAAGAATTTTACATACTGTGGAATTAAAGCCAAAGTCCTGTTAAAACTAGGATTATAAATTAGGCCATGTCTGCTAATGTTCTTTATAAAGAGGACAGCTGCTCTCACAACTTTCTCTCAATACTTTCGCAAACACTTGGGAGGCCAGATCATGTTGCTGATCGCCGCCAATACTAGTATAAAAATAAATAAAAATTCCAGTGTATATCCCATCGTTTTTAAACGCTATCAATTTTGTGCAAATCAATCAATATACGATTATTGTGATGGAGCAGAAAACATATTGGCCTAAATTCATAAAGAAAATCGATTTTTTTTTAATTTTTATGAGATATGTTTTATAGCAGAAAGTAAAAAATATTGGTGTAAACAGACACAAGGCCATTTACATCTGCCACTCCATAAAAGAAAATGAAGGGTCCGATTGGGTCCACCCGATCAGACCATTTGTGTGAATGGGGCCTTAAAGCGGTTGTATACCCGCTGATTTTTTATTTTTTTTTACTCACCTGCAAAGGAAAAGGCATAATGAGCTAGTATGCACCGCATACTAGCTCATTATGAAATACTTACCTTAGAACGAGGCCCTGACATCTGGCCCAATCCACGCCGAGGGAGCTGACATGTTCCCTTGGCATTTCTTCCGGGTATCATCACTCTCACGCATGCGCGCGGGAGATTTCTTCCCGGCAGGGTCCGGCTTCTGCCGGACTTTCAGCCGAGAATCCCCTGTGCGCATGCGCCGATGCAGTCAGCGGCGCATTGCGAGGGGAATATCTCCTAAACCGTACACGTTTAGGAGATATTTTTTTTACCTACAGGTAAGCCTTATTATAGGCTTTCCTGTAGGTAAAAGTCCCAAAATTGACTATACAACCGCTTTAAGCTGTTGTAGCCAGGTGGAAACTTAAACAACAGTGTGGACATAACTACCTGTACATTAAAACTCCCTTTTTAAAGCTGTCTACCTAAGTAAATGATGAAAGAATGCTAATCCAGTTAACTTTAACCACTTGTCGACCGTCGACTGCACTTGTACTATGGCAGGTTGGCTCTAATGTGCGAAACTAGGTACCTGTACGTCATTTCGTGCAATAGACACTGGGGGGAGCATGTGCACCACTGGAGGTGTGATTGCATGCTGATTGGAAACGGGGATGCCAATTAGCGGGTCCTGCGGACCCGATGTCCGCCGGCCACCTGCAATCGTTCCCGGGAGAGGCTGAGCGGTTCTGACAGGGGAAAATATAGATATCTTGTGTTCCTGCTGAGCAGGAACATGGATCTCTGTCTTCACCCAGTCAAAGCAACCCCCACACAGTTAGCAAGCACCAGCTAGGCACACAGTTAACCCTTTGGTCACCCTGGATGTTAACCCCTTCTTAGCCAGTGTCATTAGTACAGTAACAGTGCAAATTTTTAGCCACCATTACTAGCAAGAAAAATAAATAAAAATGACATAAAAATATCCCATAGTTTGTAAACACGATAACTTTTGCACAAACCAATCAATGTACGCTTAGTTTTTTTTGTTTTTTTATCAAAAATATGTAGCAGAATACATATTGGCCTACGCTGATGAAGAAATTAGCTATAAATATTGATGATTGAACATTTCCAGAATAGACACTGTCTGTCTCAAATCCCTAGTAATGCTAAAAGAGAGGGGGGAGAAAAGAGACAAGTCTGATGAAGAAATTCAATTTTTTTAATTTTTTATTGGATATGTTTTATAGCAGAAAGTAAAAAATATTGTTTTTTTTTTCTTCAAAATTGTCGGTCTTTTTTTGTTTATAGCGCAAAAACAAAAAATCGCAGAGGTGATCAAATACCACCAAAAAAAAGCTCTATTTGTGGGGAAAAACATTTTATTTGTGTGCAGTGTCACACAACTTTGCAAATGCCAGTTTAAGCAATGCAGTTCTGTATCGCAAAAAATGACCTGGTCATTAAGGGGGTAAAACCTTTCAGGGCTGAAGTGGTTAAAGTGATTGTAAAGGTTGTTTTTTTTTTCTTTAAAAATAACAAACATGTTATACTTACCTCCTCTCTGTGCAGTTGGTTTTGCACAGAGCAGCCCGGATCCTCCTCTTCTCAGATACCTCTTTGCTGTTCCTGGCTCCTCCTCCTATTCTCAGCCAACAGCCTGCTACAGGGGACTCTAAGCCACTCCGTGTATCCATTCAGACACTGAGCCCTGCCCCCTCCCCTGATTGGCTGACTGATTTTGATTGACAGCCACGGGAGCCGATGGCACCGCTGGTGTCTCAGCCAATCAGGAGGAGTCTCTGGGGCAGCTAAGACACTCGTGGATATCGCTGGAGAGAGAAGGGGCTCAGGTAAGTAATTAAGGGGTGCTGGGGACACTGCTACACACACACAAGTTTTTTTTTTAATCTTAATGCATTAAGATAAAAAACCTTCTGCCTTTACTACTCCTTTAAAAAAATATATATGTCCAGATTTTTTAACCCCTTGCCGCCGAGCGTACGCAAATATGCGTACTCGGCTTCTGGGGGTCATACCGGGATGATGCCCGCACCTGCAGGCATCATCCCGGTATCGTTTTTTAGAGTGGGTGATTGGCTTTCCAGCCATAACAACCGTTGCGGCTAAAAGCCGCTCGGCTGTTATGCCGGATTAGCAGGAGGGGATGCCCCGCCCCCTCCCGCCGCTCTTACCGGTGCTCCCGCTCAATCGGGAGCACCAATCGCACATCCGCCGCTTCTAGCGGCTAGGGAGGGACTGGAATGAAGCCGTAAGTGGCTTCATTGCAGTCTCCTAATTGTAAACACGGAAGCGACGTCATGACGTCACTTCCGGTTTACTCGGCTGCCAATGGCGCCGGATTTAAAAATATATCCAGTATTCAGAATCCCCGAAAACGGCGATCTGAATACTTTAAAGTGTAAAGGAGGGATTTGGGGTCTTTTAGATCCCTGATCCCTCCATAAAGAGTACCTGTCACCACCTATTACTGTCACAAGGGATGTTTTTCATTCCTTGTGACAGCAATAAAAGTGATCAAATAAAAAAAAGAAAAAAGTATTAATTTTAAAATAAATAAGAAAAAAAAAATTTAAAGCGCACCCCCCCCCCGTCGCCGCGAGCTCGCGCAGCAAAGAAAACGCATACGGAAGTCGCCCCCGCATATGTAAGCGGTGTTCAAATCACACATGTGAGGTATCGCCGCGATCGCCAGAGCAAGCGCAATAATTCTAGCACTAGACCTCCTCTGTAACTGTAACCTGGTAACCGGAAAGAAAATTTAAAGCATCGCCTATTGAGATTTTTAGGTACTGTAGTTTGTCGTCATTCCACGAGTGCGTGCAATTATAAAGTGTGACATGTTTGGTATCTATTTACTTGGCGTAACATTATCTTTCACATTATACAAAAAAATTGGGCTAATTTTACTGTTTCAATTTTTTTAAATTCATGAAAGTGTCCCTTTTCCCAAAAAGTTGCATAATACCTTGTGACATAAAATATTGCAACAATCGCCGTTTTATTCTCTAGAGTCTCTGCTTAAAAAATATATATATAATGTTTGGGGGTTCCAAGTAATTTTCTAGCAAAAAAATATGTATTTTAACTTGTAAACACCAAATGTCAAAAATAGGCTAAGTCATGAAAGGGTTTTTAATATTGCAAGTATCCTTTTCTTCACTATTGTCAACACTGTGAAACAATCTTTAAATGTATCTAGGGGCTTTTGAATCTAGTAATAGTGTTCATGACAACTAAGACACCTCTACAGAAGGCAACAATTGTATATGTCCAAAATAAGTGTGTTACATCTGGAGGAGGGGTGATACATAATGGGACTTTGGAAGTACTTTAGAGGGGGAAATAAGAACCACGAAAAACTCCGAAAGTTCTATGGATGATCTTAGCTTCATCTTTTTCCACATCTCACTTATAATTGTTTTGCTAAGGTTCAGCCACCCAGTTTAGATGCTTTTAATCATATTATCAGGGGGAAAGATAGTATGAGAAAAAAACATTATCTAGTGGCATTTGTTATCACAAGACAAGGACAGAGGATCTTTGAAAAGATGGATCTTTTCTCCTTGACTGAAGAAAGGATGTGTGAAAGATGCTGCTCAAGTCTAAAATTAGACACTGAGCTTTTGGTAGATAACACAACATTTTTACCTGCTCAAAGTATAAAAATTGTATTTTTACGTAGGGTCTTCCGGGCGCAGAGCTGGAGAAAACATTAGATTGCCTGATTTGTCAATCAAGTTTTGCAGTGTTACAATTCCTTCTGAATCCCGGAATTTATTGTGAATTTCCCTTGGGTAAAAGCAGTAGAAGAAATCAGATGTAAAGGTAGGAAAGTCTCCTTTAAATTGCTAAAGGGTCAATTTATCTAAAACTGTCATTTAAATTTATGGCTGATGCCAGAGAGTTAAACCACCTCAACATTTTGGTGCTTAAAGTGTTACTAAACCCAGTAATATGAAAGTAGTTCATCTGCTCCCCCCCATGCCCACAGCTTATAAATCTTCTTTTTACATTAAAATATTGCCACTATATACTAGGGGTGCAACGGATCAAAAAACTCAGGGATCGGATCGTTCCTCGGATCAGAGTCACGGATCGAATAATTTTTTGGATGAGCAAATAATAATTGAATTTGCCAAAACCTGTGAAAATTCCACCGCCATATAGTCCCCACTGTAACATCCACACTCTCGCCCACTGTAATATTGCCTGAGCATGGCTGGGTACGGCTGAGCATGGCTGGGTATTGCTGAGCATGGCTGGGTATGGATGGGTATGGCTGGGTATGGCAGGGTATGGCAGAGTATGGCTGGGTATGGCAGAGTATTACAGGGTATGGCAGAGTATTGGCAGGGTATGGCAGAGTATTGGCAGGGTATTGGCAGGGTATGGCAGAGTATGGCAGGGTATTGGCAGAGTATTGGCAGGGTATGGCAGGGTATTGCAGAGTATGGCAGAGTATTGGCAGAGTATGGCAGAGTATTGGCATGGTATGGCAGAGTATTGACAGAGTATTGGCAAGGTATGGCAGAGTATTGGCAGGGTATGGCAGACTATTGGCAGGGTATGGCAGAGTATTGTCAGGATATTGTCAGAGTATTGGCAGGGTATGGCAGTGTATTGGCAAGGTATGGTAGAGTATTGGCAGGGTATGGCAGAGTATTGGCAGGGTATTGGCAGGGTATTGGCAGGGTATGGCAGAGTATTGGCAGGGTATGGCAGAGTATTGGCAGGGTATTGCAGAGTAGGCTGTGAAAGAGCAGTGCTGTGGGCAGTACAGATGCAGCCCACAGCGCTGCATCCATCCGATCTCTCCCCCTCCACTGTACAGATCAGTACAGAGAGCGGCGAGACATGACGCCGGTTTGTTTACAAGTGATCGCTCCATCATTTGACGGAGCGATCACATTGTAAACGGCCTGGATGTAGAAAGATTGCCGCCGCTTCTGAGCTAGGCTGAAGCCGCGGCCTTTCCTAAGACCACGGATCGTGGCGTGTGTCGATCCGAGTGGGGTGACTCATTCGGATCACGGATCGGTGACGATCCGTTGCACCCCTACTATATACCTTTTTGGCTGATCTGTATACCACGGTCAGTGATAAACTGCACAGTTTCCCCAGAGATTTCCACTTCAGCCTGTATACACGCCCACATGTGTGATGCAAATATCATGTGACCTGGCTATCTCTGAGAACAAGTAAAGGTTCTCTCCAGCATAAAAAAAAACAGCTGAGCATGTGCAGGTTGGCTACCCTGCCTGTTACATAGTTACATAGTAGTTACATAGTAGGTGAGGTTGAAAAAACACACAAGTCCATCAAGTGCAATCTATGTGTGTGATTATATGTCAGTAAAAACAGTTAGCTGGCTTTCCCCAGATGGACAGTGCAGGAGGGCGAGGATCTGTGTATACGAGATAAAACAGTCTTTTTACACAATGCATTGGATCCTTTAAGTTCCACAGTGAGTATAACAAGCATGCTATGCTGCATATACAGACAGATTTTAGAGTTGTGGGTTTAGTAATACTTTAACCACTTGCACTGATTACTGTGTAAATGTGACTGGCAATGAAGGGGTTAACCACTAGGGGGTGCTGCAGGGGTTAAGTGTGTCCTAGGAAGTGATTCTAACTGTGGGGGGGTGGGCTATGTGTGACACGACACTGATCACGGCTCCTGATCACAGGGAGCTGTGATCAGTGTCATTGTCGTTAGGCAGAATGGGGAAAAGCTTGTTTACACCAGCATTTCCCCATTCTATCTCTCTGTGAGACGATCGCGGGTACCCCTGGGTACATCGAGTCCTTAGGACACGCGATCACACTCATGGAGCGTGCGGCGGGGTCACGCGCGTGCTGCCGGCGACCACACGGCGGAAAATTTAAAGGGACGTACCTGTATGCCCCTTTGCCTGTCTGTGCCATTCTGCCGATGTAAATGTTAATGCGACGATCGGAAAGCGATTAACAATGCAGAAAAAAATTAAAAATATGTACAGTGAGAGTGGGTCCTTTTTTAATGTGACTTTAAGCAAGACATGAAGATAACACCAACTCTTTAACGTCTAAGTACAACCAAAATCATAAACAGAAAAATCAACACAAAAGACATAACTTGCAGTCAGTAGGATGTTTGCCTTGTGCTGATTCCTCTTCTGTTAGTAAAAATCTTTCCCCGTCCTGTTTCCGGATGAAAAGGGGATCTATGAATGGAGGACGTGTGGATGATTGATAGCGTGCCCCCCTCCATTCATAGAGTGTGTTTCATTCATAGAAGTTGTTGTATTGCTCCTTTGAATGCAGATGCTGGACAGAAGGGTTGGGCACAGTCCAGCTCTCTTGATGAAAGCCTATGACAGCCCATTAGGTGCATTAACCCCCCACTGCACTGGAAGATTATGGCTGTGGGGAGTGAGGGGAAGCAGAATAGAGGAGGATTTTCACTAAAAGAAGAGGAATCAGCACAAGGGACACATCCTACTGACCGTACATTATGCCCCTTGTGCTGATTTGTCCGTTTGTGATTTTGGCTGCCCCTAGGCTTTAAAGTGGTTATAAACCCACAAAAAAAGAAAAGAAAAACTCTGCAAAACAAAGGCAATAGCATACTAGCTCATTATGAAATACTTACCTTAGATCGAAGCCCCTGCAGCGGTGCCCGTACACAGCTCCGGCCCACGACATCGCTCCCGGAGTTACTTCCAGGTATTGCGGGCTCTGGCGCAGTGATTGGCCCAGAGCCGATGAGAACCGCGCACTGAAGTAACGGCACGAACATGCGATTGCTTCAGTGCGCATGTGCCGATGATGTCAGCACATGCAGATACTGGGGATATCTCCCACATCGTGCAGGCTTATTATAGGCTTACCTGTAGTGAAAAGTGGATTGTAAGGGTTTACAACCACTTTAAATATATGTTTAGAAGATGCCTATACACTGTATGTGGAGTTATGAAATAGTACAATTTAACAGGCAGCACCACCATATTTTGGCATCACATACAGTATTTTGGAAGCGTAATTGATTTTTTTACTTTTACAATGAGCTTGGCTTAAATACAATGGCAGCTCCCCAATCTGAATAATTAAAAAAAAAAAAAAATATATATATATATATATATATATATATATATATATATATATATATATTTTTTTTTTTTTTTTTTTTTGAGTAGTTTTGGCTGTGACATTTAATATTATTATTTTGTAATCAAATTATTTTACTGTTGGAAGTAGCAGTCACAACACCTCTAAAAATGTACCTAAATATAAAGTATAAGTCCTCAACTTCATACAAATTGCCAGTGGCAAAACCAAAAATATAGTTTGTAAGCTTTGTTTTTTTTTTTGCAGTACCACACTGTATTATCTTAAAAGTTAAATAAAATTTCAAAATTGAGCTAACAAAACTACAGAACCACCTCCCATCCGCTGCGTTACGCTCTGTGATCACTATATCCTTTGGACACAGGTGATCACAGTTTTGCGTAAAGGGCAAATCACAGCAGCCCTTTACCACGTGATCAGCTGTGTCCAATCACAGCTGATCACAATGTAAACACACTTGCCAGTTATCGACATTCCTTTCCTCACGCTGTCACAGTGTGAGGAGAGCTGGTAACTGGCTTGTGTGAAAGGGGACATCTACACTGATAATCAGGGCACTGATTATCAGTGCAGCCCCAACAGTGCCCATCAGTCCTGCCAATCAGTGCCTCCTCATCAGTGCCGCCTATGAGTACCCATCAGTGCCGCCTATGAGTGCCCATCAGTTCCGCCTATGAGTGCCCATCAGTGCCGCATATCAGTGCAGCCTATCAATGCCCATCAGTGCCTCCTTATCAGTGCGGCCTATCAGTGTCAGTCAGTGAAATGTCTCATCAGCGCACATCAGTAAGGGAGAAAAATTACCTTTTTTAACCACTTAACCACTAGAGATCTGCGCTATAGCCAAATGACGGCTACAGCACGGACCTGCTTTGCCGGGACGACGTCATAGTGCACGAGCGGCCTGCGCTCCCCCTGAGGGGCGCGCGCACTGCGCTCTGTGATCGGCGAGTCTATGAGACTCGCCTGATCACGGATCGGAGCAAGGGGTCGATCCCGACCCCTTACCACGTGATCAGCTGTCAGCCAATGACAGCTGATCATGTGACACAACAGAGCTGGTAATCGGCTATTTTTCCTCCTCGCGCTGACAGCGCAAGGAGAGAAAAAAAGCGCCGATCACCGGCGGCCGTGAGAGGGAGTTCAGTCCCGATCACGGGCAGGTCATCAGTGACCACCTGCCCCCTGCCAGTGCCACCCAGATATTAAAAAAGTGCCACCCAGCAGTGCCACCCATCAGTGCCCACAGTGCCACCCATCAGTGCCCACAATTCCATACATCAGTACCCACAGTGCCACCTATCAGTGCCCACAGTGCCACCTATCAGTGCCCACAATCTGCCTCAACAACAGTGCTGCACCTCAGTGCCACATATCCGTGCCCATCAGTGTCATCTACCAGTGCCCATCAGTGCCGCCCATCAGTGCCCAGCAGTGCCACCTATCAGAGCCACCTATCAGTGCCCATCAGTCCCATCTATCAGTGGTACCTATCAGTGCCCCTTAGTGCCACCCATCCGTGCCACCCATCAGTGCCACCTATCAGTGCCATCTTATCTGTGCCCATCTTTGCCCATCAGTGCCGCCTTATCTGTGCCCATCAGTACTGCCTTATCTGTGCCTATCGGCACCACCTTATCTGTGCCTATTAGTGCCGCCTTAACTGTGCCTATCAGTGCCCACCAGTGCCGCCTATCAGTGCCCACCAGTGCCACCTCATCAGCGCATTTCAATGAAGGAGAAAAATGACCTGTTTGCAAAATTTTATAACAAACTATTAAACATGATTTTTTTTTTATTTTGCGTCTTTTTTTGTTTGTTTAGCAAAAAATAAAACTCCCAGCTGTAATTAAATATCACCAAAAGAAAGCTCTATTTGTGGGGAAAAAAAATTAATTTGGGTACAGCATTGTATGGCCGCGCAATTATCATTCAAAGTGCGTCAGCGCTGAAAGCTGAAAATTGGTCTGGGCAGGAGGGGGGTTTAAGTGCCCAGTAAGCAAGTGGTTAAGGACCGCCTCCTGCACATATACGATACGTCGGCAGAATGGCACGGCTGGGCACAATTACGTACCTGTACGTTGTTTTTTAAGTGCCCAGCTGTGGGTCGGGAGTGCCCAGCCGGCGGCGCGCTCCCAACCAGTCCTGAGCTACGTGACCGTGGCCGCGGGACCAGCGGACCCGATCGCCGCTGGTGTCCCGCTATTGGGTCACAGAGCTGAAGAACGAGGAGAGGTCTGTGTAAACAAACCTCTCCCCGTACTTCCTAGTGTGGCTGTCACCGATCGTCTCTTCCCTTTTATAGGGAAAGACGATCAGTGACGTCACATGCCAGGCCACGCCCCCTACAATAAAAAAAAACACATAACGTCATAGATAACACCTACACTGCCCCCTAGTGGTTAACTCATTCACTGCCAATGTAATTTACACAGCAATCAGTGCATTTAAATAGCACTGATTGCTGTATAAATGAAAATGGTCCCAAAAATGTCCGATGTGTCCGCCATAATGTCGCAGTCACAATAAAATTTGCTGATCGCCGCCATTACTAGTAAAAAAAATATTAATAAAAATGCAATAAAACTATCCCCTATTTTGTAAACGCTATAACTTTTGCGCAAACCAATCAATAATCGCTAATTGCGATTTTTTTAATCAAAAATATGTAGAAGAATACGTATCGGCCTAAACTGAGGAAAAAAAATGGTTTTTTTATATATTTGTTGGGGATATTTATTATAGCAAAAAGTAAAAAATATTGCATTTTTTTTCAAAATTGTCGCTCTATTCTTGTTTATAGTGCAAAAAATAAAAACCGCAGAGGCGATCAAATACCACCAAAAGAAAGCTCTATTTGTGGGAAAAAAGGACGCAGATTTTGTTTGGGAGCCATGCCGCACAACCGCGCAATTGTCAGTTAAAGCGACGCAGTGCCGAATCGCAAAAAGAGGCTTGGTCCTTTGGCTGCAAATTGGTCCGGGGCTTAAGTGGTTAACCAAAACGTTTTTTTTTTTTGTTTGTTTGGCAAAAAATAGAAAACCCAGTGGTGACTAAATACCACCTAAAGAAATCTCTATTTCTGTGAAAAAAAATATAACAATTTCATATGAGTACAATGATGCACGACCGCGCAATTGTCATTAAGCCTAGGTTCACACTGACAGCAGGATTGAAATCGTGCTTCAGCTGAACTTGCAAGATTTCATACCCGCATATCAGTCCAAATTCAGCAGCAATTTCATAGAAATCTGTGCGGGTTCCTGTGCAGATATCTATACAAATTGCACCCCGAAGTCGCCAAAAGTAGTACAGAAACTACATTTGGGAATTGGCGCGGTATCGCATTTATTCGGACGGTGCCATTGCCTACGACAGCCACATGTCAAATCGCTTCAATGTGAACCTAGGCTCAATGTGTGCTCTGAAAGCTGAAAACTGGCCTGGGCAGGAAGTGGATAAAAGTAGGTAAGTGGTGTATGGCAGATTTGAGCTCACCCTACACCCCAAATATGAACCCTTGGAAAAGGCTGGAGGAAAAAACAAACAATTGATCAAATAAGAGTGAGAAAGGGGGCAGGGGGCCTTTTTGCAGAAACAGAGAGAGACCCAAAAAAGGATTTCTCTGTAATTTACAAACATCATTGTCTGCTTTCTCTCCAACAGAGGTCTGCTCTTTTTCAGTCATTGTTACCCTTTCCTCACTTGCTTTCTGGATCTTTTCTCTCTTTTCTTGTTCATTCAGCACTTGTGGGTCACTCCTCACTTATGTTTCTGGTTTCTTTTCTCTCTGCCATCTGCCTTGATCTTTCATCACAGGGGAAATGATTATTTTCACCCCCCTTCTGATTCCCTTCTGTATGTATTTTTACTTTCTTACTTCTCGCTCACTTTCTATCTTTGTTTCCTCCATCTCGCTCACTTTCTATCTTTGTTTCCTCCCTGTCACTCACTTTCTTTGCTTCCTCCATCTCGCTCACTTTCTATCTTTGTTTCTTCCCTCTCGCTCACTTTCTATCTTTGCTTCCTCCCTCTCGCTCACTTTCTATCATTGTTTCCTAGAGGCGATTCAGTTCGCATTGTGCGCTATATAAGTATTTCATTCATTCATTCATTTCCTCCATCTCGCTCACTTTCTATCTTTGTTTCCTCCCTCTCGTTCACTTTCTATTTTTGCTTCCTCCCTGTCGCTCACTTTCTACCTTTGTTTCCTCCATCTCGCTCACTTTCTATCTTTGTTTCTTCCCTCTTGCTCACTTTCTATCTTTGCTTCCTCCCTGTCGCTCACTTTCTATCTTTGTTTCCTCCATCTCGCTCACTTTCTATCTTTGCTTCCTCCCTGTCACTCACTTTCTATCTTTGTTTCCTCCATCTCGCTCACTTTCTATCTTTGTTTCCTCCATCTCGCTCACTTTCTATCTTTGTTTCATCCCTCTCGCTCACTTTCTATCTTTGCTTCCTCCCTGTCGCTCACTTTCTATCTTTGTTTCCTCCTTTGTTTTTCTTGCCCCTCTCTCACTTTCTAGCTGTCTGATCTTCTTGCTGTTTTGCACATGTCAGTTCTCATCCCTTGTCACATTTCCCAACTCTCCGCATCATCAATAATCTCCACTCTGAAGTCCATTTGTCCTTTCACAGATTAATAGACCAAGTGCACTGACATTCATTTAACCTGTTTGTTTCTGAGATGGCAGTGATAGTTTTTGACTGCTAGTTATTTTTCCTTATTCTTGCAACAAAAAAAATCTTTTAAAGGGTATACTTTTTTTTTGTTTTGGTGCACAGTTAAAGGAAATTTCACCTTTGGGAACATGTTGCATGTTTCACCCGTTCCCCTTCCTCCTGTGACAGCAGTACAAGGAGAAGTTCCCTGTACCAGCTGTCACTTTTTAAAAAGAACGCAGCCATACGGGGGGCTCCACCCACGCAGCTGCATCATTCATTCACAGAGTTTGGTGAATGAATGAACTGCAACTACCAACATCCTTTGCCAGTGTCGGCTTGTAGTTCTCAATGAACAACCACAATGCTGTTTAGTGCTGTGGTAGTTCATTGATTGTCCTGTCAGTGTGAAACTGCCTGCCCATACAATGTACGGGCAGACAGCTTACACTCAGTCTGCTGGAGTAACGACAGAGAAAATGTTTGAGCATGTTAAGTACAGTGTTGGTCATCTTGCTTTAAAAAAGTAATTCGTTAAGTTACAAATTACTTCTCCCAAAAAGTAATTGCGTTGGTAACTCGGTTAATACATTGGAAAAGTAATTATTTACTCAGCAAAGTAACTGTGACAGGGGTGGCAGCGGTGGTACTTGAGGGGGTGGCAACGGTGGTACTTGAGGGGTGGCAGCGGTGGTACTTGAGGGGTGGCAGTGGTGGTGGTGCACTTGGGGGGGTGGCAGTGGAGGTGGTGTACAGTACTTGGGGGGTGGCAGCGGTGGTGTACTTGGGGGGGTGGCAGGCAGCGGTGGTACTTGGGGGGTGGCAGCGGTGGTGGTGCCATCCTCTCCCACCACCACCTCTACCTCTTACTGATCCCATCCCCCACCACCACTGATCTCATCCCTACCATAACCCCCCCATCACCTCTGTTGTAGAAGTGATGGTGGGTGGGTAGGGATGGGATCAGTAAGAAGCAGAGGTGGTGGAGGACTTGGGATGGATCGGTTGCACTGCAATTCGAATCGTCAGACAGTCACTTACTTGAATGCCTCCAGAGATGCTTTTCCTCATGGGGAGAGAGAGAGATCCCCCATTCACTCGATTGGTGTCAGCTGGTCAGCTGACTTCATTTTTCAGTGTCTGCCCCGCCTCCCTACATTCTCTCTCTCTCTGGATAGGCGGGCGGGATGGGGTGGTCCAGACAGTCTCTCTGAGCCTCAGCCTCTTCTCAGCTTAGTGGGCAAAAGCCCCCTCCCCGCTGCGGAACGAACGGCCAGGCAGCGCGGCCACGGCGGGGCCTCCCGGGCGGTAAATGTAACTGCAGTAACGCCGCCCAAGTAATGGGAACTGAGTTACCATGAGGGGAAGAGTAATCAGTTAGATTACTCGTTACCTTCTAAAGTAACTGTGTTAAGTAACTCCGTTTATTTTAACTGAGTTACTTACATCACTGATTAAGTATAGCCTCCTCCTTCTTGATAATACCTGTGGTATGGGTGAATGTTAATGATACCTTCCAACAAGAGCTTTCTGCTTTACCTCTTCTGTGATTAAGTTGAAATCTTCATGCTACATTCTCTGTATTGTCAAACAGGTTAACAATGCAACAGAGGAGCAAGACTTTCTTAAGACCACATCTTAATGCAAATGTTGAAACCCATCGGCGTAAGGTATAAGTACTTGGGTTGCAGACCTTGACCCAAGCATTGAAGCCGGGTTCACAGTATACTACACGACAGTAGTACGACTTTCATTCTACTTTGCTCTGTGACATCAGTCCTGCATTGATCCTACATCAGTCCTACTTCCATCCAACTTCAATGAACAGGGATCCAACTTGGATCCCCACCAATACCAGGCACATGTGTCCACGCCAAATTTGAAATAAAAAATCTGCATGGGTTCCCCTTCCAGGAGCATACTAGGCCCTTGTGTCTGGTATGGATTTTAAGGGGAACCCCCTATGCCGAAAACACGGCTTGGGGTCCCCCCAAAATCCATTCCACACCCTTATGCGAGCGCTAAGCCTGGCCGGTCAGGAACAGAGGTGAGGACGAGCGAGCGCCCCCCCCCCCCCTGAACCGTACCAGGCCACATGCCCTCAACATGGGGGGTGGGTGCTTTGGGCCAGGGGGGCGCCCTTCACCCCCCCACCCCAAAGCACTTTGTCCCCATGTTGATGAGGACAAGGGCCTTTTTCCGACAACTCTGGCCCTTGGTTGTCGGGGTCTGTGGGTGGAGGGCTCATCGGAATCTGGGAGCCCCCTTTAATAAGGGGGCCGCCAGATCCCGGCCCCCCAACCTATGTGAATGAGTATGGGGTAGATTGCCTGGGGGAAAAAAGGGTCAATAAAAAAAACCACACTAGACCGGTTTTTAAAGTAATTTATTAGGCAGCTCTGGGGGTCTCTTCAGACTAATCCGCATTCTCTGGTTCTTCTCCCGCCCTCTACTGTCTTCTGCCAGGCACCTCCACTATCTTCTTCTAGCTCTTTTACTAGCGTTGGCCTGGTCTTCTCCGTTGTCGTCTTCTTCCCTCTTCTGTTCTTCCAATGTTGACATGACTCTCTCTCCCACTGTAATGTCATGTGCTCGGTGCGCAACGATTTTATAGGCATGGGGCGTGGTCACTGGGTAATGTCACCCGGTGATATCGCTCCTTATGACGTCACCGCCTGGGGTATGATGGGGCGGTGACGTCTAAGGGGCTGGGTCACGGCAGAAGAGGCCGGAGAGCATGAAGAAGAACCGTAGACCGGAAGAAGAGGCTGGAGACTGGGAGAAGAACTGGAAAGCGCGGAGAAGTCGGAAGAGACCCCCGAAATCGGAAGAAGACCCCCAGAGCTGCCTAAAAAATTACTTTAAAAACATGTCTAGTGTGTTTTTTTTTTATTGACACTTTTTTGCCCCAGGTGAATGGGTAGGAGTACAATGCACTCCATACTCATTCACATAGGGTAGGGGGCCGGGATTTGGGTGCCCCTTATTAAAGGGGGCTCCCGGATTCCGATGAGCCCCCCCGCCCGCAGACCCCGACAACCAACGGCCAGGGTCGTCGGGAAGAGGCCCTTGTCCTTATCAACATGGGGACAAGGTGCTTTGGGCGACCCCCTGTCCCAAAGCACCCACCCCCCATGTTGAGGGTATGCGGCCTGGTACAGTTCAGGAGGGGGGGGCGTTCGCTTGTCCCCACCCCTTTTCCTGACTGGCCAGTCTGCATGCTCGGATAAGGGTCTGGTATGGATTTTGGGAGGACCCCCACACCATTTTTTCAGCGTAGGGGGTTCCCATTAAAATCCATACCAGACCCAAGGGCCTGTTAGGTCCCGGGAGGGGGAACCCATGCTGTTTTTTTATTTGAAATTTTGCATGGAGTTCCCCCTTAACATCATCAAAGCACAAGTTGCATGACAAAGTCGGATCATGCAAGACGGCGATCCGACTTCAATGATAGTCAATGGGTGGAAGTAGGATCAAAGTCGGACCAAAGTAGTACAGGGAGCATTTTCAAAGCCGGGCCAACTTGTGTCGGACCAGTTAAGATGGCTCCCATAGGGAAACATTGATTTTCACACGTCATGCGACATGAGCTCCCAATGTCGGAGCCTTTGCCGTACCCATGTAAACCCAGCCTAAGGTCAGTGGGTCCAAGCTGCTGTCCTATTTTTTACCAGCTTTCACACAGAAACATAGAAGCTGATATTGCTGACTTGTTACTACTACTTGTCGGGCTATTATGCTGACCCTCTTTCTTTGGGACACTAACCCAGAAGAGATAAGAACTTCTCATTTTATTCTGCTTTAATGGTACGCATACTTGCTCTGAATTAATGATTTAAAGTATTGATTCCAAAGTGTAAGAAATTACCATGGCCAGTAGGGAATATTTATAGATTATAATAATATTAATATGATATGTGGGAATAGATTGAGAGACATGTATGAACATAATTAGTCAAACGTGTATGTATGCTAACCTAGGTGAGAACTGGTCTGTTAGTTAAAGGATCAACAACTGTCTCTTAAGAAAGACAAAGGTTATCCTGTTGGTGCCTTCGTTAGTTGTTGCTACATCCAAGTCTTGCACGTTAAGATTGCCCGTTTGTTTATATGGGGCAGGTGAATAGACGGAGACCAGTTCATAGAAATCTCCAGGCATCGGTTATATCTGATCTGCTTTTGACTAGTTACTGTATCTATCAAGTTTATAATGGTTCAAATGTTATGCCTTTTTGTTCTTAGGTATGTCTTCTACGATGTAGGGACTTTGCTATTTAATAGTTTGAGTGTTGCTGTACTAATTGTATTCCGTATTGATTTATATGGCACATGATGACATGTAATTTAAGTTAATTAATTGGTTTTGTTCTGACATATTTATGTAATATTTTCTTGTCAGTAACTAGGCTGTTCATATGTAATTCTTACAATATACTATTTTTTCTTCACCTACAGTTTGTAATGTGTGTTTCATTGCTGACCTACCCCTATCGAATGGTGAGAAGTGGGTGTTCATTAATAATTGATATTATTTATTAATGCCCATAATAATATTTAATCACCCTACATGTCAGTCAGACAACTTGGCTTTCCAGAAGCAGGTCAGCAGTAGCAGCCCACTTTATAATTTAAAAGTCAGCAGCCCAAAGAAAGAATGAGGTCATTGAATGTTGCTGTATGAGCTGTTAGGAAGCCCGTTAAGATTTTACACCAGATGCTTGTTGCCATTGCTGGCATCTACTGATATTTTTAGGTGAATTCACCTTTTAAAGTGAGATTTTCCAACATAATACAAAGTGACAGGTTTACTTTAATGCATACATCAGCGTTTGGTGCTATTACATTGCGTACCCTTGGAATATTTGCACTGATTTCACAGCGGATACAGGTGTCGCTCTCGTTAATTGGAAGCAAGGCTTGACCCACATATATCCACACCATTGGGACTGACGACGCGGAGATTGGGGGGGTGTTGGTCTTGCTGTCTGAAAGCGAGGCTTGAAGCGTACAGGTGCACACCTTCTTGTTCCCTGGGGGTTTCAAGATGATGACACGGCAGCTGCCTACTTGATTGCCCGGTTATTACCACTTCAAGCCATCCGAGGGACGGAGGGATCATCCCCCATTCTAGCCAGAAGTTAAAGCCTTATGTTCCATCCCATTTGTGTTTATACACCATAAAGCCTTAGTGACTCATTGGGCATATGCCTTTCTGAGTCCACATATTCCAGTAAGCCTTATATATTCATATATTCATGTGATTTCTAAGGATTATTGATGCCGTAAGGACTAAACCTCTTTGTCCGGATCAACTTTAACACTTATTTCTTTTCACTCTGTGGACTGTCTAGCTGTCATTATTAATTATCATCATTCTATATGGACACATTTGTTTTTGTCACATCAAATATATGGTTAATGTTTACTCATTTTTTGTGAGATGGCCATTCATGTCACTTTTTAGAGATAAGTGTCTTTTTGGCGTATTGTTTTCATTATTACTCATACTGTCCTGTAGTCCTGTATCATAGAGAGACATTTTTCACATTAGTGCTGCACATTTTTAGAACTCTCCATTTGAATTTGTCTTTTGCTGTGCTGGCTGCTGTATTTAATCTAGGGTGTCATCGTGGTATTCTTTTTAGCTTTGTATTCTACTTTATTGCATACCTTTCTTTTGTTTCCACTCTGTTCTGTTCAGTCACCCCCAGTAAAAGGAAATTCCTATGTAAGCTATAAGTTGCTATATCACAGGTTAAAAATAAAAATAAAACAATATTGCGCTAGGACAATAAAAAAGCTGCAACTAAAACACCATCAAATATCATTATGGTAAAAGGTCAAAAAATATATATAATGTTGCGCTAAGTATACGTGAATGATGTGATGCAATCAAAAATTATGATTCTAAAATAATTGAAATACAGAAATGTGCATAAATCATATAAACAAATTTAAAGCTGTCCCATATAGAAATCACCCTAAATTTATAAACTCATATTCGGTTCAAAAGAGCCAAAGTGAAGTGACACAAAAAAATACAAATATAGATATATATATAAATATAAATATAGTCCCAAAACCAAATAATCAATCTTTCTCTCAAAGTTTGGTAGTGCTTCCAAATCTTGAACAATTGTCTCTTCCCAGTGTTGCAAAAAAAGGTTGGACTCTTACCGCAGCTGATGAACTCCAAACAAACGGAGTCGATAGCACCAGCAGAAAAAACCCTCTGCAAGGATTGCCGTATATCATCCGGGTATGCGATCCGCTATGATCTTGTAAGCTACCAGAGCATCCTCACGTACGAGATTCCCGACAGGGGACGACGATTTTCGAAAAAAAGCCGGTTCACCTTCCTTCGTCTCGGATTACGCTGAGAGGATGGACAGGTTAGCCAACCAATCTCTCCCAACCTCCAATAACTTCCTGTCACAGTTGGAAGAGCTCTCCGATGTAAAGCTACGCGCGGAGGCTCCTCAATGTACGAACTTGATCGGATAATATCAGATGACGTCTCTTGAGAGCTCTGTACTAACAATCCGATAATCATACGATCGCGTTGAACGCGGTATTTTTCATCTGATTTTCGGATCATGTCCGTTCTCTGTACTGGAATAAAAAAAACATTTTTGACTTATCATAGGTTACATAGGGTTATGGATGCTTAGGCCAATCAGCAGTGCCATCTGGAATAGGTCACCTGCTCTGCCATACTTGGAAGTACCACGCCAGCTAGGGAAGGGCAGTAGGAAAGAATTAAGCTGGAGGCAGGAGGCATTTGTCACAGAGTCAGTACTGATAAGAAATTTTGGGATGGTAGCCCTGAATGGAGATACTTCACCATGTAGATATTGGTCAGAGTGGAACCAGAAGTCCATTGTGAAGCTAAGATGACTTGACTAAATGCTGAGAGCTGCAAAGTAAGCTGATTCTGGTAGATGTGAAAATATGTGTTGCAATAGGCCATGACCTTTAGGAACACCCACCTTTCACCATGCTTACATATCAATGAGGCACCACAGCACACGCTGTATAATACACTTTTATTAGACTGTCAAAATCTGTCCTTAACTTGAGGGGCTTGTATTTTGCTCTTGTTCAGCCAGTCAATAAGTTCTAGATCCTTAACTTTTTGAGAACCTGTGCTGGGGATTTCCCCAAGGTTTGCATGTGACCAAAACATAGTAAAAGAGAATACATAAGCAGGGCTATAAATGGATTTTACCGTTACTTATAAGATTAGTGAATTGGGAACACAGACATAAGCACAGCATACACAATTGAGTCAACCATCCCTACACTCCACTTCCTTATGTTCTCCCTATTAAGTTGCAGTTTAATGTCAGGTAACTGATAATTAGGAATGGAATTGTGCGACCCTCATATTATTTGGTGTTCCCCTGACACAAACATCCACAACTTACTTAAGATAAAGTAATCTCCCATTACCGCCTTAGGGGCTACACCATATGGCAGCAGGTTATCATGTTTCACTTTATTATATCAGCAAAGGTGATTAATACATTTAAGAAACATTATCAACCAACTGAGCTCTCAAGTCTTAAGAGTTTATCAGCACTGATTATTTGCACAAATGTATGTGTGCAAAACAGTATTATAACATACTGTATGAAACCAAGATGCAAGGGACAGTTTTTTTCTTTAATGGAATAACCTGTGCTGAGAAAAAGGTGTAGGCTGCTATTGCTGAACTCAATGTGAAACATTTAATTAGGTGAGTGTCTCTTCCTTAAATGGTCTGTAAAGGTTTAGCTTTTTTTTTTTTTTAATAACAAGCATGTCATACTTACCTGTGCTGTGCAATGGTTTTACACAGAGTAGCCTTGATCCCCCTCTTCTTGGGTCCCCCCACCGGCCCTCCTGGCCCCTCTCTCCTGCTGAATGCCCACATAGCAAACGGCTTGCTCTTGACAACAGCAACTTAACTGTTCTGTGTAATGGTTTTTCACAGATCAGTCCTGATCCTCCTTTTTTCGGGTCCTCGTCGACTCAATGTGCTCCTCCCCCTGCCCCTAGTGCCCCTATAGCAAGCCACTTGTTATGGGGCACTCATGCGTGCTTGATCCTGAGCAGTGGAAGCCCGTCCATACAGAGTGCAGGGGTGCCGCCCCACTAATCCATGCTCCCAGTCCCCCGAGGCTCTAATTGGCTTCAAAAAAGGGTGAGCCCTCCCAGTTGTGTAACAATAGCAAATTAATATTCGCTATTGTTTTCCCAATTTTCCTCCTGTCCAATCGGGAAGCAGTTCCCGAGACCCGAATTGCAGAGAGGAGAAACGATCATATTGGATGCCGCAGAGGAGGAGACGCAGGCAAAGCCGCAGAGGAGGAGACTGTCAGTACTAGAATCCCTTTAGGACCCAGCACAACTCACCTGACACAGCCTGTGTCTGGGAAACAACAGTGATTGGCCAGCTCACGTTTAAATCACCTGTATCAGCATTCAGTCAGCGCTCGTGTTAGAGTTCACTTGTGTTTGATCCAGCTGATATTTGCTCTGTGACTTTCTTGTTTGACCCGGCTTGTTTGACCTTCCTTGCTTGCTTCTGATTCTGTACCGTTTGGATTCTGATCTACCTGTGTATGACCCAGCTTGCCTAGACTACGCTTTGCCTGATTCTACTAGTACCCACATCTGCAGCAGTGAACCACAAGGTCCAGCAATCATCTATCCTCATCTACAACAGTGAACTACAAGGTCCAGCACTCATCTACCCTCATCTACAGCAGTGAACTACAAGGTCCAGCAATCACCTACCTTCGTCTGCAGCGGTGTACTACAAGTCCCAGCTGACCTGCTCTGCTTAGACCTGCTCACGGTATGTGCTTTGAACTCTTTGTATAATCAGCACACCTGAACTGTTACTTGTTATCTGCACCTAGCCTGACATTAACACGAGCCAATACATAAAGGGAAACCTATCATGAATCCTGAACAGGCTCAGTTGTTTACACAAGAACTTTGCCGTTTATCGCATCAAGTTCAGGAAATGGCCACAGAGCTCACCAAGGTGCAATCTCCTTCTACTACCACCATTACTAAAACTCCATCTGAACCAAAAATTCCTTTGCCCGACCGGTTTTCTGGTGACCGTAAAGCGTTTTGCAACTTTAAAAACAGCTGCAAATTATATTTCAAGTTGAGGCCATCCTCGTCTGGCCCTGAAACTCAGAGGGTTCAAATCATTATCTCTCTACTACAGGGTGACCCCCAGGCTTGGGCCTTTAACCTGGAACCTAACCATCCAGCCTTACTAACAGTAGATGCCTTCTTTGAAGCCCTTGGGTTGCTATATGATGATCCAGATCGTGCTGCTACTGCAGAATCGACCCTGCGTAACTTAAAACAAGGAACTACCACAGCTGAAATGTATTGCTCAGAGTTTCGCAGGTGGGCCCCGGAATCTGGCTGGAATGATGCAGCTCTCCGCAGCCAGTTTAGAATTGGCCTTTCAGATGCGATTAAAGACGCTCTGGTCAACTTCTCCTATCCAGCCTCACTGGAGGAGGCTATGTGTCTAGCTATTAGAATTGACCGCCGCCAGCGAGAGAGGAGGCGAGAACAAACTATGGCTGTGGCAACCTGTATACCTTCCTTACCACCTGATTATTCCATCTCCAGTGCCAAATCTGAGGAAGAACCTATGCAGTTAGGCTCCACCCGGTTATCGGCCCAGGAACACAAACGCAGGCGTAATATGGGACTCTGCTTATACTGTGGCCTCAAGGGTCATATGCTCCGTTCGTGCCCTACACGTCCGGGAAGCGCCAGGACCTAGGTGATTGCGGGGAGGTCACCTTAGGTCTACTCTCATCTCCCCAGGGGGACAATCGTATACTTTTACCTGCTGTCATTCACTTTGGGACAGGGGCTCATGAACTGCTGGCCTTGGTGGATTCTGGAGCAGCTGAGAATTTTATTGATAAAACTCTGATCACCTCTTTGTCCCTGGAAACTCATGCTCTAGATTGTCCAGTCCGCCTGATCTCTGTGGATAATCGGCCTCTCTCACAAGACCTAGTGCTCCAATCCACCAACCCTTTCCAGTTACAATTAGGGGCTTTGCATTGGGAGAAGATTTCTTGTCTTGTCATTGACTCTCCATCCACTCCTTTGATCCTAGGCCTTCCTTGGCTTCAGAAGCACAATCCTGTAATTGACTGGCCAACAAGAGATATTCTGGCTTGGTCCAATCAGTGTAAAAAGAGCTGCATCCAGCACCCTGTTCGACTTGATACCTGTCAAGTGGGAATAGAACAGATTCCACTTTGTTATAAGGACTTTCGGGATGTGTTTTCTAAAGGAATTGCTGACACTTTACCTCCTCATCGCAGTTATGATTGTCCCATTGACCTCTTGCCTGACACTACACCTCCTCGAGGGAGAGTCTTTCCACTGTCTGAACCAGAGAATCTTGCTTTGCAAGAATACATCCAGGAAAACCTAGCTAAGGGTTTCATCCGTCCCTCCACTTCTCCCGCAGGAGCAGGATGCTTCTTTGTCCCGAAGAAGGATGGAGGACTGCGACTTTGTGTTGATTACAGAGGCCTAAATAAAATAACCATTCCCAATCGGTATCCTCTCCCTCTCATCACAGAGTTGTTCTCTCAAATCCAGGAAGCCAAAATCTTCTCCAAACTGGATTTAAGGGGAGCCTATAATCTGGTGCGAATCCGTGCAGGCGATGAATGGAAGACGGCCTTTAACACCAAGGATGGTCATTATGAATGTCTTGTCATGCCTTTCGGCCTCAGGAATGCACCAGCCGTCTTTCAGAACTTCATGAATGACATTTTCCGTGACATGATGGGTCGCTTCATGCTTGTTTATTTAGACGATATTTTGATTTACTCTCCCAATCTTGAAACACATCAGAAGCATGTCTGCTCGGTATTAGCCCGACTAAAGACTCACTCCCTTTTTGTAAAGCCTGAAAAATGTCTTTTCCATGTTAAACAAGTACCTTTCCTGGGTTATCTAATTTCTGACACAGGCCTCACCATGGACCCAGCCAAGGTTCAAGCCATTCTAGACTGGGCACCACCTTCAGACCTGAAGGCAGTTCAACGCTTCCTGGGCTTTGCAAATTTCTATCGAAAATTCATTAAGAACTTTGCCACCATTGCACATCCCATCACCTCTCTCACCAGGAAGACTCCTAGTACATTTAAATGGACTACTGAAGCCCAGGCAGCCTTCACCCAGTTAAAGAAAGCCTTTACCTCTGCACCAATTCTACGCCATCCTGTTCCTGAGCTACCTTTTATTGTAGAGGTAGATGCATCTGAAGTAGGAGTGGGGGCGCTTTTGTCACAAAAAGATCCTGTAAGTGCTGCCATCCACCCTTGTGCCTTCTTGTCCCGTAAATATTCCCCAGCAGAACGCAATTACGATATAGGCAACAGAGAACTTTTAGCCATAAAGCTAGCTTTAGAGGAATGGAGACATTGGCTGGAGGGAGCTCGCTATCCATTCATAGTTCTGACTGACCACAAAAACCTTGAATATATCCGTTCTGCTAAAAGACTGAACTCGCGTCAAGCCAGGTGGTCATTGTTCTTCTCCAGATTTGACTTTACAATTTCTTATTTACCAGGTCCAAAAAACATTAAGGCCGATGCCTTGTCTCGCAGTTTTTTATCAGAGTCTCCTCCTCCGCTTCCTCCTCAACCCATTATCTCTGAGGATAGGATTTTGGCTTTTACCCAGACTGACATCTCTGAGGCCTTGTTACCAGCACAGGCTGAAGCCCCTCCCTCCACTCCCCCTGGTATGCTCTTTGTGCCCCTGGCTCTTCGTTTGCAGGTATTGCAACAAGTACATGCATCAAAACCTGCAGCACATCCAGGGTTTAGACAAACTTTTGAGATTGTCTCTCGCAACCTCTGGTGGCCATCGCTTAGGCAGGATGTGTTAGCCTTCGTCCAGGCCTGTGAAGTTTGCGCCAGAAGCAAGAGCAGTACCTCTAAGCCCCCCGGTCTCCTTCGTCCTCTACCAATACCTACCTGTCCCTGGACCCATTTATCTATGGACTTTATCACAGACTTGCCTCTGTCCCAGGGATGTTCCACGATCTGGGTGGTGGTAGACAGGTTCAGTAAAATGGCCCACTTTGTTCCGCTTCCGAAGCTTCCATCTGCTAAAGAACTGGCATCTTTATTCATTAAGCACATTTTCAGGCTCCATGGGGCACCAGTTAACATTGTCTCTGACCGTGGCTCTCAGTTTATAGCTCAGTTTTGGAAGGCCCTTTGCTCTCAGCTGGGGATTAAATTATCATATTCTTCAGCATATCATCCTGAGACTAATGGCCAAACAGAAAGGACTAATCAGACTCTAGAGAAGATGGTACGTTGTCTGATGGCCAAAGATGAGGTGGAGTGGGTCAACATCCTTCCATGGGCAGAGTTTGCCTTTAATAATTGTGCCAGCACATCTACAGGGAGCTCTCCTTTCTTTTGTGTTTACGGGTTGCATCCTCGTGTGTGCTCCTTTGATCTTCCGCCCTCTGATGTTCCAGATGCCAACACCACGATTGAACATTTCTCCAAAATCTGGTCCGATGTAAATCATGCTATTTCCCGCTCTGTGCAGGCTTTTAAGAAAACTGCTGACAAGAAGCGCTCAAAGGCACCAGAATATAAAGTTGGTGACAAAGTGTGGTTATCATCTCGGAATCTGTCCCTGCATGTTCCATCTAAAAAGCTTGGCCCAAAATTCATCGGGCCTTATGAAATCTCGGAGATTGTTAATCCTGTGTCCTACAGATTAAAACTGCCCCCATCCATGCGCATTCCAAATGTCTTTCATGTTTCATTGTTGAAACCTGTTCATTCCAGCCTCCTAGTAAATGAACCAGAACCTGTGGATGTGTTGGACAGTCAAGAATATGAAGTGGCATTTATTCTTGATTCCAGACGAGTGCGCAATTCCTTACAATATCTTGTTCATTGGAAAGGGTTCGGCCCAGAGGATCGATCTTGGGTACCAGCTCGTGATCTTCATGCTGATCGACTTAAGAAGAAGTTCCATCTCCGTTATCCAAGTAAGCCTGGGGGTGCAGGAGCAACCCCTCGAGAAAGGGGGGGTACTGTCAGTACTAGAATCCCTTTAGGACCCAGCACAACTCACCTGACACAGCCTGTGTCTGGGAAACAACAGTGATTGGCCAGCTCACGTTTAAATCACCTGTATCAGCATTCAGTCAGCGCTCGTGTTAGAGTTCACTTGTGTTTGATCCAGCTGATATTTGCTCTGTGACTTTCTTGTTTGACCCGGCTTGTTTGACCTTCCTTGCTTGCTTCTGATTCTGTACCGTTTGGATTCTGATCTACCTGTGTATGACCCAGCTTGCCTAGACTACGCTTTGCCTGATTCTACTAGTACCCACATCTGCAGCAGTGAACCACAAGGTCCAGCAATCATCTATCCTCATCTACAACAGTGAACTACAAGGTCCAGCACTCATCTACCCTCATCTACAGCAGTGAACTACAAGGTCCAGCAATCACCTACCTTCGTCTGCAGCGGTGTACTACAAGTCCCAGCTGACCTGCTCTGCTTAGACCTGCTCACGGTATGTGCTTTGAACTCTTTGTATAATCAGCACACCTGAACTGTTACTTGTTATCTGCACCTAGCCTGACAGAGACACAGGCTCGTGACCTAGGTGGTATAAGTGTGGTTTGTTTGCCCCCCCCCCCCCCCCCCCCCCCAAAATGGAGCACCAGCTGCCACTGCTCCTAAGCACCTCTTTGTGTGTCCATCGATACACATAATAGGGCTCAGCCCTGCCCCCTGTCCCCTTCTCACTGGCTGTGATTGAACCATTGAATCCGCTGCTGTGTCTCAGCCAGTCAGGAGGCAGAGACCCGGGAGAGCTTCTGCGCTCATGCACATTGCTGTATCAGGCTCAGGTAAGTATAAAGGCGAGCTAAAGGGGGAACTGCACACTGAAGGTTTTACCTTTATGTAAAGAATGTATGAAGGTAAAAAAAAACCTTCAGCCTTTAGAACCAATATCAGGCTGGGTTCACACTGCTGCGGGGGGAGATCCGGATGTGATTCGCACCGCAAATCACATCCGATCTCCGTAGCGATGCGAGTTCAGCCATACAGATAGTATACTATAGTTACTATAGTTTATAGTTTAGTTTGACATTGGCAAACAAAGCTGCAGAGCAAGAAGCTCTGCTGTGCTGTCACTCTAAATAACCCAAGTGCTCTGGGAACTCTTTGTCATATATTAAATGGTTACTGCAAAAAGAATAATAGATATAAAATAAGCTTGAACATAAAAAAATAGATATAAAATTGACCCAAAACCGTTACCATTTTCCCTTAAGGCAACCAATACTTTTCTGTTTCTTGCCTTCCTTTAACCACTTGAGATCCGCGCTATAGTCAATTGACGGCTACAGCACGGATCTCCTTTTCCGGGACTACGTCTATTGACGTAGTCCCGTGTACGAGCGGCCTGCGCGCCCCCTGAGGGGCGCGTGCGGCGCACTCTGTGATCGGCGAGTCCATGAGACTCGCCTGATCACCGATCCGTGCAAGGGGTCGATCCTGACCCCTTATCACGTGATCAGCTGTCAGCCAATGACAGCTGATCATGTGATATAACGGAGCCGGTAATTTTTCGCTATTTTTCGCTATTATTATTATTCGCTATTATTCCTCCTCGCGCTGACAGCGCGAGGAGAAAAAAAAAAAGCCGATCACCGGCGGCCGTGATCGGGACATCAGTCCCGATCACGGCCAGCCCTGCTAGCGACCACCTGCCCCCTGCTAGTGCCCACCTGCCCCCTGCAGTGCCCCACTTATTAAAAGTAAGTGCCCCCCGTCAGTGCCACCCAGCAGTGCCCATAGTGCCACCCAGCACTGCCCACAGTGCCACCCAGCACTGCCCACAGTGCCACCCAGCAGTGCCCACAATCTGCCTCAAAGGTGCTGCACCCCAGTGCCGCCCATCAGTGCCCAGCAGTGCCACCCATCAGTGCCCAGCAGTGCCACCTATCAGAGCCACCTATCAGTGCCACCTATCAGTGCCCATCAGTCCCATCTATCAGTGGTACTTATCAGTGCCCATCCGTGCCACCCATCCGTGCCACCCATCCGTGCCACCCATCCGTGCCATCTTATCTGTGCCCATCTTTGCCCATCAGTGCCGCCTTATCTGTGCCCATCGGTGCCGCCTTATCTGTGCCTATTAGTGCCGCCTTAACTATGCCTATCAGTGCCCACCAGTGCAGCCTATCAGTGCCCACCAGTGCAGCCTATCAGTGCCCATCAATGCAGCCCATCAGTGCCCACCAGTGCAGCCTATCAGTGCCGCCTAATCAGCGCACTTCAATGAAGGAGAAAAATGACCCGTTTGCAAAATTTTATAACAAACTATTAAAACATGATTTTCTTTTTTTTTTTGCATCTTTTTTTGTTTGTTTAGCAAAAAATAAAACTCCGAGCTGTAATTAAATACCACCAAAAGAAAGCTCTATTTGTGGGAAAAAAATGATAAAAATTTCATTTGGGTACAGTGTTGTATGCCCGTGCAATTGTCATTCAAAGTGCATCAGCGCTGAAAGCTGAAAATTGGTCTGGGACTGAGGGGGGTTTAAGTGCCCAGTAAGCAAGTGGTTAAAAAAAAAATACTTCTCTTTGGTGAGCAAACCAGATAGCTCTTCTCAGCCATTTGCTATGTATTCTGAAATGGAACATATTGAGTTAACAGATCAGCAGTTTTTCAAGGAGCAGTATGCGCCTTGCTGAACAATTTTTTTTCTTTAATTGCGCAGAGAATAAAACCATTGAGTCAGGCATGCAGCGATTATAGCCACATCCTCTGTCCTCGAACCCGCTGTAAACTTCAAGATGAAGACTCTGGTAATTAATGTGTATTAACAGGGGCACCTCTGAGACTGGAGTGGAACACACAGGTCTGTACTCTCTTCCTCAAGAAACAGGCAGTAAACACACAAGAGATGGATGATCACACTGTAGCTCATCATTGATTATCAGTAGATATCTTATTACACAGACACTCTGGGCTAAAAAAGTAAAGGAGGCTTTTCATAAGAAAAAAATGAGAAAACTGGAAGAAAAGTGGAGTTGCTGCCTATAGTACAAATTAGATTTCTTATTTCATTTCAGCGGAGAATAAAATGTAAGAAGAGATCAGTCAATGCGGGCAGCATCTCCGCTCTTCTCATTTTCATGCTGATCCATTGGCTTTGGTAATTTCTCAGCTGCATTTTCTTTTCTTTTCTCACTCTGAACATGTTACAGTGCCTTGAAAAAGTATTCATACCCCTTGGAATTTTCCTCATTTTGTCATGTTACACCCAAAAACGGAAATGTATTTTATTGGGATTTTATGTGATAGATCAACACAAAGTGGCACATAATTGTGAAGTGGAAGGAAAATTATAAATGTTTTTCAGATTTCTTTTTACAAATAAATAGGTGAAAAGTGTGGTGTATATTTGTATTCAGCCCCCCTGAGTCATTACTTTGTAGAACCCCCTTTCACTGCAATTACAGCTGCAAGTCTTTTTGGGTATTTCTCTACCAGCTTTACACATCTAGAGAGTGACATTTTTGGCCATTTTTCTTTGCAAAATAGCTCAAGCTCTGTCAGATTGGACGGGGAGCGTCTGTGAACAGCAATTTTCAAGTCTTGCCACAGATTCTCAATTGGATTTAGGTCTGGACTTTGACTGGGCCATTTTAACACATGAATATACTTTGATCTAAACCAGTGGTTCGCAAATCCTATCCTCAGGATCCACTAACAGGCCAGGTTTGCAAGATAACTGAAATACATGACAGGTGATATAATTTACTGATCAGTGATTACAGTATTCTAGTATTAGAATAGTAGTAGTTTTCTAGTCTGCATCTCCCCAAGGTAATACTTAAAATCTGGCCTGTTAGTGGGCCCTGAGGACAGGAGTTGAGAACCACTGATCTAAACCATTTTATTGGAGCTCTGGATGTATGTTTAGGGTCAGTGTCCTGCTGGAAAATGGGAAACCTTCACCCCAGTCTCAAGTTATTTGCAGACTCTAACAGGTTTTCTTCTAAGATTGCCCTGTATTTGGCTCCATCACTTTTCCCATCAACTCTGACCAGCTTCCCTGTCCCTACTGAAGAAAAGCATCCCCCCAACATGATGCTGCCACCACCATGTTTCACGGTGGGGATGGTGTGTTCAGGGTGATGTGCAGTGTTAGTTTTTCTGCCACACATACCCGTTTTGCTTTTAGGCCAAAAAGTTAAATTTTGGTCTCATCTGACCAGAGCACCTTCTTCCACATGTTTGCTGTGTCCCCCACATGGATTCTCGCAAACTGCAAACAGGACTTGAATGAATGAATGAATGAAATACTTGTATAGTGCACAATGCGAACTGAATCGCCTCTAGGCGCTGTGGCGAGCTTTGATCATCTGCTAAAAGAGGAAGGTCTTGAGTTTTTTTCCTAAAAGCCAGGTGATTTTCTTCCAGGAGGATGTTGATTGGTAGAGCATTCCATAGCCGAGGACTTCTTATGGCTTTCTTTCAACAATGGCTTCCTTCTTGCCACTCTTCCATAAAGGCCAGATTTGTGTAGTGTACGACTAATAGTTGTCCTGTGGACAGATTCTCCCACCTGAGCTGTGGATCTCTGCAGCTCCTCCAAAGTTACCATGCTTCTGCTTCTCTGATTAATGTTCTCCTTGCCCGGCCTGTCAGTTTAGGTGGACGGCCATGTCTTGGTAGGTTTGCAGTTATACCATACTCTTTCCATTTTCGGATGATGGATTGAACAGTGCTCCGTGAGATGTTCAAAGCTTGGGATATTTTTTTTTATACCCTAAAGATGCTTTAAACTTCACAAGTTTATCCACGACCTGTCTGGTTTGTTCTTTGGCCTTCATGATGCTGTTTGTTCACTTATGCCGGCCATACACGGTTCGAATTTTGAAAGAATTTTCTTTCGAAAATCGTATCTAAGAATTTTCGTATGAATTTCGCACCATTAGTGGGCTGCAGCAACAGCCGATTTTCGTGCGGAAATAAAATTTGAGTAATCGGACATTTTTTGAAAAACGAACGATTTTCTAATCAATGATGGGAGAATCGTGCGAGAAACGTAATAAGAAAAGAAAAGAAAATGTACGGAGAGAAAAGAAGATTCCCAGCCAAGAAAATTCTTTTCTGTAGCAACATGAGGTGAAATTGAAGGCTTGGCCGGCCGAATTTCGAAAATCAATGGTGGCATCATCGGATCACAGAAAAAACAAATTTTCTGATTTTGAAAAGAAAATTCGTTCGAAATTCGACCGTGTATGGCCTGCATAAGGTTCTCCAAGAAACGTTTGAGGGCTTTGCAGAACAGCTGTATTTATACTTTAAATTAAATCACACACAGGTGGACTCTATTTACTAATTAGGTGACTTCTGAAGGCAATTGGTTCCACTAGATTTTAGTTAGGGGTATCAGAGTAAAGGGGGCTGAATACAAATGCACACCACACTTTTCACATATATTTGTAAAGAATTTTGAAAACCATTTATCATTTTCCTTTCACATCACAATGATGTGCCACTTTGTGTTGGTCTATCACATAAAATACCAATAGAATACATTTACGTTTTTGGTTTTAACATGACAAAATATGGAAAATTTCATGGGGTGTGAATACTTTTTCTAGGCACTGTATATGCATATCTGGGGTGAGCTTTATACAATTTTAAACTATAAAAAGTAAACATTCGCCCCCACAGGAGATGCCAAAGCATGCTCCATCCTCTGTCCAGTTAGAGGGCCTTTACTGGCCAATGCAACTTCCTCATTGGACAGTGGAATGACAGTTAGCAATGTGAAACTTAAATCATGTAGGGTCACAGAAGATTTTCTGGGTAATAGTTTAGCAGAAGACAGAACCTTTACTTCAGGATGTTAAAAGGGGCCATTGGTTCTATTTAGGCTACAAACCAGTGTACAGAGGAAGTGAGTGTGTAAAGTATTTGTTCATAACCTTTTTTATTACAATGATTTTTTATAGGGTTGGCCAACATGAAATGAATACTGAATATAAAATAAATAAATAATTAAGTGAAGGTTTGGGTGATATTTCTGTCAAAAGAATAAATTAAGTATTAAATAGAATGAATTAAGCTGGAGGTTGGAGGAGAAGGAAAAGGGGGAGGAAGATTCCTCATCTTGGGACCCCTGTGCCACGTATAGTTGAACTGCGAGGAATATCTGGATACACATTATTGCAGTCCATGGGGAGGAACTATGGCATGATCAATGGAAATGCGCTATATTTATATGACTATTTAATATCAATTTTGTCACTCTATTTACAGGGCAGCAATTCAAGTCTGCTATCTCCTGATGAAGAAGACCATGTTCATGAAACGCGTTGAGCTAAAAGACTTAATATATAAAATCACTGCTTGTTTAAAATTACTGTTTAGAATTTTATTTTACTATATGATTACTTTTTTAACCACTTCCGGCCAGCCGCCGCAGTTTTACTGTGGCAGGTTGACTCGGCTAGGCAAACCGACGTTACCTTACGTCGCTACTCCTTTTGGAGCCCGCAACGTGCATGGAGCAGATGCAAGTGCCCGGCAGGCATGATGACCGGCAGGCACCCGCGATCACTTGTGACAGAGCAAGAACTGGGATTTTTGTAAACACACAAATCCCGGTTCTTTCAGGGGAGTAGAGACAGATCGTGTGTTCATACTATGTATGAACACCGATCTCTCTCTCCTCCTTGACAGTCCCATGCCCCTACAGTTTAAATACCCCCATAAGAAAGCTCTATTTGGGGGGAAAAAGGACATCAATTTTGTTTGTGTACAGCGTCACACAACCACGCAATTGTCACTTAAAGAGACGCAGTGCCATATCGCAAAAAGATGGCCTGGTCATTGAGCAGCCAAATCTTCTGGGGATGAAGTGGTTAAAAGAAATTAAATAAAATATTACAAATTTCACTAAAACATTGTGCCTCAAAAGTCCCATATGTTACTAAAGATACTTTTTTGATACATGAAATGAATACTCCTGTTATGACTGCATGTTGATAAAATCTTCCAACTTGTTTTCCATTCTTCGCTCACCATGACATTGAACTCTTGCTGATGCCTTTTGTGTATTGTGTAATTATTAGAGCAAAATGCAAAAGAGAGAGTGATACATTTTATGTAATGCACCAGAAGCAGTGCTACCTATGAGCCCAGGGCAGGTATACTGGGGTGCATTTTTCTATGGGGCTTTGAGTTTAGTGGGTTCAGTAATGCCTTTTCTCCCATTTTTATACCAAGAGTTTTTCTCACTTCTTTTCGATTCATTTATCTACCTTATTTAAGTTTTTTTTCGGTCTTAGTACATACCCTCCTTGTAGCTCCTTCTTGGTACAGGCCCCCCTTCTAGTCCCCTCTCAGTACAGAACCCCTCTCAGTACAGAGCCCCAGACCACGCTCCAGTACAGACCCTGTGAAAATCCTCACTAAGGATAAAAAGTTCCATTTATGTTGCCACCAAGAGGAGGGTTCAGCAGGGAGGTGAGTGGAGCTGGGCAGATATATGCTCTGTCAATTAGAATAAGCATTGCCAATGAATCAGAAATTTAAATAAAAAGTTGGACTTGGGGAGAAAAGCTAGCCATCACCAGGGCTGGACTGGGACAGAAATTTGGCCCTGGACTTCATCCAGACCGGCCCCCTTACATCAGAGTGTCCCATGAGCAGCCCCCTTGCATCAGAGTGTCCCATTAGCTGCACCCTTACATCAGAGTCCCATCAGCAGCCTCCTTACATCAGAGTCCCATCAGCAGCCCCCTTACATCAGAGTCCCATCATCAGCCCCCTTACATCAGAGTCCCATCAGCAGCCCCCTTACATCCGAGTCCCATCACCAGCCCCTTTACATCAGAATGACATCAGCAGCCTCCTTACATCAGAGTCCCATCAGCAGCCCCCTTACATCAGAGTCCCATCAGCAGCCCCCTTACATCTGAGTCCCATCACCAGCCCCCTTACATCAGAGTCCCATCAGCAGCCCCCTTACATCAGAGTCCCATCAGCAGCCTCCTTACATCAGAGTCCCATCAGCAGCCCCCTTACATCAGAGTCCCATCAGCAGCCCCCTTACATCCGAGTCCTATCACCAGCCCCCTTACATCAGAGTCCCATCAGCAGCCCCCTTACATCAGAGTCCCATCAGCAACCCCCTTACATCAGAGTCCCATCAGCAGCCCCCTTACATCAGAGTCCCATCACCAGCCCCTTACATCAGAGTGTCCTCCCCCAACCTGTACCCACAGTTCTGAAGGCAGCTTCTCTTCTTCCTCTCTCCAGTCATGTGATAACAAGTGATAGGGGAGAGAGGAAGGAAAGTCGGCCGGCTGTCTATCTCCCCCTGCAGACTGGAGGAAGCATAACGCCTAATGCTCTCTCCAGCATATGACGGAAGCTTCTCCTCCTGGCAGGAGTGAAATTGCAATCACTCACTGTCAGAGAGGAGCGGCTCCAGGACTGCACCTGACTGGCCCACTGAGCCATCGGCCCACCGGGAATCTCCCGGTAGTTCCAATGGCCAGTACATGCCTGGCCATCACACAGAATACAGATCTTTTTCACAGGATGTCTTGGGCCGCGTACACACGCGCGGACTGTTCGCCCAACTTTGTCCGTCCAACAGTTTCGGCAAACAGTCCGCTCAAACTTAGCATGGACGGACATGGCCACACACGACGGACGAACAGTTTGCTGAAACCGTGCGCGATGACGTGAACGGCACGTACGACGGGACGAAAAATACGACGTCCTATACACTGCATTATAGCTTTCGGCGTGAAAATCCTTTCTGAGCATGCGCGCAACTTTGTTTGACGAACAAGCCTACACACGGGCGGACTGTTCGCTCAAACAAGGTTTCAGCGGACAGTTTTTCGGAATTTCCGAAAAACCTTGTCCGTCCAACTGTCCGCTGAAACTGTCCGCTGAAAGCCCACACACGAGCGGACTGTCCGCCCAAACACTGTTCAGCGGACAAAGTTGGGCGAACAGTCCGCCCGTGTGTACGCGGCCTTGGGATCCCACCACCTGAAAGCATCATAATGGGGGGTTGGGTCAGATCCAACAAGCATGGTCTTCATGCTCATAGGTGAGCAGCTCCTTGAATGAGCAAATACAGAATAGTATATAATGTCTCCACGCAGCTTTTTTTTATCCCTAAACATAAATAAAGAGCCAGCTCTCATGATAATGTGTTTCACTCACATACAATGCACCAGTGAAAAGAACAAAAAATGTGCACCACTCTTATAAAGTAAACCAATAAAATGTGTTCCACCCATAAAGAGAAGTGATTAACCCAAAATATAGGGAGTTGGCATGAGCTCATTTCAACCACACAGCATACATCGGCCGATTAATACCTTCCACTCCTTTTGCTGTTCCTGACCTGCCCCCAATAGATAAACATTATTTTCTCTATATATTAGAGCAGCAGACCCATCTAAATGTTCTACGCATGACTCTATTCAAACTGAGTAACAGAAAACATACAAAGATAGCATGTGTACTAGCTACAATAAGAGAGTACCACTATGAGGGGTTTGACCGTGTGTGATGACATCACTACAGGGGCGGAGCCATATATGACACATTGCATCACTGGGTGGAACTTCTTCAGAGATCTCCTTGAACTAAATGCTTAAATACCAAGCCCTGCCATATGAATCGCTCACTAGTGACACCCACCCGAGCACAGTGCTTTTCATCTGTCTTCTGTTACCAGACAAGAAGGAAGAAAGCAGCCTTACAACAGACAGGAAAGCTCCTCAGAGATTTTGGGCCATATTCACATTATAGCATCACACAGTTGCTGCAGATTTGTCAACTGCACATCCATGATGCGAATCCCATTCTACCACTTCCCAAAGGTGCTCTATTGGATGGGGATCTGGTGACTGTGGAGGCCATTGGAGTACAGTGACCTCATTGTCATGTTCAGGAAACCAGTGGTGAGATGATTTGAGTTTTGTGACATGGAGCATTATCCTGCTGGAAGGAGCCATCAGAAGATGGGGACACTGTAGTCATAAAGGGATGGACATGGTCAGCAACAATACTCAGGTAGGCCGTGGTGTTTAAACAATGCTCAATTGGTACTAATGGGCCCAAAGTGTGCCAAGAAAATATCCCCCATTCCATTGCACCACCACCACCAGCCTGAACTGTTGATACAAGGCAGGATGGATCCATGCTTTTATGTTGTTTACGCCAAATTCTGACCCTACTATTTGAATGTCGCAGCTGAAATCGAGACTAATCAGACATTTTTCCAATCTTCTATTATCCAATTTTGGTGAGCCAGTGCACATTGGAGCGTCAGTTTCCTGTTTTTCGCTGACAGGAGTGTGGTCTGTGTAGCCCATCTACTTCAAGGTTCGATGTTTTGTGTGTTCTATCATCTCAAACCAGTCTGCCCATTTTCATCTAACACCTGACATCAACACACCAAAACCAAACCCTCTGTAATAGGATTTTAACGGGCAACAAAAAAATCTATGTAAAATTGAATCTAAACTTTATTTGTTCTGAATAAAATCAGTATATTATATAATTTTATGCAGTCATATGACATATTATGTGGGATTGTGTCAGCCGATGTATCATAGCGACAGAAAACAACGAATTAGGAGAGTAGTGGTTATTGATTCTTGCTCTGAAGGGTCTAAGGTTATCAGTGGTGTACCCCAAGGTTCAGTGCTGGGACCATTACTTTTTAATATCTTTATGAATGAATGATATTGGGTCTGGGATTAAAAGTAAAATTTCTATCTTTGCAGATGACACCAAACTATGCAGTGGAATAACGTCCTTACAGGATGTCTCCAATTTACAAGCCGACCTCAATGCTATGTCTAATTGGGCGACTATGTGGTAGATGAGGTTTAATGTTGAGAAATGTAAAGTTATGCACTTGGGGCTAAGAATATGCATTGATCATACATGCTAGGGGGAGTACAACTGGGGGGGGGATCCATAGTGGAGAAGGACCTGGGAGGATCCATAGTGGAGAAGGACCTGGGGGGATCCATAGTGGAGAAGGATCTGGGGGATTCATAGTGGAGAAGGATCTGGGGGGATCCATAGTGGAGAAGGATCTGGGGGATTCATAGTGGAGAAGGATCTGGGGGATCCATAGTGGCGAAGCATCTGGGGGGATTCATAGTGGAGAAGGATCTGGGGGGATCCATAGTGGAGAAGGATCTGGGGGTTTTGGTAGATCATAAGCTCAATAATAGCATGAAATGCCAAGCTGCGGTTTCCAAAGCGAGCAAAGTCCTTTCTTGTATTAAGAGAGGTATGGACTCCAGAGAGAGAGATATCATTTTGCCCCTGTACAAATCATTAGTAAGACCTCATCTGGAATATGCAGTTCAGTTTTGGGCACCAGTTCTCAAAAAGGCTATCGGGGAACTGGAGAGAGTGCAGAGAAGGGCAACCAAACTGATAAGAGGCATGAAGGAGCTCAGCTATGAGGAAAGATTAGAGGAACCAAATTTATTCACTCTTGATAAGAGGAGATTAAGGGGGGATATGATCAACATGTACAAATATATAAGGGGTCCATGTAGTGTCTTTCGTGTTGAGTTATTCACTTTAAGGTCATCACAGAGGACAAGGTGGCACTCTTTACGTCTAGAGGAAAAGAGATTTCATCTCCAAGTACGGAAAGGTTTCTTCACAGTAAAAGCTGTGAAAACGTGGAAAAGACTCCCTACAGAGGTGGTTCTGGCCAGCTCAGTAGATTTCTTTAAAAAAGCCCTGGATTCTTTCCTAAATGTACATAATATAACTGGGTACTAACATTTATAGGTAAAGTTGATCCAGGGAATATCCAATTGCCTCTCAGGGATCAGGAAGGAAATTTTCCCCCTGCTGTAGCAAATTGGATCATGCTTTGCTGGGGTTTTTCGTCTTCCTCTGGATCAACTGTGGGTGAAGGATTGTGTATACGTGATTGTATTATTTTTTGGTTGAACTAGATGGACCATATATATAACCATATATACTCCTGAAGAAGACCATAGAAACAAACTTTTCAAGAACACGTTGGATGTTTTTTGTCACTATGATCCATCAGCTGACAAAACTTTATGGTTTTCTTGTATAAATCACACATAATGTGTCATATGACTGCATAACATTTTGTGTTTTTAATACTAATTGTGTTTTTAATACTATATACTTATTCTCATCAGAACAATGGGGCACACGGAGAATTAAACACACAGTTTCCGGTTCTCTGAGGGGGGAAATGACAGATTGTCTGTTCATACAGAGTATGAACAGAGGATCTGCTATCTTCCCTGCACAGTCCCCATGCCCCTTCAGTTAGAACCCAAACTAGGACACACATTAACCCCTTCACTACCCCCTAGTATTAACCCCTTCACTGCCAGTGTAATTTTTGCAGTAATCAGTGCATTTTTAATCGCACTGATCCCTGTATTAATGCCAATGGTCCCAAAAATGTGTCAAAATTGTCCGACGTGTCCGTCATAATGTCGCAGACCCAATAAAAATCACTGATCGTCGTCATTACTAGTAAAAAAAATGTATAAAAATGCCATAAAACTATCCTCTATCTTGTAGGCGCTATAACTTTTGTGAAAACTAATCAATATACGCTTATTGCGATTTTGTTTACCAAAAATATGTAGAAGAATACATATCAGCCTAAACTGAGGAAAAAAAAAGTTTTTTTATATATTTTTTTTTCAAAATTGTCGCTCTTTTTTTGTTTATAGCGCAAAAAATAAAAACCTCAGGAGGTGATCAAATACCACCAAAAGAAAGCTCTATTTGTGGGGAAAAAAGGACGTTGATTTTGTTTGGGAGGCAGAATTGCAAAAAGTGCTCTGGTCTTTGGCCAGCCTAATGGTCCGGGGCTTAAGTGGTTGACTGACAATTGCGCGGTCGTGCGATACTGTACATAAACAGTGCTGGGACCATTACTTTTTAATATCTTTATGAATGAATGATATTGGGTCTGGGATTAAAAGTAAAATTTCTATCTTTGCAGATGACACCAAACTATGCAGTGGAATAACGTCCTTACAGGATGTCTCCAATTTACAAGCCGACCTCAATGCTATGTCTAATTGGGCGACTATGTGGTAGATGAGGTTTAATGTTGAGAAATGTAAAGTTATGCACTTGGGGCTAAGAATATGCATTGATCATACATGCTAGGGGGAGTACAACTGGGGGGGGGATCCATAGTGGAGAAGGACCTGGGAGGATCCATAGTGGAGAAGGACCTGGGGGGATCCATAGTGGAGAAGGATCTGGGGGATTCATAGTGGAGAAGGATCTGGGGGGATCCATAGTGGAGAAGGATCTGGGGGATTCATAGTGGAGAAGGATCTGGGGGATCCATAGTGGCGAAGCATCTGGGCCATAAAACTATCCTCTATCTTGTAGGCGCTATAACTTTTGTGAAAACTAATCAATATACGCTTATTGCGATTTTGTTTACCAAAAATATGTAGAAGAATACATATCAGCCTAAACTGAGGAAAAAAAAAGTTTTTTTATATATTTTTTTTTCAAAATTGTCGCTCTTTTTTTGTTTATAGCGCAAAAAATAAAAACCTCAGGAGGTGATCAAATACCACCAAAAGAAAGCTCTATTTGTGGGGAAAAAAGGACGTTGATTTTGTTTGGGAGGCAGAATTGCAAAAAGTGCTCTGGTCTTTGGCCAGCCTAATGGTCCGGGGCTTAAGTGGTTGACTGACAATTGCGCGGTCGTGCGATACTGTACATAAACAAAATTTGGGTCCTTTTTTTCCCACAAACAGAGTTTTCCTTTGGTGGTATGTGATCACCTCTGCTTTTTTTTTTTTTTTGGTACTTTAAACAATATTTTTTACTTTTTACTATAATAAATAAAACATTTTTTTTTTAAACAAATGTATTCATAATACTTTTCGAAGAGCGAGGGCCACTTAAGTGACTTGGTAACCAGTCGCGGGCCACAATGAGTGGAGCGGGCGGATGACAGGTCTGTGTCCACTCTGCTTATAGAGAGCAGACATGGATACAACCCACTCTACTCTATGGGCCCTTCGAGGTAGGTGGTGCACCTGCGGATCAGTTTGAAAGCAGCCCAGTACCCACTGCAGATATGGCCTTATTTGGTATCACTCCGCCTATGACAGGAGTCAGCGCTATACAGGAAGCATCGCTTTATGTGGCTCTGCACCACAGCCGCTTGCTTTCTCCACGGCTGGATTCATTTACAACACTGAGGCTCTAGAATGACGGATCAGTGATCCAAGCTTACCAACCAGCCATCCTAGAGCAGGAGGTCGCGTGCCACATCAGAGGGCTCCGCGGGCCACATGTGGCCCCCGAGCCACTGGTTGGGCACCCCTGGTTTAGGCCAATACATATTGGGAGTCTCCCACTGTGTGATGCTTCTCTTCTTCTGACAGGTCTTATATAACGGAGGGCGAGGCCACCCGGTGACCCCGCCCCCTCTGACGCGCGGTTCCGTTATATAAGACCTGTCAGGAGAAGAGAAGCGTCACACAGCGGGAGCCTCCCATTGCGCGGAGCGGCCCAAGAACGAAGAAGAGACGCTGTGGAGGAAGATGCCGGAAGAGAACACCGGAGCAAGAAGAAGAGGATCAGAGGAAGAAACCAAAGGATGAAGAAAGTGAGAAGGAAGAAGACCAGAAGATGAAAGAAGACTTTAATAAAGGAATTGTCAAAAACTGTCTCTTGTCATTCTTAACACTTTTGTCACTTTTTTGGTGAAATGGTAGGGGTACTTTTGTACCCCCTTACCATTTCAAACTGGGGGGGCGGGATCTGGGGGTCCCCTTGTTAAAGGGGGCTTCTAGATTCTGATAAGGCCCCCGCCCGCAGACCCAGACAACCACCGGCCAGGGTTGTGGGGATGAGGCCCTTGTCCTCATCAACATGGGAACAAGGTGCTTTGGGGGGGACCCCAAAGCATCCTCCCAATGTTGAGGGCATGTGGCCTGGTATGGTTCAGGAGGGGGGGTGCTCTCTCCCCCCCTCTTTTCCTGTGGCCTGCCAGGTTACGTGCTTGGATAAGGGTCTGGTATGGATTTTGAGGGGGACCCCCACACCATTTTTTTGGCACGGGGTTCCCCTTAAAATCCATGCCAGACCTGAAGGGTCTGGTATTCAGGTATGGATTTTGAGGGGGACCCCCATGCCATTTGTTTTTTTGCGTGGGGTTCCCCTTAAAATCCATGCCAGACCTGAAGGACCTGGTATGGATTTTGAGGGGGACCCCCACGCCATTTTCTTTTTTTTTGGCGTGGGGTTCCCCTTGATATCCATACCAGACCTGAAGGTATTTTTTTTCTTCATTTTTTTCTTCTTAATGCTAACATGAACTGTGTGCAAATAGCCTTAAAAAACCCATAGAAGTGAACCAGCGCAAAAAAAAAAAAGTAAAGTTGGGATGTGCGCCTGTTCAACTTATGCAAATGAATCTACGTGGCCTGACATTTATTAAGATTTTGCCGGCGCAGTGAACCAGAGCGCTTTAACGGGCGCAAATGCCGCTTGCACTTGCGCAGTTCATAAATTGACCTCGCGCAGTATCAAGTGTATTTGCAGGCGCAGCAAGCTTGCTCAGAGAAAGTTACTTTTCCGTTCTATTTTGGGCATATTTGTTACTTGGACAGTTATATCTATATTTCCTCACATCACCCCCATAATATTGGCACTTCCAGCTTCTTTTAATTCCGAGTTGAAGATGTCACGCGTCAGGTCTATAGCGGCACAGATCGCGGCCGCCCGTGCGCCGGCATACTAATAGTAAATGGGGAATTGTGCTGTGTTACAGGCGTAAATGCTTTGTGAATACGAAAATGGCCGCTGGGTGTCGGAACTCATGGCGCAAACCTTTTGTAAATCAGCCCCATTGAGTTGCTGCCATATGATTGGCTGATTAGCAATTTATGTTACCAAGCAATTGAACAGGTGTACCTAATAAAGTGGCCAGTGAGTGTACAGTACTTTAAGGCCGCGTACACACGCGGGGACTGTTCGCCCAACTTTGTCCGTCAAACAGTTTCGGCAAACAGTCCGCTCAAAATTAGCATGGACGGACATGGCCACACACGACGAACGAACAGTTTGCTGAAACCGTGCGCGATGACGTGAACGGCACGTACGACGGGACGAAAAATACGACGTCCTATACACTGCATTATAACTTTCGGCGTGTAAATCCTTTCTGAGCATGCGCTGAACTTAGTTTGACGAACAAGCCTACACACGAGGGGACTGTTCGCAGAAACAAAGTTTCAGCGGACAGTTTTTCGGAATTTCCGAAAAACCTTGTTCAGCGGACTGTTCGCTGAAACTATCCGCTGAAAGCCCACACACGGGCGGACTGTCCGCCGAAACACTGTTCAGCGGACAAAGTTGGGCGAACAGTCCCCGCGTGTGTACGCGGCCTAACTGGGAGCATAATTTGTAATAATTGGGCTGTCCATGGACACTCCAATTTCAATAGGAGTAACAAAAAAAAATAAGTAATTCACATAAAACCCCACACCTCCCATAATCTTGTAATCACTTCCTACTTACCTTGTACTTGTTGTAGGAGCCTGATTGAAGTTATTTATTTGCAGGTAACCAAGTAGGTTTCCAGCATGTAATAGGCCACTTCTACAGCTATCAATCATTTCTCTTTATCAATTTGTTTTTACCCTGACCGCGGCCCGATTTGGAATTCCAGCTGGCATGCAAGGAATAACTGGGCTTTAAATGATTGAAAAAAAAAGGTTTTGCAAGTAATAATTCAAAGCACATTTTATAAAAATAGGTTTAGTAATCATTTAATAAATATGCATATGGACCAAATTGAATTTTTATGTTAGCCTTAAGTACTTCTGCTCTGTTGCTATCAAGGAAATGAAACCCTACAGCTCTTAATATTCATAAGCCTTTCACTTGCATACCATTAACCTGTTCTTGATACTAGCACCATGGTTAACCATGAGAAGGCAGGTGGGTAAAGCACAGACGGGGCAGATCACGTACTTTATTCCCCACATCATACCTATGGGGTCAGCAGTTTGTTTGTCTGCTTTGAGCTACTGACGGCAGCATTCGCATCCACCCACGCACAATCCTTAGCGGGAAGAGTTACCGTGACAACAGACAGCAAGGACCATGCGAAAAAAGGAAACATCTCTCATGTTGCTGCGGGGAGACAAGGAAAAGGCATACTATATAGGAAGAATGGCCATGTGCTCATTTATCTGATTAGAGCTGTCTTACCATAGAACTTACATCCTAAACATAGATTTTAGGAACGTGACAGATAATTCAGGCTTGGCCCACAAGGCTTGCTCATTTACTGCCAGCTGTGAAAACACATAATCTGTTTGATCCCAGACTTTTGCAGTTGGGATTTAGCCATACACCCAGCCCTGAGCAACTTTATGTCAACTGAAGAGCCTGTTGATCATAGTTTTGCACGAAGAACAGTGACTAAACAAATACAGTCTTGTACAGTAACATTCCTTTGTTTCTCCCATCTGTCCCTCTACTTCTCTTTCCTCCCCTCCCTCTCCCCTTTCTTTCTGTTTCATTCTCAGTCTTTCGCTCCCCCTCCTTTCTTCTTCTCCATCTCTTGCCCTCTCTCTCCGTGTATTCTCTGCCTATCCTCTCACTCTAACCTTCAAATTGTTTTGCCCCAACCTCTGTCTGTTCCTCTTGTTTTTTTCACTCTCTTCTTTAAAGCTCCCATTCCCCTATTATTTTGGATAGAGTAGGGCAGCAGTGGGGCACCGCCCCACCCGGCCCCTAATCTACAAGCAGGGCACCGGACGCATGGATTTTAACCACATCAATACCAGGCACTTAAACACCTTCCTGCCCAGACCAATTTTGAGCTTTCAGCGCTGTCGCATTTTGAATGACAATTGCGCGGTCATGCTACACTGTACCCAAATTAAATTTTTATAATTTTTTTCCCACAAATACAGCTTTCTTTTGGTGGTATTTGATCAGCTCTACGGTTTTTATTTTTTGCTAACCAAATAAAAAAAGACCAAAAATTTAGAAAAAAAATATGTTTTTTTTTTGTTTCAGTTTCAAAACTTTGTAAATAAGTTTTCTCCTTCACTGATGGGCACTGATGGGGCTGCACTGACGGGCACTGATGAGGTGGCATTGATGGGCACTGATATGTGGCACTGATAGGCGGCACTGATAGGTGGCACTGATGGGTGAAATGGATGGGCACTGATAGGTGGCACAAATTGGCACTAATAGCTGGCACGGATTGGCATGGATAGGCGGCATGGATGGGCATGGATAGGTGGCACAGATGGGCATGGATAGGCGGCACTGATCAGCATGGGTGGGCACTGATAGGCAGCACAGATAGACACTGATAGGTGGCACGAATGTGCATTGATAGGTGGAACGGATGGGCACTGATAGGCGGCATTGTATTGTATTATATTGTAATGATAGATGACAATCAGTGCCAAACAATAATGCATGCCAAACAGTGATGTCCATTGTGGGCACTGATTGGCATCCATTGTGGGCACTGATTGGCATCCATTGTGGGCACTGACTGGCATCCCTGATGGTCTATGGTGGCAAACCTGGTGCTGGGCATCCCTGGTGGTCTGGTGGCATCCCTGGTGGTCCAGTGTGGGCATCATCGGGGGGGCTGCGCTGATAATCGATCAGCACAGACCCCCCCGTCAGAGGAGCAGCTGATCGGCTCTCCTCTACTCGCGTCTGACAGAAGCGAGTGAGGAAAAGCCGATCAACGCCTCCTCCTATTTCCACTGTGATCAGCCGTGATTGGACACGTCTGATCACGTGGTAAAGAGTCTCCGTCGGAGACTCTTTACAGAGATCGTAGTTGCGGGGTTTCAGACCAGGGGGCCCGCAGTGGCTTAATATCCTGATCACGTCATATGACGTCCGGTCAGGATATTAAAACCACTTTGCCACTGTCATTTTGCTATATGGCGGGCGGCAAGTGGTTAATGTTTTTTTTTTAAGCACATGATTAGAGCCTGAGGCTCTAATTGGCTTCAAAAAGGGTGGGCTTGGGGCGAAGTGCACTGCGCCCTGAGTCCAACCAGTTGTGTGCCATTAACAAATTAATATGTCTTCCTGCTTCTCCTCCCGGCCATTTAGGAAACGGGTCCTGAGACCGGATTGACCAGGGAGTCTTAGGACTACTGGCCAATCCGGTCTCAGGACCCGCTTCCTGTTTGCCCTGGAGGAGAAACAATGCCTGTTCGGCTTGGAGGAGAAGCAACAGCCCCGGCTCTTCCCTCGATAAGCTGGAGTGAGGAGCAGGTTGAGGGGCAGGAGCCTGTCCCATCCATCTCCTCCAGGTTTGTTTGCCGCCCCCCCAAAAAATTTGAGCACCAGCTCCCACTGTAGGGCAGCCTTTCTCAACCTTTTTACTCCAGAGGCACCCTTAAAGTCATTTTCAGGTCCTGGGGAGCCACTAAAATTAGTTAATCAGGGGTCAATGGGGAGAATTCCCCTTATATTGGTGATCAGTGGAAGAGATGCCTTCTTTGAATACAGCTAAAAAGAGTCATCTTGCCGGCTCTGCCAAGTGGCAGTGGACCTGGGACTATTCAGGCACAATCACATGGAAGGTCAATTGTCCACAGCACAAGGAACCCAAAGCAACCTCTGGAGGAATCTTTGGGTTCCATAGAACCCAGGTTGAGAATGGCTGAAGAAGGGAATATTTTTTTTTCCCATTTATATGCCATTGTGAAGATTTTCCCTGCTTACCTTTATTTTGCCAGGAGAAAAAGAAAGTGAATCTCCATAGCAGAAGTACAAGCAGCAATGAAAATGTGATGGGGTTCTAACACCTTATTACTCCATCAAAAACTAGTAAAAAAACTAACTATAGATCAAGCCTTGATAACTCTCAGTCAGAACTAGGAGCCAGTACTATGCAACCCACAGTATATTCGATTATATAGGAAGCTAAAAGACATATAATCGAGCAACATTTAAAAGATATACAGTTGTTCTTTGAATTTTTAGTAGGCTTTTTTTACAACTAGATTAACAATAACTAGGGCTGCTCATAAGGCAGTTCAGCTAGTCCTGTCATACGGGGCCTGGACCCTATCAGCTCAACAGGGGAGCCCAGGCACCTTTACAATTCATTTCTGCAAAATAAAAAACAGTGCTTTCTAAAGCCTGTAGGAGCAGCAATCTCAGTTTGATCAGATGTTTTGGAGGCTGGAGGGGAGATCTGCGGTCTAATAGACCCCAGATCTCTCCCGAAAGAGGACCTGTCATGGCTCATGCTATTACATGTTCAAATCTGGGACAGGGGAGGGGCCAGGGGTGGGGTCAAAGGTGACACCGAAAGGTAGGATGTACGGGCCCAATGATTTCTAATGGCGGTCCTGACAGACTATTACTTTATCAGTACCATAAAAATAACAAAAACATGTGTGAAATGTTCCCATGACTTGCCTGCATTGTGCTCCCTGCGCATGTCTCTCACAATGTAAACAAGTCATGTTCTTGGAAATTAATACTATGTTAGTCAACTAAAATACAGATAAAACTAAAACAATTCAGATGACTAAAATACGACTAAAACTAAAATGGCATTTTAGTAAAAAAACTATAACTAAAACTAAATTGAATTCATATCACAATGGCTAAATCTGTGTCTGTAGTGCATGTTCAAACTTTAATACCATAAATAATAAACATGTCACTAGATTTTTACTCCAGGAGTATACAATGTTTGGCAGGTCTAAAGAAATAATGCATTAAAATTTAACTAAACCCATTCGATTTTAGTCGACTAAAATGTATTGGAGATTTTAGTTGACTAAAATACGACTAAAACTAAAACAACTCAGGTGACTAAAGTACAACTAAAACTAAAATGCCATTTTAGTCCGAAAACTAAAATACAACTAAAACTAAAATTGCATTTTAGTCAAAAGACTATAACTAAAACTAAATTGAAATTTGATGTGAAAATGAACACTGGAGGTCAGGCTCCGAAATGCCAGGGCCATCATTAAGTAAAGCCGTCAATGTGTGGGAACGTAGCAGGTAATGTGACTGCATTGACAGCCAGTGTTGCACGAGACAGACTGAGCTAAGTTCGCCTTTCTCACAAGTCAGCAGGACTTTGCACAGTTTGTTTCATGCAATGCCGGCTGTCAATAGTTGTTCTCACACAGTGCTGGTTTACCTTCCAATAGCCCTGCCATTTCAGTTAAGTTTTCAGTTACTATCAGGTATGTCTCAATTATCGGATCGCCAGAGAGTTTTTCAGTCGCCAGGCTGACCTGGCGACCAGGAATTATCCAGCCTGCTTTAGATACACTGTAAACCTAATCTGTCTACCAACATTTAAAAGTACCGTATATACTCGAGTATAAGCCGAGATTTTCAGCCCCTTTTTTGAGGCTGAAAGTGCCCCCCTCGGCTTATACTCGAGTCACCGCCGTCTGTCTACCCGATCAGCGTGTCGAGCAGACAGACGGCGGCCATTCCACAATTCAAAAGCCGCGCCTCCCTGTCTGTGATAGGCGGAACACTCAATTTCCCAGCAGTCAGTGGTCCGCCTATCACGGACATCCGCTCATCCTCGTACTACGGACGAGGATGAGAGGATGTCCGTGATAGGCGGAACACTGACTGCTGGGAAATTGAGTGTTCCGCCTATCACAGACGGAGGCGCGGCTTTTGAACAGTGGAATGGCCGCCGTCTGTCACAGACAAGAAGAGGTGCGGCGATCCTGGCATGTTTTTACATGCAGATCGACACAGGCTACAGAAGGACAAAGGCACAGGACACAGGTAGGATGGACACACAGGGATGGACGGACACACAGGGATGGACGGACACACAGGGATGGACGGACACACAGGGATGGACAGGCATGTCTCACCCTCGGCTTATACACGAGTCAATAAGTTTTCCCATTTTGTTTGTGGTAAATTAGGGGCCTCGGCTTATATTCGGATCGACCTATACTCGAGTATATACGGGTAAATGTTTTGCATATAATCAGGCACCTCAGTGTACCCATACAAGTCAAATAATATCTGCACTTAGACCAAACATCAGAGAAAATATTGATTACAAACCAGGGGCGGACTGACCATTGGGCCACTCGGGGACTGCCCAAGGGCCCCATGCCACTAGGGGGCCCCATCAGGTTTGCCAGCCTCAGAAAAACCAGGGACAGTATGTAAAAATTTGTGGATTTTTTTTACATCTGTGTTTGAAATGTCCCTTACCGACATCCTTTTGGTCTAAAAATCCCAAGATTATAGCTGCCTCACCTCTCTAGTACCTTCTCAGCCAATAGAAACATGTATGTGTATACTGTGTGATTGTATACTGTGTGTGTGTGTTTGTGTATACTGTGTGGCCCCATAGTCTCTGATTGCCTGGGGGCCCCATAATCTCTTATTGCCTGGGGGCCCCATGAGTTGTCAGTCCGCCCATGTTACAAACCATTAACATTCAACATATATAAGACCCCATACACACTATTAGAATTTCTGCAGATTTTTGTCTTTAGATTTACCAAAACAATATCAAATCTTTAAGGCCCGTACACACGGTCCGAAAATCGGATAAATTATGTCCAATGAACGATCTGCCAACTTTCTGATCGTTAGTAAGCCGCTGTTGACAGCTGATTACGAATGTTTGGCAGACAAAAACTGGATGTTCAGGCTTGAAAATTTTTATCTGATGTGACCACAACATCTGATTTTCTTTTCATTAGTATGGTTTTCTGACAAAAACAAAAATCTGAAGAGCAAGATTAGGCATACTCAGAAATGAAAGAACACATACAAAACAAATCAACACATTACGTCACTGTCTGCAGAAAATTTTCTGATGGTGAGTACCCTCTTCACTTTCGATTTGAGACTAGCAGCAAACAAAAAAATTCATCCAATAATCCATGTACAAGGTTTAAGAGTTTAAATTTGTATACAATCAGGCAGGCCCTTGCACTACATGGTTTTGGTAAATATGAGGAGAAAAATCTGCAAAAAATCTAATAATGTGTATGGGGCTTAAAAGAGTACAGAGCTAAAAAAAAACGTGAAGGCAAATTCATATACGTCCATATGAAAGATCTATGTTCATGGCGTAGACTCCCCACACCCGTTTCTGTGAGATCGATGGGCATGCACCATCGACTCCACTGTGAAGGTGCAAGCCTGCTTACCAAAGGCAGTAGACCCTCAAGTTATAGAGAGGTCTAAATGAGCATCGTAGTAAACGATAACCACAAGAACCTTCAGGCTTCCACTGTTTCCAAGATACTATCCATCTATACAAAGGCTCTTAGGTGTGGGAGACTCATAAGCAAATCCAGTGATGGCAACAGAACCCCCAGACTTTTCTCCTACAGTGCCATTGTAACCAGGTTTTCCAGGATCTTCCTGCATTCCAGTCTTTCCATTATCCCCCGGTTCTTCTTTTTGTCCAAAGTAGCCCTTTTGGCCTAGAAATCCAATTGTACCTTCTATTCCAGGATCACCCTGTAATCCAGGTGGTCCTTTCTCGCCAGGTCTTCCAGCATTTCCTTTTACGCACTCACTGTCCTCATAGCTTCTCCATTACTTCTGCATTACTTTCTAGACAGACTATAGGTCATGACACCACATGGTGACCACATCATGACCAGAGTGTACCTCCTATTACCTTTTATTAGCCAGAAAGGCCTTCTACTGTATGGGCAGTCCTCTGGAACTTTCCTCACATTATTTTTTGCCAACCAACAAACTGCTATCCTTGCTGTGCAATAAGAGTGCCTTATGCCGCGTACACACGACCAGACTTTTCGGCCACTAGGTCCGACGGTCTTCCCGACTGACTTTTGGTAGAGTTCCGACTGACTTTCCAAATGAACGAACTTGACCACACACAAACGGACTAAGTCCGTTTGAAAGTCCGTTCGTTTTGAACGTGATGATATAAGACGGGACTAAAAAAGGAAGTTCAATAGCCAGTAGTCAATAGCTTCCCTTGCGTCGTATTAGGTCCATCGGACCTAGTTCTGACGGAAAGTCCGGTTGTGTGTACGCACTATCAGTGGCCACTGGCCAGTAAGGGCAACATTAATTGAACAAGCCAGGCTTACCACTGAAATCAAGGAAATTTAATCCCTTAGGCCCCTTTCACATGGACGATCCGTACAGGTCCGCCTGTCAGTTTTTCAGGCGGACCTGAACGGATGCTCCATAGAGCTCTATGGGCTCTATGGAGCGTCGGATGTCAGCGGTGACATCCGACCCGCTCCGATCCGGAAAAGTGAGACGGAGGAAAAAGCTATTTTTCCATCCGTCATCGGATCGGGTGACGATGGACACAGTGGTCTGTCGTCACCCGATCTCCCATAGGGGAGAGCGCCGCTGTGACAGGTCCGTCCCTGCGCAGTGTGCAAAGACAGACCTGTCATCTTCCTGCTCAGTGGAGATCACTCCGGCGATCCCCGCTGAGCAAGCGGATATCCACGGGACCGATCAGCACTGATCCGCCCCGTGTGAAAGGACCCTAAGTAATAATGTGAAACTAGTTTCAAAAGTGAGTTTTGTTGCTGAGAGAGTTAATAAAAGTCATATTGTGGTACACACCTTTAAAATGGACGTTTACCTTCAAAAGTTTTAGCGTGACTCAGTGTTTCACATTCAGTAGAAGCTGATTAACTTTTTTTTTTATTTCACAGAGATTACATTACGCATAATGCAAAACAGGAAAACCGAGTAAGGCAAAGTGCAGTAACCCATAGCAACTAATCAGAATTCTTCGCTTATCTGATTTCAGTAAAACTAATTCTGATGGTAAAAGTTGCTGCACTTTGCATGTCATCATTATTTATTGTACCGCTTTGCTGAATGAACCAGAAAGTTTCCTCCCTTTGGTGCTTATTATAGTCAGCTGTGTTTACTTTCACCGACAGTGCTACATTTCATCATAAAGCATTCAAAGTACGCCACTGACCCAACTGACCTATTTTTCAGGTATGTTTTATATTTATTTACGTGACATCACATGAATATTAGACAACCATACCACTAAACATTAAACAGGGATATATGTCATAATTATTACTAGTCACGTGCTAGAAACTGGAATGTCAATAGTGTTTTTTTAGCCTTTCCATTAGCAACTTCTTATAAATGTCTGTTGAAAGTTATATTGAATGGCTCATAAATTGTGCATTCATTTGTCCACCCGATCCAAAATAAAGCTACCGAACAATATTTCTCAGTATAGCTAACCACTTGCCACCCATAGTACATTTACTGCAGGAGTGTGGCAGCTCCAGGCTAAGCGTTGTACTGGTACCTCATTCAGCATTTGCACACTGATGTGCCCTCTGGCGATGTGTCGCTTGGTACCCGGCTGCTGCGAATGGCTGGGTATCATGATCAGTATGACCAATAATAGCAATTACATGATTATATACATTTAATTAATTATATAAATTATATAATATGTATTATAAATTATTATATTATAATATTATAAATTATATTTTATATTAATTATATAAATTAAAATACATTATATAAAATCAGCTCAGTGATCTGAGTTAGCTGCTAACTCAAGAACACAGCCTTTTTGCTGCCTGGCCCTAATCATCATTCTCCACCCATTGCTGATAGTGGCCATTAGCCTCATCCTCTGAATATTCCTGAAACTGAACGCATGAAAATGTAGCCCAGTATGCTTAATAATTCTGTGCACCACTCCCTGAAATTCGCAGAGAGGGAGGTAGCACAATACTGGATTGTTCAACATAATACTGTAACCCCACCACAGGCATAATAGAAACTGTCCTGCATGTGGTTGCCGTGGATCAGGAGCGTTGTTAGGTTTACAAAAGATCTGGGGCTAGAGCCCATAGCAGCGAAGTAAAAGTCATATGCTTGGGCGGGCATACACATGTATATATAAGTGTATGTTTATATATAATGTGTGTGTATATATATATATATATATATATATATATATATATATATATATATATATATATTTTAGGGCTGTGGAAATTAAAGATGAATTCCTCGATTAATCGATACATTTTTTTGATCGATCAAAATTCTTTTGATCGCTACTCACCTCTCCACCGGCTTCCAGGTCTTCAGAGAGTTCTGTTGGAGATCCGGTGACGTCACTGGATTCCTCCCCCTTCCCCAAGTGCCTCAGTCTGCTAACGAAGGGAACGGGGGAGGAGTCCGGTGACTTTGAAGTTCTGATTGAACGTAACGCGTATGGGGGAGGAGCTATGCATGACGCCACGCGCTGCTGCCCTACCGAACTAACACGATTGTTGGCTTTACATGCTGTGTTTTTATCATCTTTATGTGAGTAGTTTGTGTTTGAACACCCAAATGAAATCTTATACTTAAGCAGTGAGCTCTTAGATCTTTTCTTTCTACCCATGACTTGGCGTCCTTTCTGAGATCTAAGAAGACGTGAGAGAAGTTTATGGTCTGTGTTAACCCTTTTGATACCCGCTTGCATGACCACTTGTTTGCACAGGAGTCCATGCCATAAGATGAGCGTGATTAGTTAGACCGGAGGTGGAGGGATTTTCACGCTACTGTGGAAAAAAAATTACTTACGTCAGTGCTACAGTTTGAATTTAAAACGTATTTGTGTGAACTGTGAAGTTAAGTCATGGATTGTGGAAACTAACTAGTGTCGGGTGATTGTATATTGTGTATACCACATTTAAATCGATTAATCGAACACGAAAATTTTAATCAGTAACAGACCTAATATATATATATATATATATATATATATATATATATATATATATATATATAGCCTACTTACCACCCGTGATGAACACGTATCGGGACACAGCAACCAGGAAGTGACGTAGACCGAGCCCGCAACTCGTTTATACACTGCTTGTACAGACTGTTTGTTTGTGAGTATTTTTAAACTGTTTTAATAACAATAAACCTGTTGAAGCATCTTACACTATGGAGTATTCTTCCTCCATCTCTGCTTAAACCCATGTATATGCCATACCACTGAGGAACCCTGACTGCAATACCACAGAGGAAACCCCCTTAAAGGGACCATATCATTGGTCAGGACCTGGGCACCCCACATTAAAGGGAAAATTCCGCTAAAGGATCCCAAAAAGCTCTCTATATATACGCTGTTGCCTTACAGCAGTAAGGTAAGGGGACATCCATTACTGGTATATACGGGACCACCAAGGCCACATCCCCTTCCACCAGCACCACTGCCCTTCCCATTGCAACAGCTCCACATCATATATCTTGTTGAAGAAGTCACACCCTATGCGATTTTGAGAATAATCGCAGCACTTTGCACTGAAAATTGACTTTTTGTCTGATACACTTATATTTTTTGTCACTGAGTTATTATTTATGTTTGAAGGTTTGCCTATGTGCACCATAGCAGAACACCTTCACTTTATGCGATTTTAGGATCGCAACACGCTGCACTTTTGAATGTTATATTGTGTTTTTTCTTCTTTTTTCTTGTTTTTATTATTTCACGGTTTAATGTTGTAGATTTTACACTAATAGCAACAAACATTATTGTTTTATCAGCCACAGCGGCACATTGGAATATTTGCACTTTAATGCGACTACAGGATCGCAACACGTTGCACTTTGGATTTTATATGAATTTTCACTATTTTATGTATTTATGTTGTGGACTATTAGTAGAAATGAGTGTTGCTGTTTAAACTAGTCACATAGACATACCCAGACCTGTATTGTTTACTGGATATCCCCCCATTGCGAATTTTATATACTGCTTTTATCAATAGATATATCCTCCTTGTGTACAGCGCACCACTACCTTTCTTACTCATTATTCCCCGGGGTTCAGATATTTCCCTTTCAGTGTGTGCAGCAGTACCCTATCTCCCTCTATTTCCCTGACGTGGCGCAGGAATACTTCTTTTCCACCAAACTACAATGCTGCCTCTTCCAGTGGGTTGTGTTGCTATGCAGAAAAAATGCAGATATGATAGATTTTTCCACAGTGCATTGAAGCTCACCCGAAGTTCTGGTCCGTTTTTACACTGCAGTTCCACTGAAGTGCAAAGGGATGACTAAAACACCACTTTGACATTTCAATAAATTGAAAAAAAAACAATGCAAAGCAATGTTATCACTTTTGGCACATAACAGGCACTAGTCTGCATTCTAAAACTACTCATTTTAGTGTACGGCTTGTGTGAATGGGTCCTATTTGGGAAAAAATATGTGGACACACCTAGAAATGTTTTAATTAATTTTCCAGGAACTGTATTGTTAAAGCTGAAGCTTCGGGGGGCGTGGCCGGATGTAGACCTAGGAGGACGTGTGGTGCTGGAGCTCCTGCCATCCTGATCATAATCCTGTGCCATCCTTCGCCTGTCTGACCTTAGGGACAGCCAAAGTGTCTCTCCTGTGCTGCTGACATTCCTCTGGGCTGCGGGGAGACGTTATTGTAGCGGAGAGCGGTGTCCCTGGTGGCCTCGAGGCTTGCGGCCTAGCTGATCTGCGGTGTCCGGCCGCCATCTTGCGGCCTGTGGAGCCTCCGGACCGGCCGCGGTGGAGTACCGAGTGCGGGAATCGGCCGCACAGGGGCGCAGAACGAAGGGGAAGGAGAACCATCCTCGGGCCTCACCGCAGAAAACGGATGCCGTGACGGCCACGATCCGTCCCAAACGGCCTTGCAGCGGCGCCTGTATTGCGGGGAGGACTGTCTGCTATGTGGAGGCCCTGTATTAACTTTGCTGGGCGGTGAGTCCTTAACTGGGGGGCATTGATAATTGCACAAGAAGCGGTGGAGAGAGGAGAGGGGGAGAGGGTAGCAGCCCTGGTGACATTTTCTGCTGCTTTACCTGCTGAACAGATGACTTGCATTAACTGACTGTCTTAAAGGGCCATACTCCACCTTCCTTGTATATAGCAAGACTGTCTGCTTTCTGTACTGTTTTGTTTATGACAGTGAGTGGCTCGTGGGCTACCAGAATTGTGTTTTTTTGTCATCATCGTCATTCTCTGCTACATCCCAGTGGTTACCTATCCTTAAAGGGCCGCACCACCCTCTCTACTCACAAGTGTATTCACAGCCAGCTTGCCCGCTATCTTTTCCTCATGCCCTCCAAAGGCAAGTCTGCAGCTAAGAAAGCAGCGTTACAGCCTGTGCAGACCCCTAGTGACCTTCTCAATCAATTTAAGGCTCTCATGGCGGATATGGAGCAGGCGGCCCCACAGGAGGCTAACACATCTGCACCCACGGTACCTCCCACCAATGATACCACTGTTATTCTTGCAGCGATTGAGCAAAGCAGAACTTCTTTGTTGGTGCGTATAGATCACCTGGCGGAGGAATGCAACCTTATAAGAGCAGATTTTGATAAATTCCGGAGCAGGCTCTCGGAGACTGAATCGCGCATCTCTGCGACGGAGGACACTACTCACCGCCACGATGCGGCCATCCAAGCGCTGCAGCGCACGGTCCAGACTCTGGTGGCCAAGTCCGATGACGCTGAAAACCGTCTGCGCAGAAACAATGTCAGGGTCTTGGGCCTACCGGAGGGGGCAGAGGGGGACCGTCCGGCTGAATTTGCTGAAGGTTTCTTTAAATCGTTGCTTAATTTGACCGATGTCCCTCCAACGTATGTGGTCGAGAGAGCTCACAGGGTCCCGACAAGTCGGGGTCCTCCGGGGGCCCCCCCAGACCGTTTTTGGTACGCTTTCTCAATTTTCGGGACCGGTATCGGATCCTACGTGAGGCCCGCAAACATCAGACTCTGCCTTTTGAAAACACGGTGGTGCACTTGTATCCTGATTTCTCTGCGGATCTTCAGAGACGACGCAAGACATTTACAGACGTCAGGAGGAGGTTCCGTGAGCGTGAGCTGAAATATTCTATGCTTTATCCCAACCGGCTACGGGTGCAACATGGAGGATCGGTGAAATTCTTTGAGTCTCCTGCGGAAGCAGATCAATGGCTGCAATCTCTGTAACTGGCCTGCTATGACACTCCTGATCATCAAGTGGCGGTTTGATTGGTAGCTGCCTGCTCCTCTTTTTTCTTTTTCTTCTTCGTGGTTGCCGTGTGTGGTTGGTGCCCCCAGTTGGGGGGGCCTGCTCCCTCTACACATATGTCCCTGGCTGGAATATCCTTGATATCTACCAAGAAGCCTGACGCACTTTGGCCAGGGTGGGGGCGGGTGGCGGCAGTCGAAGGCAGCTTCTCCCGTACATTTTCCTGCAGGTTCCCTGCCTCGGGTGGGGCGGCCTGTCATGGTTGCCTGTATCATTTTTGTGCTTACCCCCACCTGGATGAACGAGTTGGTGGCGGGCATGGGGCGGCACAGGCTTTCCGGATACCCATACCGAGGGACGGACGGGCTGTGAAGGGAGTGGGAGCTCCAGGCACATGAACACTATGTCCGTGTTATTTTGGACTCTTGACCCCTTTTTTTCTTGGTTATAGGGGTTTTCTTACTTTTTGTCTTGTGGTCCTTTTTGACCCATTAAGGCTATGCCTTCCGGGACTGTTTTTGGACTCAGTTTGGGGTTAAGTTGCGTGTACATGTTTTTTTGTGTTGTTACACGGCAGCAGGGTGTTTTTGGGGTTTACGGGGTAATGGGTGTGATAGGTGCAGCCCTCCAAGGTAAATGGTTTATCTATATGTTTAATGTTATCTCTGAATTCAGTCTGCCGGTGTATGTATTACTGCTGTTGTTGGTACTGTATTCACCGTCTAACGAGTTATGTGGGGAATGATGGCGGGATCGGGGTTTAATGTAGTTTCATGGAATGTTAGAGGTCTTAATGATAAATTCCGTAGAGCTTTAATGTTTCAATATTTAAAAACGTTCAATCCTCATGTGGTGTTTTTGCAGGAGACGCACTTGGATGGGAGCAGGGTGCTGGCCTTACGCAGAGCCTGGGTGCAGAGAGCGTTACATGCTACATACTCTACCTACTCCAGGGGAGTATCAATTTTAATCAGCAAGGCGGTACCGTGCACCATCCACCATGTGATCTCAGACCCGGGTGGTAGGTTTTTGGTGATTGTGGCGGATGTGGGTGCGTGCAAAATGGTATTGGTGAATGTGTATATCCCACCCCCCTTCCAAATTCAGATCCTGTATGACCTTTTGGGTAAACTGGCGCCTTACATGCATCTCCCTCTCCTTATAGCCGGGGACTTTAATGCTATCCTCTCTACTGCCTTGGACTCGTCCAATGCATCTAGGGTGGCGTCGGCCAATCTCTCTGCCTGGGAGGCGGTTGCTTCCCTGACGGAGCTTTGGCGTTGGAAAAACCCTGTCACCAGAGGTTACTCATACTTGTCAAAAACTCATAAATCCTCATCGAGAATAGATTTAGCATTTGCAAATACTTCTATGCTGCAATTAGTGGGGGGGGCACAATATCTAGCGGGGGGGTATTTCAGACCATTCGCCCTTGTCAATCCATATAGGATCCACTGTTGGTCCTACGGGGAGGGGGTGGAGATTAAACCCGGGGTGGTTGGAGGTGGAGGAGGTGTCCTCTCATGTAGCGCCACACTTTGTACATTATTGGGAGGATAACGAGGGGTCTGCCGACGCCGCCATAGTTTGGGATGCTTTTAAGGCCTGCATGCGGGGGCACTATATTTCAGCCATTAAACAGGCCCGCAGGTCCCATAATCAGATAGATCAAGAATTGCAGGACAGGGAGAGGGTGTGCGCTATGGAGCACGCGAATAACCAGTCTGATGTCACTTATGGCGCACTGCTGGAGGCAAGGCGTGCTCTGGCACTTCATTACTCTGATCTAACACACACATCTAGGACAAAAATGGCTGAATCCATCTTTGAACAAGGGGATAAGAACAGTAAACTGTTAGCCATGCTGGTGGCTGAGCAACGGGTACAGACTAATATCCCTTGTATCAAGAACACTCAGGATGACCTGTTGACAAACCCGACGGACATACTGGACACATTTGTGGAGTACTACAAGACTCTGTACGCACCCATTCCGACTTATGACATGGCGGAGTTAGACGGGGTGTTAGCATCGTTGCAGATCCCGAGGCTGTCTGAGGCGGATAGGGACTCTTTGGAGGCTGACATAACGACGGAAGAAATTGAAAAAGCTATTAGGTCCTTTCCTCCCCGTAAATCCCCAGGGCCCGACGGCTTCTGCATCGAGTGGTATAGACAGCATTTGGAAGAATTGGTTCCTAGACTTAAAAACCTATATGACTACTGTTTGGAACACAGGTGTCTCCCGGCTTCTTTGCTGGAGGCACAGGTGATCTTGCTGCCGAAGCCGGGCAAGGACCCCTTATTATGCTCGTCATATCGACCGATTGCACTGCTGAACCAGGACTTAAAAATTTTAACCAAGGTGCTGGCTACCCGACTCTCTCAGGTTATCACGACTCTGGTGGATATAGATCAGACGGGTTTCATACCGCAGAAATCTACTGATACTAATCTACGCAGATTGTTTGCCCACCTACAGATTGAACACGCAGACAGGGGATCTAGAGTGGTAGTTTCCCTGGATATGGCCAAGGCCTTTGATTCAGTAGACTGGCAATACATGTTGACAGTTCTGCGGAAAATGGGCTTTGGGGAGATCTATGTGACCTGGATCTCTTTGCTTTACAGTTCTCCACAGGCAGGTATCAAGATAGCTAACTCAGTTTCACCCCAATTCGGCGTTCACAGGGGCACGCGTCAGGGGTGTCCTTTATCCCCGTTCTTATTTGCATTGGCAATAGAACCGCTGGCTATAGCCCTGAGGCTATCACCTGGGGTAGGAGCATTGGAGGTGGGGGGCATTAGGGAATGTGTGGCGCTGTATGCAGACGACTTGCTTCTCTTCTTGAAGGATGCAGGGCCATCTTTAGAGGCGGTGTTTGGGGTGCTCGACAAATTTGCTGAGTTCTCCGGGCTCCGGGTCAATTGGGAGAAATCCAACGTGCTGGCTATTGACGGGAGGCGCGGGAGTTGGCGACCACTAGGGTCCCCATCGCCTGGGTGCAAGAATTTAAATACTTGGGAGTGAGAGTCTCACCAAGAGTGGGCGACTTTATGTCTCTGAATCTCCTTCCCTTGCTGGCCAGGGTGAAGGGGCAGCTGGAAGCTTGGAAGCATCTGCCGCTGTCCCTCATCGGTAGGGTTAATTTGCTCAAAATGAAGGTTCTGCCTGTTTTTCTTTACCTTTTACGTAATTCCCCTATTTGGGTTCCCTGCTCTTTTTTTCGGAGGGTTAATAGTCTCTTCGGGTCCTTTTTATGGGCCGCTGCGCACCCCCGCATAAGTCTCAGGGTTTTGCAAGAGCCATGGGGTCAAGGTGGCTTGGCATTGCCGGATCTTTTTAAATATTATTTAGCTGGGCAAATGGTGGTCGCCGGACGGTGGCTGACACGGGAGGACGGGGATTCGGCGAATGTACTGGAGGCGGCCCTTTTGGGCTCCTATGAGAGCCTGTCTTATCTGGTGTATAGGGGTTCAGGGGCTTCACCAGCTCTGACGGCCTCTATGCGGGCAACGATACGGGCCTGGGAAAAATCGCAGACTTTGTTGAAACAGCCAGAGGGGAGTTGGTCTCCGGACACTCCCCTATGGTTTAATCCTAAATTGCCACATTTTGGGGGCATACCAGATCCGGTGATATGGGCCAGGGTAGGCATTAAGCAACTGAAGCATGTGGTGAGAGGGGGGCAGCTCCTGACGTTTGATCAGCTTAAGGTAAATCATGATCTTCCAAATTGGTATTTTTTTAGATACCTACAGTTGTGGCACGCTTTTCTCTCTCAGTTCGGTCCTGGGGTTTTGCAGGTGGGAGTCTCGCCTCTGGAGACTGTGCTGCGGACAGAGGACCTGAAAAAGCCTCTCTCCGTTGTGTACAGCATGCTGTTCCCGGACAGGCCGAAGCCTGTCCAAAACTGTAGAGATGTTTGGAGTGCTTTAATACCTGACTTTGGAGGGGAGGATTGGGACGACATGTGGGGACACCCGTTTCAGACCCTAGTATCGGCTAGAGACAGACTTATCCAGTTTAAAATTCTGCATAGAGTATACTATACCCCAGCCAGACTGGCTAGGATTTACAGTGCCGGTGACCGAGCTGATTTTGACCATGTGTTTTGGCAGTGCCCGCGGATTGAGGAGTTCTGGAAGGGAGTGACACAGGTTATACAATCTGTCCTTTCGTGCCGATTCCAGTCACAGTTGCGGTATGTTTGCTCGGACTGGTGGAGGAGTTGGCACCTCGAAGGGCGCAGAGGACTCTGATTTCTCTGGCGCTGTTTTATGCACGCAAAGCTATCCTGTTGTGTTGGAAGAAACCCGAACCTCCTACGGTTTCTTATTGGAAAGGTTTAATTAATAAAGCTTTGTCGTTATACAAAGCCACCTATCTTAGCAGAGGGTGCCCTAACAAATTTGAGAGGGTGTGGCGGTGCTGGCTCGATGCCGCAGATACTGTGAATTAATTGCTAGGCGGGTGGTTTTCTCCTTGAGGGTCGGGTGAGGGGCGGGGCAGGGAGGTGCTTTCCCTTGGATTGGTTACATCCCCATTTCAAGTAGTTCACTATTCAGTTACGGTACAGGCTATGTGTTTCTTATATATGTGGTACTGTCGGTGTTTATAGACTGAACTAAGAGGAAGGATGGAGGGCTGCACAGGAGGGAGTTTGGTTGGGTGGGGGGAGGGGGAGGGTGGAAGGGAGGGGGGGGGGGTTGGGGAGGTTTTTGGGACCGTTTGGTATGTTTGTATGTTATTAATGTATTGAAAACTTTCAATAAAAATAAATTAAAAAAAAAAAAAAAAAGCTGAAGCTTCCTTTTTTGTGCAGGCGGCTGGCTCTTCACTCCAGGGATGCCCGGTCTTCTTCTTTTATGAACTTCTGTGAGGCTGCTGTAAAAGAGTTACTGATGAGGACCTGTCTCTCCTGCCTCCTCCACTATTGAAAACTGTTCTTTCATTACTTTCACTCAATGTGTATCGGAATCTTGCGAGCAACTATGTATACCTTTAAATCCCAATGAGAGCTGCTGGCATCTAACACATTCCCACAGGGATTCTTCCTGAGGAAGCCACATGACTCTGTGGTGTAATGCATATAGGGGAGGGGCATACAGACGTCATGGCGCTCATTGTCTGGAAGTGAATGTCAAACATACATCGCTGAGCTGGTACAGCGTCTCGGATATCTATTTTATACAATTGCTGTTGAAAGTGTGGTGCGCTATATTATACGTGAGTAGATTTGAGGAGTGTGGATAAAAGTTTTTTTTATACTAAACATTATAAACACTATTGTTGCCAATTTCTTCCTTTTCCCTAAGACCATAGCTATACCTGACATGTCATGAGGGAACTGACACAGCAGGAATAAGGAGGAAGAAGGAGAGTCTGGCAGAATTATCTTTAAAGTCCTAGAAGGACAAAAAGCGTTTTTGACCTCATTTAGTTGTAAGGTCACACGCTATCAGGGGAGAGCACATCTGATGGTGGGGGAGCACCATATAATATTGAATTGATCACTACATGGGGGTACACACAAAGAAGATTTTTGTATGAAGAGAAAGCACTGTCTAGAAGACCGGACTGTGAAGGACTTTATTTTGTTAAGAATACATTCAATGTATTTATATTTGTGACATGATAGAGGATTTATCATATTAGGCACCATTTAATGATAAGGTCATATTATTGATAGTGATATATGTACAGAAGGTATATATTGTGTTTTACACCAGGCACATACACTTACCAGACACTTTAATAGGTGCACTTTACTGAGTTGGACCCCCTTTTGCCTTCAGAACTGCCTTCATTCTTTGTGGCATAAATTTAGCAAGGTGTTGGAAATGTTCTTCAGAGGTTTTGGTCCATATTGACATGACAGTGTCCAGCAGTTACATAGTTAGTAAGGTTGAATAAAGACACCAGTCCATCCAGTTCAACCTGAGTGTCTACAATTGTCCCTAACCCTTTTACATTGCACACTCACATCAGTCCCTACCCTCAAGGAGCCCACAATTCAAGGTCCCCATTCATATCCTAGGGCCAATTTGGGACAGAAGCCAATTAACCTACCTGCATGTCTTTGGAGTGTGGGAGGAAACCGGAGTACCCGGAGGAAACCCACGCAGGCACAGGGAGAACATGCAAACTCCAGGCAGGTAGTGTCGTGGTTGGGATTCAAACCAGTGACCCTTTTTACTGCTAGGTGAGAGTGCTAACCACTACACCACTGTGCCGCCCTACAGTTGTTGCAGATTTGTTGGCTGCACATCCATGATGCAAATCTCCTGTTCCACCACATCACAAAGGTGCTCTATTGGATCGATATCTGGTGACTGTGGAGGCCATTGGAGTACAGTGACCTCATTGTCATGTTCAGGAAAACAGTGGTGAGATGATTTGATCTTTGTGACATGGTGCATTATCCTGCTGGAAGGAGCCATCAGAAGATGGGGACACTGTAGTCATAAAGGGATGGCATGGTCAGCAACAATACTCCAATGTGATGACGTACGACCGGACTAGAATAAGGAAGTTCATAGCCAGTAGCCAATAGCTGCCCTAGCGTTGATTTTCGTCTGTCAGACTAGCACACAGACGAGCGGATTTTTCGACCGGACTCGAGTCCTTCAGAAAGATTTAAAACATGTTTTATTTCTAGGTTCATAGGACTTTTGGGAAAGAAAAGTCCGCTGGAGCCCACACATGATCGAATTGTCCGATGGATTCCGGTCCTCTGGACCTAGTCCGTCAAAAAGTCTGATTGTGTGTAAGCGGCATAAGAGCCAAGTGAACCAGTAGACTTGGACAACACAGTAAGAGGTACTGTTCATATTGATGTGGAAGAATCTCTGCATGGGCAATTGACGTCTATGTAAACTTTCTGTTTTATTTAACCACCTGCCCACAGTTCATTTATTAAGATATATTTTTTTTTACCTAAGACATGTAGTAGAATACATTTTGGCCTACATTTATGAAGAAATTAGATTTATATAGTAAAAAATAAAAAACCCAGTGGTGATCAAATACCACCAAAAGAAAGCTCTATTTATGTGAAAGAAACTACATAAATTGAATTTGAATACCGTGTTGCATGATGATGCAATTTCCAGTTAAAGTAGCGCAGTGCTGAATAGCAAAAATGGCCTGGTCATGAAGGGGTAAAACCTTCCGGAGCTTAGGAAGTTAATAAAAGTGGGTTGTCATGCCATAAAATATAGTTTGGACTGGTGCCACTCATTGGAAAAGCATAAGAAGAGTATAATCTCCCCAATACCACATGAGATACAAAGCTGTGAAATCCTAACAATGAAATTCAGTTACAGTCCCTGCACATTATTTGAGATGATATAGTTGGCCTTATAAACATTTTTTGAGCTGACTACTTTAACCACTTGCTTACTGGGCACTTAAACCCCCCTCCTGTTCAGCGCTGACACATTTTGAATGACAATTGCACGGTCCTACAACACTGTACCCAAATTACATTTTTATAATTTTTTCCCCACAAATAGAGCTTTCTTTTGGTGGTATTTGATCACCTGTGCGATTTTTATTTTTTGTTAAAAAAAATGAAAAAAAACAAATGTAAAAAAATTTTTTTTTAGATTTTGTCATAACATTTTGCAAACAGGTAATTTTTCTCCTTCATTGATGTACGCTAATGAGGCGGCAGTGATGGGCATCAATAGGTGGCAGTGATGGGCACTGATGGGTGGCAGGGATGGGCACTGATGGGTGGCAATAATGGGCACTGATTGCTTACACTGATAGGTGGGACTCAGGGCTGGACTGGGACAAAAATTTGGCCCTGGACGTCACCCAAACCGGCCCACTTTAATTTTGCACACATGCACAAAAAACAGTATACAAAATTATACACAATTGCGCAATATGGATACTTATTGAGTTTGGGATGGATCTGAGGGAAGCAGTGTGGCCTTTGTATGGGGCATCAGAGCGGCCCGGAGGAAAATTGCAACCTTGTCCCCCGGGAGGGTGACCACATTTCCAGACTGCCTTTCAGGGACAATTTTGCCAAGGACCAGGGGAGAATGTAGTCTCAGGGTTGACAGGGAATTCAGCGGTGGGGGGTGATTTGTCGGGTGAATGGCTGGTGCTAGCACTGAAAACATCCCGACACCATGCTTAATATGGTGTCAGGATGATCAAATCACATTCTTTCTATTACTACATTGTAATATATAATGAAATAGTTCATAATGCAGAATCAGTGGGAACCCTGAGCTTGTCACTTGCCACCAGATGCAGCGTGTCATTTGCCACCATCGCCTGCCACCAGATGCACTGTGTTATTTGCCAACATCGCCTGCCACCAGATGCAGCATGTCATTTATCACCATCGCCTGTCACCAGATGCACCGTGTCATTTACCACCATCGCCTGTCACCGGATGCAGCTTATCACTTTCCACCAGATGCAGCGTGTCACCGTCGCCTCCCACCAGATGCAGTGTGTCACTTTACACCATTGCTTGCCACCAGATGCTGCATGTCACTTGCCACCATCGCTTGCCACCAGATGCTGCATATCACTTGCCACCATCGCTTGCCACCAGATGCAGTGTTTCACATGCCACCGTCACCTGCCACCAGATGCAGTGTGTCACTTGCCACCGTCAATTGCCATGAGATGCAGCGTGTCACTTGTCACCATCGCCAGCTGCCAGGGAGAGGGCAGGGACAGAGGGGGGGCAGAAAGAGGAGACAGGGAGTGAGCGAGAGAGAGAGAAAGTGAGGGTGGAGAAAGAAAGAGGGGGCAGAGAGGGAGAAGGGGGACAGGGAGAGAGAGGGGAGGAGGCAGCGAGAGGGGGGACAGGGAGCGAGAGCAGAGAGAGGGGTCTGGATCTGGTCGGTGACAGTGCTCAGTTCACTCACTTGACTGGTCCAGAGGTGCTTTAATGTGGCTGTCGGCTGCTCGTTTAATCTTCTTGCTCCCTCTTGCTCTCCATAGATGCCACACACGGGCAGGGAGAGAGGGGCAAGAGAAGCAGTATGTGTCACAAGCTGGTTCAGGCATGCTGAACGGAGCAGTATGCGGATCCGTTCTTCTAGGGCAGCTGCACCGAGCTGGCTGTCACCCACTGCCCACACACTGACAACAAGGATGATCCGGAGGATGGAGCGGCAGCGGCCGTCAGAGAACTTCAGTCCCCACCCACCAGTGTGACCTTTCAGACACCTTTCACAGCGGCAGAGCAAAAGGAAGTTCTCCAAAAGTCTGTCGGCTCTGTGCTACATGTGGTGGGTGGGCCGGCAACAATAAGAAGCAGTGAAACACTGAAGCACCCAGCAAGCTCCTACCATCCCAGTCCCATGGTAGGGCTGGCCCTGGGCAGTACAGCAGTGCTCAAAATAATGGCTGCATGGGCCGTGCATCTATTATTTTGACAGGCTCTCTGTCACTGAAACTGGCCCACTGAGCCATCAGCCAACCGGGAAACTCCTAGTAGTCCCAATGACCAGTACATGCCTGGTGGTAGTGATTGGCACCACTGGTGAGCATTGATAGGTAGCACTTGTGGGCATTGATAAGTGGCACTTATGGACATTGATAGGTGGCATTGGTGGGCACTGGCAGGGGGTACTGATTGGCACAGATGAGGTGCCTGTGTTCCTTCCTCTTCGGGACCGATGTTCCTTTAACATAAGCCAGTGATTGGCTTTTTTTTCTCTGTCAGCCAAAACATTATGACCACCCCATGGAAAAAAATAATTTTGAAAAAAAAAATTATAATAATTTTTGAAAAAAATCATAAAAAAAAATCATTTTTGAAAAAAAAAATTTTTGAAAAAAAAAAGATTTTGAAAAAAAAAAATTTTGAAAAAAAAATCATAGTTTTTAAGAAAAAGAAAAATCATCATTTTTGAAAAAAAAAAATTTTCAGCTCTTTCAGCTAATGATGGGACTTATTCAACTTTTTTACTACGATTTATACTTTTTAAAATATTAAGCTTTTTAACACTTTTCACAGTTACTCCAGCCACAACAGTTACTCAAGCCACTCCACCCAGTTACTCCGCCCACTCCAATAGGTGGAGGCAAGAACACGTCACACAATTTCCCCAGAAATTGTAGCTTTTCTAGTTTATTATGCTGCAGCTCACCAATTCTTTGAGATAATGACTGCATTACTTTTCTTTTTAGGCTTTCTTTATTTTTACCAGGTGATCCAGCCAGTAAGTCTGTGGTTTTTCAATGGAACAAGCTCTCCTGTGAATGTACCGGTTGCAGTGATGAGATAAACCATTTACCACTGGCAGGGATACTTACAGTGATCAGCTTGTATTCATTTATGTAAAACGTTTATCCCAAAAGAAAAAAACTGTTGCTGTAACTGCTTGCGTAACTGCAGTGTGAGCTAACTATAGTTTGGCTTCAATTTGTTAGTATTTCTAATTCTGCTAGTATACCCAACACTACCCTCACCCCAGACTGGCAATGCTGCTGTTCAAAAGGTGCCCCCTGTGCTCCTTCATCCAGTGTGTAGGCATTCTAATACATGAGGTGTGTTACTGGCCAGATCCCCAGGTGACCACACAGGGAAAGCCTTGAAAGAAGAAAACGAATTCAACAGCACATCTAAGGCTTGGTAAGCTGCACAATATCACATTTTTGGGTTAATAATGCTTTAAAGGGGTTGTAAAGCTTTGTTTTTTATTTTCTAAATAGGTTCCTTTAAGCTAGTGCATTGTTGGTTCACTTACCTTTTCCTTCGATTTCCCTTCTAAATGTTTTTTTTCTTTGTCTGAATTTCTCACTTCCTGTTTCTCCTCAGTAAACTTCACACCATCATCCGAGCGGTGTTTAGTCAGCCAGAACAGCTTACTGGACAGCTTATTGAGGAGGAACAGGAAGTGAGAAATTCAGACAAAGAAAACAAAGAAAAAAAATATTTAGAAGGGAAATCGAAGGAAAGGTAAGTGAATGCACTAGCTTAAAGGAACCTATTTAGAAAATAATAAACAAGCCTTTACAACCCCTTTAATTCAGATAATGCACAGCGAGCTCGGTATCACAAAGCTTGCAGAGGGGCTTTGATATCTTGGAAAGGACAGCACAAAGATAACACAGGCAACTTACCTTCTTACCAAAAATAGTTCTTATGCCCTGTACACACGACCGGTTTTCCCGTCGGAATAAACTCTGAAGGTTTTTCCAACGGAATTCCGCTCAAGCGATCTTGCATACACACGGTCACACCAAAGTCCAACCGCCAAGAACGCGGTGACGTACAACAGATACGACGGGACTAGAAAACAGAAGTTCAATAGCCAGTAGCCAATAGCTTCCGTCTCGCACTTGCTTCAGAGCATGCGTCGTTTTTTGGTCCGTCAGAACAGAATACAGACGAGTGGTTTTCTCGATAGGAATTGGTTCCATCGGAAATATTTAGAACATGATCTATTTCTAGGTCCGTCAGGATTTTCAACGCAAAAAGGGATACACATGATCGGAATATATGATGAAAAGCTCCCGTCTGACTTTTTCTGTCGGACATTCCGCTCGTGTGTACACACCATTAGAGTTCTCTGGAGTTTGTGGACCCCCAAAAACAATAGCACAGCTGCAGTGTTTCTTAGACGGTATTATCAGTTCACTGAATGACCTTATACTGCTTGGAAATGTGAGAAATCCTTGAAAACAAGAAGGCCTTGATACAAACCAACATAATGTTTACATTTTTCTGAAAAGCACATTCAGTTCTTTCCAGCCAAGTCATTTATGTACAGTGTTATAATACTATACACCAAGCAGTACTATAATGTTACATAGTTGGTCATGTAATAAAATGTTGCAGTTGACAAAATGTTTCAAGTGTTCCATTCCTTATTGCTTATAAAAGTTAAAAGATAATTGAATCTTTCTGCATGTCTTTTGTGTTTACATTTTAATACATCAATATATTATATATTAAAATATTTCTGAGCGAAAATACACATAAAAACCCATATGGTATCTTTCTACATGTGGTACCATTCATCATCATTGTCATCTGTAAAAATATATCTAAACTGCAGAAAGTAGGATATTCGTGTTAAATGTAGCTAATGAAAACACATATGCCGATAGTTAGGTTCCAAAGCAAGTCAAAGGTATATTGCTTTTTGCACATTAAAAGTATAACTAAATGTTTTTTGTTTTGTTTTTCAATAGAGCAGAGATGAATTAAAACACCTGTTTTTTTTTTTTTTTTTTTGCGGTCTGTGCCCCTGTTAGCCCTTGTACACACGGTCGGACATTCCGACAACCAAATCCGTCGGATTTTGTCCGACGGATTTTGTCCGACGGATTTTGTCCGAAACTGTTACATACACACAGTCGGACAAAGTTGTCCAAAAATCCGATCGTACTTAACGTGATGACGTTATTTCATTAGGACGGGACTACGTTCAGGCTAGTAGCCAATAACTTTGGTCTAGGGATTTGATCTGAGCATGCGTGGCACTTTGTCCGATCGGAATTCTCTACACATGATCAGACAAAGTCCGATCGGATCATGTTGTCGGAAAATTTTATAGCCCAGCTGGAAAACTTGGTCCGTCGGATACTCCGACGGAAATATTCCGATGGAGCCCACACACTGTCGGATTATCTGACAACGTGGTCCTATCGGACATTGTCCATCGGAATGTCCGACCATGTGTACAAGGGCTTAGAAAGATTCACCCTATTTGTCCTTTTTTACCATTATCACCGAAAGTGAATGTAAAATAAAAAATAGAATTTCCTGGTGCCTCCATGGCAGCATACCTGTGATAGAGCTGCACCTCTACTCTGCCTTCAGGACTAGTGAATAGCATAATTTAAAGGGCATACCCCCTCCCCCAACATTCTCCTTTTTTCCCCCTCATACCTCTTGACTGGTGAAGAGTAGCAGTACGCCCATACCTCTGCAGTGTCCGCCGGGCTCAGCCTCTCTCGTGCGCAGTCCCTGTTCTTGGGCCGCTATCAGTGCTCATAAGACTGGGAACTCCTTCTGTGGATCTTTTGGGGTCTTGCAGAGTTTCCTCATAGGAACGCAGTCTGCTGACAAAATCAAGAACAAACGAATGTTGGTGCATAATACAAGAAGATCAGCTCTTTTTGGTTTCCCTGGCTCAGGTTACATTCTTTTTGTTCCACCGCATATCCTTAAGAAATATGTTTGATCTGATCAATATGTTATTTTGGGAAAGCAGAGTGATAAAGATCTCTCCCGGTCCCATCATTTGGGTTCCCACTCATGAACCACAATTACTTCAGATGCGAGTGGCCAGGGGTGGGGTGCCCATTGCAGAGAATTCCGCATTCAGGGAAGATGGTCCTTTCTCACCAGAGGGTCAGGGGGCAGAGAGTGCTTCTGCGTTTTGGACAACAAGGCTGCAGTCTTGTACCTTCCGAAACAAGGGGGCACTCACAGCAAGACACTTCTGAGGGAAGTGAAACCTGTAATGGTCTGGGCAGATAGGAACCTGGTAGACCTCAGGGCAATATATCTCTCAGGCAGGATGAACTCAGAGGCAGATGTCTTATCAAGGAGGTTTGGAGACAACAACAAGTGGTCTCTCCATCCCCATGTGTTCGACCAAATCTCCAATCTATGGTAGACCCCACAGGTGGATCTCTTTGCTACGCAGGAGAATTCCAAACTCAGGAGATTCTTCTCTCGCCTCCCACATCCACAAGAGGAGGGAGTAGATATGCTATCTTGTCCTTGGACCTTCAAGACAGCTTACGCCTTTCCTCCCCACCCACTCATATCGAGGTTTCTCCTCAGACTCCTGAGCGAACTAGTCCAAGTGCTAGCAGTGCTACCTTATTGGCCGAAGAGACCTTGGTTTCCACTAGCCATGCACCTCAGTTTGGATCCCCAGAATTCCCCCCTTCCCGCAGTTGTTGACCCAGGGCATGCTGACCCATCCAGACCCACAGAAGCTGGATTTTCATGTATGGAGGTTGAAAGGAGAAAGTTTGAATCGTTAGGCTGTTCCCAAGAGGTCATATCCACCCTGTTAAAAGCCAGAAAATGTACAACCAATGCAATATATGGGAGGATTTGGGACAAGTTCTTGCCACAGGAAAAGGGTTTGATCCTATATCTCCTTCCACTGCTGATGTTCTGAGTTTTCTGTTTTGGGTCATGTCCACCTGCAATTCCAGGCTCTGCCCTTCAGACTGTGTACCTCCCCTTGGGTGTTCACAAAAGTGTTGATATCTGTCTTGGCTCCTCTGAGAGAGAGGGGATTAAGAATTTACCACTATCTGGACAAAATCCTCTTGCTATCGAACAACCCGAGCCAGCTTATAGTCCACAGAGAGATTCTTCTACAGTCATTGTCGGAGTTGGGGTGGTTGGTGAACCACCGAAAGAGCCAGTTAGTTCCAACACAACAGATGCTCTATCTAGGAGCAATGTTCGATACGCACCTAGGTCTCTTTACCCCAACTGAAGATGGAGAGCATCATTCTGAAGATGTCCAAGACCATAAAGAGGTCCCATTTATCAGCCTCACACTGTCTGAGCCTTATTGGCACAATGTACTCATGCATACCTCTAGTTCTGTGGTTTCACTGGCACCTGAGACCTTCCAGAAGAGATTCTTAACACAATGGAGACGGCAACATCTTTCCTAGACAATCGGTTTAACAACACTAATGAGCAGGAATCTGCACTGCTGGACGAATCCAAATAATTTCTCCCAGTCCCATCATTTGGGTTCCCACTCATGAACCACAATTACTTCAGATGCGAGTGGCCAGGGGTGGGGTGCCCATTGCAGAGAATTCCACATTCAGGGAAGATGGTCCTTTCTCACCAGAGGGATAGTGTCCAACGTCCTAGAAATGAGGGCAGCATTTCTAGCCTTAACCTCTTTTGCATCTCAGGTCAGGGGGCAGAGAGTGCTTCTGTGTTTTGGACAACAAGGCTGCAGTCTCGTACCTTCCGAAACAAGGGGGCACCCACAGCAAGACACTTCTGAGGGAAGTGAAACCTGTAATGGTCTGGGCAGATAGGAACCTGGTAGACCTCAGGGCAATATATCTCTCAGGCAGGATGAACTCAGAGGCAGATGTCTTATCAAGGAGGTTTGGAGACAACAACAAGTGGTCTCTCCATCCCCATGTGTTCGACCAAATCTCCAATCTATGGTAGACCCCACAGGTGGATCTCTTTGCTACGCAGGAGAATTCCAAACTCAGGAGATTCTTCTCTCGCCTCCCACATCCACAAGAGGAGGGAGTAGATATGCTATCTTGTCCTTGGACCTTCAAGACAGCTTACGCCTTTCCTCCCCACCCACTCATATCGAGGTTTCTCCTCAGACTCCTGAGCGAACTAGTCCAAGTGCTAGCAGTGCTACCTTATTGGCCGAAGAGACCTTGGTTTCCACTAGCCATGCACCTCAGTTTGGATCCCCAGAATTCCCCCCTTCCCGCAGTTGTTGACCCAGGGCATGCTGACCCATCCAGACCCACAGAAGCTGGATTTTCATGTATGGAGGTTGAAAGGAGAAAGTTTGAATCGTTAGGCTGTTCCCAAGAGGTCATATCCACCCTGTTAAAAGCCAGAAAATGTACAACCAATGCAATATATGGGAGGATTTGGGACAAGTTCTTGCCACAGGAAAAGGGTTTGATCCTATATCTCCTTCCACTGCTGATGTTCTGAGTTTTCTGTTTTGGGTCATGTCCACCTGCAATTCCAGGCTCTGCCCTTCAGACTGTGTACCTCCCCTTGGGTGTTCACAAAAGTGTTGATATCTGTCTTGGCTCCTCTGAGAGAGAGGGGATTAAGAATTTACCACTATCTGGACAAAATCCTCTTGCTATCGAACAACCCGAGCCAGCTTATAGTCCACAGAGAGATTCTTCTACAGTCGTTGTCGGAGTTGGGGTGGTTGGTGAACCACCGAAAGAGCCAGTTAGTTCCAACACAACAGATGCTCTATCTAGGAGCAATGTTCGATACGCACCTAGGTCTCTTTACCCCAACTGAAGATGGAGAGCATCATTCTGAAGATGTCCAAGACCATAAAGAGGTCCCATTTATCAGCCTCACACTGTCTGAGCCTTATTGGCACAATGTACTCATGCATACCTCTAGTTCTGTGGTTTCACTGGCACCTGAGACCTTCCAGAAGAGATTCTTAACACAATGGAGACGGCAACATCTTTCCTAGACAATCGGTTTAACAACACTAATGAGCAGGAATCTGCACTGCTGGACGAATCCAAATAATTTCTCCCAGTCCCATCATTTGGGTTCCCACTCATGAACCACAATTACTTCAGATGCGAGTGGCCAGGGGTGGGGTGCCCATTGCAGAGAATTCCACATTCAGGGAAGATGGTCCTTTCTCACCAGAGGGATAGTGTCCAACGTCCTAGAAATGAGGGCAGCATTTCTAGCCTTAACCTCTTTTGCATCTCAGGTCAGGGGGCAGAGAGTGCTTCTGTGTTTTGGACAACAAGGCTGCAGTCTCGTACCTTCCGAAACAAGGGGGCACCCACAGCAAGACACTTCTGAGGGAAGTGAAACCTGTAATGGTCTGGGCAGATAGGAACCTGGTAGACCTCAGGGCAATATATCTCTCAGGCAGGATGAACTCAGAGGCAAGTGGTCTCTCCATCCCCATGTGTTCGACCAAATCTCCAATCTATGGTAGACCCCACAGGTGGATCTCTTTGCTACGCGGGAGAATTCCAAACTAAGGAGATTCTTCTCTCGCCTCCCACATCCACAAGAGGAGGGAGTAGATGCGCTATCTTGTCCTTGGACCTTCAAGACAGCTTACACCTTTCCTCCCCAGCCACTCATATCGAGGTTTCTCCTCAGACTCCTGAGCGAACTAGTCCAAGTGCTAGCAGTGCTACCTTATTGGCCGAAGAGACCTTGGTTTCCACTAGCCATGCACCTCAGTTTGGATCCCCAGAATTCCCCCCCTTCCCACAGTTGTTGACCCAGGGCATGCTGGCCCATCCAGACCCACAGAAGATGGATCTTCGTGTATGGAGGTTGAAAGGAGAAGGTTTGAATCGTTAGGCTGTTCCCAAGAGGTCATATCCACCCTGTTAAAAGCCAGAAAATGTACAACCAATGCAATATATGTGAGAATTTGGGACAAGTTCTTGCCACAGGAAAAGGGTTTGATCCTATATCTCCTTCCACTGCTGATGTTCTGAGTTTTCTGCAATTGGTACCAATTCGGGGCTCAGCCAGAGTTCCCTTAACCACTTAAGCCCCGGACCATTTGGCTGGCCAAAGACCAGACCACTTTTTGCGATTTGGCACTGCGTCACTTTAACTGACAATTGCGCGGTTGTGCGACGTGGCTCCCAAACAAAATTGATGTCCTTTTTTTCCCACAAATAGAGCTTTCTTTTGCTGGTATTTGATCACCTCTGTGGTTTTTATTTTTTGTGCTATAAACAAAAAAAGAGCATAGATTTTGAAAAAAACACACGTCGGACAATTTTGACACATTTTTGGGACCATTGGCATTAACACTAGGGGTCAGGGGAGGGGTTAATGTGTACCCTATTTTTTGTTCTAACTGAAGGGGGGATGGGACTAAGCAGACTAAGCAGACAGACGATCTGACTATGGGACTATGGACAGACGATCTGACAGTTCCCTGCTCAGAGAACTGGCAACTGTGTGTTTACACACACAGCTGCCGGTTCTCTATGTGCCCCGAGTGATCACGGGAGCCTGGCGGCAATCGAGACCGCCATGCACTCGCATCAGCTCGGGGAGCAAATGCCCTAGTGGCCGTTTATGTTACCGACGTAACATAACGCTGATTTGCGCAGACGAACCATGCTGCCGCAGTGCAACTGCGGTGACTGGTCGGCATGCGGTTAAGGTACAAATGTCCACAATTTCTGCAGCAACTGATACCAGGTGGGCAGAAGACCCTCTAGTGGTTACGTTCCTCAGGGGCATATTGAAGATGGGTCCTCCATCCAGACGTTCCTTTCCAAAGTGGGATCTTCCTCTCATATTGTAAGTCCTATTCACTCATCCGTTTGTGCCGGTTGAAGAGGTCTCAATTTGGAACTTAACTTTAAATACAACTTTTCTGTTGGCTATTACATCTGGCAGGAGGATTTCGGAACTCCACTCTCTGGGCGTGGGGGATGATCACATATCCTTTTCCCCAGAGTAAAACTTCGCCCTCTCCGAGGGTTTACGCCTAAGGTCACCACATCGGCACATCTATCGGAGCCATGGGCGTTACCAGTTTTCATGGACTCAGAATCAAACTCCTGTCAGGAATTAGACATATCCAAAGTCCTCAGGGCCTACTTGAAAGCCACAGCATATTTCAACTCTGAAAGATTATTCATCATGCCATGGGGCAAGAATAGAGGAAATTAAGCTTCTACCGGAACCTTGGCATCCTGGGTTGTCAAGTAAATTCAGAAAGCTTACAGGGAGAAAAACGTGGAACCTCCGGCTCAGGTGAATGCTCATTCAACAAGAGCGGTATCAGCTTCCTGGGCAGTGAGGGTAAATGTTTCTTTGGAAACAGTATGCAGGGCCGCCACTTAGTATTCTCGACACACGTTCCTTAAACATTATCGTGTTGATCCCGGAGCTCTTACGACAGTAGAGTCCAGGAGAAGAGCACTTCCTGCTGCTATGTCTGTATCTGATTAAAAATGTTTTCGTTAAAGCATTAAACCCACCCGTGTGAGCTAGTTATTTTATTCGCAGGTATGCTGCCATGGAGGAAAACAGAAAATTGTATCATACCTAGAGTAATTTTCCTTTCCTAGTGCCAATCCATAGCAGCATAAGCTCCCACCCTTGGTATTCTATATTACAAAGAATGTTGGGGGAGGGGCTATGCCCTTTAATTTATGCTATTCACTAGTCCTGAATGCGAAGTAGAGGCGCAGTTCTCTCATAGGTATGCTGCCATTGATTGGCACCAGGAAAGGAAAATTACGGTAAGTATGATACAATTTTAATTTTTGGAGTTGAAACCAGAAAAGTAGTAGAGGGGAAATCTTCCAATGCTGCTGGGGGAGGGGGGGGGGAGCAGCAAGGGATTTACTCTAACTTCCTGCCTGCTGACCTCCAGGCGTTTACCCGCCATTTGGTAAGCTCCTTTAAGTTGGGGTCTATTCATCTGTCTAAAGGATCCTCAATTGAGACTGAATTATCAATTGGTGAGATGAAATTCTTCGTTATACGAACCACTGCCGCATCTACCTCCGGTGGACTGCCTGGCATTGCAGAATCTTGTTCCAACCATGGATAAAGTTTTCCTAGGCAATTGAGAGCAAAAAACATTATTTTTTTCTTTTCTTTCCTTTTCAATAATGTCTCTGATATCATCCATCAGAGTAAGCATAAATTTCCACTATTGCGACCTAAAAGTCGCACGATTTTGATGTGACTTGAAACAATGCCTGTGTATTCTTGAGGTCTATTGAGCCCAAGTCGCATCAAAGTGGGACCAAAGTAGTGCAGGGACTACTTTGAAGTCACTGCGACTTGAAATTGCACAGATATATATGGTACTCATTGGAAATCATGGAGTATGATTTGTCACGCCACTTTGCAGTCTCAAGTCGCATGACAAGTAGCACTAGTGGAAACCGAACCAAAAGAAGGAAACCTGCTTCTTTAGAAATGGGAAGTACTTTTGAATACTCAGATGTAGTGTCGGCTTTCTCCCAGGCAATAGCTGTCTTTACAGCCTGGGCATAGGGCTGAACTATGAAAAAGTTGAAGTCCGAGCTCTTCTGAGGTATCCTCAAATGGCCCACCATCATCCAGACGTCTAGGAGGGATACTTGCTGCATGGTGAGAGGATTCTCTCGAGGATGAGCCAGGAAGAGTTAAAGTGGAGGGCCACCCTGAACAGGTAAGTGTGCTTATTAAAAGTCAGCAGCTACAGTGTTTGCAGTGTTTGCAGCTGCTGACTTTAAAAATTTTTTTTTTTAAAACCGGCCCTCCTTTTTAACTTCTCTGGAGGAAATTGAGCTAATTGCTGCAATGGAACTGCTGTTGCTCATTCCACTATGCATCCCCTGTCCATCTTTTGAGTAGGGCAGCTTACCTGTTAACCCTCTGACTGGTTGTTGGACGACCGAGGGTCTGATTTTTGTCAAAAGGGCGTGTGCAGGATTTTGTCTAGTTAGTAGAAGTTTGAGATTTGATTTGCGATTTTCAGATCATACAAAACAAATGTCTTTTAAAATACGTTTGGCATAACTACATACAAAGCAGCTTCATTATTACATTTCATCAATTACCACTTCACAAATTTTAATTCTAGATTACGAACAGTAGTTTACAAGACCAAACTCTTCGCTGTCGTTCCTTGATTCCGATCATGCGTGTTTGTACTTTCGACTTTTTTGTGATGGATTTCTGTACTGAACATCCAAAAATCAGATGTTGAGTAAACATCAGACAAAAGTTTTATAGCCTGCACATCCAGCTTTTGTCTGATGTAAAAGTCAAATCGACTGTCGAATGCACCGTACTAACGATCCGAAAATCCGCAAACAGCCCGTCTTCAGACTTTTCCCTTCTGATTTTCATACTGTGTGTACGAGCCTTTAGCTTTCCATTTCTCCCTCCTGTCATCCATTCTCTCTCGCTTTCCTTTCTTTGCGTTCCTCTCTCTCTCTCTCTCTCTCTCTCTCTCTCTCTCTCTTTCTCGATTTCTTCTGACCCCACCACCTTCCCCTCCTTGTAATATTGTACCTTCATTTCTGGTTACTATAGTGAGCGGTGCGCACCTCATGCTGGCTTTTCTGAGTCCCTCAGCGTCTTCCTGCCCGCTCTACACATGCACGGGTGTCAAGAGCCGGCTTGGTGGGCCGGGCTGAGTCAAGGGGCGCATGCGCGGCCATCTTGAATCTGTGCATAAAGCTGTTGTAAGCTCTTTGATGTGCCCTCTTTTAAGTCACAGCAGTTTTTTGGTTCAGTCTTGTTTTATTGAGGTTTTAATAATATGAGATAAAAATACAGTGTATAAAGAAAGTACAGAGGTAGTATGGTTCAGATAACCATATAAAGTACAAATCAAAATTTTTTATGGATAGTTTGATTCTGATGATGAGAGACCAAAGGCACAAGTGATTGTACATCACCATCCTGGGTTATCTAGGAGAAAACAACCCAACCAGGTTGGCTAGATGTCACTACTAAGGATGAGCCGAACACCCCCCTGTTCGGTTCGCACCAGAACCTGCGAACAGACCTAAACTTGTGAACTTTAGAACGGACTCGAACGTTCACAATCTAAAGTGCTAATTTTAAAGGCTAATATGCAAGTTACTGTCCTAAAAAGTGTTTGGGGACCCGAGTCCTGCCCCAGGGGACATGGATCAATGCAAAAAAAAGTTTTAAAAACTTCAGTTTTTTCAGGAGCAATGAGTGTTCTCTGTATTAGCTGACAATTCATTAATTGATCCTTCAGGTCTGGTATGGATATTAAGGGGAACCCGCATCAAATTAAAAAAAAAAATTAAAATTAATTAAAAATTGACCCCTCAAAGCACCATGTCCCCATGTTGATGTGGAGACGGGCCTCATCACCAGGGTTGTGGGGGCCTGCGGGCGGGGGGCTTATCGGAATCTGGAAGCCCCCTTTAACAAGGGGACCCCCAGATCCCAGCCCCCCCCTGTTTGAAATGGTAAGGGGGTACAAAAGTACCCCTACCATTTCACACAGAAAGTGTAAAAATAGTTAAATAAGACAAACACACTTTTGAAAAATTCCTTTATTAAAAATAAAAAAAAATAAAAAAAAGATTCCAGCGGTGGTTCCAGATTCTGATAAGCCCCCCGCCCGCAGACCTCCACAACCACCCCACACCGGCCAGGGTTGTGGGGATGAGGCCCTTTTCCACATCAACATGGGGACATGGTGCTTTGAGGGGTCACAGACCCCCAAAGCATCCTCCCTATGTTGAGGGCATGTGGCCTGGTACGGTTCAGGAGGGGGGGCCTGCCAGGTTGCGTGCTCGGATAAAGGGTCTGGTATGGATATTTAGGGGGATCCCCACGTCAATTTCTTTTTAAAATTTGACACGGGGGTTCCCCTTAATATCCATACCAGACCTGAAGGGCCTGGTAATTGAATTTAGGGGAACCCCCACTCTTTTTTTTTTTTTTTATCAATGAATGAATTGTCGGCTAATACAGAGAACACTCATTGAGTGTTCTCTGTATTACGGCAGCCGACAATGAAAAGTGATTTTAAAAGACTTTTTTTCCTTGCGAAATGACACTTTGTGCAGGGACACTTCTAAGCACAGGAAACATGCGCCCCTTCACAGGCATACTATAGACACCCCCCAGGTACGAAATTTAAAGGAATATTACACTTTTATTGTTTCACTTTAATCATTATTAAAATCACTGCTCCTGAAAAAACGGCCATTTCTAAAACTTTTTTTTGCATTGATCCATGTCCCCTGGGGCAGGACCCAGGTCCCCAAACACTTTTTAGGACAGTATTTTGCATATTAGCCTTTAAAATTAGCACTTTAGATTACTCCCATAGACTTGTATTGTTTGGGAACAGCCCAAATTGTTCACTGTTCGCTGAACAGGCGAACAGGCAATGTTCGAGTCGAACATGAGTTCAACTCAAACTAGAAGCTCATCCCTAGTCACTACCTTCGGGAGACACAGTATTACAATTCCACAGCTCTCTTTTGATCCATAGAGAGCAGTTGCGAAAACTCTGTGTAAAAATTGACTGTACCTTTAACCGCTTCACAACCACACTATAGCTGAATGACGGCTACAGCTCAATCACACATTTCTGGGCACTTCTCGCACTGCTGATCACAGATCAGGGTAAAAAGCCAATCACAGCATCTCTTTCCTGTGTGACCAGCTGTGTCCAGTCACAGCTGATCATAGTGAAAACAGGATTTGCCGGTTAGTGGCATTCCTCTCCTCACGACGACAGCAGGTGAGGAGAGGAGGTACGGTAAGGGTCAATCCACACAAGGGACATCTACACTGATAATCAGTGCAGCCCCCAACATTGCCCATCAGTGCTGCCTGACAGTGCCTATCAGTCTCATCGTCACACATCAGTGAAGGTGAAAAATTACTTAAGCCGCGTACACACGTAGCCGTCTGTCCGACGTACTTAGTCTGGCGGACTTCCCGCCAGACTGTCCGTCGGACTTTCCGAACGGGCTACTTGCCCACACATGGCACTTTTTGAGCGGACTAATACGGCGTACTAAGTCCGCCGTACTATCCGCCCTACTTTTGAAATGAACGGACTCGCCCACACACGCGGAGGAAAGTCCGCTCATTTCGAGCGTGTCTCCGGGTAGGCGGGGCCCGCAAAGGATACGTCGCTGGCCCCGCCGCCTGGTATGGACTTAAAGGGGAACCCCAACGCCGAAAAAAATTGGTGTGGGGGTCCCCCAAGTCCACAACAGACCCTTGTCCGAGCACGCTACCCGGCCGGCCAGGAAAGGAGGGGCGAGCGAGCGCCCCCCCCTCCTGAGCCGTACCAGGCCGCGTGCCCTCAACATGGGGGTTGCCTTGGGGAAGGGGGGCCGTGCGGCCCCCCCACCCCAAAGCACCTTGTCCCCATGTTGATGAGGACAAGGGCCTCTTCCCGACAACCCTGGCCGTTGGTTGTCGGGGTCTGCGGGCGGGGGGCTTTTCGAAATCTGGGAGCCCCCTTTAATAAGGGGGCCCCCGGATACCGGCCCCCCACCCTATGTGAATGAGTATGGGGTACAATGTACCCCTACCCATTCACCTGTAAAATAAAGTACAAAAAAAAACACAACACACAAGATAAAATAATTTATTGCACAGCTCCGGGGGTCTTCCGGGGTCTTCTCGCCGGACTCCTCCGCTATCTTCTTGTAGCTATTTTACTAGCGGAGGAGCCCGGCATTCTTCTTCGTCGCCGCGGCCTCTTCTTCCGACTTCGGGGGTCTTGTTCCCCTCTTCGGTTCTTCTGTCTCCGCCGCCTTCCGTTCTTCTTCTTCTTCTTCTCCTTCTTCTCCTGGAGATGTTGACTGGACGTTCTTTCCGGCCGCAATGCCAGGGACGCGCTGCGCTGCGACTTATATAGGGACAAGGGGCGGTGTCACATGGGTTGATGTCACATGGGTTGGTGTCACATGGTGACCCCGCCCCTTTACGATGTCACAGTCCCGGAGGATGCTGGGACTGTCGCCATGTGACATCAACCCATGTGACACCAACCCATGTGACATCAACCCATGTGACACCGCCCCTTGTCCCTATATAAGTCGCAGCGCAGTGCGTCCCTGGCATTGCGGCCGGAGAGAATGTCGAGTCAACATCTCCAGGAGAAGAAGGAGAAGAAGAAGAAGAAGAAGAAGAACGGAAGGCGGCGGCAGCGGCGGCGACAGAAGACCGGGCCACCGCCTGTAAAAGAGCTATAAGAAGGTGCGGTGGCCCGGCAGAAGAACCAAAGAGGGGGACAAGACCCCCCAAGTCGGAAGAAGAGGCCGCGGCGACGAAGAAGAATGCTGGGCTCCTCCGCTAGTAAAAGAGCTACAAGAAGATAGCGGAGGAGTCCGGCGAGAAGACCCCGGAAGACCCCCGGAGCTGTGAAATAAATTATTTTATCTTGTGTGTTGTGTTTTTTTTTGTACTTTATTTTACAGGTGAATGGGTAGGGGTACATTGTACCCCATACTCATTCACATAGGGTGGGGGGCCGGTACCCAGGGGCCCCCTTATTAAAGGGGGCTCCCGGATTCCGATAAGCCCCCCGCCCGCAGACCCCGACAACCAACGGCCAGGGTTGTCGGGAAGAGGCCCTTGTCCTCATCAACATGGGGACAAGGTGCTTTGGGGTGGGGGGGCCGCGCGGCCCCCCCTTCCCCAAGGCAACCCCCGTGTTGAGGGCACGCGGCCTGGTACGGCTCAGGAGGGGGGGGGCGCTCGCTCGCCCCTCCTTTCCTGGCCGGCCGGGTAGCATGCTCGGACAAGGGTCTGTTGTGGACTTGGGGGGGACCCCCACGCCGATTTTTTTCCGCGTTGGGTTCCCCTTTAAGTCCATACCAGGTGGCGGGGCCAGCGGCGTCTCCTTCGCGGGCCCCGCCTACCTGGAGACCCGCTCAAAATGAGCTGACTTTTCTCCGGGCGGGAAAAGTCCGCTCATTTCAAAAGTATGGCGGACTGGCATACACACGGCCGGATTGTCCGCCGAAATGCGAGTCCGGCGGGAAGATTGGAGTGTAAAACTACATGTTAAGTCCGCCGTACTTTCGGGTCAAAAAAGTATGCCGGAGGATACACACGGGGGGATTGTCCGGCGGACTTGAGTTTGCCGGACTTTTCCACCCGCTTGTTTGATCGTGTGTACGCGGCATTATTGACACAATTTTATAACAGAAACTAAGAAAAAAAAATTTTCCAAAATTTTCAGTCTTTTTACATTTATTTAGTTTAAAACTCATTGGTGATTAAACACCACCAAAAGAAAGCTCTATTTGTTTAACCACTGGAGATCCGCGCTGTAGCCGTCATTGGGACCTGCTTTGCCGGGACGACGTCTATTGACGTCGTCCCGTGCACGAGCGGCCTGCGCGCCCCCTGAGGGGCACGAGCGGCTTACGCTCTGTGATCAGCGAGTCTATGAGAGTCACCTGATCACGGATCGAAGCAAGGAGTCGATCCCGACCCCTTACCACGTGATCAGCTGTCAGCCAATGACAGCTGATCATGTGACACAACAGAGCCGGTAATCGGCTATTTTCCCTCCTCGCGCTGTCACCGATCAGTACCACCCATCAGTGCCCACAGTGCCACCCATCAGTACCCACAGTGCCACCTATCAGTGCCCACAATCTGCCTCAACAACAGTGCTGCACCCCAGTGCCACATATCCGTGCCCATCAGTGTCATCTACCAGTGCCCATCAGTGCCCATCAGTGCCGCCCATCATTGCCACCTATCAGAGCCACCTATCAGTGCCACCTATCAGTGCCCATCAGTCCCATCTATCAGTGGTACCTATCAGTGCCCCTTAGTGCCACCCATCTGTGCCACCCATCCGTGCCACCCATCAGTGCCATCTTATCTGTGCCCATCTTTGCCCATCAGTGCCGCCTTATCTGTGCCCATCAGTACTGCCTTATCTGTGCCTATCGGTGCCACCTTATCTGTGCCTATTAGTGCCGCCTTAACTGTACCTATCAGTGCCCACCAGTGCAGCCTATCAGTGCCCACCAGTGCAGCCTATCAGTACCCACCAGTGCCGCCTCATCAGTGCATTTCAATGAAGAAGAAAAATGACCTGTTTGCAAAATTTTATAACAAACTATGAAGCATGATTATTTTTTTTTATTTTGCATCTTTCTTTGTTTGTTTAGCAAAAAATAAAACTCCCAGCTGTAATTAAATACCACCAAAAAAAAGCTCTATTTGTGGGAAAAAAATGATAAAAATTTAATTTGGGTACAGTGTTGTATGACCGTGCAATTGTCATTCAAAGTGCATCAGCGCTGAAAGCTGAAAATTGGTCTGGGCAGGAGGGGGGTTTAAGTGCCCAGTAAGCAAGTGGTTAAAAAAAAATGATAAAAATGCTGTATGGGTACAGTATTTCATGACCGTGCAATTGTCATTCAAAGTGTGACACCGCTGAAAGTTGAAAATTGGCCTGGGCAGGAAGGGGGTGAAAGTGCCCAGTAGGCAAGTGGTTAAGTCACATCTGTGTTCAGTCTGCCTGGATATAATGACACTATTCCTCATTTTCCAATTTTCGGATTTCATTTTTTATTGGCTGAGGACAGCCAGAAAAATAAATAACTCCAGCCAATGGTATAGGAGGGATGGTGGAAGCTAAAGCAGATGAAGGTGTAGGTGACTTTTAGAAAGCTGCTATCTAAGGATTATTAGAAAGCTGTGAATTGAGACAAAGAAAAGCCGTGACTTCAGACAGAGAACATCAAGCTTACTACAAGCCTCTGTGCACAGCTACTATTAAATGAGATAGCAGAATGCATAAATGAGTACGTTAATGTTTAAATATATGCTTTAAAGTGTATAAAAGGGCCTAGTATGGAATGGGGGGTGGACCCCACATTTTGTTCAGTTTTTTTATATTGCCGGCAATTGCAAACGCGAGTCAATTTAAATATAATTTGACTATTTTTTTTCTTTAGAAATGTAATTTATGCGGCAGAAGGTTCTACACATACTACAGATGCGCCACTTTACAGGCAGACTAAGAGGACCCCCAGGCACGATTGTTTTAAAAAAGAGACATGTACCCCAGGGCAGTTCCCAGGCCCCCATAACCCTTTTATGGCCAATAACTTGCATATAAGCCTTCAAAATGGGGACTTTTGGTTTTTGATGTTCGGGTCCCATAGACTTCAATGGAGTTTGCGGTTCAGGGACCAATTTTTTCCCTGTTGCGGAGTCCTGGTGTTTGGCCTATCTCTACTAGCAATGAAGAAAATTAGGCGGCAAGAGGTGCCTGCTTCCAGGCAACCAATAAAGCCAAAAGAGTACATATATGTATGCATACCGGCAAGATCCTGTATAAAATCATTTGCCTGTGTGCACGAGTCATGAAAGCAGCCAGAGAGAGAGGTCAGGGTTATTGTCCAAATTCTGGGCACGGGTGCACATTAATGGGGTTATTTAACCACTTACAGAATTGAAAATTTTCCCCCTTAATGACCGGGCCATTTTTTTTGATATGGCACTGTGTCACTTTCACTGACAATTGCACGGTGGTACGACTCTGTTCCCAAACAAAATTGATGTCCTCTTTTCCCCACAAATAGAGCTTTCTCTTGGAGGTATTTGATCACCTCTGCGTTTTTTTTTTTTTGCCCTATAAACAAAAAAGCCAAAATTTTGAAAAAAAAAACAATATTTTTTTTACTTTTTGCTATAATAAATATCCAAAAAAAGAGAATGTCTTCATCAGTTTAGGCCAATATGAATTATTCTACATATTTTTGGTTAAAAAACACAACAAGCGTATATTGATTGGTTTGCGCAAAAGTTATAGTGTCTACAAAATAGGGGATAGATTTATGGCATTTTTTTTTACTAGTAATGGCGGCGATCTGCGATTTTTAGCGGGACTGCAACATTACAGTGGAAAGATCGGACACTTTTGACACTTTTTTGGGACCATTGATATTTATACAGCTATCCTTGCTATAAAAATGCACTGATTACTTAGTAAATATCACTGACAGATACCACTAGGGGGTGATCAAGGGGTTAAATGTGTTCCTTGGGAGGGGATAGGACTGGATCTGTTTACATTGACAGATCCCTGTTCTGGCTCTCTTTCCCGTGATCACGGGTGACCGGCGGACATTGAGGCCTTCGGCCACGTGCATCGGGTCCCCCACCGTGCAGCGGGTGCGTGCGTGCCTGCTATGGCTGATGTACAACTATTCTTACGGTTCTTACAATCTTATTTAACCTTATATGTCAATTTTAGTATTTCATGGAGTACTTGTTTTACTCAGATTCAGGCCTTGGTGTGGCTAATATTCTGCCCCCAGTCGCCGGGGGAGACATTTGGGATGCTTGGGCTTTTTTGTAGGCGCTGCGGCACGGTCGGTAAGACTTCTCAACGTTGTTGTGTGTATTTCTTTGCCCATTTTTTCTCTGTTTTGTGATTTTTTACATATATATTGGTAGGTTACCACTAATTCTTACTATGTATTTTATAGATGGTTGTATTTCCTGAAGAAGCTGTAAAAGCGAAACTAGTCGAAATACCTCACCGTATCTATTAGCCATTGATTTTGTACATGTGTTTTATGCTTAAATCAATTTTTTAATAAACATTGAAAGACTTTTTTTTTTTTAATATACTGTTGTCCATTATATTGGCTTTATCCTTTTGTGTACTGTGATAGTCTGCTTGCTCTCCCCCTTTTTTTTTGATGTTCCTCTGGCTGGGAATCAGAGTGATCATCCTCTATTCTACATAATTCGGATGATGGTATACTACACTTAAAGAGCACAATCTATGTCTGTTAATTCTGGCCATCGTTACTACTGATGTACAACTATGGCTATTCGTGGGAAGGAGCCGACCTGCCCCAGTATAATGACATTGGCTGATCGGCAAGTGATTAATAGATCTGTGCAAAGAGCAGGGATGCTCAATGCTCAGCAGGCGTTAGTACATTTTAACCTGCTCAAAAAATGAGGGCAGATTATGAACTATAACTTATAAAATAAAGAAGGACTCAAACAGCCATGTGCTTAAGGCTGGGTTCACACCGCTGCGGCTGGGAGACCCGGATGTGATTCGCACCGCACTGCAGTGCAAATCACATCCAATCTCTGTGCGATGCGAGTTCAGCCATACAGATAGTATGGCTGAATTCGCATCGCACCCGCTCCAAACTCGCACAGGACCCTTTTTTTGGTCCGCAGCAGAATCGGATCGCATGGGTGTTCACACCATGCGATCCGATTCCTGTCCAAGTTTGAAGATCGCACTGCGATATGCGAACTGATCTGGGGGTGTCATTAAGGTTTCACTGACACTCCCAGCAGTCTGCATAGGGCAGTGTGAACTGCCGGCGGGAGGCATGCGATGCGGGAACCCGCCGCGGATTCGCGGCGTTCCCGCATCGCTTCAGTGTGAACCCAGCCTTAAAAGGTAGGAATCGTTTATTGTCAGTAAATACATATTTTGAGATATTATTGCAGTTTTCACATTGAAGTCATTTCTTTGGTGACATTTTATTTAGCCATGCGTTCATTATTGTTTTAAACAACTGAACAGAGGGAGTGCCTACTCTAGGCGGGTCATCTCTGCCCTGCACATAGGAGTACCTTTCATGCAGAACTTGCTCATTAATGCCAGGGATCAGGTGGACACTGCAGTCACATGAAAAATCTAACACTTATGCCCCATACACACTATCAGTTTTTCTGCTGATCTTTTCCTTCGGGTTTACCAAAACCATGTAGTGCGAGGGCTTGCCTGATTGCATAAAAACTGAAACTCCAAAGTTTTGACCTCATATTATATGGTTTTGGTAAATCTGAAGGAAAAACTCAGCAGAAAAACTGATAGTGTGTAGGGGGCTTTAGGCAGTTCCCTGACTTAGGAATGAGCTTTCGAATTATGTGCAGTAAAAGTACAGAGTTCCTCTGAAAATGGGGTGTCCTGTATTACCTGTTACCTCACTTCCAGTAACAGGATTGGATCCTGCCGAGTACTTAGTGTGGATCTCATGCATGGACTTGTTAACTTTCTTCCTGTACCCATGTGACCAGGTCATAAATCTCTGGATTCAATTCCTATTCCTTGGGTTACCATTGTGAATGTGTCTTTTGAACTTATGTGAATTTACTTGTGATGGGATTTATCATTTTTTTTTAAATCAGAAAAGTTTATTGAGTAACAACAAAACATTTGAGTACAACTTGCAGCTTACATCTCAAATTCAAATCTTTGGCACCGTGTACAAACTTGTTCATCCTTACAAAAGGAATATACAGACAATTATTTCACCTCTTCACATGCCTCAGCGCCCCAGCCTCCACAGCAATTAATGCATTAAATTTCACCTGTCCCCTGATTCACCCATACAGAGTCATGTATTTTCAGTGGATGTCTAACAGTCACTGCCCCTCTCATTCTAATTTCACTCCCCTAGCCCTTATCTCAGCATTCTGTCCAGAACTAAGTCAACCGGTGAAAGGCCAGGAGTATCCAACCAAAACACCCAGAGTTTCTCAAATTTTTCCGGACGCCCTCTATGTTAAAAAATGTACTTTTCCATCCTAAGAGTATCCCCCATTTGGGCGATCCATTCCCCCAGTGTAGGGGGCACGGGCGCCTTCCAGTGCCGGAGAATCATCTTCCGTGCTTGGAACAGGGCCCTGGCCACGGCCTGTCCACTATTGTTCCCCATGGAAACGTCATCCAGGATCCCAAGGAGACATGGTTTTGGGTCTGAGGGTATGGTAATCTGAAACACCCCTGTCCAGAATAGGTGTAGTTTGGGGCATCTCCACAGCAGGTGTATCAAATCCCTGTGATCCCTCGCTCACCTGGGGCAGTCTGGGTCCTGTCGCACCCCCATCCTAAACAGCCTATCCAGCGTGTAGTGAACTCTGAGCACAATATATAGTTGAGATAGCCGCTGGGCCACATTTGGATTTATCATTACTTACTCCCTATTCACTAGAACAGTGATTCTCAACCAGAGTTCCGTGGAACCCTAGGGTTCCTCCAGAGGTTGCTAGGGGTTCCTTCAGGATTGGGCAATTTCTGCCTCTCAGATAAGTTCCCACTGACACCATTGATCTTTTTAGCTATCCGTAAGGAGGTAATTCTTCCCAATTACCACAAGTGTAAGGACCATCAGTGACCATCACACGATTGTATCATGAGCTGTAGATTTCTAATTTTTAGCAGGGGTTCTCCGAGACTGGAGAACTATTTCGAGGGTTCCTCTGTGTTGAAAAGGTTGAGAAAGGCTGCGCTAGAATGTAGAAGAAGCTGATTAGTTAATCATACAAGCACTTTTGATCTTATGGTTGATAAACAATGTTCCTTGGCCCATGACAGTTGCATACACAGGTTTTCCTTTGAAATTCCTCAGATCCTTTTTTTGCATTGTTTTTAGGCAAAGTTGCATCCCTTAACAACCCTGTACATAGGTAAACAAATTAGCCTTTGAAATGCTATTTGCCATAAACAAGTACCCTATTACCCTAAATACTTCAGACCCTTCATGTTTATTTACCATCTTAATTAGGCAACTCACATTTTATAGCCTTTGTAGATTTGTCAACAAGTTGGCCTACATTTAGAAAACAAGGAATTTGCATTTTGACTAGAATTAGCAGAGTAAAGAGACTGCCATTTCTATCAGTAAATGGAGGCCTGGTACCAATTTGCTGTCTTGTCTATGCACTTTATATATATATATATATATATATATATATATATATATATAATATATATATATATATATATATATATATATATATATATATACAGTGAGGGGGAAAAGTATTTGATCCCCTGCTGATTTTTGTACGTTTGCCCACCGACAAAGAAATGACCCGTCTATAATTTTAATGGTAGGTTTATTTTAACAGCGAGAGACAGAATAATAACAAAAACATCCAGAAAAACGCATTTCAAAAAAGTTCACAAAACATGACTTAGTAATTGGTGGCAAAATCCTTGTTGGCAATCACAGAGATCAGACATTTCTTGTAGTTGGCCACCAGATTTGCACAAATCTCAGGAGGGATTTTGTCCCAGTCCTCTTTGCAAATCCTTTCCAAGTCATTAAGGTTTCAAGGCTGATGTTTGGTAACTCGAACCTCCAGCTCCCTCCACATATTTTCTATGGGATTAAGGTCTGGGGAATGGGTTTCTTCTTGAGCCACTGGGCGGAAGAAACCACGCATTCATCTAAAGCTCGCCATTTCCTAAATGAATTGCAGGACAATTTCATGGGTCAGTTGGTAAATGCACTAACAAGAAACAAAACATTATTAGACCTACTGATTACTGACAATACAGACCTGATCACAGATGTGGAAATAAGGGGCAAAGTAGGAAACATCGATCACAGGTCAATTCGTTTTAGTATAAATCACACAAATAGGAAACATAAGGGGAATACAAAGACACTGGCGGCCTGTGACTGAGGTGAGGAGAGGCAGAATGGGAAGATGCCTAGGTAAACAAGGCATTTCCCTGCTCTGCCTAGCAACATGACAGGGATCTACTGCTCCATCTGCTGTCATCGGGAGCAGTGATTGGGAGCAGTGTCTGTTATGTTGTAGTGAGCCCATCCTCCACACAGTTAGAACGCACTTAGGGAACACACTTAACCCCTTGATCGCCCCCTAGTGTTTAACACCTTCCCTGCCAGTGACATTTATACAGTAATCAATGGCTATTTTAAAGTGGTGTTGCCACCAAAAAATAAAAAAGTGTTTAAAATTCTTAAAAAGAAGAAATAATAATTGGAAAAAAATGTTTTTCCTCACCTCTAAATACCTTCCTAGTCTGCCTTCTTCCTTGCCCGGGCTGGTGATATCACTTCCCCTCGTGCCACACAGTCATCTGGGACCTGTCACGTGTCCCAGATGACTGTGCGGCGTATAGCAGCGCCCTGCGCTGCCCGCGCATGCGCAGTGGGTGCCCGGCTGTGAAGCCACAGCTGGGTGCCCACAGTACGAATGACGGTGCCACGAGCAGAGCGGGGAACAAGTGAGGCTTCGTTCCCCCGCATCGCTGGACCCTGGGACAGGTAAGTGTCCAATTATTAAAAGTCAGCAGCTGCAGTATTTGTAGCTGCTGACTTTTAATTATTTTTTAAGGGGCACCCCACTTTAAGCTCTGATCGCTGTATAAATGTCAGTGGTCCCAAAATAGTGTCAAAAGTGTCCGATCTGTCTGCCGCATTGTCTCAGTCATTATAAAAATTGCAGATCGCTGCCATTACTAGTAAAAAATAAAATAATAAAAATGCCATAAATCTAGCCCTATTGTGTAGACACTATACCTTTGAATTAATGAATGAATGAAATACTTGTATAGCGCACAATGCGAACTGAATCGCCTTTTGCGCAAACCAATCAATATACAGTTATTGCTTTTTTTTTTTTACCAAAAATATGTAGAAGAATACAGATCAGCCTAAACTGTGGAAGAAATTAGTTTTTTTTATATATTTTTGAGGAATATTTATTATAGCAAAAAGTAAAAAATATTGCTTTTTTTCCAAAATTTTGTTGTTTCTTTGTTTATAGCGCAAAAAAGAAAAAACGCAGAGGTGATCAAACACCACCAAAAGAAAGCTCTATTTGTGGGGAAAAAAATACATCAATTTTGTTTGGGTACAACATTGCATGACTGCGCAATTGTCAACTAAATCAACGCCGTGCCGAATTGCAAAAAATGCTCTGTTCAGGAAGGAGGTAAATCCTTCCGGGGCGGAAGTGGTTAAGAAACTCAGTCAAATAATTTCCAGACCATTGTTCCTAATTTTTACTGACAGTTTACTGACTGGAATGGTACCAGTAGATTGGAGAAAACCCAAAGTAGCACCAATATTTAAAAAAGGGCCAAGATACATCCCTGGGAATTACAGACCAGTTAGCCTAACATCAATAGTATGCAAGCTTTTGGAGGGGATGATAAGGGACTATATACAAGATTTTAGTAATGAAAACGTTAGCATTAGTAGTACTCAGCATGGATTCATGAAGAATCGTTCTTGCCAAACCAACCTATTAACCTTCTATGAGGAGGTGAGCTGCCATCTAGCTAAAGGAAGGTCTGTAGACATGGTGTATCTGGATTTGGCATTTGATACAGTTACCCATAAACTTTTACTGTACAAAGGTCTGTCGGCATGGACCGTAAGGTGAGTACATGGATTGAAAGCTGGCTACAGGGGCGAGTTCAGAGAGTGGTGATAAATGGGGAGTACTCGGAATGGTCTGATGTGGAAAGCGGGGTCCCAGGGTTCTGTCCTGGGACCAATCCTATTTAAAGTGGAGTTCCACCCTATTTTACAAGTTCTTAAAGGAATGACCACCACTTGTTATTGAATAATTATTTTTTATTTTTTTTATTTTTACTTAACTTATGTGAAGTACTGGGTGTACTTCCTTCCTACCTCGGCCGCGGCCCATGGCGTAATTTCCCCCTTCACCCCGCTGCCTTCTGGGAACTGTGTGTGTCCCAGAAGACAACGGGCCATTCAGAAAGTGCTGTGCAACTCGCGCATATGCAGTAGGAAACCAGCGATGAAGCCTGCAGGCTCCACTGCCAGTTTCCCTTAGTTACAATGGCGGTGCATGCACCCGAGCCGATGGACAGATCGGCCTCGGGGTGGAGGGCGACATTGCGGGGGTCCCTGGACAGGTAAGTGTCCTTGTTAAAAGTCAGCAGCTACAGTGTTTGTAGCTGCTGGCTTTAAAAAAAAATAAAAAATTGGGCTGGAACAACGCTTTAAATTATTCATAAATGACCTGAAGGATGGGATAAACAGCTCAATCTCAGTATTTGTGGGCGATACTAAGTTAAGCAGGGCAATAATTTCTCCATAGGATGTGGAAACCTTGCAGGAAGTTCCACAAATTAATGGGGTGGACAACTACATGGCAAATGAAGTTTAATGTAGAAAAATTTAAAATAATGCAATCTACTCTATTAGGGGGAGAACCTCTGGGGGAGAACCTCTGGGGGAATCTAGGATGGAAAAGGACCTGGGGGTCCTAGTAGATGATAGACTCAGCAATGGCATGCAATGCCAAGCTGCTGCAAGCAAAGCCAACAGAATATTGGCATGCATTAAAAAGGGGATTAACTCCAAAGATAAAACGATAATTCTCCCACTCTACAAGACTCTGATCCGGCCGCATCGAGAGTTGCTGTCCAGTTCTGGGCACCAGTCCTCAGGGAGGATGTACTGGAACTGGAGAGAGTCAAAGGGCAACAAAGCTAATATGGACTGGATGACATTAGTTATGAGGAAAGATTGCTAACACTGAACTTCTCTGGAGAAGAGATGCTTGAGAGGGGATATGATTTCAGTGTACAAATACAGTACTGGTGACCCCACAATAGGGATACTTTTTTGTGAAAGGGAATTTAAAAAGACAAGGCCATTTACTAAAATTAGAATAGAAGTGGTTTAAACTAAACTGCATAGAGGGTTCTTCACTGTAAGAGTGGTAAGGATGTGGAATTCTCTTCCACAGGTAGTGGTTCCAGCGGGGAGCATTGATAATTAAAAAAAAAATATTAGATAGACACCTGAATGACCACAACATACAGGGATATACATTGAAATACTGACATAAAAGCATATACACAGGCTGGACTTGTGTCTTTTTTCAACCTCACCAACTATGTAACATCCAGTCTGATCTACGTCAAACGATCTGAAAGCTTTTCTTTCACCCTCACCAACTATGTAACTCCTTTGTTGTCTTGGCTGTGTGTTTTGGATCATCATCTCTTTGATGCAGTGAAGTTGTCTTGTCGCCTTAGCAGAAAACACCCCCAAAGCATAATTTCCTGACAGACTCCATGGCAGCAACGTGTGGGTTAAGTCCCGCCTCCACTACCCTATAGGACACTACTCCCATAAATCTTTGCTCCCTGCCCATGGCCGTGTTCTTTTTTTGTCCTCCTCCGTAGGACCCATTACGGTCTTTCTACCTGAAGATTGCTCCCACACGGTTCCATTGTTGGTTTGGCCGAATAGCGACTGTGGATGGAATTGTCGCATGACTCCGTTAAGCCCTAGCTACTAGCGGGGTATGGAGTGGGCATTGGATATAAGTGCTGGAGGAAGCCAGGAACCTAGCCACTGGCAGGCAGGCTGCGCATTCGGTCGGATAGCCCAGCTAAATAGCAGGTGACCTATTTTGCCCTGAGAAGTCCGGTATGTATTGTTCTTACCTTCGGCCTGGAGACGATCGTGTGGGAGCGGTAAGATTGTTCCTCTTTTTCATGGCAGCAGTTTGTGTTTGTTCCTTGCTTTTCCTTCATTTACGTTCGTTTTTTGTGTTTCCATGTATGTGGGTATAGGCATGGTGGCTGGATTAGCCTGCGTTCCAGCCGCCGCTCACTTCCTGGGGTTTTCGTTAGATACGTTCGTTCTGCGCATGCGCGAGTACGGCACAGGAACGAGGCTTGGTTCGCGCATGCGCGATAGCGGAAAAATGACGCTATTCGCGCATGCGCAGTAGCGGCGCACAGGACACAGTGATGACGTCACTAAGGTGCCCTATTCAAACATAGGAAATAGCCTGCAAGCTTTGAGAATGCTTGCAGGCTATTACGTGACTTCCCCTTGTCCAGGATTTCTTCTGTGGAGGTAGGTGGCCTTCTGGGAAGAGGGGGGTGGGCGTGTGTGTGTATGGTGCTCTCAGCCTTACTTATATATCTTTGCAGCAATTATGGAAACCCCTAGAGATATGGACTCACCTCCGCCTGTATGTGGCCAGCCCTCTCATAATAGGTACTGTCTGGGGGAGAAGTGGGGGGGAGGGGTCCGGTATTAGTCAGTCTGTTATCTTTCCTTATCCGTATGTCTCTTCTATCTCTGTCTTAGCCCATCTAGATCAGAACAGCAACGCAGCTCAACGCATAGAGGAAGCGATTCTTCTAAGTCTTACCACCGGCATTCATATTGTAAGTCTAAACATCACGGCTCACCCTCAAGATCCGGGCGCCGTAGCGAGGATCGATCACGCTCCTCCAGGGCTCATTCCAGCCGTTCAGTTATTAATACTTGCTGGGGATGCAGATCGCAAGTTCCTACTGGGAAATCCCTGTGTGACCTCTGCTTTTCCAAAGCCTCTAGTGAGAGAGGGGGTACGGACCAGCAACTAAGATCCCTTGTGGAAAAAGTGGTGAAAGAATCCCTCAAGGGGATCGGGGCCAGTCAGACCCCTGTGCCTCAGTCAGAATCACCTCAGTCACCAGTCAGGGAGTCGCATGCTCAAAAGCTCTGGGAGTCCTCTCTAACAAGCCACCCTTTAGCTGCTGCATCAGACAGTGAATCTGAGGAAGATAGTCCCTGTGTGGGGTTTGACTTTGCCTTACTCTCCCCCTTGGTGAAGGCTATCAGAGAGGCTTTTGAACTGGGAAGATGAGGTGGCTAATCCTTCCAAACAAAGGAAGTATTTTAAGCAACTTAAAAGGGAGCGTCTTAACTTTCCATTCCTGTCTGAACTTGGTGAGGTCATCATGGATGAATGGAGTAAAGTTGTTAAAAAGAATAGTATGCTTTCAAAAGTCCTAAGGTTATATCCCTTTAAGGAGGATGAGGTCAAGTATCTGGATTCAGCTCCACTCGTGGATGCAGCGGTGATGAGACTAGTAAAACATGTGACCCTTCCATTGGAAGATACAGTTTCATTTAAGGATGCCTTAGATAAGCGGATTGATTCAGATTTAAAGAGAGTCTACCTCACTGCTGGTATGGCATGCAAGCCAGCATTGGCTTTAGCGGCAATGTCCAAGGCCATGGAAGTCTGGACGGATAGTGTGGATGATACCCTCAGAAACATTTCGGATGAAGTCGCAAAAAACTCTCCTATCCAGGAGTTACGGCTTGCATCAGCTTTTCTGGGGGAGGCTTCGATTGACATCATCCGCCTAGTGTCTCGGGTTATGCTTTCAGCTGTAACCGCCAAACGGGCTCTTTGGCTCCGTCCCTAGCTGGCTGATCCAGCGTCTAAACAGGTGTGGTGCCGTATCCCTTTCGAGGGTTCTTCCCTTTTTGGGAATAAATTGGATAATGCCATAACCCGGGCCACTGGTGGGAAGTCGGGGTTTCTTCCTCAGGATAGACGTTTAAAAAGCCAGAGGAGATTTTTTCCTAAAAAGCAATATCAAGAGCAGGCCAGGGAGGCCCGTAGCTATAGACCGGGTCGGGAATATTCCAGGTCATGGAAGTCAAGGCAGTCCTCCTTTAAGAAATCCGCCAAGAGCAGTGCGACAGGAGAGAGGGAACCAACCAAATCTTTTTGAGATTGGGCCCGTTCAGATAGGCCAGGTGGGGGCTCGTCTTCTACATTTTCGGCATGTCTGGGCGGCCTCAATCCAGGACTTCTGGACCGTCAGAACGGTCTCTTCGGGCCATTCTTGGACCTTCAGCAGGTCCCCAAGACTAAAGTATGTTCCCACCTCCCTTCCGGCCTCAGAAGAAAAAAGGCAGATCCTGTTGGCCTACATGAAATCTTTATTGGCTCAAGGCGCTGCCATTCCCGTGCCAGACAATCAACGAGGGAGAGGAATTTATTCTCCTCTTTTTATGGTCCAAAAGAAAAACGGTTCTTGGAGGCCAGTCATAGACCTTACACATCTGAATCGTTTTATCAAAAAGGAAAGGTTCAAGATGGAAACCTTGTCAACAATACAACAGTCAGTCCAGTCAGGCGACTGGATGATTTCAATAGACCTAAAGGACGCTTACTTTCATGTCCCTGTGGCAGAAGATTTTCAGCAGTTTCTGCGATTTTCAGTAGGAAAACTACATCTTCAGTTCGTATGTCTCCCGTTCGGGCTTTCAACGTCCCCCCGAGTCTTTTCAAAGGTGTTGTTGGCCGTAGTGGCTCTATTGAGAACCAAGGGAATTCCTCTTCACCACTATTTGGATGATCTTCTGCTGCTAGCCCAGGACAGAGACCATCTGTTTTTGCACAAGGATCAGGTTATCTCCACTCTTCAAGAATTCGGTTGGATCCTGAATCTAGAAAAGAGTCAGTTAATTCCTTCTCAGTCTCTTGTATTCCTAGGTGCACTCTTCAACACAGTGTAGCGGTAATTCGGGACAGAATTCGTCCGGCCCTCTCAGCCTCCCATCTCCCAGCTCTTCAGTGCCTGAGAATTATTGGCACTATGGTGGCCACGATTCTGATGGTGAAGTGGGCCCAATGGAAGATGAGACCGTTCCAAAAAGGGTTTCTTCACCAATGGCTAGGCGACAAGACTCAACTTATCCGGATCACATCTTCAATGAGAATCTCTCTGCCCTGGTGGCTTCAGAAGGAGAATCTATTCAATTGTCATTCCATTCTCCCCATCTCATGGATAACAATAACTTTGGATGCCAGCAACAGGGGCTGGGGCGCCCACTGTTTGACGGAAGTAGCACAAGGCACCTGGGACTTCCCTTCCAGGGGGATGGTGTAGAATATTCTAGAATTAAGGGCAGCCTTCCGGGCGCTCCTAGCCTTTCGTCATCTGATCTCAGGAACCTCGGTTCTACTCAGACTAGACAACACAACAGCAGTGGCATATATAAGGAGACAAGGAGGTACTCGGAGTCTGTCCCTTCTTCAGGAGGTAGAGCCAATCATGTCTTGGGCTCAGAAGAACCTGGTCAGCATTACAGCAACTTATGTTCCAGGAACGCAGAACGTCCAAGCGGACTTCCTGTCTCGAGTCAGTCTGGACAACAACGAATGGTCCCTTCACAAAGAAGTTTTCAGGTGGATTCTAACGTTGTGGTTCTCCCCAGAGGTCGACCTATTTGCCTCCCCTTGCAACAAGAAACTGGCACGGTATTATTCCAGGTTTGGGGATCCTCAGGCTTACGGAGTGGATGCACTGACGGATCGATGGTGGTTCAACAAAGCTTACGCCTTTCCTCCGACTCCTATTATTCTACAGTCCCTGCGGAGACTCAAATCAAAAGCAGTAGAGGTGATAGCTGTAATACCTTATTGGCCCAACAGGCCATGGTTTCCGCTTCTAAAGCTCCTCAGTGTCAGAGATCTGATTCCCTTACCTCTCAGACCCGATCTTCTATCCCAGGACTCGAAGCTCCATCCCTGTCCGGCCCATCTATGTCTGAGGGTCTGGTTTTTGAGAGGGGAAGGTTAGAGGCTCTGGGTTGTCCCAAGGAGGCCATTCCTACTCTCATGAGTGCAAGGAGGAAAAGTACCAACCAGGTGTATGAGAGGATTTGGTCTAGATTCACAAGTCACTTGTCTTCCATGTCTTGCTCTCATGGTAATCTGACGGTTCAGGATGTTTTGGGTTTCTTACAGTCCGGACTAGACATTCCCCTATCTGTCAGCGCTCTTCGTGTACAAGTCTCGGCAATTTCGGCCTTTTCTGGAGTATCCTGTGCTAAACATCCATTGGTTCAGCAATTCTTTAAAGGAGCAATTAGACTTAGACCACAGAGGAAGCCTAGATTCCCCAAGTGGGATTTACCGCTGGTTCTTGACTTCTTTTCACAACTGGACAGAACACTTTCAGTCAAAGAATTATCCCTAATGACATCTTTTTTGGTAGCCATATCTTCAGCAAAGAGAGTCTCTGAGATTCAGTCTTTAGGATCAAAGGAACCTTACCTCACATTTTTCCCTGACAGAGTGGTCCTAGTGCCAATGCTGGGGTCGAATCCAAAGGTTACCTCAGTCTTCCACGAAAATCAGGATATTACTCTTCCTACCTTTAATTCTGCTGGGAGTCAGGATCTTCATCCTCTCGACATGGGAGTTATTCTGAAACGATACTTGGAGGCAACAGCTTCTTTCCGGCAATCGGATTATCTTTTTGTTCTTTTTCACGGTAAAAACAAAGGCCTTAGGGCTTCGTTCAGATCCATCTCCACGTGGGTGGTTCAGGCGATCCAGTGGGCTTATAAAGAGAAGGGCTTGGCTCCTCCTGAGGGGGTTACAGCACATTCCACGAGAAGTCTCTCTACTTCTTGGGCAGATTCACGTCATGTGGCTCCTGAGGTTATCTGCAAAGCTGCCTCTTGGTCATCCATTCATACATTTATGGCTCACTATTGTGTCGAACCTGCCATCTTCCGTTGATTTTGGTTTAAAGGTGCTGTCGGTTGACAGTGTTAGATAAATTTTTGTTCAGCATTTTTTGCCCACCCGAGTGTGTTTGGCGAGTTATTTCCCACACATTGCTGCCATGGAGTCTGTCAGGAAAACGGAAAATTCCTATCAAAATACTTACCGTAATTTTCCTTCCTGATGGACTCCATGGCAGCAGGAGTTCCCTCCCAAAATGGCTGGAGTAGGCTAGTTACCGAACATGGCCATGGACAGGGAGCAAAGATTTATGGGAGTAGTGTCCTATAGGGTAGTGGAGGCGGGACTTAACCCACACGTTGCTGCCATGGAGTCCATCAGGAAAGGAAAATTACGGTAAGTATTTTGATAGGAATTTTCCGTTGTTTCAACCTCCATGTTTGATGGTGGGGGTGGTGTTCTTGGGGTCATAGGCAGCATTCCTCTTCCACACATGGCGAGTTGAGTTGATGCTAAAGAGCTCGATTTTTGGTCTCATCTGACCACAACACTTTCACCCAGTTCTCCTCTGAATCATTTAGATGTTCATTAGTAAACTTCAGATGGGCCTGTACATGCTTTCTTGAGCAGGGAGACCTTGCAGGCGCTGCAGGATTTCAGTCCTTCACAGTGTAGTGTGTTGCCAATTGTTTTCTTGGTGACTATGGTCCCAGCTACCTTGAGATTAGGGATGAGCCGAACACCCCCCGGTTCGGTTCGCACCAGAACTTTCGAACGGACCCCAAATTCGAACGAACTTTAGAACCCCATTGAAGTCTATGGGACTCGAACGTTCGAAATTAAAAGTGCTAATTTTAACGGCTAATATGCAAGATACTGTCCTAAAAAGGGTTTGGGGACCTGGCTCCTGCCCCAGGGGACATGGGTCAATGCCTAAAATGTTTTTAAAAATGGCAGTTTTGGCGGGAGCACTGATTTTAACCACTTCCCGACCAGCGCACGACGATGTACGTCGACAGCATGGCACAGGCAGGCATATTGGCGTACATGTACGTCCAATATTCGTTGCCGCCGTGCCATCGGGAGCGCGCCACTGGCGGCGCGCTCCCGCGCTGGTCGGGACCCCCGTGAGTCCGGTCGCGGGACCCGCGGACTCGATCGCCGCGGGCATCCCCGCGATCGTCTCACGGAGCGGCCGAATGGAGGAAATGCTGTATAAACAACATTTTCCCATTCTGCCTAGCAACTAGTGACGCTGATCTCTGCTCCATGTGATTGGAGCAGAGATCAGTGTACACTAAATGAAAGCCCAACCCCCCCACAGTTAGTAACACACCCCTAGGAACACTTAACCCCTACACTGCCACCCACTGGTTAACCCTTTCACTGCCAGTGTCATTTACACAGGAATCACTGCATTTATATAGCAGTGATTACTGTATAAATGACAATGGTCCCAAAAATGTGTCAAAAATGTCCGATGGGTCCCCGACAATGTCGCAGTCACAATAAAAATCGCAGATCGCCGCCATTACTAGTAAAAAAAAAAATAATAAAAAATTATTAATAAAAATGCTATAAAACTATCCCTATTTTGTAAACGCTATAACTTTTGCGCAAACCAATCAATAATCGCTTGTGGCAATTTTTTTTACCAAAAATATGTAGAAGAAAACGTATCGGCCTAAATTGAGGGAAAAAAATGTTTTTTTATATATTTTTGGGGGATATTTATTATAACAAAAAGTAAAAAATAATGCGTTTTTTTCAAAATTGTCGCTCTATTTTTGTTTATAGCGCAAAAAATAAAAACCGCAGGGGTGATCAAATACCACCAAAAGAAAGCTCTATTTGTGGGAACAAAAGGACGTCAATTTTGTTTGGGAGCCATGTCGCACGACCGCGCAATTGTCAGTTAAAGCGACGCAGTGCCGAATCGCAAAAAGTGGTCTGGTCTTTGACCAGCAAATTGGTCCGGTCTGAAAGTGGTTAATGATGATTAAAGTGAAAAAAAAAAAAGTATTCCTTTAAATATGGTGCCTGGGGGGTGTCTGTAGTATGCCTGTGAAGTGCCACGTGTTTCCCGTGTTTAGAACAGTCCCTGCACAAAATGACATTAAACGGAAATAACATCATTGTAAACTGCTTGCGGTTTTAATGTTATATCTGGTTCCTGCAATATGGTTGAAAACCATTGAGAAAAATGGCATGGGTAGCCCTTCCTGCCTATTACCAGCCCCTTTGGGTCTTGTACGCATATCAAGGGGAACCCTGTACCCATATTAAAAAAAGGAAATGCGTGTGGCCCCCAGGCCCTATATACTCAGAACAGCAGTATACAGGCGGTGCAAACAAGACAGGGACTGTGTAGATTTGTTGTGTTAAGTTGAATCTGTTTGTAATTTTCAACTGGTACATTTTTAAAGTGTAGCTCCAGTCAAAAAAACTATTTTTAAGCTTTTTGGAAAACATAGGGAAGGGTTATCACCCCTGTATAATTTGTTTTGTCGTACATCTTTTTTCATCTCACTTGCTGTTGTCTCCTTCCGTTTGCAAGTAGGAGATGTTTGTAAGTTGGATGTTTGAAAGTAGGGGCCTGCCCTATATGCTCTGCAGAAATGGCGGAACAAGGTGTTGGTTTTGCCACAACATTGTAAGCCCTCAAAGTGACTCTTGCTGGGCGCTGGAGCGCCCTGCTGTGAACGATTATATCAAGAATTGTAATTACATGCCATTGTTGAACAGTGGTAGAAAAATTGACATTTGGTGGTTGTGGTGCTGGTGCCACAACACTATAAGTCCTCACAGTTACTCTGGGTGGGCACAGGAACGGGCCCTCCTGTGAAATATTATATCAAGAATTGTAATTACATGTCCCTGTTAAACAGGGGCAGAAAAATTGGGCCTTAGGCACTGGTGCTGGTGCCACGACACTGCAACCTCTCCCATATACTCTAGTTTTATTGCAGGAATTAGCCCTGCTGCAAAGCATTGCATCAAAAATTGTACTTAAACGCCCCTGTTAAACAGGGGCAGAAAAATTGGGCTGATGGCACTGGTGCTGGTGCCACCACACTGCAACCTCTCCCATATACTCTAGTTTTATTGCAGGAATTAGCCCTGCTGCAAAGCATTGCATCAAAAATTGTAATTAAACGCCCCTGTTAAACAGGGGCAGTAAAATTGGGCCTTAGGCACTGGTGCTGGTGCCACGACACTGCAACCTCTCCCATATACTCTAGTTTTATTGCAGGAATTAGCCCTGCTGCAAAGCATTGCATCAAAAATTGTACTTAAACGCCCCTGTTAAACAGGGGCAGAAAAATTGGGCTGATGGCACTGGTGCTGGTGCCACGACACTGCAACCTCTCCCATATACTCTAGTTTTACTGCAGGAATTAGCCCTGCTGCAAAGCATTGCATCAAAAATTGTACTTAAACGCCCCTGTTAAACAAGGGCAGAAAAATTGGGCTGATGGCACTGGTGCTGGTGCCACCACACTGCAACCTCTCCCATATACTCTAGTTTTATTGCAGGAATTAGCCCTGCTGCAAAGCATTGCATCAAAAATTGTACTTAAACGCATCACCCAGAACCAGAAATGTTCTTCCAACATATCAGCGGAGGAGGAAGAGGATAGACAATCAACATAACAGGACAGTCACTCAGCATCAGCATAGTCAGTCTTGAAGGGATGTGATATTTCAAAAAAAATTATTCGGTTACATCAGCTTCAGGTGCTTGGTAGCTGTGGGTGATCCAAGACTGATTCATCTTGATGAAGGTCAGTCGATCAACTGATTCGGTGGACAGGCGCACCCTGTGATCGGTAACAAAGCCACCAGCAGCACTGAAGGTGCGTTCCGAAAGAACGCTGGATGCAGGACAGGCCAGTAGCTCAATTGCATACTGTGCAAGCTCTGGCCAGTGATCCATTCTCAAGACCCAGTAAGCCAGAGGATTTTCGGTGGGAAAGGTGTCCAAGTCTGACCTTGCCCCTAGGTATTCCTGCACCATGTAAATCAGACGCTGGCGATGGTTGCTGGAACCGATCATACCTTGGGGCTGCGGACTAAAAAATTGTCTGAAAGCATCAGTCAGACGGCCACCTTCTCCACCGCTCCTTCTGACCGATGCCTCAGCAACACGTTGTCCAGGACCAGGAGTTTGTAACCTCCCAGTCTCTGGGAACGCGTTGCACAGACCTTTCTGCAAGGCCTCCCGGAGATGTCTCATCCTCTGCTCCCTCTGCGATGGCAAGATAAGGTCGGCAACCTTACCCTTGTACCGTGGATCAAGGAGAGTTGCCAGCCAGTAATGGTCCCTCTCCTTGATCCGAAGAATACGAGGATCCTTCCGCAGGCTTTGCAGGATCAGGGAGGCCATGCAGCATAGGTTAGCTGAGGCATTCGGTCCGGAGTCCTCTGGGTCACTAAGGGCAACATGATCCGCAGCTACCTCCTCCCAGCCACGTACAAGTCCATGTGTTTCTTGGGACTGTAAATCATCCCTACAAGACTGCTGCTGCTGATGCTGAGTGCCAGCCTCCACCTCCATGCTGACACAATCATCCTCCTCCTCCTCTTCCTCCTCCTCATCCTCTTCCTGTGTGATGGGTGGCACAGCAGGAACACTGTCTGGATAAAGGGGGCCTTGAGAGGCAAGGAAGTCCTCCTCTTCCTGCCTCTGTTCTGCCTCAAGTGCCCTGTCTATTATTCCACGCAGCGTATGCTCCAAGAGGTGGACAAGAGGTACAGTGTCACTGATGCATGCACTGTCACTGCTCACCATCCTTGTGGCCTCCTCAAACGGTTACAGGACAGTGCATGCATCCCTGATCATGCCCCACTGGCGTGGTGAGAAAAAAACTAACTCCCCTGACCCTGTCCTGGTGCCGTAGTCGCACAGGTACTCATTGATGGCCCTCTGCTGCGTGTGCAGCCGCTGCAGCATGGCCAACGTTGAGTTCCACCTGGTGGGCATGTCACATATAAGGCGGTTCTTGGGCAGGTTCAACTCCTTTTGGAGCTCAGCCAGCCGAGCACAGGCATTAAATGATCGGCGGAAATGCACACAGACTTTCCTGGCCTGCTTCAGGACATCCTGTAAGCCGGGGTACCTGCCCAAGAACCGCTGCACCACCAGGTTAAGGACGTGAGCTACACAGGGCACATGGGTCAGTTGTCCCTGTCGGAGGGCGGAGAGGAGGTTGGTGCCATTGTCACAAACCACCATTCCTGGCTTAAGCTGGCATGGCGTCAACCACCTCTCGGCCTGCCCCTGCAGAGCTGACAAAACATCCGCCCCAGTGTGGCTCCTGTCCCCCAAACAAACCAGCGCAAGCACGGCATGGCATCGTTTTGCCTGCGTACTTGCGTAGCCCCTGGAACGCCTACGGAGCACCGCTGGTTCTGAGGACAGAGCACTGGAAGAGGCCAAGGAGGAAGAAGAAGAGGAGGGGGTGGAGGAGAGAGGTGTGTCACAACCAATAGTAGCATTTTGGAGGCGTGGTGGCGGAAACACTACTGCACCTTGTCCTGCATCCTTCCCAGCTGCCAGAAGAGTGACCCAATGGGCCGTGAAAGACAGGTAACGTCCCTGTCTATGCCTGCTGGACCATGAGTCAGCAGTAATATGCACCATACCGCTGACCCCCCTGTCCAGCGAGGCAAGGACATTGCCTTCCACATGCAGGTAGAGAGCCGGAATCGCCTTCCGTGAGAAAAAGTGGCGTTTGGGGACCTGCCACTGAGGAACCGCACATTGTACAAACTCACGGAAGGGGGCCGAGTCTACCAACTGAAAAGGCAGCAGTTGAAGTGCTAGCAATTTAGCCAAGCTAGCATTCAACCGCTGGGCATGTGGATGCTGGGAGTGAACTTCTTTCGCCGGTCCAGCAGCTGGGGCAGGGACATTTGCCTGCTATAATCGGACATGGGTGTACTGCTAGCAGAGTGCCCGGAAGCACTTGGCTGTGACACACCTAATTCTACACCTTCATTCCTCTCAGAGCAGGTTTCAGAGAGGACTGAAGGTCTAGTGGGGTTGGAGATGCCAGCTGATGAGGAGCAAGGAGAGGTCCGCTTTGTTCTTTGGTGTGGGTCTTTGAGGTACGCTTGCCAACGAGCTGCATGGCAGGTCAACATATGTCTGGTCAAGCATGTGGTGCCCAAGCGGCTGATGTTTTGGCCACGCGAGATACGCTTGAGACATATGTTGCAAATAGCAGCGGTGCGATCTGATGCACTCGTCTCAAAAAAGGCCCACACCAAAGAACTTTTAGAATAACGCGCAGAGGCAGCGCCCTGCACAGGCGGAGCTCTGCGGTGTGATTCAGTCGGTGTGCTGCCCCTAAGCTGGCCCCCAGAGGGCATCCTGCCTCGTTGGACATGTGCCTCCTCCTCCTCCTCCTCCTCTCTCCTACCAGGCACCCATGTGGAGTCAGTGCCCTCATCATCCCCTCCCTCTTAATCGCTGTAGCAAACCTGGCAGTATGCTGCAGCTTGTGGAACATGACTGCCAGATTGCTGTCCTTCTTGAGCATCCCCTCTCTCTGCGCTCACGCTACTGCCTTCCTCTAGCTGAGTGTCATCATCAGAGCCCACAAAACACTGGGCATCCTCCTGGAGCATGTACCCAACACTGTGCTCAAAGAGTTCAGGAGACTCCTCAGGAGGACGTGGTGGGTCTAGGGAAGGAGTCACTGATGATGACATTGAGAGGAGGGAAGACGATGCGTTGGCAGCTGCTTTGCTAGTACCCTGAGACTGGGTGAGAGAGGATGAGGAGGATGAAGAGGGCTTGGTCATCCACTCTACCAAGTCGTTGGCATGTTGTGGTTCAACATGTCCAGCTGCCGAAAAGAAGGACAAGCGTGTCCCATGGCCACGTGCTGATGACAATGCACCGCGTCCACGACCAGCACTGTTGTCTCTAGACACAGAGCCTGCTTGCCCTCTTTTATCGGCTCGCGCCTGTCTGCCTCTCCTTGCTGGCCTTCCAGACATGGTAATGGCCTGAAGGGAGTTGGGTAAAACAGCAGTGTAATGGAGTCACACAACACCCACTAAGCCCTGCAGATGGCTCTATTAGAGAACAGCAATAAACGGTAGATACAGGTGTATATTGTGCTGGAGTCACACAACACCCACTAACTCCTGCAGATGCCTTTATTATAGAACACCAGAGATAAAGGGGTATACTGTAATTGAGTCACACATCACCCACTAAGCCCTGCAGATGCCTCTATTAGAGAACAGCAATAAAGGGTAGATACAGGTGTATATTGTGCTGGAGGCACAAAAAACCCACTAACTCCTGCAGATGCCTTTATTATAGAACACCAGAGATAAAGGGGTATATACAGATGTATACTGTGCTGTGCTGGAGGCACACACAACTTCCAATAACTCCTGCAGATGGCAAGTGAGCTCAAATAGAGAAGAGCTATGTAGGTGGATATAGCGGTGTGTACTGGGTACAGAGCACGCAGACAGCACGCACAAGCTCCTAACACTACTGACTGCAAGCTCTATTATAAAAGATAGATCACTAGCTTTATAGGTGAGGTGAATATAGCGGTGTATACTGCGGTCAGGGCAAGCAGACAACAACCACTACAGAAGAGCAAGATCGAAAATCGGCCGATAACGATCGGTGTGTACTGTGTTGAAGGTACACAGAACACCCACTAACTGCTTCAGACGCCAACACACTACACTAGGCCGCCGCGCTGGCGGCCTTATATAGTGTGGGGCGTGTACTACACAGCCTGAGCTATGATTGGCCACAGGCATCCTGCCTGTGGCCAATCATGGCTCTCCTCGCTGCTGGCGCTGTGATTGGCCAAGCATGCGGGGTCACAGTGCATGCTTGGCCAATCATGAGCCAGCAATGCACTGCGCCATCGCAGTGCATTGTGGGCCGTGAGCGCCACACGAATTTGGCGCGAACGGCCCATAACGTTCGGAATTCGCCGAATGGGCGAACAGCCGATGTTCGAGTCGAACGTATGTTCGACTCGAACACGAAGCTCATCCCTACTTGAGATCATTGACAAGATTTTACTGTGTAGTTCTGGGATGATTCTTCACTGTACTCATGATCATTGAGATCTTGCATGGAGCCCCAGATAGAGGAAGATTGATGTTTATTTTCTGTTTCTTCCATTTGCGAATAATCACACAACTGTTGTCACCCTCTCATCAAGCTACTTGGTGATGGTTTTGTAGCCCATTCCAGCCTTGTGTAGGTCTACAATCTTGTCCCTGACATCCTTGGACAGCTCTTTGGTCTTGGCCATGGTGGAGAGATTGGAATCTGATTGATTGATCTCTTCTGTGGACATGTGTATTTTATATAGTTAACAAGCTGAGATTAGGAGCACTCCCTTTAAGAGAGTGCTCCTAATCTCGTTACCTATATAGAAGACACCTGTGAGCCAAAAATCTTGCTGATTGATAGTGGATCAAATACTTTTTTCACTCATTAAAATGCAAATCAATTTATAACCTTTTTAAATGTGTTTTTCTGCATATTTATGTTGCTATTCTGTCTCTCGCTGTTAAAATAAACCTACCATTAACATTATAGACTGATCATTTCTTTGTCAGTGGGCAAATGTACAAAATCAGCAGGGGTCAAATACTTTTTCCTCTCACTGTATATACTGTATGTTGTGGCAAGTTGAGCCCGTGCCACTCTTTAAAATGGCAGTCTGGGCCAGGTTTTCTGAGAAGCAAGCACACTAATGGTGCAGGTGTGTGCTGGGTTTATGTTAGAGAAAGAGTTATGCCCCGTACACACGTTCCGATTATCGGACCACAAAAGTCGCTTTCGGACAGATCGTTCGATAATCTGATCGTTAGTACGCAGCTTTCGACAGCCGATCACGACAGTCCGTCCAACTAAATCCGAAGAAACAAACAGGAAAACTTTGGTCGGATGACAGCCCATCGTACGACAGTCGTGTAGTCAGTACAGTATGCGTCCGATAAAAGTCATTAGACAAACACCACGCATGATCGGAAACATGAAAATAAACCAGAAGGACACACAGGTCACACGTTTTTGACATCATTTAAAATACGTAGCTACGCACGACGGAAGATTTTTCCAGAATCGTACGACAAAAGTCTTACACACATTTTGCACTGTTGTATTCAATCTTAGTTGTATACAACAAAATGTGGACGATCGGTTTTACGATAATCGGAACGTGTGTACGGGGCATTAAGCTGGCCATACACCTATAGGTTATCTGCAGATTTTCTATGCTTAGATGGAAAAAGTGGGAGATTCCTCCATCCACACAGTTTAGCGAACATGGAGAAATCTGTTGCACTTTTTCCATCTAACCATAGAAAATCTGCAGATAATCTATCGGTGTATGGCCAGCTTAAAGCTCCATTCACACTAATGCGTTTTTTGATGCTTTTTGCATTTTGCAGAAATGCAGGGATATTTTTTAACATGGAACACGTTCACATCTATGCATTTTTGTGCCTCTGCATTTTGGAAAAGGTTCGGGACTTTTTTTCCCACAAAATTCAGCATTTTAAATGTAATAGACTTCAATGTGAATGGATATCGTATACATCATACCCCTACCCATTCACTAGAAAAGCAGTGAAATTTAAAAAAACAAGAGCCGGTTATTGACAAGTCCTTTATTTAAAAAAAATAGCTAGTCTTCTCCCCTAGCCATCTTCTCCCGCCACCGTTTCTCCTGGTGTCTTCTCTCCAAGCCGTCTTTTTAAATTTTGGCATGGGGGTGTCCCCTCCGAATCCATACCTGACTGAAGGGCCTGGAATGGACTGGGGGGGACGCTGTTTTTTCATAATTTTTTTTAGCCGGCAGTTTTTTTTTTCATTCAGCTGTCAGCAGGGAAGCCCGCTGACAGCTGATGACTCATTCATTGCTAAGGACGCGGCAACCAGCTTTACCAACCCGCTCCTTAGCAACCAGCTATATACAGTGAATGTAGACAAAAAAAAAAAAAGACACAAATCGTGGTGAAAACACAGTAAAAACTGAGTTACAAAAACACAGAAAGCACAGCAAAAAGCACTGCAGAAACGCTCAAAAGCAACGTGCATAGATGTGAATCGAGCCTTAGATGTCAGTGGCCCCACCCTCCCGAAGGAGTCAGTGTATGAAGGGAGTTGTGAGGTGCACATCGCACTGTACTGTCCAGGTCAGGACAGACAAAGGCCCGAGCCTGTGAGGATGTACCAGCCGGGAGCTGCAGAAGAAACAGTTAAGCTGACAGAGGTACAGCATTTTGTGCACTGGGATGGTGTGAAGGACCAAGGCATGATGCCTGAGCAGTATAGCAGCCAAGAGAGCCACAAGCCAGAATTCTATGTTTTTTTGCATTAATGGTGAGAACCCCCTGCGTGGGAAACTATTCAAATGTGAACTTTTTTTTTGCTTTGTTTTAAATACAAGTGGGCAGAAAAAGCCTTGAAACTTTTGGCTTGGAGTAAACTTGGCGCTATCAATGAGCTACAAATTCCCCAACTTGTCACACAATATATATATATATATATATATATATATATATATATATATAATCACACCATCTATGGCCAGCTTAAGAGTCATTTATGAGTGCCAGTGATTTTACTATATCAGACTGTATCTGAAGATACAGATCTTTTCTTTAAATATTTCTTGCACCATGTTTTTCTTTTTTTAGTAAAACATTATTTCAAAAAATGTCAAACTAAATCTTTGCATGCTCTAGCTATAAATAAGAAACTTTGCCTCTTTGAAAAAGCTACCATAGTGTAAACTCTATTAAATTCCTGTCTGCAACAGGGAGTAATACAGACATGTAATGGTCAAAATCCCAAAAGCAGGTTCTGTCAATGGTGCATATTTCTGTTAAACCATGAGGTAGCGACTATCGTGTGTGTGCAAGGGTGTGTGCAAAGGGTTAACGGCTCTGTTAACCGTTTGCCGAGTGCCTCACGCCGATATATGTTGGCAGAAGGGCACGTACAGGTAGATTATCGTACCTGTACGTTGCCCTTTAAGAAGCGGTTTGCGGGCGCCCGCCACAACCTCCGTGAGTGTGATCGCGGGTCCTGCGGACTCGATGTCAGCGGGGATACCCGCGATCGTCTCACGGAGAGTAAGAATGGGGAAATGCTGATGTAAACAAGAATTCCCTGTAATTGGGAGCGGTGATCAGTGTTGTGTCACACATAGCCCCTCCCCCCACAGTTATAATCACTCCCTAGGACACACTTAAAGTGGTTCTGCACTGAGGAAAAAAAAATATTTTTTATGTTTAAGCTTTAAAATGTATCTCTTTAAATAAAACCGCTTACTTTTCCTGCATTTGTCAGTGAAGCATGTCCGTTTTTAGTCCAAAGTTTGCTTTTTATTCTTATTGTTCGGCAGATGTCATTTTTCTTGTGGGCATTTGAAGCCCACAAGCAATAACTTCCGCCTTTCTTCCTTTGTTAGGAACCAGCATGCTTTGCCGGTTCCCGTGCATGCTCAGTAGCTACAGCTACGAGCGGTGTAATTCAAGAATGTTAGGACAACGGGCGGTGTAGTGTCACATTTTGCTGCCTATCACAGGATGCTGCGGAAGTGACGTTGCCGCCAGAAATTGCGTACTGCGCATGCGCGATGCGTTCCAAACACTCGCGCCGTGCGTTCCAACATAGCAAATTACCGCCCCCGTTCTCATGTGAAGCCAAACGTGGCCGGCGTGATGACGTCACGTCGGCCAAATCTCGCGAGATTTCGCAAGTGTTAGCCGCAATGACTCCTGGGATTACTCGGACGAGATCCCAGGAGACAGTGCGGGAATCAGCGGAAGTGATGCTGATCCCCGCATAAACCCCGCCCATAGCCGCAGGGGAAGAAGAAAACAAGTGCATAGAACGAAAGGTAGGAGAAATAAAAATAAAAATGAAGGGGCATTGTGCAATATGTGGAGGTTAGGAAAAACAATAGCACTAGGATACAAAAATGTGTGCAGAACCGCTTTAACCCCTACAGTGCCACCTAGTGGTTAACCCCTTCACTGCCAGTCACATTTACACAGTAATCAATGCATTTTTATTTGCACTGATTGCTGTATAAATGTGAATGGTCCCAAAATCGTGCCAAAAGTGTCCAATTTGTCCGCCATAATGTCGCAGGCGCAATAAAAATCGCTAATTGTTTATAGCGCAAAAAATAAAAAACACAGAGGTGATCAAATACCACCAAAGGAAAGCTCTATTTGTAGGGAAAAAAGGACGTCAATTTTGTTTGGGAGTCACGTCACACGACCGCGCAATTGTCAGTTAAAATGACGCAGTGCCGAATCGCAAAAAGTGCTCTGGTCTTTAGGCAGCCAAATGGTCTGAGGCTTAAGTGGTTAATCTTTTGTAGTGAGGCTCACTCTCTGGTGCTTAGGCTGTTGTCTCTATTCAGTGTGACACTGAGTGTGTAATTGCCACAGTGCTTACAATAGTTGAATTTAAAAATAAATTTGATGATTTATTCATAAATACAGAGCTGCATTATGTTGGGTCTATTATATCTACCTGGAATTCAGCTATCACTGGTTGGCCCAAAAAGGATTTCACTAGGCCCTCGTTCACACCTATGCGAATTAGATGTGCGTTTCCCCGCATCTAATTCGCATAGTTGAAGAATGTGACTGGCTCCCTATGGAGCCGGTTCACATATCTCTGGGGCGGCCGCGGAGCGCACTGCAAAACGCGTGCATCTTTGGCTCCATTTCAGGGCCGAATTCAGGCATAGAATCGGCCCTGAAACGGGGAACAGGGACGCACAGCGCTCCTGTGTGTTCCGCAGCGGGTTATAGTGTGAACCCGGGCTTAAAGAACACCCGTGTCCAAACTATACACATTTAATTATTTACATATTTTAAACAAGCTTGCACTGACCTCTGTAGCTAGAGACACTATAGAGAAATGTATCTTCAATGTTCACAATAAAGGCAATAAAATCACAGCTGATCGCCTCTAATTATTTATGGCAGCAGAAACTTGGTATCCTACCAGCCTTTTAATGAAAACAAGCAGCAGCTGCTTTAAACTGACAGGAATCTGCTTCAAGATCAAGGTTGATATATTTAGGATTAATTACTTCACAGTACAAGCAGCTAGAAAGGTCAGTGAGGACTTATTATTATTTTGTCAAGAATATTTTAAAACTTCGATGCCCATGGCCTGGGCGCATGTCCACTTAATATCAAACTTTCCACATCTATTGGTGGCTAACGTGGACACGTCTACAAGCATACTGTACCTTTATGCCAAAGCATCCCTTTATATTTCATATTTTTTAATCTACAGAAGTCTAGGAATTAGAAAAAACATCTGATGATGTGGATGCTTGCTCTGGCCTACTGCAGTTTATTTTTGTTTTGTTGCTCTAGTTAAGTACTTACTGACCTGATGCTCTGACCTACAGGCTGCACAGCTGAGGTGGGTACTGTCTATACAATTTTGCAGATCGCAAAATCTCTGCCCACTTAATCTGGAAAACCACAGCTCTGGTTTCTCTGAATCTAAATGTGTAATAAATATATAATATGTATTTTTCATTCAGCACATTCACCTCCTCCCTCAACCCCTCACGTCACTCTTCATTCCCCACGAGCCCTGATTAGCATGTTGGAACTCAGAGCAACTGGCGTCTGATTCTCCTCTCCCAGCCAAAAATTGATTAGACGCTTTCTGGAAATATGTGTAGCTAAACCGCTATGCTAATTGAGGGAAATGGAGTTGTGTTTTTGCATGCTTCTGCAGTGATATCACTCCTCCTGCACTGCTTTATGTTACAGCCTGTAACTGCTTCAGTGCCAAGCCATTAGGGTTAGACATTCTAAGGAGCAAAGGGTTAATCGAAGGTAAGAAAGTGTGGTCAAATGTCACAACTTAACCCAGCACTGAACCTGCGATGGCAATCTGCAATTAGGAAAGCACCGACTTTGTACTAAAATCTGTATGTGATTAGCTGCAGCTAAAACCAGCATTCATCATAGAAGCTTAGTACTGTGTTATCCCGTTCTGTGTGATTCCCAGCATTGTGTGATCCTGTTCTATAATATACAATCAGGAGATCACTGTACATTAAATAGACACCCCCTCATTTAATCCTGTCCTATATTCTGCAGTCAAGATGCGGGCGGGGACCTGGCTGCACACATGAATGTGGGGTAACACTTTGCCCAAAGGCGTGCTCACCAATGGAGGCTGCAGTCATGTGATAAATCAACCATTAAGGCAGTCTCAGACCCAGAGATGAGCCATTTGTGTTCCGTGAATGTGCGGAGCTCCTCCTTAAGATATTTTTTCCCATGTCGCTACACACTTGTACTGATGTATGTGTTGCATTCAGAGGGAAATGTGGAGCCATTGCCCACACCACCAGTACTTCTGTTACCTCACTCACAGTAACAAAATGGAGTCCTGCCGAGCACATAGTGGGTCCCATGCATGCCCATTAACTCTTTTCTTCCTGTATCTAGTGATCAGGTCTTGAACTTCGGTAACGCTGGTCTGCTCCTGGTGACTGGAGGAGTATGACAGCTGGGGAAGGAGTCAGGGCACTGACCTTCTTGCTATCAAAGGACCTGTCACCTTACCAGGTACCGTGCCAAACCAGTGTCTGCTATAGCTTTTCTTCTTTGTGGTTACTCATGGCAACTCTTCCTTGCCGAGGTAACCTTTTGTGGTGGTGTTACATATGCCCCACAGTGCTTTTATGGACCCATGTTCTTTAGGAATATGACAAGACCCAAATGCACCCTTTTGAATAACTTCAGAGCAGGCTCATTGCAGTTGGAACAACTTTAAAAGGCTCCAGTCCCCCTACCAAAAAATGTAAAGTCAACAGCTAATATTAGGACACTTACCTGTCCAGGGATCCCACTATGACAGCACCCCAGCCAATTTTTCAGTTGGCTCCACCTCACCATTCCTTGTGAAAGGAAACCGGCAGTGAAGCCTTGGGGCTTCACAGCCTTTTCCCTACTGCACATGTCTGAAATGTGCTGCGCTTTGTGAATGACCTGGAGGTGGGGGAAGGAGGAGGAGGGCCGAACTTCCAGGGGACCTTGCTGTGGCAAGGTCTCCCCAGAAGTAGGGATGGGTACCTGTCAAAAACAGGTACCCACTCCCTCCCCTCCCCTCGAAAGGTGCCAAATGTGGCAGTGGAGGGGGAAGAAAGCAAACAATTGGAGCTTTCCTTTTTTAGGTGGAGCTCCAATTTAACCTAACTACACCTAACTGATGCTGTCCCAGGTTACCTGAACAGTTGAAGTATTATCGGGAATAGTCCATTTATGGAAAGGTTTGTTTGGAGAAGTCCATGTCCTTGAGAAGTCCCGGGAAGTCGAGGTCCAGTGCTGGACCACAGGTCACTGAGAACTATTGCAGATCTCTTCTCTTTAGCTCCCAGCTCTCTGGGATGCGGACCACTTCTGTTTTATATCTCACGGGAGGGAGGCTGGACCCCAGAAAAAAGTCCCCAAACACATACAGGGAAGGTGATAAAATGTTACCACCTTCACCCTAACCTGGGCAGCCAAGCTAATGAACTAACATTAGATCACCTGCCTACAAGGATATCACTGTCATTACAGATGGTCCCCGGTTGTGTGCGCCTTCTATTTCTGTTTTTCTTGTAGTACCTTTCGGATTACCCCATCTGAGGAAGGCAGCATCCACCCAGTTTTGGATACCATTATATACCTTTCACACTACCATTTTATTTGATATTTGTTACTCCACACCTTGGAAGACCTATTAGTGCTGGAAGTGACTGTGTTTTCTGGTGGTCCCCGGGTTACAAACAAGATATGGTCTGTAGGTTTGTTCTGAAGTATAATCTGTTTGTAAGTCGGGACAGGTACATTTTTAAGTGCAGCTCCAGCCAATAAAAACAATTTTTAAGCTTTTTGGATAGCATAAGGAACAGTTAACACCCCTGTAACGTATGTTTTGCTGTCTGTGCCCCTGTGCCCATCACTTTCTGTCCCAATAACAATTGGATTTTGAAAATGTTGGGTTGTTGTGGAAACAAGGATTGGTAATAAAGCATCAGTTGGCGGTACCTTTTTCCCATAATAACTCTAGGGGTAGATTTCCTCTCACTTCCTGTTGCCTCCTTCCGTTTGTAAGTAGGAATTAGGGATGAGCTTCGTGTTCGAGTTGAACGTACGTTCGACTCGAACATTGGCTGTTCGTCCGTTTGGCAAAGTCCGAACATTTTGGTCCGTTCGTGCCAAATTCGTGTGGCGCTCACAGCCCACAATGCACTGCGATGGCGCAGTGCATTGCTGGCTCATGATTGACCAAGCATGCACTGTGACCCCGCATGCTTGGCCAATCGCAGCGCCAGCAGCGAGGAGAGCCATGATTGGCCACAGGCAGGATGCCTGTGGCCAATCATAGCTCAGGCTGTGTAGTGCACGCCCCACACTATATAAGGCCGCCAGCGCGGCGGCCTTGTGTAGTGTGTTGGCGTCTGAAGCAGTGGGTGTTCTGTGTACCTTCAACACAGTACACACCGATCGTTTTCGGCCGATTTTCGATCTTGCTGTTGTGTAGTGGTTATTGTCTGCGTGCCCTGACCGCAGTATACACCGCTATATTCACCTCACCTATATAGCTAGTGATCTATCTGTTATAATAGAGCTTGCAGTCAGTAGTGTTAGGAGTGCTACCCAGTACCCAGTACATACCGCTATATCCACCTACATAGCTGTTCTCTATTTGAGCCCACTTGCCATCTGCAGGAGTTATTGGAAGTTGTGTGTGCCTCCAGCACAGCACAGTATACATCTGTATATACCCCTTTATCTCTGGTGTTCTATAATAAAGGCATCTGCAGGAGTTAGTGGGTGTTGTGTGCCTCTAGCACAATATACACTACCCAACTGCTTTTTTACCCAACTCCCTTCAGGTCATTACCATGTCTGGAAGGCCAGCAAGGAGAGGCAGACAGGTGCGAGCCGATAAAAGAGGGCAAGCAGGCTCTGTGTCTAGAGACAACAGTGCTGGTCGTGGACGCGGTGCATTGCTATCAGCACGTGGCCATGGGACACGCTTGTCCTTCTTTTCGGCAGCTGGACATGTTGAACCGCAACATGCCAACGACTTGGTAGAGTGGATGACCAAGCCCTCTTCATCCTCCTCATCCTCTCTCACCCAGTCTCAGGGTACTAGCAAAGCAGCTGCCAACGCATCGTCTTCCCTCCTCTCAATGTCATCATCAGTGACTCCTTCCCTAGACCCACCACGTCCTCCTGAGGAGTCTCCTGAACTCTTTGAGCACAGCGTTGGGTACATGCTCCAGGAGGATGCCCAGTGTTTTGTGGGCTCTGATGATGACACTCAGCTAGAGGAAGGCAGTAGCGTGAGCGCAGAGAGAGAGGATGCTCAAGAAGGACAGCAATCTGGCAGTCATGTTCCACAAGCTGCAGCATACTGCCAGGTTTGCTACAGCGATGAAGAGGGAGGGGATGATGAGGGCACTGACTCCACGTGGGTGCCTGGAAGGAGGGAGGAGGAGGAGGAGGAGGAGGCACATGTCCAACGAGGCAGGATGCCCTCCGGGGGCCAGCTTAGGGGCAGCACACCGACTGAATCACACCGCAGAGCTCCGCCTGTGCAGAGCGCTGCCTCTGCGCGTTATTCTAAAAGTTCTTTGGTGTGGGCCTTTTTTGAGACGAGTGCATCAGATCGCACCGCTGCTATTTGCAACATATGTCTCAAGCGTATCTCGCGTGGCCAAAACATCAGCCGCTTGGGCACCACATGCTTGACCAGACATATGTTGACCTGCCATGCAGCTCGTTGGCAAGCGTACCTCAAAGACCCACACCAAAGAACAAAGCGGACCTCTCCTTGCTCCTCATCAGCTGGCATCTCCAACCCCACTAGACCTTCAGTCCTCTCTGAAACCTGCTCTGAGAGGAATGAAGGTGTAGAATTAGGTGTGTCACAGCCAAGTGCTTCCGGGAACTCTGCTAGCGGTACACCCACGTCCGATTATAGCAGGCAAATGTCCCTGCCCCAGCTGCTGGACCGGCGAAAGAAGTTCACTCCCAGCCATCCACATGCCCAGCGGTTGAATGCTAGCTTGGCTAAATTGCTAGCACTTCAACTGCTGCCTTTTCAATTGGTAGACTCGGCCCCCTTCCGTGAGTTTGTACAATGTGCGGTTCCTCAGTGGCAGGTCCCCAAACGCCACTTTTTCTCACGGAAGGCGATTCCGGCTCTCTACCGGCATGTGGAAGGCAATGTCCTTGCCTCGCTGGACAGGGCGGTCAGCGGTAAGGTGCATATTACCGCTGACTCATGGTCCAGCAGGCATGGACAGGGACGTTACCTGTCTTTCATGGCCCATTGGGTCACTCTTCTGGCAGCTGGGAAGGATGCAGGACAAGGTGCAGTAGTGTTGGAGGTTGTTCCGCCACCACGCCTCCAAAATGCTACTATTGGTTGTGACACATCTCTCTCCTCCACCCCCTCCTCTTCTTCTTCCTCCATGGCCTCTTCCAGTGCTCTGTCCTCAGAACCAGCGGTGCTTCGTAGGCGTTCCAGGGGCTACGCAAGTACGCAGGCAAAACGATGCCATGCCGTGCTTGCGCTGGTTTGTTTGGGGGACAGTAGCCACACTAGGGCGGATGTTTTGTCAGCTCTGCAGGGGCAGGCCGAGAGGTGGTTGACGCCACGCCAGCTTAAGCCAGGAATGGTGGTTTGTGACAATGGCACCAACCTCCTCTCCGCCCTCCGACAGGGACAACTGACCCATGTGCCCTGTGTAGCTCACGTCCTTAACCTGGTGGTGCAGCGGTTCTTGGGCAGGTTCCCCCGGCTTACAGGATGTCCTGAAGCAGGCCAGGAAAGTCTGTGTGCATTTCCGCCGATTATTTAATGCCTGTGCTCGGCTGGCTGAGCTCCAAAAGGAGTTGAACCTGCCCAAGAACCGCCTTATATGTGACATGCCCACCAGATGGAACTCAACATTGGCCATGCTGCAGCGGCTGCACACGCAGCAGAGGGCCATCAATGAGTACCTGTGCGACTACGGCACCAGGACAGGGTCAGGGGAGCTCGGTTTTTTCTCACCACGCCAGTGGGGCATGATCAGGGATGCATGCACTGTCCTGTCACCGTTTGAGGAGGCCACAAGGATGGTGAGCAGTGACAGTGCATGCATCAGTGACACTGTACCTCTTGTCCACCTCTTGGAGCAAACGCTGCGTGGAATAATGGACAGGGCACTTGAGGCAGAACAGAGGCAGGAAGAGGAGGACTTCCTTGCCTCTCAACGCCCCCTTTATCCAGACAGTGTTCCTGCTGTGCCACCCATCACACAGGAAGAGGATGAGGAGGAGGAAGAGGAGGAGGAGGATGATTGTGTCAGCATGGAGGTGGAGGCTGGCACTCAGCATCAGCAGCAGCAGCAGCAGTCTTGTAGGGATGATTTACAGTCCCAAGAAACACGTGGACTTGTACGTGGCTGGGAGGAGGTAGCTGCGGATCATGTTGTCCTTAGTGACCCAGAGGACTCCGGAACGAATGCCTCAGCTAACCTACGCTGCATGGCCTCCCTGATCCTGCAAAGCCTGCGGAAGGATCCTCGTATTCTTTGGATCAAGGAGAGGGACCATTACTGGCTGGCCACTCTCCTTGATCCACGGTACAAGGGTAAGGTTGCCGACCTTATCTTGCCATCGCAGAGGGAGCAGAGGATGAGACATCTCCGGGAGGCCTTGCAGAAAGGTCTGTGCAACGCGTTCCCAGAGACTGGGAGGTTACAAACTCCTGGTCCTGGACAATGTGTTTCTGAGGCATCGGTCAGAAGGAGCGGTGGAGAAGGTGGCCGTCTGACTGATGCTTTCAGACAATTTTTTAGTCCGCAGCCCCAAGGTATGATCGGTTCCAGCACCCATCGCCAGCGTCTGATTTACATGGTGCAGGAATACCTAGGGGCAAGGTCAGACTTGGACACCTTTCCCACCGAAAATCCTCTGGCTTACTGGGTCTTGAGGATGGATCACTGGCCAGAGCTTGCACAGTATGCAATTGAGCTACTGGCCTGTCCTGCATCCAGCGTTCTTTCGGAACGCACCTTCAGTGCTGCTGGTGGCTTTGTTACCGATCACAGGGTGCGCCTGTCCACCGAATCAGTTGATCGACTGACCTTCATCAAGATGAATCAGTCTTGGATCACCCACAGCTACCAAGCACCTGAAGCTGATGTAACAGAATAATTTTTTTAGAAATATCACATCCCTTCAAGACTGCCTATGCTGATGCTGAGTGACTGTCCTGTTATGTTGATTGTCTATCCTCTTCCTCCTCCGCTGATATGTTGGAAGAACATTTCTGGTTCTGGTTGATGCCATCAGCCCAATTTTTCTGCCCCTGTTTAACAGGGGCGTTTAAGTACAATTTTTGATGCAATGCTTTGCAGCAGGGCTAATTCCTGCAATCAAACAAGAGTATATGGGAGAGGTTGCAGTGTAGTGGCACCAGCACCAGTGCCTAAGGCCCAATTTTTCTGCCCCTGTTTAACAGGGGCGTTTAAGTACAATTTTTGATGCAATGCTTTGCAGCAGGGCTAATTCCTGCAATCAAACAAGAGTATATGGGAGAGGTTGCAGTGTGATGACACCAGCACCAGTGCCTAAGGCCCAATTTTTCTGCCCCTGTTTAACAGGGGCGTTTAAGTACAATTTTTGATGCAATGCTTTGCAGCAGGGCTAATTCCTGCAATCAAACAAGAGTATATGGGAGAGGTTGCAGTGTGGTGGCACCAGCACCAGTGCCTAAGGCCCAATTTTTCTGCCCCTGTTTAACAGGGGCGTTTAATTACCATTTTTGATGCAATGCTTTGCAGCAGGGCTAATTCCTGCATTAAAACTAGAGTATATGGCAGAGGTTGCAGTGTGGTGGCACCAGCACCAGTGCCTAAGGCCCAATTTTTCTGCCCCTGTTTAACAGGGGCATTTAAGTACAATTTTTGATGCAATGCTTTGCAGCAGGGCTAATTCCTGCAATAAAACTAGAGTATATGGCAGAGGTTGCAGTGTGGTGGCACCAGCACCAGTGCCTAAGGCCCAATTTTTCTGCCCCTGTTTAACAGGGGCGTTTAATTACAATTTTTGATGCAATGCTTTGCAGCAGGGCTAATTCCTGCAATAAAACTAGAGTATATGGCAGAGGTTGCAGTGTGGTGGCACCAGCACCAGTGCCTAAGGCCCAATTTTTCTGCCCCTGTTTAACAGGGGCGTTTAAGTACAATTTTTGATGCAATGCTTTGCAGCAGGGCTAATTCCTGCATTAAAACTAGAGTATATGGAAGAGGTTGCAGTGTGGTGGCACCAGCAGCAGTGCCTAAGGCCAAATTTTTCTGCCCCTGTTTAACAGGGACATGTAATTACAATTCTTGATATAATATTTCACAGGAGGGCCCCTTCCTGTGCCCACCCAGAGTAACGGTGAGGACTTATAGTGTTGTGGCACCAGCACCACAACCACCAAAGGTCAATTTTTCTACCACTGTTCAACAATGCCATGTAATTACAATTCTTGATATAATCGTTCACAGCAGGGCGCTCCAGCGCCCACCAAGAGTCACTTTGAGGGCTTACAATGTTGTGGAAAAACCAACACCTTGTTCCGCCATTTCTGCAGAGCATATAGGGCAGGCCCCTACTTTCAAACATCCAACTTACAAACATCTCCTACTTGCAAACGGAAGGAGACAACAGCAAGTGAGATGAAAAAAGATGGACGACAAAACAAATTATACAGGGGTGATAACCCTTCCCTATGTTTTCCAAAAAGCTTAAAAATAGTTTTTTGGACTGGAGCTACACGTTAAAAATGTACCAGTTGAAAATTACAAACAGATTCAACTTAACACAACAAACCTACACAGTCCCTGTCTTGTTTGCACCGCCTGTATACTGTTGTTCTGAGTATATAGGGCCTGGGGGCCACACGCATTTCCTTTTTTTAATATGGGTACAGGGTTCCCCTTAATATGCGTACAAGACCCAAATAGGCTGGTAATGGGCAGGGAGGGCTACCCATGCCATTTTTCTCAATGATTTTCAACCATATTGCAGGAACCAGATATAACATTAAAACCGCAAGCAGTTTTAAATGGTGTTATTTCCGTTTAATGTCATTTTGTGCAGGGACTGTTCTAAACACGGGAAACACGTGGCACTTCACAGGCATACTACAGACACCCCCCAGGCACCATATTTAAAGGAATATTTCACTTTTTTTTTCACTTTAATCGTCATTAAAATCAGTGCTCCCGCCAAAACGGCCATTTTTAAAAACATTTTAGGCATTGACCCATGTCCCCTGGGGCAGGAGCCAGGTCCCCAAACCCTTTTTAGGACAGTATCTTGCATATTAGCCGTTAAAATTAGCACTTTTCATTTCGAACGTTCGAGTCCCATAGACTTCAATGGGGTTCTAACGTTCGTACGAATTTGGGGTCCGTTCGAAAGTTCTGGTGCGAACCGAACCGAGGGGTGTTCGGCTCATCCCTAGTAGGAATTGTTTGTAAGTCGAATGTTTGTAACTAGGGGACTGCCTGTATATAGACACCCAGCACTGTGTGATCCTGTCCCTCTTTTGGAACCAAATCCTATAGTGACTCTTTGCTTTTCAGTCTTTCATTTTAGACAGATATTAAGACCTCTATAAATGTAATACTTAAAGGAAATCTATGGCCACAGCATACACTTTCATTTTATAACATTGTCATTTTTATAACATTGTAATTACAAACAATAGTTATTTTTGACAATCCAATGTAAGCTTACTTGAAAAACATTCTTTCATGCTGGTAATACTGCCTGTCTGCTGGACATCTCTTTTCACAACTTCCTGGATTCCCTGCATGCTTTGAAGCTTCTCCCTGCTGTTTATTTTAAATTTACATGTGGGACTACATATCCCATGGTACCTTGCTACCCTATATAACCCCTCCCACTACTGGGAATACCTCAGTTTTTTCGCCAGTGTCGAAGGGGTTGGTCCCGAGTGATGATGTGCTGTGCTGAGCTCCACTGGAGCAATCCTTGCTGGGGCTATGCAGCCAGATCCATTTAAAGTGTCTTTTAGGTCGAATTGAATGGTACCCGGGCCTCGTGTCCGAAGAAACAAGGTTTTGCCTGTAAACGCTTCTCTTTTTAGAGAGCTGAAGAAAACAAAGAAGCCTAGAACCATCTCAAAAAAGAAAAGAGGGCATCCTCCCCTGAGACTGATATGGCTGGTCAGAGTGAGCCATCAGGGACGTTGGGTGTTGCAGCTGCTCTTAACACTGCAGCCCCTGTATATATTACTGAAGAGGTTTTTCTCTCAACCATTTTAGGCTTGGAACAAAAGATTGATGCCTTAATCGCATCCCAGAGTGGGACTAAGCGTAACAGGTCCCTTTCCATTACCCAGGACCCTCAAAATGAGGAACAGGGGGCGTGAGATGACGAATTTCTCTCAGGGGTCTAATATGGAAGAATCGAGTTCACAAGAAAGGTTCTTGGTACAATCTCTCACTGAATTGGTCCGCTCCACATTTTTGCTGCCAGTAGTGGAGTCAGTCGATGAACCCACTTCTTGTTTGGGTTTGCTAAAGCCTTCCCAGGACATTCATGTGTTTCCTATCCATTCATTACTAAAAAAGCTTATGTATTCTGAGTGGGAGCACCCAGATAAATAGTTTTTTCCTCCAAAAAAGTTTTCAACACTTTATCCTATGGAGGAAGAGTTTAATAAGAAATGGAGGATTCCAGCAATTGACGCTGCTATATCCTCTGTGAATAAAAACTTGAATTTTCTGGTAGACAATGCTCAAATGCTGAAGGATCCAACAGATAAGAAGTTGGAATTCTTCTAGCAGATTCAATGGTTCAGCCTGCGCTGGCAGTGACTGGGGTATGTCAGTCCTTAAAAGACTAGTTTAAACAGGTGCTTATTATTATTATTCCTGATCAGCAGGCTCAAGATTTGGCCGGGACATCAGAGGCGTTATGTTTTACAATAGATGCTACTCTATGGTTGAAAAATTGATCAGCCGAAGCGCCATGCAAAAAGCTCTTGGCTAGTTTTCCAGTTCACAGTGAACGGTTGTTTGGGAATGATCTGGATAAATACACCCAAAGAATTTCTAATGGAAAAATTTCCCTTTTACCAGTTAAGAAGAAGTTTAAGTGTTCTTCTTTTAACCACTTCCCGACCAGCGCACGACGATGTACGTCGACAGAATGGCACGGGCAGGCATATTGGCGTACAGGTACGTCCAATATTCAATGCCGCCCTGCCATCGGGGGCGCGCCACCGGCGGCGCGCTCCCGCGCTGGTTGGGACCCCCGTGAGTTCGGTCGCGGGACCCGCGGACTCGATCGCCGTGGGCATCCCCGCGATCGTCTCACGGAGCGGCCGAATGGAGGAAATGCCGTGTAAACAGCATTTTTCCATTCTGCCTAGCAACTAGTGACGCTGATCTCTGCTCCATGTGATTGGAGCAGAGATCAGTGTTCACTAAATGAAAGCCCAACCCCCCCACAGTTAGTAACACACCCCTAGGAACACTTAACCCCTACACTGCCACCCACTGGTTAACCCCTTCACTGCCAGTGTCATTTACACAGGAATCACTGCATTTATATAGCAGTGATTACTGTATAAATGACAATGGTCCCAAAAATGTGTCAAAAATGTCCGATGGGTCCCCCACAATGTTGCAGTCACAATAAAAATCGCTGATCGCCGCCATTACTAGTAAAAAAAATAATAATAAAAAATTATTAATAAAAATGCTATAAAACTATCCCTATTTTGTAAACGCTATAACTTTTGCGCAAACCAATCAATAATCGCTTATTGCGATTTTTTTTACCAAAAATATGTAGAAGAATACGTATCAGCCTAAACTGAGGGAAAAAAATGTTTTTTTATATATTTTTGGGGGATATTTATTATAACAAAAAGTAAAAAATAATGCGTTTTTTTTCAAAATTGTCGCTCTATTTTTGTTTATAGCGCAAAAAATAAAAACCGCAGGGGTGATCAAATACCACCAAAAGAAAGCTCTATTTGTGGGAAAAAAAGGACGTCAATTTTGTTTGGGAGCCACGTCGCACGACCGCACAATTGTCAGTTAAAGCGACGCAGTGCCGAATCGCAAAAAGTGGTCTGGTCTTTGACCAGCAAAATGGTCTGGTCTGCAAGTGGTTAAACAAGCTTCTTCTGCAGTTTAAGCATTTTTCTTTTAAACAAGCTTCTTCTCCAGTGCCAGGAGCATCAGCGTCCAGGCAGTCACGACAGCCTCCACCGTAAAGTTCAAGAGGGTCAACCCCAGGGTCAAAAGAGGCCCTGGGGGAGAAAACCCACTAAAGATAATACTAAAACCTCCTTATGAAGGCACGCCCCGCTCGCTCGAGTGGGGGGAAGACTTCTGCAGTTCTCAAGGGCAGGGCCATCTTTAATATTGATTGGACCCTGGGCAAAAATTTTCTTGGGCCCCCCCCATGCAGTTTTGCTCTCTACCTGTCCTGAGACATACAATGATTAGCAGCTAGGCTCAAAATCAGTTTACTGAATCAGATCAGACAGCTATTGCAATTGGTTGCCAGAGGTTACAGTGTATCATTACCGCTCACTGACTGGTTGCTAGAGGTTACAGCACACATTACAGCTCACTGGTTAGTTGCTAGAGGTTACAGAACATGATTTCTGCTTGTTGATTGGTTGCTAGAGATTACTGTGGATATGACCTCAGGGGGGCATGATATACATATCAATGCCACCGGCCACTGCTAATTACATATGAATGCTGTCGCTATTTACATATGAATGCCGGTAAGTTACATGTGAACACAGGGTCTGCAGGTGAGTCATCTGTACACAACAATAGGGCAGTGCTGGGCAGCATTAGTAGCAGCACTTCACACTGAGGTATTGGGACACGGCACAGGACTAAAACCTCAAGGGCCAAGGGAATTTAAACCATGATAGTTGGCAAGAATGAGGCAGCTGCTTTGGGCCTCACAACAATGACAGGGCCCAGGGCAGCTGCCCCTTTTGCCCCGCCTTAAAAATGGCCCTGCTCAAGGGTCTGGCAGGAACAGTGTCAAGACAAATGGGTTGTTTCCTCAATATCTCTAGGTTACAAACTAGAGTTCCGAGAGCTCCTGTTTTCTCAGGTGAGTTCCCAGAGATCCAGAAAAAAATAAGTTACTCTTTCTGTCTTTGAATCATCTCTTGTCTCAAAAGGTGATATCGGTGGTCCCCATGGAAGAGCGAGGTTTAGGGTTAGGGTTAGGGTTTTATTCAAACCTTTTCACTGTACCAAAACCAAAAGGGGATGGGATGTCAGACTCATTTTATATCTCAAAGATCGAAACCGGTTTTTGAATATCCGCTCTTTTCGCATGGAGTCAATCCGATCAGTGGTCTCCATTCTACAAGGTGGAGAACTACTAGAGTCAATCGACATCAAGGATGCTTATCTCCATTTACCTATTTTTCCTGCTCACCCAAAATATCTACGCTTCGAGATAGAAAACCTTCATTTTCAGTTTGTAGCTCTGCCTTTTGGTCTTACTGCACCACAAATGTTTACAAAGGTCTTGGCTCCCCCTTTGGCCAGATTAAGTGCTCAGGGTATAACGATTCTAGCTTACTTAGACAATCTACTCTTGTTAGATCAGTCAGTAGCCTGGTCACCACAGTCAACTACCTGGAATACCTAGGTTGGATTCTCAACCTAGAGAAATCCTCCTTAAAATCATCAAGGCTGTTCCTTATGCTCAGTTTCATTTGAGACTGCTACAAAAGAGTATCCTGTCAACTTGGAACAAGAAGGTGCAAGCTCTAGACTTCCCAATGCGTTCATCCCCAAAGGTGCATCAAAGCCTCAGTTGGTGGTTGATAACCAAGAATCTCCAAAAAGGAAAGGCCTTTCTACCAGTTACCTGGAAAGTAGTAACAACAGATGCCAGCCTTCTGGGCTTGGGAGCAGTCCTAGAAGAAGCGTCTGTCCAGGGAAGATGGTCCAAATCAGAAATGACCTTGTCCATCAATATTCTAGAGATTCGGGCAGCTCGTCTGGCACTGAAAACTTAGATTACAGAATTGTCCTGTCTGGATCCAATCCGACAATGCCACAATAGTGGCCTATATCAATCACCAAGGGGTCACGAGAAGTCATGCGGCCCAGGTGAATCATATACTATCTTGTGCAGAAGACAACATTCTTTGCCTATCGGCAGTCTTCATTCCAGGAATAGAAAATTGGCAGGCGGACCACTTGAGTCACCAACAGTTGTTCCCAGGAGAATGGTCTCTTCACCCCGACATCTTTCTATCAATATGTCAACATAAAGATGGGGAATTCTGGATGTGGATCTGTTTGCGTCCAGGTTCAACAAGAAAATCGACAACTTTGTGTCAAGGAAAAAGGATCCGCTGGCATGCGGAACAGATGCCTTGGTTTTTCTGTGGGATCAGTTTTCACTGATGTAGGTGTTCCCTCCTGTTCTGCTGCTTCCACACCTTCTTCGCAGGATCAAACAGGAAGGGAAGGAGGTGATTCTTGTGGCCCCAGCATGGCCCAGAAGATCTTGGTATGCAGAGATAGTAAAGATAGCGGTAGGGGACCCATGGACCCTACCACCATGGCCAGACCTTCTCTCGCAAGGTTCGGTATTCCATCCTACCTTGCAAATGCTAAATTTAACAGTTTGGCTATTGAAACACACATTCTGAAAGACCGTGGGCTGTCAGGTTCAGTAGTTTCTACTTTGGTTAATGCTAAGAAGCTGGCCTCCAGAGTCATATATTAAAGAGTCTGGAAGGCATATGTCTCCTGGTGTGAATCCAGGGGTTGGCACCCCAGGAAAAATGTCATAGGTGTGATCCTTAAATCTCTACAGATGGGATTACAAATTAAGCTGGTCTTGAGTACTTTCAAAGGCCAGGTGTCCGCCTTATCTGTATTTTTTCAATGACCACTTGCTTCACATTCTCTGGTTCGTAGTTTTATTCAGGGGGTAACACAGATTAATCCTCCAGCTAGGTCCCCCTGAACCCTTGGGACCTGAATTTAGTCCTGTTACAGAAACAACCTTTTGGGCCGATACGAGATATTCCCTTGGTCCTTTTGACAAGGAAATTAGTTTTTTTGGTTGCCATATCTTCTGTGAGAAGAGTATCAGAGTTGGCTGCTCTTTCTTGTAAAGAGCCATATTTGATTATTCTTAAGGATAAGGTTGTAATACGTTCTCATCCTAATTTCCTACCGAAGTTAGTGTCAGGTTTTCATTTAAACCAGGATATTGTTCTGCCTTCATTTTTTCCAGAACCTTGTTCTGCGGAAGAGAGGTCACTACATTCTCTTGATGTGGTGAGAGCAGTCAAGTTCTACTTGAAGGCAACTGCTCAGATTCGTAAAATAGATGTTTTGTTTGTATTGCCAGAAGGTCCTGAGAGAGGACAGGCAGCATCGAAATCTACTATTTCTAAATGGATTTGTCAAGTGATTGTTCAAGCGTATGGTTTAAAGAAGCAAATTCCACCTTTTCATATTAAAGCACACTCCCCCAGGGCTGTTAGTACTTCCTGGGCAGTGTATCACCAAGCCTCCATGGCTCAAATCTGCAAGGCCACAACTTGGTCTTCAGTCCATACATTAACCAGATTCTATCAAGTAGATGTAAAAGGTCATGAGGATATTGCCTTTGGACGGAGTGCAATGCAGGCAGCAGTATAAGTCCTCTAGTCTCTTAGTGCCCTATTTTTGTTGTGTCTCCCTCCCTTCAGTTGGTATTGCTGTGGGACATCCCACATAGTAACTACTATGGCTCTGTGTCCCGTGATCTACGATAAGAAAATAGGATTTTTTAAACAGCTTACCTGTAAAATTATTTTCTTTGAAGTACATCATAATGCCGCGTACACACGATCAAACAATCCGGTGGAAAAGTCCAGCAAACTCAAGTCCGCCAAAAAATCCCCCTGTGTGTAGCCTCCGGCATACTTTTTTGACCAGAAAGTACGGCGGACTTAGAATGCCGTGTTGCACTCCAATCTTCCCGCCGGACTCGCATTTCGGTGGACAATCCGGCCGCGTGTATGCCAGTCCGCCGTACTTTTGAAATCAGCGGACTTTTCCCGCCCGGAGAAAAGTCCGCTCATTTTGAGCGGGTCTCCAGGTAGGCGGGGCCCGCGAAGGAGACGTCGCTGGCCCCGCCGCCTGGTATGGACTTAAAGGGGAACCCCAACGCCGAAAAAAATCGGCGTGGGGTCCCCCCCAAGTCCACAACAGACCCTTGTCCGAGCACGCTACCCGGCCGGCCAGGAAAGGGGGGGCGAGCGAGCGCCCCCCCCCATCCTGAGCCGTACCAGGCCGCGTGCCCTCAACATGGGGGGTGCCTTGGGGAAGGGGGGGCCGCGCGGCCCCCCCACCCCATAGCACCTTGTCCCCATGTTGATGAGGACAAGGGCCTCTTCCCGACAACCCTGGCCGTTGGTTGTCGGGGTCTGCGGGCGGGGGGCTTATCGGAATCCGGGAGCCCCCTTTAACAAGGGGGCCCCCGGATACCGCCCCCCCACCCTATGTGAATGAGTATGGGGTACAATGTACCCCTACCCATTCACCTGTAAAATAAAAGTACAAAAAAACACAACACACAAGATAAAATACTTTATTGCACAGCTCCGGGGGTCTTCCGTCTTCGGGGGTCTTCTCGCCGGACTCCTCCACTATCTTCTTGTAGCTCTTTTGCTAGCGGAGGAGTCCGGCTTTCTTCCTCGCCGCCGGCCTCTTCTTCTGACTTCGGGGGTCTTGTCCCCCTCTTCGGTTCTTCTGCCGGGCCACCGCGCCTTCTTATAGCTCTTTTACACGCGGTGGCCCGGTCTTCTGTCGCCGCCGCCACCTTCCGTTCTTCTTCTTCTTCTTCTTCTCCAGGAGATGTTGACTCGACGATCTCTCCGGCCGCAATGCCAGGGATGCGCTGCGCTGCCACTTATATAGGGACAAGGGGCGGTGTCACATGGGTTTATGTCACATGGGTTGGTGTCACATGGTGACCCCGCCCCCTTACGATGTCACAGTCCTGGAGGATGCTGAGACTGTCGCCATGTGACATCAACCCATGTGACCAACCCATGTGACATAAACCCATGTGACACCGCCCCTTGTCCCTATATAAGTGGCAGCGCAGCGCGTCCCTGGCATTGCGGCCGGAGAGATCGTCGAGTCAACATCTCCTGGAGAAGAAGAAGAAGAAGAAGAAGAAGAACGGAAGGCGGCGGCGGCGACAGAAGACCGGGCCACCGCGTGTAAAAGAGCTATAAGAAGGCGCGGTGGCCCGGCAGAAGAACCGAAGAGGGGGACAAGACCCCCGAAGTCGGAAGAAGAGGCCGGCGGCGAGGAAGAAAGCCGGACTCCTTCGCTAGCAAAAGAGCTACAAGAAGATAGCGGAGGAGTCCGGCGAGAAGACCCCCGGAGCTGTGCAATAAAGTATTTTATCTCGTGTGTTGTGTTTTTTTGGACTTTTATTTTACAGGTGAATGGGTAGGGGTACATTGTACCCCATACTCATTCACATAGGGTGGGGGGCCGGTATACGGGGGCCCCCTTGTTAAAGGGGGCTCCCGGATTCCGATAAGCCCCCCGCCCGCAGACCCCGACAACCAACGGCCAGGGTTGTCGGAAAGAGGCCCTTGTCCTCATCAACATGGGGACAAGGTGCTTTGGAGTGGGGGGGCCCAAAGCACCCCCCATGTTGAGGGCACGCGGCCTGGTACGGCTCAGGAGGGGGGGCACTCGCTCGCCCCCCCTTTCCTGGCCGGCCGGGTAGCGTGCTCGGACAAGGGTCTGTTGTGGACTTGGGGGGGACCACCACGCCGATTTTTTTCGGCGTTGGGGTTCCCCTTTAAGTCCATACCAGGTGGCGGGGCCAGCGACGTCTCCTTCGCGGGCCCCGCCTACCTGGAGACGCGCTCGAAATGAGCGGACTTTCCTCTGCGTGTGTGGGCGAGTCCGTTCATTTCAAAAGTAGGGCGGATAGTACGGCGGACTTAGTACGCCGTATTAGTCCGCTCAAAAAGTGCTGTGTGTGGGCAAGTAGCCCGTTCGGAAAGTCCGACGGACAGTCTGGCGGGAAGTCCGCCAGACTAAGTACGTCGGACATACCGCTACGTGTGTACGCGGCTTAAGACACAGAGGTCCCTCTCTTCTTTTGGTATACACGTGTATTGCTTTGCTACAAAACTGAAGTACTCCCAGTAGTGGGAGGGGTTATATAGGGAGTGGATTTCTTGTCTTAGGGTGTGCCAGTGCCTATAACCCACATAGGAACTATGTCTCTGTGTCCCATGATGTACTTCAAAGAAAAGGATTTTACAGGTAAGCTGTTTTAAAAATTCTGTTTTAAAAACTAGTTCAATTTATTAAATTATTGTTTAACTAGTTCAGCTCTTTGGATGTACTCTGTACTGTTGATCACAAGCTGATGGCTGCTACTGCAGCCTTGGTTTGGCTGACTTGGTATGTTTGGTATCTATTTACTTGACACAAATTTATCTTTTGTATTTTACCAAAAATAGGTGTTATATTGTGTCTGCTTCACTAAAATTTTAGTATATTTTTTGTGCAAATATCATATGATATAAAAATGTGCAACTATCATCTTTTTTATTGTACAGTGCCAGGTCAAAATATGTTATGCAAAAACCCAGCACTGCATAAACAATTTAAAGTGGAAGTAAACTCCCCTATCGTTTTCAGCCAAGGAAGCTGTTAGCTTTGCCTCTGTTTAAGCTTCAACTGCTATGGTGCTACACGTGTGATTCGTTATGATACCAGCCATTGGATGGTTTGATAGTTTGGCTGAGAGCACAGCCAATGTGCAGTTAGCATTCCCGCCATGCTTTTTATTTTAACTGTTTAAATCGATGTGTTTACTTCCACTTTAAGTTCTTTCCAACCTGCCTGACTGATAGCAGCATATACTGTATATAAGGCTAGTTTCACACAACATTATAACAAATGATGTGTTTAGCTTTGGTCTTTAATACATTTGGCTGCACTTTTCTGTATTTAAGTATTTGTTTTGGTGCGTTTTTAAGGTGTATTTTGTTGCATTAAAAAATTTGATAAAATGTGTACTAAAACAAAGTAAATGCACTAAAACAGACCCCATTGGGTTTTTGTTTGTTTTATTTTAAATTTTTAATTTTTTCTCTTTTTTTACCCCTTTTTTGCCCTAATAATTTTTTTTCTTTTTTTAGCAATATTAAAATTAATTTTTAAGCAGGGTTTTCTTGTACATTCCGTTCTCCCCACAGGTGACTTTGTATACTGTTGCTTCTTCTGGAGCCATCCTCTTAGATGTTTTTCCGTATTATGGATTTTGTGTTGACAATTTGTCTTATATCATACATATCTGACATGCCTTATAGCTATGTGTTTCATGTTGTGCTCTACACAGTGTCAATGATCTTTGATTTTTCTGTCGCCTACCAAAACTAAAAAAAAAAACAAAAAAAAAAAACACAGCTCTACAGGCAGCCGGGTGTAAATGGACTCCCTTGTGTAAGTCAAGTCAAGACAAATCCATTTACATTACACCTGCCTGTCCATTGGGCAATCAGGTCTACCTAAAAAAAAAACTGACAGATGGTCCTGATCTGAATGCCCATACAAAAGGGGCCTTTTATTAGACAATGAAACAATATGAACATCACGTAAAACATTAACAATACCCATGTCATATAATCTGCCCGGCTTTACAATAAAAAAGTCAGCACAGCATGGCAAGATGTGAGTAGGACTAGAATTAAGAAAGATCTGGGGAACCTTTAAACAGAGTAGAAAAACGGGGTCTGTGGCACGTAGTGCGCCATGACAAATGATGGTCATGGTCAGGTTGTACCCACCAGTGGGAGTGGCTTGATTATACTTAAACTAAGCCTAGACATTGTATGCACTGCATGTCTATCACAGTCCTTTTACCCACAAAATACTCCTAACTACTGTGCCACAACTGGTAGTCTCACAGACACACATAGAGCTCAGGACAAAGGATCATGTTTTTAAAATTACATTTTCAATTAAATCTACTTTCTTGCAGACAAAGAATACATCACTTTTACTGAGCCTACCTTTAAGCCCAACTCTGGCAAATGTGAAAATTTTCCCTTCGTGTCTGGTATGGATTGTTAGGGGAACCCCATGCTGAAAAAATTTTGGCACGCCATTTTTAGAAATGGCGTGGGGTCCCCCCAAAATCCATATCATGTGCAGCTTGGCAGGACAGGAAAGGGGGGACAAGCGAACACCCCCCCCCCTCATGAACCATACCAGGCCACGTGCCCTCAACATGGGGGGGGTGCTTTGAGGGGCGGGGGGCTCTGCTCCTTAACAACCAGCTATTTACTGTGCCCTAATCAGGGCCTAGAATCCACTGTGCAGCACGCAGCGCATTGTGGAGCGCTCATCATGTGATCATGCTGCCAAACGCCCCACAAATTTGGTTGTTCACCGAACGGACAAACAGGCGATGTTCGGGTTGAACTTTTGCTTGGCTCGAACCGTTCACCCAACTCTTTTGGCTAATATGAGGGTGCGTTCAGAGGTATTAAGAAATGCTTTAGAAAGTGGTGTTTGAGGTCCATGAGGCCCAAGACAGGAAGTGTGTTACAGGAGAAAATGAAGAAAAACATATCATACATTTAACCGCTTCTCACCGAGTCCCAGCATCCCTTTAAAGTAGACTTCCAGGCTCAACCCTAACTATGCTTTAAACTGCCCCACCCCCTTCCTAAAACCTATTCTTACTAACCTGTGTAGGAAAGATGCATATACTTTACTATTTTCAGTCCACTCCGGTTTGGTCATGCACCAACCCAGCACCCTCTGTTATTCAGTGCCAGCTACAGGGGAGAGGAGGGAGCACTCGACAATAGCTAGTAAATCCTGGAGTGATGACGTCACCCATAGGCATTACTATGGCATGTCTGTTGTGGGCACTCCCTCCCCTCCCATGCAGCTGCCACTTGCTGACAAAGGAGAGCTGGATCACGTGACTGGACCAGGGCAGCCTGAAAATAAGTAAGTATAATTACATATACTATAATATATCTCCTTTTCTTCCTGTACTCTCTTATATATATCAGAGGTATGATTGTACATGGAATTTGCTAGCCTATTCCTTCTTGCAAACTCTGTGGTCAGCTACTTCAGGCTGTGTTTTGGAGGTGGTGTTTGGTCTGGACTGATGGCCCCCAGGTTTTCTGTCTGCCCCAGGACCTGCAACATGCACCACTGGTCACACCCCTCCTCTCCCACGTGGGGCGGGTGGGTGCCTTGCAATCCATGTCGACATCACGCCCATTCCTCCATGCATGCCGCATCCTATATAGGGAGCCACTGAGTGAGCAGTCTTTCTACATCTGTGTGCAGCATGGGGGATGGTTTCGCGCCAACTGCCGGGTGCCTCTGACGCTCGGGTGGTGGTGCCTCCCTCCCCACATGCACGTAAAGTGATGTTGGGGTGCGAGGCACCTTTTCCTTGCTAGCCCTGTGTCCTAGTTGGATTCCCTTACACACGTTGCACTCCATTGGACCTTGCCATCTATGCTCCTAATTTGAAGTAGTACCACTTGTCTTGAGTTTCACTTGTTTGAGAATCTTTTAATTCAACATCTCCCCTTTTGTAGTTCTTTACATGTTAATTTAACTATTCAAAATATCTACCTATTTTTAATTCCTTGTGAGGGTTCTGTCACATATATCAACACATCACATTTCCCCTATTCCTATTGTTATTATGAGAAACTCTGTGTATTATGGATTATATAATTATTACTGTTATTGTCTACAGAGCCCAGACAGTGGTATTTATATTCCCAGCCCTAAAGGGACTTTGCGCCCATGGATGCCTGTCCACCTTGGTGTGGGTTACTGTCATTCTACGCGTTCCCTCAGTTCCCATGCTTGACATTACCGATGGGCCTCTGGTTCTCGGTGCCGCCTCTGTACCTCCTGTACAGACCTGTTTGTAAGTCCTACAATTGGATTGGTTCCATTCCACTTGTATATCATTTCCTCAGCTATATGCCAACTACTCATGGACAACTATGTATCTTGTTTTAGATCATTATCACGTGCCTGCTCCTGATGAGTGGTAACACCAAACCATGAAACGCATCAAGCTAGTTTAAAGTCGTGTTTGTACTTACATATTATCTTAATGATTATGCCATATTCTATACATATGGGGTATAGGATTGAGATACCACTATTCTAGGGTTTCTTTCCTAATACACCTATGCAGATCACAGAATTTGGAGGTCATTTTTATTATTGCAGTCATATGTTAATAATCAAAATGTATGTGTATATAGATGGAATTTATGGGTTTTATTACCACTATCAATTATTGTTTTTACCTTGTTAATTATGGTCCTGTTGTACCAAAATAAATATATATATATACTATTGATAGTTGGTTTCCCTGAGACTGCATGCTTCATATAAAGTCCCACTTGCCCCCATTGCCCACCTTCCCCCGCAATTCTGAGTAAGTATACTGATCTTTCTTACAGACTAGGGTTAGTCAGAATAGATGTTAAGAGGCATAAGGGGGGCAGTTTTTAGAGTAGTTAGCATTCTAGTTTAAATTAGTGTTTATGCCCACGCGGCAGAACAGGCTTTACGATCATGTGACCACTGCCATTCACTGTCACAAGGGTAGCATGGTCGGGAGTCGACTTCCCGTCCGCTCCTGATCATGATTATAGACCGAGAGCTATGTCAACCTGATCGCTGTGCTGGGAGCCGACAGTCAACATAAAAACCTTGGCTGTCAATGGACGCATATGTGGGCATTAAAGCCCACCTTTTTTTGCCACCACACATACAGCTGTTAGCCCTTGTACACACGGTCGGACATTCCGACAACAAAATCCGTCAGATTTTGTCCGATGGATTTTGTCCTAAACTGGTGTTGCATACACACGGTCGGACAAAGTTGTCGGAAAATCCAATCATTCGGAACGTGATGACATTATTTCGTTACGACGGGACTACGTTCAGGCTAGTAGCCAATAGCTTTGGTCTAGGAATTTGATCTGAGCATGTGTGGCACATTGTCCGATTGGAATTCTCTACAAACGATCTGACAAAGTCCGATCGGATCATGTTGTCGGAAAATTTTATAGCTCTGCTCTAAAACTTTGTCGGTCAGATTTTCCAACGGAAACAGTCCGATGGAGCCTAACAGGGTCGGATTATCCGACAAGACGGTCCGATCGGACATTTTCCGTCGGAATGTCTGACCGCGTGTACAAGCGCTAAGAAGTACACATTGTACAGGCTGGCCTATGTATTTTCATAGTTAAAAGGAGTCTACACTTGATTTCTTTTTTTTTTTTGCCAACTTGGAAAAATCATACCTAGGTGCAGATTGAAACAGGCTATTTTAATTGCATTACATTACAACATGGCCTGGTGTAGCAATTCTATTCTATCTATGACTTTTATTTTTATTTTTTTTCTTGTACAGAAGTGTAGTTTTATTTTATGTTGCTTTAATGAACGAGGCCCAGTTAGAAACCTCATTGACTGCAAGGATGCCTGTGTAATTGGTGTAATGTAAATGAAGATCATCCTGTTTCTTTTCGTAAATCGGGATAATTCTAAACCATGGTTGCTACAGAAACATTCTGGGAGTCGTGCCAAGTTGAATGTAGATATTTTTGCATCTTTGTTACATTACTTGAGACAAATCAATGTGCTTTTGGCCAGCTATATATACACAAAGATAAACACAGGTCCTTGCAAGTTCCTACTAGAAAAAACCATAACCGTTTTCAATGTTCAAATAGGCTTAAAGGTACTTTGCAGTCTGTCTTCATGCTCTTATCCTGGGGGATCTGACTCAATTCAATATTTTCAAATAGTCTGACTCAGTCCTAGGAGATGCAGATTTATGAGGACAGGATTTCAGGAGCCGAGACTCCTTTGACCCAGAAGGGGCCCATGTAGGTCTGAGTGGTAGCATTAGAGAGGGGCTCCCTGGTTAGGGTTGTGGGGGAGGTGAGATATGTTATGAATGAAGAGTTATAGATGTTTGCTTAGCCCCTGAGCTGACTATTTTATTGTGAGTCTGAGTACCATGCAGTCCTATAGCAGCGTCACTTCACATCCAGTATTGTCTTACATGGTTATGGATGTTGTAAAAAGATACAAGTCTCTCATTTTCAACCTGCTAGGGTGATGACCCCCATGGAAAAAAAAAATAAAACCCCCCGTGACTCCTGACTAACATAACAGTAGGATATAATTTAAACTTTTGAAATGACCAAAAATAATGAATTCACTTTTTCTATCATCCCTCCAGCAACCAAAAACGCTATAGCATTGTACCTACGCATTGTACCTACACCCTTCAATAAGTCCAACTGACTGTCTGCACAGCCCATATTTCTACATCACATAGATACAGTAAGGTCCATAAATATTGGGACATCAACACAGTTTAATCTTTTTGGCTCTATACACCACCACAATGGATTCGAAATGAAATGAACAAGCTGTGCTTTAACTGCAGACTTTCAGCTTTAATTTGAGGGTATTTACATCCAAATCAGGTGAACCGTGTAGGAATTACAACAGTTTGTATATGTGCCTCTCAACTTTTTAAGGGACCAAAAGTAATAGGACAATTGGCTGCTCAACTGTTCCATGGTCAGGTGTGTGTTATTCCCTCATTATCCCATTTACAATGAGCAGATAAAAAGTCCAGAGTGCATTTCAAGTGCGCTATTTGCATATGGAATCTGTTGCTGTCAACTCTCAATATGAGATCCAATGCTGAGATCCAAAGCTGTCACTATCAGTGATGCAAGCCATCATTAGGCTAAAAAAAAAAAAAACAAACCCATCAGAGAGATAGCAAAAACATTAGGTGTGGCCAAATCAACTGTTTGGAACATCCTTAAAAAGAAAGAACGCACCGGTTAGCTCAGCAACACCAAAAGATCCGGAAGACCATGGTAAACAACTGTGGTGGATGACCGAAGAATTCTTTCCCTGGTGAAGAAAACACCCTTCACAACAGTTGGCCAGATCAAGAACACTCTCCAGGAGGTAGGTGTATATGTGTCAAAATCAACAATCAAGAGAAGACTTCACCAGAGTGAATTTAGAGCGTTCACCACAAGATGTAAACCATTGGTGAGCCTCAAAAACAGGAAGGCCAGATTAAAGTTTGCCAAACAACATCTAAAAAAGCTTTCACAGTTCAGGAACAACATTCTATGGACAGATGAGACCAAGATCAACTTGTACCAGAGTGATGGGAAGAGAAGAGTATGGAGAAGGAAAGGAACTGCTCATGATCCAAAGCATACCACCTCATCAGTGAAGCATGGTGGTGGTAGTGTTATGGCGTGGACATGTATGGCTGCCAATGGAACTGGTTCTCTTGTATTTATTCAGGATGTGACTGCTGGCAAAAGCAGCAGGATGAATTCTGAAGTGTTTCGGGCAATATTATCTGCTCATATTCAGCAAAATGCTTCAGAACTCATTGGACGGCGCTTCACAGAGCAGATGGACAATGAAGCATACTGCGAAAGCAACCAAAGAGTTTTTTAAGGGAAAGAAGTGGAATGTTATTAAATGGCCAAGTCAATCATCTGACCTGAATCTGATTGAGCATGCATTTCACTTGCTGAAGATAAAACTGAAGGGAAAATTCCCCAAGAACAAGCAGGAACTGAAGACACTTGCAGTAGCGGCCTGGCAGAGCATCACCATTGGATGAAACCCAGTCTCTGGTGCCGTCTATGGAGTCTAGACTTCAGGCTGTAATTGACTGGAAAGGATTTGCAACCAAGTATTAAAACGTGAAAGTTTGATGGATGATTGTTAATCTGTCCCATTACTTTTGGTCCCTTAAAAAGTGGGAGGCACATATACAAACTGTTGTAATTCCTACACCGTTCACCTGATTTGGATGTAAATACCCTCAAATTAACCACTTGCCACCAGCCCTATAACAAAAGCACGGCGGCATAGTGGTTTTAATATCCTGACCGGACGTCATATGACGTGATCAGGATATTAAGCCGCTGCGCGCCCCCGCGGGTGCGCATCGTGGCGATTGTTGTTGCGGGGTGTCAGTCCAACGGAGACTCTTTACCACGTGATCAGCCGTGTCCAATCAGACGCGAGTAGAGGAGAGCTGATCGGCTGCTCCTCTGACCGGGGGGTCTGTGCTGATCGATTATCAGCACAGCCCCCCCGAGGATGCCCACACTGGACCACCAGGCAGGGACGCCACCAGACCACCAGGGGATGCCCAGAACCAGGTATGCCCCCCTAGACAACCAGGGATGCCAGCCAGTGCCCATAATGAATGCCAATCAGTGACCATAATGGATGGCAATCAGTGCCCACAATGGGCATCACTGATTGGCATCCATTATTGTTTGGCACTGATTGGCATCCATCCCTACAATACTTTAAATTACAATGCCGCCTATCAGTGCCCATCCTAGCCGCCTATCAGTGCCCATCCATGCCGCCTATCCATGCCCATCCATGCCGCCCATCCATGCCGCCTATCCATGCCCATCCGTGCCACCTATCCATGCCCATCAGTGCCGCCTATCCATGCCCATTTGTGCCACCTATCCATGCCGCCCATCCATGCCAATCCATGCCACCTATCTATGACAATCCGTGCCACCTATCAGTGCCTATTTGTGCCACCTATCAGTGTCTATCTGTGTCGCATATCAGTGCCACCTATCAGTTGCTGCCTATCAGTGCCACTTCATTGGTGCCACCTCATTGGTGCCCATCAGTGTCGCCTTATCAGTGCCCGTCACTGCAGCCCTATCAGTGAAGGAGAAAACTTACTTATTTACAAAGTTTTGTAACTGAAACAAAAAAAATCGTTTTTTTTTTTCAAGATTTTTGGTCTTTTTTTACTTGTTTAGCAGAAAATAAAAATCCCAGAGGCGATCAAATACCACCAAAAGAAAGCTCTATCTTTGGGAACAAAATGATAAAAATTTAGTTTGGGTACAATGTAGCATGACCGTGCAATTGTCATTCAAAGTGCGACAGTGCTGAAAGTTCAAAATTGGTCTGGGCAGGAAGGTGTATAAGTGCCCGGTATTGAAGTGGTTAAAGCTAAAAGTCTGCAGTTAAAGCACATCTTGTTTGTTTCATTTCAAATCCATTGTGGTGGTGTATAGAGCCAAAAAGATGAGATTTGTGTCAGTGTCCCAATATTTATGGACCCGACTGTATAAAATGAGGTGACTGACCTGGGCATTTTTGGCTAGATAGACCATCATTTCTAGAGGTACCCGCTGACCCGATTATCCCCAGAGAAATTTAAAACGTGGTATGGTAAAAAAAAAAACTTGTAAACAACGTTATTTCCCCTGAGAAAAGCCAAGACTATGGGATGTCTGCCAGTACATCTCCCTGTCACCTAGCATAGGCTAAAATGGCTTCAAAGCTAAAGCTGTTTTCCACCAAAAGAATCTGTATTTCTGTCTATCCAGCCCTGAGATTTAAACAGCACAGCCCGGTCTAGAAGGGGAGGGGACCTAAACTTCCTCTGTTGCAGTTTCATGTTTACTTACAGGTCTTCTCTCCACCCTGTGACTGGATAGTGAAAGGGAAGCAGCAGACTGATAAGCTTATCTCTCTGTCACTCTGCTTTCTTCTCCTATAATCATGCTACTTGCAGGAGCAGGAAAAGCTCTCCTTTGTGAGTTTTGAGTTGCTGAAGTGGGAGCCTATACAGGCCTATGCACTATCCTCATGTAACAGCTGTTTAATCGCTTCAATACAGGGCACTTTCACCCCCTTCCTCCCCATACCAATTTTCATTGGTGGATCCAGGGGGGGGGGGGGGCAACGGGGCAATTGCCACCCCTGAGAAATTTGTTGTGGGCCCGGGCGGAGGAGAGAGTGGGTGGGTGACGTGGCAAGTGACAATCCGCAAGGTGTGGCAGGTGACGTGGCAAGTGACAATCCACAAAGGTGTGGCAGGTGACGTGACAAGTGACAATCCGCAAGGTGTGGCAGGTGACGTGGCAAGTGACAATCCACAAAGGTGTGGCAGGTGACGTGACAAGTGACAATCCACAAAGGTATGGCAGGTGACGTGACAAGTGACAATCCACATCTGGTGACAGGTGACTTGGCAAGTGACAATCCGCAAAGGTGTGGCAAGTGACATTCCGCAAGGTGTGGCAGGTGATGTGACAAGTGACAATCCGCATCTGGTGGCAGGTGACTTGGCAAGGGACAATCCACAAAGGTGTGGCAAGTGACATTCCGCAAAGTGTGGCAGGTGATGTGGCAAGTGACAATCCGCATCTGGTGGCAGGTGACTTGGCAAGGGACAATCAACAAAGGTGTGGCAAGTGACATTCCGCAAGGTGTGTCAGGTGATGTGGCAAGTGACAATCTGCATCTGGTGGCAGGTGACGTGGCAAGTGACAATCCGCATCTGGTGGCAGGTGAAGTGGCAAGCGACAATCTGCATCTGGTGGAAGGTGACACAGCAAGTGACAATCCATAATGTGTGGCAGGTGACACAGCAAGTGACAATCCATAATGTGTGGCAGGTGACGTGGCAAGGGACAATCCGCAAAGGTGTAGCAGGTGACGTGGCAAGTGACATTCTGCAAGGTGTGGCAGGTGATGTGACAACCCGCAACATGTGGCAGGTAACAGTGGCAAGTGTCACACTCCCACTGATTCTGCATTATGCTGAGTTGAACCATTTCATTTTATATTACAATGTATTAATAGAAATAATGTGCTTCAATCATCCTGACACCATAACAACCATGGTGCCGGGATGATTGAAGCACCAACACCAGCCATTTCCCCGATAAATTGCCTGCAAAAAAAATGTATTTTCTGGCAGTGCCCCTCCCGAGACTAGACTCTGGATCTGCCCCTGCTTCCAGCGCTGTCAAACTTTGAATGAGAGTTGCGCGGTCATGCAACGCTGTACCCAAATTAATAATTTTTCTCACAAATAGAGCTTTCTTTTGGTGGTATTTAATTACTGCTGGGATTTTTTTGCAAAAAAATTTAAAAAAATATATATATATATTTTAAGTTTCTGTCAGTAAATTTTGTGAATAATTAATTTTCCTCCTTCACTGATGTACGCTGATGAGGCAGCACTGAAGGGCACTGATTAGGCTGATTAGGTAGCATTGATGAGGAGACACAAATATGCTGCAGTGATGGGCACTGATATGCGGCACTGATGAGCACTGATAGGCAGCACTGATGGGCACTAATAGGTTGCACTGATGGGCACTGTTAGGTGGCACTGAAAGGCGGAACTTATGGGCAATGATAGGTGGCATGGATATGTGGCACCGATGGGAAGCACTGATGAGCAGGCACTTATGGGCACTGAAAGGCATCACTGACTGGCATCACTGATGGCCATTCACTGGTGTCACTGATGGGCACTGACTGGTGTTACTGATGGGCACTGTTGGGGCTGCAGTGATCAGTGCCATGATTACCTGTACAGGTTTATCCTGCGAGGAGATGCCGCTGATTGGCTCTCCTCGCCTCACACTGTCAGTTACATGTTTACACAGTCGATCACATGGTTAAAGAGTTGCGTCGTCGGCTCTTTGCCGAGACCAGGATCATGCTGTGTCCCTAGGATGCAGGCGTTGGGCGACGTAATGGGACGTCAGCCCAGAACGAGAGGGTATTCCACCCGCCGTCATTTTGCTATACGGCGGGCAAGAGGTGGTTAAACATGTTAAAGCAGAACCTCACCCAAAAGAGGTAGTACCGCTATTCCTCTTCCTCCCCCCCACTCATGTTCCATATTTGGATTATATTTTTTTGAGGTGGAGCAAATACCTAGATTTAACAGGTACCCGTTTCCACTTCAGTTTAGATATCCTAAACCAGTGGTTCTCAACCCTGTTCTAAAATACCCCCAAGAGGCCATGTTTTGTGAAATTCTCTTAGGCTGCATTCACACCTGAACATTTTCAGCTCATAAAATGCCCAGAAAAATGCCTGAAAAAAGGCCAACAAGCAAAATCCCATTCATTTCAATGGCACCTCTTCACATCTGAGCATTTTGTCACCTGAAGCAAAACACCAGAAAAACGCCCTGAGCTCAAAAAAGAACATGAGCATCTTTGGGGCAGATTACAGGCATTTTTCTGCCTTTTACATTGGTGACCTGAACAAAAGCGTGGTAAAAATACGGCAAAATCACGGTAAAATATGGCCTGTTGTGGGTACTTGAGGACAGGGTTAAGATCCAGTGTCCCAGACGATGCGAGCAAAAGTCCTCACTCCCCCTTTCCTGGCTGCAACCTTCTGGAACACGTCACAGGTCCCAGAAGGCTGTGGGACTATTCACAAAGCACAGCTCGATTCATATATGTGCAGTGGGCAGCTGGCTGTGAAGTCGCAAGGAGTTATAGCTTGCAATTAACATGCCGGTGTCAGGAACCCAAAGACTGATAAGGAACCGTGTAAGTGGGGTGCAGCATGGTGTCATAGAGGCTGAGGTGACTGAGAACAGTATATTAAGAAAGTCCCAATAATGAACAATAGACCCAGTGGGAGGCCACTGCAAACCGGAGCCACTTATGAAACTGTAATAGATGAGCGTTATCCTGAAATGATGCCGACAGCTTCTGCAACGTGGAGCGGGAATGTGGCCTGGCCAGTCCACAGCTAATTGAGAGTTTTCCTAGTGCAGATAGCATAGTCCCTGCACTTTCCCAACTCCTTGTGAACCTCTCCTGCCACTATGTCCCTGATAGATGGAGAATCTGTCCCTATACTAACCACTTGCAAAAAGCACACCAGACTCTAGAGTCTGGGTCTTAAATAGACACTGTCATGACCCAAGATTGCTGTCAAGTTAATGTGAGGCACCACTGTGCAATCGTACAGCTGTCCCCCTGGTGACCAATGGAAATGACTGAGGAACCAAGTTCCTCATGACTTCCTTCCTATTTCTTCTATATTGCCACTTTGATCAAGCTCCAACCTCAGTGGCGAATACAGACTGCACCTAGCTACAGCCGGTCCAGATGAGGACGCTGCTGGATCACCTGATAAACAGATATTCACCTTTGACAGGAGAATGTCTGTTTATTAAAAGTTAGCAGGTACAGTTTTTGTAGATGCTGACTTTTAATCTTTACACATCTGACTGAAGCTTCTCGGCATTATAAAGTATCTGTCACTTTACCAATGTAGAGCAAAGTAAAAGGTTATCTTACCCCCAACCTATACTAACCTTTCCCACGCTCCCCTGACACTCTGTTGCTCTGTAATAGCCTTTATGAATACCCGCTCCTTTCAGGTAAGGAGGAGCGTGTGACCTCCTCCTATTGCTTAGACATGAGCAGATAATTTCTTGCCCCAAACGCAATCACATGAGGAGGAGGAAGAAGTTAACCTTGTGTACACTCCGACACCCTCTGACATGGGATTCACACAAGATTTGGACTCTTTTGCACTTTTTCGAGAAATGGAGCTCTCACGTACCTGATAGGAGACTGAAATGAGATCGGCTTCTCTTGTATCTCCAGCCTGGGCCCCGCTGAGGGTGAAACAGAGGGTACCGAGGGACAGGAGGAACACAAGTGCCTGCAGATGTTAATGGGAGAACTTGCAGCAGATGTGGTCCCAAGGAGACAAACCAATGGATCAGGAATAGTAGTAATGTTCAGAAGTCTAGCCATGGTTAAAGATGCACTCTGATTATGCTGTAGATTCAGAAAGCTGCACATCAGAGATCTTAGCAGGCTTGAGGCAGGAATACTCAGCAGTGCACAGAGCTGGTACAGCAGACAGCCAAATGGGCACTCGACCATGACAGTAAGCCAGGCTCAGAGACAGAAGCATGGTCACAGGAATAGCCAGAGTCATCAACAGGAGAGAAGCAACTTACCAAATTATGAGCAAAGCCGAAGTCAAGAACGATACTGGGTCAGGAATAAACGACAGGTCAGAAGCAAAATCCAAGATCAAGTCTGCAAAAAGCCAGGTCAACAAGGGAATCATACAGGATAAACTTAGGACACAGGGAACAGCTGAAGATCGATTAGCACAGAACATGGGCATGAGCATCCTTTAAAAGGCCCGTTTGGGCCAACAGGAACTGTGCATGTGCACGCATGTTCACAAATTTTTTTTTTTTTCTTTTTCTATATTTATTTTCTATTATGATTTTAAATATTTCTTGATCATATTGAGACATTTGTCCCTTGCATCCTTCTATTTTTGGATGCATTTTTGATCTTGTTGCTGATAGTCCCTAAAAACATTTACTCTGACCTCATTGGTCAAAAAAGTTCCTCCTTTTTTTCCTTTCATTTTGTTTTCTTTATTTTGATTAATTTATACATATGACTATGTGATACTACATGTACCCTCTATACAGCTATTATTTATTCATCACTTTTTTTCTCCTTTTATTTCCATTTTTCTCCCTCCCTTTTGTTTTTGACCAATCTTTTATTATTATTTATTTTTCCCTCCTTCCTTTAGAGTTATTTAGTAATAGTAGTTTTAGTTTTAGTAGTTTTTTTATATGGCAGACTTTATAAACATACTCCATTTATAATTTTTTTATATATTCCTATTTTTCTTACCTCCCTTTTTTTTTGATGCATTCGCAGCCTGGTCACTGTGTGTCTTCTGTGGGCGCGCAGGACCCCTTTACCTTGGGTCGACTGGTTCCCAGTGGCGGAGGTTGCCTACAGGGGGTCTGGCGCGGTAGATTCACCTTCCTTAGGGGCGGGCATTGGCAAGAGATATATACCTTTATATTCTATGATATTCATGGGTTGTATATTTTGTACTTATTTATTTTCCTCTTTTATTTTTTGTAAATTTTTACGCATTTTTTTGATTCATTTATCCCCTGATGAAGCTAATAGGCTAAACATGTCGGGCTAATATACGAAAAGGCAACCTTTGTCAGAGCTGAATATTTGCCAAATGACCAACTATACTATGAAATGTTGACTATCTGTGAACTAAGTGGCCCTGTTATGTTTTATCTTTATTCTCATTAAAATTATTACCGGTATATATTTTTAAATAAATGGTTTCCATTATTATTTGTAATCGCCGTAACAATCCCCCTTTTCCCTCTTCACTTCATTAATTAGCTATTTGGGATGAGGTGCCAATTACTTGGGTGTTCCACCTTTAGCCGGACATACTGTATTTAAGTGATATTCTTGCGCGCTCCCGGTAACCATTCTGTTGGAAATACCATGCGCATATCTGTACACCAGACGTTTCACAGGGATTCCCTGACAGAAGCAAAGAGGATGCATGGGGAAAGTTATCCAATCCATACTAGACAAAATATATAGGTGGCATAGGCACGGTTAGGGACATTTAGGGTATCTCCAAAAAAGATTTTAAATATTAAAAAAATATGTGAATTGAGTATCTGGGTTTATTTGCAGACTGGGTGTATGTATGTATGTAACATAGATATATGCAATAATATTTAAAGTTTCAGTGTTAGGACCATTAATCTTTGAGAATTTTGGAATAATAGTGCCATTTATGTGCTGAACTACTGTACTTTATGTAGATTTCTGTCACCTGTAGCAAAACACTTTTGAGCTTCTTTTTTGGTGGATTGGAGGCAGATTGGGCCCGACAGAATTCAATGCGAATGTGCAAGTGTTTTATGAGGGTTTATTTTATGCTCAAACAGCAGCTTTCCACCCCTAATCTCCTGAAGCTCTAAAACACTTGTAATACACTTCTAAAGATGCTCAAAAAACTCTCAAATCGCCTAAAAATTGCTCTGCTCAGTTGTGAAGGCAGTCTAAAGCCTCATACACACGATAGGACTTTGTACAAACTTTCCTTTGGATTTTTGTACAAAGGGCGTCGGCCCTGAACTTGTATTGCATACACACAGCAGGACTTTTTCAGCCAACTTTCACCAAACCACGTGGTTTTTCTGCTCTTTACCGCCACCTTTGGTCAACTTCTGTATTGTTGTCTGATCTTTTGCATTGGTTCTGAGCATGCCTGTTTGCACTTTGTACAAAAGTCCTATGGTTTTCTGTACACACGATCAGACTTTGCTCCATCGGACTTTTGTTGCCAGAAAGTTTGTCCGTTCGCACAGCCAACAAAAGTCCGATGAAAACCAAAAAAGTTTGTCCGATGGAGCGTACACACAGTCGGATGTTGCTCCAAAACAGCTAATTTGCATGTTTGTTGTCAAAAAGTCTGATCGTGTGTATGGGCCTTAAAGGCCCGTACACACGGTCGGACTTTTTGACAACAAACATGCAAATTAGCTGTTTTGGAGCAACATCCGACTGTGTGTACGCTCCATCGGACAAACTTTTTCTGTTTTCATCGGACTTTTGTTGGCTGTGCGAACGGACAAACTTTCTGGCAACAAAAGTCAGATGGAACAAAGTCCGACCGTGTGTACGCAAAAGCATCGGACTTTTGTACAAGGTACAAACACGCATGCTCAGAACCAATGCAAAAGATCAGACTACAATACAGAAGTTGATCAAAGGTGGCGCTGGAGTCATTGAACGTCCTCTTTTGAAGCGGCGTCAGTACGTTGTGGCGTCATTACGTTCGTGTTTGTTGTCAAAAAGTCAGACCGTGTGTATGCAATACAAACTTGTGGACCACGCCCTTTGTACAAAAGTCCACGGAAAAGTTTGTACAAAGTCCGACCGTGTGTATGAGGCTTTAGGGTCCTTTTACACAGGCGGTGTGCCTGGCAGGCTCTGCTTTGCTCTGCCGGGGGATCCATCTGCTGATCCCCGCTGAGCAGGCGGATAACAGATCCATCTCCACTCACTGTGCAGAGACGGACCTGTCAGCAGGGCTGTCTTAATGAGTGGGCACACCTGGGCACTGCCCAGGGGCCCCAGCTGCATGGGGGGCCCCTGCACTTTCCCCAAAGCAGCTGATTCTTGAGCCCACGCTGCCCCAAAATTGGGGTACCCATGATGGCACTGAGAGTGATGGGTACACAGGGGAAGCAGGCTGACTGTGGCGCAGGCCTCGAAGAATGCAGGGTAGGAGCTGGAGTGGGAGCTGCTGAGTTGGCAGCACTGAGAGCCCACCTGTGGAAGTAGCATTGTGGATGGTGTCATGGTGAGCCCAGCTGTCCAGCACTGTTTGCACCAAAGGGCTTGGAATGCCGGAGGGATGCTCCTTCCTCCGCCCCTCCTTCTGCCTGCTTGATTGGTATAGGCAAATCCAGTGATGGAGGTGGGCACATAGCCAAACGTTCACATGCACTGTATCTCCACCAGAAATGGGGGTATTACATGGATGGAATAATGGTGCTGGGTTATATCAAGGGTGTATGGGGGAAAACAATGCTGAGGGGGGATCTGGGGTGTATAGGGGGTAGTAATTCTTGGGGTAGCTTGGGTGGCTATAGTGCTAGAGGTATCTGGGATGTAGAGAGGCCACAGTGTAGGGGGTATCAGGGATGTAGTGGGGTCACAATACAAGGATTATCTTATGGTATATGGTAACAGTGCTGGGGGGAATATCTAGGGTATAGTTGGATCAGAGTGCTGGGGGAATATCTGGGGTGTAGATGGGTCAGAGTGCTGGGGGGATAACTGGAGTGTAGTGGGGTCAAAGTGCTGGGGGGATTTCTGGGGTGTAGAGGGGTCAGAGTGCTGGGGGGATTTCTGGAGTGTAGAGGGGTCCGAGTGCTGGGGGGATATCTGTGGTGTGGTGTGGTGTGGAGGAGTCAGAGAGCTGGGGGGATATCTGGGGTGTAGAGGGATCAGAGTGCTGGGTGATTTCTGGGATGTAGAGGGGTCAGAGTGTTGGGGGGATATCTAGGGTGTAGAGGGGCCAGAGTGCTGGGGAGGCATCGATCAAGCAGATATATTATATGCACAGGACAGCTTTGTTACTTTATGTATATAGTATTTTCCCATTGGTTCTTTGCTGTACAGAATGATTGTTCATGTAGTTAATGCAGAGCTGCACCCAAAAGGGGAAGCTCCGCTTGTCTGCCTCCTACCTACTTGAGGTCTGTTTACCTGTGCTGTCTCTATTGTAGGGGCCCCAGAGCATTACTTTTTCCAGGGGCCCATGATGCTATTAAGATGGCCCTGCCTGACGGAGTCCCACACTCATCCATGGGGAGATCGGATGAAAAAGGACCGCCTTTCTGTTTTCATCCGATCCCACCCAATCCGATCCACCAGATACATGGAAAATAGGGTCACCATCTATCTGTATTTCACGGACAGGCTCGGGTAAGATAACAGTGGACATGTCACTGGAGTGAATGGAGCATCTGATCAGAAAAACTGAAAAACTGACAGGCGGACCTGATCGGAAAGCTTGTGTGAAAGGAGCCTTCATGTAATGCTATGCACTTGGTCAGTGACATACTTCGTAATTTGAAATCTGAGGTGTTTATTTTTTTTTTTAACAACTCCCTAATCATGCTCTTCTATATGTCAAAATCATTTTCAGTAGTAGTCATGAGATTTATGAATATTAATAATGGGCATAGAAAACATACACACACACATATATATTTTTCAAGGTTTTAATAGTGTGCTATGGCGAAATATTGGGATAATACCAGTGTGCTTTAATATTGACAGGCCTACAGGGAGGGGACTAAACTATACAGTAGTGATATGATCCACTAAACAGTGGTGATTTGGCAATATGTAGGGAAAAATGTGCAATTCTGATATATGAATATATGGAGGAGATTTACTAAAACTGGTGCGCACAGAATCCGGTGCAGCTGTGCATAGAAACCAATCAGCTTATGACTTCAGCTTGTTCAATTAAGCTTTGACAATAAGCCCTGGTTCACATTGGTGCGATTTTACATGCAATTTGACATGTCAAATCACATATCAAATTGGCGGCAATTGCCGGCAATGGCACCATCCCAATAGGTGTGATGCTGCATTTGCGGCACCGCATCGATTTAAAAGAAGTCGTTTCTGCATTGCATTTTTTGCGATTTCGGGGTTACGATTTCCATTGACATCTGTGCAGAAACCTGCACAGCTGTCTGTAAAATCGCGACCAAAATCGGGACTGGCATGCGGGAGTGAAATAATGCGAGTTTGGCTGAACTCGCACGGCTTCATTCCCGCAGCTCAGTGTGAACCTGGGCTAAAACCTAGAAGCTGATTGGTTACTATGCATAGCTGCACCTTATGTTTGCCCCAAATTTTAGTAATTCACCCTCATGGCATCCAAATAGGCAATCATATACAATATACAGGCAACAGATACTTACATGTTACAATATGCAGGCAGCAATTGGGCAATATGAACAATACACACATACAGAAAACAGATCATTGTAACAATATGGGGCAACAAATGAACAATTCTGAGAGTATGCCGGCAATTTTTACATCATACTGGTAACAAAAGGGCAATGGTTGCAATATGCAGACAACAAACAGGCAATTGCACCAATATGGATGCAACAACAGGCAGTTGCGACAATTTATGGGCAATCATAATAATATGTGGACAACAACAGGCTGTTGTAAAAATATGTGGACAACGCACAGGCAATTGTGACAATAGGCTGACAATAAAGAGGTATTTGTGATAGTCTGATAATATCACAAATACCTCTTTATTGTCAGCCTATTGTCACAAAAATTCTTCCTCCTTTAAAGCAAAAATCAATACCTCATCACCCTTCCAACCTCCTACCTAGAAAAAAATCTCTCTTGCCTGAAAAAATTCCCCCTTTTCGGCAAAATCCTGTATTAACCCCCCCCGCCTGGTACCACTTCTCACCAGCAAAAATCACCTAGCCCCCAAACCCTCATTAGTAGAAATCACCTTCCACAGTAAAACTTCTCCAGCAAATGTCATCTCCTTCTTTAATAACAGACCTCAGATGGAGCTGCGGCTGGTTGTGCTGTTTGCACTCGGGATAAATGGTTATGATCACAATTATGTTCCACCTACCCACCTTACTTAAGTAAATAAATATTTTTCAGAAATGCCTTTATTATTTAAAGATAAGTCAAGTGGATTCCTTTCGTTAGCACAGTTGCAGTATTTTTATTAGCAGTTCACCATTTGTCTCACTGCTTAGAGTTTCACTTTAATTATCTCCCCATATTCTATACCTTAGGCCAGACATGCAGACTTATAGTCGTAATATTTTTTGCTTGTAACATTTGCTCTTTATGTTTTCTGACCCAGCGCTGACACCTACGCAGTCATCTATCACTTCTAATCTCTCCCATTCTGCAGCCTTCTCAGTAGCCGTCTTTTATCCACATGTCTTTTATCAGACACATACAGGCCTGTCATGTCTACATTGGTACCTCTCCACTTTATTATTTAGGCACATTTAAGCAGTATCGAAGGTTAATATTCATCTAGCTCACAGCCTTACAAATAATCTTTGTGGGGGTCTTTGTGCCAGCACTCCCTTACACAAATTAACTTATATAGCGGTCCCCCCCTCCCCAGTGCATACCAGCAGAGGTTGTGGACAGAGGTTATGTGAAATAATGTGAACATTTATAGGGATGATATATGGAGAAACATGAGGGTTTAGTTAGAAGGGATTGTGCCAAACAACTATTGAATTTACAGTAAACGATCTCCTGGAGCCATTGTTGAATTTATGGGTAGAAACAAGTAAAGGTATAGATGAAGCCTCCTGCAATGCATAAACAAGAAGTTCTTGTTTTCAGGTTACTGTAGATATCGGTAGTGGGCAACCAGTTATGCTAGCCATAGTCAAAAGATAATGTGAGCTAAAGTGGAAGTAAACCCTTTTATCGATCTTGTACCTACAGGTAAGCCTATAATACAACTCTACTTCCCCCTTTCCTACTCCTATTACCGTTGGAGTCCCATAAGGTTCTCTCCTTGGACCTCTCTTATTCTCAATCTACACCTCCTCCCTATGTCAGCTGATAGCCTTCTATGACTTCCACTACTATTTCTATGCTGATGACACCCACATCTATCTCTCTACCCCTCAGCCCAACCCATCAGTCTCCTCACACATCACTGATTTATTAACAGATATATCAGTCTGGATGTCACACCACTTCCTAGAAACTGAATCTATCTAAATCTGAGCTCATAATATTTCTTACCCCCTCCCCTGACTTCTCTGTCGAGATCAATGACACAACTATCCATCTCCACATGCCAGGGTGCTAAGGGTAACCCTGGACTCTGAACTGTCGTTTCAGGCCCACATCCAATCCCTGTCCAAATTATGCTGCCTTAGCTTCCATAACATCTCCAGAATATACCCTGTCCCTGGTTTCGCAAGCCAAACAAGCCTGCAAGCAAATATGTTACCGCATAAAGGTTTGCCCCTGCCTGACTCTCGGGTGGGGGGGTCGCCTTCGGGAGTTTGCAACTCGCTGGACTTCTCTACTGTCCGACCAATGGGTCTGCAAACTGGTTTCATCGGGATACAAGATAACGTTTCTTTCTTGTCCACCAAACAGATTTTTTCCCTCCAACCTTCATCTGCTTCCGGCTCGTCGGGAAGCCCTGTTCGGGGCAGTACAGGACCTGCTGCTGCGTGGGGTGATAGTACCTGTACCGATGTTGGAAAGGTTTCAGGGATTCTATTCCAATCTGTTTGTAGTCCCAAAAAAGGAAAGGAATGTCCAATCCTGGACATGAAGGCCCTCAACAGTTTTGTGAAAGTGCAAAGGTTCAGGATGGTTCAGTTTCAGATGAATCAGTTCGCTCCGTGGTCACTGCACTCCATCAGGGGGACTTCCTGGCATCCTTGGATATCAAGGACGCGTACTTACATGTACCCATATGCCTCAGGCATCAGAGGTTTCTGCGATTTGCAGTCGGAGAAGAGCACTACCAGTTTGTGGCTCTCCCTTTTGGCCTGGCGTCAGCACCCCGAGTCTTTACCAAGGTGTTAGCTCCAATTCTGGTGTTGTTAACAGGCATGTACTGGCCATCGGGACTACCGGGAGTTTCCCGGTGGGCCGATGGCTCAGTGGGCCACTCTGATGTAAGGGGGCTGGTAATGGGACACTCTGACGTAAGAGGGTGCTGATGGGACACTCTGATGTAAAAGGGATGATCATGGGACACTCTGACGTAAGAGGGTGCTGATGGGACACTCTGATGTAAGGGGGTGCTGATGGGACACTCTGATGTAAGAGGGTGCTGATGGGACACTCTGATGTAAGAGGGTGCTGATGGGACACTCTGATGTAAGAGGGTGCTGATGGGACACTCTGATGTAAGAGGGTGCTGATGGGACACTCTGATGTAAGGGGTGCTGATGGGACACTCTGTTGAAAGGGGGCTGGTGATGGGACACTCTGAAGTAAGGGAGTGCTGATGGGACACTCTGATGTAAGGGGGTGCTAATGGGACACTCTGATGTAAGGGGGCTGGTGATGGGACACTCTGATGTAAGGGAGTGCTGACGGTACACTCAAAACGTAAGTGGGCCGGTCTAGATGAAGTCCAGGGCCAAATTTCTGTCCCAGTCCAGCCCTGGTTGTTAAGGCAACGTGGGTTACCTAGACAATCTCCTTCTGAGAGCAGCTTCCACCTCAGAATTAAGGGAGAATATAGCGATCACCATACAGACTCTCCGGGAGTTTTGTTGGGTGCTGAACCTAAAAAAGTCGATGTTAGTGCAGACTCAATGCCTGGAGTACCTGGGCTTACTGCTGGACTCCTCAGAAGCGAGAGTTTTTCTCCCTTCAGACAAGCTGCAGACTCTTCAAGCTGCAGTGAAGTTGGTGAACTGCAGGTGGTCATCGCTGCGCTTCTACAAATGCGACTCCTGGGCCCCATGGTAGCCACTTTTGAAACAGTGTCGTACACTCAATTTCACACTCGAGTCCTGCAAAAGGAGATTTTGTCAAAACGGGACAAATCTCCGTTATCCCTGGATTGTCAAATTCGGGTGAGTCAGCTAATCAGGGATTCCCTTCTCTGGTGACTGAGGTCTCCGGCCCTTTGGTTCGGGAGATCGTTCCATCCTCTCCATTGGAGGGTGATCACAACGGACGCCAGCCTGACCGGTTGTGGAGGGGAGTTTTGGGCATACAGTCAGCCCAGGGCCTTTGAACATGGGAAGAATCCCAACTGCCGATCAATGTGCTCGAGCTTTGGGCGATCAGGCGGTGCCTCTCCACATAGTCAAGGAGGCTGCAGGGGCTTCTGGTCAGGATCCTGTCGGACAACGCCACGGCGGTGGCGTATGTCAACCATCAAAGAGGAACAAGGAGCTCGGCTGCAGCACAGAAGGTCACTCACATCCTTCAGTGGGCAGAGCAGCACGTGCCGGTCCTATTGGCCATATACATTCCGGGCGTAGAAAACTGGCAGACGGACTACCAAAGTCATCAGATGCTGGACCAAGGGGAATGGTCATTGCATCCAGATGTATTCCGGCTCCTTTGCCTAAAGTGGGGCACACTAAGTGTGGATCTCTCGGCTCAATCAGAAGGTGCAGAGGTTTGTGTCCAGGACAAGAGACCCCTGGGCGGACACGTCAGATGCATTGGTGGCTCCATGGGGGCATTATCGGCTAATTTATGCCTTCCCCCCACTAAAGCTCCTGTCACGTCTGCTGCGCAGAGTGGAGGCCGAGGGGATTCCAGTAATTCTGATTGCCCCAGATTGGCCTCTACGTCTTTGGTACCTAATACGTTTGGTGGCGGATGTTCCTTGGTGGCTGCTGATGCAAGAGGACCTTCTGTCGTAAGGTCCAATACTTCATCCTGCTTTACCATCGCTGGTTTTAACGGCATGGCTGTTGAAAACCAGGTACTTAGGGACCCAAGTCTGTCAGACTCTGCAATTTCTACTATGCTGAGGGCACGGAAGTCATCTTCTCAGAAGATTTACCATCATATGTGGAAGGCTTACATCTCCATGTGTGAGGAGATGTGGTGGCGTCCGCGCACATACTCAGTTTCCAGGATCCTGCTGTTTTTGCAGCGAGGAGTGGATCAGAAACTTGCCTTAAAGAGGGATTCCACCAAAAAAAAAAAATATTAAAAGCCAGCAGCTATAAATACTACAGCTACTGACTTTTAATAAATGGACACTCACCTGTCCCGGGTTCCAGCGATGCCAGCAGCCGAGACCGATCGATCGCTCGGCTCTCGGCTGCTGCCGCCACCATTCTAGGTGAGGGAATCAGGAAGTGAAGCGAATCGGCTTCACTTCCCGGTTCCCTACTGCGCATGCGCGAGTCGCGCAGCGCAATAGGAAATCTCTGCGCTGTCACTGGGACCCGTGTGTGTCCCAGCAGACAGCGCGGCAGGGCAGGAAATGGCGTAGACTCCCACGGGAGTCTATGCCCGGAAGTGGGTGTAAATACCTGTCTTTGACAGGTATCTCCACCCCCCTCCCCCCTGAAAGGTGTCAATTGTGACACCGGAGGGGGGGGAGGGATCCGATCAGCGGAGGTTCCACTTTAGGGTGGAATCCCGCTTTAAGCACCATTAAGGGGCAGATATCAGCCTTGGCTGTCTTTTTCCAACATCCCTTGGCGACTCATCCATCGGTGAGTACATTTGTGTAAGGGGTTCGACACGTAGTCCCTCCGGTTCGACCACCGCTACCTCCGTGGGATCTGAATCTGATGCTATCGGCGCTTCAGAAACCGCCATTTGAAAATTTTAGGTATATTCCCTTCTTAACACTTTCTCAGAAAGTAGTCCTTCTAGTGGCTATTACATCTGCCAGGAGGGTTTCTGAGTTGGCAGCCTTGTCATGCAAGCAGGGCCGCTGATAGGCCAGTACAACTGGCCCTGCTGTACCGGGCCTGACCAGCAGGGGGGGCCCGAGCAACCTGAATTGCTAAATTAATATAGAAAAAAAAAAAAAAAAAGATTCTCCTCCACCGATCATCGTCCGCACAACCCCACCTCCGTTCGGTAAGGTTTTTTTTTTATTAGATGCGATTAGTCTGTTCTGTATGAGGCTGCAGGGGAGGGACTATTTGTTGTATTTCGGGCGCGGAAGAATACGCCTTCTGCGACCGCTCCTCCTGCTCCGCACACCGCACAAGTCCCGGCCAGCATACCCTATGGTGTTGCGGAGTGATATTCCTCTCTCGCTCTCTCTCCGCGTGAGAAGAAGTAGCAGAGTGAGAGGAGCAGAGAGTGCAGGGGCCGGGCGATCAAGCTATTGTGGAAACTGAAGAAGAGGGAGGAAGTGATCTCTGCTGCCCTGCTAGAGCTAACAATTACACAGGTGAGGTGTATGCTTGAAGTTCAACATCTACTACTACTCTGCAATACCTACTCTGCAATGCAATACTCTGCAATGCAATACTCTGCAATGCAATACTCTGCCAATACATACCCTGCCAATACATACCCTGCCAATACATACCCTGCCAATACATACCCTGCCAATACATACCCTGCCAATACTCTGCAATACATACTCTGCCAATACTCTGCAATACTTTATACTTACCCTGCCAATACTCTGCAATACTTACCCTGCCAATACTCTGCCAATGTTCTGCAATACTTACTCTGCCAATACCCTGCCAATACACTGCAATACTTACCCTGCCAATACTCTGCAATACATACCCCGCCAATACTCTGCAATACTTACCCCGCCAATACCCCGCCAATACCCCGCCAATACCCTGGCAATACCCTGGCAATACTTACCCTGCCAATACTCTGCAATAAATACCCTACCATCCAAAATACCATTTTATTTATTCATTAATGGTTTGTATTACATATAGATATTAAAGAGGTATGTTCTCATCTGAAAACAGTATTTCTTTTGGATAATCAAACCTATAACTGACTGGAGAAAACAAATATCACTTGTAGACAAACCTACACTTTGTTTCAAGGCGGGGTCTGGGGAGGGGCAATGGGTGGGGCAGGGGTGGGGCTAAAGGAGGGACCAGGGTGGAGCTGAAGGGGGCCCCGTCAGGTAGGCTGTACGGGGCCCCATGATTTCTATCAGCGGCCCTGCATGCAAGTCTCCCTACTTGGTCATCCACAAGAATAAGCCAGTGCTACGTCCGTAGCCCTCCTTTTTTCCAAAGGTGGTTTCGGCACTTCATCTAAATGAGGACATCGTGTTACCATCCCTATGTCCTAAGCCGACACATCCAAATGAAGTTGCTTTACATTCCATGGACGTGGTCCAGGCTCTACGGGTGTATCTGTCTGCTATGGCTCCTTTCCGGAGTCAGACTCTCTGTTTGTTTCGGTGGCTGGTCCAAAGAAAGGTCTAGCGGTCTCGTTGACCACCATTTCTCAGTGGATCAGACAGATCGTGCTTCAGGCCTATGCCTTAAAGGGGCGGGTGCCCCCCTTTCCTGTCATGGCTCATTCCACCAGGGCAAGTGGAACCTCCTGGGCTTTCCGACATCAAGTGTCTGTCTACCAGGTGTGTAAGGCGCCGACTTTGTCGTCCGTTCACACTTTCACTAAATTCTACAAAGTTGACATAAGCGCATCTTCGGATGCTTGCTTTGACCACAAGGTTTTGCAGGCGGCTGTGTACGGTTGCAATTCACACTTTCAATAAGTTACAAGTTTGTTGTGAACGCATCTTTCGAGGCATACGTTGGCAGCAGGTTTTGATGGCAGCCGTTTAAGGTGGCAACTCCTCTGTTGAGGTGTTCCTCTTGTTGTGGGTGAAGTTATGTTTTGCTGTTTCCACCTCTCGTTTTTTGACACTGCTTGGGGACGTCCCTAAGGTCAAGATTCAAACTAGCTATTTCTGTCAATGAACAAAAGAGAAAATAGGATTTTTGTACTCACTGTAAAATCCTTTTCTCTGAAGTTCATGATGGACACAGCACCCACCCCTCCTATTTATGTTTGTACGGCTTTTTGACCAACTGAGCTGCAGGAAGCAGAGTGAGGGGTTATAGCCAGTGGGACCGCCTCCTGTTTTTACATGTTCTGCCCAGAGGCGTACTAAGTAGGGGGCGGTGTCAGGCCGGCACCCCCCTCCGCGATTATAGCGGTGACAGCGCTGCGGGATAGCACAGTGACAGGCGCAGGAAGAGGAGAGGCAATCTTATCTATCGAGTTGTGATGCAAGGGGGAGGGGGTGCAGGGGGGGTGCAGGGTGACACAGGTGCTCCTTCCATCCCCTCCTCTCACGGCCGTGGGCTGTCTGTCTGTGCGATCACGGATGTCACACAGGCAGGCACAGCCGAGCAGCCGCCTCCCCCTCCTCTCTGTTTATGTGTAAACAGGGGGAGGGGATCTACTGACTCAGATCCCCACCCAGTGCTGAGCATGTGCCGCCTCGCTGATCTGAGGTACTGAAAGGGGGGGCTGCACTGAAGAGGGGGGGCTAGACTGAAGGGGGGCATCACTAAAGAGGGGGGCTAGACTGAAGAGGGGGCATCACTGAAGAGGGGGGCTAGACTGAAGGGGGGGCATCACTGAAGAGGGGGGCTAGACTGAAGAGGGGGGCTGCACTGAACGGGGGCTACACTGAAGAGGGGGGCTGCACTGAACGGGGGCTACACTGAGGAGGGGGGCTGCACTGAACGGGGGCTACACTGAACGGGGGGCTGCACTGAACGGGGGGGCTACACTGAAGAGGGGGGCTGCACTGAATGGGGGCTACACTAAAGGGAGTCTGCACTGAAAGGGGGGCTACACTGAAGAGGGAGTCTGCACTGAATGGGGGCTACACTGAATGGGGGGTCTGCACTGAAGGGGGGTCTGTGTAACATGCAGGGGGTCCAGAGCTGCAGGGTGCTGTGTAATGTAAAGGGGTCCAGAGGATCAGGTTGTTGTGTAATGTAAAGGGGCCAAGAGGCACAGGGGGCTGTGTAATGTAAAGGGGTCAAGAGATGCAGGGTGTTGTGTAATGTAAAGGGGTCCAGAGGTACAGGGTCTTGTGTAATGTAAAGGGGTCCAGAGGGGCAGGGTGTTGTGTAATGTAATGGGGTCCAGAGGTACAGGGTCTTGTGTAATGTAAAGGGGTCCAGAGGGGCAGGGTGTTGTGTAATGTAAAAGGGTCCAGAGGTTCAGGGTCTTGTGTAATGTAAAGGGGTCCAGAGGGGCAGGGTTTGGTGTAATGTAAAGGGGTCCAGAGGTGCAGGGTGCTGTGTAATGTAAAGGGGTCCAGAGCTACAGGATGATGTGTAATGTAAAGGGGTCCAGAGCTGCAGGGTGTTGTGTAATGTAAAGGGGTCCAGAGGGGGAGGGTGTTGTATAATGTAAAGGGGTCCAGAGATGCAGGGTGCTGTGTAATGTAAAGGGGTCCAGAGGTTCAGGGTGCTATGTAATGTAAAGAGGTCCAGGAAGGCAGGGTGCTATGTAATGTAAAGGCGTCCCAAGGTGCAGGGTGCTGTGTAATGTAAAGGGGTCCAGAGGTTCAGGGTGCTATGTAATGTAAAGGGGTCCAGAGGTGCAGGGTGCTGTGTAATGTAAAGGGGTCCAGAGGTTCAGGGTGCTATGTAATGTAAAGGGGTCCAGAAGGGCAGGGTGCTATGTAATCTAAAGGGGCCCAGAGCTGCAGGGTGTTGTGTAATGTAAAGGGGCCCAGAGATGCAGGGTGCTGTATAATGTAAAGGGGTCCAGAGGTGCAGTTGTGGAGAGAGGGTACGCAGTAGTGACAAAGAGAAATTGAAGGATGCAGGGGGCACAGTGGGGCATTTTTTAAATTTTAATGGGGGGGTGCTAGATATAGGATCCGCCCCTGGTGCCAAATGCTCCAGGTACGCCCCTGGTTCTGCCTAGTCTTCTCCTGAAGGTGGCGATATAACCCTAAGGTCATGATTTAAAGGAGCTGTGTCCGTCAATGAACTTCGGAGAAAAGGATTTTACAGTGAGTACAAAAATCCTATTTTTTCAGCACGTTCACTTAAAAAATGCACAATTTCAAATTGAACTTGTTGGGCATTTTTCAACAAACGTACTTTTCTTTTCTGTTTTTCTTCTTCAGCGGACTAGGAGGGAGCTCATCAGTGCCGCAATGGCAGACAGGTCTTGTAGTTTATTAATTCAAAGATCATTATGAATGAATAATGCAGGTGGATCCCAGCTGAGAGGATTTTAAATGTAATCGTGGTTGCAGGGGGGAAGAACCCCCATCCGCTGTCATATAGGGGGTTAGGAGTGCAGGTGTAACATGTATCATGCTCCAAAAGTGTACTTAAATTTAAATGCAATGATCATACGCATGCCCATTTCCTGTACCTGTAGGCACCATTTAAAATTTTCTGGCATATGTTGTTTTACATCTTTGACTTTCTTGGTAGAACTAACCATTATAATTGGGCACAATAATTTGTATAGAATAGCAGTTGTCCAAAGGACTTATGCCGGCCATACACGGTTCGAATTTCGAAAGAATTTTCTTTCGAAAATCGTATCTAAGAATTTTCGTATGAATTTCGCACCATTAGTGGGCTGCAGCAACAGCCGATTTTCGTGCGGAAATAAAATTTGAGGAATCGGACATGTTGGAAATTTTTAGAAAAACGAACGATTTTCTGATCAATGATGGGAGAATCGTGCGAGAAACGTAAGAAAATGTACGGAGATAAAAGAAAATGTACGGAGATAAAAGAAAATGTACGGAGAGAAAAGAAGATTCCCAGCCAAGAAAATTCTTTTCTGTAGCAACATGAGGTGAAATTGAAGGCTTGGTCGGCCGAATTTCGAAAATCAATGGTGGCATCATTGGATCACAAAAAAAACGAATTTTCTGATTTTGAAAAGAAAATTCGTTCGAAATTCGACCGTGTATGGCCTGCATTAGCCACACGTCTGTTCCCTGAAGTTTTTATTAGCCTTTTACCTTGGAGGCCCCAAAAATGTGTTTGTTATACTTTTGCTGTTAACGTAAAAGAAAGTAGCTTACATTATCTTTATGCTGGCTTTCTGTATTCCTCCGCATGGCAGGACTGGGAGAGAGAGGAGCAGTACTAGCTGACTGTACTGTATTGCTTTGGAAAGTGCAGTATCCTTGGCCAAAAGCCAGATTTTCCTTTATTGAAGTTATCAGAGAACGATGCATTCTCATTGATTACTGCAACCTGCTATAGAACTTTACTGGTCTATCAACAAACAAGTACGGCTGCTGCTGACTTTTAAAAACATATACCTACCTGCTTGTGAAATCCAGTGCTGTCCTCCTCACATCTAAGGCCTCATGCACACGAGACGCAGATGAAACATCTGTTAAAAAAAAGCTGAAACGCGCGTTTAGAAACGCGCGTTTTGCCGCGTTTGCATGTCGCGTTTAGACGCGTTTAGACGCGTTTAGACGCGTTTGCGTTTAGACGCGTTTATAAAGATAACATCATGTAGACCCTCCCCAAGCTCTCAAAGCATTTTTTTTAACTATTTCTGCTATTTTGATCAGAGTGAGCAGCAGCAGCATAGAGAGCAGTTGTACACTTGCATTTGCCGTGTCACTTGCCACGGCACCTGCCACAAGTTGTGGATTGTCCACTTGCCACGTCACTTGCCACAAGTTGGGGATTGTCCACTTGCCACATCACCTGCCACGTCACCTGCCACAAATTGTGGATTGTCCACTTGCCACGTCACTTGCCACATCACCTGCCACGTCACTTGCCACGAGATGTGGATTGTCCACTTTCCACGTCATCTGCCATGCCACCTGCCACAAGCTGTGGATTGTCCACTTGCCACGTCACCAGCCACATCACCTGCCACAAGTTGTGGATTGTCTACTTGCCGCGTCACTTGCCACATCACCTGCCACGTCACTTGCCACGTCACCTGCCACAAGTTGTGGATTGTTCACTTGCCACGTCACCTGCCACATCACCTGCCACAAGTTGTGGATTGTCCACTTGCCACGTCACTTGCCACAAGCTGTGGATTGTCCACTTGCCACATCACTTGCCACGTCACCTGCCACATCACTTGCCACGTCACCTGCCACAAGTTTTGGATTGTCCACTTGCCACGTCACTTGTCACGTCAGCTGCCACGTCACTTGCCACGAGATGTGGATTGTCCACTTTCCACGTCATCTGCCATGCCACCTGCCACAAGCTGTGGATTGTCCACTTGACACGTCACCAGCCACATCACCTGCCACAAGTTGTGGATTGTCCACTTGCCACGTGACTTGCCACATCACCTGCCACGTCACTTGCCACATCACCTGCCACAAGTTGTGGATTGTCTACTTGCCGCATCACTTGCCACTTCACCTGCCACGTCACCTGCCACGTCACCTGCCACAAGTTGTGGATTGTCCACTTGCCACGTCACTTGCCACAAGCTGTGGATTGTCCACTTGCCACATCACTTGCCACGTCACCTGCCACGTCACTTGCCACGTCACCTGCCACAAGTTTTGGATTGTCCACTTGCCACGTCAGCTGCCACGTCACTTGCCACATCACCTGCCACGTCACCTGCCACAAGTTGTGGATTGTCCACTTGCCACGTCACTTGCCACATCACCTGCCACGTCACTTGCCACGAGATGTGGATTGTCCACTTGCCATGTCACTTGCCACGTCACCTGCCACGTCACTTGCCACGTCAGCTGCCACGTCACTTGCCACAAGATGTGGATTGTCCACTTGTCACATCACCTGCCACATCACTTGCCACATCACCTGCCACAAGTTGTGGATTGTCCACTTGCCACGTCACTTGCCACATCACCTGCCACGTCACTTGCCACAAGATGTGGATTGTCCACTTTCCACGTCACCTGCCATGCCATCTGCCACAAGTTGTGGATTGTCCACTTGCCACGTCACTTGCCACGTCCCCTGCCACAAGTGGATTGTCCACTTGCCACGTCACTTGCCACGTCACCTGCCACAAGTTATGGATTGTCCACTTGCCACGTCACATGCCAGTCACCTGCCACAAGTTGTTGATTTTCCACTTGCCACGTCACCTGCCAAGTCACTTGCCGCGTCACCTGCCAGGTCACTTGCCACGTCACCTGCCACAAGTTGTCTATTGTCCACTTGCCACATCACATGCCAGTCACCTGCCACAAGTTGTTGATTTTCCACTTGCCACGTCACCTGCCAAGTCACTTGCCGCGTCACCTGCCAGGTCACTTGCCACGTCACCTGCCACAAGTTGTCTATTGTCCACTTTCCACGTCACTTGCCACTTCACCTGCCACGTCACTTGCCACAAGTTGTGGATTGTCCACTTGCCACATCACTTGCCACCTGCCATGTCACTTGCCACAAGTTGTGGATTGTCCACTTGCCACGTCACTTGCCACAAGTTGTGGATTGTCCACTTGCAATTGCAATTGTTTAAAATATTTTTCTAATGGTTTTTCATCATTTGCAATCATTTTTGAGATTTTTAATGTAAAAAAAAAGGTCACCTTTAAAAACGCATATAAACGCAAACGCGGCTAAACGCGGTAGCGGCGTTTTGCCGCGTTTTACCGCGTTTTGCCGCGTTTTGCGTCTGAAACGCAGAAATTTTTGTTTCTGAACGCATTTTTTTGCTTCTGGAAAAACGAGATTAAACGCAACTGCATATAAACGGAAAAAAACGAGACTGTGTGCATGGACACATAGGATAACATTGAATGAGTTCAGGTGCAGTTGAAAAAACTGTCCAACTGCATCTGAACGCGCGTTTAACTGCGTCTCGTGTGCATGAGGCTTTAAGTCTTTATTTGAGACTTAAATATATCATATATTTCATGAGTCTTCATGTGCATTTTTCTCTCATCTGGAGGAGGGGCTTTTGTCAGCTAAGTACACCCTCTTGCCTGCATGCCTGAGCTAGGGGGCAAAGGGATTCCAGCAAGTAAAGGCCACATTAATCATCTGCCCTTACTCAAGATGGCCACTCGGGGCATTCATTTGTAGGTGTGGCGTAGTGGGGAAAATAAAAATGTGGCGTGCGAAGTGCGCCTCATGCCGAAAAATGGGCGTGGTTTAGGCAGTGTCCCCCCTTACATCAGGTATCTCCCAGTGGTTTCCCCCTTACATCAGATATCCCCCAGTGGAGCCCCCCCTTTCATCAGGTATTCCCCAGCAGTGTCCCCCTTACACCAGGTGTTCCCCAGTGGTACCCACCCTTACATCAGGTATCCCCCAGTGGATCCCCCCCTTACATCAGGTATCCCCCAGCGGTGTCCCCCCTTACACCAGGTATGCCCCAGTGGAGCCCCCTTTACATCAGATATCCCCCAGTGGAGCTCCTCTTACATCAGGTATCCCCAGCGGTGTCCCCCTTACATCAGATGTCCCCCAGTGGAGCCTCCTTTACATCAGGTCTACCCCAGCGGTGTCCCCTTTACATCAGGTGTCCCCCATGACGGAGGCTCTTTACCATGTGCTCAGTCATGTCCAATCACGGCTGATCACGAGGTAAATACGAAAAGACATTGATCGGCTTTTCCTCACTCACATCTGGCAGACGCGAGTAGAGGAGAGCCGATCGGCGACTCTCCTGACAGGGAGGGGTCGGTGCCGATTGTTTATCAGCACAGTCCCCCCTTGGATGCCCACACTGGACCACCAGGGAAGCCGCCAGGACCACCAGGGAAGCCCCCAGCATGTGGATGGCCAGGTATGTACCCCATGACCATCCACATACAAAAAAAATCCCCAATACATGCCACAAATGGGCACTAACTGGCACCATTACAGAAATAAAAAATAAGTGATGCCCAGCAATGCCACCCACCAGTGTTATCAGTGCCACCCATCAGTGTTCCTCAGTGCCACCTATCAGTGCCCATCTGGGCCCACCTATCAGTGACCATCAGTGCCACCCATAAGTACCGCCTATGAGTGCCCATCAGTGCCACCTATGAGTGCCCATCAGTGCCGCCTATCAGAGCCCATCATCAGTGCCACCTCATCGGTGCCACCTTATCAGTGCCCGTCAGTGCAGCCATATTAGTGTCCATCACTGAAGAAGAAAATGTACTTACTTACAAAAAAATTTAAGAGAAACAAAGAAAAACGTTTTTTTTTTCAACATTTTCTGTCTTTTTTTATTTGTTGCGCAAAAAAAAAGGTGATCAAATACCACCAAAAGAAAGCTCTATTTGTGGGAACAAAATGATTAAAAAAATTGGAGGTACAGTGTTGTATGACCGCGCAATTGTCATTCAAATTCCGACAGCGCTGAAAGCTGAAAATTTGCTTTGACAGGAAGGTGTGTAAGTGTCGGTATTGAAGTGATTACGATTTGGCATGTTTGATATCTCTTTACTCAACCTTGTCTTTTATATTTTACCAACAATTTGGATATTTTATTGTGTATGTTTGCTGTAAAATTCACTTTAGTGTTTAATTTACCGACATTTTACATTTCCTAGACCCTTGCGGTAATATTGTGAGACATAAAAAAATGAAACTGCCACTATTTTATTCTCTAGGGGTATCTGCTTTCAGAAAATTATTAAAGTTTGGGGTTTCTCCAGGCCTAAAATAATTTTTTAAACACGTCTGAAAAAAAAGGAAAATTGGTTCTGGCAAGGAAAGGTTAAATATTAAAAATGAATTAAAAATGAATTAGTGTTTTCAGTTTGTGGTACACAGGTGTTTATTTCTGCTTTAAAGTTATTTACCAGCCTTGTGATATATATGGATTAGGGAGATTATGATTGTGAATCATAACGGCAATTTATTGAACGAAAATATTCAACTCCTTAATTTTCTTCTCATTGGTTAAACGGGTACTAACTATTAAAATAATTAGACTCATTATACTGCAATTAATGTTAGTAAAAGATTAATTCCGTTTGGTCCATGTGGGTTTTTTGCACAGTGCATGTTTCACTTTTTCCTAATTTAATAAAAAATCAATTTTAAGTATATAAAGTAGGGAAGTCTTTCATTCCAAACCCCGCAGAGCAACACACAGATATAGACTTCAGATTTATATCCAATTCTGTCTAAATATATCAGTCTCTAGAGACTGATTGGTATCCAGGTGCTATCCCGAGACCATCATCCAACAGTAGCATTGCCATGGCAACCACGGAGCAGTCAGTGAATACCCCAGTAACTACTGTAGATCATATTTGGTTTGTTATACTTTCAGACCTATTCAGTAGTGTAAAAGCCAACATGGATGGGCAGCGTACAATCACTTAACCAGCCATACTTAATCTGAACTCGGCCAAGAGGTAATTTCTAGTTGCTATGGGTTACTGGGCTTTGAACATTATCACCCGTGTAGTATACTACATTAGTTTAGTATGTGAGCAGGAATATATACAAGATACAGTAAGGGGAATTTTTATTAAAACTGGAACAGCCAAAATTTGGAGCAGCTGTGTATGGAAACCAATCAGCTTCTATCTTTCAATTGTTTCTCCAGATTCTGGCTGCTTCCGTTCTGACAAACCTGTCTCTATGAGGTTGATTTACTAAAGCTGGAGTGCAAAATCTGGTGCAGCTTCCAAGTTTTTTCCCCAAAGCTTTAGGCTAGGTTTACAAGTTTGCAGCTACACTTGATGCATTTTTATGCAGTTTTTATGCATTTTGCGGTTTATTTATTTATTTTTTTTCAAACACACTGTAAACACACTTTATGTAGCTGGTTGCTAAGTAGGTGGCCGGGAAGGTGGCCGCCGACTCCTTAACAACTGATGAGTCATCAGCTGTCAGCAGGATTCCCCACTGACAGCTGAATATAAAAAAAAAATTTTTGCCAGCAAAAAAAATAATTATGTGAGCCCCCCCCCCCCAAAAAAAAATCCATACCAGACCCTTTTCTGAGCATGCAGCCCAGGGCAGGGCGGAAAAGGGAGGGGACGAGCGAGCGCTCCCCTTCTGAACCATACCAGGCCTGCATGCCCTCAACATGGGGGATGGGTGCATGGGGGGGGCTCTGCCCCCCCCAAGCACCTTGCCCTCATGTTGATGGGGACAGGGGCCTCTTCCCGACAGCCCTGGGCTGTGGTTGTCGGGGGTCTTCAGATGGGAGACTTATCGGATCTGGAAGCCCCCTTTAAAAAGGGGGCCCCCAGATCCCACCCCCTCCCCTATGTGAATGGGTATCAGGTACATTTACCCCAAAAAGCAGTGAATTGTTAAAAAAAAACAAGAGCCGGTTTTTGAAAAGTCCTTTATTAAAAAAGAAGACCCAGTGAACAGCTAGACCGGTCTATGACTGTAATGGTGATTGAGTCGGTAATCAAGGACCTTCCACAAGGAAAGAGTCCTGGCCCTGATGTGTATTACCGCAAATTTTCCTCACTCTTGTTCGACCGCATGTGCACTTATTTTAATGCACTTGCCTGTGGCACTGCCCTCCTGAAGGCACTGTTGGCACACATTATGATCCTCCCAAAAGAGGGGAAAGACCCCTTTATCCCCAGCAGCTATAGAACGATTTTGTTATTAAACACTGACATTAAAATCTTAGCAAAAATGTTGGCGAATCGCCTAAAACCCATCCTACCAACGGTAATTCATGTGGATCAAACAAGTTTCATAACAGGGAGGGAGGCTAGGGATAACTCCAACCGAGCGATACAACTAATTCATTGGGCAACCTTGCAGAGGTCCAGTCCTCCTTGTCTTCTGCTATCCACAAATGCCAAAAAGGCGTTTGACCGGGTGGACTGGACCTGGGCCACAACATGCTCAGGTGGATAGGCTCTTTATACAGCTCCCCAGAGGCACGGGTTAAGGTTAACGGGACGCTCTCTAACTCCTTTCCCATACAGAATGGGACGAGGCGGGGTGACCCCTGTCCCCACTAATATTTGCTCTCACCCTAGAACCATTGCTCAACATGATATGGCTAAATCCTAACATTTTGGGATTCACGGTGGGAACGACGGAACATAAATTATCGGCTTATGCCGATGACGTACTGTTTTATGTAAAAAACCCTGCTGATCTCCCTCCCCAACATCATGGCGGAGTTTCCATTCTCTTTCTAACTTTAAGATCAACTATAGTAAGTAGGAGATCCTCCCCCTTGCTATTCCCCCTGTGATGGGATCCCAACTGCAAGCCTCATTCTCCTTCACATGGTCCTTAAAATACCTGGGCATCTACCTCCCTACTGCACTCACACAACTATATACATGTAACTATGCCCCTTTACTTAACACTATTAAAGCTGATCTTTTGCACTGGGATCGCAACACCTTTTTATGGATGGGCCAGGTCAGTATCCTGAAAATGAATGTACTGCCAAGAATTCTCTTTTATCTGCAGATGGTGCCTATATCCCTTCCCAGGTCTTTTTTTCTCAACCATCAACAGTCTGTTCTTGAAATTTATCTGACAGGGACGCACACCCCGCTTAGCCCTCCGCACACTGCAGTGCCCTAAGAGTCTGGGGGGGTTGAGGGTCCTCTCCGTAAAAAGGTACTACGAGGCGACTGCCCTGCAAAGGATTTTAGACTGGCACCATCACACTGCCACTAAATCCTGGGTCCCCCTTGAGAAATTTTTAGCCGGCCCTAACTTGTCTCATGTTCCGTGGCTCCCCCGGGAATGCTGGGGCCTCTCGGTCTTTGTGTCGCTGGTCTCTGTCCACATGCTAAGGCTGTGGGATACACTTAATGCACAGGGTCTGCTATCACAGCCTGTGTCTCCGATTACACCCCTAGGGGGATTTCCCTGGAATGGTCCAGAGGAACACCTGTCCTACTTCCGCACGTGGGCAGAGGACATGGAGATGAGGTGTGTAAAGTTTGTGCATGAGAGGGGCCTGGTCTCCTTGGACTGGCTCCGCACTCAGTTTGGTCATTTCCCGATGGATGAGTGGCGCTACAGCCAACTACATTACTTTATCCGAGGTCTGCCACACCCCATATGCTCTCCTTCCTCACTAACCCCATTTGAAAACCTATGTAAGTCTGTGGACCCCATTCCTCACTCTATTTCTGTGCTATATGGGTTGCTGCAGTCTGGGGAGTCCCAGAGTAAGCCGATTTATATACAAGAATGGGAAAGAGACCTACAGCATACATTCACAGAGGCTCAGTTGAGTCATCTATATCATATTACCCATAAGAGATCAGTAGATACTAAGATGCAGGAAAATAGCTTCAAATTGCTGACTCGCTGGTACAGGGTCCCAGCCATACTGGCCAAAATGTACCCGATGGCCTCTGCCACTTGCTGGATGGGATGTGAGTTTCGGGGCACATTCCTACATGTTTGGTAGGAGTGCCCGAGACTTCGGCCCTTCTGGCAGGATGTCAAGGCCCAGATAAGTTATTTTAGATACTGACATGCAGGAGTTTTTGCTTCATGTGCCATCCACTCCTCTTAGCTGCTACAGTAAATCGATTCTACCACACCACACCTCCTAAATGCCGCTCAGCGCTTGATCCCCATTCATTGGAAGTCGAGCCATGTTCTGGGGCGACCTGATTGGGTGCGACTGGTCAATACTATTATGGAGGCGGAGAAGTGGATGGCAAAACGCAGAGACAAATATGATACATTTTACAATATATGGACCACTTGGATAAATTACACCTCTACCACAGCACAGATGCCGAGTACTGCTCCCCCTGGGCTTGCAGATTAATGTACTGTCTTTGAAGATGAGACCGATATGCCGGGGACCCTTAAGTCCCCCAAAATAAAGATTGTATAAAAAAAAAAACCTGAGCTGTCTTCTCCTAGAGTTGTCTTCTCCTGCTGCTGTCTTCTCCTGCTGCTGTCTTCACCCCGAGCTGTCTTTGGGGGGGGGGGCAAAGCACCCATCCCCCATGTTGAGTGCATGCAGCCTGGTATGGTTTGGGGGGGCTTGCTCATCCCTCCCTTTCCTTACCAGCCAGTCTGCATGTTCGTATAAGGGTCTGGCATGGATTTTGGGGGGACCCCATGCCATTTTTTTTTTTGGCATGGGGAGTCCCCTCCGAATCCATACTAGACCCGAAGACCTGTTTTTTCTTTTGCCTGCTGAAAATGGTGTCACTCACTAGTCGCACCCTATCCTGTATCACCAACAAGGCAATGGGGCACGTAAGAGTTTCTACTGCCCCCTCATAAAACTGCTGAGAGGGTTAGCTCTACAGCCAGAAGAATAAAGCACTGGTCTGATGCTGTACCAGGGTTCTTCAGATAAACTCTATTACCCCTTTCAAAATTGATGCCCAATTCATCTCATCCCAGAAAAAGTCAAGAATCCAACATAGAAGGTCAGACTGGGGGCCCACAACAGCCTCCAGAGAGTAAAGGGGTGCTACACTCCCTACAACCACTGTCATTGACAAGAACATCAGGTAGGATGTAAGTAAGCAGGAAATGCACTTCTCTCATAGTATATAGGATGCCTATACTTTTTTGTAATTTCATTGCGTTTGTTATTTGGCTAGTCTGACAGTTCTTTGTCAGGTAGAAAACACTGCGGCACTGATAGCAATAGGGAATTGAGAAGAAAAAAGAAACTTACGTCATTTAAATATGCTCAACTCATACTGCTGCCAATAAACAGTCCAGCATCAGCCGTGTTGCATCTGCGTGTCAGAAAGTACTGGGCCAGTGCCAGGATTCAATCCAGTAACATGAATACAGGAAATGCATCTCTCAAGGCTGATCAATAAGTGTTACTAGACATCTTTAAGCGTGTATTAAGTGGGTTTGGGAAAGATCTGGAACCCCACAAACAAGCATTTAAAGTATAGGTAAACCCAATGAGTAAAAACTTGTGCAAGAGTTCACATTTTAATGTAATTTTAAATGTCATTACAAATATTTTTAAATCTTTATGACAACACTCTGCATCTTCTTTCCAATTGAGCTACTGTGTTGTCATACAACATCAATCCAAAAGATAGTTGGCGCACAAATGAATGGTCCCTTTAAAAAACGCTTATCTATCTCATGGGATATTCGTTATTTAAGTGAATGTCCTGTAGTTGGTCTCCATGTGCAGCTGTTAACCCATTATGGACTTGGCAAAAAATGGATGCAGCAAATAAACGATCAAAAACAGCGCATCAAAGAAACTCGTAGTATAATATGAAAAAAACATTAAAACGTCATTTATTAAATATGAGAAGTAAACAAAGACATCTGATCCCCTCAGGATCTAAAAAATATATAAAATACACCAATCATAAAAAAGACGGATGTTTGATGATACAAGCCCCTCGGGTCTCTCAATTGTGACTTTGAGGTGGTGAAGACAAAGACAAATCTGCACTGCTACCAGTTCCTTGTACCTGATAACTAAAATCAATCCTTTCTCATAAAGAGGGGGGAACCCAAAGTGTGTGTAAAAGCCAGTGCAAATTAATGGAACTATGTTCCTGGAGTCACTCACTTCATTGATGATCTGTTGGACTGAAGCGCCTCCGTGCCGAGCCTGTGGAGTGAAGGGGAGATGTTTATTGCAACTCCATCTGATACGTTCGGCTTTGGGGCAAGGGTATGATGCACGCTGGATGCACGCTACACGCTGGATGGTATGTGTCAAACTTGGACACCAGGTGGCGTCCACTTGACGTGATGAGAAGCTTGGAGCGCACCGCACTGCGCGTAACGCCGCTTGTCCGAGCGGTTGTTTGTCACGTGGGAAGCTTGTCACGTGGAGGGCTGCTGAATAGGAATGGTTGCTATGCCGACTCTCCTGCTTACATGTTTCGCGCGCCTGCGCTTTGTCAAAGCTGGACAAAGCGCAGGCGCGCGAAACATGTAAGCAGGAGAGTCGGCATAGCAACCATTCCTATTCAGCAGCCCTCCACGTGACAAGCTTCCCACGTGACAAACAACCGCTCGGACAAGCGGCGTTACGCGCAGTGCGGTGCGCTCCAAGCTTCTCATCACGTCAAGCGGACGCCACCTGGTGTCCAAGTTTGACTCATACCATCCAGCGTGTAGCGTGCATCCAGCGTGCATCATACCCTTGCCCCAAAGCCGAACATATCAGATGGAGTTGCAATAAACATCTCCCCTTCACTCCACAGGCTCGGCACGGAGGCGCTTCAGTCCAACAGATCATCAATGAAGTGAGTGACTCCAGGAACATAGTTCCATTCATTTGCACTGGCTTTTACACACACTTTGGGTTCCCCCCTCTTTATGAGAAAGGATTGATTTTAGTTATCAGCTACAAGGAACTGGTAGCAGTGCAGATTTGTCTTTGTCTTCACCACCTCAAAGTCACAATTGAGAGACCCGAGGGGCTTGTATCATCAAACATCCGTCTTTTTTATGATTGGTGTATTTTATATATTTTTTAGATCCTGAGGGGATCAGATGTCTTTGTTTACTTCTCATATTTAATAAATGATGTTTTAATGTTTTTTTCATATTATACTACGAGTTTCTTTGATGCGCTGTTTTTGATCGTTTATTTACTGTGTTGTCACCCTATCACAAGATCGGAATTCCGGCCAGAATGAGAGCTTTTCATCGGAAAATGCGACCGTGTATATGCTCCATCGGAATTTAGCTGTCCGAATTCCCGCCAGCCAGAAATTGATAGCATGTTCTCAATTTTCCAGACGTAAAAAACTTTCTATCGGTAATTCCGATCGTGTGTATGCAATTCCGACACGTCAAAAATCACGCATGCTCAGATTCAACTACGAGACAGAAGCTATTGGCTACTGGCTATTGAACTTCCTTTTTCTAGTCGCGTCGTACGTGTTGTACGTCACCGCGTTATAAACGATCGGAAGTTGGTGTGACCGTGTGTAGGCAAGACAGCTTGAGCAGAATTCCGTCGAAATTCTGTCGGGAAAACCATCAGAGCTTTTTCCGACGAGAATTCCGATCGTGTGTACGCGGCATGATAAGAGTCTAGATGTTATTATTTCAAAACACATTAAGGGGCATTTATCAAATCTGGAGCAGCTGTGCATGGCAACCAATCAGCTCCCATCTTCAGCTTGTTCAGTTAAGCTTTGAAAATGAAAGATAGAAGCTGATTGGTTGCTAAGCACAACTGCTTATACTCATTAAGCCCGCCATGAGAAATGCCATTCAGCCATCATTGTAATTCATGTATGTAGGCAGGAAGTGGCTGTAGCGGATCAACAGCACTGAGATGTAGCAAGTGATTTTAAAAAAGTATTTAAAAAAAAATGGCATTGCTTTTTGAAAACATCATCCAGTTAGATTTGCATATACTTTGAAGTGTGAAGGTCTGTCTTTTTTTGTTGGCCAGGACTATGCATTCCCAAACCTACTTCATGCATATTACATGCATTTAATTAAATTTATGAACCATGTAGTGATGGATTTACCTGTTTTCCATGTCACCGGATAAGAATAAAGGAGTTTTTCTTTAATGTGTGCAGGTAAATAAAGAGTTGGCAGAAGGCAGACTGTGTTTTCACGTTTCTAAGAATTATCTTTATTAATAAAATACGTGCGCTCACTCTGGAGATATCTGGCAGTTTGGTCCAGTTCCACATCTGGACACGGCTTTCACAATGTGCAGCACTTGTGCTCACTATGGAACAACTTGCATGAAAAACAAGTAATTAAACTTTCACTTGACTTCCTCCAACTCCCTGCGTGGCACAGCCTGTATTATCTACCCACATGCAGTACACAAAGAATTAAACAGATCTGTCCAAAGCAGTGTTTATCTGTATCCCCTAAATCACAAGCCTTGGATGTGGATTAGGATTATTATGAAATATTTGGCAGCCTGTCACAGTGGTTTTGCAGTATAGAATCGCAAAGTATTCTCAAAGGAGTAACGTAATTGTTCTGCTTCATCGTGGATCTAAACAAAAGAAAGACGTGAATTGGGTAGAAGTGGTCCATGTATGCACATATTAACTCATTTGCTAAAGCAGTACGGCAGTTATTATATGAACAGTGAGGAAATAATCTTACCAATAATCTGAATTATTGTTATTAATTACAAGTAGCACTCCTGTCCACCTCCATATTCCACAATAAAACCCCTGCAGAGGTTATATGCAAATATTGACTTTTCTAAAAGTCTATATTTGCATACTGTTAGGTATGCCCTGGTCCCCATGCAACCACACTTGGGCTTTGTGGATGGCTGCTTAGCCAATACATTTTGCAAGAGCAAAGGAAGCATATATCCCCTATACACGAAAGGGAGGGGGTACATAATTTTAGTTTGTACTTCAAGTAATATGGTTGTTTAAATATTAATCAGTATTTTATTTCCTTACATGAGGAGGATGGGATAAAACTGATAATGAAAGGAACATTCCGCTTTCCCACTAAACTCCTGCCACCATAGGCCCTTACCTGTGTTGTCTTTCCACAATATTAGGTCTGAGTATACTAGTTTGTTACAAACCGACCCTGGCAGCCATTCTTGATAAACACATTTCCTGTTTTATTATTGGGCATCATGGCTTTCACCATGTTTTTTCTATACCTAAACTCACATTGGCTAGAGAGAGCCAATGTTTCTCAACTCCAGTCCTCAAGTACCCCCAACAGGGTCATGTTTTAAGGATTTCCCTCAGATGAAACGGCTGTGGTAATTACTAAGGCAGTGAAACTGATTAAATAACCTGTGAAAAATAATGGACAGTCTGAAAACATGACCTGTTGGGGGTACTTGAGGACTGGAGTTAAGAAACATTGTCCTAGACTTCTCCTTTAGGCTAGGTTCACATCGGTGAAGGGTGGTGCTGCTGCGGGACAACCACCCACACAGAGAAATGCAGGACCCATGGGCAGGTGCTAATAATTTCAAAGGCCCGCCACCCGCACTGGTTCCCATGCAGGCTGCTATTTAAAAAATAGCTGTGCATATAAGTTTGTTGATATGCCTGGTTCACGTGGTTGTTTGGCTGTACTGTTAAGTGCGAAGAATATATTAATTGAAAGGTTGGGTTGAGATACATTTTAATGCTTGCATACATTTGTATACAGTATATGCACTTATGTATTGGTATATTTGCATGTATGTGCCTATATAGGCATGTAGTATGTGTGTGAGTATGTTCTGTAGGTAAGTGTGTGTGAGCATACGCACTGAAAGATAAAAAATTTATATTTAAGGGTTGTCTGAGCAGGTAGGCAGGAGTGCAGTCTCCTACGGTTTCAAGCCCCAGCTCTCCAGGAGGCACAGGGAAGTCACCCACACCTCCCAGAAGCATGGGGGGGGGGGGGGGAGATTGAATAGTTTCTTGATTAATGGCTTTTTAAAGCCATTTATTTTTGGAGGACAAGGGGCTCGCAAAAAAGCAGACCTTCTGTTTTCTATGAAAAAATCTACTTTAAGAAAAAGTTTAGCTGGAGTTACACTGTAAAGCATACAGTATGTAGGAAATATTTAAAATCTTTACTTACTATGAACAGCTTCCAAAGTACTTGCACCCCAGGGGGTGAAAGGAACACTGTACATGGTTTAAATGTAGTAAGCTGGCACAGCCTACTGTTCATTTTGATCAAGAAGCAAAAGCAAATTTTTCCACACTTCTGACGCAAATCTTAAATTTAGAACATTTGATATTGGCAATATTATATAATAAATCAACATTGCAGAACTTTTGAAATACTGTTCATTTTTTGCCCTGTTTTATTTCTGTATAACCACATTGGTCACATCATTGGTGGAAATTGGGCCATTTGTGGCTAGCTTCAAAAACAAATCTTAAAGGGATATTAAAGGTTTGATTTTTTTAAAATTAAAATATTAAACATGTTATACTTACCTGCTATGTGCTATGACGTTGCATAAGGCAGCCCTGATCCTCCTCTTCTTGGGTCTCCGTAGCGCACTCCTGGTCCCCCCCCTCACCGAAAGCCCCCATGTCCAAGCAGCTTTCTATGGGGGCAGGTGCAGGTCTAAAGCAGTGTTTATCTGTATCCCCTAAGTCACAAGCATAGGATGTGGATTATGATTATTATGAAATGTTTGGCAGTCCGTCACAGTGGTTTTGCAGTATAGAATCGCAAAGTATTCCCAAACGAGTAACATAATTGTTCTGCTTCATCATGGATCTAAACAAAAGAAAGATGTGAATTGGGTTTTTCTCTTTCGGTTATTGACGGGCACAGCATCTCATCTTGACCTTAGGGTTATATCGCCCCTTTAGGAGAGGCCTAGGCAGAAAGTGTTAAAAACAGCAACACTTGCACAGTACCGCCCAGGGGGTGGTCCTACTGGCTATAACCCCTCACACTGCATCCAGCAGCATAGTTTTTTTTTCTGCCTAGTGTAGGAGAAGGACCTAGCTACTGATGGGACCATTGGTCCTGGGAATTTTTTATTTTTTCTGCATTTTTGATTCCTGTGATCTACAATCAACAGCCTACTGGATGCATTCCACAGACAGACCCAGCACCCGGCCACGGCACACTGTGACACAGACAGCGGTAGCCCGGTCATATGTGTGCCCCGAAGCATAAAGCTCACTGGCCGCCCCTGCATAGCTAGGGCCTGCTCACGCTCGACGGCCAGGCTGGGGAGACTACAAGGATCTATATTATCCAGCCTGTCACCCAGCCCGGCCGTCGAGCGTGAGCAGGCCCTAGCTATGCAGGGGCGGCCAGTGAGCTTTATGCTTCGGGGCACACATATGACCGGGCTACTGCTGTCTGTGTCACAGTGTGCCGTGGCCGGGTGCTGGGTCTGTCTGTGGAATGCATCCAGTAGTCCCTGCAGGAGGGGTAAGTATGGTTCCTCCTGTCTCGGCAGGATGGAGCAGCTGGGCATTCCCTGGGAGGTCGACTAGGGGAGTCTCTCACTCTCCCTTTCTTCTCTCCCTGTCCTTTCCCTCCTCCCCATGCTATGGGCCACTGTGTGACTGGGCACATGGGGGTGCGGTGCGGTGCACGTACCTAACCGGGGGTCCTCCGGGGCTCTGGGTCCTGGCAGGGGGCTGCGCTGGGTGTTGGGGGTCCGCTTGTACTCTTCCCTGTTTCTGGGCCACAGTGGAGTGTTTGTGCTGTGTGGGACATGTGGGAAAGTCACAGCCAGTTTTTTGCCTTTCAGACATTTTCTAGTAGTTTGGCGGCCATTTTCTTGGCGCCCTAGGACGTTTACTAGTAGCCTCTGGTAGTTTTGCCTCTAGCGCTGGGTGCTTGTTTCCTTCTAGAACAGCATGCTTTCCCCACAGACACCTCATGGATGACACAGAGGAGAGCGGACAACAGCAGCACAGCGCAGTACCTGGGTCAGGGTGGTGAGTCCTGCGGGGGCCGCTCAGTCTGTGGCAGCTAGGAGGGTGGACTTTTTGTGTGACTTGCATTAGGTCCCTAAGTGGTGACAGGCGAGTGTGGGTCAGCATGGCGTCAGAAGCTGGTGCTTCTTCCCCAGACAATCTCTGTTATTGCAACTGGTTCACCTGCATCTGCGGTGCCTATGGACGCTCTGTTGGCGGTCCTGGAGGCCTTTGTTGCCAGGGTCGAAGTGGCGTGCAGGCGCAAGGGGGGTAAAAAAATGCCCCCTCCCCCCACCGTCTTCTGGGTAAAGCTCTTCAGACTCGGGCTCCGCTGTGACAAGCGGCCCCTGTTCTGATGTATAAGAGCATGTGGACCAGGACCTTTCGGGACAGCGAGGATGACTCCGTGTCCAGGTCAGCGCAGGAAAAGGCACTTGTAGGAGCACTTATTACAGTGGTGTGGGATACCCAGGGGCATCTACAGAGGTGTCGGTCCCTTTCGGGTCCCACAAGCCAGCCTGTGCGGCTAAAGTGTTTCCTTACCCAACAGCAGGCATTTTCAGTCCCAAAGCGTATGGCGGTGCGTTACCCCTTTGAGGAGAGTCTCCTGAAGACCCCCCAGTATCCAGGTTAAATAAGGTAACTACGATTCTGGTGGAATGGACTCCTGCTTTCAAGGACCCTGCCGACAGAAGGGCCGAGGCAGTTTCCCGGTCCATGTTCGTTGTGAGTACGTTGCTCCCACAGACCAGAAAAGGGAAGGAGCCACGCTGTAGGCAAGGGCCCACTTTTCCACTCAGAAGTGGATTTTTCGTCCGCCCGGGTCAGCAGGTAAGCGTTCCCAGTCCGACAAGGTGCCTGCTGAAGGAAAAAAGCGTCCCTGGTTTCAAAAGCCAAACAAGCCTGCGAGCAAATCTGTTACCGCATGAAGGTTTGCCCCCGTCCGACTCTCGGGTGGAGGGTCGTCCTCGAGAGTTTGCAGCCCGGTGGACCTCCCTACTTTCTGACTGCGAACTGGTGGGTCTGCGAACTGGTTTCTTCAGGGTACAAGATAGAGTTTCTTTCTTGCCCGCAAACAGATTTTTTCCCTTCATCTTCTTCCGGCTTGTCGGGAGGCCCTGTTTGGGTCAGTACAGGACCTGCTGCTGCGTGGGGTGATAGTACCTGTACCTACACCGGAAAGGTTTCAGGGATTCTACTCCAATCTGTTTATATTCCCAAAGAAGGAAGGGGTCCGTCTTGGCCTGGACCTCAAGGCCCTCAACAGCTTTGTGAAGGTCCAAAGGTTTAGGATGGAATCAGTTTGCTCAGTGGTCGCTGCACTCATCAGGGGGATTTTCTGGCATCCCTGGACATCAAGGATGCATACTTGCATGTCCCCATATGCATCAAGCATCAGAAGTTTCTGCGATTTGCGGTCAGGGATGAGCACTACCAATTTGTAGCTCTCCCTTTTGGCCTGGTGTCGGCATCGAGGGTCTTCACCGAGGTGCTAGCCCCAATTTTGGCTTTGCTAAGGCAGCGAGGGATCGCAATTGTGGGTTACCTGGACGACCTCCTTCTGAGGGCAGTTTCCGCCTCAGAATTATGGGAGGATGTGGCAATGACCATGCAAACTCTTCAGGAGTTTGTTTGGGTACTGAACCTACAGAAGTCGTGTTGATGCCGACTCAACACCTGGAGTACCTGGGTCTGCTTCTGGACTCCTTGGAGGCGGGAGTCTTTCTTCCTTCGGACAAGTTGCAGACTCTTCAAGCTGCGGTGAAGTTGTTGGTGTCCCGCAGGTGGTCATCGCTGCATTTTTGCATGCTAGTCCTGGGTCTCATGGTAGCCACTTTCGAGGCAGTACCGTAAGCTCAATTCCACTCTCAAGTCTTGCAAAAGGAGATCCTGTCAAAATTGGACAAATCGCCGTTGTCCCTGAAATGTCAAATTTGAGTGAGCCAGTTAGTCAGGAACTCCCTGCTCTGGTGGCTGAGGTCGCTGGCTCTTCAGTCCGAGGAGTCGTTCTTTCCTCTTCATTGGACGGTGATCACAACGGACGCCAGCCTGACTGGTTGGGTGGGAGTTTGGGACATACAGTTGGTCCAGGGTCGCTGGACCCAGCAAGAATCCCACCTGCCGATCAACCTTCTGGAACTTTGGGCAATCAGGCGATGTCTCTCCACATGGTCACAGAGGCTTCAGGGGCATCCGGTCAGGATCCAGTCGGACAACGCCATAGTGGTGGAGTATGTCAACCATCAAGGAGGAACAAGGAGCTTGGCTGAAGCACTGGAGGTCGTTCACATTCTGCTGTGGGCAGAGCGGCGCGTGACGGCTTTGTCGGCTGTGTACATTCCGGGTGTAAAAAACTGGCAAACGGACTACCTAAGTCGTGAGATGCTGGACTAAGGGGAATGGTCGCTACAAGATGTATTTTGGCTCCTTTGCCTAAGGTAGGGCACGCTAGATGTGGATCTCCTGGCTTCTCGACTCAGTCGGAAGGTACAGAGGTTTGTGGCCAGGTCAAAGGATCCCTGGGCGGACGCGGCAGATGCGTTGGTGGCTCCATGGGAGAATTATCGGCTGATTTATGCTTTTCCCCCACTCACGTCTGCATCACAGAGTGGAGGGCGAGGGGATTCTGGTTATTCTGATTGCCCCAGTTTGGCCTCGGCGTTCGTGGTACGCCGTCATAGTACAAATGGTGGCGGATGTTCCTTGGCGACTGCCGATGCGAGAGGACCTTCTGTCACAAGGTCCAATACTTCATCCTGCTTTACCATCACTGGCCTTAACGGCATGGCTGTCGAAAGCCAGGTGCTAAGGGACCGAGGTCTGTCGGATTCGGTAATATCAACTATGTTGAGGGCACGGAAGTTATCTTCTCGGAAGATTTATTATCGTATATGGAAGGCCTACATCTCCATGTGTGAGGAGATGGGGTGGCGTCCACGCACACTCAATTTCCAGGATCCTGCTGTTTTTGCTGCGAGGAGTGGATCAGAAACTTGCCTTAAGCACCATCAAGGGGCAGATATCAGCTTTGGTCTTTTTTTAGCATCCCTTGGTGACTCATTTATTGGTGAGTACATTTGTTCAGGGGGTTCGACATGTGGCCCCTCCGGTTCGACCACCGCTACCTTCTTGGGATTTGAATCTGGTGCTCTCGGTGCTTCAGAAACCGCCGTTTGAAAACATTAGGGAGATTTCCTTATTGACACTCTCTCAGAAAGTAGTCTTTCTAGTGGCTATTACATCTGCCAGGAGGGTTTCTGAGTTGGCGGCCTTGTCTTGCAAGTCTCCCTACTTGATCCTCCACAAGGATAAGGCGGTGCTGTGTCCGTAGCCTTCGTTTCTTCCAAAGGTTGTTTTGGCCCTTCATCTAAATGAGGACATTGTGTTTCCGTCCTTATGTCCTCGGCCGTCACACCCCAAAGAGGTGGCTTTGCATTCCTTGCATGTGTTCCAGGCTCTGCGGGTGTATCTGTCTGCTATGGCTCCTTTTCTGAGGTCTGACTCGCTGTTTGTATCGGCGGCTGGTCTGAAGAAGGGACTGGCGGTCTCATCGGCCACCATCTCTCGTGGATCAGACAGATTTCAGGCTTATGCCATAAGGGGACGGGCGCCCCCCTTTCCTGTCATGGCACATTCTACCAGGGCAATTGCTGCCTCTTGGGCTTTCCGACATCAAGTGTCCATTTCTCAGGTGTGTAAGGAGGCGACCTGGTCGTCCGTTCACACTTTCACTAAATTTTACAAGGTTGATGTGAGTGCATCTTCGGATGCTTGCTTCGGCCACAAGGTTTTGCAGGTGGCTGTGTAAGGTTGCAGCTCCTCCGTTGAGGAGCTCTGGTTGCTATGCGTGGAGTTATTGTTGTTTTGCTGTTCCCACCCCTCGTTTCTTTGACACTGCTTGGAGCCGTCCCTAAGGTCAAGATGAGATGCTGTGTCTGTCAATGAACGAGAGAGAAAATAGGATTTTTGTACTCACCCTAAAATCCTTTTCTCTGAAGTTCATTGACGGACACAGCACCCACCCCTCCTATTTGTGTTTGTACTGCTTTTGACGAATTGAGCTGCTGGATGCAGTGTGAGGGGCAATATAACCCTAACTAAGGTCAAGATGAGATGCTGTGTCCGTCAATGAACTTGAAATGATTTTACGGTGAGTACAAAAATCCTATTTTTATCTTAATGTCAAGGATGCATTAATATAATTTTTGTTTTCCTATTCATACTTACCTAGGTGGATGCAGCATCGGTCTGATGCTGCATTTGTCCCCAGCCGCCTCTGCACTGAGAACTGAGCCACAGAACATCGCCAATGGCTTGGTTCTCTCATATTCCCGAGCAGAGAGCTGCTGCCTGTCAACTTTACTTCTATTTTGTACATTCATATCAGTCGCTGTTCTCAAGAAGCTTACAATCTAAGGTCCCCAACTTACACTCATACATACACATACTAGAGCCAATTTAGACAGTAGCTAAATAACCTATTAGCATGTTTTCTGAGTGTGAGAGGAAACTGGGGTACCCGGACATAATCCACGCAGGCACAGATTATATGCAGGCTACCTTTAAGTGATTGGACACTGTCAAAAAATCTTGGGGCATGCCCCTAGAGCCCATTCATTTAACCCCCCTTGTCTTGAGTCAGACTACAAAGGTTTTTTTTTGCTAGTGTCCTTATGTGATAGACCTGTTTTCTTCTAGAGACATATTGTTAAACCATTAAATTTTTTTCCCCTTCTGACACTTCTATTAATATTTGACTGCTTATTGACCTGGGCTATCTAACAAATTTCATATCTGGGCCCCTCTGTTTTACCCCAGGGATCATACTTGAACCCCACTGTGTGGGGCTGCCCTGTAATGTTTGGTTCAGGCACTGGATCCTGCAATAGGTGCTCACCTTGGCACGAAGTGCAATGTGTGCAGTTAGCCACAGGATGCTATAAAAGTCCAGGACCAAGCTCCCTCTGCAGACCCTGAAGACTCCCTTGGTGTATGCCCATCATGACAAGTGAAGCCTGGATATCTAGTAGGCCCAGAGATTTGTAAAAGGTAAGACAGGGTTCTCCTGTATGTTGATACCGGTTCCTGACTTTTAATAAATTGCAGTGCATAGCACACTGCATGGTTTCATAGGCAGAAGAATTGGGGGAGGGGGGGTTCACTTTGCTGCGGTGTGCTTATTTTATTTGTCAATATAAGTCTCAGGAGGATGATGTAGCTGCATCACATCTCCCGGCTGGCGAATTATCACCCACCTTTTTTGCTGAAAACGCACGCAGATCGTTGCAGCGTTACTGCTGCCATCTAACACTATAGTGGCACATGTATCCGGACATGCCAAACCCCACCCAGTATGATCTTCATTCTGTTAGTAACCCACTAGTGTTCCCCACACATAGCTGACGGATCACAGGTGCTAAGGAGCTGGGACAAAAGGGTTGAATAACATGCATTCTGCTGACAGCCTACAGAAAACTCTGCTCAGGGTGATAGCTGTTCCCTTGTCCCTGAGCAATTTGCCATCATGTCTCCGCTATCTTCCTCCAAGTCCCTCTCCGGCACACACCATGAATCTTGTCTGACAAAAGCATATATCTCTGCCACTATATCTAAAGGACAGTTAGGATCTTTTAAACCTTTGGCTGAATAATTAACCTTCAAAGTCTCCCCTCCAGCCTTCACACCACCTGGAAAGCCTGGGTCTAATGTTGGACAAAGCCCAAACCAGAATCCTCCTTCCACTAGAAAAATCATCGCTCCAAGTTGGCCCAGAAGGATATGGTACATGGACATACTCAGAATTCTGATGGACAGGTCTTGGCCTCTTCCAAACTGCTTCTCAGTCACTGGCTTTAGCGGCATGGCTGTTGAAAGTCCTAGAAGCATTCCAACTTTACTCATAACAAGAAAAGGCTTACTTTACATGGTGGGAAGATGGTGGGGTGAACCACAGGGAATACTCTTTCACTCGCATTTTGGTCTTTTTTGACCAGCATCTGGCCCTGAGTACCCTTGAGGGATAGGTTTCTGCTTTATCCATTCTCTTCCAGAAACCTTTTGCCTCACAATCCCTAAACAAGACTTTTCTTCAGGGAGTTGTTCATATGAATCCTCCAATTCAACCGCCTGTATCACTTTGGGATCTCAAGCTTGGGCTCTCTTTCCTTCAGAGTGGTCTCTTCTTTCCACCTCAGTTAGGACATTGTTCTCCTTTCCCTCTGTCCAGCCCCAAAACATGAAAATTAAATTGGCCTTCACTGCTTGTATGTGGTCATGGCAGTCAGGGTCTACCTAGCAGCCTGCATTATTATGCCTGGAGGTAATCGTAGCAGGAGGACATCCTGCTTCCCACTCCACAGTTGCCAGGTGGATGAGACAACTTATTTCCGGAACCTATGCCCTTAACCACTTTAAGACGGGGCCTATTTTTTAAACTTGTTGTTTACAAGTTAAATTATTATTTTTTTGCTAGAAAATGACTTAGACCCCCAAACATTATATATATATATTTTTTTTTTTAACACCCTAGAGAATAAAATGGCTGTCATTGCAATACTTTCTGTCACACTGTATTTTCTCAGCGGTCTTACAAGCACACTTTTTTGGGAAAAAATACGCTTTTATTAATTAAAAAATAAGACAAGAGTAAAGTTAGCCCAATTTTTTTCATATTGTGAAAGATGATGTTACGCTGAGTAAATTGATATTTAACATGCCAAAATTTCGCTCGTGGATTGGGGACAAACCTTTACCCTTAAAAATCTCCATATACGATGTTTACTAAATTCTACAGGTTGCATGTTTTGAGTTATAGAGGAGGTCTAAGGCTAGAGTTATTGCTCTCGCTCTAATGATCGTGGTGATACCTCACATTTGTGGTTTGAACACTGTTTTCATATGCGGGCACTGCTTACGTATGCGTTTGCTTCTGCATGCGAGCTCGGCAGGACGGAGCGGCGCATTTGAAAACAAAAAAAAATGTTTTTCTTATTTATTTTAACTTTTATTTTTTATTTTTACATGGTTCTTTAAAAAACAAAAACATTGTGTCACTTTTATAAGTGGCAGAGGGCACCGGAGCACGGCAGGAGGGGGGAGAGACCACTTTTATCTGAAAACGGACCGCCCGTTGAAGAAGAGGAGCTAGCTGCAGCCATAGCAAAGATATTCCTTTTCAAAATACCGCCATATAATGAGGGCGGGTAAGTGGTTAAAGAAAGGGTTTCGCCTTCCCCTTCAGAGTTCATTCCATTAGGGCTGTTGGCAGGGCTCGAGTGCTGCGGGAACGCATGGGAACGGCGTTCCCGTACTATTTCCACAGCGGGAACGCCGTTCCCATTAGCTGTCTGAGCAGGGCCGGCTGAGGCTATGCAGCGCGTAGTCCGCGCCGCTCCTCAGCCGCCGAGTGACTGGTTGCTAGGCAGAGGCCGCTCCGCATCTAGCAAACGGTCACATGACTTTGGCGTGGGCACGCACTGGCACGAGCCCGTCAGTGTGACACACGCTGCGCGCCAGACTGTCCTCCCGCTCCCCTCTACCCAGTGCCTCCTGGGGAAACAGCCGCTGCAGTGCACTTTGAGTTTACTTCTTCTCCCCCCAGAACAGAAGGGAAGAAGAGAATACCAGGAGGTCAGTCACTAGTAGTGTCATGTGTAAGTGGCGCAGTTTTCCATTTCTGTATATCTGTTTGGTGTTATATCACATCTATTGCTGCTGCCTGTTTCACATATAGTTTATTTGTTTTCACGTTTTTTCCTAGCGCGGCATAATTTTTTCCATGTGTAAGTAAGTTGCATTCTGCAATACCCTGCCAAATTGCCAATACTCATCCATACTCTGCAATACCCTGTCAATACTCATCAATACTCTGCAATACCCTGCCAATACTCATCAATACTCTGCAATACCCCGCCAATACTCTGCAATACCCCACCAATACTCTGCAATACCCCGCCAATACTCTGCAATACATACCCTGCCAATACTCTGCAGTACCCTATCAATACTCTGCACTACCCTATCAATACTCTGCAATACCCTGCCAATACTCTGCAATACCCCGCCAATACTCTGCAATACCCCGCCAATACTCTGCAATACCCCGCCAATACTCTGCAATACCCGCCAATACTCTGCAATACCCGTCAATACTCTGCAATACATACCCTGCCAATACTCTGCAGTACCCTATCAATACTCTGCAATACCCTGCCAATACTCTGCAATACCCTATCAATACTCTGCAATACCCTGCCAATACTCTGCAATACCCTATCAATACTCTGCAATACCCTATCAGTATCAATACTCTGCAATACCCTGCCAATACTCTGCAATACCCTATCAATACTCTGCACTACCCTATCAATACTCTGCACTACCCCGCCAATACTCTGCAATACCCCGCCAATACTCTGCAATACCCCGCCAATACTCTGCAATACATACCCTGCCAATACTCTGCAATACCCTGCCAATACTCTGCAATACCCTATCAATACTCTGCAATACTCTGTCAATACTCTGCAATACCCTGCCAATACTCTGCAATACCCTGCCAATACATACCCTGCCAATACTCTGCAATACCCTGCCAATACTCTTCAATACTCTGCCAATACTCTTCAATATCCTGCCAATACTCTGCAATACATACCCTGCCAATACTCTGCAACACCCTGCCAATACTCTGCAATACCCTATCAATACTCTGCAATACTGTGCCAATACTCTGCAATACTCTGCAATACCCTGCCAATACTCTGCCAATAAATACCCTGCCAATACTCTGCAATACCCTGTCAATACTCTTCAATACTCTGCCAATACTCTGCCAATACTCTTCAATACCCTGCCAATACTCTGCAATACCCCATCAATACTCTGCAATACTGTGCCAATACTCTGCAATATCCTGCCAATACTCTGCCAATACACACCCTGCAATACCCTATCAATACTCTGCAATACCCTGCCAATACTCTGCCAATAAATACCCTGCCAATACTCTGCAATACCCTGTCAATACTCTGCCAATACTCTGCCAATACTCTGCAATACATACCCTGCCAATACTCTGCAATACCCTGCCAATACTCTGCCAATACACACCCTGAAATACCCTATCAATACCCTGCCAATACTCTGCCAATAAATACCCTGCCAATACTCTGCAATACCCTGTCAATACTCTGCCAATACTCTGCAATACTCTGCAATACATACCCTGCCAATACTCTGCAACACCCTGCCAATACTCTGCAATACCCTGCCAATACTCTGCCAATAAATACCCTGCCAATACTCTGCAATACCCTGTCAATACTCCGCAATACTCTGCCAATACTCTGCCAATACATACCCTGCCAATACTCTGCAATACCCTGCCAATACTCTTCAATACTCTGCCAATACTCTGCCAATACTCTGCCAATACTCTTCAATACTCTGCCAATACTCTGCCAATACTCTGCCAATACTCTTCAATACTCTGCCAATACTCTTCAACACTCTGCCAATACTCTGCCAATACTCTTCAATACCCTGCCAATACTCTGCAATACCCTGCCAATACTCTGCAATACCCCATCAATACTCTGCAATACTGTGCCAATACTCTGCAATACCCTGCCAATACTCTGCCAATACTCTTCAATACCCTGCCAATACTCTTCAATACTCTGCCAATACTCTTCAATACCCTGCCAATACTCTTCAATACCCTGCCAATACTCTTCAATACCCTGCCAATACTCTGCAATACCCCATCAATACTCTGCAATACTGTGCCAATACTCTGCAATACCCTGCCAATACTCTGCCAATACACACCCTGCAATACCCTATCAATACTCTTCAATATCCTGCCAATACTCTTCAATATCCTGCCAATACTCTGCAATACATACCCTGCCAATACTCTGCAACACCCTGCCAATACTCTGCAATACCCTATCAATACTCTGCAATACTGTGCCAATACTCTGCAATACTCTGCCAATACTCTGCAATACCCTGCCAATACTCTGCCAATAAATACCCTGCCAATACTCTGCAATACCCTATCAATACTCTACAATACATACCCTATCAATACTCTGCAATACCCTGCCAATACTCTGCAATACCCTATCAATACTCTGCAATACTCTGCCAATACATACCCTGCCGATGCTCTGCAATACTCTGCCAATACTCTTCAATACATACCCTGCCAATACTCTGCAATACCCTATCAATACTCTGCAATACCCTGCCAATACTCTTCAATACTCTGCCAATACTTATTCCTGTTTGTGGGATATTTTCTAATGGGCTGTGTAACAGAATTTGGAACAGGGTGTATTTGTGGTAGAAATTCCCTGCGAGGGAAAGATCATCACCCATTGTGTTGATTGTTTTGTTTGACACGTTATTTTGTTTTTGTAAACTGGCACTTTACAATAAATGTTGTACTGTATTTTCTGTGCAGTATATATGCATATGAGCGTACCTTTTTTTTTTTTTTTTGGTGGGGGAATGGATCTTGGGTGGGAGTTCCCACACTTTTTTTCCCAGGACTTGACCCCTGGCTGTTGGTATCCCTTGGGCTTTTCAGCATCAAAAATCTGCATCCCAGATTTGCAGGGCTGACACCTAGTCCTCTGTTTAGATGTTCTCCAAGTCCCACCATGTGTATGTTGAGGCCTTCGCTGCTATGAGCTTCATCTGCAAAGAGCTTCAACCTGTTATCTGAGTGTTTTTGGGTTTGTTAACTTTAGTGTTTTTTTTTGTGGGCCTGTTGGCAGTTCTGTTTTGCTATATTGTTGCCCACACCTCAGTTTATTGTTTGGAGAGGTCCCATGGTCCATGGTAAGGATAATATGAATTTCAACTTATCTGTGAATGCCTCAGCTTGGAGTACAGTACTGGACACAGGACCTTCTTCTATGTCTTAATCAGTCCTGATTGCTTGCCAAAAAATTGGGGTCTTCGCCTAGTGATAGGGGTTGTATGAGTGTGCTCTAGGGGTGACCCTACCACATTTTTCACCACTGTCCAATCACCTGATGTAGCCTGCATATAATCCATGAACTATTAATATATGTACTATATCCTCTACTGTACTCCAGAGTTTACAGGTAAGACAAATCAAGGAAAGGCGCACTTTTGCTTTATGTGACCCCAAAAGTAAAAACATATTCCCTCTCCCACTAGTCTTGCTCTAACAGCAACAGCCTGACATTGAGCTGATATTCCTGGTTCTCCATATACTGTATCCATATGGAGAATCCACTAGAGGGCTCATAACACGAAAAATTAAGCTGGGGTCACTGCCCTCAGGAATGACCTAATGGATCATACAATACAGCACTCTACCCATAGCTAAAACCTTTTGGTGTGCCTTTTTAATTCTGTTGCATGCAAAGCGATTTTCTATGCCAGTGGAATTTTTTTCAAATTGGAACCCGTGGCTGCATTAAATAGTTACTGTAGGTGGAGTTATATTGCCTCGGTAAATACAGTTATAGTTGCAAAGCATATTTTCCATATGCTTAGACTGGTGTAATAATTGTGTATATATAAGAGTGAGGGGAAATTATCATGTGGAACTCTGTTTAGCGAGGGTTGAAGAAATGAATTACTCTGCCCATAGCAACCAGTTTAGATGTCCTGTTTTAGTGTTCTGACTGTTGTTCATGGGTGAAAGTAGGAATCCAATTGGCTGCAAGATTAGATCCACATTGGGGCATGTTGCCCTGTATGAATTAACAATCACAATATTGTGATATTTATTATAGATCTAATCTATAGATCTGTCAACTTTTTTTCTGGTTCCTATTTCCCATCTTCAGAACTTATTTTTTTGCAGCTCCGTTTTAATCAAACTTACACTTTCCATTGGGCATCCTCCAAGTCTACGTAATTATAAGCATACTCTCGATGTTTATTGCTTGCTACCAGACTTTTCTAACTTCTCCCATAAAAGCTACCATTTTTAATTGATTTTGTATCTCTAGTTCTTCTTTAAAATTAAAGGAGTTGTAAAGGCAGTTTTTTTTTATCTTACTGCATTCTATACATTAGGATAAACCGTCTGTGTGCAGCAGCCCCCCTAACACTTATCTGAGGTCCCTCTCTGTCCAGCGATGTCCATGAGTGTCTCAGCTGTCCAGATTCTCCTTCCTGATTGGCTGAGACACAGCAGTGGCACCATTGGATCCCGCTGCTGTCCATCAAAGTCAGCTAGCCAATCAGGGGAAAGAGGGTGGGGAGCCTGATCAGGGCTCAGTGTCTGAATGGACACAGGGAGCTGTGACTCAGCTTGGATGCCATAGCAAACTGCTTACTGTGGGGGCACTGAACAGGAGGGAGGGGCTAGGATCACAGAAGAGGGGGCTGAGAAGAGGAGGATCTGGGCTGCTCTGTGCAAATCCACTGCAACAGAGCAGGTAAGTGTAACATGTTTGTTATTTTTATAGGAAAAAAAAACAAGACTTTACAACCACTTTAAATAGTACCAAAACCAACAATGATTTAATGGGGGCTACTAGTGCGAGTACAGGTAAATGTATATTTTTGACTCGTGCTTAACCGCTTAAGGACCATCCCATGTACATTTACTGCGGCAGGGTGGTCCTTTAGCACAAAATCACATACCTGTACGTGATTCTCATCTTCGGCTCTCGGATACACGGGTAATCGGTGATCGTTTGTAGAGAGACAGAACAGCGGTCTGTCTATGTAAACAAGGCAGACCGCTGTTCTGCCAGAAAGGAAGATGGAGATCTCATGTTTCTGCTAAGCAGAAACATGGATCTCTGTTTTCCTTTACTGAAAGCACTCCCCCTACAGTGTCAGGGCTGGCTTAGGCCTTCCTCCTCTGGGCTGGCCGCTCAGCTGTCGTCTAATTGCCAGCTTTCTTCTGTTTCCACAGTTACCAGCTGTTCCCGATGATGCTTGTCTGACCTGCCTATTTAAAGCCTTCCAGCTCACTTTTTCCTTTGCCTTCGCGTTGGTCACATCACAAGGAACCATCTCCTGCTGTTTGTTTCAAGACTGGCTTGCTAACATCCCTCCTGGCTTCTTATCCTGCTTGCAGTTGCTCTCCTTGGATCCCTGACTTCAGGCCTGGCTGATTACCCGATCTGGTTAATGAACTTTAGACTGGCTGACTACCCGATCTGGCTACTGGACTCTGGCTATGCTTGACTACGCTTTTTTCTATTTACCTTTTTATTTTTATTAATAAACAAGTGTGATTTGATTGTACTTCTGTCTCAGTCTGTTTCATGGTTTCTGACATACAGTTAGAAAGCACACATAGCACATTTAACCCTTTGAGTGCCCCTTATGTTAACCTCTTCCCTGCCAGTGTCATCTATACAGTGTCAGTGCACTGATCACTGCATTGGTGTCACTGGTCCCCAAAAAGTGTCAGTGTCAGATTTGTCTGCCGCAATGTCGCAGTCCCGCTAAAAATTGCTGATTGCCGTTATTATTAGTAAAAAATATAAAAAATAAAAAGTCCCTAAGTCTATCTTGTAGAGTCTATAACTTTTGCGCAAAACCAATATACGCTTATTTGGATTTTTTTCCCCCAAAATATGTAGCAGAATACATATTGGCCTAAATTTATGTAGAAATTCGATTTTTTACATGTTTTTTATTGGATATGTTTTATAGCAGAGAGTATATATATCTATATCTATATATATATATATATATATATATATATATATATATATATATATATAGAGAGAGAGAGAGAGAGAGAGATTTTCTTTCAAAATTGTCATTTTTTTTGTTTATAAAATTAAAAATACAAACTGCAGAGGTGATCAAATACTACCAAAAGAAAGTTCTATTTGTAGGTAAAAAAAGGACATAAATTTTATTTGGGTACAACGTCGCACAACTGCACAATTGTCAGTTAAAATAACGCAGTGCCGTATTGCAAAAAAAGGCCTGGTCAGGAAGGGGGTAAAGCCTTCCAGAGCTAAAGTGGTTAAACTTGTGGGTCTTTAATTGGGTCATGGGTTTACTTTAGGTCAGGACTGGATGACTCATACAGACAACTCTCTGGTGACTCCCACTGGTTCTTTGGAAAGTTGGAGAATGTTCTGGAAACTGAAGGGCGGAGGCTAGGAGGGTTGTTATGCATACTTAGGGGAGTTTAGCCAATTCCCGGGCAGTGGGCCTGGCATGGGGCTAAGTCAACCCTTAAATATGAATGATTGGGGCTCTGCTTTGGGCTGGAGCTCAGGGCTGGCCTGGGTGGATCCTGACAACAGAAGCAGTTTGAAAAGAGTCTTCTCTGAGAGGCAGCGGGAGCAAAGAGGACAGTGTGAATACTACAGCATGGTCAGGGACTTATAAGAGGCGAGACTGTCACACATGACAGGTCTCTCTGGAAGATAGCGGTGTGCTTAAATCTTCTTTACCTTGCCCTGGGAGATCTCAAGAGTCAGTTGGGTAGATTGGTGAATAGTCAGTCAGGTAGACTGGTGAAAAAGCAGCCAGGTGGGCTGGCATTTCCTGCTGTTAGTAGAGCTGGGACCAGTGTCTATAAGGGAGTTTGAGATACTCCAGGATACAGTTCACAACACTTTGTGCTATTTTCTAAAGGGACTGAGAGTTCCTAGTCCTTAAGGGGCTTTTGCTTTTCTAACAGAGCCTGTTAGCTGCCAAGAGAGGAACCAATCTGAGTTGTACAGACTAAAGGAGAAGAATCAATCGGAGTTGTACATAGGGAGAAAGTTGTCCCTGGTTTTGTTGATGTCAAGTTGGGCATCCCTTAATTCCTATTCTCCATCCAAGTTATTACCCCTAATAAAACAACAAAACAAAGCTCAAACACTGATCCTTGATTCTGGATGAACGCCGAAAATACTATTTGCCGGGCTGTGTAGGAGTTAGGAAGCCAGTCATTTGCAAACCCTCTGGAGGTAATGCTGTAGTGCTACGGTAATGCAGCTTACTAGTCTGGTGGCTTCATTAATTTTCTTTCTTCCAAGCTTCTTTTGCTTTATTTTCACCAGGTAATCCTGCAAATAACACACTCCCTGTCCCTGGGTGGCTACGTCAATCCCCCCCTGTATCTTTGGAGGAAGCCATGGTTGTCACCCTAAGCTGCTCCTCTAATATGCACTATAAGCCTGTCTATATCATTTTATCTCTATTACACGGGGGCAGTGCAATTGGTAGTTTACAGACGATAGCTAGGAAGGAAGATTTTTTTTGGTGCAGCTCACAGGAAGTGACAAGGATACTGCATTTCTCACAAGATCAACTGGTATTTACTGTGTTTTGTTGAAAATCTTCTCAGCTTGGGAAAAAAAAAAGAAGAAAACAAACAAACAAAACTAATGCAGTCACCACCTTTAAGAACGTGTGATTCATTGCATTTTATTCTTGGATTTGGTTAACCTTTAAGCTCTTTGATCAGAGGTTTTACTCCCACCAGTTCATGTGTGTTTATATTGTATTATTATTAACACTGCATGTCCTCACTATGTTCACAGCTAAAGAAAATAGTAGTATTATTTATTAAAGTGTAGAAGGAGATTAACTCACATCCACTGGAATAGAATTGCCTTATAGTATCCAATCATATTAAAAGCTACTTTGTAAAATTTCATAAATATGTTAAAATCTGGTCATTGCTTTGTGGCAATACAGCCAGGATGAGTTCACTCTTCCCCAAGTTTATTATTACCCTAATAAATACGACCTAATGGTATTATATAAATGAATAAATCTGAGGATGGTGTACTGCAGCCATTCTCAGCCAGGGTTCCGTGGAACCCTGCGGTTCCTCCAGAAGTTGCTAGGGGTTCCTTGAGCTGTGGCTGATGAACCACCTTTTTGATGATGCCTACAGAGTTCAAGGTTCAGCACCACTTAGCAAAGCCAGCAGCATGACACCAAAAATATATTTTTAGCTGTCTTTAACCACTTTCAGACCGGACCATTTTGCTGGTAAATGACCAGAGGTCTTTTTACAATTTGGCACTGCGCTGCTTTAACTGGTAATTGCGCGGTCATGCAATGTTGTACCCAAACAAAATTTGCGTCCTTTTCTTCCCACAAATAGAGCTTTCTTTTGATGGTATTTGATTGCCTCTGCGATTTTTATTTTTTGCGATATAAATGGAAAAAGACCGCAAATTTTGAAAAAAAATGATATTTTCTACTTTTTGTTATTAGAAAAATCCAATAAATTCAATTTTAGTCATACATTTAGGCCAAAATGTATTCAGCCACATGTCTTTGGTAAAAAAAAAGTCAATAACTGTATATTTATTGGTTTGCGCAAAAGTTGTCACATCTACAAACTAAGGTACGTTTTCTGGAATTTACGCAGCTTTTAGTTTACGACTGCCTATCTCAGTTCTTGAGGTGCTAAAATGGCAGGGCAGTACAAAACCCCCCCAAATGACCCCATTTTGGAAAGTAGACCCCCTAAGGAAATTGATAAGTGGCATGTTGAGCCCATCGAATATTTTATTTTTTTGCCTCAAGCGATTGAATAATGACAAAAAAAAAAATTTTTTTTTTTTTTACACAAAGTTGTCACTAAATGATATATTGCTCACACATGCTATGGGCATATGTGAAATGACACCCCAAAATAAATTCTGCTGCTTCTCCTGAGTACGGGGATACCACACGTGTGGGATTTTTTGGGAGCCTAGCCGCGTACGGGGCCCCGAAAGCCAAGAACCGCCTTCAGGTTTTCTAAGGGCGTAAATATTTGACTTCACTCCTCACTACCTATTACAGTTTTGAAGGCCATAAAATGCCAAGATGGCACAAAACCCCCACAAATGACCCCATTTTAGAAAGTAGACATCCCAAGCTATTTGCTGAGAGGCATTTTGAGTCCATGGAATATTTTATATTTTGCCACAAGTTGCGGGAAAATTACAAACTTTAATTTTTTTTTATTTTTTTTTCACAAAGTTGTCACTAAATGATATATTGCTCACACATGCTATGGGCATATGTGAAATGACACCCCAAAATAAATTCTGCTGCTTCTCCTGAGTACGGGGATACCACATATGTGAGACTTTTTGGGAGCCTAGCCACGTACGGGGCCCCAAAAACCAAGAACCACCTTCAGGTTTTCTAAGGGCGTAAATATTTGACTTCACTCCTCACTACCTATTACAGTTTTGAAGGCCATAAAATGCCAAGATGGCACAAAACCCCCACAAATGACCCCATTTTATAAAGTAGACACCCCAAGTTATTTGCTGAGAGGCATGTTGAGTCCATGGAATATTTTATATTTTGCCACAAGTTGCGGGAAAATTACAAACTTTTTTTTTTTTTTCACAAAGTTGTCACTAAATGATATATTGCTCACGCATGCCATGGGCATATGTGAAATGACACCCCAAAATAAATTCTGCTGCTTCTCCTGAGTACGGGGATACCACATATGTGGGACTTTTTGGGAGCCTAGCCGCGTACGGGGCCCCGAAAACCAAGCACCGCCTTCAGGCTTTCTAAGGGCGTTACAGTTTTGAAGGCCATAAAATGCCAAGATGGCACAAACCCCCCCCCAAATGACCCCATTTTGGAAAGTAGACACCCCTAAATTTAGGGGTACACTAGTGAGACTAGGTAATAAATGGCGGGTGCCCTGAAACTATAAAAAAAATAACTAACCAACCAGCGTCACCTGTAACAGTTATATGGTGATCACTGGTGAAAGGGTTAACTAGGGGGCAATCAGAGGGCTTTATGCGGTAGTATATGGGGGTCCCTGGCGCTATAAAAAGCTGCGGCGAACCTAAATACCTACCTGCCTAACTAGCGTCACCTGTGACACTAATACAGTGATCAGAAAAACGATCGCTTATTAGGCTGGGTTCACACTGGAGCGATGTGGGAACGCCACGAATGCGCGGCGGGTTCCCGCATCACATGCCTCCCGGCGGCAGTTCACACTGCCCTATGCGAACTGCTGGGAGTGTCAGTGAAATGTTAATGACACCCCCAGATCAGTTCGCATATCGCAGTGCGATCTGCAAACTCGGATCGCATGGTGTGAACACCCATGCGATCCGATTCTGCTGCGGACCAAAAAAAGGGTCCCGTGCGAGTTTGCGGCGGGTGCGGCGGGTGCGACACGAATTCAGCCATACTATCTGTATGGCTGAACTCGAATCGCACTGTTAGGTGTGACCTCAACAAGTCACCTATTTGTCAGGTTATGTTACCGTTTCCCAATTGTTAGTTAGAGTTCTTATCCGAGCAAAGAGACACAGAGGTATTATTCAGTATTTCTGCTCAGAAGTCCGTCGTTAACTCTGACTGTCTCTGACTGACTGTGGCTCTGAGCTCTTTATTACTTCTCTTTTATAGACAGAAAAGGGCAAACATCAGCAAATGTAAAAAAAACAACATTTTCAAAGTAAAGACAATTCTCCGGGTGTTATCAGCTGATAAGACAATCTTCTGGGCGTAGACTGCTTTTTAGGGCTGATGCGGCCTCTTCTTGATGAGTACGTGACAATAGATGACGAATCCTTATTTTACAGAGAAGGATAGAAAAATACAAGTATTTAGTAAGACATAAGGTCAACCATTTTGTTTAGACACCCCTTAATCCTTACATTTCCCCCTTTGACATCACCCCTCCCTCTTGCCCCGGGTCCACCTGAACAAGTTCTAGTCGGCCTATATCCAGAGTACTCTCCCTGACCGCGAGTTGTCAGAGGGGTATACACCCATCCCCCTGGACAGTACCAACATCTAAAATTCAGGAAGAGTGGCTTTTCTGACAGATGGGTGATGTCAAGAAACTAAATCTACCTATCTTCACAAAAGTTCCATCTTTTCCGCATCATTTACCTTGGCTTTCTTGCAAAAGCACATAAGCAGTTTAAAGCATGCATAAAAGAAAAATACGAATAAGAGCACCACTATAATCGTCATTGCTGCCTTCTTAACCCAAGAGAATAACCCTGAGAAACTAAAAGTTCCACCAAACGGATCCCAGTCGCGACCAATATTTCGGGCCTTCTCTTGTAAATTCTTTACTTCCGTACGGTGTTGTGCAATGATGTCATAATAGTCAGGTACCTCAATGCTGGTGTTATGTATCCAAGTACAGCACTCATAGTCCTCAGTAGTTTCACAGAGTCCTGTCAGTGCTGCACTCATACTTTCAATTGCTAATTCATGTAATTCTAATTGTTGTCTGATGGCTCTGGTCTCCAGATTTAACTTAGTAATGTCATCAGAGTTTTTCTCCAAAACATCATTAATAATTCCTGTATAGTTATTTAGTCTTTTCATTAAGTCTATACCCCATCCTGTCCAGGACGGGAACCAAGCCCATGCCATGTCCTTCTTCAGGAATATTTCTCTTTTACTACGATACCTGAGGTGATATCTAGGATGCATGCTAGCTTCTAATAGGTGATCACCTCGTTCATCACCTACTACTCCCATTACTGGTACTAAACTTGCGAGGTAGCACCATCCCTGAGCTCTTCTAGGTATCCAAGTATAACATTTATCCTCACAACAGATGTATATATTGTTTCCTAGAGCTACTGATCTTGAACTGATATCATTTCTATAACGAGAGGTGTATCCATAGAGGGATAAGTTGGATACTAACCACCTAACATTATTATCCACAATGTTAGTGAGGAAGTCAGATAATGTCTGGTGTGTGCTGGAATTACTGGGATAGAAGCTTCCATTTAATACGACAATGGACAAATTAAACTTGCTGTCTTGGCATTCTCCATTTCCTCCCGTTGTGTTCCCTAAGTTGAAACACCAATCAGGGAAAAAGGCGAGACCATTTGACTTAAACATTACTGTCTCGCTGGTATTTGTTCTAATTATGTTAATGCTACTGTTAGCAAGATCAGTATAGTTTATAGGAACTGCCATCAGTGGTATACTTGCTGTGCTGGGGTGTAATTTGCTACAAATCCAACATTTCTCATATCCTGACTTCTGGGCATAAGCATATTTAAACTTCAGTAATAACATTTTTTTAGAAAATCCTTCATCCTTGTGTATTTTATTCTGTGAGGTAACCAAACTATTAGCCAGAATTACTGAAACAATAAAAAGATACATGTTGTCATTTGCCAACTGGCTCCTTTTTACAATGAGAAGCGTGGATCCAGGTAGGTTTCCCTTCCAATTTCACTGAGGTTGCTGTAATCAATAGCACCTGGAAAGGACCTTCAAACCTTGGTTCCAGTGTCTTTCTGGTATGTTTCTTTACATACACATAGTCTCCTGGTTGTAAATCGTGTGTACCTGTGACAGAATTAGGGTCTGGAAGAGAAGAATACACACTCTTGTGGATTTTAGTCAGACGCTGTTGCAACTGTATTACATACGTAGTTAAACTATCACATTGTAATTGCATACTTTGAGGAAAATATAAACCTAATCTAGGTGCACTTCCAAACAGTATTTCATATGGGGATAACCCAGTTTTTCCTGTTGGGGTGTACCTAATAGAGAACAAAGCTAAGGGTAGGCACTCAAGCCATGGTTTGTTCAACTCCTGCATAGCTTTTTGTATTTTCAGCTTGATTGTACCATTTACTCTTTCTACTGATCCTGAACTCTGTGGGTGGTAAGGGGTATGAAAACTTTGTTGAACCCCTAACATTGCCATCACATTTTGCATTATTTCTCCCGTGAAATGTGTCCCCCTATCTGATTCTATTGTTTCTGGGAGACCAAACCTAGGTATCAGCTCAGTAATCAGTTTCTTGGCGGTGGCTTTTGCCGTAGCTGATTTCACAGGATAACTTTCGGGCCAGCCTGAAAATAGGCAGATGCACACGAGAACAAATTCAAAGGGGCCGCTCTTAGGCATTTGTATGTAGTCAATCTGCAGTCTCTGAAAGGGATATTGGGCCCGGACCTGATGTTTACGTGGGGTTTTCACTCTCTGTCCTGGGTTATTAATCAGACAGATTTGGCATGCAGCACAGTAGTTCCTTGCAGTACTACTGAATCCAGGGGCTAGCCATCCTTGGCTTACAATCCTATACATAGAATTGGAGCTGACATGAGTGGGTAAGTGAACAGCCGCTGCCATTGCGGGGTATAGAGAACCGGGTAGACATATTTTGTCTCCTTCTCTCCATACATTGTCAAGGCCTAGTGCAGCTCCCTCCTTAACCCAACGGTCCTTCTCAATAGCCCCTGCTTGTTCCTGTAGTTCCATTAGCTGCTGCCATGTGGTTTCGGGCATACTCACCTGTACCGTGGCTAAGGTCTCAGGGCTTACTTCCCCTAGAGCTGCCTTCTTTGCAGTTAAATCTGCAAATGCGTTTCCTTTTGCCTCAGTTGTTTTTGCGCTCGTGTGTGCCGCTATCTTCATGATGGCTACTCTTATAACCTTTTGAAGATTGTTCAGGACTCTTTTGATTCCTTCACCATGTTTAACAGGTGTGCCTGCTGCTGTAAGGTAACCTCTAGCTTTCCATATGTGGCCATAATCATGTGCAACACCGTAGGCGTATGCAGAATCAGTGTAAATGTTCCCTTCTTGTCCCTCTAAGTGTTCTAGGGCTTTCTCTAGAGCGGTTAGTTCCGCTTCTTGTGCCGACATGTGTGCTGGTAGTGACTTTGCCTCAATTACCTGTGTGTCCGTTACCACAGCATAACCTGTGTGATATTTACCTTTGTCATCGGCAAATCTACTACCATCTATGTACAGTGTGTGTTCTGCATTTGTAATGGGTATGTCTGTGACATGTGGGAACCCCGTGGTTTCTTGTTCCATAAGTTGAAAACAATCGTGTTCATCAGATGTTATGTCATGAAATGAAAGTGTGTCAGAATCCTGAGTATCTTGTGCTGTGTCTACACCATTATCATCATTACTCCCCCCTGTCAAATCTGTCTGTAATGGTAAAAGCTGTGCTAAGTTAAAAGAAGTGCATCGCTGAAAGGTAACATTGGGGGGTAGGAGCAAAGTGCATTGTAGACGCAGCTGCCTTGCCATTGATATGTGTTTTGGTTGGACCTGTGATAAGATGGCGTGTATGTCATGTGTGGTATGTACCACTACAGGATTGTCTAAGACAATTTCTGAGGATTTGTCAATGATAATTGACACTGCTGCAACTGCTCGTACACAGGACGGTGATCCTCTAGAGACAGGATCGAGAGCCGCCGAGAAGTATGCTACCGGCCTTTGTTTGATGTGTTGTTGTGTCAACACCCCTGTTGCGTGTCCCGTGATTTCAGCAATGTACAAATGAAATGTTTTGGTATAGTCAGGGATCCCGATCGCAGGTGCCGAAATTAGTAACCTTTTTAAGGTGCTAAAAGATTCATGACCTGCTTCTGTGAGTACATAGGGTACTATTTTCAAGCAATCATATAATGGCTGCATCAGAGAACTGGCATGTGGTATCCATTGTCTACAATATGATACCATTCCCAGAAACATACGAAGTTGCTTAAAGTTGCGTGGGATATTCATTTGTCTTATGGCCTGGACTCGTTCTTCAGTGAGGTGTCGAGTACCCTGGGATATACAGTGGCCCAAAAAGACAACCTTTTTCTGACATACCTGTAACTTAGTTCTATTCACCTTGCACCCTTTTTCAGCCAGGAATTGTAACAATGATAGAGTGGCTTTTAAACAAGTATCGTTATCCGGACAACATAACAATAGGTCATCTACATATTGCAACAATACACAAGTGTCAGGCGGTTGCCATTCTCCCTATTTTTACCTTTTAAGGTTTAGTCAGTGGGGCATCGGACAAAAGACCGTCATAACCACTTATGGGTATGGTGTCACGGGACGTCATGTGTGGAGGGACTACTGAATCAGACAACAGACTGCGTGACGCTCCTGTGTCAACCAAACAAGGAATATGTTTACCTTCCACCTTCATCAACATGTGGAGCATTTTGTTCTCTGATTCAGCTAGGACTGGGGCAAGTCATGTGGTCGGATCATCCCTATCATTGGTACGCCTCTGTCTGTAGTCCCTCGTGTCTCTGTCCGTGTTTCCTTCCTGTTCGTCTTTTATCCTTTTCCTACAGTCTCTTTTTATATGTCCCACCTTGTTGCAGTAATAACAGGTAAGAGGTTTACGGGAGGAATTCCCTCCTTCATTGACCCGGGCAACAGTGTTAACTCCCGGTGTCCTTCTGGGTTTAGTTTCTGCTAAATCAGCCTCTATGCCTTGTGCTTTCTGCAACAATGTTCCTCTGTCCCGTATGGCTCTCCATTCGGGAGTACATGCCTTCAGTTTGTCACCTATTTGGGGTACTAGTCCTTCCATAAACTGTCGATTGAAAGCCCTAATGGTGACGGGTAAGGCTAAATCTAGACCTTCGTCAGCCATCATGCTTTCCATGTTGAGGTAAAATTCTGTAACAGTCTGACCTGGGGCCTGTTTTATGGGCGCTGTCGAACCCCTTTCCTGCTGTTTCCCTTGGCAAAATTCTCGTAACTGAGCAATAAACAGGGGTCTAGAATCTATATGACGAGGATGTATTCCTGGTGGATCTGCCGCTGGATCCCCTTGTGGTCTATGTGGAGCAATTTCATTCATAAATTGATTAAACATTGTCAGTGTCATTTTATGTCTACATATATCTTCCCCATCTTGCCAAGTTGCTTCATGTGTGTCTAGTAATTGTGTCACGAATCTACAGAATGCGGCAGGTTTTGCTACGGGATCAGGAGCATTCTGTATTAATGCCATAAGAGTGTCAGCCGACCAAGGTGTCCATGTCCTCAGAACGACTTGTCGGGTCACTGTAGGTGGCTGTCCTGCTTGACCCGCATTTGGATTATTTACTTGTATTACCCTAGTCCGACTATGGACTGGAGCTACGGGCTCTGGTCTTTGAGCGCCGCAATGTACACATTCCTGTGCCCAGTCTGTATTCTGGGTACCGCATACTCGGCATACCCATCCTCTTCCTCTTAAGGAAGGATAAAGTTTTGGTCTTTCATTACCTGGTGTGGTGGTGTTATAAGGAGGTGGAGTATCTCCCGTATTTACCCTATCGCCGGGAGCAGAAGGAAGACTTTTGTGTCGGACCTTCATATCCCATCCACCCTTTTCCTGACAATACTCCCATCCCTCCTCTTTAGCCCTGTTGGAAACCTTAATTAAACATTGTATTTGTGATACCCATCTGTTCTGCAATATCTCTCCCTGTCTGTCTTTCTTTATTTCTTCCCAACCTTCTACACTTAATCCATTTTCTCCATCCATCCCCAATTTCTTGAGAATCCTATTTGTGCCCTGTGCCTTATCCTTCCCATACAACATTGTAATTATGTCTTTAACAGCATAACATTTCTGAGATTCCTCCTGGGGTTTACCATGTGTCTGGCCCATTTTGACAGTCCTGCCTAGGTGGCGTTTGGATCACTTACTAAGTGTCTCGTTGCCTTCTCCTCCTAGGGTGCCAAAATATTAAAAACCTCTCCTGGATGAGATTTCTGAAATCGAATTACCTTATATGCTAGCCAACTGACAAATATTATGACCAGACTGACAGCTACAACATATACAAGCATTCCCTTTTGGTGGCCAAACACATATGACTAGGTCTCCGGGCTTTGTGGAGACCTTATTTCCGTCCCATTACCATGGAATCTCTCAGCATTCGTTTCTTATTCCTGCTTTATTGAGGCAGTCAGGACTTATACTTTCAACCCGTTTTTAGGCTCATGAATCAAAAAGCGTATATCAAACTTAAGTGTCGGACCCCCAAAGTACTCTTACGAGTTAAGGGCGCATTCCGTTACCCATTGGGATGATATATGTTTCAATTCACACCATACAAACAGGGCTTATCTCATTCACAACAGACAGATGACAAGTAGACAGACAAGAAACAACGGTAACATAAGCCAAAATATTAAGTTCAAGACCCGCTTACTACAGAGGTTGGTTTTTACCTGAAGAACAATTCAGACAGATCAGGTGGGCACAAATCTAAGAAGCACAGAGTTTATAAGAAAATAAAGCTTTTCTTACCTGCGCAGGATTTGTCTGTGGTTCTTGATGTGCCCGACCATTTCGTTCCGTCCTTATGTTCGTTCGCCTCTTGTAGTTTCTTCAGCGAGTCCCTATTCGCGGCGCCAGAAATGTTAGGTGTGACCTCAACAAGTCACCTATTTGTCAGGTTATGTTACCGTTTCCCAATTGTTAGTTAGAGTTCTTATCCGAGCAAAGAGACACAGAGGTATTATTCAGTATTTCTGCTCAGAAGTCCGTCGTTAACTCTGACTGTCTCTGACTGACTGTGGCTCTGAGCTCTTTATTACTTCTCTTTTATAGACAGAAAAGGGCAAACATCAGCAAATGTAAAAAAAACAACATTTTCAAAGTAAAGACAATTCTCCGGGTGTTATCAGCTGATAAGACAATCTTCTGGGCGTAGACTGCTTTTTAGGGCTGATGCGGCCTCTTCTTGATGAGTACGTGACAATAGATGACGAATCCTTATTTTACAGAGAAGGATAGAAAAATACAAGTATTTAGTAAGACATAAGGTCAACCATTTTGTTTAGACACCCCTTAATCCTTACAGCACAGAGATCGGATGTGATTTGCACTGCAGTGCGGTGCGAATCACATCCGTTCTCATAAACCGCTGCAATGTGAACCCAGCCTTAGTGACACTGTCGACGGGGGGTGATCACGGGGTTAAACCTTTATTGGGGGGGTTAGGGGGGTACCTTAGAACTAAAGGAGGCTAACCCTAACTGCCCTAACAGTTATCACAGTCACAAATGACACCCGCCGGGTGATCAGGGGGTTAAACCTTTATTAGGTAATAAATGGCGGGTGCCCTGAAACTATAAAAAAATAACTAACCAACCAGCGTCACCTGTAACAGTTATATGGTGATCACTGGTGAAAGGGTTAACTAGGGGGCAATCAGGGGGCTTTATGCGGTAGTATATGGGGGTCCCTGGCGCTATAAAAAGTTGCGGCGAACCTAAATACCTACCTGCCTAACTAGCGTCACCTGTGACACTAATACAGCGATCAGAAAAATGATCGCTTATTAGGCTGGGTTCACACTGGAGCGATGCGGGAACGCCACGAATCCGCGGCGGGTTCCCGCATCGCATGCCTCCCGGCGGCAGTTCACACTGCCCTATGCGAACTGCTGGGAGTGTCAGTGAAATAATGACACCCTCAGATCAGTTCGCATATCGCAGTGCGATCTGCAAACTCGGATCGCATGGTGTGAACACCCATGCGATCCGATTCTGCTGCGGACCAAAAAAAGGGTCCCGTGCGAGTTTGCGGCGGGTGCGGCGGGTGCGACACGAATTCAGCCATACTATCTGTATGGCTGAACTCGAATCGCACAGAGATCGGATGTAATTTGCACTGCAGTGCGGTGCGAATCACATCCGTTCTCAAACCGCTGCAATGTGAACCCAGCCTTAGTGACACTGGCGACGGGGGGTGATCACGGGGTTAAACCTTTATTGGGGGGGTTAGTTGGGTACATTAGAACTAAAGGGGGCTAACCCTAACTGCCCTAACAGTTATTACAGTCACAAATGACACCAATGCAAAAAAAAAAATAAAAAAAAAAAAAAAAGCAATTGGTGTCACTGTGACTGGGGGGGCAGGGGTAATTGGGGGGTGATCGGGGGGTAAAGGGGGGGTGTGAGTGTGCCTGGCATGTTCTACTGTATGTGTGGTGTGTTGGTGCAACTCACCGAACCTCTCTCCTCGGTGCCGAAACGAAAAATACCGACACGGAGGAGAGAATACATCACTTCCTCTCCTGTGTTTACATTACAGGAGAGGAAGTGATGTCACGGAGGATTTCCATTCGTCGAGAGCGATCGCGAGGGGGTGGCCATGAATGAATGGCCGCCCCCTCATCCCGGATCGCTCTCGAAGGAATGCCGACCGCCGCAGGCACCGGGGGGGGGGCCCGATCGGGCCCCCCACCCGCGGGAAGGCAGGGACTTATATATACGCCCATATGCCTGCCCGTGCCATTCTGCCGACGTATATCGTCGTGCGGCGGTCGGCAAGTGGTTAAGGGTGGCAATCTGAGTACCACTTTAAGGGGGACATTATTCCTATTGGTCACCAGTATCTGGTGCATTGTTCCTATTGACTCCTGATAAATTGGTTTTAGTAAGGGTTCCTTGAGACCTGAAAATAATTTTTGGGGTTCCTCTAGGGTTAAAGGGTTGAGAAAGCCTGGTGTACTGTATTCAGTTTTCTGCCATTGTACATCGTTGTTTGATTTATTAAAACAGGAAACTACAAAATCTAGTGCAGCTGTGCATGGTAGCCAATCAGCTTCTAACTTCAGTTTATTCAATTAAGCTTTGACAAAAAAAACCTGGAAGCTGATTGGTTATTATGCAGAGCTGCACCAGATTTTGCACTCTACAGTTTAGGTAAATGAACCCCACCATAACTTTGTACAGGGAGCCATTTCTTGTTAATTCTTCACCATGCTTATTAAGGTCACAACCCCATGATCAAGGGACTGTACATCACCATTATAGAAGTTTAGAATACTGGAGCTAAAGCACGTGCAGCTGTTTACAAAATCTGAAATTGTAGCAGACAGGCTGTATGGGAGATGTAAAATATGGAAGTGGACAGGCTTGTGGGTCCCCACTGGTATGATGTGACAGAGAGGAATGCTGAGCTTGTGTATCATGAACATATGTGTCCAGAGTTCACAGACGAGCACAGAGCAAAAAAGCCATGTCCTAGTTCAGCCATTCTCAACCACGATTCTCTGCTTTTTCAGATGTTGCTATAGGGGTTCCTTGAGCTGTAGGTCAACCTCCCATCTAATGGTACCTTTATAGCTTCATCAACGTCACTTGGAAGAGCAAACAGCTTTGAACGAGTGATCTTTTTAACTGTCTGTGTTGTGGATATTCTGACTTCCAATGTAAGGGGAATTCATCCCACTAACCTCAGATGAATTGGTTTAACCACTTGACCACTGGGCAATTAAACCCCCTTCCTAATCAAACCAATTTTCAGCTTTCAGTGCTCTCACACTTTGAATGACAATTACTCAGTCATGCACCCATATTTTTTCTTTCACACAAATAGAGCTTTCTTTTGGTGGTATTTAATCACCACTGGGTTTTTATTTTTTGCGCTATAAATCAAAAAAGGTTGAAAATTTGGTAAAAAATAAATAAAAATTCTTTGTTTCTGTTAAAATTTATTGCAGAGTATTAGCAGAGTATTGGCGAGTATTGCAGTGTTGCAGAGTATTGGCAGAGTATTGCAGTGTTGCAGAGTATTGCACAGTATCGGGAGAGTATTGGCACTGAGCAGCACTGTGGGCACTACAGATCCAGCCCACAGCGCTGCTGCTATCTCTCCGCCTCTCCCCTCTCACTTTACCGATCAGTACAGAGAGGGGAGGGAGGAACCAGCGTCATGACATGATGCCAGTTTGTTTACATGTGATCGTTCCATCATATCCCCCTCCTCCTCCTCCCCTTCCCTCTTTCCCCCTCCTCCTCCTCCCCTTCCCTCTTTCCCCCCCCCTCCTCCTCCCCTCCCCCCTCCCTTTCCTTTCCTTTCCCCCTTTTTTTCTTTCCTTTTTCTTTTCCCTTTCCCCTTTTTTCCTCCCTTTTTTCTATTATCCCCTTTTCTTTTGTTTACCATTTCTTCTTTCACTTTTTCCTATTTTTTTCCATTTACTTACCCCCTTCACCCATCCTTCCATATTTTTCTTCTCCCCTTTTTTTGCTTTTCTCACCATCACACTTTGCTATTATTGATTTTCACTTCCTGCACAGTATTCCCTGGCTCAGTTGATGGCCTCTTCGGAATTAGGCATGCTCTACACGATACACAGATCATTTATATATGTGGAATTCCTCGGGCTGTGGTGTACTGATCCGGTCATTTAGTATCCTGGCGGGACCCATGAACATTTATTATCACTCCATTTTAAGACCAGTATACACATTATTATTTTTCATAAAGACACCGGCCTGTCTGCTGAACATCTCCCCCAATCGCCGGGGGAGGCCTGCCCGGGTGTTCCATGCACTTGGATGGTACATCCAGTGGGGTAAGAACCTGTGGTGTATGATGTATATTCATTTTTCCCCCTTTATCTTCTGATTCTGTAATAAAACTTGTGAGTTTTTTTGCCATCATTGTTCAGGTTTATACTTTTTTACAGATGTATGTATTTCCTGAAGAAGCTAAGATATAGCGAAACTAGTAGAAATACCTCACCACCTGTACCAGCTTGTTATTGTGAAATGGTTTTATTGTATTAATAAATTGATATTGTTTTTACATATTGGTCTACATAAAATGTTATTTACTACATTTCCAACATGTACCATAAGGCTCGGTTCACACAGGGGCGACTGCGATTCGACTTGAGGTCGCCCCTAGTCGCCTCAGGTCGGACAACATTTAAAAATCAATGTAAGTGAATGAGAGCCGTCTTAATGCACGCTACTGAAGTCGCCTCCGACTTCAAAAGAAGTTCCTGTACTACTTCAATCCGACTTGTAGGCGACTTGTACCCATTGATTTCAATGGAGGTCGCCTCCAAGTCGGATCTCTGTCTATACGGAGGAGACTTTGACAGAATTACTAGCTCTGAAGGGGGAACTCCACGCCAAATTTCTGAAAAAAAATTGGCGTGGGTTCCCCCTCCGAGAGCATACCAGGCCCTTAGGTCTGGTATGGATTGCAAGGGGAACCCCCTACGTCGAAAAAACGGTGTGGGGGTCCCCCCCAGATTCACACCAGACCCTTATCCGAGCACGCTACCCGGTCGGCCAGGAAAGGGGGTGGGGACGAGCGGGCGCCCCCCCCCTCCTGAGCCGTACCAGGCCGCGTAACCTCAACATGGGGGGGTGCCTTGGGTTGGTCACATGGGTTGATGTCACATGGTAAGGGGGCGGGGGTCACCATGTGACATCAACCCATGTGACATCAACCCATGTGACACCACCCCTTGTCCCTATATAAGTGGCAGCGCAGCGCGTCCCTGGCATTCCGGCCGGAGAGAGCGTCGAGTCAACATCTCCTGGAGAAGAAGAACGGAAGGCGGCGACAGAAGACCGGGCCACCGCCTGTAAAAGAGCTATAAGAAGGCGCGGTGGCCCGGCAGAAGAACCGAAGAGGGGGACAAGACCCCCGAAGTCGGAAGAAGAGGCCGGCGGTGAGGAAGAAAGCCGGGCTCCTCCGCTAGCAAAAGAGCTACAAGAAGATAGCGGAGGAGTCCGGCGAGAAGACCCCCGAAGACGGAAGACCCCCGAAGCTGTGCAATAAAGTATTTTATCTGGTGTGTTGTGTTTTTTTTGTACTTTTATTTTACAGGTGAATGGGTAGGGGTACATTGTACTCCATACTCATTCACATAGGGTGGGGGGCCGGTATCCGGGGGCCCCTTATTAAAGGGGGCTCCCGGTTTCCGATAAGCCCCCCGCCCGCAGACCCCGACAACCAACGGCCAGGGTTGTCGGGAAGAGGCCCTTGTCCTCATCAACATGGGGACAAGGTGCTTTGGGGTGGGGGGGCCGCACGCCCCCCCCCCTCCCCCAAGGCACCCCCCCATGTTGAGGGCACGCGGCCTGGTACGGCTCAGGAGGGGGGGCCGCCCGCTCGTCCCCACCCCCTTTCCTGGCCAACCGGGTAGCGTGCTCGGATAAGGGTCTGGTGTGGATCTGGGGGGGACCCCCACGCCGTTTTTTCGGCGTAGGGGGTTCCCCTTGGAATCCATACCAGACCTAAGGGCCTGGTATGCTCTCGGAGGGGGAACCCACACCAATTTTTTTTCAGAAATTTGGCGTGGAGTTCCCCCTTCAGAGCTCATTCTCTGATTGGCCATGGCAAAAGTCACCTGGCCTGGGGGCGACTTGTAAGTCGCCCCAAGTCGCGCTGTTAAGTAGTGCCAAGTCACGCTGTCAATCATTCACAAGTCGTCTCCAAGTTGCCTTCCCAAAGTCGTGTCGCCCCTAGTCGCCCCTGTGTGAACCGAGCCTAATAGTCCGCTAGCTTCCCTCTGTTTGGTAGCTCTGGTTGGGGACCAGACCTCCAAGTTCATATTCTATATAGTTATAGGATGATGGTACAGTTTATTAGCATTTCTAATTGTTACAAATTGTGAGGCCATCCAATTTTTCACATAGTAAACAGCCACTACCAGCCTTTTACTGTGATCCGTGATGCGCCGGGTCTTCCGGACCCGGCAGTCAGGGATGTTTGCGGGAGCGCGCCTCAGGGGGCGCACGAGAGGGAAACACGTTGTAGCCATCTTTCGGCTATGGCGTGGTCGGCAAGTGGTTAATCAAGGGTTCTCCGAGATCTGAATATTAGTTTAACCGCTTGCCGACCAGTCACCGCAGTTTTACTGGGTGAAACGACGTTACCTTATGCCGATTCGCTCTCAAGGCACCCACGATCGCTCATGACAAAGCGAGAACCGGAATCTGTGTGTGTAAACACACAGATCTTAGTTCTTTCAGGGGAGTAGAGACAGATCGTGTGTTCATACTAAGTATGAACACCGATCTCTCTCTTCCCCTTGTCAGTCCCATTCCCTCTACAGTTAGAACACACCTAGGGAACACAGTTAACCCCTTGATCACCCCCACTGTTAACCCCTTCCTTGCCAGTGACATTTATACAATATTCAGTGTATTATTATAGCACTGATCGCTGTATAATTGTCAATGGTCTCAAAAATGTGTCAAACGTGTCTGCCACAATATCGCAGTCCCGATAAAAATATTGCCGCCATTACTAGTAAAAAAAATAATAATAATAAAAATGCCATAAATCTATCCCCTGTTTTGTATACGCTATAAATTTTGCGCAAACCAATCAATATACGCTTATTGCGATTTTTTTTTTACCAAAAAATCGGCCTAAACTGAGGAACAAATTAGTTTTTTTGATAAAAAAAAAATGTGGGATATTTATTATAGCAAAAAGTAAAAGATATTGGGGGTTATTTACAAAAGGTAAATCCACTTTGCACTACAAGTGCAAAGTGCACTTGAAATTGCATTGCAAGTGCACTTGGAAATGCAGTCGCTGTAAATCTGAGGGGTAGATCTGAAATGAGGGGAAGCTCTGCTGATTTTATCATCCAATCATGTGCAAGCAAAAATGCTGTTTTTTATTTTCCTTGCATGTCCCCCTCGGATTTACAGCGACTGCACTTCCAAGTGCACTTTCAGTGCAACTACAAGTACACTTTGCGCTTGCAGTTTGCACTTGTAGTGCAGAATGATTTTGCCTTTCATAAATAACCCCCATTGTGTTTTTTTCAAAATTGTCGCTCTTCTTTTCTTTATAACGCAAAAAATAAAAACCGCAGAGGCGATCAAATACCACGAAAAGAAAGCTCTATTTGTGGGGAAAAAAGATCAATTTTGTTTGGGTACAACGTCGCACGAAAGAAAAATTCTCAGTTAAAGTGACACAGTGCCATATCGCTAAAAAATGTCCTGGTCATTGAGCAGCCAAATCTTCCAGGGCTGAAGTGGTTAAGGATTCCTTTGGGGTTAAAAGGCTGAGAAAGGCTGAACTAATTTGTGACGTGCTTAGAGAGAACAGAATGGTCGCCCGATACAGAAAAGTGGCCTTGTCCTTCGCAACCCGATCAGAATCAGGTTGTTTCTCTATTTAAAGCGGGAGTCCGCCGGGACTCCGCGTTTTTTTTTTTTTTTAAAAGCCAGCAGCTACAAATACTGCAGCTGCTGACTTTTAAAATAGTGACACTTACCTGTCCAGCACACCCGCGATGTCGGCACCCGAAGCCGATCTCTAGATCGTCTCTCGGGTGCTGCCGCCGCCATCTTGGGTATGGGAATCAGGAAATGGAGCCTTTCGGCTTCATTTCCCGGTTCCCTACTGCGCATGCGCGAGTCGCGCTGCGCAATAAGGACGGTCCCCGCTGCCTCTGGGATCTGTGTGTTTCCCAGCAGGCAGCGGGGCACTTTCGGAAAGGGGCGGGCACTTGCGGAAAGGGGCGTAATCTACGCCCCTTTCCGCAGAGAGCTATCCCGGAAGTGGGTGCAGATACCTGTACTGTACAGGTATCTGCACCCCCCTCCCCCCTGAAAGGTGCCAATTGTGGCGCCGGAGGGGGGAGGGTTCCGATGAGAGGAAGGTCCACTTTAGGGTGGACCTCCGCTTTAACTATCTAGAGCACAGACGGTAAATATATCCAGCATTAGGATGATTGCAGCCTGTAGAGAATGCAGGTAATAAGGACCCAAAAATATAATGCAGAATAATGTGATCATTTGAGAAATAAAGAGAAAGTGAGAAAAAGGAAGAAAACATCTAACTGTTTCAATCCTTTATAAATAAGCCCCTTTGCGATGCTCCATCAATTTAGCAGAAGCACATTATTCTGTCCTGTTCTCTGCAGGTGACAGCAGCCCCAAGGCCCACAAGTCTCCGAGTCTTGTTTTCCCTATGCCTTTTTACTGGCTGCCTTCTCAGAAACCTCTAAAATATTTAACTGTGTTTTTTTTTTTTCTTGGAATAAATAATAAAACAGGCATGTCGTGTAGTCATAAGGGACCATAACTTCTTCCTTGTCCAGTAGTTTTTAGGTATACGCATACCATAGAAATTTGGCAATCTCTTACTCCGCTAATTTACATCTAAAACAATCTGATTAGGTTTCCAGTGCCGATCATGAAACCCTTTATTTATGTGTCGCTCTATGCATGCATTCTATACATATATATTTTATAGTTTATCCATCTCTCCCCCTGTACAGTTTATATCCCCATGCTGTATCTGTCTAGACTCCGGTTTTTATCTCCAGTGTACCCTGGTTATACATTCTAGTTTTGTATATTCCGGTCTTGTCCGCTCTCTACATTATTCTTTACCCCTCTGTGTGTCTCTATGTTTGCCTGTACCTCTCCCCTCTCTGGGTACCCCCCCCCCCTCCTCCCTCTCATTCCCTTCGAGTGGTGACCCCATCAATAATGGGACTGGGTTGGGTTTTATAAAAGCAGTAAGTTATTTGGGGCCTGCTGACCTCTGACCCCATCTCTCCCTGCCTCAAAGCACCATCGTAAAGTCGCCTTCCTTCCGCCTGGCGTTTTATAGAGCTTCAGACCCCACGTGGGGAACATTTGCAGGGGCCCCCCTGGATTAACCCCTTCCCTCTGTCACAGGAGAATAATGCAGTGTGCAACAGCCCCTATAGAGAAAGGCACGGCATATGAAATTGGATCTCAGTATTGTAATGTTAGATTACAACCTCATGTTATAGGCCACTGTGATGTCACCCAAACATAGACCAGTGTCTTAAAAAAGCTTTACTTTTGGATTTTATGTTGTAGCCTTGCTATGTGTATTCGTCCTGACTGTGCCATGTGCTAATAGATGCTGGGAATAAAAAGAACTTGTTTTCGTGCACAATCATATATTTTGGCTTTCATTTGCTTTATGTCTTAGGCAACACATAGTACTTGGGGAAACGTTGGGGTTAAAATCGAAATGAACAGGCTATGCACCCTATTTGCACTTCATTTATTAAAAGGCAGATGCTATTTTTTTTTTGTTTTTGTTTTTAGTGATTGTGTCAGCCTATTATTTGCATCCACTAAACCAAATGCATTTTAAATAAAGTGATGCAATAAAATACAAAAAAGTAAAGCCGCGTACACACGGTCAAACAATCCGCCCATGTGTGGGCTTCCGGCGGACTTTTTTTACCCAAAAGTCAGGCGAACTAAGAAAGTAGTTTTGCACATCAATCTATCCGCCGGACTCGCATTTCGGTGGACAATACGGCCGTGTGTGTGCTAGTCCGGCGGACAATACGGCCGTGTGTGTGCTAGTCAGCCCTACTACAGGGCGGCTCCAGGTAGCCGGGACCAGCGCCGGATGATGTCCCCGTCCATTATGATGTCACAGTCCCAGAGGAAGCTGGGACTGTCACATCATAATGGGCGGAGACATCATCCGGCGATGTCCCTATATCAGTCGCTGCACGCCGCGTGCCTGTCATTGTGACCAGAGACAGCGACGAGGCAACAGCTCAAGAAGAGAAGAAAACAGAAGAACAGAAGACAGCGGCGACAGAAGACCGGGCCACCGCTTGTAAAAGAGCTAGAAGAAGGCGCGGTGGCCCAGCAAGAAGAACCGAAGAGGGGGACAAGACCCCCGAAGAGAGGGGGACAAGACCCCCCAAGTCAGAAGATGAGGGCGGCAGTGCAGAAGAAAGCCGGGCTCCTCCGCTAGTAAAAGATCTAGCAAAAGAGCAGAAGATAGCGGAGGAGTCCGGCGAGAAGACCCCCAAAGACGGAAGAAGACCCCCGGAGCTGTGCAATAAACTATTTTAACCCTTGTGTGTTGTGTTTTTTTTTACATTTTTTTTTAACAAGTGAATGGGTAGGGGTACATTGTACCCCATACTCATTCACATAGGGTGGGGGGCCGGTATCCGGGGGCCCCCTTATTAAAGGAGGCTCACGGATTCCAATAAGCCTCCTGCCCAAAGACCCTGACAACCAACGGCCAGGGTTGTCAGGAAGAGGCCCTTGTCCTCATCAACATGGGGACAAGGTGCTTTGGGGCACCCCCCCCCCATGTTGAGGGCATGCGGCCTGGTACGGCTCAGGAGGGGGGGGGGGGGCGCTCGCTCGTCCCCACCCCCTTTTCTGGCCGGCCGGGTAGCGTGCTCGGATAAGGGCCTGATATGGACCTGGGGGGGGGGGCCACACCGTTTTTTCGGTGTAGGGATTCCCCTTTAAGTCCATACCCGGTAACAGGGCCAGCGACGCCTCCTTCGCTGGTCCCGGCTACCTGGAGCCACGCTCAAAATGAACGGACTTTCCTCCGTGTGTGTGGGCGAGTCCGTTCATTTCAAAAGTACGGCGGATAGTCCGACGGTATGGCGGATAGTCCGGCAGACTTAGTCCGCCAAAAAGTGCCATGTGTGGGCAGGTAGCTCGTTCGGAAAGTCCGGCGGACAGTCCGGCGGTTTGTCCGCCCGACTAAGTCCGCCAGATAGTCTGATACGTGTGTACGCGGCATAAAACATCCACTTTTGGATAAGGCAGGCAAGGATTGCAATCCCTGTCTGTCTTTTATTGCTGTTTGTATGTTCAGAAAGGAGATTGTTTTCAGGCTTCTTCTGTGTGTCCACCAAGGTAGGAAGTTAGCAGAATGTGTCAAGTGGACCATAAAAAAAGGTATTTTTTTAGGTAGAGTTGAGACCCCTGTCAGATGTTCATTGCTAGTGAAAGATATTCCCCTTATTCCCTGTGAGGTCTTAATGATCTAAAGTGCGGGGAAGGGACAGAAATAAATACCTGACAGAAGTTCTAACCACGTTCTAGTCCATTTGAAAAATATATATTTTAATAGTATATAATTAGTATGTAAAAAAAAGATAAAATTAAAATATATACTTTATATATATATATATATATATATATATATATATATATATATACACTCACCAGTCACTTTGTTAGGTGCATCTTGCTAGTACCGGGTCGGACCCCCTTTTGCATTCAGAATATTTATGTTTATACAATACTATATTTTAATAGTATATAATTAATATGTAAAGAAAAGATAAAATTATAATATATATTTTATATATATATATATATATATATATATGCTCACCAGTCACTTTATTAGGTACACCTTGCTAGTATCGGGTTGGACCCCCTTTTGCATTCAGAACTGCCTTTATACTTCGTGGCATAGATTCTACAAGGTGTTGGAAACATTCCTCAGAGATTTTGGTCCATAGTGACATGAAAGCATCACACAGTTTCTGCAGATTTGTTGGCTGCACATTCATGATGTGAATCTCCCATTCCACCACATCCCAATGGTGCTCTATTGGATGAGATCTGGTGACTGTGGAGGCCATCGGAGTACAGTGACCTCATTATAACGTTCAAGAAACCAGTGGTGAGATGATTTGATCTTTGTGACATGGTGCATTATCCTGCTGGAAGGAGCCATCAGAAGATGGGGACACTGTAGTCATAAAGGGATGGACATGGTCAGCAACAATACTCAGGTAGGCCGTGGGGTTTAAAAGATGCTCAATTGGTACAAAAGGGGCCCAAAGTATGCCAAGAAAATATCCCCCAAACCATTACACCACCAGCCTGAACCGTTGATACAAAGCAGGATGGATCCATGCTTTCCTTTTGTTTACACCAAATTCTAACCCTACTATCTGAATGTTGCAGCTGAAATCGAGACTCATCAGACCAGGCAATGTTTTTCCAATCTTCTATTGTTCAATTTTGGTGAGCCAGTGCGAATTGTAGCCTCAGTTTCCTGTTCTTAGTTGACAGTAGTGGCACCCAGTGTGGTCTTCTGCTGCTGTAGCCCATCTGCTTCAAGGTTTGATGTGTTGTGTGCTCAGAGATGGTATTCTGCATACATTGGTTGTAATGCCAGTAGAGCAGTTGTTTTTGAAATACTCAGATCAGCCCATCTGCCATTAACAACCATCCCATGTTCGGTCACCTAAATCCCCTTTTTTCCCCATTCTGATGCTCGATTTAAATGTTAGCAAGTCATCTTCACCATGTCTATATGCCTAAATGCATTGAACTGCTGCCATGTGATTGGCTGATTAGCAATTTGTGTTACCAAGCAATTGAACAGGTGTACCTAATAAAGTGGCCAGTGAGTGTATATACAGTGCCTTGCGAAAGTATTCGGCCCCCTTGAACTTTTCAACCTTTTGCCACATTTCAGGCTTCAAACATAAAGATATAAAATTTATATTTTTTGTGAAGAATCACCAACAAGTGGGACACAATTGTGAAGTGGAACGAAATCTATTGGATATTTTAAACTTTTTTAACTAATAAAAAAATAAAAAGTGGGGAGTGCAAAATTATTCGGCCCCCTTGCGTTAATACTTTGTAGAGCCACCTTTTGCTGCGATTACCGCTGCAAGTCGCTTGGGGTATGTCTCTATCAGTTTTGCACATCGAGAAACTGAAATTCTTGCCCATTCTTCCTTGCAAAACAGCTCGAGCTCAGTGAGGTTGGATGGAGAGCGTTTGTGAACAGCAGTTTTCAGCTCTTTCCACAGATTCTCGATTGGATTCAGGTCTGGACTTTGACTTGGCCATTCTAACACCTGGATACATTTATTTGTGAACCATTCCTCTGTAGATTTTGCTGTATGTTTGGGATCGTTGTCTTGTTAGAAGATAAATCTCCGTCCCAGTTTCAGGTCTTTTGCAGACTCCAACAGGTTTTCATCCAGAATGGTCCTGTATTTGGCTGCATCCATCTTCCCCTCTTTTTTAACCATCTTCCCTGTCCCTGCTGAAGAAAAGCAGGCCCAAACCATGATGCTGCCACCACCATGTTTGACAGTGGGGATGGTGTGTTGAGGGTGATGAGCTGTGTTGCTTTTACGCCAAACATATCGTTTTGCATTGTGGACAAAAAGTTCGATTTTGGTTTCATCTGACCAGAGCACCTTCTTCCACATGTTTGGTGTGTCTCCCAGGTGGCTTGTGGCAAACTTTAGATGAGACTTTTTATGGATATCTTTGAGAAATGGCTTTCTTCTTGCCACTCTTCCATAAAGGCCAGATTTGTGCAGTATACAACTGATTGTTGTCCTATGGACAGACTCTCCCACCTCAGCTGTAGTTCTCTGCAGTTCATCCAGAGTGATCATGGGCCTCTTGGCTGCATCTCTGATCAGTCTTCTCCTTGTCTGAGCTGAAAGTTTAGAGGGACGGCCAGGTCTTGGTAGATTTGCAGTGGTCTGATACTCCTTCCATTTCAAAATGATCGCTTGCACAGTGCTCCTTGGGATGTTTAAAGCTTGGGAAATCTTTTTGTATCCAAATCCTCCTTTAAACTTCTCTACAACAGTATTACGGACCTGCCTGGTGTGTTCCTTGGTCTTCATGATGCTCTCTGCGCTTTCAACAGAACCCTGAGACTATCACAGAGCAGGTGCATTTATACAGAGACTTGATTACACACAGGTGGATTCTATTTATCACCATCAGTCATTTAGGACAACATTGGATCATTCAGAGATCCTCGCTGAACTTCTGGAGTGAGTTTGCTGCACTGAAAGTATAGGGGCCGAATAATTTTGCACGCACCACTTTTCAGTTTTTTATTTGCTAAAAAAGTTTAAAATATCCAATAGATTTCGTTCCACTTCACAATTGTGTCCCACTTGTTGGTGATTCTTCACAAAAAATAAAAATGTTATATCTTTATGTTTGAAGCCTGAAATGTGGCAAAAGGTTGAAAGGGGGCCGAATACTTTCGCAAGGCACTGTACACAATATACACACACATATGTACACAGGCTTATACTATAACTAAAATTTTGTTTTGCATTGACTGACCCTTTAAAACTTTTACCTGTACCCAAAACTTCCACATAATGTCTACTACCTTCACTTTGTGATGCTGACTTGACAGCACAGTACACACAGGTCAGAACCAGCGCTGGATTAACATAGGGGCTATTGGAGCTGCAGCACCAGGCTCCTTCCTTAAAATAGGCCCTGGCTGGTCAGACTTACTGTCACTGTTATTTTCTGTCAGCCTGGCTTCTGTGCTACAAGCGACAGTGCGCTGCTCAGCGGCATCAGGAGGGGGTAAGCACTGCCGTTTTACAGAGTGTCCGGGGATTTCCATCTTCCATTTACCCGGCGTGGCCGAGTGACACACAAGGTCTTACCTCCTGGACTGGCTGAGCCATCCATCATAGGAGCCTACCTGGTCCAGGAAGTAGGACCTCATGTGTCACTCGGCCGCGCCGCACCCCGCTTCGTGTAAACCGGCTGTGGTGGCTCTCCTCTTCAGATTTCTGGGCACGCCACATCCAGCTGAGCCAGGTAAGGCTGATGGGGCCAGGCACTGATGATGAGGCTGCCTTGATGATGAGGCTGTATGAATGGGCACTGATGGCTGGGCACTGATGAGACTGTACTGATGGACACTAATGTGGCTGTATTGATGGCTGGGCACTGATGAGGCTGCATTGATGGACACTGATGGCTGAGCATTGGTGAGGCTGTATTGATGGGTACTGATGGCTGGGCACTGATGAGGCGGCATTGATGGACACTGATGGCTGAGCATTGGTGAGGCTGTATTGATGGGTACTGATGGCTGGGCACTGATGAGGCGGCATTGATGGACACTGATGGCTGAGCATTGGTGAGGCTGTACTGATGGCTGGGCACTGATGAGGCTGCATTGATGGGCACTGATGAGGCTGCATTAATGAGCATTGATGGCTGTGGGCACTGATGAGGCTGTACTGATGGGCACTGATGGCTGGGCACTGATGAGACTGCATTGATGGACACTGGTGGCTGGGTACTTGAGGCTGTATTGATGGGCACTGATGGCTGGGTACTAATAAGGCTGCATTGATGGGTACTGGTGAGGCTGTATGAATGGGCACTGATGGCTGGGCACTGATGAGACTGTACTGATGGACACTAAAGCGGCTGTATTGATGGCTGGGCACTGATGAGGCTGCATTTATGGACACTGATGGCTGAGCATTGGTGAGGCTGTATTGATGGGTACTGATGGCTGGGCACTGATGAGGTGGCATTGATGGACACTGATGGCTGAGCATTGGTGAGGCTGTATTGATTGGTACTGATGGCTGGGCACTGATGAGGCAGCATTGATGGACACTGATGGCTGAGCATTGGTGAGGCTGTATTGATGGCTACTGATGGCTGGGCACTGATGAGGCTGCATTAATGAGCATTGATGGCTGTGGGCACTGATGAGGCTGTACTGATGGGCACTGATGAGGCTGCATTAATGAGCATTGATGGCTGTGGGCACTCATGAGGCTGTACTGATGGGCACTGATGGCTGGGCACTGATGAGACTGCATTGATGGACACTGGTGGCTGAGTACTTGAGGCTGTATTGATGGGCACTGATGGCTGGGTACTAATAAGGCTGCATTGATGGGTACTGGTGAGGCTGCACTGATAGGCAATGCAGTGCCCAATACTGTCTTGTCCCACACACAATATTACTTTTGATATTAAAACACTGTGTACTGATTTATTATTCTTCCCCTTGGTTTGGGATAAACTCCAATGTCACATCTTCACCGATCGTTCTACAGTGTTTATTGGATACCAGTATGCCATAATGTTGATCCATGTATTTGGCTTATTTTCTCTGTATCCACATTGTGGACTGTTTGCTCTGTACCAAATGTTCAAACCAATAATCATAAAGACATTGAAATAAAAAAAATATGATAATGTAACCAAAGCATTTTTTTCCCCCTACAGCCTAAGCCCTTGTACACACGGTCAGAGATTCCGACAACCAAATTCGTCTGATTTTGTCCGACGGATCTTGTCCGAAACTGTTGCATACACACGGTCGGACAAAGTTGTCGGAAAATCCGATCTTTCAGAATGTGATGAGATGGGACTACGTTACGATGGGACTACATTCAGGCTAGTAGCCAATAGCTTTGATGTAGGAATTTGATCTGAGCATGCGTGGCACTTTGTCCGATTGGAATTCTCTACACATGATCGGAGTATGTCCGATCGGAGCAGTTTGTCAGAAAATATTTCAGGCAAGTTGGAAAATTTGGTCCGACGGATATTCCGATGGAAACAGTCCGATGCATACCACACACAGTCGGATTATCCGACAAAATGGTCCGATAGGACACATTCCGACGGAATCTCCGACCATGTGTACAAGGGCTTAGTTGTATTACTTACCTGGAATGATGTACTGTATGTCCTACATTGTGCAAAATTCTGTAAAAATCTTCACTGCAGGGTTGCCCTGTCCTCTTCCTGCTACTGAACTTCCACCGCTGTGGAAGCTACAGTTTCGGGTCTTCCAGCTCAGCTGCACTAAAGAGATCCCTGCTGGGAGCATGCTCCCCTCTTTCACTCTCCTCCATTGAGAAAAGTTCTTTAACTGATTACTCTGCCTGTAACACAATCTGTGAATGGGTGAGAGAATCCTAGACTGATCAGACTCTTTGCCCATTCACAGATCGTGCTATGGGCAGTGTAATCATTGAAAGTATTTTCCTCGGTGGATGAGGGTAGGTCTCTGTCAGATCATCTTTAGTGCAGCTGAGCCTGGAGACCCAAAGTTATTTACCCACACAGCAATGGAAGTTCAGTAGCAGGAAGAGGACCGGACAGCCCTGCAGCGAGAATTTTTACAGAATCCTGCACATTGTAGGATATACTTCATCTTGCAGGTAAATAATGTAACTAAAGCTGTAGAGTAAAAAAAAGTTTTAACTCATCTTCAGCTTTAAAAAAAACGCATCCACCATAGGGAATTGACTGTATTGTGTGTAAAACTATGCATTTGATTATAGAAGTGCTCACTGTGTGTTATATGCATCTACAAGTCCTTTGGGTGCAACCAACCTTTCTCACCTCTCTGACACAGCAGATGTTGCAATTGATTTTTAACAGGTACCATGCTGTAAATGAATGTGAAATAACCATCTCTGTATCAAGTGTGTGAGATGAAGCTAAAGATGACTGAAGAGTGTGCAGGGCTGATCCTAGGGTCACACACGCCTGGGTGCAGAAATATTTCTGGCGCCCCCACATGGGCGTGGTCATCTTACTTACTCCTCCTTTTTACAAATGTTTCTATGGCAACAACTCAAACACAGAGCTGCTCCCCTAAGAAATCTTTGTTACCTGGGATCCCCCCATTATCTTTTAACAATAAAGAAAATACAGGAAGAGAGTACACTAATGGGACCTGGAGGGGAGTTTCTCTGATACGCACAGAGAGGGCTTCTGTTAGAAAGAGCCCCCAGACCTAGTACAGGAGATGGTCAGAGACTGCAGACATGATACAAGAGATGGTTAGAGACTGCACACATATTACAGGAGATGGTCAGAGACTGCAGACATATTACAGGAGATGGTCAGAGACTGCAGACATATTACAGGAGATGGTCAGAGAATGCAGACATATTACAGGAGATGGTCAGAGACTGCAGACATATTACAGGAGATGGTCAGAGAATGCAGACATATTACAGGAGATGGTCAGAGAATGCAGACATACTACAGGAGACAGTCAGAGACTGCAGATATAATACAGGAGACAGTCAGAGACTGCAGACATACTACAGGATACGGTCAGAGCCTGCAGATATAATAAAGGAGATGGTCAGAGACTGCAGACATAGTATAGGAGACAGTCAGAGACTGCAGACATCATAACGGAGATGGTCAGAGACTGCAGACATGCTACAGGAGATGGTCAGAGACTGCACACATATTACAGGAAATGGTCAGAGACTGCAGACATGATACAAGAGACAGTTAGAGACTGCAGACATATTACAGGAGATGGTCAGAGACTGCAGACATATTACAGGAGATGGTCAGAGAATGCAGACATACTACAGGACACAGTCAGAGACTGCAGATATAATACAGGAGACAGTCAGAGACTGCAGACATACTACAGGAGATGGTCAGAGACTGCAGATATAATAAAGGAGATGGTCAGAGACTGCAGACATGCTACAGGAGATGGTCAGAGACTGCAGACATGCTACAGGAGATGGTCAGAGACTGCAGTTCATATGGATGTTAGTAGATAATAGCCGATTGGCCCTCTCATGACCCGGCGATACAACAACGGTTCCTCTGATCAGGAGTCAGCTCACTCTGAATTGCCCGTGGAGATTCCGCTGGGTAGGGCCCAGATCTGTATTCTGGCAGTGACTCCATTCCTTTCTCCACCAGGGATGGTGCTAGGCTGTGGGGGCTTTCCCTCTGGTGGTGCAAGGCAGAGGGGTTCTCTCTGATGGTGTTCTCTCAGCACTGTGCTCTCCCTCTGGAGTCCTTGGTGCACTTTCCTGAAAGCTTTCCTGGGCTCCTGGCTCTCTCTTTCTCCCATTCAGCTGGGCATGCTGTGTGTGCTGCAGTTTCCGTGTTGTACTCGGGACTACATGTCCCACAATCCTCCTCTCTGCTCCTTGTTTTAAATTCTATTTCTTCCCTGGCTGATATGAAGGCAGGGGAAGAAACATAGTGGGCGGCTGTGCTGGCAAGCGCCGCTCACTTGTACAGCAGCTTGCGTGAGGAGAAGAGGGGTGGGGGGGGAGAAGAGCCCACGGCTGCTCTCTCTCCACACATAGACAGCTGCTTCAATCTCTGGCTGCTTCGCTCTCCTCCTCTGACAGGAGGAGGGAGGGGGGTGGGCTTGGGCAGGAAACACAGAGAGCCCTTTTCCAGATACTAACAGTGGCCGTGGCACAATCTCTCCTCCTCTGATCCACTTTTGTCAGTCGCCGGTGGAGAGAGCCGCCTCTGGACACAGACAAGGAGAGGAGAAGGGAGGGGTGCACTCTGGCACTTTGGCGCCCCCACCTCTGCGGCGCCTGGGTGCGCTGCAACCCACGCACCTGACCAGGAAAGGCCCTGAGTGTGTTTGTGTGTGTGTGTATACTGTGTACAGGGTAAGGTTATAAAAAAATATATCCCAAGCTTTGAACATTTCACAGAGCACTGTTCAATCCATCATCCAAAAATGGAAAGAGAATGGCTAAACTGCAAACCTACCAAGACATGGCCCTCCACCTACACTGACAGGTCGGGCAATGAGAACATTAATCAGAGAAGCAGCAAAGAGGCCCATGGTAACTCTGGAGGAGCTGCAGAGATCCACAGCTCAGGTGAGAGAATCTGTGCACTATTAGTCTTGCACTCCCCAAATCTGGCCTTTATGGAAGAGTGGCAAAGAGAAAGCCATTGTTGAAAGAAATCCATAAGAAGTCCCGTTTGCAGTTTGCGAAAAGCCATGCGTGGGACACAGCAAACATGGAAGAAGGTGCTCTGGTCAGATGAAGCCAAAATTGAACTTTTTGGTCTAAAAGCAAAACGGGTATGTGTGGCGGAAAACAAATACTGCACATCACCCTTAACACACCATCCCCACCATAAAACATGGTGGTGGCAGCATCATGTTATGGGGATGCTTTTCTTCAACAGGGACACGGAAGCTGATCAGGGTTGATATGAAGATGGATGGAGCCAAAAACAGGGCAATCTTAGAAGAAAATCTGTTATGCCGCGTACACACGATCGGAATTTTGGTCGGAAAAAGCTCTGATGGTTTTCAGGTCCCTTCGCAATTCCGATGGGATTTTGCTCAAGCTGTCTTGCATACACATGGTCACACCAAATTCCATCCATCAAGAACGCGGTGATATACAACACATACAACGGGACTAGAAAAAGGAAGTTCAATACCCAGTAGCCGATAGCTTCCATCTCGTCTCGTCTGAGCATGCGTGAGTTTTTGCACATCGGAATTACATACACGATCGGAATTTAGTTGGAAAAATTGAGAACATGCTCTCAAATTTTTGCTGGTGGGAATTCGGCCAGCTAAATCCCAACCGAGCATACACCCGGTCGCATTTTCAAATGAAAAGCTCTCATCGGTCTTTTGCTGGCCAAAATTCTGATTGTGTGTACACGGCATTAGAGTCTGCAAAAGACTTGGCACTGGGGCGGAGGTTCACCTTCCAGCAGGACAATGACCCCAAACATACACCTACAATGGAATGGTTTAGATCAAAGCATATTCATGTGTTAGAATGGACCAGTCAAAGTCCAGACCTAAATTTTCAGACGCTCTCCATCCAGTCTGACAGAGCTTGAGCTATTTTGCAAAGAAGAATGTGCAAAAATGTCACTCTCTAGATGTGCAAAGCTGGTAGAGACATCCCCAAAAGACTTGCAGCTGTAACTGCAACAAAAGGTGCTTCTACAAAATATTGACTGAATACACATGCATGTCACACTTTTCACATATTTACATTTACATATTTACCCTGTCTGTCATATATATCCCGGGCGTAGAAAACTGGCAGGCGGACTACCTAATTCGTCAGATGCTGTACCCAGGGGAACGTCCATTTCATCCGGAGGTATTCACGCTTCTTTGCCTAAGGTAGGGCACACCATATGTGGACCTCTTGGCTCAAATGGAAGGTGCAGATGTTTGTGCCCAGGACAAGAGACCCCTCGGCGGACACGTCAGGCACGTTGGTGGCTCCATGGGGGCATTATTGGCTGATTTATGTCTTCCCCCCCACTCAAGCTTCTACCACATCTGCTGCGCAGAGTGGAGGCTGAGGGGATTCCAGTAATTCTGATTACCCCAAATTGGCCTCGGCATCCTTGGTACGCCGATCTAGTACGACTGGTGGTGGATGTCCCTTGGGGGCTACCGCTGCGAGAGGACCTTCTATCACAAGGTCCGATACTTCATCCTGCTTGAACGTCGTTGGTTTTAACGGCATGGCTGTTGAAAACCAGGAGCTAAAGGACCGAGATCTGTCAGACTCAGTAATTTCCACTATACTGAGGGCACGGAAGTCTTCTTCTCAGAAGATTTACCATCGTACATGGAAGGCTTACATCTCCATGTGTGAGGAGATGGGGTGGCGTCCACGCACTTATTCAGTTTCCAGGATCCTACTGTTTTTGCAGCGAGGAGTGGATGAGAAACTTGCCTTAAGCACCATCAAGGGACAGATATCAGCCTTGGCTGTCTTTTTCCAATGCCCCTTGGCGACTCACACATTGGTGAGTACCTTTGTGCAAGGGGTTTGACAAGTAGTCCCTCCGGTTCGACCACCACTACCTCCGTGGGATCTAAATCTGGTGCTATCGGCACTTCAGAAACCGCTGTTTGTGAACATTAGGGAGATTCCCTTGTTAATACTCTCTCAGAAAGTAGTTTTTCTAGTGGCTATTACAACTGCCAGGAGGGTTTCTGAGTTGGCGGCCTTGTCATGCAAGTCTCCCTACCTGGTCATCCATAAGGATAAGGCGGTGCTATGTCCACAGCCCTTTTTCCTTCCAAAGGTGGTTTCGGCATTCCATCTAAATGAGGATATTGTGTTACCTTCCTTATGTCCTAAGCCGACACACCCAAAAGAGGTTGCCTTACATTCCCTGGATGTGGTCCGGGCTCTATGGGTGTATCTGTCTGCTACGGCTCCCTTCCGGAAGTCAGACTCTGTTTGTCTCGTGGCTGGTCCGAAAAAAAGTCTGGCGGTCTCGTCGTCCACCATTTCTCGGTTGATCAGACAGATCGTGGTTCAGGCCTATGTCTTAAAGGGGCAGGTGCCCCCTTTTCCTGTCACGGCTCATTCCACTAGAGCAGTTGGGACCTCCTGGGCTTTCCAGCGTCTGTCTCCAGGTGTAAGTTAGCGACTTGGTCGTACATTCACACTTTCACTAAATTCTACAAAGTTGACATAAGCGCATGCTCGGATGCTTGCTTTGGCTGCAAGGTTTTGCAGACGGCAATTACACTTTCTTTAAGTTACTATTTGGTTTTAAATGCATCTTTTGATGCACAAGTTGGGCGCTGGTTTTGATGGCGGCCATTTAAAATGGCCGCCACCCCTCTGTTGAGGTGTTCCCATTGTTGTGGGTGAAGTTATGTTTTGCTATTTCCACCCCTCGTTTTTTGACACTGCTTGGAGGTGTCCCTAAGGTCAAGAATTAAAGGAACTGTGTCCGTCAATGAACGAAAGAGAAAATGGGATTTTTGTACTCACCGTAAAATCCTTTTCTCTGAAGCTCATTGACAGACATAGCACCCACCCCTCCTATTTATGTTTGTATTGCTTTTTGACAATCTGAGCTGCAGGAAGCAGGGTGAAGGGTTATAGCCAGAGGGATGGCCCCCTGGGTGGTGCCGTGCAGTCTTGCTGTTTTTACATGTGTTACATGTTCTGCCTAGTCCTCTCCTGAAGTGGCATGATAACCCTAAGTTCAAGAATGAACTTCAGAGAAAAGGATTTTACGACGAGTACAAAAATCCCATTTTCTTGAACCCACCCCCACCCAACTGGAAAGTTATTTCCCAGTGTGTGCTGCCATGGAGGTGTCAGGCAAACGGAAAATTGTACTCACCTTTCCGTAATTTTCCTTTTTTCCTTGACGCATCTTCACGGCAGCACATAGAATCCACCCCGTTTTAAAATGATATATACAAAGAATGCAGCGTGTCTCCTCTTCAAATTTACAGTTAGCCAATTTTGTCATGTTGTGGGGGCAGAGTCACAACCCAGTGTGTGCTGCCATGATGATGCGTTGGGAAAGGAAAATTACGGAAAGGTGAGTTTACAATTTTCCACACACCCGCAACAAATATGACTGTTTAGACTCTACACCTTTCCTGATTACCTGTGGTACATGACAAGGATGCCCATCACTATATTTTTCCTCCTTTCCCTAAAACCACTGGCCGAACATAGTCAACATCACAGAAATATCAGGGGTCTGGAGATGACAAGTATGCGCTGACAATATCCTCCTGCATATAAGATCCGTCAACAGCTCTTTACCCTTTATATTTTCTTTGCTTTCTCAATTCTCCCACTTATTAGGATTGCACGTTAACCATTCAAAATCCTATGCTCTGAACATAACCTTGTCAACGGTAATGAAAACCGTAATAAGTTATCAAAATAGCTATCCCTTTTGCTGTTTCCCTCCCCTTCCCTAGCATAACACTCACACAACATAGTCTCTACAAATCTAAGTTTCCCCGCTTTACTCAAACAATTGTGAGCACTTTTGAAGTTTGAAGGTCACTTGCCTTTAATGCTCTCATGGTACTCTAGATCTAGTATTAAAAATGGGAGTCCCTCTTATAGGGACCTGAGTGAACCCGACCCCTCTCCTTTCCTAATCACTTGACTATATTCTTAACCCTCGACCAACACCCCACTTCCCCACATCTGGCCCAGTCTACCCTCAATTCTTTCCTTCTCTTTCTTTAATATTTTTTCCAGTATATTCCTTTCTCTGCATTTGCTATCCATACATAACGCTTTACTGGAAATTGTCAGCCTCCTTGATTATGATTCTCATCTTCTAGAAAATGTAGTCCTAAACAGTAATTGGTTTGAACCTTTTATAATATCATTCTCAAACATTTATTTTCACTGGATTCATTAGGTTGAATACTCCCTTTTCTCTTGATTATAAGATATCCAGTATATCCATGCTTCTGTATGTCTCTTGTTATTTTAGATACTATTCCTTTTGACACAGTTTATATACAGTCCCTTGCAAAAGTATTCACCCCCTTGATTTTTTACTTATTTTGTTACATTACAGCCTTTAGTACAATGTTTTTTTAATCTGAATTATATGTGATGGATCAGAACACAATCTAAGTTGGTGAAGTAAAATTAGAAAAATTTATACACAAAACAATTTTTCAGAAATAAAAAAAACTGATAATTGGCATGTGCGTATGTATTCACCCCCTTTTTTATAAAGCCCATAAAAAGCTCTGGTACAACCAATTACCTTCAGAAGTCATATCATTTGTGAAATGATGTCCACTTGTATGCAATCTAAAGCCGCGTACACACGGGCGGACTGTCTGGCCAACTTAGTCCGTCGAAACACATTTCAGCGGACAGTCCGCCCGTGTGTGGGCTTCAGCTGACTTTTTCAGCGTGCAGTCGGGCGGTCTAAGTATTTCGGAATTTCCGTAATATTGTCCGTCGTACTTTGGTTTCAGCGGACAATCCACTCGTGAGTAGGCTAGTTCGACGGACTAAGTATGGCGCATGCTCAGAAAGGATTTACACGGCGAAAGGTTGCATTGCTGTGTATTGGACTTCCTATTTCTAGTCCCGTCGTACGTGCTGCACACGTCATCGCGCAAACTTTCGACAGACTGTTTGTGCATCCGTGTGTGGTCAAGTCCGTTCATTCTAAAGTAGGACGGACTGTCCGTCGGATTGTCTGACGGACTAAGTTGGCCATACAGTCCGCCCGTGTGTACGCGGCTTTAGTGTCACATGATCTGTCATTACATATACACACATTTTTGAAAGGCCCCAGAGGCTGCAACACCTAAGCAAGAGGCACCACTAACCAAACACTGCCATGAAGACCAAGGAACTTTCCAAACAAGTAAAGGATGGTGTTGTTGAGAAGTACGTCAGGGTTAGGTTATAAAAAAATATCCAAATCTTTGATGATCTCTCAGAGTACCATCAAATCTATCATAACCAAATGGAAAGAACATGGCACAACAGCAATCTTGTCAAGAGACGGCCACACACCAAAACTCACAGAACAGGCAAGGAGGGCATTAATCAGAGAGGCAGCACAAAGACCTAGGGAAACCCTGGAGGAGCTGCAGAGTTCCACGGGAGAGACCGGAGTATCGGTACATAGGATTACAATAAGCCATACGCTCCATAGAGTTGGGCTTTATGGCACAGTAGGAAGAAGAAAGAATTTTTTGGAGTTTGTGAAGAGGCATGTGGGAGACTCCCAAAATGTATGGAGGAAGGTGCTCTGCTCTGATAAGACTAAAAATTATTTTATTTTTTTTAAACTTTATTTCTTTATTCACCATTTTCTTATTTAATACATACAATGTTACAAAATAAAAAGGAATTCAGACATGTCCTCCAGATCCCGTTTCATACCCCATTCGATCCTCCCCTCTGAGATGTTATGTAATAAATAAAATAAAGATGTAAACTAGGGGGTAACAGCCTAAAGGGGGGCTGTCTGAGATATCATTAAGGACTAGTTTCTCACCCAACCATTAAACCTTCCTGACTCGCCCAATCCACTCATTCCAGCCAGGCATCCATCTCACAAACTCTGTGGAGTCAATTTCTTTTGGTTCACTTCCCCTCACCACAATATTTACCTAATAAGTGAGGCTTACATATCAATCTCTCTTGCAGCCCACCAGGGTTTCCAAACCGATTCATATTTCCATAACGCACTTTGCTTTATGTACACCGCTTTTTCTTTAAGAATAACCATATTCATAGTGTTTAGCCACTAGGGCAATCAAGTTCCTTTCTTAGAATAAACATCTTGTGACTGCTGTCTGCTTATTTGCTAGGTTCCCCGCTCCTTCCACTAATCCTAACAAGCAGCATTTTACTTCCAACTCAGTGGAGGTAGCGAATGCTCGATCAATGGCTCCCGTCACCCCTGTCCAGTAACGGAACAGTTTCGGACATCTCCAATACATATGGAGCATGTCTGCCTCTAGGTTCCCACACCTAGGACAACTCGAATCTAAGCAGCGACCAAACTGAAAAAGTTTAGAAGGGGTATAATAAGTTCTATAGAGGAGGAATAAGTGTGACATCCTCTGAGAGGGAGACAGAGAGACCAACCGGACCAATTCCAAAATTCTTTTCCACTGTATTTCTGTAATATCTCCCAGTTCTTTTTCCCATTTTCTCCTATACTTCGGAGGATCCAACTCTCCCAGTCTCATCTTATTAATATGTAAATATAGTTTAGAGATTAGACCTTTCACTGTATCTGCGTTAATTCATTTTTTAAGTATTGGGATTGTGCTCCATTATAAAGTCCTTCCTCTAAATTGTTCCCTCAGAGCATGTCTTACCTGTAGTTATCTAAAAAAAAAAATTTATTTGGGAGGGCAAATTGGTCTCTTAGTTCCTGAAAGGACTTGAGAGATCCATTTGCATATAATTGAGACAAATTTTATTCCGCATCTCTACCATTCTCGTACTACCCCTATCTTCCACAGTTCTCCTATTTTTTCATTCTCCCACAGTGGGATATATTCTGTGAATCCCCTATACCAGTGATGGCGAACCTTGGCACCCCAGATGTTTTGGAACTACATTTCCCATGATGCTCATGCACTCTGCAGTGTAGCTGAGCATCATGGAAAATGTAGTTGCAAATCATCTGGGGTGCCAAGGTTCGCCATCACTGCCCTATACCATAAGATTGTTTTCCCTGTATCCCATACTCTCATTATAAGGTTTAGGGTACGTAGACCTATGGGAAAAGAACGTGTCTCCAGGGCCTCTATTATTGAATCATGTGGGGTATTTTGTAAGAGCCTCTTTCTTATTACTTCTTGGTCTGGTGAGTTACACCCCCCAATATGCTGGAGTTGTGATGCCAGGAAGTAGATAAACGGGTGTGGAAGGGCTACTCCTCCCACCTGTTTCTGAAGCTGTAGAGTACTTAAGCGAATTCTTGCAGGGCCACCCTTCCAAATCAGTTCCTGGAGCAGCCTATCTGTCTTTTGAAACCACTTTTTGTACACTCATATTAGGGAATTATGTAATACATATAGAAGTTGCGGCATCCAGATCATTTTGATTAAGTTACAGCGGCCTGCCACTGATATTGGTAAACTTTTCCAGACTTTTATTTTATCTCCTACGGCCACATCCCCCTGAAAGCGCTCGATCTCGTCTGATTCACGGAGGCTAAGCAGGGTCGGGCCTGGTTAGTGCCTGGATGGGAGACTAAAATTTTACTTTTTGGCCATCAAAGAAAACGCTATGTTTGGCGCAAACCCAACACATCACCCAAATAACACCATCACACAGTGAAACATGGTGGTGGAAGCATCATGCTGTGGGGATGTTTTTCAGTAGTCTGGCTGGGAAACTGGTCAGAGTTGAGGAAAAGTTGGATGGTGCTAAATACAGGGATATTCTTGAGCAAAACCTGTACCACTCTGTGTGTGATTTGAGGCTAGGACGGAGGTTCATCTTCTAGCAGGATAATGACCCCAAACACACTGCCAAAGCAACACTTCAGTGGTTTAAGGGGAAACATGTAAATGTGTTGGAATGGCCTAGTCAAAGCCTAGACCTCAATCCAATAGAAAATCTGTGGTCAGACTTAAAGATTGCTGTTCACAAGCGCAAACCATCCAACTTGAAGGAGCTGGAGCAGTTTTGCAAGGAGGAATCGGCAAAAATCCCAGTGGTAAGATGTGGCAAGATCATAGAGACTTATCCAAAGCGACTTGTAGCTGTGATAGGTGCAAAAGGTTGACTTTAGGGGGGTGAATAGTTATGCACGTTGACTTTTTCTGTTATTTTGTCTTACTTGTTGTTTGCTTCACAATTAAAAAAAATCTTCAAAGTTGTGGGCATGTCCTGTAAATTAAATTCTGCTAATTTTCAAATAATCCATGTTAATTCCAATTTGTGAGGCAACAAAACACGAAAAATGCCAAGGGGGTGGGGGGATACTTTTGCAAGGCACTGTATATTGATACATTAAACTGTGTGTCCTTTTGTAATCTCTTAATAAAAACTTTGTGAAAGAAAGTATGAAAACATCTTCAGTAATCTTCTCTGTTAAGATAGTAATTTGAGTGAGGTCTTTAACTCAACGAGATGGCAATCAATGTGACTTTGAGAGCCCTTCCCGGGCTAAGAAAAGAAAAACCAATACCAATTGTGGTTGTCACCATGACAGGCTTCTTTCCCTGATATGTTTCTATGGATCTGAGTCATGTCTTGACCAGAGTTGTTAGATACTGCTGATACTTATCGTAATTGTTACAGATCATTCTCAGGAGACTTTGTTCTCTGTTTGTACATGGTCCAATAAAAAGTGAAAAGTGGAAATGCTTGTTATGTTTTTTGGCCTAAAGTATCTGATTGCAAGTGTTGTTGACCCCAAAAAGATGTGAGTCTGAGCTCCAATAGCCTATATTTCTAATCTCTTCTTAGTGGATTATGTTACAGTGTACATCCCTAGTGTACAGAACAGAAAGGGAGATCTTATTGTATCCCTTTCAATGTCTGCACATTATATGAAATACTTATAAAGGTTACATTAAGCCCCAGGTAATGATTTGTACTGCCATTTATGGTCTGTTTAAATTTGTGTTTGTGGCATTGCAGCAAAATCTTCTTAAAGGAAATCTCTGTGGGCTTGTAGAAGGACGCTCTTCTCTCTGCCATCCTTTCACCATTTCATTTTTGCTTCACAGCCAAGGAAAGATGGCGGTCAGCTTTTTACCTGAAATATAGTGCAGTAAAAAAACTGCTAATTAAAGCGGAGGTCCACCCTAAAATGGACCTTCCACTCATCGGATTCCTCCCCCCCTCCGGCGCCACAATTGGCACCTTTCAGGGGGGAGGGGGGTGCAGTTACCTGGATAATCCAGGTAACTGCACCCACTTCCGGGCTAGCTCTCTGCGGAAAGGGGCGTACATTACGCCCCTTTCCGCAAGTGCCCACCCCCTTCCGCAAGTGCCCCGCTGCCTGCTGGGAAACACACAGATCCCAGAGGCAGCGGGGACCGTCCTCATTGCGCAGCGCGGCTCGCGCATGCGCAGTAGGGAACCGGGAAATGAAGCCGAAAGGCTCCATTTCCTGATTCCCATACCCAAGATGGCGGCGGCAGCACTCGAGTGTCGATCTAGAGATCGGCTTCGGGTGCCGACATCGCGGGCGCGCTGGACAGGTAAGTGTCACTATTTTAAAAGTCAGCAGCTGCAGTATTTGTAGCTGCTGACTTAAAAAAAAAAAAAAAAACGTGGAGTCCCGGCGGACTCCCGCTTTAAGGTGTGCAGCCATGTTGGAACAGAAAGGGGCCATCCCCAAACTGTTCCCACAAAGTTGGAAGCAAGAAATTGCCCAAAATGACTTGGTATGCTGATGCCTTAAGAGTTCCCTTCACTGGAACTAAGGCTCCAAGCCCAACCACTGAAAAACAACCCAACACCGTAATCCCCCTCCACCAAATGATTTGGACCAGTGCACAAAGCAAAGTCCATAAAGACATGGATGAGTGAGTTTGGAGTGGAGGAACGTGACAGTCCTGACCTCAACCCGATAGTACACCTTTAGGATGAATTAGTGGAGACTAGGGATGGCCGAACGGTTCGCCTGGCGTTCGTTTCGTGGCGAATTTCGGCTGTTCGCGGTCTATTGCCGCTGTGCTCCCAGCGGACTTCCGTGTTTACTGTGTAAAAGAACTTTGACCTATGATGACACATCCATCATGGGGTACAGGACAGCCAATTGAGACATTACAGCACATGGACATTCCCCCTAACTTATAAATAGACCCGATCCGGCGTCCATTTTACATTCTTTCATATGTCACTATAGGGAGAGGTTGCTGTGTGGAGCAGGGAGAGACTGCAGTGACCCAAATCACTAACTATTAGGTCCACAAAAGTTATTTTAAGGACTGGTATGGTATAGGTGTTAGGTGTAGTTCAGGATATAGGTTTGAGGCACTGCTGTGCTAGTGATTGTTGCAGCAGCCTGTCTTTTGTCAGTGTAGAGAGAGGGACAGGACGCTGTGTGCAGCAGGGACAGTCAGTTTAATCATTAGCTGTTACTATTAGGTCCACAAAAGTCCTTTTCAGCACTGGTATGGTAAAGTAGTACAGGATATAGTTTTGAGTGCTATTCAAGTTATTGTTCCAGCAGCCTGTGTTTTGACAGTTTAAATAGGGACAGACAAGAAGCTGTGTGTGGCAGTGAGGGACAGTCAGTTTAATCAGTAGCTGTTACTATTAGGTCCACAAAGATTCTTTTCAGGACTGGTATGGTAATAGGCTTGTACACGTATAATATTCTTTCTTCCAAATATAGAAAGAATATTATACTTGACTACTCCCCTTCTGCTGCAGTAGTCCTTTATGAGTATAGGGACTGAGGTACAGTCTGCTAATCATAACCTACTAGTTCCACAAAGGTCCTTATAAGGACTGGTAAGGTATAGCGTACTACAGTACATAGGGTTGAGTGAGGTACAGTCTGCTATTCCTTAAGGACTGGTATAGGTCCACAATATATAGGGTTGAGGTGCACTACTGCTGACTGCTGCCCTATTCTGCAGCAGTCCTTTATCAGTATAGGGCCTGAGGTACTGTCTGCTAATCATTCACAACCTACTAGTTCCACAAAGGTCCTTATAAGGACTGGTAAGGTATAGTGTACTACAGTACATAGGGTTGAGCGAGGTACAGTCTGCTATTCCTTAAGGACTGGTATAGGTCCACAATATATAGGGTTGAGGTGCACTACTGCTGACTGCTGCCCTATACTGCAGCAGTCCTTTATCAGTATAGGGACTGAGGTACAGTCTGCTAATCATTCACAACCTACTAGTTCCACAAAGGTCCTTATAAGGACTGGTAAGGTATAGTGTACTACAGTACATAGGGTTGAGTGAGGTACAGTCTGCTATTCCTTAAGGACTGGTATAGGTCCACAATATATAGGGTTGAGGTGCACTACTGCTGACTGCTGCCCTATTCTGCAGCAGTCCTTTATCAGTATAGGGACTGAGGTACAGTCTGCTAATCCCTAGCTACTAGTTCCACAAAGGTACTTAAGGACTGGTATAGGTGTACTATTTGTTGTGCAGTATATAGTTGTGTAATACACGTATAAAATACTTGCACATACTTGACTTCCTCCTGGGGCTGCTTATTATGAGGGGTTCCCACCATCCCTGTGCTGTGCTGACTTCCTCCTGGGGCTGTTCCTCTGCTGTGCATATTATGAGGGGCTCCCACCATCCCTGTGCTATGCTCATTATGAGGGGCTCCCACCATCCCTGTGCTGTGCTGACTTCCTCCTGGGGCTGCTTATTATGAGGGGCACCCACCATCCCTGTGCTATGCTGACATCCTCCTGGGGCTGCTTATTATGAGGGGCTCCCACCATCCCTGTGCTATGCTGACTTCCTCCTGGGGCTGCTTATTATGAGGGGCTCCCACCATCCCTGTGCTGTGCTGACTTCCTCCTGGGGCTGTACCTCTGCAGTGCATATTATGAGGGGCTCCCACCATCCCTGTGCTGTGCTGACTTCCTCCTGGGGCTGCTTATTATGAGGGGCTCCCACCATCCCTGTGCTATGCTGACATCCTCCTGGGGCTGCTTATTATGAGGGGCTCCCACCATCCCTGTGCTGTGCTGACTTTCTCCTGGGGCTGTACCTCTGATGTGCATATTATGAGGGGCTCCCACCATCCCTGTGCTATGCTCATTATGAGGGGCTCCCACCATCCCTGTGCTATGCTCATTATGAGGGGCTCCCACCATCCCTGTGCTGTGCTGACTTCCTCCTGGGGCTGCTTATTATGAGGGGCTCCCACCATCCCTGTGCTATGCTGACATCCTCCTGGGGCTGCTTATTATGAGGGGCTCCCACCATCCCTGTGCTGTGCTGACTTCCTCCTGGGGCTGTACCTATGCTGTGCATATTATGAGGGGCCCCCACCATCCCTGTGCTATGCTCATTATGAGGGGCTCCCACCATCCCTGTGCTATGCTGACTTCCTCTTGGGGCTGCTTACGATGCAGGTGTCAGTGCTGTATATCACGGTGCTGGTGTCAGTGCTGTATATCACGGTGCTGGTGTCAGTGCTTTATGTCACGCTGCTGATGCCAGTGCTCTCTATCACGGTGCTGGTGTCAGATCACTCTATCACGTGCAGGTGTCATTGCTGTATGTCACGCTGCTGATGTCAGTGCTCTCTATCACGGTGCTGGTGTCAGTGCTGTATATCACGGTGCTGGTGTCAGTGCTTTATGTCACGCTGCTGATGTCAATGCTCTCTATCACGGTGCTGGTGTCAGATCACTCTATCACGGTGCAGGTGTCATTGCTGTATGTCACGCTGTTGATGTCAATGCTCTCTATCTCGGTGCTGGTGTCAGATCACTCTATCACGGTGCAGGTGTCATTGCTGTATGTCACGCTGCTGATGTCAGTGCTCTCTATCACGGTGCTGGTGTCAGTGCTGTATATCACGGTGCTGGTGTCAGTGCTTTATGTCACGCTGCTGATGTCAGTGCTCTCTATCACGTTTGCTGGTGTCAGATGACTCTATCACGGTGCAGGTGTCATTGCTGTATGTCACACTGCTGATGTCAGGGCTCTCTATCACAGTGCTGGTGTCAGATCACTCTATCACGGTGCAGGTGTCATTGCTGTATGTCACGCTGCTGATGTCAGTGCTCTCTATCACGGTGCTGGTGTCAGTGCTGTATATCACGGTGCAGGTGTCATTGCTGTATGTCACGCTGCTGATGTCAGTGCTCTCTATCATGGTGCTGGTGTCAGATCACTCTATCACGGTGCAAGTGTCATTGCTGTATGTCTGGCTGCTGATGTCAGTGCTCTCTATCACGGTGCTGGTGTCAGATGACTCTATCACGGTGCAGGTGTCATTGCTGTATGTCACGCTGCTGGTGATCATCTCCTGTACCCTCTTCTTTGCCTACCCTGACCTTCCCTCTCCTTCATTGCCTTCATGCGCTCCACAGTCCTGAATTGTCACAATTTCACATATAAAAAAAGAATGCTTGTAGTTGTCGATCCCAGATTCACCTCATACATGTGTTATGTCATTGGCCACGTGGTGGGACTATGTTTGCACAGCTAGTAATTATTTTGTGGCTGCAAATTTGACCTGTAGGTTTGCAAAGTTCGCCTCCCATCGAAGTCAATGGGGCCCGCCGCAAACGTTACGGTTCGCAAACTATCGGCCGCGTTGGCAGTCCGCGTTCGCGAAACGTCCCGTCGGAAGTTCGTCCATCACTAGTGGAGTCTGCATACGACTAAACACTGTTAATCCTTCCAACCAGAGTATACTTCTGTTATCATTCCTCAGAATCCTAATTCCTGCCTGGCCCTTCCCATGCCAGTGTTCCAATAAGCTCCTTGTTTACTAATACTGGCTCACTGTTTCTAGGGATATCTCTTTTTCCAACAAGCTTGCCAACGTCTTCAAAGTCCCCGATGTAGCTGGCAAAAGATCAGACTTATAGACTGTATATATTTTACCTACTATTGATTACAGTACTCATCACTTTATCAGTTCTCTTTGCATAGGCCTAAGCTTGGCATCCTTATTGTAAGAGCTCAAAGGCAACTTAGTCCTGATCTGTGTTTTGTACCAAGATCACTGTTGTCGTTTGCTGCTCATTAGTAAGGAGAGCTCTCGTTTATGCTGGTCAATTCTGAATTCATAGTATTACTTTATTACTTTGGGTGAGTTTTTGTTGTATTACATGCAGCAGACATTTTAGCTGTCATCATTTGTTTATCTGAACATTATCTGACAATATAGTCAGTTATTTGCTACAAGGTATTGGGTCTCATTTCAGGGTGACCCTGAGGTTCAATAGAACATAATGAATAAATTATCTCTGTTACCATGTGTACCCAGGGTGTCAGTGGCGCTGAGGCATTTGCCGGGATCAAGGTGGGAACAGGACCCAGTATAACCAGCTGCTCTTGTGGGGATAGCACTACAATTATACACCCTTTTCCTCCCGCTTCTTCTTTTTTTTTTTTTTTTTTTTAAAGTTTTGTTCATTATTTTGTAACATAACACGTAAACACAAGACCCAATGGGCCGCACATAAAAAACAATTTACAATTCTTCAGCATTGACTCTCTCTTTCTCCTTCCAGACCCTCACTCAGTGACAGGATCAGAATAATAATAATAAGACCACCTTTCTTTTAATGACAGTCAATAATACATTTCAATATGTCAAATAATTATATACATGTGGAATCCCACAGCAGGTACATTCCTTTATGTGTCACTCAATCTGCCACCGTAGTTTTACTATTCATCCAACTGCCCCAGACTTTATCAAATTTCTGTGGTATGCCCCTGTTAATGTATGTAGCCTTGTAGAAAGGAGCATCTCTGTTTACCACACCCTTCCATACTGATACAAATGGAGGATTAGGCTTTTTCCATGATAATACTATCGTTTTCCTAGCATAATAGATTACGATCGTCAGTAAAAAATTCTCTTTGGTGCTAGATTGTCTACCAAACCCAACAGGCACACCTCTTTTGTGGGCTGTAGAGGAATGGCTGTTACTTCTGCTATACATTCTGTGACCCCCTTCCAGAAAGCCTGGACGCTCAAGCAATTCCAAAAGATATGCATGAAATCTGCAGTGAGGGAACTGCACCACCAGCAACCAGGCGACTGGGCAGGGAACACTTTAGCCACTCTAGCGGGAGTAAGATATATATGGTGCAAGAATTTAAATTGGGTGAGTGGGTCTCTAGCAGAGACCAATCTAGTAAAATGAATGTCCCAGATATCATCCCAGTGATCCCCGTCCATCTGGGGGAACACCTCGCCCCACACCGCCCTACACTTTGCAAGGAGATCTCCTCCCTCACCGAACAGTTGTTTATATATTGTAGACAAGGCCATGTCTAATGTGTCCTCCCTCAGCAGAGACTCCAAATCACTCATCTTCAGGGTAATACCAATATCTCCAAATTGGGAAATATATGCATGTCTGAGCTGAAGATAACAGAAAACAAGTGAGTGTTGGGAAGATTAAACTTAGTTTTCAGGGCGTCAAACTTCAGAAGTTTCCCACCACTCACTATGTCTTTCAGCATCTTGATACCAAATTTAGTCCAGATGATTGGATTGGGGTACTCATAGAAGTGCATTAATTTAGGATTTTTCCAAAGTGGTGTGTCACTGCTACCCATGCCCTACTAGTTGCACACATGGATATTGTGAGCCTATATGGAGCCATGACACCCCAACACTGTAGGTGTGCCAGCGCCTCATTTGAACCAACATTAGCCGCCTCTAGTGTATTGGCAGTGTCCTCCTCATGTAGAGTAAACCACCTGTGTACAAATACTGGCTGACCCGCTAGGATATATCTGGAAGTCCGGGACCGTCAGACCCCCTTGTTTCCACGGCAGCTGCAACACCCGGAGTTTAATTTGGGGGTGTCGCCCCTGCCACAGGAAATTCTTTATAAGTTGATCTATTCTTTTGAATATGTATCTCGGTATCCAAACAGGAGAATTCCAAAATATATATAAAAACAGAGGTAAAAATTTTATTTTTACTAAATTCACCCTACCTATGAGTGTCAAAGGCAGATTCTGCCACGCCTGTAGTCTGGATTTTAGTTTAGTCAAAAGTGGATCGACATTCAAAGTATTAAAGTCTGATACAGCGTTGGATATATGTAACCCCAGATATTTGATCACCTCCACTCTCTACAAGGGGCAATTTACTGTAATCTCGCATCTGGGGCATGGAGTCTTAAGTGAGAGAATCTGGGATTTCCCCCAGTTGACTGTCAGACTCGAAAAATGAGCAAAGTAATTAAGAACGTCTAAAGCTGCCGACAGGGAATTCTTGGAGTCTCGCAAAAAAAGAACCATATCGTCTGCATATAGTGCCGTTTTTTCGGTCAAGCTCCCCACTGTTATCCCCCTTACCTCCTCAGAGGCTCGCAAGGCCACAGCCAAATGTTCAATCATAATCGAGAAAAGACCCGGAGACAAAGGGCATCCTTGGCGAGTGCCCCTATGCACTGGAAAAAATTCAGATAACATATTATTTAGTTTTATGGCTGCTGTGGGGTATTGATATAGAGTGTCGATCCACTTCCGGAACTCCTGCTTCTTCTTGAAAAGAATCTTCACCCTAGAAGTCAAAAATTTCAAGTCGGCAGCTACAAATACTGTAGCTGCTGACTTTTAAAAAAAGGACATTCACCTGTCCAGGGACCAAGCACTGGCCACACCTGGGTCAGTTTTTCGCTGATCTTTGGGTTCCCAGCGTTGGCATATTCACTAAAGGAATTCGGCTGTAAAGACACAAGCAGCCACACCAGGCATGTACTGGCCATTGGAACTACCGGGAGATTCCCGGTGGGCCGATGGCTCAGTGGGCCAGTCAGGTACAGTCCTGGAGCCGCTCCTCTCTGACAGTGAGTGATCGCAATTTCACTCCTGTCAGAAGGAGAAGCTTCCATCATATGCTGGAGAGAGCATTAGGCGTTATGCTCCCTCCAGCCTGCAGGGGGAGATAGACAGCCGGCTGACTTTCCTTCCTCTCTCCCCTATCACTTGTTATCACATGACTGGAGAGAGGAAGAAGAGAAGCTGCCTTCAGAACTGTGAGTACACGTGGGGGGAGGACACTCTGATGTAAGGGGGCTGCTGATGGGACTCGGATGTAAGGGGGCTGCTGATGGGACTCGGATGTAAGGGGGCTGCTGATGGGACTTGGATGTAAGGGGGCTGCTGATGGGACTCGGATGTAAGGGGGCTGCTGATGGGACTCTGATGTAAGGGTGCAGCTAATGGCACACTCTGATGTAAGGGGGCTGGTCTGGATGAAGTCCAGGGACAAATTTCTATCCCAGTCCAGGGTAGTATGACAAAGAACCCTTTTACTGCATCTCCTGATAGTGGCTATATCAACCAGGCATAGGCGTACACAAAATTGGAAAACCTTTTTTTGTAGTCACAAACCACTGAAAACTGCACCATTTTGACAGCTCTGTCCACACAACCTGACCTGATTTATTTAACATTTTGCATAAACAGGTCTTTTATCTTGATTTCCTAATTAGCGTCCCACAGCAAAAACCTTTTTAGTTTTTGGTTTTGGATAAAAAGGGGAAAAGTTCAAACCTCTGGCAGGATTCACTGCTATCTGAGGTTTCACAGGGGAGCAGACAACAATAAAAAGTTGACAGAGGTTGTAGTATTCTCATACAATTACTTGCGCAACAGAGTAAAAGCAAGACAAAAATGCCTCTTTTGGAGTTTTTTCCCTGCAGAAGAAAAGTTGGTGCATGAATTGAACTGCAAAGTTAATGCAATACAGCTTAAATTGTTTGTGCTGAAGAATGACACAAAATACCTCCGAGCCAACGTGTGGTATTGATCAACAGGTACAAGTAACATTTGTCTGAAAGCTCTGCTGTTCAAGGAGTTACCACATCTAACGTTTTACATACTTCCAACTGAATATAGTGAAAGATGGATGAATGTGCTTTGAGGAAATACTGCCTTATTCCGTAAAGAGTTCCTATTTTTATATGCGAATTCCTAAAGTGGAACTAAAGTTAAAAAAATTAAAATTGAAAACAGGCAGGCTCTTTACTGCAGAGGAGACAAGCAATCGCTTCTGCAATAAAATACACGTACCTGCCTGTTTGCAATACCCTGGAGAATGTACATATAGCTGCCCATGCGCCTTAGTGTACATTCTGACACACTGCCTGGGATGACTGCATTCCTGTGCATGTGCAAGGAATGACATCATCCTGTGCTGGGCCAATCAAGATGGCCAAAGACTAGCACCGGAGGAAGATGCCAGTGCTGGTGAGGGACCTCATGGGCACCGCACCATTGGAATAGAGGAAAGTATTAAGCCCCATACACACTATCAGTTTTTCTGCTGAGTTTTTCCTTCAGATTTACCAAAACCATGTAGTGCAAGGACCTGCCTGATTGCATACACATTGAAACTCCTAAGGTTTGACCTCATATTATATGGTTTTGGTAAATCTGAAGGAAAAACTCAGCAGAAAAACTGATAGTGTGTATGGGGCTTAATAGTCTTTTGTTCAGCTTTAAGTGGAACTTTAGGGCTAAAATAAAAAAGGGTGAACAGGCAGGAATTTTGATGCAGAAGAGATATGCTTTGTCTCCTTTGTATTTAAGTTACTTACCTGCCGCTCCGCCCTTGTACAGTGAGCCACGCACTGTACAAATATAGATTATTCTGAATCTGACTGAACTCCCACACATGCGCGGGAGTGATGTCATCCCCGTTTCAGAATGCTGTATCACTGGAGCTGAGGTCAGTATAGTTCCACTTCAAGTGCAGTAACCCATAGCAGCTGATCAATTAAAACCCATGAAAAAAAATTGCAGGAAATATTCCAAATTAAATGAAAACATAATGTTATAAGAAATACCTCCCATATCTCGCCCAGTCATATTAACACATACTGACACAATAAAAATCCCTGCTACGTTTTGGGAACCGGATGAGACAATCCAACCCTCTGACCACAAAGATCCCCCTCAATTAATAATCTGAATCACTATGTAATAAACAATGTGACATTACAGTTCTATAGAAGAATACAGTGATGGCACCTCTGGGTGTAGATTTGGGACAAGTTTATTAAACACTTCAAAAATGGCAACTCAAGGTAAATCCTAGGCATGTAAGAAGTCCCAGCAAGGGGGGGGGGGGGGGTCATCAGTGGACGATCTGATCCTGTTTGGGGAAGTGTTGTGCTCACTGTAATACCACTATTATGGGGAACCTGCCGCAGTGGAGGAGAACGCAAAGCGAGGCTTGGAGCACAGGTGGTTGAAAAGATGAGGATGGAGGATGTCACCAGTATGCGACACCTTTCACGAGCATGCATGCTGCGGATGACACGCCTTTGTCAAGCTGGCTTGTGGAATTAATGGACTTCATTATAAAGTGTACACAGGGGGATGGGCCAATAAAAAACTACTTGTAATAATAGATGGCACAAGGAGGAAATATACATATCACATTGAGAAGAACGCGATATAAAAAAAAGAGGAGTAAAGGGGATGCTACCATAATATGAGTAGAAGTATTAAAAACATATTAAAAAGCATGATATTAACTGCTTGCCAACAGCAGCACACAGCTATATGTCGCCAGAATGGCACAGGCAGGCAAATGGGTATACAGGTACATCCCCTTAAATTTGCCGCCTTTCGGGCACGTGCGTGCCGCCGGGAGCACGACCGCGTGCACGCCACCGGCAGCACGACCGCGTGCACGCCGCCGCGGGAGCGTGCCCGTGGGTCCCAGGAACTCGATGTTTTCCAGTGGCCCACAATTGCAGTGTGGAGAGGTAGAACAGGGAGATGCCTATGTAAACAAGGCATTTCCCCATTCTGCCTTGTGTCATGACAGAGATCTACTGCTCCCTGTCATCGGGAGCAGTGATCACTGCCATGTCCTAGGTAGCCCCCCCCCCCACAGTTAGAATCACTCCCTAGGACACACTTAACCCCTTCATGGCCCCCTAGTGGTTAACCCCTTCCCTGTCAGTGCCATTTACACAGTAATCAGTGCAATTTTATAGCACTGATCGCTGTATAAATTACAATGGTCCCAAAATAGCGTAAACAGTGTCCAAAGTGTCTACCATAATGTCGCAGTCATGATAAAAATCGCAGATCGCCGCCATTACTAATAAAAACAAATTTATAATAAAAATTACATAAAACTATCCCCTATTTTGTAGACGCTATAACTTTTGCGCAAACCAATCAATATATGCTTATTGTGTTTTTTTTTTTTACCAAAAATATGTACAAGAATATATATCAGCCTAAACTGAGAAAAAAAATATATTTTTTTATATATTTTTTATTTATTATAGCAAAAAGTAAAAAATATTGCTTTTTTTTTCAAAATTAAAATAAAGCAGTACAGTGCAGATTAACCAAATACACAAAAATAATAAATGTATGTTCAGCGCTGGTTGATTTGGTTTTTCCGTTTTTTTCATAATTGGCACTCGTTTTTTTGTTTATAGCGCAAAAAATAAAACCCGCAGAGGTGATCAAATACCACCAAAAGAAAGCTCTATTTGTGGGAAAAAAATTTGTTTCGGTACAACATTGCACGACCGCGCAATTGTCAGGTAAAGCGACGCAGTGCAATCACAAAAAGTGCTCTAGTCAGGAAGGGGGTAAAATCTTCCAGGGCTGAAGTGATTAAACATAATGTGCACAAACATATGGAACAATATGATAATTAAGCAATATCCATAATAGAAAGATTATTTAAAAAAAATCATTAAGTTAAAATAAGTAATTGATGGTAATTAAATGAATAAATATAAGGCAATCAATAAACAAATGAATAGGTCATACATAGATCTATATACTCTATGTGTGAGATTATATACATATGAGCAATTGATATATGAAGTTTAGAAAGGGGGGGGGGGGGGATAAGAGGGATAAGATGGAAGATAGGATGGAAGATTGCCATTCATCACACAGTATAATCATTTAAAATTAGAGTTAAAAATTAATTATTGAAAGTTATGATGTGAAGTGTATGTGATAGAACAGTTATTAATATATAGGAAGGGGCTGGAATATTGTAAGCGTGACAGATGATAATATTATATTAATGTCAATATACTGTATGGGATATGGTGGGTGAACGAACATGGTAGAAACCATACTCTAACTATATATTACCAATATGGTATACATTATTCAATCATGTCATATATAGAAAGGAAAAATTACACATACATATGTGTGTACATACCTAAAAACATATATATACATATACATATATATATATATATATATATATATATATATATATACACACACAAACATACACACATACACACGTGTACGCCCTGGATATTTTCATATTAACCACAACACTTCGCCAGGAGTGGCCAGTGTTGGTTGAGCTGGGGGCCTAAATCTTTATAAAGGAACTGGAAGGCATAAAGAAAAGGATTGGGGGGAGGGGGGGGGGGGGGTTAGGTTATACCGTAACCAATACTTACGAATGTTCACCACCACCAGAGGATCATACCTGAGGAAAGTGTAAATATAAAATAGTTAAGTACATAATATACTCTATATAATTATATCTACATATATGTATATACACACACATATAATGCAAATAATGTCACGTCACAATAATGGGATGTCACATGGTGACCCCGCCCCCTTATGATGCCACAGTCCCAGCATCCTCCGGGACTGTGACATCATAAGGGGTGGGGTCACCATGTGACATCACCCGGTGACCCTGCCCCTTATCCCTATATAAGTCGCCGCACAACGCCATTGCGGCCAGAGAGAGCGTTGTGTTAACATTGCAAGGAAGAAGAAGAAAAGAAGAAGAAGAGAAGAAGAAGAGAAGAAGAAGAGAAGAAGGCGGCGGCGACAAAAGACCGGGCTAATGCTAGTAATAGAGCTATAAGAAGATAGCGGAGACCCGGCAGAAGAACCGAAGAGCGGGACAAGACATCCAAAAGAATAACAGTCCAGTGACACGGCCACCTAAAGCCATGGTTCTCTCCCCCGCCTCTCCACAGTGCCGACATCTTACTGTGGGCACACAGCTTGCGGCACAGCCAGGTGCGCACTGTGCATGCACGAGTCACGCTGTGCTTCCTGAATGGCTGGGCAATCTTCTCTGACCTTTCATGTGTCCCAGAAGATTGCAGGGAGAGAAGGCACTAGGCGGCCTGAGCGGAAGTGAGAGCTAGGTACCTGTCAGAACCAGGTACCCGCTCCCCTAAAAAAAAAAATTACATGCCAAATGTGGCATGTCAGGGGGTCAAGACTCCTTAAGGCAGAAATTCAACTTTTTGGTGGAACTCCACTTTAACCAACAGAAAAAATGACAATGCAGTTTCACAAAAGCAGGTTTTGATTTTATCCTTAAAAGCCTTCTTCGAAATAGAAGTCTGGGAGAAGGGAAAAAGGCCCCATTGGGAACAGGCAACTGTCAATCAGGGATTAATAGAGACCTTACTTTAAGGACAGTCTGCAAATGATAGGTTATCTTGTAAGAATAGCCACCCACCCATTTATACTCACCTTCTCCATGCTTCCCCGTCACTCTATTGCTTTGTCACAGCCACCAATTTTTTAATATTTTCTATCCAATCTACTCAGGTATATGGTTGTGGAAATGGACTGCCCTGGTGATGTTCTGACATGTGCACATCTGAACACAGGTACCCACAGATATGTATATGGTTATGGGCCATTTTGTCATAATATGCCCAAAATGCACACTCGTATCACACTCTCGTAAACAATTTGGCCCAGTCACTCCCTGTGATAGCCAATAAATGTAATGACTGTTTGGTGCCTTTACTTGTACTAAGCTATATCAACAATATCGACAATAAATCTAACTGAATTACACATAGTAACACAATAGTGGAAACCAGGGTTTACAAATGAAATAAAGCCGGACATACATGGATCTAAATGTGGCCGGTTTAGCAGGGACTGGCCAAATTTCAATCCACGTATGGCCTGGGTACAGAAGTCGATCTACTGATAGACTTCGGTATAACCGTGCTGTCAGGTTTTCATCACTTGATCAGCTCTGCAGGTTATAGCTGGCAGCACTGATCAGTTTATTCTGACAGCAGGGAAGTCTCCCTGCTGTCAGAATACAATAGCTCCATGCAGTAGATTTAAAAGACCCACTGGTTGAACAAAACAAATTACTCATGTATGGGTTGCCTAACTTGAAGTCATGTACTACTGTGGACAAATCTGTACATGTATCAAGCTTAATTGATGGAAATTCACTCAAGATTCATCCAGTGAAAATGAAATTTCTTTACATTCAAAATAATTGTTTTCTGTTAATGCTCACAGAGGCTTATTCCTATCTTTTTTTTCAATTTTTTTTAGTTTTTATTTATCACGCTTCCTTTTCATTACTGTCTGGGTGTGTCCTTTTCACAAAATATTTTCTATTTTACTCCCTTATTCACTTACACTTTGGTGCTGGGCTCTAGTAATTTCTTATACCTAAGAGTATTACCATTTACAGTATACCTTATATGTTTTCATACATGAAGCCTACTCACATCGCTATTTGGACCTTTGTTTTTCCTCCTTTGGGGATCATGTTTGTGCACCCGGTCCTTCCTTTGCAGGTCCCTGCCACAGCTCCCAATACAGACAATTTCGGCAGCCTCTGACTCCTTGTCTCACATGCTCTAGACCTATCAGGTTGTAAGTACTTATAGGGATGAGCAACTCTCTCGCTCTTATTTTGAACATATCCTCCCCTTGAGGGGTATAACATTGTATTACACTGGTCTACGCATTTTTTGTTTTTTTTATATAGATTTTGGTGCACCCCTGAAGAGTGGTATTATCCACGTAAGCGCGTTTTTGACATTGACTCATCTCATAGCCACGTATACTCACCTCATTCAAAGTCCCCCAAAAAAAAAACAACCTTTCTTTACATTCAAAATTCAACATCTGTTCTTCAATAACAGAATGTCTTTACTGTAACATTGACCCCTAGTAAGAAAAAGGATGAATGTTACCTTCCCTGAAGATTCACCTACCATTCCTTCAATCTCTAAAGCAGTGATTCTCAACCAGGGTTCCTCTAGAGGTTGCTAGGGGTTCCTTCAGCATTGGGCAATTTCTGCCTCTCAGATAAGTTCCCACTGACACCATTGATCTTTTTAGCTATCTGTAAGGAGGTAATTCTTCCCAATGACCACAAGTGTAAGGACCATTCCAATCACTGACCATCACACTAATGTATCATGAGTTGTAGAGTTCACATTTTTAGCAGGGGTTCCCCCGAGACCAGAGAACTATTTCAAGGGTTCCTCTGTGTTGAAAAGGTTGAGAAAGGCTGCTCTAAAGCCTGTTCACTGGGGAGGCACTGACCACCTCCCAGGAGGGCAAGTAAGTGGTAAATGAAGCCTGCTTGATGCCACCTGCTCCTGGACATATGGGGTAGGAAGGGCATTAAGGCTGAAGGACATGAGGGCTGTTATCAATATAGCGGAGGGGCTGCATGCTTGCTGCTCCCTTGCTTTGGGGATACCAGCCCCTTTACCTGGCATGCCAGGCTGGTTAGTTTTGAAGGGATACTGTATGCATGCTTTTTAATGTGTTTATGTAATGACAGTTAACTCTCTCGAGTACTGAAAAAATGTATTTGAATGACTGTTCACTTGCAGATTTTTGTATTGTTAATGAGGTGAGTTTGTGGAATAAATCCAGTCGAATATTACTTGGTCAAATTATTCACTGGATATGTAGTGGCCATAAACCGTTGCAGGACGGCCTTGACTTATTGGGCTTACCAGTTACCTTCTCTTGGCCTGCTCTTCCACATCTAGGGGTTCCCAGGGTTGATACCCAATGACTTGAACACTGACACAGATGAAGTCTTCTTTAAAAGGATTTATTTTGCATCAAGAACTTTCAAATAACACAGTCTCTTAGGGAACAGAGGGCACGGGTGAAGAACTCAGGCACCTTGAACTGCAGGTCTAGCAAAGTCTCTATTTCCACCCAGAGAGTAGCCACTCACAGCTGGGTACTTCAGGGCTAAACAGATCTCTAGCCAGAGATCATGGCAGTCAGCTCGTTGACTCAAACTTGATCAATCAACTAAGGGTGAACAGGAACCTTTTTCCGCCGTACCTGAAACGTTTCCTGTCTCCTCAACGGTACTGGAAAAGTATGAATTCGCCAATGTCCTTCCCAACTCAGTAACCAGGCACTTCTCAGGGTGCCACTTGCCGGCCCTCCTCCGAAGAGCCCCCCCCCGGTTGCCTCTACGAGCTGTGGTGTCCCTCCAAGCTGAGAGCACACCCAGAAAAACGTTGAATCCTCCCTCAGTTACTGCGCCCGAGACTTGGGAACAGACGGATCCCCCCTACCCCAGGCCAGGAATGTTGCGGGATGTCGAACACCCCATGACCGGGACCCCTCACGGGGCTACCCCGGTCCTGGAACCAGAACAGACCACACGGGTCTCACGAACACCTCCCCCTGAACACATGACCCACACCGCTTAAGTACCCCCTTCCCAGACTCATCAGCGGGCCCCGGCACTCCCACTGATTGGCTCTGAGAAGGCCAAAACCTAAACATCCAACCAGACCTGGTTCTGGCCTGTCATGTGCACCTCACCGTCCACATGACCAGGCAGAACATCAATCATGGCCTGGCCAGACTGGTGTCAAGGCCCACTTACATAATCAACCCTCAGAACCTTTATTGTTCTGAGGCAAAAACAAAATTTACATGCGTGTGGCATTATGTCCAAAATGTCATCTGCTACAGATACATTTACCCAGTGAAGTTTTGATAAATGTACCCCTTAAAGCGGAATAAACTCTCTCAATCAAAATGACATTTTTTATTACATTTCTTAAGTTGCTTCCTGGTTTCTGGCCTAGGCCAAAATTATGCCATACATCCCAGGAGTCTTCAGGAGGAGAGGGGGGGGCGGGGGCTTTCTCAGCTAAGCACACCCTCCTACTTGCATGTCTGAGCGAAGGACAGATTGATGAATCATCTGCCCTTACTCAAGATGGCCACAGTTAGAAATGCTAGGGGCTGTTTTTCAGAGTGATTTCTCAACAAAATAAAGCATAGAGACATGGATGGATGAGTGAACTTGCTTTAAATATTAAAAGTGAATTAAAGCAGTAGTAAACTAGTGGTAAACAAAAGTAGTAAAAAAAATAAATAAATAAAAAATTCAGCCCCGGGCAGTCTAAGTTATAATGTGCTAGTATGCATCACATATTAGCACATTATGACAGACTTACCTGAAAACTAAGCTCTCCAGCGGTGTGCTGTCACCATTTAAGGCACCTCAATGTTCACCTGGTCTTCTTTCCGGGTTTGTGGGCTTCAGCTTTCTGACTGGCTAATCTGACAATGACATCACTCCCCTACATTGAACGAATGAATGAATGAAATACTTGTATAGTGCACACTGCGAACTGAATCGCATTAGTGCGGGAGTCGATGTTTACAGCACAGCTCTGAAGGAATGGCGCGGGTATGCCATTCCTTCAGAGAGCATGCACCAGTGACGCCTCCGGCTGCATCCAAAGTAAATATCTCCTAAACGGTGCATGTTTAGGATATATTAACAGTACCTATAGGTAAGTCTTATTACAGGCTTACCTATAAGTAAAAATCATACATGGGACTTCCACTTTAAGTAGCATTTCATTTTTTTTGGTTCTCAGATACAGTTTAGTTCCACTTTAGGTTTAACACTCAGACTCCACATCACTAGTTCGGTGATGCTAAACATGTATACTACAACCCCAGAAATAACATCCAGCATGAAAGCTGGACATTGAGAGCATCAATCAGGGGTTTTTAGGAAAGTATTGAGCTAGATGAGACATTACCATTTTGGTTTGACTTCTTTATCTGAAACTTGAACCTGCTCTTATGCTTATTCATGCTGACCAGAGATGTATAAGCAATATCCCTGGAGAAATCCAGAATAATGTGAGGGATGTATGTAGGCTGGTTTTACTTTTGAATGACTATAGTTCGATGTCCATCACTTCTCAATAGTTCAAGCATCATTTACACCCCATTCACCAGCCAGATGCAGCTGCTCAGCCTCTGTTGCATTAGGATGCGGGGGAAAAAAAAAACAGCCAAAGTTTTGCCTTTTACGTTTGCATCTGGCCATTCATACCAATAGCTGAATGGCTACATCTGTAAGCAAATTAACAACGCGTGGGTGGCCAAACTGCCTGGATCCAGACCTTCAGGCTCCATCTGGGGTGACAGAACTGCACCGAGCATCTGGCCACTCTGCTTCTCCTTCCACTTCTTAGTTGCTCTGTAACTGTAGCAGCGTGCAATTGAGTTTGTCAGACAAGCTTCATTTCTAATGTTAAGTTAATCATAGATATCAGACGGTTTTATAGGCTTTAATAAACAAAATAAATAATATCTTACCTGCTCAATGCCTGTATTAACAAATGTGCTTCTATTGTACATGTGTATGTGCAGAAAACCCTCTTGATTATCCCATAACATTCATTGTTGTTGCTCTACATGAATGTATTACGTGCTTGTCAAGGTACTCTCTATTGGAAAAGATAAATTAATAAAAAAACTCCCGCTTTCACCAATCTAAACAGCAATGATACCACAAAGTGTTAACCAACATTGCAAAATTGTGTAAAAATAAATAAATTGTACCCCGCTACAATATTACCCTATGTTAGCCCTTGTACACACGGTCGGAGATTCCGACAACCAAATCCGTCGGAGTAATTCCGAGGGATTAATTCTGGAAGAGGTCCGGAAGTGATGTTGCATACACACGGTCGGACTAAGTTGTCGGAAAATCCGATTGTACATAACGTGATGATGTTATTTCGTTACGACGGGACTACGTTCAGGCTAGTAGCCAATAGCTTTGGTCTAGGAATTTGATCTGAGCATGCGTGGCACTTTGTCCCTCGGAGTAGGCTACACATGATCGGAGTATGTCCGATCAGAGCATTTTGTCTGAAAATTTTACCGGCAAGTTGGAAAAGTTGGTCCGTCGGATATTCCGACGGAAACAGTCCGATGGAGACCACAGACAGTCGGAATATCGTGTGTACGACCGTGTGTACAAGGGCTTAGAGCTGCACGATTCTGGCTAAAATGAGAATCACGATTTTTTTGCTTAGAAGATAGATCACGATTCTCGTGGCGTAACATCATCTTTCACATTAAAACCAAAAAATTTAAAATTGGCTAACTTTACTGTTTCTTTTTTTTATTCATTGAAGTGTATTTTTTCCAAAAAATTGCATTTGAAAGACCGCTGGGCAAATCCAGTGTGACATAAAATATTGCAGCAATTTACATTTTATTCCCTAGGATCTCTGCTAAAATATATATATAATATGTGGGGGTTACAAGTCATTTTCTAGCAAAAAATATTGATTTTACCTTAAGAAACAAGTGTCAGAAAAAGATTTAGATTTTAAGTGGTTAAACTTCCTGCATTTACAGTTGTTTAAAAAACTGGCAGACTGCCTGGATTTTTTACTTTACACACAGAAGTTCCCTTTGATCTAAGAAGGATGTTAGTTACAATGTTTCATTTTAAAAACTTGGGATGTTTTCTTTTGACAGCTGAGTGAACAGATAAGTCTCTCCACTTGTTATATGAAAGAATCGGCAAACTCTGCACTAGAGGGGTTGAATCAAGATCACGATTTTTTTATTTATTCTGAGCATGCGTGGCACTTTGTCTGTCAGAATTGTCTACACACGATCGGAATTTAAACGATTGGATTTTGTTGTCGGAAAATTTTAGATCCTGCTCTCAAACTCTTTTTGTCGGAAATTCCGATGGAAAAAGTCAGATGGAGCCCACACACGATCAGATTTTCCGACAACAAGATCCGATCGCACAGTTTCCGTCAGAAAGTCCGACCGTGTGTACAGGGCATAAGGGAGCTAAAGAGGAGGTGGAATCCTTATGGGTAGAGCTCCAAAGGTAAGGCGAAGGTAAGGCGAAAATAATACTGGGAGTATGCTGTAGGCCCTCTAACCTGAGGGATGAAGGGGAGACAGATCTTCTATCACAATTTGGATTAGCAGCAAGGATGGAAAGTGTTATCATAATGGGGGATTTTAACTATCCTGACATAGACTGGGTGGAGGGAACCGCACATTCATCTAAGGCTCGCCAGTTCCTAAACATCTTGTAGGGCAATTTTATGGGTCAGATGTTAGACACACCAACTAGAAATAAAGCATTACTGGATCTACTGATTACCAACAATACAGACCTGATCACGGATGTGGAAATACGGGGCAATTTGGGTAACAGCGATCACAGGTCAATTGGCATCATTATAAATCACACAATTAGGAAACAGAAGGGGAATACAGATACTGAATTTCAAAAGAGCCAACTTCCCTGAACGACAAGACTTGCTAGAAGACATAAATTTGGAGAAAATCTTAGGAACAAAGAACATGGAGGAGAGATGGGTTTGCTTTAAGAGCATATTAAATAAGGAGTCATTAGCCAGTGCATCCCATTGGGTAATAAATTTAACCTCCCTGGCGGTATGATTATTTCAGATTTTAGGTGCTGAAAGCGGTACCATTATTTTGCATGGAAATTTGGCGTTTTATATTGTAGGCCTGTAATTCTTAGAAATAATTCACTTAAATGCATCCAAACAAGAGTCTAAGACCGCGTACACACGGGCGGACTGTTCGCCCAACCTTGTCCGCTGAACAGTGTTTGGGCGGACAGTCCGCTCGTGTGTGGGCTTTCAGCGGACAGTTTCAGCGGACAGTTTGACGGACAAAGTCTTTCGGAAATTCCGAAAAACTGTCCGCTGAAACTGTGTTTGAGCGAACAGTCCGCCCGTGTGTAGGCTACTTTCGAAATGAGCAAACTGTTCCCGCTCGGAGGAAAGTCTGCTCATTTCGAGCGCGTGTGAAGGTAGGCGGGGCCCGCGACGGAGACGTCGCGGGCTCCGCCGCCTGGAATGGGCTTAAAGGGGAATCCCAACGCCGAAAAAAATCGGCGTGGGGGTTCCCCCAAAGTCCACAACAGACCCTTGTCCGAGCACGCTACCCGGCCGGCCAGGAAAGGGGGGCGAGCGAGCGCGCCCCCCCTCCTGAGCCGTACCAGGCCGCGTGCCCTCAACATGGGGGGTGCCTTGGGGAAGGGGGGGCCGCGCGGCCCCCCCCACCCCAAAGCACCTTGTCCCCATGTTGATGAGGACAAGGGCCTCTTCCCGACAACCCTGGCCGTTGGTTGTCGGGGTCTGCGGGCGGGGGGCTTATCGGAATCCGGGAGCCCCCTTTAAGAAGGGGGCCCCCGGATACCGGCCCCCCACCCTATGTGAATGAGTATGGGGTACAATGTACCCCTACCCATTCACCTGTGAAATAAAGTACAAAAAAAACACAACACAGGGAAAAAATATTTTATTGCACAGCTCCGGGGGTCTTCCGTCTTCGGGGGTCTTCTCGCCGGACTCCTCCGCTATCTTCGTGTAGCTCTTTTGCTAGCGGAGGAGTCCGGCTTTCTTCCTCCCCGCCGCCGGCCTCTTCTCCCGACTTCGGGGGTCTTGTCCCCCTCTTCGGTTCTTCTGCCGGGCCACCGCGCCTTCTTGTAGCTCTTTTGCAGGCGGTGGCCCGGTCTTCTGTCGCCGCTGCCTTCCGTTCTTCTGTCGCCGCCTTCGGTTCTTCTGCCGGGCCACCGCGCCTTCTTGTAGCTCTTTTACAGGCGGTGGCCCGGTCTTCTGTCGCCGCTGTCGCTGTCGCCGTCGCCGCCTTCCGTTCTTCTTCTTCTTCTTGTTCTTCTTGTTCTTCTCCAGGAGATGTTGACACGTCGCTCTCTCCGGCCGGAATGCCAGAGCCGCGCTGTGCGGTCACTTATATAGTGACAATGGGGCGGGGTCACATGGTATATGTCACATGGGTTGGTCACATGGTGACCCCGCCCCCTTACGATGTCATAGTCCCCATGTGACATCAACCCATGTGACCAACCCATGTGACATATACCATGTGACACCGCCCCATTGTCACTATATAAGTGACCGCACAGCGCGGCTCTGGCATTCCGGCCGGAGAGAGCGACGTGTCAACATCTCCTGGAGAAGAAGAAGAAGAACAAGAAGAAGAAGAAGAACGGAAGGCGGCGACGGCGACAGCGACAGCGGCGACAGAAGACCGGGCCACCGCCTGTAAAAGAGCTACAAGAAGGCGCGGTGGCCCGGCAGAAGAACCGAAGGCGGCGACAGAAGAACGGAAGGCAGCGGCGACAGAAGACCGGGCCACCGCCTGCAAAAGAGCTACAAGAAGGCGTGGTGGCCCGGCAGAAGAACCGAAGAGGGGGGACAAGACCCCCGAAGTCGGGAGAAGAGGCCGGCGGCGGGGAGGAAGAAAGCCGGACTCCTCCGCTAGCAAAAGAGCTACACGAAGATAGCGGAGGAGTCCGGCGAGAAGACCCCCGAAGACGGAAGACCCCCGGAGCTGTGCAATAAAATATTTTTTCCCTGTGTTGTGTTTTTTTTTGTACTTTATTTCACAGGTGAATGGGTAGGGGTACATTGTACCCCATACTCATTCACATAGGGTGGGGGGCCGGTATCCGGGGGCCCCCTTCTTAAAGGGGGCTCCCGGATTCCGATAAGCCCCCCGCCCGCAGACCCCGACAACCAACGGCCAGGGTTGTCGGGAAGAGGCCCTTGTCCTCATCAACATGGGGACAAGGTGCTTCGGGGTGGGGGGGGCCGCGCGGCCCCCCCTTCCCCAAGGCACCCCCCATGTTGAGGGCACGCGGCCTGGTACGGCTCAGGAGGGGGGGGCGCGCTCGCTCGCCCCCCTTTCCTGGCCGGCCGGCCGGGTAGCGTGCTCGGACAAGGGTCTGTTGTGGACTTTGGGGGGACCCCACGCCGATTTTTTTCGGCGTTGGGGTTCCCCTTTAAGTCCATTCCAGGCGGCGGAGCCCGCGACGTCTCCTTTGCGGGCCCCGCCTACCTTCACACGCGCTCGAAATGGGCGGATTTGCCTCCGCCTTACGTGGGCGAGTCCGTTCATTTCAAAAGTTGAGCGAACTGTTTGGCAAACAGTTCGCTGAAACAGTCCGCTCAAAAAGTGCCGTGTGTGGCCATGTCCGTCCATGCTAATTTTGAGCGGACTGTTTGCCGAAACTGTTTGACGAACAAAGTTGGGCGAACAGTCCGCCCGTGTGTACGCGGCCTAATAGACATTCCGGGTATGATAAAATTTGAAATATGAAATCATAAATTATAATATATATATATATATATATATATATATATATATATATATATATATATATATATATATATATATATATATATATATATATATTTATATATATATACTAACTATAAATAATTATAACAAATAATAAAATAATAATAATAAAAATTATTCAATAATGTAATCAAATCAAAAACACTGAAATGTGCTGAGCTGCAGAATTGTCGCTGTCATTACTTTTAGTGTTTGGCGACGAATTTCCCCACAAATTACTATCACTCAATTCTGCGAGTGATTCTAATTTATTATTGCTGTTTTCTAGCTGGTCTATAACCACTTTTGATGTAAACTGAAATATTTTGGTTGCTATGGACAATCTCCAGTTTCCTGGCATAAAGAACAGCATTTATAATATAAAACTGCATGCAGGGCACTGGACAAACCACTAGGGACAAAGGGGATGTGTAATTATTTGATACAGTACTGTAAATTTGTAAGATACAGTATACTGTATCTATACTGTGTTTTTTACTTTTTGAATTTGGCGCCAAACTCCGTCCCCGTGCATCGCAATGCTTGCAGGGAATGGAGCTCTGCGCTGTCACAGATCGAGCGAGACACGGCGGCTCGCTGATCACAGCGGGGAGACATCGCTGGATCCAGGGAACAAGGTAAGTAACCCCCTCCATGGATCCAGCAATGCGATCCCAAGTCTGGCTCGGGAATACAGCTTATAGTAATTAAATCTCACCCCGTGCCAGACTCGGGAATACCGCCAGGGAGGCTACAAGAGCGAACAAAAGTCCTGGATAGCTTAAATCCAGTGTAAAAATGGATATAAAAGCAAAGGAGAAGGCCTTCAAAAAATACAAGGTTGAGGGAATATCATCAGCATTCAAACTTTATAAAGAATACAACAAAAAATGTAAGGGTGCAATTAAGGCGGCTAAGATAGAACATGAAAGACACATAGCGGAGGAGAGCAAAAAAAATCCCAAGAAATTCTTTAACCACTTACCGACCGCATATACGTCGGCACTTTGAAGAGGGATATCTCAGTAACGGCAGCAGCTGCTGCCACAACCGAAAAATCCATCTTTACAGGAGGCGGACGTGTTTACGATAATGGTATTCTTCGGCGGGTGCCACCCCCTCTCCCGCCGCTCTCCCGCACCCTCCACCGATTACCGGAGTCGTCGGTAGCAGCGGAAGCAATCGGGTCCTTTTCTGTGCTGGGTATGGAGACGAGTGAGGCTAAGATTGCCCCCACTTGTCTCTATACTATAGGACGTCAAAATGTCACTTCCGCCCATACTTCTTACAAGGAACATTTTTTCAATGTCATTTTTACAAATTACATTTTTTTTATTTTTTTTATTGCATTTAAGTCCAAATATTAGATCTGAGGACTTTTTGGCCCCGCAGTCGCACAAAGTTACACACGGTCGCACAAAATTGTCGGAAAATCAGATCGTTCAGAACGCAGTGACGTAGAACACGTACAACAGGACTATAAATGGGCCAGTAGCCAATAGCTTTTGTCTCGTGATTTATTCTGAGCATGAGTGGCACTTTGTCCGTCAGAATTGTCTACACACGATCGGAATTTAAACGATTGGATTTTGGTGTCGAAAAATTTTAGATCCTGCTCTCAAACTTTGTGTGTTGGAAATTCTGACAGAAAAAGTCAGATGGAGCCCACACACGATCGGATTTTCCGACAACAAGATCTGATCGCACATTTTCCATCCGAAAGTCTGACCGTGTGTACAGGGCATCAGAGTTTATTTCGACGGGAAAACCGGTCGTGTGTACAGGACATTAGCCTAACATCAATAGCATGTAAACTCTTGGAGGGGATGATAAGGGACTATATACAAGATTTTAGTAATGAGAACGGTATCATTAACAGTAATCAGCATGAATTCATGAAGAATGTTTCTTGCCAAACCAATCTATTAACCTTCTATGAGGAGGTGAGTTGCCATCTAGATCAGGGGTGCCTAACCTTTTGAAGAGTAAGGGCCACTTAAGCGACTTGGTAACCAGTCGCGGGCCAAAATGAGTGGAGTGAGCGGACAACAGGTCCGTGTACACTCAGCAAATGCAGAGCGAACACGGACACAGCCCACTCTACTCTATGGGCCCTCCGATCCGCCCAGATGGAAGGGGATAGATCCCCTTCTGTTTTTTTTTCTTTTAGCGGATCGGATTGAAGGTATGCAGGTGTAAACGGACACAAGTCTGTTTACATTTGCCGCTCCTTAGAGGTGAATAGGAGGTCTGATTGGGTTGGACCGATGATTTGAAAGGGGCCTAAGGCTGCTTTCACACTGATGTGCTGTGGTCTGCCCAAAGCAGTAAACCTCTGGCTTTCCTGTGGGTTAGCTGCACTTTGCCATAGAATTCTATTATATCCTGCAGGTGTTGTGCACTTTCTGAAAGAGCACCAAACCCATAGGTAATAACAGAGGTCTATGACTCAGTCAGTTTGAAAGCAGCCCGTTAACCACTGCAGAACAGATATGCCAATATATACACTGTGATTATAGAATTAAACATACCTTTAATAGCAGTCTTCAATTTGGGTATCGCCAGCTGTTGCTGTTCCAGGCAGAGTGCATTTGGTATCACTCCGCCTGTGACAGGAGGTGGCACTATACAGGAAGCATTGTCTTATGTGGCTCTGCTACGCAACCGCTGGCTTCCTCTACCATCGGCTTCATTCACAACACTGCTGCTCTGGGATTCTGGGTTGGGAACCCGCGATCTGGGCTTGCCAACCAGCCATCCCAGAGCAGGCGGTCACGGGCCACATCAGAGGGCTCCGTGGGCCACATGTGGCCCCCGGGCCACAGGTTGGGCACCCTGATCTAGATAAAGGAAGGCCTGTGGACGTGGTGTATCTGGATTTTGCAAAAGCATTTGGCACAGTTCCCCATAAACGTTTACTGTACAAAATAAGGTCCGTTGGCATGGACCATAGGGTGAGTACATGGATTGAAAACTGGCTATAAGGGCGAGTTTAGAGTGTGGTAATAAATGGGAAGTTCTCAGAATGGTCAGGGGTGGGTAGTGGGGTCCCCCAGGGTTCTGTGCTGGGACCAATCCTATTTAATTTGTTCCTGGAGGATGGGGTAAACAGTTCAGTCTCTGTATTTGCGGACGATACTAAGCTAAGCAGGGCAATAACTTCTTCGCAGGCTGTGGAAACCTTGCAAAAAGATCTGAACAAATTAATGTGGTGGACAACTACAGGGCAAATAAGGTTCAATGTAGAAAATGTAAAATACCGGTAATATATTTGGGTGGCAAAAATATGAATGCAATCTATACACTGGGGGGAGAACCTCTGGGGGAATCTAGGATGGAAAAGGACCTGAGGGTCCTGGTAGATGATAGGCTCAGCAATGGCATGCAATGCCAAGCTGCTGCTAACAAAGCAAACAGAATATTGGCATGCATTCAAAAGGGGATCAAATCCAGAGCTAAAATTATAATTCTCCCGCTGTACAAGACCCTGGTCTGGTCACACCTAGAGTATGCTGTCCAGTTCTGGGCACCAGTCCCCAGGAAGGATGTACTGGAAATGGAGCGAGTACAAAGAAGGGCAACAAAGCTAATAAAGGGTCTGGAGGATATTAGTTATGAGGAAAGCTTGTGAGCACTGAACTTATTCTCTCTGGAGAAGAGACGATTGAGAGGGGATATGATTTCAATATACAAATACCGTACTGGTGACCCCACAATAGGGATAAAACTTTTTCGCAGAAGGGAGTTTAACAAGACTCGTGTCCACTCATTAAAATTAGAAGAAAAGAGGTTTCATCTTAAACTACATATAGAGTTCTTTGCTGTAAGAGTGGCAAGGATGTGGAATTCCCTTCCACAGGCGGTGGTCTCAGCGGGGATCATCGATAGTTTCAAGAAACTATTATCCCCACACACATGACCGGTTTTCCCATCGGAGTAAACTCTGAAGGTTTTTCTGACGGAATCCTGACAGAATTCTGCTGAAACTGTCTTGCGTACATGCGATCACACCAAAGTCCGACCGGCAAGAACGCGGTGACGTACGACATGTACGACAGGACTAGAAAAAAGAAGTTCAATAGCCAGTAGCCAATAGCTTCCGTCTCAGAGCATGTGCCGTTTTTGGTCCGTCGGAACAGTTAACAGATGAGCGATTTTCCCAATAGGATTTGGTTCCGTCGGAAATATTTAGAACATGTTCTATTTCTAGGTCCGTCAGAATTTTCTGCGTAAAAAGTCCGATGGGGCATACACATGATCGGAATATACGATGAAAAGCTCCTGTCTGACTTTTTCTGATGGACATGCCACTTGTGTGTACGCATTAGATAAGCACCTGAATGACCGCAACATACAGGGCTATACAATGTAATAATGACATATAATTACACTCATGGGTTGGACTTGATAGACGTGTCTTTTTTCAACCTCACCTACTATGTAACTATGTAACTGAAAAAGATAACCAGAATTTCAGTGTCCTGTCTGCAGCCCATTCCATCCTTTTTTCGCCTTTACCGTATACAGTAGTTCCTGTATGTGGTCTTGGGCTTTGCAGTGCTACCTGCTTCTATAGAAAATTTCACATGAATGTAAGTTTGCCCAGGTTCTTAAGGAAATACTGTGCTTATGATCCCTATCCTTTCAATAACAGTCCCATTTTTACCAGCCAAGAAAATACTCGCCATGTGGCATGCTTAGGTGTACTGGCAGCTGGAATCACTAGTTAATGGTGGTAGATATTTTCTGTAACTAATGTGTTGATGGAGTTATTAGCTGCTCAGTGACGGCTGGTAATTATACAGTAGTACTGCTTTCATCGTATTATATAATATGTATTATTAATTATATAATTATACAGAAAAAGAAAAAGGTTAGTTCACACTGTGAACTGCTTTTTTGTATATTACCATTTGAATAGGTCTATATTTCATTTAGATCACAACCATTATGATTTAGCAAAATTACTTAAAGCCCAACTTAAAGAGGAGCTCCTAGCTCCCCCCAAACATTTAAAAGTCAGCAGCTACAAATACTGTAGCTACTGACTTTTAATATTAGGGCACTTACCTGTCCAGGCATCCAGCAATGTCCTCACCTGAGCCAATTCCTCAATCGGCTATCAGGTGCTGGCGCCAACATCGTGACTAAGGGAAACCTAGTTTTCCACTGCGCATGTGTGAAGCGTGCTGCGCTTTGCGAATTGGCCGCAGTCTACTAGGACCCGTGAAGTGTTCCAGAAGGCTGCGGGGGGGGGGGGGGAGGAGGGTTGGGGGGCGAAATTCTGGCTCAGTTCGCTGCAGCAAATTGAGCCTGAAGTGGGAGCAGGTAGCTGTCAAAACCAGGTACCTATTTCAGGCAGAGAAGCAGAACTTCCCCTTTTGGGTGGAGCTCCTCTCTTATTCTCTTTAAAGTCCTATACACATACAGGTTATGATTTGTGACTCATTTTTGCTAGAAAATGCCATAAAGAGACAGTGTTACTTTTCCAATGCAGGACAAAGTAATGGTGCCTTTGCAAAGGGCTTCTCAACTCCCACATGTTTGGCTGCTTTGCACTCCCTTGCTTCTCTTTTCTACACCACACTGAGTTCACTGGTATTGGCAATTAGGTGGCAATGCGGTAGGGTCATGTCCTTGGTCATGTAATTGTGCTCCGCAGTAGTCAGTGGCTGCTAGGCCCAAGCACTGTCACAGGGAGGCGGTCACATGCTTTCACATATTCAGAAATGCCAGGTAATGTTGCTGACTGCAACGGAGGAAAGAGTGGCAGATGTGTGCTGGTAAGGTCCTCTGTTCTTTACCGCAATCTCTTCAAGAACTTCATCCCCTTTGTTGAGTGTACAAAGCATGCAATAATCACAGAAAATCACTGAAAGTAATCCTTAGTACCCAGTACTAATACTATATCAAAGAAAACTTGCACTGAACCAGTTAGTAAAGGCAAGCTTAATATATTGTCACCTGATATGGTTGGTAATGACACAGTTTATCATACAGGGTGATTAGTAATAAGGACTAGGCATAATATGACACTTATGACCAACTGGATGTACACTGTCCATAGACATACTGATGGCTACTGTTGGGGCTTCATAAAAAGCTTTGGTGCACTTAACCGGTTCCCGACCGGCTCCCATACATATACTGTGGCATGATGGCACCATACGGGGTTCCTTTAAGAGCTGTCAGAGGGTGTGGGCGCCCACTGCATGGCGGGGGACCCAATGCGTGCGGCTGCCGCTGGCTATGAGCGCCAGCATGAGGATTTGTGTGTGTAAAGCTGAAGCGGTTAAAGTGGTTGTTAATGCTCAAGGTTTTTTACATTCATACATTCTGTGCATGAAGGCAAAAAACATCCAATGAGGATAGAGCAGGGGTGGGGCCAACCTGCACTCTGTGTCTGAATAGACAGACAGAGCAGCGGCTTGGGAGCAAGCCTGCTCAGGTGCCCGCATAGCAAGCTGCTTGTTATGGGGGCACTCGGCAGGAAGGAGGGGCCAGGAGTGCTGGAGGGAGACCCGAGAAGAGGACGATCGGGGCTGCTTTGTGCAAAACCACCGCACAGAGCAAGTCAGTATAACATGTCATTAAAAAGAAAAAACATCAGCTTTGATAAACCAGCCAGCAGCAAACATGCAATATAGGTGCAGTATGCTTAATGTCCTGCCTCCAGTAACTCACTCTGCGAATGGTGTGAACAATAAGGAGTGTCCTCTCACTAGTCCCTGTGGTGTGGCTGCAAACTCTCACAGTAAGAAGAGGTGCCCCCCTCAGTGTCTCTACAGAATGCCTCTGGAGATTCTGCATTGGCCAAGAAGATGCTCTGCTCTCCCTGCAGCAATACTACAGGTGGGATCTCTGCGGTCTGTGCTGCGCTGCCTCGGGTGTCTCCCATCATCTGATCTTTCAGCAGTCTGGTTAGTTTGCAGCAGAAGTACTCTCATCGGTTCCCTTGGCACCAAGAGAGAGTGTCTAGCTGAACAGAAAACAAAACACCCCTGCGCACGAATACCAGATGGATAGGGGTATCCTAACAGTCAAAGGGAAAAGAAAGGAAAACAAGGGCTCTCTGACCTTGTGCATTATCCTTCGGTAAATATTTTATTTAAAAGTAAAATAGAAAACTACTCACAAACGTATAAACGAAAAAATGATGATACAAATAGTCTCCAGATGATAGCAATTGTTCAAGGTGGTAACAGACTCCCGTTCGTACCAGAGAAGATTGCAGGAGTCACTGCCGGTTGACGCGTTTTTCGAAGGATGCCCCAGCAGGGCTCTGAGGAAGAAGGTCAACCTTCGAAACGCGTCAGTCAGCTCCTGCAATTTCCTCTGTTACGATCGGGAGTCTGTGACCGTCTTGAACAATTGCTATCATCTGGAGACTACTTGTATCATGATTTTTTTCGTTTATACGTTTGTGAGTAGTGTTCTATTTTACTTTTAAATACAATATTTACCTAAGGATAATGCACAAGGTCAGTGCACCCTTGTTTTCTTTCTCTTCCCTTTGTCTAGCTGAACAGCCTTAGAAAAGCAGCTCCACTCCTCCTTGCCCAAGTGTCGCTTGGGAATTGTAGTGCAAAGGGTCCATAAGCTCCATTGTATGGCTTATTTCCTGGACTTCAAATCCTATGATCTGCATATTAATTCATAGGCTTTTCTGGCTATAGAACTCCCTCTGCTGAGATGGTGCAACACAGCAGAAAGGGAAAGTAAAGAGGATAATGTCTCCTTCTCCATGTTTCTATAGTCCAGCACCTGGCTATATGGGCAAGATAACAGTGGGGTTAATTTACTAAAACTGGAGAGTGCAAAATTTGGTGCAGCTCTGCATACCAATCAGCTTCCAGATTTTAGTGTGTAAAAGCTTAACTGAACAAGCTGAAATAGAAGCTGATTGGCTGCCATGTACAGCTGCCCCAGATTTTGTACTCTCCGCTTTTAGTAAATAAGCCCCAATGCAGCATACTTGTACATTATGACAGGCCTACCTCTTATTTGCCCTCCCCCAGTGATGGCAGGTCCATACTTTCCACAGTCTCATACCAGATTGCATAGTGACCTGGCCACAACCTCCTCACCCTCCTCTTAAAAGGACAGCGCCATTTTAACCAGGGACTTACTCCCTTTACTGTGGGATACAAATATACAGTAGCTGAGCACTCCAATGCAGAACTCTGGGCCCCAAAGTTTAGCACCACTCTGGCCAGTGGGAGGCATTTTGGAGAAACTCAAGGACCTTCAGCTTCTAGTACCACCAGGGCCGGAATCAGGGGTGGGCAGGAGGGACGGCATGGTTTATTGCAGGGGTAGGGGGAAAGGGGGGCGCAGTTTGGCATCTTTGCCCTGGGCGTTGGGTGACCTTGTCCCGGCACTGAGTACCACCTTTAGTTAGGATTCAGGTACAGAAATACTTGGTCCTTTCATCTTTTTGTTATATTGCGCAAATCTGCTTTACCTGGTAAATGTTTATTGCTACTACTGTTTTTTTTGCTATTGTTGCCTTGCTACATGCAAAGACCAAAACAATTCTCCTTTTTCAGCCTCGTTTTGTCAGAGGACGTGGTGTTGCAGCAAGGGTAGTTGTCATCCAGAATCAGGGGACCCATGCATCAAGTTGCAGCTTCAGGGGTAAGTGCTACACATGTATATATTTAAATGCACTTCAAACTTATTGGAGTGCAGTGGTAACTGATGTAAACACGGTGGCTGGACTGCACCTAGCTATTGACACACTTGTGTTCCTCTTGGGCATCACGGACAACCTGGCCACTACTAAACACACAAAGCTGTTTGTTTTTTACGCAGCATATTATGCCAGGAAAGAAATTTTGCTCAGGTGAAAACTCCCACATCCCCTTACAGTGATGGCATGGCACGCCTCAATAAATGTGTTTTCTCCAATGTATAAACTTACCTATATGGGTCGTAATTAGCCCCAGAAGTTTGATAATATATGGACGAATTGGATAGAAGCTAGGCATCTTACAATATAAATAAAGAGGAGGGCCTCCCCCCAGGACATTAGTGGACTATTGGCAGTCAAGTAGCCTATACCCTTCTCTGCGAGAGAAACAGAAATATGGAGAAGCCCATCAGCTCCAGTATGCGAACATATGGGCCCCCTTCCCTCTCCGGATCTAGCTATATCTAGATCCCCTTCCTCTATCTGAGACCCCCGATTGTTGTCTACTTGATTTTTCCCCTGTGAGACCGCCACTTACCCCCTACTCTGCCCCCCTTTCCTTTTAATAAGGACACTTACCTGTCCAGCGAGCCCACGATGTCGGCTGCCCCAGGCCGATCCGTCCATCGGATCGGGTGCAGGTGCCGCCATCTTACGAAGGGAAACAGGCAGTGGAGCCTTGCGGCTTCACTACCGTTTCTTACTTCGCGAGCCGTGCGGCATTTTGTGAATGGCCCTTTGTTTTCTGGGACACACACATGTGCTAGAATACAACAGGGCATCTCGCCGAAGAGGAGGAAGCACCGTGGAATAGGAAGAGGCAGATTAGGAAGACTGCCTAGCAACAGGGGTTTCTGGTAAGTAAAAAAAAATAATTTTTTCACATTTTTTTCTTATTTTTTTTATGATTGTTAATGTCTATTTTTTTTTTTTTTTTTTTTTAGGGTGGCCCTCCACTTTAAATCTACAGAAACTAGCAATCATTTATTACTGTGGGTGCCTTAAGAGTTCAACTCTAAAGTAGTTATATAAAAATGTTAGCTAAACATAACATACCAATATACATTATATAATCTGAATATTAACCAGGAACCTGACCTCTTCAGACTATCAGCTGACAGATCTTGTGTGGAGAAAATTCGGTCAGCAGAGTTTGCTTATGGAATAGCAGTCAGCAGAATTTGACACAATAAAACACACTAAAACCTTTGATTGGAAAGCTGCCTTTATTATTAGCTTTAATAAATAAATATTAAACGTTAAACTTTAGAACACGCAACACAGCTCAGTCACTACGGCTCAAGCTGTATAATCAAATAAAAGGGAATCTCCCCACTTCCAACATATAACTTTAATACCTTTAAATAACTTTTTTAACTTTGTATAAAAATTATTTCCAATAATAGTGGTCTCTGCGGCGCATTCGCCGCAAGATAACTTTTATCAGCGGTGGGAGAGGGCACCCCCCCACCCCCTCGCTACGGTGCCCTCCACCACTTACTGGAGCAGTCGGTAGCAGCGGAGGCGATCGGATGCTTGTCCTTCCTGGGTATGGAAATGAGTGAGGGGAAGATGGCCTCCACCCGTCTCCATACCATTGCAGGGCGGAAGCAACGTCAAAACTTCACTTTTACCCATAGACCTTAGGCTCGGTTCACACAGGGGCGGCACGACTTGCAGCGCCGCGACCTGCACACGATCAGCGGCGACTTGCAAAACAACTTCTGTATAGAAGTCAATGCAAGTCGCCCCAAAGTAGTACAGGAACCTTTTTTCGACTTGGGGCGACTTGAGTCGTTCCTATTAGAACGGTTCCATAGTACAGAACGGAGCGCGACTTGTCAGTTTGTCAGAATTTCAGTGTAAATATGAGATCTGAGGTATTTTTTGACCTTAGATCTCATATTTAAGAGGACCTGTCATGCTTTTTTTTATTACAAGGGATGTTTACATTCCTTGTAATAGGAATACAAGTGACACCATTTTTTTTTTTTAACCACTTGCTTACTGGGCACTTAAACACCCTTCCTGACCAGACCAATTTTCAGCTTTTGGTGCTCTCACACTTTGAATGACAATTACTCAGTCATGCAACACTGTACCCAAATGAATTTTGTGTCCTTTTTTTCCCACAAATAGAGCTTTCTTTTGGTGGTATTTGATCACCTCTGGGGTTTTTATTTGTTGCGCTATAAATGAAAAAAGACCGAAAATTTTGAAAGAAAACGCATATTTCTTTGTTTCTGTGATAAAATTTTGCAAATTATAAATTTTTTTTCATAAATTTTGCCCACAATTTATACTGCTACATATCTTTGGTAAAAATAACCCAAATTAGTGGATATTATTTGGTCTTTGTGAAAGTTAGAGAGTCTACAATCTGTGGTGCGAATCGCACAAAATTGATCACACCTGATGTACTGGTGGCCTATCTCATTTCTTGCGACCCAAACAAGTCAGGAAAGTACAAATACCCCCCAAATGACCCCTTTTTTGAAAGTAGACATTCCAAGGTATTTACTAAGATGCATGGTGAGGTTTTTGATGTTGTCATCTTTTTCCCACAATTCTTTGCAAAATGAAGATTTTTTTTTTTTTTTCTCACAAAATTTTCAATGTAATAGGTTATTTCTCTCACATGGCATGTGTATACCACAAATGTCACCCGAAAATACGTTTTGCTACTCCTTCTGAGTATTATGATACCAAATGTGTGAGACTTTTACACAGCCTGGCCACATACAGAGGCCCAATATTGAAATAGCACCATCAGGCGTTCTAGGAGCATAAATTACACATTTCATTTCTCAACCACCTATTACATTTTTGAAGGCCCTGGAGCACCAGGACAATGGAAATGCCCACAAAGTGACCCCATTTTGGAAAGCTAACACCCCAACGTATAATCTATGAGGCATAATGAGTCGTTTGAATGGTTCATTTTTTTTCCAGAAGTTTTGGGAAAATGTGGAAAAAAAATGAAAACGCATTTTTTTTACGCAAAGTTGTCCATTTATAAGATATTTCCAACACATAGCATTTACATAGCAGAAATGACACCCCAAAATACGTTCTACTACTCCTGAGTATAACGATACCAAATGTGTGAGACTTTTACACAGCCTGACCACATACAGAGGCCCAATATTGAAATAGCACCATCAGGCGTTCTAGGAGCATAAATTACACATCTTATTTCTCAACCACCTATTACAGTTTTGAAGGCCCTGGAGCACCAGGACAATGGAAATGCCCACAAAGTGACCCCACGTGGCACTGACGACACGTGGCACTGACAGATGGCACTGGAGGCAGATGGGGCTGACAGATGGGGCTGGCAGATGGGGCTGGCAGATGGGGCTGACAGATGGGGCTGGCAGATGGGGCTGGCAGATGGGGCTGACAGATGGGGCTGGCAGATGGGGCTGGCAGATGGGGCTGGCAGATGGGGCTGGCAGATGGGGCTGGCAGATGTCGCTGGCAGATGGGGCTGGGGCTGGCACTGGCAGATGGCACTGGCAGATGGTGCTGGCTATTTGCTCTGGCTAATTGCTCTGGCAAATGGGGCTGGCAGATGACACTGCGGCTGGCAGATGGCACTGCGGCTGGCAGATGGCACTGGCGCTGGCAGGTGGCGCTGGCAGGTGGCACTGGCAGGTGGCACTGGCAGGTGGCACTGGGGCTGACAGATGGCACTGGCGCTGGCAGGTGGCACTGGCAGGTGGCACTGGCAGGTGGCACGTGGCACTGGCACGTGGCACTGGCACGTGGCACTGGCACTGGGGCTGGCGGCACTGGGGCTGGCGGCACTGGGGCTGACGGCACTGGGGCTGACGGATGGCACTGGCGCTGGCAGGTGGCACTGGCGCTGGCAGGTGGCACTGGCAGGTGGCAGGTGGCACTAGCAAGTGGCACTTGCGCCACTGGCACTGGTGGTGGCAGGTGGCACTGGCAGGTGGCACTGGCGGCACTGGCACTGGGGCTGACGGATGGCACTGGCGCTGGCAGGTGGCACTGGCGCTGGCAGGTGGCACTGGCAGGTGGCACTGGCGGCACTGGGGCTGATGGCACTGGGGCTGACGGCACTGGGGCTGACGGATGGCACTGGCAGGTGGCACTGGTGCTGGCAGGTGGCACTGGCAGGTGGCACTGGGGCTGACGGCACTGGCGGCACTGGGGCTGAAGGCACTGACGGCACTGGGGCTGACGGGCGGCACTGGGGCTGACGGGCGGCACTGGGGCTGACGGGCGGCACTGGGGCTGACGGGCAGCACTGGCGCTGGCAGGTGGCGCTGGCAGGTGGCACTGGCGCTTGTGGCACTGGGGCTGACGGCACTGGGGCTGACAGCACTGGGGCTGACGGCACTGGGGCTGACGGCAGGCGCTGGCAGGTGGCACTGGCGGCACTGGCACTACTGGCAGATGGCACTGGGCTGACAGATGGCACTGGGGCTGACACTGGCACTGGGGCTGACACTGGGGCTGACACTGGCACTGGGGCTGACACTGGGGCTGACACTGGCACTGGGGCTGACACTGGCACTGGGGCTGACACTGGCACTGGGGCTGACACAGGCACTGGGGCTGACACAGGCACTGGGGCTGACACTGGCACTGGGGCTGACACATAGATCGCTCTCCCTCCTCACACGCTGTCTCTGTGTGAGGAGGGAGAGACACGGCAATGGGAGATGATCTCATATGTTTACATATGAGATCATCTCCCATTGGCAGCTGCGATCGCGCTGTGAACGGCCGCTTTGATTGGCCGTTCACGGCGATCTGTATTTGCCTGTCTCCGGGAGACACGGCAAATACAATACTTCCGCGATGCGCGCCCCCGGCGGCGCGCATTGCGGAAGTAAACACCAGGCCGTCCAGGGACGGCCAGGCGAAGAAAGCCGCCCGCTCTTAGGCCGTCATTCGGCTATAGGGCGGGTGGGAGGAGGTTAAAGGACAGCGTAAACATAAAAAATAAAAAGGTAAAATAAATAAGAAAAAGAAAAAAAATATTTTTAAACGTGCCCCATCCCGCTGAGCTCACGTGCAGAAGCGAACGCATATGTGAGTAGCGCTTGCATATGAAAACGGTGTTCAGAGCCCACATGGGAGGTATCGCCGCGATCGGTGGAGCGAGAGCAATAATTCTTGCCCTAGACCTCCTCTAACTCAAAACATGCTGTAGAATTTTTTAAACGTCACCTATGGAGATTTTTAAGGGTAAATGTTTGTGGCCATTCCACGAGCAGGTGCAATTTTGAAATGTGGCATGTTGGGTATCAATTTACTCGGCGTAACATCATCTTTCACAATATAAAAACAATTGGGCTAACTTTACTGTTGTCTTATTTTTAATTTTAAAAAAAGTGTATTTTTTCCCAAAAAAGTGCACTTGTAAGACCGCTTCTTAACCACTTCAATACAGGGCACTTTCGCCCCCTTCCTTCCCAGCCCAATTTTCAGCTTTCAGCGCTCTAGCGCTTTCAGTGACAATTGCGCAGTCATGCTACACTGTACCCAAATGAAATTTTTATCATTTTGTTCGCACAAATAGAGCTTTATTTTGGTGGTATTTCTTCACGACTCCATTTTTTATTTTTTGCGATATAAGCGCAAAAAAGCGGAAATTTGGAAAAAAAAACAATATTTTCTTTTTTCTATTTTAAATAGAATCAAATTTTGTCATAAATTTAAGCCAATAAAATCAAATTTTGTCATAAATTTAAGCCAAAATGTATTCTGCTACATGTTTTTGGTAAAAAAAATTGCGTTAAGTGTATAATAATTGGTTTGTGTGATCACGGACATATGTACGCAAATGATCATGTACATATGTGTGCAAGTGATCACGTACATATGTGTGCAGATAATCATTGGGACATGTGATTTTAGTGGGACATATGTGGGGGACATGTGTTTTTATTATTAGGGACATGTGTTTTTATTATTTGGGGACATGTATGTTTTGGGGACATGTGTGGGGACATTGTGTTTATACTGTGTGGTGTGTTTACTGTGTGGTGATTTGTGTGTACACTAGACTGATGATCAGTGAGTAAAAAGCTGTAAAAAACAGCTCATACTCACTGATCATCAGCCGGCTGCAGCGATCCGCTCTCCTCTCCTCAGCGATGACTTCTGTGTGAGGAGAGGAGGAGCCGAGAGGAGGTGCCTAGCAACCGGCTGTTTGTTTACATCACATGTAAACACGGCTGTCATGTGATCAGGAGGGCCAATCACAGAGCCCTCCTGCCGATCTGAAATGCGCCGTGTCCGGGTGACACGGGCGCATCGGGATCGCGCCGCTGCGCGGGCACGCGCACGCGCGATCCCGCTACTTCTGATGGACGTTCCTGAACGTCCTATCAAGAGTAGACGGCTCCCACCCGGCCGTATATGTGCATTGGCCGGGTGGGAAGTGGTTAAATACGGTGTGACATAAAGTATTGCAATGACCGCCATTTTATTCTCTAGGGTGTTAGAAAAAAATGTATAATGTTTGGGGGTTCTAAGTAATTTTCTAGCAAAAAAAAACTGTTTAACTTCTAATCAACAAATCTCAAAAAGAGCTCGGTCCTTAAAGCGGTAGTAAACCCGCATTTTTTTTTTTTTTTTTAAAAAAACCTGCAAAGCAAAAGGCATAATGAGCTAGTATGCACCGCATACTAGCTCATTATGAAATACTTACCTTAGAACGAGGCCCCGACATCTCGCCCGATCCACGCCGAGGAAGCCGACATGCTCCCTCGGCGTCTCTTCCGGGTATCGCGGCTCCGGCGCTGTGAGTGGCCGGAGCCGCGATATCGTCACTCCCGCGCATGCGCGCGGGAGATTTAAATCCGGCCGGACGAGCGCTGCCGGATTTTCGCGGAGAGAACCCCCTTGTGCGCATGCGCCGCTGCAGTCAGCGGCGCATACCGAGGGGAATATCTCCTAAACCGTACAGGTTTAGGAGATATTTTTTTTACCTACAGGTAAGCCTTATTATAGGCTTTCCTGTAGGTAAAAGTTAAAAAAGTGGGTTTACTTCCACTTTAAGTGGATAACTTTGTATAAGATAAGCTGTCCCCCTTGAAAGGTGACACTAGCCACATAATAAAGTTAAACGCAGTGACCTAGGGAGGATGGGAGGGAAACCACAGCTGTTGCTACTGAGGCAACTGAACCTCTGGGGCTCGGAACCCCTCTTTTTTATTTGAAAATCCACACAGAAAACTGCCTAAACTGCCCAGATACAGTGGTCACCTGACCTACCCAGAGTAAAAAGGGCCAATGGGAAGTCTTCCTGCAATTTTTCAAACTTGAGGGGATCTTTTCCAATTCTACACTACAGTCCCCTTAAACTACCCAGATACAATGTCACCTGACCTTTCCAGAGGCCAAGGGCCAATTGGAAGTGTTCCCACAATTTAACCTGAGGGGATACTAGAAACCCTGCTGCCACAATCCCATGAGGCGGGGGGGGGGGCTTAAAACTTTTTTCCCCACTTTTCCTTACATTACAGATTGCAGATCAGGAAGGCACTGCATTCCATATAGACATGTATGTTTATAAAAATATGTGCTTCAGATCTCTTAATTTTGGTATGGCTTTTTGTGCCAATGGATTGGTACATCGTAAAAAAGGCATCCAAGCTTTTATCACATGGTATTTTTGAAGTACCGTAATTCTTTTTATGAAGGTAGTAACACCATAATATTATAGATATTATGTACATTTTTTCTCAAGCTTAGGTTAAATTAAGGCTACGGGTTAACCTACAGTTAAACCTGTTTGTTTGTTTTTTGGGGTGTCTCATTGGGGAGATTGGACATTTTTACATACTCTGGAGAAATCCTTCTAATGCCACGTACACACGATCGGAATTTTGGTCGGAAAAAGCTCTGATGGTTTTCCCGACGGAATTCCAACAGGATTTCGCACAAACTGTCTTGCATACACACGGTTACACCAAATTGTGACCGTCAAAAACGCGGTGACGTACAACATGTATGATGGGACTAGAAAAAGGAAGTTCAATACCCAGTAGCCAATAGCTTCCATCTTGTAGTTGAATCTGAGCATGCGTGAGTTTTTTTTGCGTGTCGGAATTGCATACACACGATCTGAATTTCCGATGTAAAGTTTTTGCGTTGGAAAAATTGAGAACGTGCTCTCAAATTTTTGCTGGAATTCGCAATGGAACATGCAAACATTTGTATTTTCTGATGAAAAGCTCTCCTCGATCTTTTGCTGGTCGAAATTCCGATCGTGTATACGCGCGCGGCATTAGACAGCTATCTTTGGAACTGGTGTCCTCCTCCCCTTTTAAAGGGAATTCTTGTCTTAGACACTGGAAAATATACATTCCCTGCTTCTTCTGTGACAAATGTAAAATTTTGAATTTTAAATGACTTCCTCTCTATGTGACATTGATTTGATAGAAAGAGGGAATATACCCTAAAGAAACACAAACGGCTGGGGTTCTGTTGTACTTACCCACTTGTTGTTGTCTTTGTCTCATTGGGAAGATTTGTCTTCATTTCCTGTCCCATAAAATCACAAGAGGAAATCTCTCCAAGATGGGGGCCTATCCCTTCGTATGGTGTGTACTTTGACAGCAAAGGTCCGACGGAACGAATCCGTCGGACAATTCGACCTTGTGTGGGCTTCATCGGACCTTTACTGTTGAAAAATCAAACGGACTTTAGATTTAGAACATGTTTCAAATCTTTCTGACGGACTCGAGTCCGGTTGAAAAATCCATTCTTCTGTATGCTAATCCGACGGACGAAACCTGGCGCTAGGGCAGCTATTGGCTACTGGCTATGAACTTCCTTATTCTAGTCCGGTCGTACGTCATCACGATCAAATCCATTAGACTTTAGTGTGATTGTGTGTGGCCAAGTCCGTTCATTCGGGAAGTCCGTCGGAAGTCCACCGAAAGTCCGTTGGGAAGACCGTCAGACGTAGTCTGCTGGAAAGTCCGGTCGTGTGTACGCAGCATTAGACAACTGATTCTGGAACAGGTATCCTGAGTGAAAGATTTCCTCAAACCTGTACTGTCGATACTTAGGCTGGGTTCACACTGCTGCGGGTGGGAGATCCGGATGTGATTCGCACCGCACTGCAGTGCAAATCACATCCGATCTCCGTAGCGATGCGAGTTCAGCCATACAGATAGTATGGCTGAATTCGCATCGCTCCCGCCGCAAACTCGCACGGGACCCTTTTTTTGGTCCGCAGCAAAATCGGATCGCATGGGTGTTCACACCATGCGATCCGATTCCTGTGCGAGTGTGCAGATCGCACTGCGATATGCGGACGGATCTGGGGGTGTCATTAACATTTCATTGACACTCCCAGCAGTCCGCATAGGGCAGTGTGAACTGCCGGCGGGAGGCATGCGATGCGGGAAAACGCTGCGGATTCGCGGCGTTCCCACAACGCTATGGTGTGAACCCAGCCTTATAAAGTTTTGGATTTCCATCACTTTCCATCCCTAATGATGGTCCCCAGTAAATGGACAGAGTGGCTATACTCACCAGGGACTCAGACAGCAATGAATACTGACAAAGGTTCTAACCCTTCTTTACTATAAAATGAATAAAAAATAAATAAAAAATCGGACTATATGTAAGAGAAGGGGATTAACATGCTTTTATGTAATGAGCCTCTCCCTGTAATACCTAGATGCACAATGCAATTATCAGCAGAAAATACCCAAGCTCAACCGCACAAAAGGAAAATACTGAAATTTGGTGCTCAAGCTGGGGGATCCCCACTTCTCTGTTCAAATGTCCAAAGCAACTCGATAACTCCTTGATATTATCCTTTATTTAGCTACATCATATACACAGGATCAATGCTGACATGTTTTTGGCTATGACAGACTTACGCATAGTTAATGCAATTCTATATTTAATTTGCTATGTACAGTATGTACAGGGCTGGTCCAAGACATTCTGCTGCCTCTCCCAAAAAAAAATCATACCCACCAAAAGGCCCCCACATCCATTATTTTATATCATGATAATTAAAACTAAAATTCACTTGATCAGAAAGTCAGGTTTACATGCAACAGCACCTTGTCTATATGTACAATTATATGACATACCATTATGTTCAATTCCAAATCACAGACTCCATATCACAGACTCCCCTCAGCACAGACCATCCCATCACAGACCCCTCTCCATCACAACCCCCTCCCCCCCCCCCCCCCCCGCCCATCACGGACCCATCTCCCCCCACCCTATCACAGACCCCTCTCCATCACAGACTCCCCTGACCACAGACCATCCCATCACAGATCCCCCCCCCCCCCTCCATCACAGATCTCCCCCACCCCAGACCCCCTCATCACAGATCCCCCATGATAGACTCCTCTCCATCATAGATCACCTCATCCCAAAGCCCCCCATCACAGACTCTCCTCATCACAAACCCCTCTCCATCACAGACTCCCATCATCACAGAGCCCCGCATCACAGATGCCCCCCTATCACAGACTCCTCTTCACCACAGATCCCCCTCATCACAAACTCCTCTCCATCACAAAGCCCCTAATCACAGAGCCCCTAATCACAGAGCCCCTATCACAGAGCCCCTATCACAGAGCCCCTATCACAGAGCCCCTATCACAGACTCCTCTCATCACAGAGCCCTCTCCATCACAGAGCCCTCTCCATCACAGACCCCGGCCCCATCACACACCCCCCCCCCCCCTTAGTACAGAGCCCCACATCACAGACCTCCCCCCCCCTCTTTCACAGACTCCCCTCATCACAGATCCCACCATCAGACTCCTCTCCATCACAGATCCCAGTGTGGTCAGTTCCAGTGCATTCCTGTTCCAGAAAAAAGTAGAACATGCTGCATTTTTTCTGCACTGAAACATGTCCCCATTTAGGCTGGGTTCACATTGCAGCGATGCGGGAACGCCGCGAATCCGCTGCGGGTTCCCGCATCACATACCTCCCGGCGGCAGTTCACACTGCCCTATGCGAACTGCTGGGAGTGTCAGTGAAACGTTAATGACACCTCCAGATCAGTTCGCATATTGCAGTGCGATCTGCAAACTCGGACAGGAATCGGATCGCATGGTGTGAACACCCATGCGATCCGATTCTGCTGCCGACCAAAAAAAGGGTGCTGTGCGAGTTTGGGCCGGGTGCGATGCGAATTCAGCCATACTATCTGTATGGCTGAACTCGCATCGCACAGAGATCGGATGTGATTTGCACTGCGGTGCGGTGCGAATCACATCCGGTTCTCGTCACCGCTGCAATGTGAACCCAGCCTTAAGGGGAAGAAAAAGAGGGGACAAAATGCACTGGAAAGCATAAAAAAAAGCACCAAAAACGCTCATGCAGAAATGCATCCAGAACGCACCCAGACTGCGTTTTCTATGGTGTGAACTAGTCTTAAAAGTTGCCTTCCTCTGGATCAACTGTGTGTATAGGAATCTGTTTTTTATTTATTTATTATGTTTATTCATTTATTATCTATTTGCTTTTCTATTGGTTGAACTAGATGGACAATCTGACTAACTAGGTTACTATGTAACATCAGGGGCAATAAGGGGTTCAAACATTAAATGTAAACCAAGAACAAAGCACACTTTATTCACCATTACTTTTCAAAAAAGTGGCTTTTCAAAGTAAGCAATATATAAGCGGTTAAATGAAAGTTAAAGTGTAACAATAACCATAGCTCCCAACTGTCCCTGATTTGGGGGGGGGGGGGGGGGACTGTCCCTGATTTTGGAACAATGTCCCTCTGTCCCTTGTTCCTCCTAATTTATTCCCTCAGTTTGGTCTGATATATATAGTTGTATATAAAACGCACTATTTATCTTTTAAAAAGTGTTTCCCAGTGCTAAACCTTTTATCCAATTTCTAAATTGCTGCATTTGTAAATGTCAAAAGCCAATATAAAGGAATAATAGTGGTTAAAAAAAAAGGCACTTAACTAATCATTAAAATAATTCTCCTTTAAGGGGGTGTGGCAAGGGGTGTGTCCTATATCTACATACTTTTGCTAATAGGTGTCCCTCATTCCCATCTCAAAAAGTTGGGAGGTATGGAATAACACTTTTGGTAATGAAAAATTACATTTTATTGGTTTAAACATATTTTGAGTATGCGGTGCGGTGCACACTAGCTCATTATGCCTTTGCCTTACAGGATTTTTCTTTTTCTTTTTTTTTTTAGATGTGCGGGTATACAATCGCTTTAAGGACAGTTGAGTGCTATTGTCTCAGTGTAAGGAGCAAAAACTATTGCTCAGAAGAAGCTTGGGCAATCAGCTCTGGTACAAAATTAGAACAGCGTGCTTTAAAATGTTTACCATTTTTCAGTTGGCACAGAGAAAGCCAGCAATGCTGTTAATTGCAGATACCAGGTGAAAATCATTTTCCCCTAGGGCTTCATTGTTTGCAAATCAGTGATCAGACCCTCAGATAGCAGCAAAAACCATTCCTTTCCAATGTGCTAACTTACAGGTTCCCTGCAGAACCTCTAAATAAGCCTCTGTGTTTTTTATTCCAAAACAGCAACATTTTGGGTTGCATGTCTTTGTGCTCACGCTGTGGTAGAAAAGTAGATATGCAGTTCAGTTTTGGGCACCAGTTCACAAAAAAGGATGTTGCCGGACTGGAAAAAGTGCAGAAAATTGAATCAAAAAGCTCAATGGAGAAACTCAGCGATGAGGAAAGATGAACTGAATTTATTCTTCTCTGGGAAGAGGTGTATAAAGAGGGATATAATCACCTTGCATCAAAACACAAATGATCCATATACAACACACTGCGAATAGTTGCTTATTCCGTTCACATTTCTTCATCCTGAATCGCGGGTGGAATTGCCACTATTAGTAGTAGCGGTAAATTACACTTTCAATAGCACCCCAAATGCAGTACAATTCGGGGGCGACAATCGCAGTAAAATTGCGCAAACACAAGTCGGTACACACGCACCGAATCTCAACCAGTTCAGTAGGAAGTGACCAAATTTCGGTACGTGTGCAGCCTTGTCTGTACAGTCCTGTCTGTTCTCATGATGGCTTCTGTTCAGCAGCGGCCCGTCCATTGGGGGCGCCACCCCCTCTCTTCACTCCACTCCCTATATGACTAATGGATAGTTCATGGATTGCACGAATCTATCTACGGCCGCCGCTGACACCCCCTATTTAGGAGTCCAGGCCCCTTTCAGGATTCCGGGCACCTGAATTACAGTGGAGCAGGTGTTTTCTTTGAAGCACCTGATTAGAGCCATAGACTCTAATAGGCTTCAAAATATGTGGGCTCGTGGTGCAGAGCATTGCGCCATGAGCCCACCCAGGTGTTACAACAGCGAATGATCCTCAATGCGGCCAATCAGAAGTGGGTGTGAGACCCATTTTCAGATTGTCCGAAAAGAGAAGACTCCCGATTGGCCACAGATTAGGAGGAAATGGAAGCCAGAGCCTCCGCCGCTGAGGGGCTCTCAGCGGCGGCGGCTCTGGCTTCCATTTCCTCCTAATTGGTGGCCAATCGGGAGTCTTCTCTTTGGGCTAGGAGTATCGCGGCATAGGTGGGGTAAGTGCGCCAGTCCTGCCCACCGACGGATGAACCGGCCTACGGGGGGGGTTTACTGTTTGCCGCCCCCCCCAAAGAAAATTACCAACAGACGCCACTGCTTCTGTTGAACATTTCTGCCGAAAACCAGCATTTGATCAGTGCATGCAGCCAATACTTGCAGTGCTGATCTGTGTATTCCAATGGGGATAGAATGTCAGAATACAATAGAACAGCAGGAGAGATCCCAGCATCCACATAGTTTGTGTTGGTTGGCTTGCTGTGGATTGGATCTGTGAGTTTGTTTTTTTCATTCAACCCACTGGTTGAATAAAACCCTCTGTGTATACCCAGCTTAAATAGTTTCACTTTAACCACTTGCCGACCTCAATAATATAAATATTATATATATATATATATATATATATTACGGTTTCCAAGTGGTTTACTGGGGTTATGGCAATTATCAATCACAACCCAGGTATTCAGGTTTCCAAGTGGCTCATGAACTGCTGGATTGCTTGCAGAAGCGACGGGAGGGGACCCCCGGCCTCCTCCCCTGTCCCGCCGCTTGCCAATGTTTCTCAGATTTAACGGTTTCACCGGCGCGCCCGACAAACAATCTAACGGTGTGGCTGGCTGATTACAGAGGCAGAGAGAGACTAGATCGTCCGATTGCTTATGTGGCCTTGGAGGACCAGAACGACGTTGTCATTTCTGGTCTAGGGTGGAAGTAAAAACTTTTTTTTTTAAAGCAAAAGATTTAAAAAAATACATACATTTTTGGATCTTTTGCTTTTAAAGGTAAAGGAGAGATTTTTGGTCTTTTTCACCCCAAATCTCTCCATAAACCTGACTTGTCACCCTTATTTCTAATGCAAGGCATGTTTACATTCCTTGTTATAGGAATAAAAGTGATAATAAAAAAAAAAAAGTAAATATTAAAGGGACAGGGTAAAAGGAAAAAAAAAAAGGAAAAAAAATTAACGCCCCCATCCCTCCGTGCTCGCGCGCAGAAGTGAACGCATATGTAAGTCACGTGCGCATATGTAAATGTTGTTCGCACCACACTTGTGACGTATTGCCACGAACGTTAAAGCAAGAACAATAATTCTAGTGACAGACCTCCTCTGTAACGCTAAACGGGTAACCTGTAAAAAAGTTTAAAATGTTGCCTATGGAGAGTTTTAAGTACTGAAGTTTTCCGCCAGTCTACAAGTGTGCGCAATTTTAAAGCGTGACACGTTAGGTATCTATTTACCCGACATTACATCATCTACAAATAAATTGGGGTATATATTGTGTTTTTTTTTATTATTCATTAACCACTTCAGCCCGGAAGAATTTACCCCCTTCCTGACCAGAGCACTTTTTGCGATTCGGCACTGCGTCGCTTTAACTGACAATTGTGCAGTCGTGCAACATGGCTTCCAAACAAAATTGAGGTCTTTTTTTTCCCACAAATAGAGCTTTCTTATGGTGGTATTTGATCACCCCTGTGGTTTTTATTTTTTGTGCAATAAACAAAAAAAAGAGTGACAATTTTGAAAAAAAACGCATTTATATATTTTGCTATAATAAATATCCCCCAAAAATATATATAAAAAAAACATTTTTTTCCTCAGTTTAGGCCGATATGTATTCTTCTACATATTTTTGGTAAAAAAAAAAAAAAAAACGTAATAAGCGTTTATTGATTGGTTTGCACAAAAGTTATAGTGTTTAACAAAATAGGGGATTGGAGGGATGGAGTTTTATGGCATTTTTATTCATTTTTTTTTCATTAGTAATGGCGGCGATCAGCCATTTTTGTCATGACTGTAATATTATGGTGGACACATCGGCCATTTTTGACACATTTTTGGGCCATTGTCATTTATACAGCAATCAGTGCTATACAAATACATTCCTGTGTAAATGACACTGGCAGTGAAGGGGTTAACCACTAGGGGGCAGTGTAGGGGTTAAGTATGTCCTGGGGAGTGAATCTAACTGTGGGGGCGGCATGGCTACGTGTGACACGTCACTGATCTCTGATCAGCGACACTGTCACTAGGCAGAAAGGGGGGATGCTTGTTTACATTAGCATCTTCCCATTCTTCCTCTCCGTGATGCGCTCGCGGGTATCCCCGCGGCGATTGAGTCTATGCTTCATCTATGGACTGCAAAATGAGTACAGAGCTGGTAAATAAAGGTTAATACAAGTTCACATTTGGTTTCATGACTCTGTTTGTACTTAAATTGATCCCACCGAGTCTGTTAGCCCTCATTAAAATTGAAATGAGTTGTCCTGTGATTTCACATTCGCCTATTCCTGGCAATGGCACCATTCCAATTGGTGCGACGCTGACTTTGCGGCACCGCTCCGATTTGCAAAAATAGCTCCTGCAATACTGTTGCTGATTTGGGCGTGACTTCAATAGATATCTGTGCATGAAGCCACACAAATGACTTTCAAGTCGGAATGAAAAAAATATATAGCTGGATAGGCACACTCCAAATATTCACCTTTATTGGTTTAAATGTACAGCCACTGACATGTTTCACACCAGACACGGTGCTTAGTCATTGCTTTGAGCTACCGTGTCACCTTTTAAGTTTTTTTTTAAGTGGTGAACTAATCCCTTAATGTTCCTTACTTAGCAATACATGCTCACCTTGCATGTCCGCTGGTGCCGCCACTAACGGCATAATCGCCGTTAGAAACGGCACGCTCAGTGCGTCTGTGCCCGATGTCATCGGTGCCGCTATTCTTGCAAATATCTCCTAAACCTTTTAGGTTGGGGAGATATTTCTTGCACCTACAGGTAAGCCTTAATCTAGGTTTACCTGTAGGTTAAAGTGGTTGTAAGGGGTTTACAACCACTTTAAGCTTTTTAACCACTTGCCGCCTGTCATATAGCAAAATGACGGTGGCAAAGTGGTTTTAATATCCTCACCGGACGTCATATGACGCGATCAGGATATTAAGCCGCTGCGCGCCCCGGGGGCGCGCATCGTGTTGATCGTTGTTGCGGTGTGTCAGTCTGACACCCCGCAACTTCGATCTCGGTAAAGAGTCTCTGACGGAGACTCTTTGCCATGTGATCAGCCGTGTCCAATCACGGCTGATCACAGTGTAAATAGGAAGAGCCAGTGATCGTCTTTTCCTCACTTGCTTCTGTCAGACGCAAGTAGAGGAGAACCGATTGGCTTCTCTTCTGACGGGGGGGGGTCTGTGCTGATCGATTATCAGCACAGCCCCCCCGAGGATGCCCACACTGGACCACCAGGGATGCCACCAGACCACCAGGGATGCCCAGCACCAGGTATGCCCCCCTAGACCACCAGGGATGCCAGTCAGTGCCCACAATGGATGGCAATCAGTGCCCATAATGGATGCCAATCAGTGCCCACAATGGGCATCACTGATTGCCATGCATTATTGTTTGGCACTGGCATTCTTCCCTACAATACTGTACACTACAGTGTCCATCCATGCTGCTTATCAGTGCCCATCTGTGCCGCCTATTAGTGCCCATCCGTGCTGCCTATCAGTGCCCATCCATGCCCATCCGTGCCACCTATACATGACCATCTGTGCCACCTATCCATGCCTATCCGTGCCACCTATCAGTGCCTATTGTGCCACCTATCAGTGTCTGTGTCGCATATCAGTGCCACCTCATTGGTGCCACATCATCGGTGCCCATCAGTGCCGCCTTATCAGTGCCTGTCACTGCAGCCCCGTCAGTGGCCATCAGTGAAGGAGAAAACTTACCTATTTACAAAGCTTTGTAACTGAAACAAAAAAAACATGTTTTTTTCAAAATTTTCAGTCTTTTTTTATTTGTTTAGCAGAAAATAAAAATCAAATACCACCAAAAGCTCTATTTGTGGGAACAAAATTGGGTACAGTGTAGCATGACCGCGCAATTGTCATTCAAAGTGCGAAAGCTCAAAATTAATCTGGGCAGGAAGGTGTATAAGTGCCCGGTATTGAAGTGGTTAAAATATATAAAACGTTTTATATATATGTACTGTTTTGTGTGTGTGTATCATTTATAACCCTCGATAGTTTCATCTTTTATATTTAGTAGTCATTTTGTACTTTATAGAACTTTTAGGAGTGTTCACAACATGCTTTTTTGACCTTTTAATAAAAAAAAATATCAGGTTTGCCAAAATTGTAGACGTAACATGTGATGTTTGAATACCATAAATATGATCATTTAATTCTATAGGGTCTCTACTTTCTAAAAATAAATGATCTGGGGGTGTTCAATGAATTTTTAAGTCTGTACTGTTTTTTTTTTTTGTTTTTTTTCTTGGTAGGCATGAAAAATGTGGATGCAACCCTTGGATACAAAACGAGGAACATAGTAACGGAAGAAAAAGGGTTACATGAAAAATAACAGAAAGAACATAGGACAGAGGTGAAATGTGAAGCCATTTGGAAAAACTGAAGAGGTGGGAAAGCTAAGGGTAATGAGATATGAAAGAATCTATAACCCAAACATCACTCTTTTTATTAGGGATGGAACAGCTATATATCTTCATCCTGCTCAAAGTTAAAGTGCCAGATTAATCTTTTCAAACATTTTATGGCCATGTACTCCCTCTATACATTCATTTGTTCCCTTAAAGAGCCTCATTTGTGATTTTCTTCTGCAAGAGGCAAGGTACTCAGGCTGCCACAGCTTATTAGGACTCAATGATGGTGTAAATTATACCTTTTGTCTATCAGCTAATTGGTTATAAAACAACCACCTGTTGTTTTTCATTACTTCCTGAAAGCAGCAAAGACTATTGCACCAGAGCAGTGTCTCAAGTGACCTTTTAGTAAAACTCCAATGCAGGTCACTGTGTAACGTTACCAATAGCTACTACTATTTGCGTTTTCTTCCCAACGATAAGCTAATCAGGAACATCTAGCCTTCTGAGGCCGGGTTCATATACGTGCGGCCGCGGTTCCCAGCATGGGGTCAGGAGCGTTCCTGTTCACCGGTTTAGGTGCGAATCGGGTCCGAAATTTTTGTCTGAACCGGACCCAAACATGCACAGGACCCTTTATGGAATGCGGATCACGGCCACCCCAGGCAAGTGTAAACTGGCTCCATTGAGAGCCGGTTACATTTGCATTTCATGCGAATTTGATGCCGATGTAAACCGCATCCAATTCACACATATGTGAACCGAGCATTACTCATGCATCATGGAAATCCATTGCTTTTATAAATGTTGGCAGATAGTAAGCTGTTGCTGAGATCATGATCCCTGGCTGTGAACCACTTGACCAAGACCAAGCCTTTTCTGGCACTATTTGTTTACAAGTTTAAATCAGTATTTTTTTTAGAGACCCTAGGGAATAAAATGGCGATCATTACAAATTTTTATATCACGCGGTATTTGCGCAGCGGATTTTCAAACTTAATTTTTTTAGAACAAATCACTTTAACTGCTTGCCGACCGCCTCACGCCAATATACAGTCGGCAGAGGGGCTCGTACAGGCAAACTAACGTACCTGTACGTTGCCCTTTAAGAGGCGTCAGTCGGGGACTGAAACCCGGACACATGATTCAAAACCCAAACTGTCCGGGGGAATCCTGGACAGGTGGTAACCCTAACTGCCACTGTACCAATGACACTTGCTAGGAAGGGATCTAGGGTGATCAAAGGGATAACTGTGTGCCTAGCCAGTGTTTTTGCGTACTGTGTTAGGTGCTTTTACTTGGGGGAGAGAGGTTTTTTTTTCCCCCTGCTTTGCAGAAAGACAAACATCCATCCCTTCCCCCCTGTCAGAACGGAGATCTGCCTTGTTTACATAGGCAGGTCACAGTTGTGTGTGTTTTACCGATGATCAGCGGGTACTGGAGGACATCCAGTGCCTGGCACACACAGATCAGCGTCTGCTGTGCATGCGTGCACCCCCTGCAAGAGGAAGTGCTGAATCACGCATATATACATGATCCTTCACAGGATAGCCGCCCTGTAGCAGTAAGTGCTATGGGGCGTACAGCAAGTGGTTAAAAAAAAAGAGAGCGAGTTTGGAGTTCAGCTACAGATGGGTTTGGAGGACACCTAAGCTCATCCCTAGTGTTAAGCACATCAGGGCTCCATGAAAAATCACATTTATGGTTCACATGGGGGACATTTTTCAAAGCAACCAAGGAGTACAACCAAGTTTTGTTGTTTTCAAACAGTCTTTATGTAGCATAAATATAGTGCAGCTTTATTTTCTCCAAGTAAAATGCCAGACGCCCCCCATGCAATCATTCAATTTAAGGACTGTCATACTAAAGTGAAGTGCTTGGAGCAACTTAACATATCTCCTTGTGTATAAGAAGCCTGTATTGCCATCAGGCTGTGTGTTCTGCATGTCTTATAATTGTGCAGTGCATAGTGTTTATCAATTAACTTTGAAGAGGCATAGCACAGCAGTAAAGATCTACGCTGTTGTCTTTGTGTCATCTCTGCAAAGAGGCCTCCAACTGTAATTCTAAGTGGGAGGCAGAAGGCACAAGTAGAGTTGCCTGGACTGCCAGAGAGCTTGCAGAACAACATTGCTTCCACACTTAAAACTAAGAGTTTTCTTTCCTAGTCTTGCAACCCTCAGCAAATTAACCACTTCAATACCGGGCACTTTCACTCTCTTCCTGTCCAGGCCAATTTATAGCTTTCAGCGCTGTTACACTTTGAATAACAATTGCACAGTCATGCAACACTGCACCCATATTCATTTTTTATCATTTTTTTGTTAGACAGATAGAGCTTTCTTCTGGAAAGTTTGTTTACATGTGACACAACTGACCACATGGTAAAGGGCTGCTGTAATTGGCCATAGAGTGCGCCGGATGCACGCCCCAGGCGGTGTGCGGTGCGCATGCTTCTGGAAGAAAGAAAGGAAAATGTAGCGCTAATATCAAAATAATAAATGTGAAATAAACAAGTGATATATTCAATATATATAAGTCCACTAGAAGGCCATCTAGAGGGATAATAAGGCTACCATGGATCCGAAGTCAATCACAAACACGGCAAACCGACAGCACACTGTACTTCAGAGGGTAATGGCATCCACGAAGATAGATATAATTAAATACTCTTACCAGAGTTGGTGGACCTGTGTGTCAACGACACCAGATCAAACAGGCATAGAACGAGAGGCCACTTGGAGACAGGATGGCAGGTCACCGGGAATCCTCCACCAACATCGATCGATGTATGTCGTCTGGAAACTCTTAGCCCTTGTACACACGGTCGGACATTCCGACAACAAAATCCGTCGGATTTTGTCCGAAACTGGTGTTGCATGCACACGGTCGGACAAAGTTGTCAGAAAATCCGATCGTTCGTAACGTGATGATGTAATTTAGTTACGACGGGACTACGTTCAGGCTAGTAGCCAATAGCTTTGGTCTAGGAATTTGATCTGAGCATGCGTGGCACTTTGTCAAATCGGATTTCTCTACAAACGATCAGACAAAGTCCGATCGGATCATGTTGTCGGAAAATTTTATAGCCCAGCTCTAAAACTTTGTCGGTCAGATATTCTGACAGAAACAGTCCGATGGAGCCCACACACGGTCGGATTATCTGACAACACGGTCCGATCGGACATTTTCCGTCGGAATGTCCAACTGTGTGTACAAGGGCTTAGAGGCCAGAACCAGGGTGAAGAGGAGGTCCAATGTTGATATATCTCTCAAAATGGTCAATACATTCATGGAGCAGATGTCATGAAAAACATAAAAAACGAGCCCACATGGTGTAGGTCAAAAAGATATTATGGCTTTTTTATTTGCATAAAATACCAGCAATTTAACAAAATTGCAGCAACAAGAGGTAATAAAAAATATAAAATAGTGATCACAAAATTCTTAAAAGCAATATGGGGAGCGGAAAAACCGGCCCAACCGGTGATTCTGGAAGGACATCCATGGATGCCCTCCTAGAACTGGATGACTGCACTGTAGCCTAGTGGCTATAGCGCAGTCGAGATGTGGTTACGGTGGAACTCAACTGTATCTGAGCACTACAAACTGAAAACAAAGTTTAATTCATTTGTAATATTCCAAACAAACCCACCCATCCATCCATGTCTCCATGCTTTTGTGAAATCACTTTAAAAACTTCACCCCTAGCATTTCTAGCTGTGGCCATCTTGAGTAAGGGCAGATGATTCATGTAGTATTTATTTCCCGGAATCCATCTGCCCTTCGCTCAGGTATGGTTAGCTGAGAAATCCCCTCCTCCTCTACTCCAGATGAAAGAAAAAAAATGCCCATGAAGGCTCCTAGAATGTATGGCATGATTTTGGCCTACTCCGGACACCAAAAGGCAAATTAAAAAATGTAAAAAAGAAAAGAAAAAAGTTTAACAAAAGTAAATACCTTCCTATCTCTTTATCAATGCTAACAGCATAAGGATCAAAAAGAAATCATGTTGATTAAGAGAGTTTAGTTCTGCTTTAAGCATGATCCTCAGAGTAAGAAGACAATTCCTCTTCTCAGCTACTATGAAACCAAAAGGATCCACTGTTTACACCAAGGAGTAACATAACTGTACGTTGCCCTTTAAGAGGCGGCTTGCGTGCACCCGCCAGGGGCTCCGTGACTGTGATTGTGGGTCCCGTAGACCCGATGTCCGCGGGGATATCCGTGATCGTCTCACGATGAGGAAGAATGAGGAGATGCTAATGTAAACAAGCATATCCCTGTTCTGCCTAGTGACAGTGTCACTGATCAGCTCTCCCTGTAATCGGGAGCATTGATCAGTGACGTGTTACACACAGCCCCTCCCCCCACAGTTAGAATCACTCCCTAGGACACACTTAACCTCTACAGTGCCACCTAGTGGTTAACCCCTTCACTGCCAGTGACATTTTTACAGTAATTAATGCAATTTTTTAGCATTGATTGCTGTATTAATTTGCCAATGGTCCCAAAAATGTGTCAAAATTGTCCGATGTGTCTGCCATAATGTCACAGTCATGATAAAAATCACTGATCACCACCATTACTAGTAAAAAAAAAAAATATATCAATAAAATGCCATAAAACTCTCCCCTATTTTGTAGACGCTATAACTTTTGTGCAAACCAATCAAACCTTTATAGTGATTTTTTTTTATTTTTTAACCAAAAATATGTAGAAGAATACGTATCGGCCTAAACTGAGGAAAAAAATGTTTTTTAACCACTTGGCGCCCAAGTTACATCCTGGGACGTCCTTGACTTTCCGGGAGTATATCTGAATGCTGTCTGTAGCCTCATATCAGCATTTTCAGCCGGCGATTCCCAGCACCATAAGTACGATCATAGCGGCTGTTCAGCCGCTTGATCGTTCTTACGGCCGGCGGGAGGGAACGTCGCCCCCTCCCGCCGCCCTCCGGTGCTCCTACCAACTCACCACTTCCATCGTTGAGTCGGACACAGGATCCGCAGGCCTCCGGTCACGGCCTCTGCATTCAAATAACGGCGCCGCCTCGGCTGGGAAGCTGTGATTTTTTTTGTTTTGTTTTTATTTTAGGCTTCCCAGCCTAGAGGTGAGATGTGGGGTCTTATTGACCCCATATCTCACTGTAAATAGGTCCGATCATGCCATATTCCTATTACAATTCCTATTTCTTGTAATAGGTATAAAAGTAATCAATTTTTTTTTTTAAGTCTCAAACTAAAAAAATAAAAGTAAAATCCCAACCATGACACTACCTGCCTGGAGTTTGCATGTTCTCCCTGTGCCTGCGTGGGTTTCCTCCGGGTACTCCAGTTTCCCCCCACATTCCAAAGACATGCAGGTAGGCTAATTGGCTTCTGTCCAAAATTGGCCCTAGTATATGAATGGGGACCTTGGATTGTGGGCTCCTTGAGGGTAGGGACCAATGTGAATGTGCAATGTACAGGGATAGGGACAATTGTAGACACTCAGGTTGAACTGGATGGACTGGTGTCTTTATTCAACCTTACTAACTATGAAACTATGAAACAATAAAAAAATTTTTTTTTTTAAAGTGCCCCTGTCCCCATGAGCTCGTACGCAGAAGCGAACGCATATGTAAGTCCCGCCCACATATGAAAACGGTGTTCAAACCACACATGTGAGGTATCGCCGCGAACGTTACAACGAGAGCAATAATTCTAGCCCTAGACCTCCTCTGTAACTCAAAACATGTAACCAGTAAAAAAAAATTAAAGCGTTGCCTATGGGGATTTTTATGTTTTTTTTTAAAGCATGAAACAGTTTTTTTCTTAAAAAAAGTGTTCGAAAAATTGCTGCGCAAATACCGCAAGAGATAAAAAGTTGCAACAACCGCCATTGTATTCTCTATGGTCTTTGCTAAAAAAACATAAATAATGTTTGAGGGTTCTATGTAATTTTCTAGCAAAAAATTATGAATTTTACATGTAGGAGAGAAATGTCACAATTGGCCTGGGTGCGAAATGGTTTACTTATTATAGCAAAAAGTTAAAAATAATGTGTTTTTTTCCAAACTTTACGCTTTTTTTTTTGTTTGTAGCGCAAAAAATAAAAACTGCAGTGGTGATCAAATACCACCAAAAGAAAGCTCTATTTGTGGGAAAAAAGGACCCCCACAGATTGCCTCTGAAATCGGGACTGACATGCGGGAGTGAAATTTCAGCTGAACTCGCACGGCTTCATTCCCGCAGCTCAGTGTGAACCTGGGCTAAAGGTTGCAAGTCCGAGAATTATCCCTTCCCGTTTTTAAGCAGAATTGATATCAAATCCCCAATTAGTGAAAGTAATTGCTTGAACCATCAGGTCTGCAAAGGCACCAGGCAGGATTCCAGCTCACATAGCTTCTCTGGCTCAAAGAGCTCCATCTAGCCCAGGTGACACTCCTTACAAAAGCGCAATTCCGAGCTACTTATGTTATTCAGGAAACATTACCGCTGTGCTCATGTCAGACAATGTGCTAAATGTGTGTGTGCTGAAAAAGAACTAAATAATAGCAGCTGTGTAGGTATCACAAAGCGATAAATGTTATAAAATATTATCAATTACATCACTAATAAAAAAAAACATAATGAAATATTCATACTTACAAATGTATGTGTCTTGTAAACTTACATTGTTTTCTTTACACCAATGAGCTGTGGGCCGGATAATTTCTGCCCCACAACCTGCTCTTTTTGTTTATGTGAGTTGTGGAGCAGGAATGACCCAACCCGTAGCTCCCCGGAGTAAGAGCCAGTTCACACCTGAAATGCACAGGGACGTGCTCTCCATTTCTGTGTGATTCAGTGCAGTTTGATTTTCAGCCACTGGATTGCACTAAAAATAGTGCATGCCCTAGTTTTCAAAAACACACTGCACTGCATGCACCATGCAATCCAGTGCAGGTAAAAACACTATTTGGAGCAGGGCTGGTGCTACCATTAGGCAAACTAGGCGGCCGCCTAGGGTGCCTGGCCTCTAGTGTTCCTACTCTCTTCTCTCTGCAGCAAGCGACTAAGTCTCAGCATCAGCAGGCAGCCGCCGCTCCATTTGCACATGATGTCAGAGGTGAAGTGGCAGCAGAGGACTGTCTGTGTGCCGACTCCCAAATGAATGGTAGCAAGCAAGCATTCATTTAAGGAGTGCTGGTGAGGCTGCATTTGATGGGTGCTGGTGAGGCTGCATTTGATGGGTGCTTCATTAAAAAGGTGGGGTATACATGGGCAGGGCAAAGGGGGTGGAGTCAGGGGTGGGGCCAAGGGGGGCGGCAAAGTGAGATTTCGCCTAGGGTGTCAAAATTCCTTGCACCAGCCCTGATTTGGGGTGTCATTAGAAACACATTGACACCCACAGCAGATAGCATGGAACACAGATTTCCCGCACCACTTTCTGGTGTCAAAAACATTAATCTCAAGATTCCCTTCATGAAATTTGCCCTAAGTTATATTGTATATGTAATCAGAGCATTAACAGTCGGCTACAAACTTCATCTGCCTTCACATATTCTTGAGGACAATATCAGTACCTAATTGACTGGAAGGACTTTGACTCTGAAGGAAGACTCATCTGATGTGTTGGCTCCCCACCCGGTAAAAAAAAAAAAATTATATTTCCACTTTCTATTGAAACCGGGTGTCAGGTCACCTTGAGGCGAGGTGACAGATGCACACCGTAGGGATCAGGAGTGCACCGCAAGGTTGTGGACCCTACGGCTGACTGCTGCGGACGGGAGACAGGTCCCACCGGGGTTAGAGCGTAAGATTCCCTGGGGCGCGGAGTCTAAGAGCCAGCAGGTGTTCACCAGAGCCTCGAGTGGTGAGGATGGACTTGGCTGCAACTGGCTCCAGGTCGCGACCCCCAGGGTCCCCCAGCTCACACCCACAGTAGGCAACAGGAGGATAGGGATGGTGAGGGACAAAGCCAAGGTCGGGGCCACAAGCAGACAGAAATAGTCAGGGACACGCCAAAAGGTCAGGATCACAGGTAAACAGGGATAGTCAAAGACACGCCAAAGTCGGTAACGGAACAACAGAAGAGCACACGGCAGGTAACAGGAAGCCAAACACACAAAGGAATACACAATGGTTGATCAGCACTGATGGCCTGCAGTGCACAGGTTAATATAGGGCCTGGGGGGGAGCCATGCTTAGAGGAGAGGTTATAAAACCACCAGGTGGAAGTGGCTGGCCTCTTAGTCTGAACACATGAGGGGAGGTAAGCAAACACAGGAAGATCACTGCATAACCATGACACCAGGTCCTCAACGGGTGCAAATAAAGGAAGAGGATGCAGGGCTAAGGTTACATTTACCTCTTCCATGATCCAGCAACAGGTCTCCTTTCTGATATAAAGATGCAGGGACTTCAAAATTTCTCAAAGAGAACGTACCATGTTGGTACTGTGGCCAATCTGCAAACAGATGCCAGGTTCAAGGGCTAGGCAACGCTTTGTTCTGTGTTTGAGCAATACATTCCTATGCCAAAGCCAAGTTCCCCTGCTGTTCTTCTTCCCAAATCTCTAGTTCCCCAGTGTCTTGAGCAACCCCAGAGCTCCTGAGCCTGATCCTGTGTCTCCACTGCTTCTACGTGTCCCCAGTGCTTCTGTATCACCAGTGAGCCTATCACTATATCCAGTGACCTTAGCGCTTTTTTGACACCAGGACTCCTGTGTCTCCAGTAACCATGATGTCTTTAGTGAGGGCAGCGCTCCTGTGTCTCCAGAGACCTTGGTGAACCTTGTGCACCCCTGTATCCTCCTGTAGGTGAGGAAGGAGATATTTCTTTTGACCACTTCAAACAACATTTACTGCATCATATTGTTTGCCTGAACCCTTCTGCATGAAATAAAGATATTTGTGGATACGGAGCATTTGGTCAGTTTAGCTATCTGATGAAGATTGTCAGCATTAAACTGCTAGTAAATTTGTTTCTGGTACTTTCACCTACAAGTAAGCTTATAACAAAGCCCTGTAGGTAACATAAATGGTGCACGTTTAGGAGATGTTCCATGGAGCAGCAGCCGGTGACATCACCAATCATGCGCTCTGATGATGATTATGCCATAAAGCGCGTCCCTTGTGCATGCAGAGGAGTGAGGTCATCGCGGCTTGCCTAGTTAGATGGCTGCATACTGAATCCAGAAGGAAGATTGGGTGAAGATGGAAGGCCTGTCAGTGGTGACAACGCACCGCTGGAGGGCTTAGTTTTAAGGTAAGTCTCTCTCATATTGCCTCCCAATCTCCCAGTGCCTTGCAGGGTGATTTTTTATTTTTTTTTACCAAACTTTACTACCACTTTAATTGTTTCCACTAAATTTATGCCAGACAGAGAGGTCTCAGGAGGGGATAATTCATTGTTACAACAATTGTAATAAGGCCCTTCTTTAATATTGATTGGACCCGGGGCAAACATTTTCTTGGGGCCCCCCTCCCCCCATGCAATTTCGCTCTCCACCTTCTCTGAGACATACAATAAATAGCAGCTAGACTTAAAATCAGTTTACTGTATCAGATCACACAGTGATTGCGATTGGTTGCCAGAGGTTACAGCATATCATTACTGCTTACTGACTGGTTGCTAGAGGCTATAGTACATATTAAGGCTCACTGATTAGTTGCTGGAGGTTACAGCACATGATTTCTGCTTGTTGATTGGTTGCTAGAGATTACTGTACAGTAATACTGCTCACTGGTTGCTATAGGTTACAGCATATCTTCTCACTGCAGGGGGACATGATATATATGAATGCCACCTTTATTTACAAATCAATGCCACTGGCCTCAGCTATTTACATATGAATGTTGCTATTTACATATGAATGACTGTTATTTACATGTAAACACAGGGTCTGCAGGTAAGTCATCTGTACACAATAGGGCCGAGCTGAGCAGCATTAGTAGCAGCATTTCACACTGAGATATCGGGACACAGCACAGGACTAAAACTTCAAGGGACAAAGGAGTTTAAACTGGAATGGTTGGCAAGTATGAGGCAGCTGCTTTGGGCCCCACAACAATGACAGGGCCCAGGGCAGCTGCCCATTTTGCCCTGCCTTAAAGACGGCTCTGATTGGAGTCAGAAAAGCTGAGTACTGTGGTAGGGCTCTGTATAGTTTTCAGAAAACTATGTACAACACCTGGCTGACCGTTCCCACCAGCCATATTCTGCCTGCACTGCATAGAAAATCAAAGAGACCTGGTGACATTGTCACTGGGTCAAAAATAAAGTATGCAAATAAAGCAGAAAGGTTACTTTTAAAAATGTCATTAGTATGTTGATGAGTGGGGACAGGAGGAACCAGAGACGTTAATATAATCGCAATCTAAACTTCAGCTTTGTTCTTAGTTCTAATGGAATAACACACAGTAGTATAATATTGCAACTCTATACCGCAGAGTCTGTTCTCTGGTCTCACCAACATGGCAACATTGGCGACAATCATGGATAAAAGCTGCAGAGATCTGTTCACCAAACTCCTTTAAATTGAACACTTTTCTTTATCTGACAATGAGGACAGCCAGCGTACAGAAGCTTTTTTTTTTTTTTTGGGGGGGGGGGGTTTACAACCACTTTAAGTGTACAGTGGGGCAAAAAACTATTTAGTCAGCCACCAATTGTGCAAGTTCTCCCACTTAAAAGATGAGAGAGGCCTGTAATTGTCATCATAGGTATACCTCAACTATGAGAGACAAAATGTGGAAACAAATCCAGACAATCACATTGTCTGATTTTTGAAAGAATTTATTTGCAAATTATGGTGGAAAATAAGTATTTGGTCAATATCAAAAGTTCATCTCAATACTTTGTTATATATCCGTTGTTGGCAGTGACAGAGGTCAAACGCTTTCTGTAAGGCTCCATTCACACAGGGGCAACACGACTTGTAGGCGACTTGAGTGAGGCAACTTGTACACGACTTGAGTTAAGATCACAGCGCGACTTGGGACGACTTCAACACGACTTGTGATGACTTCAACCTGACTTGGGACGACTTACAAGTCGCTCCAGGCCAGGCGACTTTTGCCGTGGCCAAGCAGAGAATGAGCTCAAGGGGGAACTCCACGCCAAATTTCTGCAAAAAAATTTGGCGTGGGTTCCCCCTCCGAGAGCATACCAGGCCCTTAGGTCTGGTATGGATTTCAAGGGGAACCCCCTACGCCGAAAAAACGGCGTGGGGGTCCCCCCCAGATCCACACCAGACCCTTATCTGAGCACGCTACCCGGCCGGCCAGGAAAGGGGGTGGGGACGAGCGGGCGCCCCCCCCCCTCCTGAGCCGTACCAGGCCGCGTGCCCTCAACATGGGGGGGGTGCCTTGGGGGAGGGGGGGCGTGCGCCCCCCCACCCCAAAGCACCTTGTCCCCATGTTGATGAGGACAAGGGCCTCTTCCCGACAACCCTGGCCGTTGGTTGTCGGGGTCTGCGGGCGGGGGGCTTATCGGAATCCGCGAGCCCCCTTTAATAAGGGGGCCCCCGGATACCGGCCCCCCACCCTATGTGAATGAGTATGGGGTACAATGTACCCCTACCCATTCACCTGTGAAATAAAGTACAAAAAAAAACACAACACAGGGTTAAAATATTTTATTGCACAGCTCCGGGGGTCTTCCGTCTTCGGGGGTCTTCTCGCCGGACTCCTCCGCTATCTTCTTGTAGCTCTTTTGCTAGCGGAGGAGTCCGGCTTTCTTCCTCGCCGCCGGCCTCTTCTCCCGACTTCGGGGGTCTTGTCCCCCTCTTCGGTTCTTCTACCGGGCCACCGCGCCTTCTTATAGCTCTTTTACAGGCGGTGGCCCGGTCTTCTGTCGCCGCCGTCGCCGCCTTCCGTTCTTCTCCTTCTTCTTCTCCTGGAGATGTTGACTCGACGAGCTCTCCGGCCGGAATGCCAGGGACGTGCTGAGCTGCCACTTATATAGGGACAATCGGGCGGTGTCACATGGGTTGATGTCACATGGGTTGGTCACATGGGTTGATGTCACATGGTAAGGGGGCGGGGTCACCATGTGACATCAACCCATGTGACCAACCCATGTGACATCAACCCATGTGACACCGCCCCATTGTCCCTATATAAGTGGCAGCGGAGCGCGTCCCTGGCATTCCGGCCGGAGAGCTCGTCGAGTCAACATCTCCAGGAGAAGAAGAAGGAGAAGAACGGAAGGCGGCGGCGGCGACGGCGGCGACAGAAGACCGGGCCACCGCCTGTAAAAGAGCTATAAGAAGGCGCGGTGGCCCGGCAGAAGAACCGAAGAGGGGGACAAGACCCCCGAAGTCGGGAGAAGAGGCCGGCGGCGAGGAAGAAAGCCGGACTCCTCCGCTAGCAAAAGAGCTACAAGAAGATAGCGGAGGAGTCCGGCGAGAAGACCCCCGAAGACGGAAGACCCCCGGAGCTGTGCAATAAAATATTTTAACCCTGTGTTGTGTTTTTTTTTGTACTTTATTTCACAGGTGAATGGGTAGGGGTACATTGTACCCCATACTCATTCACATAGGGTGGGGGGCCGGTATCCGGGGGCCCCCTTATTAAAGGGGGCTCGCGGATTCCGATAAGCCCCCCGCCCGCAGACCCCGACAACCAACGGCCAGGGTTGTCGGGAAGAGGCCCTTGTCCTCATCAACATGGGGACAAGGTGCTTTGGGGTGGGGGGGCGCACGCCCCCCCTCCCCCAAGGCACCCCCCCATGTTGAGGGCACGCGGCCTGGTATGGCTCAGGAGGGGGGGGCCGCCCTCTCGTCCCCACCCCCCTTCCTGGCCGGCCGGGTAGCGTGCTCGGATAAGGGTCTGGTGTGGATCTGGGGGGGACCCCCACGCCGGTTTTTCGGCGTAGGGGGTTCCCCTTGGAATCCATACCAGACCTAAGGGCCTGGTATGCTCTCGGATGGGGAACCCACGCCAAATTTTTTGCAGAAATTTGGCGTGGAGTTCCCTCTTGAGAGCTGATAATTCTGTCAGAGTCGCCTCCGTATAGACGGAGATCCGACTTGGAGGCGATCTCCATTGAAATCAATGGGTACCGGTCTCCTACAAGTCGGATAGAAGTAGTACAGGAACCTTTTCTGAAGTCGGAGCGACTTCAGTAGTGTGCATTAAGACGGCTCTCATTCACTTACATTGCTTTTTAAATGTTGTCCGACCTGAGGCGACTAGGGGCGACCTGAAGTCGGATCAGGAGTTGCCCCTGTGTGAATGGACTCTAAGTCTTCACAAGGTTGTCACACACGGTTGCTGGTATGTTGGCCCATTCCTCCATGCAGATCTCCTCCAGAGCAGTGATGATTTGGGGCTGTCACTGGGCAACACAGACTTTCAACTCCCTCCAAAGGTTTTCTATGGGGTTGAGATCTGGAGACTGGCTAGACCACTCTAGGACCTTGAAATGCTTTTTATGAAGCCACTCCTTTGTTGCCCGGGCGGTGTGTTTGGGATCATTGTCATGCTGAAAGACCCAGCCACGTTTCATCTTCAATGCCCTTGCTGATGGGAGGAGGTTTGCACTCAAAATCTCACGATACATGGCCCCATTCATTCTTTCATGTACATGGATCAGTTGTCCTGTTTCCTTTGCAGAAAAACAGCCCCAAAGCATGATGTTGCCACCCCCATGCTTCACAGTAGGTATGGTGTTCTTTGGTTGCAACTCATCATTCTTTCTCCTCCAAACACGAAGAGTTGTGTTTCTACCAAACAGTTCTACTTTGGTTTAATCTGACCATATCACATTCTCCCAATCCTCTTCTGGATCATCCAAATGCTCTCTAGCAAACCTCAGATGGGCCCGGACATGTACTGGCTTAAGCAGAGGGACACGTCTGGCACTGCAGTATCTGAGTCCCTGGCGGTGTAGAGTGTTATTGATGGTAGCCTTTGTTACGTTGGTCCCAGCTCTCTGCAGGTCATTCACTAGGTCCCCCTGTGTGGTTCTGGGATTTTTGCTCAACGTTCTTGGGATCATTTTGACCCCATGGGGTGAGATCTTACATGGAGCCCCAGATCGAGGGAAATTATCAGTGGTCTTGTATGTGTTCCATTTTCTAATTATTGCTCCCACAGTTGATTTATTCACACCAAGCTGCTTGCCTATTGCAGATTCAGTCTTCTCAGCCTGCAGGTCTACAATTTTGTTTCTGGTGTCCTTCGACAGCTCTTTGGTCTTCACCATAGTGGAGTTTGGAGTGTGGCTGTTTGAGGTTGTGGAGAGGTGTCTTTTATACTGATAACAAGTTCAAACAGGTGCCATTAATACAAGTAATGAGTGGAGGACAGAGGAGCCTCTTAAAGAAGAAGATTACAGGTCTGTGAGAGCCAGAAATCTTGCTTGTTTGTAGGTGACCAAATACTTATTTTCCACCATAATTTGCAAATAAATTCTTTCAAACATCAGACAATGTGATTGTCTGGATTTGTTTCTACATTTTGTCTCCTATAGTTGAGGTATACCTATGGTGACAATTACAGGCCTCTCTCATCTTTTAAGTGGGAGAACTCACACAATTGGTGGCTGACTAAATACTTTTTTGCCCCACTGTATATGCAGGTCAGCTCTAGCCATATGGCTATATGAAAATTTGTTGTAGTTCTTCACTTCTCCACTGCCATTTGGAGTGTGTGTGTGTGTGTGTGTGTGTGTGTGTGTGTGTGTGTTGCAACAAAATAGAGCATAGGGGAACACATGATGAAATAAAACTGTCACCATATTGGGAGATACCGTTCAATGAGAGTGCCACCCAAAAGTCCAACATTTTTAACTATAAAATTGGTGCATGGACTTGCTCAGTTCCACTTCCTGAATCCTCACCTGGGCAAGTGCCTCATATGTCCATCCACTCACTGCCGCCTGGAATCTCTACATCACATCCCAGAAGGCAGGGTTTCAGGGCAGGATCTCACACCTGCATATACACACCATGGGGTTGATTTACTAAAGGCAACTCCACTCTGCACTACAAGTGCACTTGGAAGTGCAGCTGCTGTAAATCTGAGGGGAAGATCTGAAATCAGCAGAAGCTCTGCTTCTTTTATCGTCCAATCATGTACAAGCAAAAATGCTGTTTTTTATTTCATTCATTCATTTTTTGTTTTTAATTTTCCTTGCATGTCCCCCTCAGATCTACAGCGACTGCACTTCCAAGTGCACTTGCAGTTCAAAGTGGACTTGCCTTTAGTAAATAAACCCCCATGTGTCTATTCCAGTCTTTGGAACTTAGCAGAGACCTGCGTCTGGGCATATCCTGCCAACTACACCAAGTGGTGGACGGGGCCACCTGCACACGTGCTTGTAGGGGTACCTCTTGCGCAGAGCTCGCCGATCAGTGTCTGGGACCAGGTGGAAACTGTGGTCATGTGGAAAATCTGCCATTAGGCAGTACCCCAACTTAGAGATGAGCCGTCAATGTGTGTAGTAATAATACAGAGTTCCTCTGAAAAGCGACTTATCCCATGTCCCTACACAATGTTGCTTGTATGTTTACATTAGGAGGGATGTGCTGAGCCTCCTCCCACTCCACCAATCTAGCGTACCTCTGTTACCTCACTTTCAGTAACAGAGTGGGGGCCTGCCGAGCACCTAGCACGGACCTCATGCATGCTTTTAATTGTAACTCTTCCCCTCTCCGTAACTCGAATTCGGATCTGGTATTATATTTATGGATAATGACTGCTAAAGACTGGTTGCATTGTGTCTTGAACGGTATTTGGTTACTCTTAAGGCCCATGTACACACGATCTGACTTTTTGACAACAAATATGCAAATTAGCTGTTTTGGAGCAACATCGGACTGTGTGTACGCTCCATCGGACAAACTTTTTCGGTTTTCATAGGACTTTTGTTGGCTGTGTGCAAACGGACAAACTTTTTGACAACATAAGTCCGATGGAGCAAAGTCCGATCATGTGTACACAAAACCATCGGACTTTTGTACAAAGTACAAACACGCATGCTCAGAACCAATGCAAAAGATCAGACAACAATACAGAAGTTGACCAAAGGTGGCGCTGGAGTAATTGAACGTCCTCTTTTGAAGTGTTGTCAGTACGTTGAAATGTCACTACGTTCATGTTTGTTGCCTCAAAAATGTCTGATCGTGTGTATGCAATACAAACTTACAGCCAACGCCCTTTGTTCAAAAGTCCACGGGAAAGTTTGTACAAAGTCTGATCGCGTGTATGGGGCTTAATGAACAGCCTTTCTCTCTCTCCTATAGGCCTAGCAGAGACCCACAGCATATCTGCATATGCACGGGATCTCATTTAACAATGGGGATATGGGTGTGGGGGTGCACAAAAAAGAACTTTGCATGCAAGGAAGACAATTGTGGACTCCCATTGACTAGCAAGTATGTTGGATTTTTGTTTTCCTATTTTCATACAGGGACAATTATTAGGGATATGACATTTAATAAATACTAAGTAAAAAAGCTGGTTTGTAATCAAAGTGGTTTAAAGAGTAACTCCAATTTTACTGAAAAAAAAACATAAACTCTGAGCGATCAATGCACTTTGCAAGGATTTAAAAAGATATTTTTTTTCCAGGTTTCTACATGTTTTTTAATCTGAAAAAAAAAAAACCTTTGTTATGTGCAAAGTGAATCTGAATGGGGAATATCTCACCAAAAATGAATTTTTCATTGCAGAGGATGAGAAATGTCATTTGTAGAGGCCAGCTGTGTATCGAAGGACTCTAGGTTGTCACATTGCACTGAATTTTACAGAAAATTACACCGGCTGCAGATTGAAAAGGGAAGGTCATTTCTTTTTTTTTTTTAATAACATTCAATTACAATATGGCATGTGTAGCAATTGTTATGTGCTATATTATTTTTTCATTTATTTTCTCACAAAAGTGGAGTTACCCTTAAGGCAGAACTTTAAGGTATGAAGAAATAAGAGTTATTGTAGCAATATACAACAAAATATTGTCGTGCCATATATAAGAAGAGTAGTCATTATGGCTGTAAACAAATGTGTGCTGCAATTTGTATTTAGGCTAGAAGATCTATATGAAAATTGTGTATGTGTGAATAAATGTATAAAGCAAGTAAGAATATATGTGATGCCTGCTGGGTTTCATATGCAATATATTATCTAAATCGTTTAAATGTGTAAGTATATAAGCGCGGATAATGGACAGCAATCCAAGGAAAATGGCACAATTTCTGAGAATCTGAGAAAAATCAGAGAGCCATTTCACATGGTAGAAAGCACTCAAATAGTAATCTTTTATCAAGGGTATTGACATTGAAGTAAATTCAGCTATTTCAGTGGTAGGAATGTTATATCACAATATTACAACACCAGATATATATGGTAGGCATCATTTAGATAACCCCTTACATACCAGCTTGGCCATGTCTAGCATGCAGGTTGCATGTTTGATAGACCTCCACAAATTGGGCCACAGCTTCTGACATAATATAGATGTCTACCAATAGGACCACATGCTGACAGAAATCTCCAGATATAGGGCTACTGATATATATACTATGATGGAATGGGCCATATTTCTTTTTAGGATTAGTCCACCCCAGATGTAAAAGGAAAACTCTTTTCATGGAATCCTATTAACTGCACATGACCAACACCATTGAAGCAGTGGTGGCGATCTATATAATAGCAGTATTATCAGTGGTGGTAGTCATTATGGTAAACAAATAGCAGTAGTGGCCATATTGGTAGAGACCTACATGTTAGGTGTGCCAGCCATGGTGATCATATTGGAGGGAGATCTGTATGTTTGTAGTGACAACATTAGATGCGATATCAGTAATGATCTATATATTAGCAGTGTCAGTAGTAGTGGCCTAATTGGTAGAGAATAAGGATGAGCTCCGGCGTGTTCGCATACTCCACGTGCAGAGCCCGCCAGGAAGTCGACGCAGGGCTGCGGTAATCACAGGCAGCGAGACATTGCCCCGATGAGAGGCTGCAGAGATCGGGCAATGTCTCACTGCCTGTGATTAGCACAGTGCTGCACCGACTTCCTGGGGGGCTTTGCACGTGGACCATGCGAACACGCCTGAGCTCATCCCTAGTAGAGAGAGATCTGTATGTTTGCAGTGTCAGCAGTAATAACCATATTAGTAGTAGTAGTGATCTATATACTACCAGCATCACCCGAGGTGGCCATCATGGTAGACACACTGTATATTAGCAGTGTCAGTAATGACAGCCATATTGGTAAATATTACAGTATATGCTAGCAGTATCAGCAAAAGTGGCAATATTTGACAAGATATAATTTCAGAAGTGGTGGCCATATTGGGGAAGACCTATATGTTAGGAATTACAGCATTAGTGGCCATATTGGGGGAGACCTATATGTTAGGAATTACAACAGTGGTGGCCATATTGGGGGAGACCTATATGTTAGTAATTTCAGCAGTGGTGGCCATATTGGGGGAAACCTATATGTTAGGAATTTCAGCAGTGGTGGCCATATTGGGGGAGACCTATATGTTAGGAATTTCAGCAGTGGTGGCCATATTGGGGGAGACCTATATGTTAGTAATTTCAGCAGTGGTGGCCATATTGGGGGAGACCTATATGTTAGGAATTTCAGCAGTGGTGGCCATATTGGGGGATATCTATATGTTAGGAATGTCAGCAGTTCTGTCCATATTGTTATAGATCAGTAATGTTGGCAGTGTCAGCAGCAGGGCTTTTTTCTCAGAGAATAGGTGCAGGAACCCCTCCCTTCTGAGTCATTCCTTGTCTCTACCCCCTACCCACCTCTGAGCACCGTCCTTTGAATCCACCCCTTACCCACCTCCCTGTAACACCCCCTTTAGGGAATACAGAACCAAGTATCATTTTGTGCTATTAAATAATTTGTATGGAATTTAATAGACCCCACCCCAGCAACAATAGATCCCCCTCAGCAACAAAATACCACCCCAGCAACAACAGATCTCCCAGCAGCCAGCATCAATAGACCCTCCAGCAGCCAGCAGTAATAGACCTCTCGTTCAACGGTAGATACCTCCCAGCAACAATTGACACCCCCCCAGCAACATACGACCCCCTACCAGCAATAATAGACCCCCACACAATAGATCCCTACAAGCGATAATAGATCCCCCAGCAGGCAGCATCACTAGACCCTCCAGCATACCCCAGCACTCCATACCATAAAACACATTCAGTGCTGGAGGTGCCAAAACTGTGTCCCCCCCCCCCCCCCCACATTCCTGCTGAAAAAAAGCCCTGGTCAGCAGTGATCCATATACTAGCTCTTCAGCAGACGTTGCCATAATGCGGGAGATCTACAGTAGATGTTAACATGGTCAGCATTTGTGACTATATTGGTAGCTGCTATCTATATGTTAACCATATTAGTAGTAGTGGGTGGCCATATTGGTAAAGATTACAGTACATGCTAGCGGTATCAGCAAAAGTGGCCGTATTGGAATAGATGTATACTGAACAGCGCCAATTGACCTTCACAGAGATCTATTTCTGTTAGTAGCAGTGAGCATATTTATTGAGATGATCGCTTGATCATCGCCTGCAGTGCCAGCAACAGTTTCCATATTTGTGGAAATGTATGTCTGGAGCACTACACAAACACGTTTACATACACTTTAGACCTCACATATTATCAGCAAAAATATATGCAGTAAGAGTATATCCCATTTCTGTGATATTTTACACAAATTCCCAATAAAATGCACACATGGTAATGCAGAGCATATAAACTAAAGCTATTTATAGTTTTCATTATGATTGGAGTCACTTCTCCAAAGAAAGGTGAAACATCACCTGAGGATGTACATTTGCCTATATTAATGTGGAATACTTCATATTGAACTCTGTCCCATGGCAGGGTATGGGTGCAGCGCTACTATATGTCTGCTTTATAATAACTATTATTATTATTACCGGATTTATATAGTGCCAACAGTTTACGCAGCGCTTTACAACATGAGACTATGACAGTGATGGGATGGGTGAGTGGGGGTTACACCTTTGAGCTAGGCTAATATATGAAACTGATATTCTTGGGCAAAACGTTCCGCAATTCATCTATATTAATGCATGTTTTTGCATCATCTGTGACATTCGGTCTCCTTCACATGAATATTTAGCCTCATACACCGGATTCCAGTGACAAGAATCAGCAGATTCTTGCGGCTGGAATAACAGGTACATATAAAAACTGGTCAGGCACACACTTAACCCTTTGATCGCCCCTTATGTTAACCCCAGCCAGTTGTTTTCCAGACAGTGTTATTAGTACAGTGACAGTGCATTATTTTTTTATTTAGCACTGATCACTGTATTAGTGACACTGGTCCCCAAAAAGTGTCAGAATGTCACCCGCAATATCACAGTCCCGCTATAAGAGGTGATCAAATACCACCAAAAGAAAGCTCTATTTGTGGGGAAAAAAAGACATACAGTTTATTTGGGTACAGCTTTGCAGGACCGCGCAATCGTCAGTTAGAGTAATGCCACGTACACACGACCGGACTTTCCGGCAGACTAGGTCTGACGTTCGTTCAGACAGACTTTCCGAACGAACGCACAGTGCATTCGAAAGTCCGTTCGTTTTGAACGTGATGACATAAACGGGACTAAACAAGGAAGTTCATTAGCCAGTAGCCAATAGCTTTCCTTGCGTTGTATTTGGTCTGTCGGACCAGCACACAGATGAACGGTTTTCCTGATTTTAGTCCGTCGGATTTGAGTTTCGTCGGATAGATTTGAAACATGTTCTATTTCTAGGTCTATTTCTAGGTCCGTCTGATTTTTTTTTTTTTTGAAAAACAATCGGACTAGCCCACACACGATCGGATTGTCCGACGGACTAATCCCTTCGGATCTAGTCTGCTGGAAAGTCCGGTCGTGTGTACGCGGCATAACACAGTGCCGTATCGCAAAAAATTGCCTGGTCATGAAGGGGGGTAAACTTTCCGGAGGTGAAATGGTTAAAAAAAAAATCTTAATATCTGGAGTAAAATAAATCTCACTCTTGCCATACATGAAAACTTGTTGTTCTAGCTGATAACAGACGGGCAATTTTCTTGCAGTGATTACCCCCCCTGTTTTGTTACAGTAATTTGACAATGATTTTCTATGGAATTGCAACAGTGAAAATTTTAAAGCAATTTGTCAATCTATTGCTCAGTGATTGATATTCGTCAGTTTTTCATGTCAACTGCAAATTCGCTACCGACAATTGCTCTTAAGGCTTTTCCATGAAATGTTGCAGCAATCTCTATGTTTAGCTTTAAATCATTGAGGAGAGTTATTTGTAGCCGAATTCAACCCAATGCTGTAGCAAATCACCAGCGGCTCTAAAGCTGGCCATACACAGTTCATTTTTTTCTGATGATAATTGCACCATCCGCAGAGGAGAGGTAGATGAGGGAATCCCCCTAACTGGAAATTGTATTGTGACAGCGGGGCTTGCCACTGTCAAAATGCACTGATTAGTGGTTGCATCAATTGGAATAGAGAGATGCAGCAGTAGAAGGAAGTCCTTCCCTTTGTTGGAGCCAAGGAGGAGCTTTCTTTGGCTGGCTATTGTAATAAACTGCCTGGAGATTTGCATATGAATCAGCTGGTAAAGCTCTTTCATATGTAGAACACTCTGACTGGCCATTCATATGAGCGTTTTAACAAGCAGGGCCCTCTGATTCCTCCTGTATTGAACTGTATTGTAACTGTACTGTCTGTCCTCATGTTGCTGCGCAAACTGTTGGCACTACATAAATCTTGCATAATACTACTAATAATATGAAAATTTGCTGATTTACATATGAATGCACTGTGGGTACAGCGTATAGTCCCATACAATCTGGCATTGTCAGGAGGTATGAAATGCAGTGGCGTAACTAGAACCTTCAGGGCCCCGATGCAAGAAACCATGAAGGGCCCCCCTGAACCCCAGCCAGGGCCCTTCCCTCCGAGTCCAGCGGTGGAACTCCAGGGCGTGGTCACAGGTATGACCTTTGTGAGCCCTGTAGTTCCACCACTGGTATCAGTAGTTTTTTTTTTTTTTTTTTTAAGTGCCCTATCTGGCTGGGGAGAACAGACATCGGACTGAGTGGCAATGCATGGAGCAGGAGAGGGGTACTCTGAGGAGCCGGCCGAGGACACAGGTCATGCAGGGATTGCACAACTAAAGAGCAGCGAGTGCGATAGTCGAGCGTGGAGCTCTGCTAGTTACCCTCCACCTCCAGCCACCCGTGTGCATGGTGCACTGGTACCCCTAGCTGCTTATGCTGCTGCCGGCCATATGTAGAGGGGGCTGCATGGGCCCCCTGCAGCACAGGGCCCAGTTGCGGTCACGACTGCTGCACCCCCTATAGTTACGCCCCTGATGAAATGGTTATTTTTGACAATCCAATATAAGTTTTATGTGAAGATTCCCCTTTCATGCTGTGAGTGCTGCCTGTCTGCTGGTCATCTCTTTCCACAACGTTCTGCACTCCCTGCATACTTTTGGGTTTCCCTTTGCTGTCTACAGTTTACAGTACTGTACAAAAGTAATAGAATTGTTAATAGTTTATTTGTATTAACCACTTGAGGACCGCCTCCTGCACATATACGTCGGCAGAATGGCACGGCTGGGCACAATCACGTACCTGTACGTGGCTCTTTAAGTGCCGAGCCGTGGGTCGGGAGTGCGCTGCTGGTGGCGCGCTCCCGACCCGGTCCTGAGCTCCGTGACCGTGGCCGCGGGACCAGCGGACCCGATCGCCCCTGGTGTCCCGCGATCTGGTCACAGAGCTGAAGAACGAGGAGAGGTCTGTGTAAACAAACCTCCCCCCGTGCTTCCTACTGAGCCTGTCACTGATTGTCTGTTCCCTATTATAGGGAAAGACAATCAGTGACGTCAGACGCTAAGCCACGCCCCTACAGTTAAAAAAAACACACACACTTAACCCCTCCCCACCCCCTAGTGGTTAACTCCTTCACTGTGTCATTTACACAGGAATCAGTGCATTTAAATAGCACTGATCGCTGTATAAATGACAATGGTCCCAAAAATGTGTCAAAAATGTCCGATGTGTCCGCCATAACGTCACAGTCACAATAAAAATCGCCACGTATCGTATCGGCCTAAACTGAGGAAAAAATATGTTTTTTTATATATTTTTTTGGGGATGTTTATTATAGCAAAAAGTAAAAAATATTGAATCTATTTTTGTTTATAGGGCAAAAAATAAAAACCGCAGAGGTGATCAAATACCACCAAAAGAGAGCTCTATTTGTGGGAAAAAAAGGACGCCAATATTGTTTGGGAGCCACGTCACACGACCGCTCAATTGTCAGTTAAAACGACGCAGTGCAAAATCGAAAAAAGGGGCCTGGTCCTTTGGCTGCAAATTGGTCCGGGGCTAGTTAATTAACAAAATAATAAAACATAAAAAATGTAAATGAACAGAAGAAAAATCCAAATCAAATCAATATTGGAGTGACCACCCTTTGCTTTCAAAACAGCATCAACTCTTCTAGGTATACTTGCACACAGTTTTTGAAGGAACTCGGCAGGTAGGTTGTTCTAAACATCTTGGAGAACTAACCACAGACCTTCTGTGAATGTAAGCTGTCTCAAATCCTTCTGTAATCCCAGACAGACTCAATGATATCAAGATCAGGGCCCTGTTGGGGTCAAACCATCACTGCCAAGACTCCTTGTTCTTCTTTACAATAAAGTGAGTTCTTAATGGCATTGGCTGTATGTTTGGAGCCAATCACACTCCTCCCTTATGGTTTGGAACAACCTACCAGATGTGTTCCTTCAAAAATGGTGTGCAAGTGTACCTAGAAGAATTGATGCTGTTTTGAAGGCAGAGGCCTGTCACACCAAATATTGGTTTGATTTTGACCTCTCTTCTGTACAGCTACTTTTTCTTTTTTGCTCATTTTGTTAATTATTTTTTTTTATCCAACAAAAGGTATTTATTTTGCAGAATTGGTATACAAACAATGGCATCAGTGCAATACAGTTTAGTATCATGCATCTCAACAACAGAAATAAACATTATATCTTCATCAGCAGGTTACATTATTCCTCATAACCCAGTGCTCAACCAACATTGATTCCCAATAATCTATCCGCAACCAGATCCACCGGGGCAAGTCCCGGTACATCTAGCCACGGTGCCCATATTTTCTCAAATTTGGGTGCACTACCTCTGTGCTGATATATATGTTTCTGCATTCTGAGCACCGCACCAGTGTTAGTAATCTATTCCTTTATGGTCGGGGGATCCTCAGATTTCCAATGTATCATAATTAGTTTACTGGCCTGGAATAAGACTCTGTGGATAGCCACCTCTAGTGTGCACCTCCCACTCATATCCTTCCAGTGAACCCAGGAGACATGCTCTCTGGTTCTTTGGAAGAGTAACTTTAAATACTGAGTTGACCGTAGTCACTACTATGGCCCAATAAGTGTGTAGTTTGGGACAGTGCCATAGTAGGTGTATGAGGTCACAATGGTCATGTTTACATCTTGTGCATGTGGATTTGGATTTTAAGTTCATCAGGTAGAGTCTGTGGGGTGTATAGTAAATTTGCAACAGTATGTATAACTGGGTAAGTCTTTGTGATACATTCAGTGAGCAAGTACTTATCGCCTGAAATATCTCTTCCCATTGCTCCCCATCTAATTGTCCAAAGTCTGCCTCCCATTTCTCTCTCACTTTCAGGGGGTGTTGCTTGAAAATGGATTGTAACAATATAGCATAACATTGGGAATTCCCGCCCTGAAGACCGGCTTTATGCCGCAACTACGTGGCTGAGTTGTAAGTAATGCAAATGCATCGAGGACAGTAGGTTGTATGTCTCCAAGTAATTTAAGGTGCATAGCTCCCCATTATGGAAGAGTTGTTTAAGATGGGTGACCCCATATGCTGTCCATCTAGCTCCAGATTGCAGCTTGGCCAATTCAGTGTAAGTGTCGTTCAGCCAAATAGGACCAAAAGCAGTATAGCCATCCGTCTTCTGTGGATATTTGGATTTATTCCATACCTTTTGAACTAGACTGTGGCTTAGCGAAGGCTTGAGTCTCCAAAGCCATGGCAATTGGTCCTCTGCGTACAGTGTGGAGCATCAGTGTCTGTGAAGAACTATGAGATCCAGTCTCTGCCTCTCCCACAGACCCAAATGTGCCAATGAGATGTTGCAGATGTTGCAGTTGTGCTGCCAGGTAATACAACCGGGGTTTGGTAAAGCCAAGCCCCCGTCGTCTTTGGGCCTTTGTAGGTTCTCTAGTTTGATCCTAGGGGGTCTATCTTTCCAAATGAGGCCACGGAAAATGGTGTTTACTATTCTAAAAATCAGCAATTGCAGCTTGAGTATCATCTTTATCAAGATTACTCGGCCCGATAAGTGGAGAGTGTTCCACGTTTTTACCTTTTCCCTAAACCGTTGGAGAAGGGGGAGATGTTTAGATGAATGTAGTTCCATGACCTAGATGTGTCCTGAATCCCCAGATATTTAAAGGAGGTGGCAATAGGTATAGGACATGTGGAAGTCACAGATTGTGTGTCATCCCCGTCCAATAGGCGTAGAGCAGATTTTGACCAATTTATTCGTAAACTGGAAAATCCACTGAATCTGGTTATGGTCAACATGGCCTCCTGCAAGGAAATATCAATATCTCCCAGCATAAGCAGGGTATCGTCAGCATATAGCGTTACGATTGCCGGCATATTGCCATAGCAGAAACCTGTAATGCTGTGCATGGCAATGTACTGTATGCTGATTAGCCCTTATGTCATTGGCCAGTGGTTCTATAGCCAGTGCAAAAAGGAGGGGGACAGTGGGCATCCTTGCCTAATGCCCTTCCTTAATGCGAATCCCTGAGACAAGGTACCAAAGGCCCTGATAGCAGCCTGTGATAGGCAAGTGTCATTTTGTTGTTAAAAAAACAAACAGTTAAAGTGGTTGTAAAGCCCTAAGGTTTTTCTCCTTAATGCATTCCATACATTAGGGTGGGAAACCTTCTGTGCTGCAGCTCCCTCCCAGACACCCCCCACCACCTTTCCTTACCTGAGCCCATCCAATCCAACAATGTGCACAAGCACAGTGGTTCCTGTTCCTTTCTTCCACCTCAATGGACAGATTGATAGTAGCAGGAGCAATTGGCTCCCACTGTTGTCAATCAAATCCGGTGTCATGGGAACGGGGCCAAGCCTCGCTGTCTGTGTCCATGGATGCAGCAGTGGGCTCTGGAGCGAGCAAGCACGGGTGACCCCCCGGGAAATCGGCTTTCCTGGGGGCACCCGATGAAGAGGAGGGGCAGGGACTGCCAGTGGGTGGTGACCGGCAAAACCGGTTAGGCTTTGTCTCTCTGTCCACCATGACCCTGTGACTGCAAGCCATAAACATTGTTATGCTCGACTGGCCCCGCTGGGATCCAACTGCCACTGAGAATCATTCTTCCATCCATCATACGATAAGTACTGTTCAACTTTATCTTCATTTGGGATATAAATTTCTGAATTGTACACGTTCCATCATGGACTGGGACTGGCTTTTTGCATGCAAGTTTGTGCCATCGATTGGATTTGGAGCCTTACAAATGTGAGAGGGAGGTTTCAGGTCATGGGTTTATCTTAAACCTAAATGCTATGTACACACGACCGGACTTTGACAGCAAAGGTCCGACGGAACGAGTCCGATCGTGTGTGGGCTCCATCGGACCTATGCTTGCCAAAAATCCAGCAGGGTTTATAAATACAACATGTTTTAAATTTTCCCACGGAACTCCGCCGGACCGAGAAATCCGTTCGTGTGTATGCTAGTCCAACGGACAAAAACGGACGCTAGGGCAGCTATTGGCTACTGGCTATGAACTTCCTTATTCTAGTCCGGTCGTACGTCATCACGTTCGAATCCGTCGGACTTTGGTGTGGTTGTGTGTGGCCAAGTCCGTTCATTTGGAAAGTCCATCGGAACTCTGCAGAAAGTCTGTCGGAAAGACCATCGGATCTAGTCCCTCGAAAAGTCAGGTTGTGTGTACACGGCATAATACTTTTCATGGTGTTCCATGTCATATACACATCATGAATGTACTTCTCTGCTCCATCTACCTCCTCTGGACCACTGTTGACCCACTGTGCTCCCTTCACTACCTCTGCATTCCCTGGCTGTTGGATATACTAAGGAACTAATTACCAGCAAGTTTTTCTCTTATTCAAGATACAGGTCTGACCATCCCAGAGCCTATCCCATGCTAGGAGCTGGCTGAGCATTTATTACCCAATTCATTCATGTGCTGTTTCAATTATCATATTGGTTTTTGTTAATATTGAGCTCGTCAATGAGCATTTACAGTACATTGTTTTGCTTCAGCAATTAACAGTCACTGGATAAGGGTTTGAATGGTGGACATTGAGTTTTAAACACTGAATGATTGTCACGTTTGATAAGGTTTTTATTGTTACTTTATACATGTGTTTTTGATATAATAAACTTTGATTCAGCTACAGTACAGTGGGCTGTGCCTTCCACTTTTTATCTTGATTCGCTGGAGTTGGTTGAGCTCATATAGGTTTTTTTTATCTAGAGTTATTTATTTTTCCCCTGATACTTACCTGAGCCGGTCTTTATCCAGTGATGTTGCAGGAGCGTCTAAGCTGCCTGGGACTGCCCTGCTCATTGGCTGAGACAGCAGAGCTCCTGCTGCTGTCAATCAAAATCATTCAGCCAATCAGGAGAGAGATGGGGCGGAGCCAGGTCAGAGCTCAGTGTCTAAATGGACACAAGGGGCTGTGACTCAGCTTGGGTGCCCCCATAGCAAGCTACAGTCAGTACATAAAAAAGGACTTTTAAGCCAGACCACCACTGTGTATTCTTTTGGGAGTAAAGTAGTAGCACTGCAGACCTCTGACCCGCACAGCTATGAACAAGCCATTAAAGTATTACTAAACCCACAACACTAAAATCAGTCTGTATATGCAGCGAAACATGCTTGTTATACTCACGGTGGAACCTAAAGGGTTAATACTCTACATTGTGTAAAAAGGCTGTTTGATCCTGTCTTCTCTGTTCCTCGCCTTCTTCTACTGTCCCAAATCTATCTCCTGATAGAACAGAGGCTAGGAGACAAGCTGCACATGCTCAGTTTGGTGTGTATTGAGAGTTTTTGTTTTTCCTTGGAGGGTGCATTTGATCCGCACAGGGCCAATCAGCACTGTCCAGACAGAGGGTCAGGGGTCCTGCAGCCTTATTGCGGAGTGTATGTTAAGTTAATCAGTTTGCAAAACGCAGCACAATTCTGTTCACACCCATGCGATCCAATCAAAAAAAAGGGTCCTGCGCTAGTTGGACCGAATGCGATCCAATGCTGTGCGAATCACATGCAATGTCCAGCATCGCACCAGTGTGAAACGGCCCTCAGAGCAGATTGAAAATTCCTCCTACAAGCTTTAACCAGACACGGTCATCACAACACTGCTCTAACTGCTGATGAAAAAGGTATTTAGCAGTTTATAGTTACTAAAACCATGTACTGTGGGAGACAAGATATAGTGAATGCAGGGTCCTGGGTTTAGTAACACTTTAATATAAGTATAGGATGAGGTACTGACTTTTATTATGGGGGGGAGGGGGATCTGTACTGTGGGGTATTTTTGCTCAGAGTAGGGGTATTTATGGTTCTTTTTTTGTACACTGGCCTGTTAGATATTCCTACCCCCTACATGCTGTGCTACTGAATTCTGACCCCTAGATTCCATACGTTACACACTCTTAACCCCTACACTCCATGGGTTATGCATTCTTGACTCTTGCGCTCCATTCATTACACACTCCTGTCCCCTGTGCTTTCCGCAATCTTGACCCCTGCGCTACATGCATTATGCACAACTGACTCCTGTGCTTCATGAGTTATGCACTTGCAAATATGGTTGAAACCTTTGTGCTACATATACAGGTGATACTCGAAAACATTGAATATCATGCAAAATTTCAGTTATTTTTCTAATGCAACTTAAAAGGTGAAACTAAGATGAGATAGACTCATTACATGTAAAGCAAGATAATTCAAGCTGTGATTTGTCATAATTGTGGTGATTATGGCTTACAGCGCATGAAAATCCCAACCCCCAAATCCACAACCTCATAATATTAGAACATTACATAGAATCAATGAAACAGGGATTGTACATAGAACAATATTGCACCTCTGAAAAGTATAAGCATGCATATGTACTCCGTAGTTGGTTTGGGCCCCTTTCGCAGCAATTACAACCTCAATACGGTGTGGCATGGAAGCTATCGGCCTGTCGCACTGCTGAGGTGTTATGGAAGACCAAGATGCTTCAATAGCGGCCTTCAGCTCTTCTGCATTGTTTGGTCTCATGTCTCTCATCTTTCTCTTGGCAATGCCCCATAGATTCTCTATGGGGTTCAGGTCAGGCGGGTTTGCTGGCCAATCAAGTACAGCAATCCCACTGTCATTGAACCAGGTTTTGGTGCTTTTGGCAAAGTGGGCAGGTGTCAAGTCCTGCTGGAAAATGAAGTCACCATCCCCATAGAGCTTGTCTCCGGAAGGAAGCATGAAGTGCTCCAAAATCTCCTGGTAGACGGCTGCCTTGACCCTGGACTTAATGAAGCACAGTGGACCAACACCAGCAGATGACATGGCTCCCCAAATCAACACAGATTGTGGAAATTTCACACTGGACTTCAAGCATCTTGCAGTGTGTGCCTCTGCATTCTTCCTGCATACTCTGGGTCCTTGGTTTCCAAATGAGATGCAAAATTTGCTCTCATCAGAAAAGAGGAGTTTGGAGCAACAGACCAGGTCTGTTTTTCTTTAGCCCATGTAAAACGCTTCTGACGCTGTTTGTTCAGGAGTGGCTTGACCAGAGGAATACGACATTTGAAGCCCATGTCCAGGATCCGTCTGTGTGGGGTGGCTCTTAATGCACTGACTCCAGCCTCACTCCACTCCTTGTGAAAGTCCCCAACACCTTTGAATGGCCTTTTCCCGAGGGTCCTCTCCAGGCTGTGGTCATCCTTGCTGCTTGTGCACCTTTTTCTTCCACACTTTTCCCTTCCACATAACTTTCTATTAATGTGCTTTGATACAACACTTTGGGAAAATCCAACTTTTTTTTGCAATTACCTTTTTAGGCTTTCCCTCTTTATGGAGGGTGCCAATGATGGTTTTCTGCACAACTGTCAGGTCAGCAGTCTTTCCCATGATTGTGATTCCTACTGAACCAGACTGAGAGACCATTTAAAGGCTCAGGAACCCTTTGTAGGTGTTATGGCTTAATAAGCTGATTAGAGTGGGACACTTTGAGCCTAGAATATTGCACCTTTTAACAATATTCTAATTTTTGGGGATTGTGGATTTGGGGTTTTCATGAGCTGTAAGCCATAATCATCACAATTATGACAAATCACGTCTTGAACTATCTTGCTTTGCATGTAATGAGTCTATTCCGTATATTAGTTTCACCTTTTTAAGTTGCATTAGTGAAATGAACTTTTGTACAATATTCACATTTTTCGAGTATCACCTGTATATGTTTTACTATTTGGATATGAGCATCTCTTTAACCCAGCCTTTCTCAACATTTTCAGCACAGGGGAACCCTTCTGGTCTCAGGGAACCCCTGCTAAAATGACTACAATTCATGGTACATTAGTGTGGTCAGTGGGAAGACTGCTCCTTACACTTGAGGTCATTGGGAAGAATTAGCTCCTTACAGATAGCTAAAAAGATCAATGGTGTCGGTGGGAACTTATCTGAAAGTCAGAAATTGCTCATTGCTCAAGGAACCCCTAGAAACCTCTGGAGGAACCCTAGGTCTCTATGGAACCCTGGTTGAGAAACCCTGTTTTAACCACTTGCCTACAGGGCACTTTCACCCCCTTCCTGCCCAGGCCAATTTTCAGCTTTCAGCGCTGTCGCACTTTGAATGACAATTGCACGGTCACGCAACACTGTACCCAAACAAAAATTTATTTGAGACAGATAGAGGTTTATTTTAGGTGTATTTGATCACCATTGGATTTTTTTTTTTTTGCTAAAAAAAAAAAAAAAAATGTAAAAAGACTGAATATTTTGAAAAAAAAAGTTTTTCTTAATTTCGGTTTATAAAATGTTGTAAGTAAGTAATTTTTCTCCTTCTCTGATGTATCATGGCTGCTGATAGGCTCCTCTGATGGGCAATGATGAGGCAACACTGATGAGGAGGGACTAATCTCCAGCACTGATAGGTAGCATTGATATGCAGCACTAATAGGTGGCACTGATGGGCTGCACTGAGAGGTGACACGGAGAGGCAGCACTAATGGGCACTAATTGGCAGCACTGATGAGCAGGCACTGAAAGGCGGCACTGATTGGCATCACTACTGGGCACTGTTGGGGCTGCACTCATAATCAGGCAAGACAAAACCAGAGAAAATTCCCAGCTCAACTCAACAACCAGTCTGCTTACTAAACAAATTAACCTAACAGTATGCATTAAAAAAAGGAGTTTAGTTAGCACACATTTGCAAACACATGCGTAAGCTGCAGAGCCACTTCGCGGTACCCCAGTATTACCTGCAGTCCTAACTCTTGTAAATTTATGAGAGTCTCCAACAGTGGAAGCACATGCATTCAAATTGATAGCTAGGGGGCAGGTGGGCCCGAAGGTAGCCCATCCCTCTTTAAAGATTATCTGAGCGGATCTCCCCTGTGAGGAAATTCCACTGATCGTCACTCCTCTCCTCACATGCGGTCAGCCTGTGGAGAGGAATGCCGATAACACATCCGATCACATGGGTAAAGAGCCTCTTCTTCGGCTCTTTACCGGGATTGGTGATGCTCTGTGTCCCAGGAACAGAGCACGCCACTGATTGATGCGCCGCGCATCCCCCACGGGCATGCATGCTTGGTGTCAGTGGGGGGATGTCATATGACATCCTCCCAGAGTGAATGCCACCACCCGCCCACCCGTCATTTGACAATACAGTGGGCAGTAGGCAGTTAAAGTACTAATAAAATCAAAAATTTACATTTATTATAATAATTATAACAACCATTTTTTTTAGATGTGGAGGTTGCATTAGTTTCTGTAGGCTTTCTTTCCTTTATTTTCATCTGGTGATGTGGCACACAAGTCTGTTATTTTTCAAAAGAACAAGCTCCCCTGCAAATGTATCAGTTAAGAGTGTTGAGACAAACCATTTTCCACTTAAAAGGGTGCTTGCAATGACCAGCTTTCATTTGTTCATATAAAATCTTTATCCAAAAAGAAAAAAACTGTTGGTGTAACTGCAAATCTGAGCTGGAGTTTGGCTTCAATTTGTTAGTGTATTTAAATCTGCTAGTAGCACATCTAACACTCCCCTCACCCCAAACTGGTAATGCTGCTGTACAGAGGTGCCCATGTTTCCATCCAGAGTGTAGGCAGTATAGGAGTTGTGTTATTGTTAGATCACCAGGTGAAAACAGAGGGGAAAAGTCTAAAAAAAGAGAACTAATGCAGCCACCACATCAAATGGTTGGTAAGCTGCAATATATTACATATTTGTTGCGGGGTACTGCTTTAAAAGGTGTTGTAAAGGCAGAAGGTTTTTTTTTTTAATCTTAATGCATTCTGTGTGTAGCAGCTTCCCAAGCACCCCCTAATACTTACCTGAGCCCCATCTCTGTCCAGTGATGTCCATGAGTCCCTCGGCCATCCGGGACTCGCCTCCTGATTGGCTAAGACACAGCAGCGGTGCCATTGGCCGAACTGCAGCTCCGTGTCTGATTGGACACACGGAGCTGCAGCTCAGCTCGGGTGCCCCTATAGCAGGTTGCTTAGTGTGGGGGCCCTCGACAGGAAGGAGGGGCCAGGAGCAACGAAGATGGAGATCTGGACTGCCCTGTGCAAAACCAACTGCACATAGGAGGTCATAGGAGTATGACATTTTTGTTATTTTAAAAAAAGGAGTGCATTTACGATCACTTTAAATGTACTGATCAGAATTTTGCCTTTCTTGGATGATGAACAGTGAAGAGTTTGCCAGTTCAGGACCCCCCCACCCCCCCAACCCTGATTGCTTGCTTGGGTAGTGATGGACGAACTTCCGACGGGACGTTTCGCGAACGCGAAACGCGAACGGACACAAACGTTCGCGAAAACGACCGTTCGCCGCGGGCTCCATTGACTTCAATGGGAGGCGAATTTCGCAAACCTTTAGGTCGAATTTGCGGCCACGGGGTAATTATTAGGGGGTAGCACGTAGTCCCACCACCTGGACAATAGCATAATACATGTATGAGGTGAATTTGGGATCGATAACTACAAGCATTTTTTTTTTATTTGGGAAATTGTTCTGACAATTCAGGACTATGGAGCTAATGAAGGCAATGGAGGAGAGGGAAGGTCAGGGACCAGGGTAGGCAAACAAGAGGGTGCAGGAGATACAGAGCACTGACAGCAGCACCGTAATACAGAGCACTGACATCAGCACCGTGACATACAGCGCTGACAGCAGCTCCGTGACATACAGCGCTGACAGCAGCTCCGTGACATACAGCGCTGACAGCAGCTCCGTGACATACAGCGCTGACAGCAGCTCCCAGCAGCACCGTGACATACAGCGCTGACAGCAGCTCCGTGACATACAGCGCTGACAGCAGCTCCGTGACATACAGCGCTGACAGCAGCTCCGTGACATACAGCGCTGACAGCAGCTCCGTGACATACAGCGCTGACAGCAGCTCCGTGACATACAGCGCTGACAGCAGCTCCGTGACATACAGCGCTGACAGCAGCTCCGTGACATACAGCGCTGACAGCAGCTCCGTGACATACAGCGCTGACAGCAGCTCCGTGACATACAGCGCTGACAGCAGCTCCGTGACATACAGCGCTGACAGCAGCACCGTAAGCAGCCCCAGGAGGAAGTCAGCACAGCACAGGGATGGTGTGATCCCCTCATAATAAGAACCCCCAGGAGGAAGTCAGCACAGCACAGGGATGGTGGGAGCCCCTCATAATAAGAACACCCAGGAGGAAGTCAGCACAGCACAGGGATGGTGGGAACCCCTCATAATAAGCAGCCCCAGTAGAAATATGACACCGCTCAACCTCTTCAAAGAGGAGGGTAGGGGCATATAGTACGGTGTGCTTTTTTGGGTCAGGGAAGTGAGCCAAATGAATTAAGAAGGTCTGTGTGCTTGATTCCAAAAATTGTTTATAGACATATACATGGTCTACTGATCACATGTGTTGAATTCCTCCGAGATCCATGCCTCATTCATTTTTAGAAATGTGAGGTAGTTAACACTGTGGTGAGCTAGGCGAGTACGCTTATCGGTCACAATCCCCCCTGCTGCGCTGAACGTCCTTTCGGACAGGACACTGGATGAGGGGCAAGCCAACAGTTCGATTGCAAATTGGGCAAGCTCTGGCCAGAGGTCAAGCCTGCCCACCCAGTAGTCTAGGGGTTCATCACTCCTCAGAGCGTCCACATCGGCCGTTAACCCAATGTAGTCGGACACCTGACGGTCTAGGCGTTCCCTGATGCTGGATCCGGATGACACCTGTCGATGGGTCGGCTGAAAGAATGACCTCATATCCGAAGTCACCAACACATCTTCAAACCGGCCTCTTCTTGCAGGCGCTGTTGGATTGGTACCCGCAAATCCTTCTCTGGGAGTGGGAATTGCTCCTCTGCCAGCGCACGCAAAAGCAGAATGCAGCATTTCTCGAAGCAAGGCCTGGAAGTGCTGCATTCTGACAGCCCTCTGCGACGGCGGTAACATTTCCGCCATTTTGTGTTTGTACCGGGGGTCTAAGTACGTTGCCACCCAGTACTGGTCCTTGACCCTCATGCTTTTTATACGGGGGTCCCTATTAAAACACTGGAGCATGAAGGCCCCCATTTGCACTAAAGTGGAAGCGGTGTGGTGGCCTGGCTCCTGCTCATCATCCAGGATAATGTCGTCCTCTTCATTCTCCTCTCCCCATCCTCGCACAACAGGGATCCCAGAAAGGTTTAAAGCATGCTCTTCTTGCTCCTGCTCATCCGCCCCGGCACCATCCTCCTCTGACTCCTCATCAGACTCCTGTTGTTGACTTGTCTCAGATAGAGTAGCCCCCCCTGGGAATTCATCCAGCATTGCGACTTCCTCATCTTCCCGCTCCTGCTCCTCCACAGCCTGATCAATGACACGACGCAATGCACGCTCCAGAAAGAAGGCATAAGGTACCATGTCACTGATGGCGCCATGGCTGCGACTGACCAGTTTGGTGATCTCCTCAAATGGCCGCAGAAGTCTGCATGTGTCGCGCATGAGCAGCCACTGGCGCGGTGAAAAAAAACCCAGCTCCCCAGAACCGTTTCTTTCGCAGAGTTCATACAGGTAGACGTTAACTGCACGTTTCTGCTGGAGCAGCCTATCAAGCATATAGAAGGTTGAGTTCCATCGCGTCGGGCAATCGCAAATAAGACGTCTGACCGGCAGATGGTGTCGCCGCTGAATGTCAGCAAGGCGAGCCATGGCCGTGTAAGATCTTCTGAAATGGGCCGAGATTTTCCTTGCCTGCCGCAAGATGTCCTGGACCCCAGGGTATTTGACAAGGAATCGCTGCACGACCAAGTTTAAGACGTGTGCCATGCACGGCACGTGCGTGATTTTGCCCTGTTTCAATGCGCTAAGCAGATTGGCACCGTTGTCACACACCACTTTACCAACTGTCAAATTGAGCGGTGTTAGCCACTCATCTGCCTGTGAACGCAAAGCTGAAAGGAGTGCCGGGCCAGTGTGGCTCTTTGCTTCCAGGCACAACAGACGCAGCACGGCATGGCAACGTCTCACCTGGCATGTGGAATAGGTTCTGGGGAGCTTGGGCGGTGCAGTGGAAGAGACGCTAGCAGCGGAAAAGGAGGAGGCAGCTGAGGAGGAGAGGGAGGAGGATGGAGTAGGAGGAGGAGAAGAAGAGTCAGGCCTGCATGCAATCCGTGGCGGTAAAACCAAATCTACACGGGTGCCACGGGTTACATGCTTGACGGCCGTCAGAAGGTTCACCCAGTGGGCAGTAAAACTGATATACCTTCCCTGCCCGTGTTTGCTAGACCACGTGTCTGTGGTCAGATGTATCTTGGCACCGACACTGTGTGCCAGAGATACATTCACTTGCCGCTGAACATGGCCATATAGCTCTGGGATGCCCTTCTCTGAGAAATACTTCCTTCCTGGGACCTTCCATTGTGGTGTTCCAATGGCCACAAATTTGCGAAAGGCCTCCGAGTCCACCAGTTTATATGGCAGTAGTTGGCGGGCTATGAGTTCTGACAAGCCAGCCGCCAACCGTTGGGCAAGAGGGTTATCCGGCGTCATCATTTTTTTACGCTCAAACATTAGGCCCACGGAAGCCTGCCTTTTTGCAGAAAAATGTGAGCTTGGCGTGATGGAAGGTGGAGTGGAGGACAATTGTGAGGAGAGAGGAGAAGGAGAAGTAGAAGACGAGGCTGGACGGTGAGAGCCTGCAGTGTGGCTTTGTGTGTTCCGTTGCTCCCACTGGGCTCGGTGATGGCTGCTCATGTGCCTTCTTAAGGCGGTCGTCCCTAGGTGAGTATTGGGCTTACCGCGACTAACGCGTTGACTGCAAAGATTGCAGATGGCAACGCTATTGTCAGCAGCGGACACGTTAAAAAAAGCCCACACTGCGGAGCCATGTGCCGGTGTCCTGGGAGCGCCAGATGTGACCGTACATGGTCGATGACTCGCTCCTGATACATTTGCAGTCTGCTTTGTCCCTGCTGTGCAATGTAAGTCATTGCTGCTTCTCCTCCCTATCTGCTGGTCCATATCTCCCTCTGAACTCCCCTCCTCTTCCTCTCTTGTGGGCACCCACGTGACATCACTAGACACGTCATCATCAACGTCACCTTCCCCACCGCTATAAGTAGAGTAGGCAGCAACACCGGGGACCAACCTCCTCCTTGGGCTGATCTGGGTACTGGCGTCAGACTGCTGAGTAGCGCTTGTTGCTACCTCCTCTTCCTGATCCAATACCAAGAGTGGCTGCGCATCAGAAATGTCCTCTTGATATGGATCGGAAAATAATTCCAGTGACTCAAGCGGAAGGTATGTGGTGGTGGTGGTGGTGGTCGTGTTGTTGGTGGTAGTGTCTTTGGGGGTGCACATAGCAGAGAGTGAAGAAGAGGGTGCAGATCGAGAGGATGAGGAGGGTGCAGAAGAGTAAGGCTGAGCGAGCCACTCAACCAAGTCTGGTGCATCCTTTAAAGTAATTGAACGCACCTTCTGCAACTTCCCACTTTGGCTCAAGCCTGTTGCTCCTGCCCTACCCCTACCACCCCTGCGGAAGGGCCTGCCTCTTCCTCTGCATGTCATTTTTTAAATGACCCTGTGACAAAACTCTTAGTCCCTATACCGCTGAAGGACTGCTGCAGTATAGGTGAGCGGTCAGCAGTGGTGCACGTCAACCCTATCTATTGTGGACCTATAGCGGTCCTTACAGAACAGCAGACTGTACCGCACTCAAGCCTATGTACCGTAGCACCCTATACCAAGTTACCAGTCCTTATAAGAACTTTTGTGGAACAAGCAGGTTGTGTGTTAGTGATTAGCAGACTGTACGTCAGTCCCTATACCGCTGAAGGACTGCTGCAGTATAGGTGAGCGGTCAGCAGTGGTGCACGTCAACCCTATCTATTGTGGACCGATAGCGGTCCTTACAGAACAGCAGACTGTACCGCACTCAAGCCTATGTACCGTAGCACCCTATACCAAGTTACCAGTCCTTATAAGAACTTTTGTGGACCAAGCAGGTTGTGTATTAGTGTTTAGCAGACTGTACGTCAGTCCCTATACCGCTGAAGGACTGCTGCAGTATAGGGCAGCGGTCAGCAGTGGTGCACGTCAACCCTATCTATTGTGGACCGATAGCGGTCCTTACAGAACAGCAGACTGTACCGCACTCAAGCCTATGTACCGTAGCACCCTATACCAAGTTACCAGTCCTTATAAGAACTTTTGTGGACCAAGCAGGTTGTGTATTAGTGTTTAGCAGACTGTACGTCAGTCCCTATACCGCTGAAGGACTGCTGCAGTATAGGGCAGCGGTCAGCAGTGGTGCACGTCAACCCTATCTATTGTGGACCGATAGCGGTCCTTACAGAACAGCAGACTGTACCGCACTCAAGCCTATGTACCGTAGCACCCTATACCAAGTTACCAGTCCTTATAAGAACTTTTGTGGAACAAGCAGGTTGTGTGTTAGTGATTAGCAGACTGTACGTCAGTCCCTATACCGCTGAAGGACTGCTGCAGTATAGGGCAGCGGTCAGCAGTGGTGCACGTCAACCCTATCTATTGTGGACCGATAGCGGTCCTTACAGAACAGCAGACTGTACCGCACTCAAGCCTATGTACCGTAGCACCCTATACCAAGTTACCAGTCCTTATAAGAACTTTTGTGGAACAAGCAGGTTGTGTGTTAGTGTTTAGCAGACTGTACGTCAGTCCCTATACCGCTGAAGGACTGCTGCAGTATAGGTGAGCGGTCAGCAGTGGTGCACGTCAACCCTATCTATTGTGGACCGATAGCGGTCCTTACAGAACAGCAGACTGTACCGCACTCAAGCCTATGTACCGTAGCACCCTATACCAAGTTACCAGTCCTTATAAGAACTTTTGTGGACCAAGCAGGTTGTGTATTAGTGTTTAGCAGACTGTACGTCAGTCCCTATACCGCTGAAGGACTGCTGCAGTATAGGGCAGCGGTCAGCAGTGGTGCACGTCAACCCTATCTATTGTGGACCGATAGCGGTCCTTACAGAACAGCAGACTGTACCGCACTCAAGCCTATGTACCGTAGCACCCTATACCAAGTTACCAGTCCTTATAAGAACTTTTGTGGACCAAGCAGGTTGTGTATTAGTGTTTAGCAGACTGTACGTCAGTCCCTATACCGCTGAAGGACTGCTGCAGTATAGGGCAGCGGTCAGCAGTGGTGCACGTCAACCCTATCTATTGTGGACCGATAGCGGTCCTTACAGAACAGCAGACTGTACCGCACTCAAGCCTATGTACCGTAGCACCCTATACCAAGTTACCAGTCCTTATAAGAACTTTTGTGGACCAAGCAGGTTGTGTATTAGTGTTTAGCAGACTGTACGTCAGTCCCTATACCGCTGAAGGACTGCTGCAGTATAGGGCAGCGGTCAGCAGTGGTGCACGTCAACCCTATCTATTGTGGACCGATAGCGGTCCTTACAGAACAGCAGACTGTACCGCACTCAAGCCTATGTACCGTAGCACCCTATACCAAGTTACCAGTCCTTATAAGAACTTTTGTGGAACAAGCAGGTTGTGTGTTAGTGTTTAGCAGACTGTACGTCAGTCCCTATACCGCTGAAGGACTGCTGCAGTATAGGGCAGCGGTCAGCAGTGGTGCACGTCAACCCTATCTATTGTGGACCGATAGCGGTCCTTACAGAACAGCAGACTGTACCGCACTCAAGCCTATGTACCGTAGCACCCTATACCAAGTTACCAGTCCTTATAAGAACTTTTGTGGAACAAGCAGGTTGTGTGTTAGTGATTAGCAGACTGTACGTCAGTCCCTATACCGCTGAAGGACTGCTGCAGTATAGGGCAGCGGTCAGCAGTGGTGCACGTCAACCCTATCTATTGTGGACCGATAGCGGTCCTTACAGAACAGCAGACTGTACCGCACTCAAGCCTATGTACCGTAGCACCCTATACCAAGTTACCAGTCCTTATAAGAACTTTTGTGGAACAAGCAGGTTGTGTGTTAGTGTTTAGCAGACTGTACGTCAGTCCCTATACCGCTGAAGGACTGCTGCAGTATAGGTGAGCGGTCAGCAGTGGTGCACGTCAACCCTATCTATTGTGGACCGATAGCGGTCCTTACAGAACAGCAGACTGTACCGCACTCAAGCCTATGTACCGTAGCACCCTATACCAAGTTACCAGTCCTTATAAGAACTTTTGTGGACCAAGCAGGTTGTGTATTAGTGTTTAGCAGACTGTACGTCAGTCCCTATACCGCTGAAGGACTGCTGCAGTATAGGGCAGCGGTCAGCAGTGGTGCACGTCAACCCTATCTATTGTGGACCGATAGCGGTCCTTACAGAACAGCAGACTGTACCGCACTCAAGCCTATGTACCGTAGCACCCTATACCAAGTTACCAGTCCTTATAAGAACTTTTGTGGAACAAGCAGGTTGTGTGTTAGTGTTTAGCAGACTGTACGTCAGTCCCTATACCGCTGAAGGACTGCTGCAGTATAGGTGAGCGGTCAGCAGTGGTGCACGTCAACCCTATCTATTGTGGACCGATAGCGGTCCTTACAGAACAGCAGACTGTACCGCACTCAAGCCTATGTACCGTAGCACCCTATACCAAGTTACCAGTCCTTATAAGAACTTTTGTGGACCAAGCAGGTTGTGTATTAGTGTTTAGCAGACTGTACGTCAGTCCCTATACCGCTGAAGGACTGCTGCAGTATAGGGCAGCGGTCAGCAGTGGTGCACGTCAACCCTATCTATTGTGGACCGATAGCGGTCCTTACAGAACAGCAGACTGTACCGCACTCAAGCCTATGTACCGTAGCACCCTATACCAAGTTACCAGTCCTTATAAGAACTTTTGTGGACCAAGCAGGTTGTGTATTAGTGTTTAGCAGACTGTACGTCAGTCCCTATACCGCTGAAGGACTGCTGCAGTATAGGGCAGCGGTCAGCAGTGGTGCACGTCAACCCTATCTATTGTGGACCGATAGCGGTCCTTACAGAACAGCAGACTGTACCGCACTCAAGCCTATGTACCGTAGCACCCTATACCAAGTTACCAGTCCTTATAAGAACTTTTGTGGAACAAGCAGGTTGTGTGTTAGTGATTAGCAGACTGTACGTCAGTCCCTATACCGCTGAAGGACTGCTGCAGTATAGGGCAGCGGTCAGCAGTGGTGCACGTCAACCCTATCTATTGTGGACCGATAGCGGTCCTTACAGAACAGCAGACTGTACCGCACTCAAGCCTATGTACCGTAGCACCCTATACCAAGTTACCAGTCCTTATAAGAACTTTTGTGGAACAAGCAGGTTGTGTGTTAGTGATTAGCAGACTGTACGTCAGTCCCTATACCGCTGAAGGACTGCTGCAGTATAGGTGAGCGGTCAGCAGTGGTGCACGTCAACCCTATCTATTGTGGACCGATAGCGGTCCTTACAGAACAGCAGACTGTACCGCACTCAAGCCTATGTACCGTAGCACCCTATACCAAGTTACCAGTCCTTATAAGAACTTTTGTGGACCAAGCAGGTTGTGTATTAGTGTTTAGCAGACTGTACGTCAGTCCCTATACCGCTGAAGGACTGCTGCAGTATAGGGCAGCGGTCAGCAGTGGTGCACGTCAACCCTATCTATTGTGGACCGATAGCGGTCCTTACAGAACAGCAGACTGTACCGCACTCAAGCCTATGTACCGTAGCACCCTATACCAAGTTACCAGTCCTTATAAGAACTTTTGTGGACCAAGCAGGTTGTGTATTAGTGTTTAGCAGACTGTACGTCAGTCCCTATACCGCTGAAGGACTGCTGCAGTATAGGGCAGCGGTCAGCAGTGGTGCACGTCAACCCTATCTATTGTGGACCGATAGCGGTCCTTACAGAACAGCAGACTGTACCGCACTCAAGCCTATGTACCGTAGCACCCTATACCAAGTTACCAGTCCTTATAAGAACTTTTGTGGAACAAGCAGGTTGTGTGTTAGTGATTAGCAGACTGTACGTCAGTCCCTATACCGCTGAAGGACTGCTGCAGTATAGGTGAGCGGTCAGCAGTGGTGCACGTCAACCCTATCTATTGTGGACCGATAGCGGTCCTTACAGAACAGCAGACTGTACCGCACTCAAGCCTATGTACCGTAGCACCCTATACCAAGTTACCAGTCCTTATAAGAACTTTTGTGGAACAAGTGAGTTGTGAATGTTTAGCAGACTGCAGCAGAAGGGCAGCAGTCAAGTATAATATCCTTTCTATATTTGGAAGAAAGAATATTATACATGTACAAGCCTATTACTGTACCACTGATACCAGTCCTGAAAAGAACCTTTGTGGAACTAATAATAACAGCAAGTCTTTAAAATTACCCTCACTGCCTGACAACACTGCTTCCTTCCTGTCCCTATACAAATTGGCAAAAAAAGAGAACGATTAGTGGTTACTGGAACAGCTCTTTTGTGGACCTTGATAGTAACAGCTAATGATGATGATGATGATGATGATGATGAAAGACTAATCTGGCTGTCCCTGTAGCATACACCGTCCTTTCCCTTTCTCTAAACTAACAAAAGACACTCAGGCTGCTGCAAGAATCAGCAGCACAGCAAACCTATCAACACCTAACACCTATACCAGTCCTGAAAAGAACTTTTGTGTACCAAATAGCTAGTGGTTTATCTCTCCCTACTCCACACAGGAACCTGTCCCTATCGTAACAGAAGAAAGAATGTAAAATGGCCACCGGATCGGGTGTATTTATAGGTTAGGGGGAATGTACAAGTGTCCATGTGCTGTCATGTCTCAATTGGCTGTCCTGTATCACATGATAAACGTGTCACCAAAGGTTAAAGTTCTTGTATACATTAAACACGTAAGTCCGCCGCGGCGAACGACGGAAAAAGGCGTTCGAACGTGCGGACCGCGAATGTCGGAAATTCGCCGCGAAACGACCGCCGGGCGAACCGTTCGGCCATCACTATGCTTGGGTACCCCTATGACCTAATTTTGCACATTTGTGTTGATCTTCTATTGGACTCTCTTGTAGTTTATTTCATCTCTGCAGTGGCCGAAGCTGCACAGGCAATATGTCTTCATCTTCCTCCGCCACGTGCTTTTACTTCTTTTTGTAGCTTTCTCCCCAACCTCCCTTCATGCACTCTTCCTCCCTAGACTCTATCACTCCCCCACTCTCTTTCCTCCTTGTATGCACCCTCAATGCTCCCCCTTTACTGGCGCCAGCCCTAATCTTATTATCTTTTCTCTGACTCCTGCACATTATATACAATTTTTTGTGTGTGTGTATATATATATATATATATATATATATATATATATATATATATATAAAATAGTTATTAACTCCTTCCCTGCCATCTACCTGAAGAGACACCTGGCACTCTCCCCACTCCTGACCTCTGTAATAGAACCCAGGTGGTAGTACCCTTTGAGCACAGCTAGCATTAGGTTACCACAATGCTCTTGTGGTGCCTTTTTATTATATACTAGTATTCCAATGTATACACTTTTTCCTCTCCCATTACTTTTTCTGTAGAAGACAGCAGCGTTTTGCCTTCACAGTCATGTCGGTCATGTCCCCCCCCCCCATTTCTCGCTCCCCATCCGTATGTTTCATTACGCCCTCCTCCCTTGTTACTCAGTCTTCTTTCCAGACACATAATTGCACTAAGGGAATACTACAGATTTTGCACAGATGAGTTCTGCTTGTAAAGTAATTCCGGTTTGTGTGCAAAAATCTAACGTGCTAGAGAAGAAGGGGGACCAAGAGAGATGAGAGAGACACAGCAGAGATACCAAAGTGGGAATAAAGCAGCAATTTGACAGCATATAAGCATTATAACTGGGGAATTTATGGCAGAGGGGGTGGGCATTTGGGTATAGACTGATAAACATTTTCTCTTTAATTTACCCTCTTCTCCAGTTTCTACTCCTTCCCTCTGTCTTTTCCCTCCTCCCTCCTCCCATCACATATTCTTTTCCATCAGATTACACATGTAATAAAAGCCTTTTTGAGTGTTGTGTGAAACACACCCAGATAGGAGGCAAACCACACCTTAACCCTTTGGCAGCTAAATGTTGCTGGCAAGACACAGATGGGCATATTTAATAAGCAGTGAATGTGCATTTCAGTAAACAATCACTGGTGGTGGATCGTTGTCATTTAAAACACTCGTTTTGGAAGATTCACTTGCAGTGAATGTTTGGTGAATGTCAAATCACCGCTTTTTAAATATGCCCCAAGGGCTCTTTCACACAGGAGAACCGATCGGGACTGTCTGCTTTTCAGGTGGACCCGATCGGACCATCTATTGCCTTCTATGGGGCATCGGATGTCAACAGACTTGTGTTCGCTTACACTCTCTGACATCTGATCTGATCCTATCCGCTAAAAACAGATAGATGGGGGGATCCGTTCCCCATCCATCTGGTAGATCAGTTCGGGAGAGAGTCAGATGGAAAGTCAGATAGAAACAGACAGGCTGTCCATAACATCCAACCATAGAGGAAAGCAGGCTGTGTCAGTGTCCGCTTGGCATAAGTGGAGTGGACACGGATCTGTCACCCGCCTGCTCAGCGGGGATCAGCGGACAGATTCGCCGCTGAGCAGGCGTATCCGCTGGCGGAATCCCCCCATGTGAAAGAGCCTGAAAGTGCTAACTATGGTTGCCACTTCATCCCTTTAAACCCGAACACATATTAATTATACAGGTTCTGTGGCTGATTAATGTGGTAATTAAACTCACTTGGTGCCTTATCTGCATTAAGGCTGCTTTCACACTGCAGCGGGAGCGGCGTCGACGGTAAAGTGCCGCTATTTTTAGCGGCGATTTACCGTCGTTTTAGCGGCGGTGTGCTGGCGCTAGCGGGGTGGTTTTAACCTCCGCTAGTGGCCGAAAAGGGGTTAAACCCGCCCGCAAAGCGCCGCTGCAGCGGCGCTTTGCCGGTGGTATTGCCGCGGTGTCCCATTGATTTCAATGGGTAGGAGCGGTTTAGGAGCGGTGAATACACCGCTCCTTCACCGCTGCAAAGATGCGGCTAGCAGGACTTTTTTCACCGTCCTGCCAGCGCATCGCTCCAGTGTGAAAGCCCTCCGGCTTTCACACTGGAGTTAAAGGGGCCGTTTTTTTTCAGGCGTTACACAGGCGCTATTTTTAGCGCTGTAACGCCTGAATACCGCCCCAGTGTGAAAGCAGCCTTAATTAGCTTCAGAACCTGTGTAATTCAAAGGTATTCTGGTTTAAAGGGATGAGGTGGCAACTCTAGTGCTAACATTCTGTTTTATTGTGTACTTATCATTAAGGAAGAGCTCAGGCATGTTAGCATGGTCCACATGCTGAGGCCGCCAGGAAGTCGGTGCAGCGCTGCGCTAATCACAGGTAGTGAGACATTGCCTGATCTATGCAGCTGCACACCGGGGCAATGTCTCACTGCCTGTGATTAGCGCAGCGCTGCACCAACTTCCTGGCGGCCTCAGCATGTGGACCATGCGAACACGCCTGAGCTCTTCCTTAATGATAAGTACACAATAAAACAGAATGTTAGCACTAATATGGTTATAAGTAATACACTCACAAGGACCTTTGCGAGTGTTTTCCTTTTAACCATGATAAAGTTGTTTTTACACTACACTTAGCTGGCGCTTGTCTCCTCCCTCCCTTTATGCCTTTCCAGAGTGGCTTCTTACTCTTACGACCCAGCTGCCATAGAAGTGAGCGTCTCCCCACATGGCCTCTATTTGATTTTAATGAGCTATGTACTCATGAATTTACTCTTTTCATGAACTGCCTATCCTAATATTGTCCCCCAGTTGTGCCAATCCTTTTTCTTTTTCAGGGACTGTATATGATCAGACATTGAAGAAATTGGAAGGTAGTAGCAACCCTATAAGGACTGCATCAGTAATATGAGCACCACAATAGCAATGGTTCCTCAGGTGGGGTTCTTAAAGATGAATTGCAGGCATAGTATATTTTTATATAGTTACATTGGTCCAGCTTGGACCATTGTAACTATGTATATACCATACCTGAATGTTGCCCCTGGAAGCTGGAAATGACTGAAGTAGACACTGCTACTCCAGTGATCCCCACTTGCTTCTGGTTCCCATGCTGAGTGGCTGGTATAATGAATTCTGAATACAGTTGGTCAGCCGCTGATTTGACAAGATGGAGAGACAGGGCAGTGATGCAAGGCTTTCCGCCTCATACAATCAGAGAATGTTTAGCATTTATTCAGACAATGTAAAGCATCCTCTGAATGGCATCTATGCTGAGTGGCCATCCTCCTTTCTTTTGAATGCATCGGGCCGGCCATTTGGCTTGGGACCCAGAAGCAAGTGGGGATCACTGGAGTAGCAGTGTCTGCTTCAGTGATTGCCAGCTTTCAGGGGCATCAGATAGGTATGATATATGTATGGTTACATTGGTCTAAGCTGGACCAATGTAACTATGTAAAAATATACCATATCTGGAATTCTTCTTTAAGCCATATACCAGTAATTTTCCACCATAGTGGATGTCCATCTCTGCTATATTTTGGCTTTCTCATGTCCCCATGAAAAAGTTCCATCTAGTTAGAATGTGCCTAAGCAAATGCAATCTTAGCCCTTGTACAAACGGTCGGACATTCCAACGGAAAAAGTCCGATCGGACCGTGTTGTTGGATAATCCGACTGTGTGTGGGCTCCATCGGACTGTTTCCGTCGGAATATCCGACGGACAAAGTTTTAGACCTGGGCTGTAAAACTTTCCGACAACATGATCCGATCGGACTTTGCCGATTGTGTGTAGAGAATTCCGATCGGACAAAGTGCCACGCATGCTCAGATCAAATTCCTAGACCAAAGCTATTGGCTACTAGCCTGAAAGTAGTCCCGTCTTAACGAAATAACGTCACGTTACGTACGATCTGATTTTCCGACAACTTTGTCCGCCCATGTGTATGCAACACAAGTTTCGGACAAAATCCGTCGGACAAAATCCGACGGATTTTGTTGTCGGAATGTCCGACCGTGTGTACAAGGGCTAAGGATTGGAGGGCAGCACCAAAGCATTCTTGTATGCCAAACTGGATACTAACGAGTAACCCAAGCAACAGAACTAGTTTGGCGGGATTGTTCTGGGGACTGCAAAGAAGAATTACAATTCATGCATCACAGCTATTATCTCATTTTGATTTATGGAAAGCACAGAAAAAAAGGTTAGTGTTACACGCATAGCATGCTGTCTTTGATAGTACCACCTGTTTTTAATACTCGCTATGATGACACATCATCAGTGTGCACAGAATTGGTGCAGCTTTATAAAAGAGTGATATCATTTGAATGTGCCCTAAGCAACATGAACTCTACATGCAACCCTTTATGGTGACTTGTCTTATTTTTCCTTAAACCTCTATTTAGTCTAGTGATGGTAAGCTAGTGGCTCAGGGCTCCTATGTGGCCCTCTAGGCCTGTTTGGTGACCCAAAGGACATTACATTATTGCTTCTTAGTTCTCAGATTTCTACAAGAATATATATGAAAGTGATTTCTGAACAAATGCCAGTGAAGATATATAATATGAATGGCTAAAAGCTACCAAGTTAAAAATATATTTAATTTTGGAGAATTAAAAAAAAAAGATAAAATATGGGCTTTGGGAGAAGTGAAGCCTTGCAGGTGTAACAGGTTTTATATTATTTATTTAAGGTACTTATATAGCACCGTCAATTTACACAGCGCTTTACATATACATTGTACATTCACATCAGTCCCTACCCTCAAGGAGCTTACCAGGGCCGTCTTTAATATTGATTGGACCCTGGGCAAAAATTTTCTTGGGGCCCCCCTAATGCAATGTCACTCTCCACCTGCTCTGAGACATACAGTAAATAGCAGCTAGACGTGAAATCAGTTTACTGTATCAGATCAGGCAGGAATTGTGATTGCCAACGGTTACAGCATATCATTACTGCTTACTGATTGGTTGCTAGAGGTTTCAGCACACATTAGGGCTCACTGATTGGTTGCTAGAGGTTATAGCAAATGATTTCTGCTTGTTAATTGGTTGCTAGAGATTACTGTACAGTAATACTGCTCACTGATTGGTTGCTAGAGGTTACAGTACATCATATTCACTGCAGGGGAGCATGATATAAATATGACTGCCACCTTTATTTACATATCAATACCGTGGGCCGCAGCTATTTAATTAGTAATGCCACTGCTATTTACATATGAATACCTGTTATTTACATGTAAACACAGGGTCTGCAGGTGAGTCATCAGTACACAACAATAGGGCAGAGCTGGGCATCATTAGTAGCAGCACTTCACACTGAGATATTGGGACACAGCACAGGACTAAAACTTCAAGGGACAAGGGAATTTAAACTGGGATAGTTGGCAAGTATGAGGCAGCTGCTTTGGGCCCCACAGCAATGACAGGGCCCAGGGCAGCTGCCCCTTTTGCCCTGCCTTAAAGACGGCCCTGGAGCTTACACTCTAAGGTCCCTAACTCACATTCATATACTAGGGACAATTTAGACAGGATCCAATTAACCCTTTCATGACTAAGCCTATTTTTGGAATTTGGTGTTTACAAGTTAAAATCCATATTTTCTACTAGAAAATTACTTGGAACCCCCAAACATTATATATATTTTTTTAACAGGGACTCTAGAGAATAAAACGGCGATTGTTGCAATATTTTATGTCACACGGTATTTGCGCAGCGGTGTTTTTAAATGCAACTTTTTGGGAAAAGGGACACTTTTATGAATTAAAAAAAACCAAAACAGTAAAATCATCCCATTTTTTTTGCATAATGTGAAAGATAATGTTACGCCGAGTAAATAGATACCAAACATGTCACACTTTATAATTGCGCGCACTTGTGGATTGACGACAAAGTACGGTACCTAAAAATCTCAATAGGCGACGCTTTAAACATTTTTTACGGTTACCAGGTTAGCGTTACAGAGGAGGTCTAGTGCTAGAATTATTACTCTCGCTCTGACGATCGCGGCGATACCTCACATGTGTGATTTGAACACCGTTTACATACGCGGGCGCGACTTCCGTATGCGTTTTCTTTGCTTTGCGAGCTCGCGGGGACGGCGGGCGCTTTAAAAAAATGTTTTTTATTTTTTTATTTATTTTACTTATTTTAAAATGACTAAATTGTTTAAAAAAAAAAAATAAATATTTGATCACTTTTATTGCTGTCACAAGGAATGTAAACATCCCTTGTGACAGTAATAGGCGGTGACAGGTACTCTTTATGGACGGATCAGGGGTCTAAAAGACCCCCCACCCCTCCTTTACACTTCAGTGTATTCAGATCGCCGAAAACGGCGATTCTGAATACCGGATATTTTTTTTAAACCGGCGCCATTGGCAGCCGAGTAAACGGGAAGTGACGTCATGACGTCGCTTCCGTGTTTACTATGAGGAGACTGGAACGAAGCCTATTACGGCTTCGTTCCAGTTCCTCCCCAGCGGCCGGAGGCAGCGCAAGTTGAATCGGTGCTCCCGATCGAACGGGAGCACCGGTAACAGCGGCGGGAGGCGGCGGGAGGGGGGGACGTCCCCTCCCGCTCCTCCGGCATAACAGCCGAGCGGCTTTTAGCCGCATCGGTTGTTATGGCTGGATAGCCAATCGCCCGCTGAACAAAACGGTACCGGGATGATGCCTGCAGGTGCGGGCATCATCCCGGTATACCCCCCGGAAGCCGAGTACGCAGATCTGCGTACGCTCGACGGGAAGGGGTTACCCTACCAGCATGTCTTTGGAGTGTGGAAGGAAACTGGGGTACCCCACGCAGGCACAGGGAGAACATGCAAACTCCAGGCAGGTAGTGTCGTGGTTGGGATTTGAACCAGCATCCCTCTTTACTGCTAGGTGAAAGTGCTATCCACTAAACCACTGTGCTGCCCATTAAACACCAAACGGGTTAAACTTTACTGTCTTTACCACTGAACAAAAATGCTAAATGTTCTAAAAGAAGTATGGGAATTTGATTTTGTTTTTGTAATCCCTGAGTAGAGAGCTGGTGACGCCCCCCTAGAAACATAATTTCCTGCTTGTGTGATTGGCGCACAAATTTTTTTCCCAGAAGTCTGCACTGAGATGCAAGTCAGATATCATGCATCTCCTGCAGCAAAAAAATTCATTTTTGGTGAGATACTCCCAATAGGAAATCCTGTTTAAAGGGATGCAGACCATGCCACTTTCCTCATTGGTGCCCTGCAGGTGTAGCAGCTGGTTGAGAATTAAGAAATCACTCCCATTAGATTCACTTACCACATGGACACAGACAAATACATAGGGATTTCTTCAAACAGTGCGCTAGATGTATATAGGTTTAGCTGTTAATGTAGGAAAATTTTGGCTTGGCTGAGAGCAAGGCCGGGGTTGAATCTGGGTCAGGGTTGAGTGACTCAGGGAGGCTGGATGACTCAATAAGCAGCATCTCTGGTGCTTCCCCCTGCTTTCTGTAACCTTGGAGAAGCTTCCATAAGTAGTAGGCAGAAACCAGGAGGAGCTATTCGGCATATTTATGAGGTCCTGACAAAAAACCATTACAAAAATGGTCTGGAAAAGGGCCTGTTTACCTCATAAATATGCATGGGTCATGCCAGCAGAGGCAGTCAGGTAACAAATGGAGATGGAGTGCTGGGGAGGCTGTCGGTGGCCCTTGAGTGTGCCCCCTAGTCTGGATGGGGGCTCACCTCGAATTTGGGGCTCGAGTGCTGGAAGGATCCCCCACAACACATGGAGGAACCCCTTCCTGGAGGCATGGGAGCAAGGAGAGGACAGCAGGAGAGAAGTCAACACATCTGGGAGGTCTCCTGAGGAGTCAGCTGGGTGGACTGGTTAGTGTTTCAGTCTGAAGAGGGCTGTGGAAAAGTTAGCCAGGAAAGCTAGAGAAAGGGGCAGCTGCAGCCAAGCAGGTTGGCAGTGCCTAAAGAAGTGGTGCTGGGATAAGGGATGTATGCTGGACATTGAATTTGCTACACACATAAAGGGGGCCTCAGGTTCCTGCCTACTGGTGCTCTAAATCTGACTGATTCACAATCAGTGTGCCAGTGGATTTCTGCCAACAACTGTACTGGAGGAAGTAAGGAATGTCTATACACTGTATATAGGGAAGTTGTCCCTGAAGTTGTTCTGAAGTCAAGTGGGCATCCCATAATTTCCCAATCCCTATCCAAGTTCTAATCCCTCAATAACACAGTAAAAAAAAAACACTGGACTGTTCTGACTCTGGAATGCCTGTAAAAATTCAGTGTGCCAGGCTGTGCAGGGTAGGGGCGCTACAGTAGGAATCTGCAGCAAAGTTTGTTAAAATTGCAATGTACATGGCTCATCCAGAGGGGAATGATTTTTTTTCTCAACAAGAGTAATGCCCTGTACACACAGTCGGACTTTCCAATGGAAAATGTGCGATCAGACTGTGTTGTCGGAAATTCCGATTGTGTGTCGGCTCCATCTGACTTTTTCTGTCTGAATATCACACAACCTTTGAGATCTGGATCTAAAATTTTCCGACAACAAAATCCAATTGTTTAAATTCCGTTCGTGTGTATACAATTCCAACGCACAAAGTGCCACGTATGCTCAAAATAAATTACCAGACGAAAGCTATTGGCTAATGGCCTCTGTATAGTCCCGTTGTACGTCACCTCGTTCTGAACGATCCGATTTTCTGTCAACTTTGTGCGACCGTGTGTATGCAAGACAAGTTTGGGCCAAAATCCGTCTGAAAAAATCTGACGGATTTTGTCGTGAGAATGTCCAACCGTGTGTACAGGGCATTACTCTTTAAGGCTAGTTCACACCTGCAAAAAGCCCTTACCCCTCCTCTAAAAGCCATTGTAGCCTAAGTTTGGTGGCCCCGGGGGCCACTATTGTGAACAAGGCCTTGTGCATTTACAGGAGCCTGGAGACAGTGGGGTTGATTTACTAAAACTGAGAATGCAAAATCTGGTGCAGCTCTTCATAGAAACCAATTAACTTCCAGGTGTTTTTGTCAAAGCTTACTTGAACAAGCTGAAGCTGATTGGCTACCACAGTTACACCAGATTTTGCACTCTCCAGTTTTAGTAAATCAAACCCTGTGCGTGAAGTCAGTCAAATGGCATCAATTTCATAGACCAAAGCTTTGACTGTGTTATGTTTGAAGTGTTTAGGTAGGAAATATCTTCTGCACGTTTTAGGAGGCAGGGTGGTGACAACGTAGAAAATTATCTGTAGGCTCTCTAGAGTTACATTAGAAGAAATACACTTTGGGCAGAGGCCGGATTAACTGTCTTTCGGTTTATCTTGTTGTGAACCAGACACAAGGAATAGGGAACCCACACATTTTAGATACAGTACATTTATTGATCCAAAGAGCCAGACCATTAATTTCAACAATACTGCCCATGAGATTATATTTGCATTTAAAGTAAGTTTTCACCCATTTAGGGCCGGTTCACACTGGTCCGACATGCGCTCCGACTTCCAGAGCACAAGTCGCATGACATGTTAAAATCAATGGTTCCCTATGGAGAGCCATCTTAACTGGTCCAACTTTGAAAATACTCCCTGTACTACTTTGGTCACAATTTTCAGCCCATTGAGTTGAATGTAAATCGCATCCAAGTCAGATCACCGTCTTAACTGAAGGCATGCGACTTGAAGGGGAACCCTATGCTAAAATAAAAAAAATTAAAAACAGCTTGGGGTTAGCCCTCCCCCCTCCCCAGACCATACCAGACAGTTTGGATCAAGTATGGATTTTAAGGGGAACCCCCACAGCAAAATAAAAAGAAAACCTGGGGCATGATGGGGCAGTGACATCATAAGGGAGCAGGTCTCTGAATGACATCACTAGATGGCCACGCCCCATGTCTATATAAGAACTGGAAGAGAATGGAGCTGGCACAACTGTGGGAGCTAGCGTTGGGAGAAGAACCGGCAGAAGAAATTATACAAATGCCGTTTGGGTACAGCGTTGCATGACCGTGCAATTAACAGTTAAAGAGGAAGTAAACCCTGATGGGTTTACTTCCTCTTTTTTTCCCTGCAAAGGTAAAGCATAATGGACTACTATGCATCGCATAGTAGCTCATTATGTGTCACTTACCTGACACAGGAGCCAGCGAAGTCGCCGCTGTCCCCTGTAGTCTGCCGCATCCATGTTGCTTGTGGCGTCTCGCAGCTCCGACGAATCACAGCGGCGCAACCGCGATGACGTCACTCCCGCGCATGCGCACGGGAGTCGCGCCTCGCAGCTCCGCCGCTGTCATACGGCGAAGCCGCGATGACGTCACTCCCGCGCATGCGCACGGGAGTCGACAAATTTGGCAAATCCATTCTTGGATTTGCCGCATTTAGTGCGCATGCGCGCCGCTGTCTACGGCGCATGCGCCGTAGACAGCGGTGCCCATTTTCGGGCAAATATCTCCTAAACCATATAGGTTTAGGAGATATTGCTTGGACCTACAGGTAAGCCTTAATCTAGGCTTACCTATAGGTCCAAGTTGTTTGGAAGGGTTTACTTCCTCTTTAAATTAGAGCAGTGCTAAATAGCAAAAAAATGGCCTGGTCATGATGGGGATTTAGTGCTGGTTCACACTAGATGCAGAGCGAATTCACGGTGAATATGCTGCAAATTCGCACCATATCTAAATCGCAACCTGCAAACAAATTGCTTAGTGTATGTTAAGTTTACAACAGCCCGCAATCGGTTTGCAAAATGCAGAGCGATTTGCAAAATCAGATCACATGGGTGTGAACATTCTGCCCTCGGCCTCACCCCTCTGATGAAAACGCAACTAGTTGGTGACCGAAAAGTCCAACATAATCTCTATACAACAAGTGGGAAGGTTAGCAAGCCAGTTCATACACAGGTAAGCATAAATGACTCTCCGGGTTCAGCAATGGAATCAGCAGTCAAGCACCAAGTCAAGGATAAGATATGAGAGGCCAAATTTCAGAAGTATACAGAAGCAAAAGGCACAAGGAATAGCTGAGGTGTTTTACCTGCACATTTTTCTGCAACATTTTCTCTGCACTTTCTGCACACCAGATGTGAAGCATTTCCTGCATTTTTTATTTGTGAAGCACATTCATAGTTTTATATGGATTTTATGTTTTTGTCATCACTCATTATGAGTTTTTGTTTGTGAGCGCTGTATTTATATTTTATTACTATGACCAGGTGTTTAGCACTATGTATAGCAGCATCATTCATTTTTTTATCACCCATTTTTTTCACACCATCAGCGCGAGTTTATACATGTAGATTATATATTTTCCCTTGTTGGTATAATAGCCATGGATGGCTTTCACCACTCTAAGCCCTTGTACACATGGTCGGAGATTCCGACAACCAAATCCGTCGGAGTAATTCCGACGGATTAATTCCGGAAGAGGTCCGGAAGTGATACACACGGTCGGACAAAGTTGTCGGAAAATCCAATTGTACATAACGTGATGACGTTATTTCGTTACGACGGGACTACATTCAGGCTAGTAGCCAATAGCTTTGGTCTAGGAATTTGATCTGAGCATGCGTGGCACTTTGTCCGTCGGAGTAGGATACACATGATCAGAGTATGTCCGATCGGAGCATTTTGTGGAAAAATTTTACCGGCAAGTTGGAAAAGTTGGTCCGTCGGAATATCCGACGGACCAACTTTTCCAACTTGCCGGTAAAAGACAGTCCAATGGAGACCACACACAGTCGGAATATCCAACAAAACGGTCCGATAGTACACATTCCGTCGGAATCTCCGACCGTGTGTACAAGGGCTAACAAGTATAATGAAGGGTATTTTTGGGGGTTCTCCCCACATATTTTGCTTTTCTTTTTGCAATTCTAGGAAAGCTACCGAAGGGCTGTTTTTTTCTGATCTGACTATAGTAAAATAAAAAGTAGTAGTTTGGGGTTCTTTGAGTGGTAATAGGATTCTCCTTTCTCCCTTCTCATTGGCCTGCCTCTCCATAGGCTATCTCCTCTTCAGTCTGTCATGAATGCTGCTGCCAGACTTATCCACCTTACCAACTGCTCAGTGTCTGCCAACCCTCTCCTCTAATCCCTACACTGGCTCCCAATCACCCTGCAAATGAAATTCAAAATACTAACCACAACATACAAACACATTCACAACTCTGCCCCGAGCTACATCACCAATCTTGTCTCCAAATATCACCCAAATCGGCCCCTCCGTTCTTCTCAAAACCTCCTACTCTCAAGCTCTCTCGTCTCCTCCTCCCATGCTCATCTCCAGGATTTCTCCAGAGCCTCTCCAATCCTCTGAAACTCGCTACCTCCACTGGTCCGGCTATCCCCTACTCTTGCTACCTTCAGGCGATCCCTGAAAACTCATCTATTCAGGGAAGCCTTTCACGTCTCCAACTAATCTCCTACCACTTCCATCACCTCATTCCCGACAGTTATAACCTTTTGTACCACCTGCCCCACCCTATTAGATTGTAAGCTCTTCTGAGCAGGGCCCTCTTAATCCTCTTGTATTTTATTGTATTGTAACTGTATAGTATCCTTTTTAAATTGTAAAGCGCTGCATAAATTGCTGGCGCTATATAAATCCTGAATAATAATAATAATAGGATTCATATTTTGTCTAGTATAAAAGAATTCTCTTTAGGCAGCTCTTCAAAGAACAAGTAACATAAAGTGGTGCGTATCTCAAACACAGCTTAAAAGTTCATGGAAAAAATGCCAAAAAAGACAAGTTTGTGAAGTACAGAATACATTTTATTCAGAAGCTGTATACAATAACACAGCCAACACGTCTCAGGGATTGGAAATGTCCTTCTTCATCAGGGTTTAGGTAATACAAGACATGTATTCTGCTCAATAAAGCTGGAATATTCATATATTGCAATAAAAGAAAAAAACATTCTCCAGTCTCTGAGCATTGCAGCCTGCTTACAATAACCAGCAGTTGGAGTAAAAGTACATTTTTAAGCTAAAATAAAATTTTGCACATTGTTTTTGCTTGCTACACTGCTCTTTTGAGTAAAATGCAAAACTATTCCACCCGGGTCTCATTTATATAAAAAAAAAAACATGTTTATGCTTAAGGAGAGACTCTCCATTACAGACTATATTTGCAGCACAGTGTCTGGCGATATCTGGAGATTTTAATCAGATTTTTAGCTGGTAAGCTCAGTTATTTCAGTGGGCCTCATACATCAAAATGACTTTTACTGTCCTTAGAGACCAATCATTTGATTTTCTAGCCCGAACTGTATAAATGACAGCTGAATTCAGATTTTTCTGTTTCTGGAAAATAATGGCTATTTACTTTCAGATAAAGGAGGCTTAGTCGGGTTGACTTATGTTAAATATTTTTTTTTGCAATAAGTCCATATAAACTGTCTACAAGTCTTCCTGTTTTACTTTTGGGGGTCACCACACTGATTTTCCTTCAAAAGGGAATTGGAATCCAACCAAAAATACGCTCACCTATAGCTGTAATAGATTTGCTATGTAGTTACCAAGGGAATGAGAATAATTATACCCAAGTATGCTTCAGCTCACTTCCAGTGCAACCAGACAAGCTAAAAAGCAATGGGCAAAGTCTGGTATCACATAACCGCCAATCACAGTTTCCCTTTCGCTAATCTGACTACAGTAGACTGAAACTAAATGGCTGCAGTTTGTTTTAGTTTTCCATGTTTTCTTTTTGTAATTTTTTTGCTTTAGTAAAAATCCTTAAGGCTCTATGCACCCTAGGAGCAGAAAAAACGTCAAAGTTTTTAGCTTAAAAAACGTGGCATAAAAGACACAATTTGAAAGCATATTATACAAAGTTTAGGCGAGTCTATGAGAGTTTAAAAGCATTTTGTTTATAGACTTTTTTTGCACTACACCCCCTCTGCAAAAGCAAGGAAATGATGTATAATGACAACACACCTTTTTTTTTTTAACTAAAAAAATTTGGAAACTTGATGTTCAGAAGAGATGAGAGGAGTTTAGGAGAGACTGACGTTTTTTACAGCTCCTAAACGTCTCCAGAAAACACGATAGAGAGGGGTTTTTGTTCCTGCCTCTGAACGTCCCTGACAGAAAACGCCTGCAGTAGTCATAATGTGCAAAGACGCATAGAAAACAATAGGAGTACTTCTAGAGGCAGGAGAAAAAAAAGCGTCAAATGCCGGTAGAATCAACATTTTTTAATTCCAGTGTGCATGGAGCCTAAGCAAACTTCTATAAATGGCAATCCAGATAAACAAGTAAAATCAAGTAATAGTGAAGAGCATAAAAGTGCTGTATACAAAATCATGAGATGTCTCCTGAACCTAGTCAATGGCCTAGTCAATAGCAGAAGGTTCAGAAAGACGTGTGAGAAGAAGTTTCTCCGGTTTCCTCCCACAATCCAAAGACATGCAGGTAGGTTAATTGGCTTCTGTCCAAAATTGGCCCTAGTATAAGAATGGGGACCTTGGATTGTGGGCTCCTTGAGGGTAGGGACCGATATGAGTGTGCAATGTACAGGGATAGGGACAATTGTAGACACTAACTCAGGTTGAACTGGATGGACTGGTGTCTTTATTCAACCTTACAAACTATGAAACTATAAGAGGAGTTGGAAAGAAAGTAGGGTACCAGGAGATCTTTAGAGATATGAGACAGGGGGTCAGGGAATGATGTCATCAACGTGGTAACCGTAATTCCCTGTACACACGGTCAGAAATTCCGCTGGAAAAGGTCCGATCGTTTGTAGAGAATTCCGACGGACAAAGTGCCATGCAGGCTCAGATTAAATTACAAGACCAAGGCTATTGGCTGCTAGCCTCTACGTAGTCCCGTTGTATGTCACCTCGTTCCGACCAATCAGATTTTCCGACAACTTTGTCCGACCGTGTGTATGCAACACAAGTTTCGGCCAAAATCCGTCGGAAAAAATCCAACGGATTTTGTGGTTGGAAAAAATCCAACGGATTTTGTGGTCGGAATGTCCGACCGTCTGTATAGGGCATTAGAGGTCAGTAATATCCCACCACACATTCACAAAATGAAAGAGATGGTGTTTCCTGAACATTAGATTAGCACAAACTAGGCAACTTTGAACAGCAGTGTGGGCTGGTGTACTACAGCAATACCAAATTGATAAACCATTACACGGGGGCAGGTCATTTGTTTCTCCCTGTATTCAGATCAGACAGAATTTTGACGAAAAAAAAATTCTATAGTTTTAGTGACCTAACTTGACTTAATAAGGTATGTCCAATGCCATGCATGCAGCTGAATCCTGTAGAAATCTTCTGTGTAGGGTGCCCCATCTTCTTAGTGCTGCTGGACTACTAGTGCTAGATTAATTTGTGAATCCACAGTGAACAAGCTCCTGAAAAGCACCCACCCCCTCTGTTGGGAAAAGTTACATATAGTGTGATCCATGAAATAACTTTACCCAATATGGGGCGAGTCCCTGTTGGGAGCTTGCTCATTGCAACTTCACAGAAGACTTAGCACTATTAACCCCCTCAGAGCTGGAAATTTAATAGCAGGAAGAGGACAAGGCACCCAGCACAGAGGTTTTCAAAAGGATTCAGCTGCCTCCACAACTTGGGACATACTTCATTAGAAGTAATTTAGCCTATAAAGCTATAGAGAATAATTTTGTTTGGCTAAATTCAGCTTTAAAGTGATTTTACAACATCTCATACTTACCTGCTCTTTGTAATCGTTTTGTACAGAGCAACCCGGTTCCCCTCTTCTGGTGCCCCCCACCAGCGTTCCTTGCTCCTCCCGTCTGCTGAATGCCCCCATACCAAGCCGCTTGCTATTAGGGCACTTGTGCAGGCTCCATCCCGAGCCACGCTGTGTGCGGTCATAGACACACACAGCACGGCCCAACCTTATCCACTCCACACTCTCCTGACAGGCTTTGATTGCCAGCCAAAGGAGCCAATGGCTCACTGCTGCCTCCATGTCCAGTGAGGAGAAAGGGTGACGAGAGCTGGCTGCTGCTGTTGGGCACAGCGCGGATCAAGACCAGATCAGGTATTTTAAGGGGGGCTGGGGGGACATGTGCGCAGAAAGTTTTTTACCTTTTATGCAGAGAATGCATTAAGGTAAAAAAAAAAAAAAACTTCTACATTTACAACCACTTTAACTTTTAATTCTGACTGGTCTATATTTTAATAACACAAAGAAAAATCTAATGCAGTAACCCAAAGCCAACCATTTAAGATGATTGTGGTACAGATAGAATTTATATAAATGAATGCAGACTTGTGGTTAGTTGCTATGGGATCATCACAATTTATTGTTCTTTATACCATATTATAAAATATCTTTTACCCAATTTAGTTCTTGTTGCTCCAAAGAAATAAAATTAAAGGCAAAAGATTGTGATAATTTCTGATGCCCAACCTGTATCTAATGTAGATTGTAGGCTTCAAAGAGATCCAGACATAACTAGGCTTAAGTAGCAATTTGAATATTTCTTTGTAAATTGTTGTTATGCAGACTTAGATACATAACACTTACATTTTTCATACTAGTTAATGCCATTACACAAACTCAGCAGATGGTAGATTATTTTGATTGTGTTACCAACATGAGACTAGGCAGTTAACAATGCTACAACCGTAAGGGGTCCATTTATAAAGAAGCAGATTTTTTTTTTACGCCAAACATTCTCTAGTGGAGAATCAATCACTGCTGTTTAAAAAATGTGGACCTAGAAGCTTTACCTGTAGAGTTTGTTTGCTGATGGTCAGATTTGCTGTTTTATAAATATGCCTTATAGTGTCACAGACCAGTTGTGGAGGGTCTTGTACTATTTGAGTTTGTACCAAATCTGTTTAGGGCTTATTTTTTCTTACTGTGGGTTCATGACCCCAAAACATTGTACGTAAACCCAGTGATGTACATAGAATCCAGAAAGCTTCTGTGCAAATGTAGCGGTGACACTTTGGACAAAGTGTCATTCATGTACAACTTTAGTTTTTGCCTCGGAACAGTAGAGGGGTTCTGAGGGTTAATTGTGTAGGTTAACTTTGATATCAGTTTGGCTGGGCTGTGTTAGCCCTTGTACACACGGTCGGAGATTCCGACGACCAAATCCGTCGGATTTTGTCCGACGGATTTTGTCCGAAACTGTTGCATACACACGGTCGGACAAAGTTGTCGGAAAATCCGACGTGATGACGTAATTTAGTTACGACGGGACTACGTTCACGCTAGTAGCCAATAGCTTTGGTGTAGGAATTTGATCTGAGCATGCGTGGCACTTTGTCTGATCTGAATTCTCTACACATGATCGTAGTATGTCCGATCGGAGCATTGTGTCTGAAAATTTTACCAACAAGTTGGAAAACATGGTCCGTCGGATACTCCGACGGAAACAGTCCGATGTAGACCACACACAGTCGGAATATCCGACAAAACGGTCCTAAGGGCTAAAGGCTAAGAGTTCTGCCTGGTCATGTGTATAGAGAGGTGCACATGACAGGCCAGAACCAGGCCTGGTTGGACGTTTTGGGTATCAGCTTCCTCTGAGCCAATCAGTGGGTGTGCCGGGCCCCGCTGAGGAGTCTGGGGAAGGGTACTTAAGATGTTGAGGTCACGTGTTCGGGGGTTGTTCGTTCGTGAGGTCCTAGCGGTCTGTTCTTGGTTCTGGACTGGGGTAGCCCCACGAGGGGTCCCGGTCACGGGAGCATTCATCGCTCCGCAACATGCTTTGGTTGGGAAACCCCAATAGACCCGCCTGGTCTGGGGTAGGGATCCGTCTGTTCCTGAGTCTCGGAACCTGCTGGTCCGAGGTGCAGTAACTGAGGGAGGATTCAAGGCGTCCGGGTGTGCTCTCGGGTTGGAGGGGCACCGCAGCTCGTACAAGTGACCAGGGGAGGACTCTTCGGAGGAGGGCCAACAAGCTGGCATCCAGGGAAGTGCCTGGTTACTGAGTTATGAAGGACATTGGCGAATCCACACTTTTTCAGTACTGTCAAGGAGACAGAACATTCCAGGTACTGAGGAAAAAGGTTCCTGTTCACTTTCAGTTACAACTTGTTCAAGGTCAGAGATTTTACAAGTTCTGAATCAAAGTGCTGACTGCCATAATCTCTGGCTAGAGATTTGTTCAGCCCTGAAGCGCCCAGCTGGGAGTGGCTACTCTCTGGGTGGTACTAGAGACTTTGTGATATTTGCAGTTCAAGGTGCCTGAGTTCTTTCACCCTTGCCCTCTGTTCCCATACGAGATTGTGTTTGTTGGATGTTACCCCTGCAAATAAAAACCCTTTCAAAAGGACTTTATTGGTGTCTGCGTCCAAAGTTGTTGGGTGCCAACCCTGGGAACCCCTAGACGTGGAAGAACAAGCCAAGCGGAGGTAACTGGTAAGCCAAAAGATTAAGGCCACCCTGCCAAGGGTTATGGCTGCTACACAAAGAAAACAGATGGTGTGCCAATTAGGTTCTCATTACTTTATCCAAGATGCTATGCAGCATGGCTCTTCATGTTGCTTCCACCACGTACCTTGATTTCATCTTAGAGAATTGCTAAAGGAACAGGTGCACCTATAAGATTTTTTTCTTCCCTTCTGATCTCATTACAACTTCAAATTTTTGGATTTGCCCTTAATTTTCTGACTCGGTTACAATTGTCATCAGAACTAAAAGAAGGGTAAATGCCACCAGTGGGCACTCTCTACTTCCTACTCTATCCGAAATCTAAAAGAAAAAAAAATACAATACAAATAGGACTTGGCAGTGTATCTGCTAGTATATTGCGTTTACTCAGAAGCCAGGAAAAATCCTTTGGGCCCCAGCCTTTTCTCACACCTCTCTGACACTGTGAATGTTTCAATTGATTTCTGAAAAGCATCATACTGTAATTGGATGTGAAAAGGCAATGTCTTTTTCAAGTCTGTGAAATGAAACCTAGAGGTGTTCAAAAAAAACCTAATGATATACAGTAGATGTACACCCCCTTGGTTTGGCTTAAAAACGATCAGCCTGTCTGTCTATCTATTGTATGCCTTTAAAGAGAAAGTGCCACCTTGCCCATGCATAAAAAGATGACAATGTCTCTGGAAAGGGCATTCCCTTGATCTCATACCCCATATCCCTACCTTACCAGTGCTTCTTTTCGACTTTGCAGTTCTGCAGCAAGCACCAAGGTAGGCAGTGTCAGTGACTCAGGAGAGTGTTGCTCTCAATCCCCAGTCATGTGAAAGCGCTCTGGCCTAGCGATTGACTGAAGGGTAGCGTTGCTGATTTAGACAGGGTAAGTTATTGTACCAGCAAAAATAAATGGCACACATCAAGAAAAATAATATTCTTCCTTTATTAAAGTACTTCTAAAAGCTGAAGGTTTTTTACCTTTCTTTAGTGTTCAACACTTTCCAAATGGAATGATTGTACACTTTGTGGAGCATTTTCTGTTTTGGGCATGATAATATGGAGAATATGGTCAGATGACTTCCACTGTGGTCCAAAGGATCCCCGCAACATCTCTGAGAGGCCCTGGCAGGGTATACAGCCAAAAGCATTATTGACTTTTCTTGAATAAAGGTCCATTATAGTTGGTAAGCAGGCATTTTTTACCATTCTAAGGTGGCAGTGTCTTCTGTTGACTTTTGCAAGTGGGGATGAATGGTGACTGCAGATTTTCATAACATGAGGCACACATGAAGAGGATTTTACCTTGGCAATTATCTTTTTGGATTTTATGATTGGAACTTATTAAAACAGGTTATAAATCACTTTTTGCTGTGTTTTCTACAATAACAAACTTACTGGAGGCCTGGGGATCCGAAATATCTTATATTACTATACGGTTGCACAAATCGTACCTCTGGCTCAACTATGTGCTGGTGGGGCAACTCCATAGTGGACCTTCATAAATATGATGAACACAGATCCCATTCCTCTTTCTGCTATTCATTGGATACCTCCTTCACTTCGCCCGAGGGAGCTCAATCCAGTTCTGTCACATACATTGACAGTCTAGGATTTAATAAAATATTCTGCTGAGCTGATTTCTTTGCATCTTCCATAACCCCTGATTGTTCACTTTTTTCCCTGGGACTGGAAAGCCTTCAGAATTACTATTGGTGGCAAATTAATACATTTATGACTGTTCGCTCTCTTGACGGCACAAGGTAGTAAGTCCTTTCAGCAACTCAGATAATCGAACTCTGAGAGACTCCTATTTGCAGATCGCCATTTACTCCAGTCCCTAACCAGAAATCATGACTGGTCTGCACCTTTGACAGCATTTGAGTCTAGGTGTTGTTCTAACCCGACAACTTGTGGCCTGGTTTCTTTGATATACTCTTCTATCCTGGGCAGGTCTATTGCTCACGGTGGGAATGAGATCTTGCAACTTCCAAGCCCCATGAGGAATAGAAAAAGATATGGGAGATGCTCCACCAATCTTTGCATTACTTACTGGTGATTGAGAATTCATGCAAGGTCGTGTTGCTGTGGTATTACACCCCAACGAGGATTGCTAGGTGTCTCCCGACATACCCATCTACCTGCTTTAAGGGGTGCTCGAACCTAGACGATATGAAGCATATCTAGTGGTCCTGCCCAAAACTCAAGAAGCTGTAGATTCAGAATGCAAATATCACTGATATAATATATCGATATTGTGGCAGCAGGCAGATGAAGTCACCTGGTTGTATCCAGGATGGTAAATATGTGTGTCCTAGATTCAGGCTTTATGCAGACTTTTACAATTAGAGGGGAAGAGTTAATGAGCCCAGCTGAAGCAAGTGGGCTCATTAAGGCCTCTACAAAAAACCCCAGCATGCATAGGGAGATGCTCCATCCTGGAACCAGTTTTGTGTTGTATAGACTGGGGAGTGTGTCACCTGTACTGTGCGGTGAGTTAACGCCTGTGTGGCAAAACCTTTACAACAAAGGCAGGGACTGGTACAGCACAAGGCTGTACCCAGTTGTTAGACAGGGAGTCTATGTGTGTAGTTAGAGGTCAAGCTGACCAGGATTTATTTTCTTGTTTTATTTTGTTTGGCTGTTATATGTATCACTGCAGGGAGCATAAATAAACCAGATCTTTTGTTTTTTGAACCTACACCGCTGTCTGCTGTGCCTGACTTTGTGTTGTGAACCCATCCAGGGGGTCACACACACCCGCTGCCGAGCTAACCCCTCACAGTTGGTGGAGAATTTTGGCACTTTTTTTTTTGTTAAGGCCAGCATGGAGGAGATACTGAGACATCTGGCTCTAGCAAATGCAAACCAGCAACAAGCAAATGCAAATCAGCAGCAAACAAATGCAGGTTTACAAAAGAGCCTTGCAGCTCAACAACAGAGCCTTGCAGCCCAGCAGCAGACAAATGCAACTTTGCAGCAGAGTTTGGAAAATCAGCAGAAGGCTCACCAGCAGAGTTTGGAAGCTCAGCAACAAGCCCAGCAGCGATCTGAAGCCCGCTTCATAGACCTGTTGCAGAAGCAAGAGCAGAATTTTCAACAGAAAATAGAGACATTAATACAGCAACGTCCGCAGACCAATGAAGCAAGTGGTTACAATAATACCGCATCCTTTGGTGTGAGCCGTTTACTGACAAAAATGACTGGAGAGGATGATCCGGAGGTGTTTTTGACCACATTTGAAAGGACTGCTGAAAGGGAAAAGTGGCCTAAGGAGCAATGGGCTGGACTGGTGGCCCCTCTGTTAACTGGGGAATCGCAGAAAGCTTATTATGACCTAGAGCCTGACCAAGCAAAAGACTATGTGGTGCTAAAAGCAGAAATATTGGCCGTCCGGGCTCAGCGTGTGCATAACTGGACTTTTCAGGTTGGAAAACCTCCCAGGTCTCAAATGTATGATCTCATTCACCTGAGCAGGAAGTGGCTGCAGCCAGAGACTTTGACTGCACCAAACATTGTGGAATGTGTGGTTATGGATCGTTTCCTGAGAGCTCTTCCTACTCTTCCTACTGCCATCCAAAAATGGGTAAGCCATGGAGACCCAGAAAATGCAGATAAACTTGTGGATCTGGTTGAGAGGTACTTGGCTACAGAGAACCTGACCACCTCTTCCAGGGACTCACGGACTTTCCCCCCTAAGACCAGATCATCCCCAGTGGCGGGTAAGATGACTCCAAGGGGTGAGGGTGGAGAGAGTGAGAGGGTGGGAGTTCTACCTAAGGTCTGGCGGGAGCAGCCCAGGAAGCCCATGCTGCAAGAGGCAGCGAAAAAGATTATTTGCTACCGCTGCCGGCAAGAGGGACATATTGCAGCCAATTGCCCAGTTGTGGATGAGCCTATGCAATGTGACTTTATAAGGGAGAGACGTCAGTCGCTGTTTGCGACAGTTGCATGCACTGCCATTCGGGGACCTGAGAAACATTTATGTAAAATGTGTATTAATGGTAGACATGTTGATGTGTTGCTAGATTCAGGTAGCCTGGTAACATTGATAAAGGCTGAATTAGTTACTACAGAGGTCTCTGGGAAGAACAGGGTGGCTGTTATTTGTGTGCATGGGGACACCCGAGAGTATCCTGTAACTTCAGTGTTTTTTGAGACCCCCAAAGGTAACCTCTCTCATCAGGTGGGGTTAGTGGCTCACTTACCACATGATGCTATTGTGGGAAGGGATTTTCCAAAATTCTGGGAACTCTGGGATTGTCCTGAGGCCCCCATTGGTGCCCCTATAAACCAGGAAGATGACCAGAATTCCTCTGGGAGTGGTGAGGACTCTCCTGAATTTCCCTTGTCGGTATTGGCGGGGGAAACTCGAGAAACTGGGGAGGAGCCAACATCCTCAGATGAAAACACGCCGTCTGTGGAGTTTTCGGATCTTGAGGTTCACAGGGAAAATTTTGCCACAGAACAGTTAAAAGACCCCACCCTAATAAAGGCACGGGAAAATGTGGTGAAAATAGATGGCGAGTTAGTGAACTCAGATAAGACTTGCCCTTATCCTTACTTCACTATGGAAAGGGACCTGCTATATCGAGTGGCTCAAAGGGCAGAAGAAACCATTGAGCAACTTGTAGTGCCCAAACCTTACAGGAAGTTGGTGTTAGAATTGGCTCATGGACACATTCTGGGAGGTCATCTGGGGACAGAGAAAACCAGAGAGAGGGTACTGCAGAGATTCTATTGGCCTGGGGTCATGAAGGAAATAGAAAAGTATTGTTCCTCCTGCCCTGTGTGTCAGAAGTCGGCACCTATGCCACATTTCCGTAACCCACTGGTACCTCTTCCTATCATTGAGGTCCCCTTTGAGAGGATCGCAATGGATTTGGTAGGTCCGATAATGAAGTCTGCTAGGGGGCATCAGTACATTTTGGTTATTTTGGACTATGCCACCCGTTATCCGGAAGCAATTCCTCTCCGAAATACCTCGGCCAAAACCATAGCCAAAGAGCTATCTCTTGTTTTTAGCCGCGTGGGTATTTGTAAGGAACTGCTTACGGACCAAGGTACACCCTTTATGTCCCGGGTTATGAAAGAATTATGCAAGTTGTACAAAGTGAAGCAATTGCGTACATCTGTGTATCACCCCCAAACAGATGGGTTGGTTGAAAGATTCAACAAAACCCTAAAACAAATGTTAAAGAAGGTGGTGGATAGAGATGGAAAGAATTGGGATTGTCTAATACCCTATCTGATGTTTGCCATTAGGGAGGTACCCCAATCCTCTACGGGTTTCTCACCCTTCGAGTTGCTCTATGGGAGACACCCAAGAGGGCTGCTGGATATCGCCAAGGAAACTTGGGAAAATGAGAGTTCTCCTCACAGGAGTGTGATTGAGCATGTCGCCCTGATGCAAGATAGAATTGCACAGGTAATGCCAATTGTAAAGGAACATTTAACCCAAGCGCAGTTAGCACAGCAGAGAGTGTACAACCGTGGGGCCAAGACCCGTACTTTTTCCCCGGGGGATAGGGTCTTGGTGCTAGTCCCTACGGTTGAAAGCAAATTTCTGGCCAAATGGCAAGGTCCATATGAAGTAATTGAAAAAATGAGTGAGGTGAACTACAGGGTTAGACAGCCAGGAAGGCGAAAGCCGGAGCAGATCTATCACGTCAATCTGCTGAAAGCCTGGAGGGATAGGGAATCCCTAGTCGCAGAGACTTTGTCACAAGTACAGCCTGATTGCTTAGTTCCTGAGGTTGGAATAGCAGACACCTTATCGAAACCCCAACAACAGGAGGTTAAAGAGTTTGTACTTCGTAACAAAGAGATTTTCTCTGAGCTTCCGGGACAAACATCTGGCGTAGAGCATGACATTATCACCCCGCCAGGAGAAAGGGTAAAACTAAAACCTTATAGAATACCAGAGGCCCGACGGGAGGCAATACGTGGGGAGGTTCAAAGGATGCTGGAATTGGGTGTGATAGAGGAGTCCCAGAGTGACTGGTCCAGTCCTATCGTACTAGTGCCCAAACCTGATGGGAGCTGGCGGTTTTGTAACGATTTTAGACAATTAAATAAAGTTACAAAATTTGACACCTACCCCATGCCACGTATAGATGAGTTGATTGACCGGCTGGGAACAGCCCGATATATGACAACTCTTGATCTCACCAAAGGGTATTGGCAAATTCCCCTGGCCGAGTCGGCCAAGGAGAAAACTGCGTTTGTAACCCCAGATGGGGCATTCCAATATAAGAGAATGCCGTTTGGGTTACAGAATGCACCGGCAACATTCCAGCGGAAAATGGATACGATTCTGAGGCCCCATCAGAAATATGCTGCAGCTTACCTGGATGATGTGATTATCCATAGCACAGACTGAGTCTCACATTTGCCAAAAGTACAAGCAGTCCTAGACTCTATCCGGGAAGCTGGGTTTACGGCCAATCCAAAGAAGTGTACCATTGGACAGGAGGAGGCCAAATATCTTGGGTACACTATTGGGAGGGGGGTGATAAAACCCCAAGTCAATAAAGTCGAGGCCATACAGAGTTGGCCACGTCCCAACAGCAAGAAACAGGTACGAGCCTTTCTGGGAATCGCTGGCTATTATCGACGATTCATTCCCCATTTTGCTTCTCAGGCTGTGCCCCTCACCAACCTGACAAAAGGGAAAGAGTCGGTTATGGTTAAATGGTCCCCAGAGGCTGAGGAAGCATTTCAGTCCTTAAAAACAGCCTTATGTAGCCAGCCAGTGTTGTACTCACCAGACTTCTCTAAGGACTTCGTGGTACAAACTGATGCATCAGACGTTGGGTTAGGAGCAGTGTTATCCCAGGTCTGGAACGGGGAAGAGCACCCAGTCATTTAACTCAGCAGGAAGTTAAAGTCCCATGAGGTAAATTACTCCACGATTGAGAAGGAATGTTTAGCAGTGAAGTGGGCTCTAGATTCCCTTCGGTACTATCTGCTAGGTAGGCACTTTGACCTGGTGACTGATCACGCTCCTTTAAAGTGGATGGCTCAGAACAAGGAGACCAATAGAAGAGTAAATAGGTGGTTCCTAGCCCTACAGGAATTTAACTTTACAGTTAAGCATCGCCCTGGTGTTAAAATGGGGAATGTGGATGCTTTGTCTCGGATACATGCGTGTCTGACTGCTGGTGTTACAACCCCAAGGTTGAAACAAGAGGGGGGGGTATGTGGCAGCAGGCAGATGAAGTCACCTGGTTGTATCCAGGATGGTAAATATGTGTGTCCTAGATTCAGGCTTTATGCAGACTTTTACAATTAGAGGGGAAGAGTTAATGAGCCCAGCTGAAGCAAGTGGGCTCATTAAGGCCTCTACAAAAAACCCCAGCATGCATAGGGAGATGCTCCATCCTGGAACCAGTTTTGTGTTGTATAGACTGGGGAGTGTGTCACCTGTACTGTGCGGTGAGTTAACGCCTGTGTGGCAAAACCTTTACAACAAAGGCAGGGACTGGTACAGCACAAGGCTGTACCCAGTTGTTAGACAGGGAGTCTATGTGTGTAGTTAGAGGTCAAGCTGACCAGGATTTATTTTCTTGTTTTATTTTGTTTGGCTGTTATATGTATCACTGCAGGGAGCATAAATAAACCGGATCTTTTGTTTTTTGAACCTACACCGCTGTCTGCTGTGCCTGACTTTGTGTTGTGAACCCATCCAGGGGGTCACACACACCCGCTGCCGAGCTAACCCCTCACAATATATATATCACTGGTCCCAGCGCTCAATGGATAAATACCTAATAAAGCTGCTGTTATAATCATAAAACGTATCTATACACATATATAGTGATAATATTCCGACCAAAGTCGCAAACATTGCCACTATATTAACAGCGCTACTAAATAAATCTAATGATCCACTAAAAACATAGTTAAATAAACAAAAACTTCATAGAAATTAGAGGGAATAGGAAAAGTCCATAAAGTCCCAAAGATAGGTGATTCTTGAAGTGATTCTTGAAGTGTAGAATAGTGCTCCACAAAATTTCCAGAGAAAAGGGGAGGGATCCTTTTAAACAGATTCACCACACAGCAATCTTGTAAGAGAAACCTCGTGCTCTGTGTCGCCCCCTTCAGTCATGCACTTACCCTCACAAGGGTTGGTTGTAAGCACTTCTCAAATCACCCCTTTTTCAGTTTTTAATATGGATGCTCCAATAGAAACACCAAGAAAATCCCCATCATCAAATGGAAGGCTTCAAGAATCACCTATCTTTGGGACTTTATGGACTTTTCCTATTCCCTCTAATTTCTATGAAGTTTTTGTATATTTAACTATATTTTTAGTGGAGCATTAGGTTTATTTAGTAGTGCTGTTAATATAGTGGCATTGTTTGCGACTTCGGTCGGAATATTATCACTATATATGTGTATAGATAAGCTGTAGATTCAGTTGTACGCGAGGGTCAATACAGTTCTTCATGTTCATTTGTGGAAAAACCCATGGGAAGCGCTCCTGCATGAACAAACACCAAATATCTTACACTGGAAGCGTACATTAATTACACATATTTGTATGGCTACTAAACAAACCATAGCAAGATTGTGGAAAACGCAGACGCTTAGTTTTTAAGAGGTTAAGAATAGGATACACGGTACACTTTTAGATGTAAAACTGACAGTTCTCAACAATACACACAACCCATTACTGTGTAACTGACAGCCCTGGTTGGACCATTTTTTCCTGATAGGGCCCCCTACAGCCCACCCACCCCCCCCCCCCTGGGGTGCAGAGAAACAGCAGCAGTGACTTTATCCATCTATGCTCCCGACCCCAAAAAAGTCCCACCTCCTGGGTCCCTCTGTTGACCTGATGGGGCCTAAGGAAATGTAATTTAAAGTGGTTGTTAAGCCCAGTGGCGGCTGGTGGTAATTAGTTTAGGGGGGGTCGTAAAACAGTGCACCCACAGCCACACCCCCCAGTCTGGTCGGTCGGGTCCGGAGCAGAGCACTTACCCCATCTATGGTGGGCATCATAGGCGGCGGGCATCACGGGCAGCTACCCCTTCCCCTGCTCTCCTCCGTGGGCGTCATGGGCAGCTTCCCCTTCCCCTGCTCGGCAGCTTCCATTTCCACCCTCCTCCTCGCAGCCAATCAGAATGATTCTCCTTTTGGCCAATTGGGAAACAGGTCTCAGACCCGCTTCTTGATTAGCAGGGAGGAGATTCAGTGTTAAAAAAGCGAATATTCATTTGCTATTGTCACACGACGGGTTGGAGCACGGTTTGCGCCCGAGCTCACACTATTTTGAAGCCTATTAGAGCCTCTGGCTCAATTCACGTGCTTCAACCCCCCCCCCCCCCCAATTGGAATTCATGCATCCGGCGTCTTGCATCTGGGCATCATCATACTGCTTATCTGCTTTTGAACCATACCTGTGGACATGTATACCATAAGGAATAAGGAATGACCTTCATTTCATCTTTTTGTCTTCTTCTGTACCTATTTGGTTCCATGCAGTAGCGGTATTCTGTATATATTTTGTACGGTATTGTCAAATGTGGATTTGTTAGAATAAGTAGTGATTTCTTTTTTATGTGATTTATTGTAATAAAAATATATTTTTTATTAATTACTGTTGACTGTGCCTAAAAATTCCAAGCCCCATTTCTCCTGTGATATTTCATTGCATGGGGGCTGTGTGCATGGATGGGGGGCTGTCTCCTAATGCGGTGTCCTCCTTTGTGTGTGTGTGTGTGATTTATAAAAAAAATAAAAATACCTCATTTCGGAGCGCCGAACGGCGCTTACATAACCGACCAGCTCTCGCCTCTGTCAGCTAGAGCAGGCAGGCCCAAGATTCCTCCTCTGATGTCAGATGGGGTGAGGAGAGACGAGGAGGAGAGAGGGGGCCGGTCACGCGATCTCTGAAATTAGGTAAAATTAGCATTTTTTATTTATAAATCACACACACCGGAGGACACAGCATTAGGAGACATAGCGGATAGTATGAAAAATGTACATGTTATTTCAGCAGCAGGAGGGGCGGGCACTGGCACGAGGAAGGGGGAGAGCAGACAGGAGAGCTGCGGCTAATGGAGGCACGTAAACTGACCACGGTGTCAGGGCTCAGCAGACACGATGAACCGTGGTCAGTTTACAGAGGGGTGGGTAGAAACTGGCAGGATTAGCCAGGTTTTTTAGGTGATACAAGGGGTCAAATTACACAGCACAAGCATTGTGCTGTACAACATGCTTTAACTGCTTAAAGCGGTTCTTCACCCTAAAGGGGAAGTTCCGCTAATCTGATCCCTCCCCCTCTCCCGTGCCACAATCGGCACCTTTCAGGGGGGAGGGGGGTGCAGTTACCTGGATAATCCAGGTATCTGCACCCACTTCCGGGCAGACCGCCGCATATTGTAATAAAAATATATTTTTTATTAATTACTGTTGACTGTGCCTAAAAATTCCAAGCCCCATTTCTCCTGTGATATTTCATTGCATGGGGGCTGGGTGCATGGATGGGGGGCTGTCTCCTAATGCGGTGTCCTCCTGTGTGTGTGTGTGTGCGATTTATAAAAAAAAAAATACCTAATTTCGGAGCGCCGAACAGTGCTTACATAACCGACCAGCTCTCGCCTCTGTCAGCTAGAGCAGGCAGGCCCAAGATTCCTCCTCTGATGTCAGATGGGGAGATGAGAGGCGAGGAGGAGAGAGGTGGCCAGTCACGTGATCTCTGAAATTAGGTAAAATTAGCATTTTTTTATTTATAAATCACACACACAGGAGGACACAGCATTAGGAGACAGAGCGGATAGTATGAAAAATGTACATGTTATTTCAGCAGCAGGAGGAGCGGACACTGGCACGAGGAAGGGGGAGAGCAGACAGGAGAGCTGCGGCTAATGGAGGCACGTAAACTGACCACGGTTCATCATGTCTGCTGAGCCCTGACACCTTGGTCAGTTTACGTGCCTCCATTAGCCGCAGCTCTCCTGTGTTCAGTTTACAGAGGGGTGGGTAGAAACTGGCAGGATTAGCCAGGTTTTTTAGGTGATACAAGGGGTCAAATTACACAGCACAAGCATTGTGCTGTACAACATGCTTTAACTGCTTAAATCGGTTCTTCACCCTAAAGGGGAAGTTCCGCTAATCTGATCCCTCCCCCCCTCCGGTGCCACAATCGGCACCTTTCAAGGGGGGAGGGGGGTGCAGTTACCTGGATAATCCAGGTATCTGCACCCACTTCCAGGCAGACCGCCGCAGACCCCCGCAGACACCCCACCCCCCTGTTGTGTTCTGGGAAACACACAGTTCCCAGGACACAGCGGGGAATCTGAAGAGACGCGCAGCGCGACTCGCGCATGCGCAGTAGGGAACCGGGCAGTGAAGCCGCCATGCTTCACTTCCCGATTCCCTGACAGAGGATGGCGGCGGTGGCAGCAGCGAGACGAGCGATCGCTCGTCATCTGCCGCCGACATCGCTGGACCCTGGGAAGTGTGATTTTATTAAAAGTCAGTAGCTGCAATATTAGTAGCTGCTGGCTTTTAATATTTTTTTTTTTAGGTGCAGAACCACTTTAAGGACCGCCTCATAGTAACATAGTTACATGGCACGGATGGACACAAGCATGTACCGGTATGTTGCTCTTTAAGTATTTAAATAGCACTGATTGCTGTATAAATGACAATGGTCCCAAAAATGTGACAAAAATGTCCGATGTGTCCGCCATAATGTCGCAGTCACAATAAAAATCGCTGATCGCCGCCATTACTAGTAAAAAAAAAATATTAATAAAAATGCTATAAAACTATCCCCCATTTTGTAAACGCAATAATTTTTGCGCAAACCAATCGCTAATTGCGATTTTTTTTTTACCAAAAATATGTAGAAGAATATGTATCGGCCTAAACTGACATTTTTTATATATTTTTTGGGGCTATTTATTATAGCAAAAAGTTAAAAATATTGAATTTCTTTCCAAATGGTCGCTCTATTTTTGTTTATAGCGCAAAAAATAAAAACCGTAGAGGTGATCAAATACCACCAAAAGAAAGCTCTATTTGTGGGAAAAAAAGGACGACAATTTTGTTTGGGAGCCACGTCGCAAGACCGCGCAATTGTCAGTTAAAGCGACACAGTGCCGAATCGCAAAAGGGGCCTGGTCCTTTGGCTGCAAATTGGTCCGGGGCTTAAAGGGATTGTAAAGTAAAAAATTGTTTTTCTTAAAATAACAAACATGTTATACTTACCCCCACTGTGCAGCTCATTTTGCATAGAGTGGCCCCGAACCTGCGCTTCTAGGGTCCCTCGGCGGCTGTCTCTGCTTCTTCCCACAGGTACTTCTCACGTTCATGCGAGCTCCCTCGCATGGTGAGAAGCACCTGTGGGCGAGTTCCCGTGATACAGCCAGCGGCTATAGCCGCTGGCTGTATCACACGGCCCCGCCCCGGCGGGACTTTCGAGGGGTGAGGTAAGTAAAACGGGGGGGCTGGGGGTGCCGGCACTGTGAGATGTTTTTTCACCTTAATGCATAGAATGCATTAAGGTCAAATAACATTTACCTTTACAACCCCTTTAAGTGGTTAAAGGGACCGCTTTTTTTTTTTTGTTTTTTGTTTTTTGTTTTTTTTAAGGGTAACAAACTCTTTAAGCACTGCTATACAAGCAAGAGCAGTAGTAAAAGCCATTTATTTTTTTTAGACAGAAATGAACAATAAAATTGCCTTGGCCCCCTTGTTTAGCTGATGAGGCCTGGGCCCAGTACAACAAGACCAGTTGAACTGCCCTATTCAGCAGCTTTGTGATTACTCTGCATATACATTAAGATGATCTCTTTTATTTCTATATCTAAACAACATTAAAGTGGCAGATTCAATGTCAGACAGTGAAATCAGCATGCAATCAGAGAAAGGTTTACATTATATGGTAAGGTACATTGATATGATATTGTTTTCAATAAAAGGCACACCTCTGTTTATACACCTCAAGGTAAGCAGAGCAGTGAGGCTAGGACAATGATACAATTATATATATTTGATATTGAGAGATTTAAATTCTCATTGGCAAACATCGCATGTGCAGCATACTGAAATCAACGTGTTGCCGATGAGATGACTGCCAATGAGTAGTTGATTCTCAGTAGCAGAGAGATTTAATCACCAGTGTAGCCCTAGCCCAAGGGTAAGGTTTGATTTTAAACTCCTGCTACTGAGATGTAATCATTTGTTGGCAGTCATTTAATTTGTAGCACGTCAGTAGTTAAATTTCTCAATAGGATGTGATTAAAAAAAAGTCCAAAGCCCATTGCGTATCTAAACAGAACTACAAAAATGTAATATATTGCAGTTTACCAGTCCTTCGATAAGGTAACTGCATTGTTTTTTTTTTCCCCTTTTTTTTCACCTGCTAATCCTATGAATAGCCCACTTCCTGTTCTTCCGTGGCTAAGCTCACTCCTCCACTGTCTCCATGGAGGGAGCCATGGTTGCCACTCAAGCTGGACTTTAAAAATGTCTGCCTTTGTTCATCTTTATCATATGGGAGTTGAACTGTAAGAAAGATACCATTTTTATGAGTACACTGCATTTCAGGCAAGAACAACAAGTAATTTATGTACTTTCTGAAAAAATACTTACGCTGAAAAATAAAAATGAATGCATACACCAGATCTATGGATTGGTAAGCAACACTGCAGGCTCATGTAAACAAAAATAAAAAAAATAATAAAAATAAAAATGCTATTTTTTTCTGCTTTTTTTTCATAAGGGGAAGCTTAGCCTTTAATCACTCTGAAAACAAGGAATATCCCTGGAACTTTAAGAAGAATTATAATAAATGGGTTCAGTTTTATTTAAACCATCTTTTAATTGTTTACATACCTATAAACTGATATTTTATGTATTTTTAAATACAAAAATTAAAACAAAATAAAAAGTAAACATTACTTGTTTTAGATCTTTAATTTTATAAACATTTATTTCTTTATAAAATATTTATTGGTGATTTAATGGTGCTGTGCTTGCAAAGCATTGAGAATTTTAGTTAGAAAAAAAAAATTGATTTTTTTTTTTAAAAAGACTATGTAACTATGTCCCCTGGTTTGGGTGACTTCTTCCTCCTCAGGGTAACTGTTTCAGGCACTCATCAAGAGTGCCTGACTATGCCTACCATTTCCGCCCAGGTTCTTCATTCATAGAAAGCGTACTACGAAAACAGGTGTATAAGCACTGCAACCCTCCTACATAAAAGCTACGCCCAGTGCTCAGACTTTGAGGCTGCTGACACCTCCAACATACCAGAATAAGGAAAGGGATAGTCGGCACTCAGGATAACATCCAAAATAGTATTTATTTTTTAAATACATGTACGAAGATGTAAAACAGCCTACGCATTTCAGATGTTAGTCCTTAGTCATGGCTGAGGACTAACGCCCGAAACGGCTTTTACAGCTTTGTACATGTATTTAATAAAGAAATACCATTTTGGATGTCATCCTGAGTGCCGACCATCCCTTGTCTTATAGAAAGCATACTACAGCTTCTATGAATGTAACAGGATTTATGAATGGAGCACAAGAGGATGATTAAATGTCTGCCCCCTCGAATCATGACATCTCATGCAGATCAAAGCTCATTCCTTTGATTCGCAAATGAATGAAACAGAATAAATAAAAAAATGTTCTATTTCGTTCATTGACGGACACAGCTCCTTTAACTCTTGACTTTAGGATTATCACGCCACCTTCAGGAGAGGACTAGGCAGAACATGTAGCACATGTAAAAACAGCACAGGGGGCGGTCCTTCTGGCTATAACCCCTCACCCTGCTTCCTACAGCTCAGTTTTTTTCTACCTAGTGTAGGAGAAGGACCTGGCTCCCTGAGGGGACCATTGGTCCTGGGATTTTTTCTTTTTTTTCTACAAATCTTGATCCTGTGATCTACAATCAACAGCCCGCTGGGTGACAGGCTGGATAATATAGATCCTTTTAGTCTCCCCAGTCTGGCCATTGAGCGTGAGCAGCTCCTAGCTACCCGCTGCGTTGGCCACAACATGCCCCTTCTGTTCCAGGGGCGGCCGGTGAGCTATATGCTCCGGGGGCCCACTTATGACCGGTCTGCTGCTGTCCGTTTTACAGTGTGCCATGGCCAACAGCCACCCTGTACTGCTTGGGTGATAGGTCTGTGGTGGAATGCGTCCAGCAATCCCGACAGGAAGGGTAAGTACGGCTCTCCCTGCCTCACCAGAATAGAGCAGCTGCGCATTCCCTGGACGGTCGACTAGGGGGTCTCTCACTCTCCCTTTCCTCTCTCCCTATCCATCATTCCCTCCTCCCCCTGCTGGGGCCGCTGTGTGACTGGGCATGAGGTGCATGTATCTAAGCCGGGGTCCTCCCGGGGGCTCCGGGCTTTGGCAGGGGGCTGCGCTGTCTGTTGCGGGGGGGCTGCTGCAGCCATTTTCCTGTAGTGTATGCAGTGTATGGGCTGTCAACCTCAGCATGTTTTTACCTCTAGTGCTGGGTCTGTGTACCTCAGAACAGCGCAGTTTTCACTCTGAGCACTTTGTGACTGAAACAGGGCAGATCGGTCAGCGGCAGCACAGCACAGCACTCGGTTCTGGTGGTGAGTCCTGCGGAGGGGCCTCTCAGTCTGTGAGCAGCTAGGAGGGTAGGAGGGTGGGATTTGTGTACCTTGCCTTAAGTCCCTAAGTTGTGGCAGGCGAGTGAAGGTCAGCATGGCATCAGAAGCTGGTGCTTCTTCCCCAGACATTCCTGCTATTGCAAACGGATCACCTGCAAAAAATGTGGTACCTATGAATGCTTTGTCGGTAGTCCTGGAGACCTTTGTTGCCGGGGTGGAAGCGGCGTGCGGGTGAAAGGGGGGTAAAAACTGCCCCCCTGCCACCCCCCATCTTCTGGGGAGAGCTCTGATTCAGACTCGGGTCCCCAGGTGACTGGCGGCCCCTGTTCTGATGTGTCAGAGGATGCAGACCAGGACCGTTCAGACAGTGAGAATGACTCTGTGTCCACACGCCTAAGGTGTTTCCGTATTTGACTTATTTTGATAAGTTCATCTACAAGGATTGGGGAAGTCCGCAGCGGCCCTTTGCAGTCCCAAGAAGAATGGCGGTGCGTTACCCCTTTGAGGAGAGCCTCCTGAAAAAAAGGACATCTCCTCCGGTTGTTGACCCCCCCCAATATCCAGGTTAAATAATAATTCCGGTAGAAGGGACTCCTGCCTTCAAGAACCCTGCCGACAGGAGGGCCGAGGCAGTGGCCCGGTTAATGTTTACGGTAGTGGGGTCAGCGTTACCTGTGCTGGTCGCGGCCTTGGTGTTGCAGACGCTTACTGAATGGGCAAAGTTGTTGCACCGTGACTTGGAGAAGCAAGTCTCCCCGGTCTGCGTAGAGCTGGCAGACCAGTTAGTGCATGGTCTTAAGTATGTCTTTGATGCGGCCCTGGATACGGTCCCCTTGCTCTCTAGAGCATCAGTATCAGCAGTGGTGTTACGCCGCCTGATTTGGCTTAAATGCTGGTCTGCGGACCAGGCATCTAAAAAAGCTCTGGCGGGTTTGCCCTTCCAAGGTGAGAGGCTTCTTGGAGCTTCGCTGGATGACATTATTAAAAATGTTACCGGTAGGAAGAGCACGTTGCTCCCACAGTCCAGGAGGGGTAAGGAGTCACGCCATAGGCAAGGGACCTCCTTTTCCGCTCAAAAACATATTTTTTTCCGGCAGGTAAGCGATCCTAGATATATAATACAATGATATTCCCGCACTACCAAATGTGTGCGTTTTTTAACAATATGCTGCAACACTGAAGGAAGTATCAGAACCCAGAGAATATATAAAGTGAAGGTAGTGCTGCGCTATGAACCTAAATACTGTGCATAATAAAGTGCAAAGGTGCTCAATGAAATATATGGTTGAAAGACGCAATGTTCAAAGGTCAATATATATCCAGTCCTAGGCAGTATAAAAACATGTCGCATGACCTACGATTTCTTAGCATAAAACAATAAAAATATCAATAAGACAATAAAAGTATATCAAACACTCAAATGATTCTTCATAGAACAGTGATAGGAAATCTATCTATAGGAAATCACATGCTCTGCGACTTCTTTGGATAAAACAATAAAAGTGTGTCAATAAGACAATAAAAGTTTATCAAACACTCACATAATGCGCACATACTCAGTTTCCAGGATCCTGCTGTTTTTGCAGCGAGGAGTGGGTCAGAAACTTGCCTTATGCACCATCAAGGGACAGATATCAGCCTTGGGTGTCTTTTTCCAATGTCCTTTGGCGACTCACTCATTGGTGAGTACTTTTGTTCAAGGGGTTTGACACGTAATCCCTTGGGTTCGACCACCGCTTCCTCCGTGGGATCTGAATCTGGTGCTATCGGCACTTCAGAAACTGCTGTTTGAGAACATTAGGGAGATTCCCTTGTTAACTCTTTCTCAGAAAGTAGTCTTTCTAGTGGCTATTACATCTGTCAGGAGGGTTTCTGAGTTGGCGGCCTTGTCATGCAAGTCTCCCTACCTGGTCATCCACAAGGATAAGGTGGTGCTATGTCCGCAGCCCTCTTTCCTTCCAAAGGTGGTTTCTGCATTCAATCTAAATGAGGACATTGTGTTTCCTTCCTTATGTCCTAAGCCGACACACCCAAAAGAGATTACCTTACATTCCCTGCACGTGGTCCGGGCTCTGCGGGTGTATCTGTCTGCTACGGCTCCCTTACGGAAGTCAGACTCTCTGTTTCTCTTGGTGGCTGGTCTGAAAAAAGGTCTGGCGGTTTCATCCACCATTTCTCGGTGGATCAGACAGATCTTGGTTCAGGCCTATGCCTTAAAAGGGCAGGTGCCCCCTTTTCCTGTCACGGCTCATTCCACCAGAGCAGTTGGAACCTCCTGGGCTTTCCGACATCAAGCGTCTGTCTCCCAGGTGTGTAAGGCGGCGACTTGGTCGTCCGTTCACACTTTCACTAAATTCTACAAAGTTGACGTAATCGCATCTTCGGATGCTTGCTTTGGCCGCAAGGTTATGCAGGCGGCTGTGTAAGGTTGCAATTTACACTTTCTTTAAGTTACAAGTTTGTTGTAAATGCATCTTTTGATGCATGAGTTGGCCGCTGGTTTTGATGGCGGCCGTTTAAGATGGCAACTCCTCTGTTGAGTTGTTCCTTTTGTTGTGGGTGAAGTTATGTTTGGCTGTTTCCACCCCTCGTTTTTTGACACTGCTTGGGGAGGACTCTAAGGTCAAGAATTAAAAGAACTGTGGCCGTCAATGAACAAAAGAGAAAATGGGATTTTTGTACTCACTGTAAAATCCTTTTCTCTGAAGTTCATTGACAGACACAGCGCCCTCCCCTCCTATTTATGTTCGTACTGCTTTTTGACAAACTGAGCTGCAGGAAGCAGGGTGAAGGGTTATAGCCAGAGGGACCGCCCATGGGTGGTGCTGTGCAGTCTTACTGTTTTTACATGTGTTACATGTTCTGTCTAGTCCTCTCCTGAAGGTGGCGTGGTAACCCTAAGGTCAAGAATTAAAGGAGCTGTGTCCGTCAATGAAGTTCGGAGAAAAGGATTTTATGGTGAGTACAAAAATCCCATTTCAGACATCTCTATATTATGTCTGAACACTGTTTCTGAAATTCTGCTTTTTGACAGCATCATCTGTGATAACTTCTGTATTTACACAGCAGCTCGCCGCTATCATTTTGACAGATGGGAATTGTTAGTATACCCCCCTGTTCCCAAAAATGGGGCTATAAGGTAAATGTAGTTTTTGGCTGAGCTGTAACCAGCTCAGATTGATTGTACATAGTTTACTGATTCTGTGCTAAATTTTACTGTGTTGTGCATTTCCCACTGTTGCCAGTAGGTGTCACTGGTACCACAGGACAGTGTGAGAATAACAACTAAGTTAAGCTCTAATGAATATACTTTTTCTAGAAACAGCCCAATAGGAGGTTCCTGCCGCTGTGCATTCTGGGAAGGGGTATTTATTTGGCAGATGCCATGTGCTTTGGGGAGTTCTCACTTCATGGCCTTTCAGGCCTGAGGCTACGTTGCTGCAAGCTGTGCAAGTAGGCCCAGAAGCCTGAATGGATGAAGCTGAGCCAAGCGGAGGAGATCCAGTGGAGGATCCTTGCTGGAGAGAGCCAGGATGAAGGCTGGTCTCTCAGAAGGGCCTGGTGACTCGTGTGGAGGACACATCTACATCTAACTACCCCTCACAGTACAGCCGGGTCGGCTTAAAGGTTCTGGGACTGTGAAGCTGTTCTACAATCCAATCAAGGTAACAAAGTTTGTGAGAGAGACTTATCCGGGTGTTTACTGATTGCTAGGTCTGTGTGAGAGATCTACCCAGATATTCAAGATCTGCTAGAAAGAAAGCTGTGTTTGTGTCCTTTAACCTAAGGAGTCTGTAAGTGATCTGCTATAAAAGGGTATCTGCAACCTCCCCTCAATCTCTTTACTACTACTTCTTTCAAGGTCTTCATTAAAGCATTGAAAACTACCTAATGTGTATTTGTTCTAACTTCCCATTATAGCTATGGGGTGAATGTAAGCTCGCTCCCTGTATCTGGAGGTACCTTTCTGCTCCCAGGAGATCCAGGGGGGTGCTACACTAGCTATTGCAGCAGTTGGATGCAGCAGTGGCGCAGAAACATTGGACATACTACACATGCCTTGTGTACTTTAAGTTTTTTAGGGTGTGTGTTAAGCATGCCCGCGGCATACAACTGGTTAGCGCCCAATTGAAGCCAAATGTTATTTTTGATATAAATAGAGTGATGACACGTTCGAATCTTTGACAGGTATTTTATACTCCTAGCTTAACTGGGAAGATGACCACTTTTTATCCCTGTGACACCAGGACAGTAAGAGGACAAATAGCACTAAAAACACCACATTTGAATGCTTTAAAAAAAGATGTCTTATTTAATTTTCCGTACACAGTGGGGAGATTTTACATTACTTCCTGCCTCTCTGACATCCCTGTTACCAGGACAGGAAACTTCTTCAGTGGGGAGACATAGCAATAAAATCTGACAGAGCTTTGCCAATGAGTTTCATTGAAACTACTTGTTTGTGCAATAATTCAGCAAGTTTGCAGACCGCACTGCCTGACACACAAATACACATGCTGAAATGTGACCACTTGTATCATTCCTGCTGATTTATTGTAATAACTGGAGAAAGGTTATAACTACTGTAATAACTGTAGAAAGGTCTGATGATCATCGTTGGTGCCTCTGATGTTTTTTTTTTTCCACTCCACCATCTGTAGATGAGTCAAAGAACAGTATTAATTCCCTTCTCTCTCTGCAGCACCATCAGGTGTTGTTATACAGGCATGTCTAGACTATTGCAAATATCACGTTACTAAAATAGGCAGGAACATGGGGTCCACTCTGCTGCATAAATACACAAGGAGTACATGCAAAATTCAATTGGCTTTGTACATTGGCATATACTGTACTGTACAGCATATGCTAAGAAAATCTTAAAAAAAAAAAAAAAAAAAGTGTATTCATTTAAAGCTCATTGTCAAAATCCATGAACGCTCCCTGCAAGGGTTAAGTCAGTTCAGCATACAATGCTATGCTTCAAAAGTTCAATCCTCAAAAAATTCATTCAAACGATTTCCCTCCTTACCAGTAAGAATAATTCTCAGCAGCCCTTTGGAAAGGATCTCTTGTATGGGGCCTTTCTATGGTTCCAATGAAAATCACGAAACCTCCAGGAAGTGCCTTTGTCAAATATCACTTATGTCTAGGGTTGCGTGAATATTGGTATTGGTGCCGATACTAATCATTTGCACGAGTATCGGTACAAGTGCAAATGCACCGATACTTAAAACCGATACCGGCTGGCTTGATTCTTTCAGCTGTCAACGGGATTCTCCCGATGACAACTGAAATATACACAAAAGAATGCAGAAATTATTGGTTGTTAAGGAGCGAGGCCGCCGCATCCTTGACAACTGATGACTCATTCATCTGTTAGCGGGGTTAGCTGCTGTTAGCCATCAGTGGTACAGGAGCTTTCAAAACCTCCCATTGATGGTAAGATGCACTTCACTGCCATGTCGAATGGGTGGATGGCTCAGCCCCTGGATCTCCTGAGGGGTGTTGACAAGGGACCATGCAGCCAAAAAAAAAAAAGCCAGACCCAGGACACAGGATAACTATAATCCAAACTGTGAGGATGCCGACTACATGACCATATGACCTGAAGAAGGGCTTAAACCCCCGAAATATGTAGTCCTGGACCGAGTTGGATATCCTCTGTTTGGATTATAGTTATCCTGTGTCTAATGGCTTTTTTTTCTGGTTCTTCAACTTTCCGATGCCCTCACTGTGTATATCTTTTGCAGAGCACTTCCACCAGCATCTGACGTCCTTTCTGAGTCTGTGCGGGTCTCCTCCGGCCTGTGAGCGTGTCTCCTTTGGGTCTCCCTGTCTGTCACCAGCTACATCCCTTGTCAAGACCTCTCAGGAGATCCAGGGGCTGAGCCACCTATCAATTTGACCTGGCAGTGAAGGGCCCCTGGATAGAAAAATAATAAATATCTGCGCTAGGTGATTTAAGTGTTATAAAAATTGCCAATTAGTGACCTGCAGCTAAGCACTATAACCCAGATATTGAGCACAAAATGGAGATGCAAGTAGTAGAGTTCAGCCATAGGTTTAAACACAAGTTGACCCTGTGCATAAAACATATGTAGAATAGTTACAACACAATATTATAAATGTGCAGTAAAACATAAACATAAATAGCATAAATTCAAATAAAGTGCAACTGTGCAGTGCAATGTGATAATTTGTGCCATGCAACAAAATAATCGTTTTTAGTGTAGTTCTATGGGACAATGTATGGTGAAATCAAAACCAAAATCTCACACAAAAAAACAAAGCCAATGAGAAAAAAATGTTCATATATTGCTGGAATCCAATATAGTGACTTCAAAGTGCAGCATATAATGTAGATCAGGTGCTCATCACCGTGTTTCCCGTCACTTCATTAAGATAAAAGGCTTATCAGAAAGCCTGTGACCTCCCTTACTCAGAGGGTGCGGGGGGGTCAAACAGCGCTTTAAGTGGAATCGAAGTTTCACCGATGGAAGACTCTGGCGTTCCTCTCCGGACAGATCCATAGACATCCAATGGCGTCACAGTGGTATAAACGACAGGAGATGATAAAATAAAAAATAAAAAGGCTCCAATAGTGTAAAAAGGTTTCCCCAAGGATTTATTTTAAAAAGGGGAGAGTTTCAATACACAAACTCCAAAGCAGATATAAAAATGCAGCAATAATCCTTGCAAGGAAAAAGATGGACAATGTCCGATAGGACCGTGTTGTCGGATAATCCGACAGTGTGTGGGCTCCATCGGACTGTTTCTGTCGGAGTACCCGACGGACCAAGTTTTCCAGCTGGGCTATAAAATTTTCCGACAACATGATCCGATCGGACTTTGTCCGATCATGTGTAGAGAATTCCGATTGGACAAAGTGCCACGCATGCTCAGATCAATTTCCTAGACCAAAACTATTGGCTACTAGCCTGAACGTAGTCCCGTCCTAACGAAATAACGCCATCACGTTAAGTATGATCGGATTTTCTGACAACTTTGTCCGACTGTGTGTATGCAACAGTTTTGGACAAAATCCGTCGAACAAAATCCGACAGATTTGGTTGTCGGAATGTCCGACCGTGTATACAAGGGCTTAGTATGGGGCTGCAGTTATGCCAGCAGTAAAACTGGAGAATTGATCAACATTTTTTAAAACATCTGCATGAAACTGAAATTGGAGATACCTATTGGCATTGTCCTTATTTTATACAGTATATGATTCCGTTGTTTCAGAATAATTTATATTGCAAAACTTAAACAGTGCTTAAAGTGGTTGTAAACCCTTACAAACCACTTTGACCTACAGGTAAGCCTAGATTAAGGCTTACCTGTAGGTCCAAGAAATATCTCCTAAACCTATACGGCACGCCCTGTAGACAGCAGCGTGCAGGTGCACTGGGCAGGCCGCAGATCGCGGCGATATGCCGCTCGTGTCGGCTCCCGTGAGGGGCCATGCATACTACCTCATTATGCCTTTGCCTTACAGGGTGTGTTTTTTTTTTTTTTTTATTGCCTTTACTTCCTCTTTAAAGCGTACCTCGAGTCAAGCAACCCTACATTTCAGTCAGTGCAAAACAAGTTGTGTATGATATGGTGCTGAAAGTAAATATTCTACAACAGCTATTTTGCAAAATTGTGCGTCTGCTGACAGCCACCATATTATTGGAGGCACAAGCTAACACTGGGCACCTCTTTTTATTCCTACACCTGTCCTTGATGACACTATTTATTTAATATAGTATTTATGTTGCATTCATATGTGTCATGAAAATGGAAAATACAAAGTTTTGACTTTGCATGTATGTGTATTATGTGTGTGAACTGCTTCACAAGTGGTACTTATGTAGCACCCTCTAGTGTGTGCTAGAAGTAGTGTGTAAAATAGGCAAACCATACTCTGACTCATACTGTACATTTGTTAGTCGGTAATTGGGTCAGGGTTATTAGAGGCCAGGGCTGGGTGACTCATCCTGGCAGCTCTCTTGTGCCTCCCCCTGGTGTCTGGAAGGTTGGAGAACCTTCTACAATTAGAGGGTGGTGGTTAGGAGAATCTGCCATGAATATTTATGGGGCCTTTGCCAATCCCCAGTGTGGGCTGGGGGGGGGGGGCAGAGATAACCCCATAAATAGACATGAGCCAGGCCAGCAAGGGGGAGACTGTAGGGTTGACACCTTTTCTTCGAGCCAAACCCGAGCACTTCAGCGAGGCTTGGCATTTTTTTTGTAGCATACACTATTAGATTATAAAATACCTGGGACACCTCTGTGTGCCCTAGGGGAGTAGTAATGCAGCACCTGCAGTGGTGAACAGTGGGTGTAACCAATTGCATATAGTGCAGGTATGTGTAATGTGCAATATAATGTATATATAGTGCCGGTTTGTGTAATGTACAATATAGTGTAGGCATGTGTAATGTACAATATAGTGTATATAGTGCAGGCATGTGTAATGTACAATTATAGTATATATGTAGTATGTAATGTTTGGTGGGGAGCCTCCCAGTGTAATTTTGGGGGGTTGGGGGAGGTCTCCTGGTATAGTATGGGATGGACAGGGGAGTCCCCCTGTAAGGTATTGGCTGAGGATAGTTAAGCTGTGGATGATACATGAGCCTAAGTATGTATGCATATTGTATGGGGGGAGTGAGGACTGTATGCATACATATTGTATGAGGGGGTGAGAACTGTATGGATGTTGTATGGGGGGGGGTGGTAAGGACTGTATGGATGTTGTATGGGGTGGTAAGGACTGTATGGATGTTGTATGGGGGGTGAAGACTGCATGAATAGATGGAGTAAGAGTGAGAACCCTTTGTTGAATTCCTGATATACACAATACACCAAAAACTTACTGTACAAGTCTCCCAGCATGATCTCTGCACAGTTCTCAAGAGAGCAGCAGGTAACATGGAGGCTCCACCTGCAACTCCACCTCTGTGTCCTTTCTGCAGCCAGCCAGAGCCCAAGACCTCCGTGTCACCCCCGTCTGCAGCCAGGCAGAGCACCCAGCAACATGGATGCTCCGACTCCGCCGCCACCTCCACCTCCGTGTCCCATCTGAACTTAGCACATTGAGCGGATGGAGGTACTGAGTGTAGGGGGTAAATGGGGAGGGAGAAACCTTGGCATGGCAGGAGCAGAAATCACTGCGGACATGGCGACACAGGCATAGTGAGCCATGGGTCGGGTTAGGTGAGGTACTGTCCAGATTACAGGTGGGCAGAGACCTGGACACATGTCTCAAAAACCGGGCTGTCTGGGTGAAAACAAGACAGGTGGCAACCCTAGGTACGGGAGAGGAGAGTGGAGGGTATGACAGTGGGCAGTATGTGCAGGAGAGAAGTGTGGTGAAGGTATGACAGTGGGTAGTATCTACAGGAGAGGAGTGTGAGCGGGTATGACGGTGGGTAGTATGTACAGGAGAGGAGTGTGGGGGGTGTGACAGTGGGTAGTATGTACCGAAGAGAAGTGTGTAAGGTATGAAAGTGGGTAGGAGAGGAGTTTGGAGGGCATGAAAGTGGGGGGTATGTACAGGAGAGGAGTATGGGGGGGGGGGGGGGGGGTATGACAAGAGCCTGTGTTTTTTCTGCATTTTTCACATGTGCAAAACTATCATGAGAAAAATATGGTATATGCCATTGCTGGCCTCATTTTGAAAATACTAATTGCCTGATTCTTGTATTTACCCACTGTCCTTATACATACACTTCTTCTAACTCAACTCAAAATATTGAAGTGTGGCCGGTGGTCATTGCGACCACTGGCCACTCGCATTGGGTCCCCCGCTGTGCAGCGGGCGTGCGATCGCCCTTAAAGGTGCCGACATATACCTACGGCAATTTGCGGGATCGTTGCTGACTTGCCGCAATATAATGACCGTGGCTGGTCGGCAAGTGGTTAAACAAATGCAAAGCCTCTGGCCTTAGCCTATTGTATCCAAAACATAACCACTTGCACTTACTAGAACTAAACCTCTAACCTAAGAGTAACCCTAATGAATTCCCGATAACAAGTGCATAAGGGAAATGTTATAGGAGGTGCATAACTCACCAGCCAGCGGAGAAATCACCAGACACCATTAAACTCTCAGTATAGGTTTTGTGCCTTGACATCATTTAATAAGTGATTAGTAACAGCAACTGAAGACTTCCAGATATGCGCTGAAGGGAAATAGTAGATACAATTAACTATTAAGTTATTGAAAACATATTCTTCTTCAATTTCACAATGACCTCATCCTACTTTTCTAGCCAGTTGGTTTTCCAATAGCTGTCATCAGAACGACAGCTAAGGTTTAAGAGGCAGGGACTGAATTACGGCACAGCAATTCCAAGGCAATTTCACAAAACAACTGTGGAAAAAAATGACATTGTACTGTTTTGGGGGTCTAAAGTCAAGCACCTGTGGAAGAATTTTAAAGTGAGTTTATGCATGGCCACACATCATACTCGACTCAGCAGATGTGAACCGGGAATGAAAGTACAGTAAAACTTTGGATTGCGAGCATAATTTGGTCCAGAAACATGCTTGTAATCCAAAGCACTTGTATATCAAAGCAAATTTCCCCATAAGAAATAATGTAAACTCAAATGATTCGTTCCACAACCATTTATTCATAGGTCCTTCAGTTTATAGTCCATGTAAAAAGATTATAGCAATGTGACCAAGTTGTGTAACCATAAAATATCCATCCACAAATGGAAGCCTCCACAAGGGGATTAGAAGCCAAATCCAGCAGGAGCTACAGAGTATAAAAGAGGAGAGAGACGCCTCTAAGTGTAGCAATATGGTTACTTTTAATGAAGGTACAACATTTAACAATTCACATGGTTGATGATTAAAAGAGGCACTTCTAAGTATGCAGGCATCTGCTGCAAAGCTGTCCACATAGACCATCCCCCACACCGCCAGCTCTCACCACTGTCAGTCTGCAATGGTGACCGGGAAGACTACCCTGCAAAAAAAGCGATCTTGAAGCACTCGTGGAGCATAGCGTGGAAGGGACGATGTTGATGTCGGTGCAGAGGGTGATCTATGTCGACAGCTTTACCCCCGATGTCTGCATACTAAGATGTGCCCGTTTTAATCATCAACCATGTGAGTTGCTAAATGTTGTACCTTCATTAAATGTAACCATATTGCTACACTTAGAGGCGCCTCCCTCCTCTTTTATACTCAGTTGTGATATGACGCTACTTGTATATCAAGACATCACTTGTATATCAAGTCAAAATTTATGTAAAAACTTTGTTTGTCTTGCAAAACGCTCTCAAGCCACTGTGTTAAAACCAATGTAAGGTAATGTTACTATTTGCGTCCCATTGGGGGAGATTCTCATTCACTTCCTGTCCTTTAGATGCATTAGGCAGTAAAGTAAATCTTACCAAAGTGATAAAAATCCCTTCTTAGCAGGTGTTACCAGAGTAAGTGTACCCAATAAAGATGTTACATAGTTACATATTTAGTAAGGTTAAATAAAGACAATAGTCCATCCAGTTCAACCTGTGTGGGTGTGTGTGTTCATGTAGATAATCATTATTCCCATATCCCTGAATATTGTGCTTGTTAAGATGCACATCCAAGAGTCTTTTAAAACTATCAATACTTCCTGCTGACACCACCAATTGTGGAAGAGAGTTCCACATCCTTACTGCACAGACAGTGAAAAACACCCTATGCAGCTTAAGGTTAAACCACTTCCCTTCCAGTCTCATCGTGTTGCTTCATGTTTTCGTATACTCCCTTAGACTGAATAGTTTCCTACCTATGCTGTGCCTGTAGTAGTTCTTCTTAATTGAGGTCCTCCAGTCCCCTAATTAATTTTGTTGCCCTTCTCTGGACTCGCTGACCAGAACTGCACTGAACATTCCAGATGTGACCTAACGAGAGTATTATGTGGCCTAACCAGAGTTACCTCTCTTTCTGTTCTGGTGAAAGCTCTAATACCGCGCACACACGACTGGACTTCCCAGCAGACTAGGTCTGACGGAATCAGTCCGTCAGACAATCCGATCGTGTGTGGGCTAATCAGATCATTTTTCATTAAAAAAAAAAAAATCAGACGGACCTAGAAACAGAACATGTTTCAAATCTGTCCGACAGACTCAATTTCTATTGGGAAAACCGTTTGTCTGTATGCTGGTCCAATGGACCAAATACGACGCAATGACAGCTATTGGCTATTGAACTTCCTTTTTTAGTCCTGTCTTACATCATCATGTTTAAAACGAACAGACTTTTGAACAGACTTAGTCCGTTTGTGTGTGGCCAAGTCCGTTAGTTCGGAAGGTCCGTTGGAACTCCGCCGAAAGTCTGTCGGGAAGACCGTCGGACCTAGTCTGCTAGAAAGTCTGGTCGTGCGTACGTGGCATAATATGTTGGATTTTCCCTCCTCACAAGGACAGGGTCAGCAATATAAATCCACATAGGGTGTAACCTCTCACAACTGAAAAATTGGCTTTAGAAACTCTTTAAGCCCTGGTTCAGATTGATGCGATTTGACATGTCAAATTGCATACCAAATGGAACTGTCCGAATCAGTATGACGCCGACTTTGCGGCACCGCGCCGATTCCTAAAAGTAGTTTCTGTACTAATTTCAGGTGGAATTTCAATAGACATCTGTGCAGGAAACCGCATGTATGGCTGAACTTGAACTTGCGAATCACATGCGATGTCTGACATCGCTACAGTGTGAACCCAGGCTTATTGATGCCTTAATTAATATAGACCTTTTTTTATCTGCCTATAGTTCAGCTTTAAAGCTATTTGCCCATTAATCAAACGAATGTCCTATACTCCATTCTATGAAAACTGCGCTGTAACTGTGATTTTTTTTATTTAACAAAAACATTTTCCTGTTTATAGAACAATCTTTTGTATAAAATATGGCTCACAAGCCTGGCAAGCACTGTCTTATGTCTATGTGTACCTAATCGTTACTATTTTAGTGTATTCATAGATAATTAAATTACCGGTACTACCAAGATTTCCATTTTGCAATCATTCTAGATTAAATAAGACTAGAATATTTTACATTAAATGAGCTTTAAATGTATGAGCAACTGGAAGGAAACACGCTGCTTCCCTTGTCTCACTTGTCAGGATAAGTGGAGTCATCAGCTGGGTAGAGGAGCTCTCACCATAAATGTGAAACCTTCGAGTCTGCCCTCCTCTAGCACTGGCAGGGTTAGGTTTACTCTCACCACTACAATCTCCTTTTGCGGCACTTTTTCAGAGTCCGATATCCTCTCTTCTGCTATTGAATGCCCACTAATGCTGTAAGGTCTCATGTACACTGCTGCTGGTAAATGGACGTTTAGAACCAGTTGGGCATTTTTTCCAGCTGCCCCTGAACTCTCCTCTGTTATGTTATCAGTACATGTATACAGGGTTGTTTATAGTCGTTTCTAGGCAGTGGAGTTAGAAGCATTTTTTGGATCGCAAAGAAATTGGTTCAGGGGGGACATTCAGAGGCATTTGAAATGCTAAAAAAAAGCCTACCTGTCAGCACTTTTTACCAAAGTATGTTAGCTCCCACTTTACCCACCTCAATACTGGACACTTTTACCCCCTTCCTGCCAAGGCCAGTTTTCATCAACACTGAACCCATATGAAATTGTTATAATTTCTTGAGACAGATAGAGCTTTCTTTTGGTGGTATTTAATCACCGCTGGGTTTTTTTATATTTTTTTGCTAAACAAACGAAAAAACACTTTCTTTGTTTCTGTTATAAAATTTTGCAAATAAGTAATTTCTTCTACAGTGATGTGCGTTGATGAGGCTGCACTGATGGGCACTGATGAGGCTGCACTGATGGGCACTGATGAGGCAGCACTAATGGGCACTGATATGCTGCACTGAAGAGCACTAATATGCTGCACTGACAATCAGGGCACTGATGATCACTGCCCTGATTATCAGTGCAAGTATCCTCTGTCACAGGAAATCCGTTATTGGCTTTTCTTTCCTCAGACAGTAAGTGTTGGTTCACACTTGAAGCGCAACTGCCTCAGGGAACCTGGACACGACCGGTGCGGTGACTTGCAAAACGACTTCTCTATAGAAGTCAATGCATGTCACCTCAAGTTGCCCCCAAAGTCGTACAGGAACCTTATTCTAAGTCGGAGTGACTTGTGTCGCTCCGATTAGAACAGTTCCATTGTACAGAACGAGACGCTACTTGTCAGGAGGCTAATTCACCTGACCAGTCAGTCGTCCCAGTGTGAACCGACCCTAACAGCACAGAGGAAAGGAAATGCTGATAACTGGCATTTATTTACATGTGATCAGCTGTGATTGGACACAGCTGATCACATGGCAAAGAGCCAACCTCATTGGCTCTTTACCTTGACCGGTGATGCACGGTGTCTGAGGAACACGGCTCACCACTGATCGCATGTGGAGGACACCATATGAAGTCCACCCAGAACAAGAGTGGTCCCACCCAGCCATCATTGCACAATAGGCCGGGCGAGAACCGGTTAAGTACAGAATATTCCTAACTAACCCACTTGGGTATTGTCAGGGTTTGCTGATAAATTTCACAGCTACATTTTGCTATCGGCACACTGCAAATATATTATCACAACAAAATGAAAACTGGCAGTATGCACTCTATGACCCTGCATCAGAAATCATAAATAAAAAATCTATATATTTTCAAGACCATGAACCACAAAGTACAGTTATCAACATTTTAATGATATAACGCACGATGTCTTGATGTAACCAAGACATAATTAAAAACAATGGTAGAGGTTAAAGTCTCCCACGCTATGGATATATGACACACATATGGAATCCAGTGTGACTTGTAAAAAATAGCACAGTCTCTGGAGGTCATACTGATTACACATAAATGTATTTACTGTATATATACACATGACCACAAAGCAAAAAGAAGTACCGATGTGTACATCGGTAATTCAGTGCGAAGGTTAATTAGCAAGCCCACAAGTAATTTGAACCAAAAAAATATATATATGGTTAATTATTGCACATTAGACTATGTAAGCAATCCTGTTGATTCCTGGGATATCGGCGTCATCTATGACTGGAGTCCTTGGGTACACTAGTTGTCTACTCTCGTGCCATTTTCAGACAGGAAATTATGCGATCGGGTGGAACGGTGGGGGTTTATCCTTTCCTCGACTGCACTTGCCTCTGCTCCTTCCTTCCAGGTCCTATGTTGTCAACAGGTTGCTATAACAACAGGACAGGAACTTCTGCCGACTCTGCCATTGTTATAGCAACCTGTTGACAACAATATGCACTGGGCACTGTAAGTAATGTGCATAAGCAAGAACGGTAGGTGCATGCTGGGTAGCCAGCTGCACTGCATCCCAGAACTCACTGGCGCCGGCTTCAGACGCCCACAACCAAGATGGCTGCTGCCAGAATTTCAACAGGGGCCAGTAAACAGGACATTTAGCAAGTAAGGAACCTGTATACAGCATTGGCCATATCCAAAGTAAATCCAGCATTTTAAAGGATCACAGGATTTATTTATTTTATTTTTGAGAAGGAGACTGTAGCTCCTCTAAATCCAGTATTTATTTGTATCCTTATCACTTGATAATTCTCCAGTGGCAATGAAAAAAATAAATAAATCAGAGAGAACAGAAATAACATGCAAAGTACAAAAACTGTATTAACCGTTTTTTTTCTTCCAGCTAAGTGGAGTTAGATTGGTGGAGGATGAATTCTGACTGTGAATGATGCAGTGTCCCACAGATACAGTAAGTGTGCTATGTTTAATTAATTGTTATTTTTGCAGATTAACTAATTCCTGAACCTTGCACTCTGTACAACGCATTCCTGAATCTTGTACTCTGTACAACGCATTCCTGAACCTTGCACTCTGTACTAGAGGTCGACCGATATGGGTTTTTCTCTGGCCGATGCCGATACTTAGAAATCATGGCGGCCGATGGCCAATATATGATGCTGATTTTTTTTGGGCCGATACGTTAGGCCGATTTTTTTATTTATTTATTTATTTATCCCCCTTCATCTTATAAAACCTAACAGACACCTTTCGAACTGGGGCGTTTTTTTAGGCGCTTTTGGGCTAAAAATAGCGCCTGTAAAGTGCCTGCAAAACGGCTTCCCTGTAGTCTGTGTGAAAGCCCGAGTGCTTTCACACTGAGGCGATGCACTGGCAGGATGTTAAAAAAAAGTCCTGCAAGCAGCACGTTTGGAGTGGTGTATACCTCTCCTCCACCACTCCTGCCCATTTATATTAATGGGCACCACTGCCGAAGCGCATGCAATGCGATTTGGCAGCAGTGATTCACGGGCGCATTTAACCTCTTCTTCGGCCGCTAGCTGGGTTATATGTGCCCAACTAGCAGCCTAATAGCACCGCTAAAATGATGGTAAAGCGCTGCTAAAACTAGCAGCATTTTACCATCAACGCCTGCCCGCTCCAGTGTGAAAGCAGCTGTGAGGGGTTAGCTCGGTAGCGGGTGTGTGTGACCCCCTGGATGGGTTCACAACACGAAGTCAGGCACAGCAGACAGCGGTGTAGGTTCAAAAAACAAAAGATCCGGTTTATTTTTGCTACATGCAGTGATACAAATAACAGCCAAACAAAATAAAACAAGAAAATAAATCCTGGTCAGCTTGACCTCTAACTACACACGTAGACTCCCTGTCTAACAACTGGGTGCAGCCTTGTGCTGCCCCAGTCCCTGTCTCTATTGTAGGGGTTTGCCACACAGGCGTTAACTCACCGCACAGAACAGATCTCAGACTCCCCAGTCTATACACACAAAACTGGTTCCAGGATGGAGCATCTCCCTATGCATGCTGGGGTTTTTTGTAGAGGCCTTAATGAGCCCACTTACTTCAGCTGGGCTCATTAACTCTTCCCCTCTAATTGTAAAAGTCTGCATAAAGCCTGAATCTAGGACACACATATTTACCATCCTGAATACAACCAGGTGATTTTACCTGCGTGCTGCCACACACCCCCCCCTCTTGTTTCAACCTTGGGGTTGTAACACAAGCAGCCAGACACGCATGTATCCGAGACAAAGCATCCACATTCCCCATTTTAACACCAGGGCGATGCTTAACTGTAAAGTTAAATTCTTGTAGGGCCAGGAACCACCTATTTACCCTTCTATTGGTCTCCTTGTTCTGAGCCATCCACTTTAAAGGAGCGTGATCAGTCACCAGGTCAAAGTGCCTACCTAGCAGATAGTACCGAAGGGAATCTAGAGCCCACTTCACTGCTAAACATTCCTTCTCAATCGTGGCGTAATTTACCTCATGGGACTTCAACTTCCTGCTGAGGTAAATGACTGGGTGCTCTTCCCCGTTCCAGACCTGGGATAACACTGCTCCTAACCCAACGTCTGATGCATCAGTTGGTACAACAAAGTCCTTAGAGAAGTCTGGTGAGTACAACACTGGCTGGCTACATAAGGCGGTTTTTAAGGACTGAAATGCTTCTTCAGCCTCTGGGGACCATTTAACCATGACCGACTCTTTCCCTTTTGTCAGGTTGGTGAGGGGCACAGCCTGAGAAGCAAAATGGGGAATGAATCGTCGATAATAGCCAGCGATTCCCAGAAAGGCTCGTACCTGTTTCTTGCTGTTGGGACGTGGCCAACTCTGTATGGCCTCGACTTTATTGACTTGGGGTTTTATCACCCCCCTCCCAATAGTGTACCCAAGATATTTGGCCTCCTCCTGTCCAATGGTACACTTCTTTGGATTGGCCGTAAACCCAGCTTCCTGGATAGAGTCTAGGACTGCTTGTACTTTTGGCAAATGTGAGACCCAGTCTGTGCTATGGATAATCACATCATCCAGGTAAGCTGCAGCATATTTCTGATGGGGCCTCAGAATCTTATCCATTTTCCGCTGGAATGTTGCCGGTGCATTCTGTAACCCAAACGGCATTCTCTTATATTGGAATGCCCCATCTGGGGTTACAAACGCAGTCTTCTCCTTGGCCGACTCGGCCAGGGGAATTTGCCAATACCCTTTGGTGAGATCAAGAGTTGTCATATATCGGGCTGTTCCCAGCCGGTCAATCAACTCATCTATATGCGGCATGGGGTAGGTGTCAAATTTTGTAACTTTATTTAATTGTCGAAAATCGTTACAATACCGCCAGCTCCCATCAGGTTTGGGCACTAGTACGATAGGACTGGACCAGTCACTCTGGGACTCCTCTATCACACCCAATTCCAGCATCCTTTGAACCTCCCCACGTATTGCCTCCCGTCGGGCCTCTGGTATTCTATAAGGTTTTAGTTTTACCCTTTCTCCTGGCGGGGTGATAATGTCATGCTCTACGCCAGATGTTTGTCCCGGCAGCTCAGAGAAAATCTCTTTGTTACGAAGTACAAACTCTTTAACCTCCTGTTGTTGGGGTTTCGATAAGGTGTCTGCTATTCCAACCTCAGGAACTAAGCAAACAGGCTGTGCTTGTGACAAAGTCTCCGCGACTAGGGATTCCCTATCCCTCCAGGCTTTCAGCAGATTGACGTGATAGATCTGCTCCGGCTTTCGCCTTCCTGGCAGTCTAACCCTGTAGTTCACCTCACTAATTTTTTCAATTACTTCGTATGGACCTTGCCATTTGGCCAGAAATTTGCACCAAGACCCTATCCCCCGGAGAAAAAGTACGTGTCTTGGCCCCACGGTTGTACACTCTCTGCTGTGCTAACTGCGCTTAGGTTAAATGTTCCTTTACAATTGGCATTACCTGTGCAATTCTATCTTGCATCAGGGCGACATGCTCAATCACACTCCTGTGAGGAGAACTCTCATTTTCCCAAGTTTCCTTGGCGATATCCAGCAGCCCTCTTGGGTGTCTCCCATAGAGCAACTCGAAGGGTGAGAAACCCGTAGAGGATTGGGGTACCTCCCTAATGGCAAACATCAGATTAGACAGTCCCAATTCTTTCCATCTCTATCCACCACCTTCTTTAACATTTGTTTTAGGGTTTTGTTGAATCTTTCAACCAACCCATCTGTTTGGGGGTGATACACAGATGTACGCAATTGTGTCACTTTGTACAACTTGCATAGTTCCTTCATAACCCGGGACATAAAGGGTGTACCTTGGTCCGTAAGCAGTTCCTTACAAATACCCACGCGGCTAAAAACCAGAGATAGCTCTTTGGCTATTGTTTTGGCCGAGGTATTTCGAAGAGGAATTGCTTCCGGATAACGGGTGGCATAGTCCAATATAACCAAAATGTACTGGTGCCCCCTAGCGGACTTCATTATCGGACCTACCAAATCCATGGCGATCCTTTCAAAGGGGACCTCAATGATAGGAAGAGGTACCAGCGGGTTACGGAAATGTGGCATAGGTGCCGACTTCTGACACACAGGGCAGGAGGAACAATAATTTTCTGTTTCCTTCATGACCCCAGGCCAATAGAATCTCTGCAGTACCCTCTCTCTGGTTTTTTCGGTCCCCAGATGACCTCCCAGAATGTGCCCATGGGCCAATTCTAACACCAACTTCCTGTAAGGTTTGGGCACTACAAGTTGCTCAATGGTTTCTTCTGCCCTTTGAGCCACTCGATACAGCAGGTCCCTTTCCACAGTGAAGTACGGGTAAGTGCAAGTCTTATCTGGGTTCACTAACTCGCCATCTACTTTCACCACATTTTCCCGGGCCTTTATTAGGGTGGGGTCTTTTAACTGTTCTGTGGCAAAATTTTTCCTGTGAACCTCAAGATCCGAAAACTCCACAGACGGCATGTTTTCAACTGAGGATGTTGGCTCCTCCCCAGTTTCTCGAGTTTCCCCCACCAATACCGACAAGGGAAATTCAGGAGAGTCCTCACCACCCCCAGAGGAATTCTGGTCATCTTCCTGGTTTATAGGGGCACCAGTGGGGGGCTCAGGACAATCCCAGGGTTCCCAGAATTTTGGAAAATCCCTTCCCACAATAGCATCATGTGGTAAGTGAGACACTAACCCCACCTGATGAGAGAGGTTACCTTTGGGGGTCTCAAAAAACACTGAAGTTACAGGATACTCTCGGGTGTCCCCATGCACACAAATAACAGCCACCCTGTTCTTCCCAGAGACCTCTGTAGTAACTAATTCAGCTTTTATCAATGTTACCAGGCTACCTGAATCTAGCAACACATCAACAGGTCTACCATTAATACACATTTTACATAAATGTTTCTCAGTTCCCCGAATGGCAGTGCATGCAACTGTCGCAAACAGCGACTGACGTCTCTCCCTTATAAAGTCACATTGCATAGGCTCATCCACAACTGGGCAATTGGCTGCAATATGTCCCTCTTGCCGGCAGCGGTAGCAAATAATCTTTTTCGCTGCCTCTTGCAGCATGGGCTTCCTGGGCGGCTCCCGCCAGACCTTAGGTAGAACTCCCACCCTCTCACTCTCTCCACCCTCACCCCTTGGAGTCATCTTACCCGCCACTGGGGATGATCTGGTCTTAGGGGGGAAAGTCCGTGAGTCCCTGGAAGAGGTGGTCAGGTTCTCTGTAGCCAAGTACCTCTCAACCAGATCCACAAGTTTATCTGCATTTTCTGGGTCTCCATGGCTTACCCATTTTTGGATGGCAGTAGGAAGAGCTCTCAGGAAACGATCCATAACCACACGCTCCACAATGTTTGGTGCAGTCAAAGTCTCTGGCTGCAGCCACTTCCTGCTCAGGTGAATGAGATCATACATTTGAGACCTGGGAGGTTTTCCAACCTGAAAAGTCCAGTTATGCACACGCTGAGCCCGGACGGCCAGGGTGACACCCAGCCGTGCCAATATTTCTGCTTTTAGCACCACATAGTCTTTTGCTTGGTCAGGCTCTAGGTCATAATAAGCTTTCTGCGATTCCCCAGTTAACAGAGGGGCCACCAGTCCAGCCCATTGCTCCTTAGGCCACTTTTCCCTTTCAGCAGTCCTTTCAAATGTGGTCAAAAACACCTCCGGATCATCCTCTCCAGTCATTTTTGTCAATAAACGGCTCACACCAAAGGATGCGGTATTATTGTAACCACTTGCTTCATTGGTCTGCGGACGTTGCTGTATTAATGTCTCTATTTTCTGTTGAAAATTCTGCTCTTGTTTCTGCAATAGGTCTATAAAGCGGGCTTCAGATTGCTGCAGTGCTTGTTGCTGAGCTTCCAGGCTCTGCTGGTGAGCTTTCTGCTGGGCTGCAAGGCTCTTTTGTAAAGCTGCATTTGTTTGCTGCTGATTTGCATTTGCTTGCTGCTGGTTTGCATTTGCTAGAGCCAGCTGTCTCAGTATCTCTTCCATGCTGGCCTTAAAAAAAATTGAAAAAAAAAACTTGCCAAAATTCTCCACCAACTGTGAGGGGTTAGCTCGGTAGCGGGTGTGTGTGACCCCCTGGATGGGTTCACAACACGAAGTCAGGCACAGCAGACAGCGGTGTAGGTTCAAAAAACAAAAGATCCGGTTTATTTTTGCTACATGCAGTGATACAAATAACAGCCAAACAAAATAAAACAAGAAAATAAATCCTGGTCAGCTTGACCTCTAACTACACACGTAGACTCCCTGTCTAACAACTGGGTGCAGCCTTGTGCTGCCCCAGTCCCTGTCTCTATTGTAGGGGTTTGCCACACAGGCGTTAACTTACCGCACAGAACAGATCTCAGACTCCCCAGTCTATACACACAAAACTGGTTCCAGGATGGAGCATCTCCCTATGCATGCTGGGGTTTTTTGTAGAGGCCTTAATGAGCCCACTTACTTCAGCTGGGCTCATTAACTCTTCCCCTCTAATTGTAAAAGTCTGCATAAAGCCTGAATCTAGGACACACATATTTACCATCCTGAATACAACCAGGTGATTTTACCCGCGTGCTGCCACACAGCCTATAAAATAAAAACAGGTAGTCAAAACTTTTGGACGAAAAAAAAAATGGGCTAACTTTACTGTTTTAGTTTTTTTTTTAAATCATTTGGTGTATTTATTTCCCCCCCAAAAAATTGCATTTGAAAGACCTCCGCGCAAATGCCGTGTGACATAAAATATTTTATTCCCTAGGATCTCTGCTAAAAAAATATATATAATTTTTTGGGGGTCTAAGTGATTTTTTGGCAGAAAATACAGGACTTTTACTTGTAAGCAACAATTGTCAGAAAAGATTTAGTCTTTAAATGGTTAAACTGAGAACTCTACACACAGTATTCACAGTTCATTCATTCAAGTGTAAACATTGTATGTTTTTGCTCTTTTCTTGGCAGACTGCTTCTATGAAGACTCAGGCAACTTGCACTGACTTCTATTACGGAAGTCATTTCCAAGTCGCGCTGTACTTCTAAATCGGCCTTTTTATCAGCTCAATCAGCCAATGCCGATTAATTAAAAAACTGCAAATATCGGCCGATATATCGGTCGACCTCTACTCTGTACAATGCACTCCTGTACCTTGCACTCTGTATGCACTCCTGAACCTTTCACTCTGTAAAACGCATTTCTGAACTTTGCACTCTGTATGAAACACATTCCTGAACCTTGCACTCTGTACAACGCTGAACCTCGCACTCTGTACAATGCACTCCTGAACCTTGCACTCTGTATGTAGCATCATCCTGAGCCCTGCACTCTATACGTAATGTATTCCTGAGCCTTACACTCTGTACGCAATGCATTCCTGAGCCCTGCACTCAGTGTGCAGCATCCCTGAGCCCTGCACTCTGTACGTGGCATCCTCCTGAGCCCTGCACTCTGTACGTGGCATCCTCCTGAGCCCTGCACTCTGTACGTGGCATTCTCCTGAGCCCTGCACTCTGCACGTGGCATCCTCCTGAATTCTGCACTCTGTATGTAGCATCCTCCTGAACGATACATCTTGTATGTAGCATCTTCCTGAACTCTGCATGTAGCATCCTCCTGCACCCTGCATGTAGCATCCACCTGAACCGTGCACCCTGCACGTAGCATCTTCCTGAACCCTGCATGTAGCATCCTCCTGCACCCTGCAAGCAGCAACCTCCTGCACCCTGCACATAGCATCCTCCTGCACCCTGCACGTAGCACCATACAAGGGCACGCTGACCACAAATACACAAATATGCAGGGCCAGTGATTACCAGTATACAGAGGGCATAACAAATCAAGTAAAACAAGTACCATGCAGCTAAAAAAAATCTTGAGAATCTTGTTAGCTGGTTCCCTCATCTAACACGAATCAATAAAAAGCAAAAAATCCAGCGCTGCCTTAAACTTCATCTATAAAATTGTACAAATGGATTTATAAGTGCAATGGTAAAACCTATAAATGAATATCCAGTGCAAATCAACCAATATATTGCAATATAGTAGTGATGGTGTCACCCCCCTCAGCAAAAAAAAAAAAAGAGAAATTGCAGAGCATCAATGTGCAAAAAATACTGAAATCCCTACATACAATAATAACAGGGATGCAAATCAACCAGTGTATTAGAACATAGTAGTGATGGTGTCACTCTCTCTGCAAAAGGTAAGACATATTGCAGAGCTGCAATGTGCAAATAGTGGTGAAATCCCCTATAGAAAATCATCATAAAATGTGCAATTGGTGTACATATTTTAAATTGTATGTAGGGGGTTGCACCATTATTTGCACATTGAAGCTCTGCAATTTCTTAAAATGTTTTTGCAGAGGGGGTGACACCATCACTAATATATTGCAACACATTGGCTGATTTGCACTGGATATTCATTTATAGGTTTTACCATTGCACTTTTAAGTCCTGTACAATTGTATAAAAAAAAGTGTAGGGTACAGAGGCCAGGACATACTGAACACCATTGAAGAAACCTCCACTTGCTGGCCACATCCACTTTTTGGCTATGTCCACAAATGTGCAGTAGCAGCGGTGCACTTTTGCATGCTGGATGAGCACCCTCACTTTTACCTCGAGCACCACCACATCACCACCAAAAAAAATTGTCCGGAGCCGCCCATGCCCGGATTGGATTTGAATTTGCCCTCCAAGTCTTTTCTCTATCTTATCTTCTTAACATTTGGTAGTCATATCCTACTAAAAAATTTGAAGGCGTTTCTTTTTTTTTCTTCTTTTTAATCTCATGGACGAAATGTGAGAAATAACGTATATATATCATAAATCATTCCATGAACACACACCACATACACTACATATATAATTTGAGGAAAATATGCTTATAAAATAGTATACCATTTGCCAATAAAAAAAAAAAAAAAATATATATATATATATATATATATATATGTTTCCGGATATTTATTTTAAAAATCTGGTCACCTTATTCTACATTCCTGTTGACTCATATGGAGGAAGAAAACTATTTTAACAAGAACGAAATCATGTACAATATACTGATATATCAAAATGGTAAAACTTCTTGTTTTACATTTCCAACCAATGGTTCTTCATGGATTGTAAAAAATGACAGTTGGAAGCTAAGTTTGCTATAGGTAAAAGGAATATTTCCCTCTATAACAATGGTAATGGTGAACAAAAGGTTCTACTATAATAGCTTCTGCTACAGTACATTAGCTATAATGCATTGAATGAAAAGTCGTGTAGCATTCAACTTGCATCTAAGGAGATGTGACATAATGGCTTACGAAGAAATAGTGTAATGTGACCAGCAATGAAATTGCATTTCATTTAATGCATATTAAAGAGAACATTAGAGTTAACGTGTACTCCTTTTGGTTCCATGCACACTGGAGCACATAAACGCCCATTTTTTGGAGTTTGGGCGTTTTTTTAACAGTCTATAAACTCCACTCTGTTATCCTATCTGTCCATGCACACATTGATGTTTTTGAACTTTTATCAGCAGTGGAGTTTATGGGTTGTTTTCCTGAACAATAACGTTCAGGAGTAATTTTTCTGACCACAAAAAAACGCCAAATGTTTATGAACAGTGATAAACGCTCAAAAACATGGCTCACCAGCATTTTTTAAAGTTTTTGATCCATTGAGAGAAAAAAAGAACACTAATAAACGCTATTGCAAAAACGTTAAACATTGAAAGACTCACTGCAAAGCTACTGCCATTTTTATAACGTTATTTTAACGTCCAGTGTGTATGGAGCCCTTTAGTTTTATTTTTTAAATAATATTCAGTCTTAGATCAGTTAGCACAGGGCTCCAGCTATACATTTATTAACAAGGGAGGTCTTTTCTGTACATTCCTTAATTTATTTTTACTTTATTAATAGAGCCTGACTTAATGACTAAGCCCTGTCCAATGAGACTGCCTCAATGACTAAAATTGCTACTGTAATGAGGATGGCATATGAAAGCAGAGAAAAGTGGCCACACATTTCTTTTCTTCAACCATGGTTCTTCAACCTGGCGGGGGTGAGAGAAGCCATCCACGCTGGGAGAAGACAGTGATTATTGCTAGCAGCTATACCAGCCATTAGCGATAATCGCACGTAGGATCCAGCAGGCTGGTTTTACCCAAGTTGATTGATCGACCAACTTGGTACATTTAGCCTGCCCATACATGGTTTGAATCTTGGCTATTTCCTGCTGAACTACCTGATATTCAAACTGTCTATGGCCGGCCTTAGAGGGCCTCTGTGGAAGGGCTTTTGTTCACTTAAAGCAGAACTTTACCCATAACTACTTGATAAAAAATAACGTTCTTTAGCAAGGAGCATACATTTTATATTAATAATTTTGCTACCAAAATAGTGTGTGCTTTAAATTGCCTCCAGCATTGCTCCTGTTGCTTCTTGCTGCCATTTTGCTGAAGCCCAGACCCCCAGCTATAAAACATAAAGCAGAACTAAATCCATTGATTTACCAGTTTTCAAAAACAGTTTGATTTGATTGTGTCCTCAACCAAACTGTCAAACCATCAAATGGCTGGTGTACTAACTCAAGGCTTAAAATTTCAAGTCCTGGTCCTACGAGTCAGACCTCAAGGGTTAGTCACCACCAGTTGCCCCACCAACGCTGCTTCACCTGTGTCCATCAATGCAGCCTACCTGTGCCAACAATGCAGCCTACCTTTGCCCAACAATGCAGCCTACCTATGCCCAATAATGCAGCCTACCCGTGCAAGGAAAGAGAGGAGAGGAAGAGGATGGATCATCAGAGCGCCAAGAACATTGCTGCGACCGCTTTCATTTCAATTGCCGTGTTTTCCCGCCACTCGCCATCACATACACCCGTCTCCTGGCCCAAGGACTTTGATATACGTCACACTTCCTGGGATTGGATGGGTGTTCTGTCTATCAAAGTACCTGGTCCAGGAGGCGGGGCTGTATGTGACAGCGAGTGCGAGGAACACACGGCAATTGAAATGAAAGCTGTTACTGCAATGTTCCACGCTCTGATGATCCAGCTAGCTCTCTCTTCCCCCAGAGGCGACCTATGGGAGAAGAGCTCCCATTCAACCCCACCTGCCAGCGGTGCTTCCCCTCTGCTCCCAGGCAGCCCACGCTTGCCATCCCTCATTTTCCACTTGCAAAATGCAAGTAGGCGAGTGGAAAATTTGAGGGCTGTCCTAACTGATCACATGGGCAGCACCATGGAAGTTGCAGTTCAAACAGAAGCACCTTTCTTGGCTGTAAAGCATATGAAGATTTAATTCTGCTTTAAGGCTGTCAGCAGATTGGCCTCTACAAACTTAGCAGTGCCTAAAAATGGTGAGCAACTGAGCATGTGCAGAGCAGGGCGAGGCCGTGTTTTACTGGATTTTAAACAGTATAGGCACTAGTTTTTAATGTTTTAAATAGCTATACCTGCAAAATGGGCCAAAAGTCCATGGCAATGCAAAACCCGCTGTTTGTGAGTAAACAGTACATATGGCCAATATACACAGAGGCATGGGAACTGTGTTTCTCAATGGACTTCAATAAAATCAAAGCTACCTCTGACTGGCTAAAGCATAGTTTGTGATGTTATCCGCCCAACAATATAAGGAGGACAAGTCCCCTAGTACCCCACTAGCCCCATTGGAGAAGATTTCACCAGAGGGTGCAGAGTGCTTCAGCAAAGATCTAAGCTGGTAAGCCTCACTCACTGGTGACCAACACTCCTTCAAGAAATCTCAACATTCAATATGGCTTTAGGTAGTCATTTTCAAATAATATCTCAATTTTACATTTGATTGCTGTAGGTATAAATAAGTGTGAAACCAGTTGTGTAACAGAAGTTACTACCAGGGTAGTCAAACTGGCATCATAAAGTCTGCTATGTTATTTTAGTGGCACTAAATACCTGTTTTGACTTTCATGGAAAGTGCCCTGCCCTGCTGCAACTCCTGCCTGCAGCGTGTCTTTAAGTGTTGTTCCATTATTTAAGAGTTTGGACATCAGCTGCAATAATGTGACGCCTCTGTATGCTGTTATTAAAATACCATTCCAAGAGCTAAGTCTGCTACAGTGTGCTGTGCCTGTGAACAGAATGTGAATTATGTTAAAGATGGAGGAGAGAAAAAATACACGTCTACACATGTGGAATTTGGAAACTGGGTTGTGATATATTTTGCTAATTCAAAGCCAATCAATGCAAAAATAACATTCCCTTATAACAATAATATATTGATATTCCAATACTCAGAATCTATGTATTTATTTGCATTATATTTACCTTTGTATTTTATGAATCTTATTTGCAAATTGGACTAATGGAGTTGGGTTTTATCCTTTTGGAATTCCGATATTTAAATTGTAAAGCTAAAACATTTTTTCTAAATTTTGTGCTGAAATATTGCTGCTGTCTGCCCCCCAGCAGAGGAGAATCACTAGCCTTTTTGTCCTGGTAATCATTTTTTTTAACTTAATAATTTTTTTATTTGTTTATATGATAATTTAACACCAAGAACATAGCAATAACAGAAATTACAGTATAAAAAAAAATAGCAATTATGAAAAATACTTTCTTCACAACATAAATGTTACAATATTCTAAATTATATCAGATAACAATACTATTTCCTCAGCCACCCAAACCCTCCCACCCTCTTCCTATCTCCCCCCCATCCCTGCACCATATAAGTGTACTTATATCCACTAATTATACGAAAAAAGAAAAGAAACATTTACAAAAGAAGGGAGAAAAAAAAAAAAGAAAGAAAAAAAAGAAAAACAGGGAAAAATATAAATATGTCCCAATCCCCCCTTAAGGGGGATACCCCCCCCCCCCCATCTAGCCAGGATTTCCACATTCTAATAAATTTCCCATAATTACCCTGTCGAGTATACATCACTCTCTCATTTCCCACTACTAAATTGACTGTATCAACCCAACTCTGCAGCAGCGGGGGGGGGATGTGCCTGCCATTTCTGTGTAATCATTTTTCTTGCCTGGAAAAGGCATCTCAAAACTGGCTCCAGAGTTTCTTTCAGAGCTCTGCCCCTCTCCACACTTCCCAGTAAGCAGATCTTAGCCGTTGGTTCCAGGGTAGCATTAAAGATTTTATTTATACTGTCTACTACTTCAGTCCAATACTTAAATAGCTTTGGGCATCTCCAAAGCATGTGGATGAAATCCCCTGATGCTCCGCATCTAGGGCAATGATCATCTTGTTTCCATCCAAGACTAAAAATTTTTGCTGGAGTGTAGTATACCCTATGGAGTAGAAATAGGTGTGACACCTTCTGTGAGGGAGAAATTGAGACCAACCTTCCTCTTTGCAGGATTTCTCTCCAATCCTCTGTTGTTATTGCCCCTATGTCTCTTTCCCATTTAGCTCTACTCTTAGAAAGTCCTATTCTGCTTATTGTTCTAGCTTCCAAACCAGTATATATTTTAGAGATTAGGCCTTTAGATACATCTGAATTAGTTATACTGGTCAAAATCGAAAGCTGAGTCCATTTGATTATTTGTGACCTGAACTGGGTTTGGATCGCGTGCCTAAGTTGTAAGTACTTATAAAAGGTACTATTTGATATGTTAAATTCTTGTTTTAAATCTGAAAAAGCTTTCAAGGTACTGCCGTCGTATAGCTGTCGTAAGCGTCTAATGCCCTGCCGTTCCCATTCTACTGATTTCTCTATATTACTTAGTTCTGGCAGTTTATTATTGTTCCATAAAGGAACATATTCTGATATCCCCTTATACCCCAGCAAAAGCTTTGCTGTCTGCCAGACTTTTTGAATCAATTTAAACGTCGGGCACTTATGGAAGAATGACTCTGCCTCAAGAACCTCAAGTAGAGAGTTATGCGTTGACCTCATCAACATTAAACTCCTATTGGGATTCCCACTCTCATAATCTCCACAACCCCCCAAGTGTTGGAGCTGGGATGCAAAAAAATATGTCATAGGATGTGGAACCGCCACTCCCCCCTCTTTTAATGGTAACTGCATGGTTTGTAAACTGATCCTAGGCTGACCCTTCTTCCATATCAGGTCTCTAAACAAAGATTCTATTCGTTTAAACCATTTATGGTCTATACAAACTGGGGAGTTGTGGAAGAAATATAAAATCTGAGGTAACCAAATCATCTTTATTAGGTTACAGCGCCCAGCTACTGACAGAGGGAGGCGGCTCCAAGTATCTCCTTTTTGCTTCCATTTAAGCAACAATGGGCTTATGTTATCCCTGAGGTATTGGTTTAGGTCCCTGTCAATCCAGACGCCCAGATACTTTAATTTTCCCACTATTTTTAGTTTGGGGATGTCTACACAGGTCTAGTTGCCAAGAGGATCAACCGGCAAAAAGGCGGATTTTTCCCAATTGACAACCAGACCAGAAGCCCGTTTAAACTCTCCGACCATTTGTATCACAGTTTTCAGTGAGGACTGGACATCACCTAAAAAAAAAAGGACGTCATCTGCAAACAATGATATTTTATCCTCCTGCAACTGTCTCCGAAATCCTTGTACCTCGGTCATTGATCTAGTCTTTATTGCCAGGGGTTCAATTGCAAGGGCAAATAATAAAGGAGACAGGGGACATCCCTGCCTTGTTCCTCTCTCAAGCCGAAAAAGACTTGAGTATTCATTATTGATCTTTACCTTTGCGTGTGGTTCAGTATAAAGTATTTTCACCCACCTAATAAATGAAGAGCCAAAGCCAAAACTCTCAAGTACTCTACATAAATAATCCCATTCTAGGGTGTCGAAGGCCTTGGCTGTGTCCAAGGCTAACACAGCCCGTGAACCCTCCTCATCTGTTGGAATCTGCATATTTAAGAAAACTCGCCTAATATTAACGCTGGTCGACCTATTGGGGATAAACCCTGACTGATCCGGATGTATCAGATTTTGTATGTGTCTGTTTAGACGAGTTGCTAGAATTCTAGCTAAAATTTTCACGTCCGTACAGAGAAGAGAGATAGGGCGATAAGATGAAGGTTCTAACGGATCTTTCCCCTCCTTATGAATTACAATGATGTTAGCTTAGTAATTATTGCCACAGGGACAGAAAGTGATAAGAAACCAAACCAAAAATATTGGGTTATAAATTGGATAACAGGGAAACATCTTCAATGGGGACAACTGTTCTGTTGGACAACTGTCTGAAATGTAAGCCTTCTGCTCACTTTAGAGTGATTTCCTTTCACATCCTCTTTTTCTTACAGGACCGGAAACTAAAAGGGAAACTCCTCCAATGCAATGGAGACTTAAAAAAACAAAACATGACAGGGGTTTCAACCATTCCATACTCAACCAAAAAAAAGGAAAAAGGTTGTCTTTATGTATATTTTAAGATCCTCTGCTGTTTACAAATGGAATATTACCAGGTTAGCTCTTCTGTCCCAATCTCCATTGGTATTTAAAGGTGTTTCATAGGTTGGAAAGGAAGGTTGTTGGTTCAAGCCCAACCTTTTATGGTTATGTCAGTATGGAAATTAAAAGCAAGAAATGGAGAGAAAGAGGTAAGCACAAGCATTTTAAGGTAACCGTGTAGGGGAGAGCCCATTTACTCATCATGCTCAAATGGAGGGCTGGCCACTTTCTTCTATTTCTTTTCCTGCATGCCCAAGAAACACATGTTTCTGTGCTCCCCTCCCACAGCAACTAAGAGGCCACACCTGATGTGCCAGTGGTAGCTGGGCAATTGATTGGTATCCAGAACTGGTGTGTGGGCACTTTAGCTAAGGTCTAGTAGCAAGCAGCTTCTCTGAAAGACCGAGCTACTGTAGGAAGCCCCCAACAATTACTACTGAATTACTGTAGTCTCAATGAGGTGGCCCTTTGTCTTTGCTTCTGGGCTGGCATCTCCCCAGCCGTTCATCTGTATTACTAGAGCTACCCTGGACTTCACTGTGAGACATGCTGTGTATTAGGATACTTTCAAATAGCTGAGTTCTGTGCTATTTTACTGAAGTTTTGATTCTCAACTAGACTCTCTGTTATTATAGATTCTTCCAGAGATACTATGTTATGCAGTCACATGTTACCCTGATTGAACCACAGAGATATTACTGTGAAGAGTCCATGTTTGTGGAGCTTTCATGTTTTTTTAGCTTTCAATATTCGGCAGTGTTTGCATTGTTTTTTGCCATCTTTTCCTTTTTTTGCAATATTACTTTTAACTTTGTACCTATTTAGTAAACTGCAAGTTACAGTTAATCTCTATCTGTTCATTTAGATAATCTTGTTACAACAGTTACGCGATGCAAGTGACTCCCTGAAAATCCCTGTGATATAACTGTATTTGAGATCGTGTTAGGCATTACCAATTGAAATATACTATAGCTGCTGAAGAACGTGTTTTATAGCAGTGAAACTAGAGTTCAAAAGGATCAACAGCTGAACCCCATACATAAACATGGGGATTGTCCAAATCAAAAAAAATCAGCATACAGTAACACCACATCACCTGGGGACAGACCAAAAAGATCCCCCAATACCAAATAATTCCATGCATCTCTGTGCGACATTTAGGATGAAACTTAATGTGGATGTAGGGATATTTGTCATCTACCCTTCAAAAATAGTGCCCTGGTGCTTGGACGCACTCCATGGAGCTGCTTGGAGTATGAATCAGACTAGAGAGGAATTTCTTGTTTTTGGGGAATTTATTTGGTCTGTCCACAGGGGTTGTGGTGCTATTGTATGCAATTTTTTATTTATTTGGACAATCCCTTATATTTATGTATGGGGTTCAAACTCTAGTTTTACAATTATTCCTTCCTGATAATACCCTGCTTTCTTAGTGGCATATGTTGCACTGTATATGACAAATATTAATTTATTGCTAGGAATGCATCATCTGGAATATTTGCCTGGGTGCAGATACTGAAGAAGCTAATAAATTGTGAAAGACGTTGATATGCCAATTCCATATATGGACAACCATATATGTATATGATGTGATTTATGTTGGCTTGGTTTTATTTTTTTAGGATTGTATAATACACGTTTTAATCTTTGTAATACGCTGTTATTGGTTTTAATTTTGTATTCACACTTCTCTGTATGGCATATTTAAAGTCTCTTTTCATACACGATCACCCTACTTTGGATTGAGGGGTTTTGCCTTTTGATTTACCTTTGGGATGGCGTCTAAAGAGTATTTATAACATTTATACGAACGCATCGTATTTTGATACTTGTGTATTTAACCAACCAGGTTTGCATAATAAAGTAGTACTGAAATGCATTCTGTGCATTAAAGTAAAACACACCCCACTAACTATCTTACAAACTACCCCCCCATCCACCCATCTCTAAACACTTATGCCCCGTACACACAATCAGACTATCTGGCGGACAATCTGCCCGTGTGTGGGCTCAAGCGTACTTTTTTTCCCAAAAGTCCGGCGGACTTAGAAAGAAGTTTTGACTCCGTCAATCCGCCCGTCTGTGTGCTAGTCTGCCAGACTTTTGAAATGAACGGACTTACCCACACACGGTAAAAAGTCTGTTCATTTTGAACGCAGCTCCAGGTAGACGGGACTAGCGAAGGAAGTCAATGTCACCACCTCCATCGGCGAGATTGACACGTCGCTAGCCCCGTCACCTGGTATGGACTTAAAGGGGAAGCCCTATGCTGAAAAAACAGCGTGGGGGTCCCCCCAAAGTCCATAGCAGACACTTATCTGAGCATGCAGCCCGGCCGGTCAGGAAAGGGGGTGGGGACGAGCGAGCGCCCCCCTCCTGAGCCATACCAGGCTGCGTGCCCTCAACATGGGGGGTGCTTTGGGGAAGCAAATAAGGGGGCCCCAGATACCGGCCCCCACCCTATGTGAATGAGTATGGGGTTACTATGTACCCCTACCCATTCACCTGGTGAAACAAAAGTGTAAATAAAAAAACACAACACAAGTTTTTTAATTAATTTATTGGACAGCTCCGTTGGTCTTCTCTTCTTCCATCTTGGGGGGGGTCTTCTCCGCTATCTTCTGCTAGCTCTTTTACTAGCGGAGGAGCCCGGCTTTCTTCTTCGTCGTCGCCGCCATCCGGGGTCTTCTTCCGACTTCTGGGTCTTGTCCCCCTGTTCAGTTCTTCTGCCGGGCCTCTGCTATCTTCTGCTAGCTCTTTTACTAGCGTTGGCCCGGTCTTCTGTCGCTGTCGCCGCCGCCTTCTTGCCTCTTGTCTTTTCTAGAGCAGAAAGTTTTTTCAAAATTGTTGGTTGTTCTTTGTTTCTAGCACAAAAAACAAAACAAAAAAAATGCAGAGGTAATCACGTATCCCCAAAAGAAAGCCCTATTTGTGGGAAAAAAAGACATGAATTTTATTTGGGTATAGTTTCGCACAACCACACAATTGTCAGTTAAAGTAACGCAGTGCCATATCGCAGAAAATGGCCTGGTCAGGGGGGGGGGGGGGGGGGGGTAAACCTTTCAGAGCTGAAGTGGAAATCCTGTCCCCAAATCATATATTTTAACATAAATATTCTGGAAGATTATATTTGCACTTAACATACATGCATGCATGCAGATTACTTGTAAAAGCCTACTCTGTGTAGACATGCAGACAGCCTTAGACAATTTCGTGGATGTGATGTCAGCAGCAACAGCACTGTTACTCAAGTGACACTCTATAGCGTTTCCTTCTCCTACCCCATTAACGACATAACAGAAAATTGTATACTCGCCTTCTGTAATTTTCCTTTCCTGGCACATCCATGGCAGCACACATTGGATTGTGACTTCGCCCCCACGGTCTGAAGCTATAAGTTCTGAAGGTGGACCTACCACAGCATTCGCCGTATCTATCACCTTAAATGGGTGGGAATCTGTGTGCTGCCTTGAGATGCGCCAGGAAGGAAAAATTCGGAAGGTGAGTATACAATTTTCCGTTTTCCTGTCACATCATGGCAGCACACACTAGGAAAAAACTCGCTATATGGGTGGGTGCTTAGAAGGTATTAATTTATTTACAAGATACAGAAGAATTAGCTTGAAAAACTGTTCTCCCGATTTCAACAGTTGTCAATTGCACAGGATCCACTCTATAGTGTGACATGAACAGTGTTCTTGAAGACCAAGTTGCCGCTTTGCATATTGTTTCTGGAGATACCCTGCCACTGCCCTAGTAGAATGAGCTCTTAAGCCATCAGGTATTGGAAGTTGTTGTACCACGTATGCTTTTCTGATGGTTTTTTATAAGTCATTAGGCTAGTACGTAAAGATGCTGCTTGGCCTCTTCTAGAGCCATGAGGAATGAGCGTAAGATTCTCTGACTTGCTGAACGGGCTGGTAGCCATCAGGTATGAAGCAATAGTTGTTTTGATGTTCAAAGCATATGGATCCCCTTGACTAGTAATGAATACTGGTAGGTTAATTTCTTGATTAAAGTTGAAAGCAGATGTTACTTTAGGAATGAACTGATCTAAGGGTCTTAGTGTCAGGTCACCGTGAGGCGAGGTGACAGATGCACACCGTAGGGATCAGGAGTGCACCGCAAGGTTGTGGACCCTACGGCTGACTGTGGAGACAGGGGTTAGAGCATAAGATTCCCTGGGGCGCGGAGTCTAAGAGCCAGCAGGTGTTCACCAGAGCCTCGAGTGGTGAGGATGGACTTGGCTGCAACTGGCTCCAGGTCACGACCCCTAGGGTCCCCCAGCTCACACCCACAGTAGGCAACAGGAGGATAGGGATGGTGAGGGACGAAGCCAAGGTCGGGGCCACAAGCAGACGGAATAGACAGGGACACGCCAAAAGGTCAGGATTGCAGGCAAACAGGGATAGTCAAAAGCACGCCAAAGTCGGTAACGGAACAACAGAAGAGCACACGGCAGGTAACAGGAAGCTAAATACACAATGGATACACAATGGTTGATCAGCACTGATGGCCTGCAGTGCACAGGTTAATATAGGGCTCCCTGATAGGGCCTGGGGTGGAGCCGTGCTTAGAGGAGAGGTCTTTTTATAAAAACCACCAGGTGGAAGTGGCTGGCCTCTTAGTCTGAACCCATGAGGGGAGGTAAGTAAACACAGGAAGATCACTGCATAACCATGACAGTACCCTCCCTCTTACAAGGCCTCCCCCTCCCCCGCCTGGGTCCAGGCTTAAAGGGAAACTCCAGATGGAACCTCCTTAACAGACAGGGAGCAAAGACCTCAGATGCAGTGATCCAAGACCTCTCCTTAGGGTCCAACCCTTTCCAAAGTACGAGGTACTGAAGAATGCCTTTACAGAGCCGGGAATCCAAAACTTGACTAACCTCGTATTTTAGATTATCCTCAGAGACCGAAACAGAGGTAGGGAGAGGACGAGAGGACTTGAGGACTAAAGGCTTTTTAGGAATGGGTAAGGGCATGAGAAGATCAGGAGTCTGAGCAGGGTCCCCCACACCCTTAAAGATGAGCTGGGCATCCATAACAGGACCACCAGACTGGGCAGAGGTCAGTGGATCCCTGAGGTCAGGTTGGTTAAAAAGTAACATGTCACAAGAGTCAAGCTGGATAGCTGCAACACAAACAGAATGCAGAGAACCCTGAGAAAAAGATTGAAAACCCCTCCTGGCCGAATGAGGTATTCTATCCAAAGGATGGGCCTCTTAAGCGGGTTTGAACGGACATAGTAGCAGTAGGGTGAGGCCAGGTCACCGAAGGTGCTGAACAAGAAGCAGGAAGCTCATTGGGCATGGGCTGGACTGGCATAACTGGTGCAGAGGTCGACTGAATAGTATTGTCAGGTGTAGCGACCATCTCAATCGCATCACAGGGCATAGCAACTGTGGAACTTGCAGACAAGTTAGCCTGGCTGTGCGTCCAAGGGAGATTAGGGACAGACAAAGGTAAATGGTTATGCGAACTGGAGTGAATGATCAACTCAGGTTCATAGGTGGGCCCCTCATCCAGAGTGCCACATGACCTGGAGAGTGCATCAGTCTGACTATTGCAGGACGCATCCCAGAGATCATATATACAGCGGGAGGAGCAGAAGATACTGGGATGGTGGTAACAGGAAGTTTCTCCTTTGGGGTACCCTTGAGTAGGCAGGAAGAGGAACAGGAGGAACCCCAAGCCAGGATCTGTCCAGCAGACCAGTCAACGTGTGGAGAATGGAGCCGTAACCAAGGAAGACCTAATATGATAGGAGGTGAAGCCTTAGGTAAGACAAGGAAGGATATCCACTCCTGGTGGAGTTTCCCTACTGACATCTTAACAGGAATAGTCTGAAAGCGGATAGGGCCCCCTGGGAGAACCGTGCCATCAATCGCCAAGACCACCAATGGCGTTGTAAGGGGCAAAAGGGTAAGTCTCATGGAGGATGCAGTTTCCCAATCCATGAAATTGGCAGCGGCTCCGGAATCCAGATGTGCTGAGACCGAACCAGAGGAAGCACCGACATGAAGCAACACAGAAAGGAGAAGATGAGAAGGTGAAGGTGATATTTCAGGGTCTAATACTCCACCTTCCAGATGTATTAGCCCTGAGCGTTTTTCCGGACGAAGAGAACAAGTGTCAAGGAAATGACCTTTGGCCCCACAATAGAGGCATAGGCCCAGAGTTCTGCGCCTAGCACGTTCTTTGGGAGATAATTTAGTCCAGCCCAACTGCATAGGTTCCTCAGTAGGCAGGGGGGTGTTCCTCTGATCGAAGAGAAGGGACTGGGGCCTCAGACTGCCTAAAGAACAGGGAGTGCTGGCGTCTTTTTTCCAGGGTCCTCTCCTGAAAGCGAATATCAATCTGGTTACACAAGGTGATGACACTGTCCAGATCAGCAGGAAGGGATCTTCCTGCTAATTCGTCCTTCACTCTATCAGAGAGGCCATGTAAAAAGGTTGCAACTAGGGCCTCATTATTCCAGCTCAATTCAGCTGTGAGGATACGGAACTGAAGAGCATACTGTCCCACAGACGCAGACTCTTGACGGAGACGTAAAAGAGCGCTAGCCGCTGAGGAGACACGACCCGGTTCCTCGAAGATATTCCGAAAAAGTTTCAAGAAATCAGACAGGCTAGAAACCACTGGATCATTCAGTTCCCACAGAGGGGCGGCCCAAGCTAACGCCTCGCCGGACAGGAGGGATATGATATATGCGACTTTTGCCCGATCGGACAGGAAGTTTTGGGGCTGAAGTTCAAAATGAATTGTGCACTGGCTAAGGAACCCCCTGCAAGCCTTGGAGTCCCCAGAGAAACGGACCGGAGCTGGTAGTTTTAATGAATGTGTGGCTGCGACTGATGCGATAGGTGCAGCAGCAGATAGCGGTTGAGGTTGTTGAACCGGGGGTCCTAATGAGGCCTGAACCTGTTCAACACGCGATGCCAAATCCTGAAGGAATCGCATCACCTGGGTCTGATGCGATTCTTGGGTCTCAAGTCTGCGAACTAAGCTCTGCAATGGATCATCTGCAGGAAGTGGCACGTCAGTCGGGTCCATAGCTGATCAAACTGTCAGGTCACCTTGAGGCGAGGTGACAGATGCACACTGTAGGGATCAGGAGTGCACCGCAAGGTTGTGGACCCTACGGCTGACTGCTGCGGACGGGAGACAGGTCCCACTGGGGTTAGAGCATAAGATTCCCTGGGGCGCGGAGTCTAAGAGCCAGCAGGTGTTCACCAGAGCCTCCAGTGGTGAGGATGGACTCGGCTGCAACTGGCTCCAGGTCGCGACCCCCAGGGTCCCCCAGCTCACACCCACAGTAGGCAACAGGAGGATAGGGATGGTGAGGGACGAAGCCAAGATCGGGGTCACAAGCAGACAGAATGGACAGGGACACGCCAAAAGGTCAGGATCACAGGCAAACAGGGATAGTCAAAAGCACGCCAAAGTCGGTAACGGAACAACAGAAGAGCACACGGCAGGTAACAGGAAGCTAAATACACAATGGATACACAATGGTTGATCAGCACTGATGGCCTGCAGTGCACAGGTTAATATAGGGCTCCCTGATAGGGCCTGGGGTGGAGCCATGCTTAGAGCAGAGGTTATAAAAACCACCAGGTGGAAGTGGCTGGCCTCTTAGTCTGAACACATGAGGGGAGGGAAGTAAACACAGGAAGATCACTGCATAACCATGACACTTAGCACCACTCTATTCGGGTAAAAGATCAGATGAGGTTCTTTCATCAGTAAAGCTTGCAACTCAGATACCCTTTTCCCTGAGGTTATGGCAATAAGGAATGTTTAAGCTTTAAATCCCATAGGGATGACTCTGTGGGGTGAAAAGGAGAATTTGACAGTGCTTCTAACACCGTGGAGAGATTCCAAGCAGGAAAAAGTTGGCTTCCTTGGTGGCTTTATATTTAAGCATGCCCTTAGGAATTGTATGATGAGAGAGTCTAAAGGCCCGTACACACGGTCGGACTTTTTGACAACAAACATGCAAATTAGCTGTTTTGGAGCAACATCCGACTGTGTGTACGCTCCATCGGACAAACTTTTTCTGTTTTCATCGGACTTTTGTTGGCTCTGCGAACGGACAAACTTTTTGACAACAGAAGTCCGATGGAGCAAAGTCCTACCGTGTGTACGCAAAAGCATCGGACTTTTGTACAAGGTACAAACACGCATGCTCAGAACCATTGCAAACGATCAGACTACAATACAGAAGTTGACCAAAGGTGGCGCTGGAGTCATTGAACGTCCTCTTTTGAAGCGGCGTCAGTACGTTGTGACGTCATTACGTTCGTGTTTGTTGTCAAAAAGTCCGACCGTGTGTATGCAATACAAACTTGTGGACAACACACTTTGTACAAAAGTCCACGGAAAAGTTTGTACAAGTCCGACCGTGTGTATGGGGCTTTAAGCCCATTTGATTCCCTTCTTGGCAGATAAGGCAGAGACTTTTACCTGTAGTGTACTAGAACCTAGGCCTTTGTCTAGTCCTGATTGAAGGAATTCTAGAATTTGTAACACCGTGGGTGCCAAAGGATTCCAGGATTGCTGCTGTGCGAGTGAAGCAAATTCTTCCCACACTTTATTGTAAGTGTTATTAGTTGTATTCTTCCTGACTTGCTGCAAGGTAATTACCACCTCCAGTGAGCATCCTTGACTTAGCAGCCTATCAATTCCAAGCCATAAGGTGTAGTTTTACCAACGCTTGGTGTAGGAATTCACCTTGTGAGAGCAAATCCGGTGTCATCGGGAGAGGAAACAGATCCTCTATACTCAGTCGTAGAACGGTCTTCTCGGCCAAAAGGGTATTACTACTATCACTGTGGGTGCTGATCTTCTGAGTCTGGATAGAAATCTCGCTATTAGCGGTATTGGGAAAAAAATATACCCCAGCTGGAAGTTCCAGGGTTGGTGCAGTCAGTCTATCCCTGCCACTGTTGGATATGCCGGTCTCACCAGGAATTTCGGACACTTGGCTTTCATTGGGTTAGCTGCCAGATCGATATCGGGAACACTCCAGGCCTGCATCAGAAGACAGAAGACTTGGGAGCTCAGTGACAACTTGTTGTTTGAAATTAAGATTCAGCTCAGGTTGTCAATTGGTTCTGCGCTGCTGGAATGTATACAGCCTTCAGATCCGTCAAATATACCTGAGCCCAGTCAAGCCCAGTCGAAAATAGGGCCTTCCTCCTTCATGAGTGTGCTACCATTACTCTGTTGTCTATACTTAGCAGGACACTTTTCCCCCTGAGAAGTTAATTGAATGCTAGGAAAACTTAAAAGGTTGCTCTCAGCTCCAAAATATTTGAGACTATGCCTTGCGGCCTGAAATACCAGGGTCCCTGCACTGCTCGGTCATGATATTGGGCTCCTTCCCCATCCTTTCAGGCTAGGATCCAACATAATTATTTCCAGTTGGGGAGGAATAAAATGTTAATATCGTTTGAGATTGTGAACCCAAGTCCACCACCATACTGATTGTTTCACCATCTTATGACTATAGATCGGCTAAAGCATTGGTGTTCCATCCCACTGCGTCAAAAAATAATTTTGAAATGTTCTCCTGTGCCATTGGGCCCACTGGACCATTGGGAAGGTGGCTGACATGGATCCCAGAATGCTCATACATGCTCTGGCCGGTAGGGAATCTGCTGCTATCATTTTTTTTACCCTGTGAATTAAGGGTCTTATCTTCTACTGAGGAAGTTCCACTCTGTTGGACCTGGTATTGTATACTGTTCCCAAAAAGGTCATCTTCTGGGTTGGCCTCAAGTTGCTTTGTTTCCAGTTTATTATTTACCCGAAACGCTGTAGTGTGCATAGCAGTATTCTCCAATGGTGGAGGAGAGACTGCTGGCTGTTGGATAGAAGAAGGATATCGTTGAGATAATGGACTCTCAATCCTTTTTCTCTCAAGTACATTATCACTGGCAATAGGATCTTTGTAAAGGTTCTGGGGGCAGTCAATATCCTGAACAGTAGACTTTGGAATTGAAAGTGTTGGTGATTCACCACAAAAAGAAGACATTTTTGAAAGGTCGGGTATATGGGAATGTGCAGATAAGTGCCTGATTAATCGATTGACAGCATCCAATCTCCTGCGTTTATCGCCAGTAAAGTCAATTGTAGGCTCTCCATTTTAAAGTATTCAACTAGAATGTTTTTATTGAGTCTCTTTAGATCTAAGACTGAATGCAGAATATAAACCTCTTCCTTTCTGAGCGAATGAAACTTGCACAGTCGCACGTTTCTGTAGCGACTCCATCACGTACTTGGTCAATAATTTCCTTTTTTTTGTAGGGAGGAGGGAAGTTTGGTAGTTTGAAAATGGTCTTTGGGAGATCTGTTATTGAATCTCCATTTGTGACCCAAGTGGATAGTGGATATTTTCCACGGATCTCCTATGTGCTCCAGCCAATAGTCGGAGTCTGGCTCCTTCTATTGCAGGCTTTAAAAAGGATTTCTGTTGATCCTCTGTGCTAGTGGGTTTTGACTTTTGTAACCTCAGAAAAGAAAATTGGGTATTTCTCCAATTTCACTTGAATTCTTTCCCCGGTCTATATGACCACGCCTCTCTATATCTCTCAGGGAGACTGCGTCGATAGGGTGCAGTTTTTTGTTGCTTCTGTCTTCTGTCAGAGGGAATGAGGCCTGAATTTACTGCCTGTGACCTTTGAGATGGCCGAGTCTAGTTTTGCACCAAACAAATTTGTTCTGTCATAGGCATTTTGCACTAGCTGGTCTTGAAAGCTGGATCCGCAACCCATAGTTTTAACCAAAGTGCTCTTCTTGACATTACTGAGGCCAGAATGGCTCTTGCCAAGGATCTGATTATGTCCACTGACACTTCTGCCACAAAATCTCTGGCTAGACTGAGCTCCCGAAGAGCAGTTACTATTTTTTCCTTCTCAGCTCCTTCCAGGAGCAATTTTTCGTCACTGGAAGTCCAGCTAACGATTGCTTCCTACAGCAGCCAGGACGATTGCTGGTCTTCAGGCACCCCCTACTGCTGAGTAAGATTTCTTAAGGTCGAGGTCAATATTGCGGTCAAGTGTGTCTCTAAAAGTTACCGTGTTTCCAATAGGCAGGGACACATGCCTGGTCAGGTGCATTAGGGATGCGTCAACTACTGCCAAGAGGAGTGCCAAGAGGTGCCAAAAGGAGTGAGTTTACATTTGGCTCGTTTAATGGCTATAGCTTTATTAGACTGTTATTAAGGACTGTCTTCTTTTCCGGTTTTTGCCACTTGTCTTTTATCATGTCTTCCAATTCCTCTATAAATAAATAGGTCTCTGGTTCCTTCCTTAAATTTGGGAAATATTTTCGAAACTTGCGTGGGGTCTCCTTTGATTCTTCGCAACCGATCGCTTCTTTAATGGATTTTGCGAATGAGTTTATTAGGGCAAAATCAAAACCTGTGGATAGCTCCAATTCTTCATTGTCAAAGGAGACATCTGACTTAGAAAGCATACGTGAAGCAGCCACTGATGTGCTCAGGGCTGTTCTATCCATTTCTGGAGCTGACACTTGTAGTATTGATTCCCTTTATCGATTCTCGGATAATATCTGTTACCTAGCTGGCATCTGTTTCTTTTTCTCTGGTTGCTTCTTCCATCCAGGAGAGGCTGAACCTGGCTGGGGCAGGTGTGGTAAGGGGTCTGGAGCTATCCATCCAGTCCTGAGCAAATGAGGAAAAAAAAGGAGAATGCTGTGGTGGGTCCCTCTTATAGCTAACCAGTCCTATCAGGTTGTGGGGGCGGAATGCACCGCCATGATGCAACAGGAAAAAAGGAACAGTGGAGCTGTACCAGCACAGAGAGTAATTAGACACTCCCAGAAAAGGAGAGGGCTATGACATGCAAGGAATAGGGGGCTGTGCAAAGGAATTGACTCTTCCTAGATTAGTCAAATTTTATAGCAAGTTCAAAGGCAAACTGAAAAAAAAAAACATAAGAAAAAACTGCAAGTGAGCATTTAATATACCAGAGTCTGTGCTTTTAATTGCATTTTTTTTCCAAATCGGTCATACAGTCTCTTTAAGACTTGCAGTATGTAAAATTCAGATTTATAAATGTAGGCATTCCTGATCAATAATAGTCTCTTTTGTTATAGTGCAGGCCTGTAAATGATAGAACATTTGTAGAACAATGGAATGCAGTACACCCATCTCACTCATTATAGAGAACAGACATTTCAAAGCTCTTTATTGTTTCTACAAGGAAATTCTGTGTGTGTATGAATGTGGGCCTCTATATTAATGTTCATACAGTAATTTGCTTAAAACATCCAGCTAACTGTATCACTGCAAGTCATCATCCCAATCTTATCTCTGCTTTCCTACTACTCTCAGCTTCTGAAACCAAACCTACAGCTTTTTTGTTCCTCTTCCGTCTTTCCTTTAAATGTACCACAAAATCATTGGTGGTAAAACCTCTTTGCTGGCTTAAAAGAGGGCATTTATCTTGTTTATAAGAAGTTAATGTGATAAATATGGAAAAGAAATGTAAAACATTAGTATTGGTTTGTGGCCACTTCTCCTCTCAGCTTGAGTATGCAATCATATAGGAGTTATCTGATGTCTGAGAATCCCCAGCACCACATCCTTAAGATTTAGAAATGTATAAAAGAAGCAGAGACTGGATTTTAAAGGTACCAAATACATGTAAATATATAAAAGTGGTAAATTTTATTATGAACAATTAAAACAATATACATTTCATATAAAACCAACATGAAATATCGACACGGCTTATACAGTGGTGATACAGTAACTTAATCTCTACATGTTTTGCCAACCTTTAGCTTCCTCAGTACATTAGTTACTATCCATACAATGTACTTATACACTTAAAACAATTAATTACAAAATATTCACTTATCAATAGGTCATTCGGAGGGATTCCCTCACCTGCGTTATAGCACTGGAGTTCATACAGTATCTCACAAAAGTGAGTACACCCCTCACATTATAGTGAATGTTTTATTATATCTTTTCATTTAAAAACACTGAAGAAATGACACTTTGTTATAATGTAAAGTAGTGAGTGTACAGCTTGTATAACAGTGTAAATTTGCTGTCCCCTCAAAATAACTCAACACACAGCCATTAATGTCTAAACTGCTGGCAACAATAGTGAGTACACCCCTAAGTGAAAATGTCAAAATTGGGCCCAAAGTGTCAATATTTTGTGTTGCCACCATTGCCTTAACCCTCTTGGGCATGGAGTTCACCAGAGATATTCACCCTATTGAGCATCTGTGGGGCATCCTCAAACAGAAGGTGGAGGAGTGCAAGGTTCAGTGAAGCTCTGGTGAACTCCATGCCCAAAAGGGTTAAGGCAGTGCTGGAAAATAATGGTGGCCACACAAAATATTGCCACTTTGGGCCCAATTCGGATATTTTCGCTTAGGGGTGTACTCACTTTTGTTGCCAGCGGTTTAGACATTAATGGCTGTGTGTTGAGTTATTTTGAGGGGGACAGCAAATTTACACTGTTATACAAGCTGTACACTCACTAGCAAAGTGTCATTTCTTCAGTGTTGTCATAATGTCTAAACCGCTGGCAACAAATGTGAGTACATCCCTAAGTGAAAATATCCGAATTGGGCCCAAAGTGGCAATATTTTTTGCGGCCACCACTATTTTACAACACTGCCTTAACCCTCTTGGGCATGGAGTTCACCAGAGCTTCACAGAGCTGGTGGATGTTAGATACCTTGCGCTCTTCCACCTTCTGTTTGAGGTTGCCCCACAGATGCTCAATAGGGTGAATAGCTCTGGTGAACTCCATGCCCGAGAGGGTTAAGGCAATGGTGGCAACACAAAATATTGACACTTTGGGCCCAATTTGGACATTTTCACTTAGGGGTCTACTCACTATTATTGCCAGCGGTTTAGACATTAATGGCTGGGTGTTGAATTATTTTGAGGGGACAGCAAATTTACACTGTTATACAAGCTGTACACTCACTACTTTACATTGTAGAAAAGTGTAATTTCTTCAGTGTTGTCACATGAAAAGATATAATAAAATATTTACAAAAATGTAAGGGGTGTACTCACTTTTGTGAGATGCTGTATAAACCCAAACTGTAAATAGAGCACCAGGAGGATAATCAAGGCAATATCAGTTAGCCACAGGGAAGGAAACATGGACAATATATATATGTGCCTGCCCAGCAGGAGCTTATAAAATAAGAAAGACATTTATAATGGAATGTGAATAAACCAGACAGATTTAAGATCTGATGCCTATTACTTAGAGTAATGAATAGGAGCATCCAAAACAGATCAAGTGGGGTCATTCAAACTGACCTATCTCTGATGCACAGCCATGTGGGATCAAGCAAAAAGATGGCGATAGAAGAGGGAAAAGTATCCCCATACTTTACTAAAGACAAAAAAAAAATAGTAGTATGCAATCAGCTATGCTGCAGATTAGCAGCCCCCTGCTTTAGTAACGGAGGTAGTAGAGCTAGTAGGGGATGATGTCTCAATCCCTATAAGTCAGCACTCTTGATGTCAGGATTTGTGTCCTGTCAAGGGAAAAAGGGTAGGTATGTCATCACTGTCAACATGTAGATGCCCCCTTTTGGCTTTTCATTGATGAACCTATAGGACCAACAAGATACTGTTGGTCAGCATTAGGCCTTATATACTCCTTGCTTTGGATCAAGTGAAAAGACAGAAAATACTGAAGTCCAAAGTGTTGCTGAGGGTCAAATTCCAGAGGATGTAGTCAGACAATAGCAGAGGTCAATGCCATGTAAATTATCTGAAATAAAACAGTCATGTCATAAGTGGGTGGCAAAGGTGGGGACAACACCTGAGAGTGCCTGGTCTTCACCAAGTTCCTGATGGTTGGACATGGAATTATGGGACTTGCACTCCCAGTCAATGGCTCTGATTTAGAAGAGAGAGACAGACAGTAGAGCTATTAGGACTTAATGGGGTTGATTTAAGAAAGGCAGATAGGCTGTTCAATTTGCAAGGGAATTTACCCAAGAATTTAGTGAATGTGGTGAAGTTTCACTTTGCAAATACCCAGTCATGCAGGGAAAATAAAACACAAATTTTGCTTGCACATGATTGGATGATAGAAGTCAGCAGAGTTTTATCTTTTTCACCAAGTTCAGGGGCAATTTCCACTGCAAAATGAACAGCCTATTTACCTTTCATAAACCAACCCCAGTGTTTCAATGCCTTTGGGAAGTCGGCACTCTTGATGTTGAGATTGGTGTGATAAGGGGTGGAGGTGGGGGGTAACGACTTCATCTGAGTTATCTGGTGGGAACCCTCCTTCATTGACATTTTGTTGATGAACCCACTGTGTCTAAAGGGCTCTACAGTGATGCTTGGAGTCCCAGTTATACATTCCTATGTTCAAAACCCTCCTGTCTCATCTTACAGCCCAGCTGTTTTTCTTTCTAATCCATATCTGAATGTTGCATTTTCTGCTGCTTTTGATAAGCACGTGTTTGCTTGTTGGAAAAAGCAACTCCCATCTTTTTCAGGAGGCTGGTTGTAAATGTAGCAACAAAACTCCTGCATCCCACTTTTGCCGGGGAAATCACGTTCTTCCAGTAATGCTGGACAGATTCAGTTGTCAGTCTTGGGTACTTGTTCTTTTTTTCTCTTGTAAACTTCTTTCACACTGTCAATTTCACTACATATGCCAGCCTAGTTGTTGCAGAACAGAGGAACATATCTAACTGGAATGTTGTAGCCACAACATCTGTGGGAAACACAAGTTTTCAAGCAATATGCAGGATACTTGTATGCTTTGATCTCATTATGTGCTCTGGATGTTGGTCTGCTGGTACAATTTGGGTATAATTGACATGCCAGTGTTTGTGGGAGAGCATTTATGATAATTTGTCTGTCTCAGGATAGATGCCAGCTTTCTTAGAACCTGGTTGTGCTGCCAAGTGTAACGCCTGTGGGTGAGGTTGACAGCATCCTGTTAAAATGTGCCTTAATGATGCAGGTGCTTGATAAGGAGAGCAAGTGGGATCATCTCCCCACCACTGCTTCATATTTTGGGGCGAGGAGAGGAAGTCATAAATGGCATGAATAACAAAACTTAGCCGAGATCCCTTCATCTCCCAGATATTACGCACGATATTACACATGTTTGTTTCTTCTTTTCTCAGATAGTCCATTGGCCCTGCTTCACCATTGAGAGGGCTTTTGCATGTTGCTCTGCCTCCTCTTGTCTCCTTACCTCCTCCACCATGGGCCTTCTTTTCTGCATTAATGTTGGCTTGTTCCATTGTGCAGCTTTTGGGAAAGCCTGAGGCCAGCTCTTCCAACCACATCCCTGAAATGAAAATCAGACTTAGCACTCTGAACAGTTCCAGGTGACGTCCAGCTCCTCCACATTATCACCCAGGAGGCTACTGTTCAAATACCAATATCTTCAGATTCACTGAAAGTCAGGACAACCTTACTTTGGTTCATTTGAATTCTTCCACAAGACTTGCAATTGGTAACTCCATTGCTATTCACGTACAGTCCATCAGAGCTTTTTTATTTTTTATTATTTTTTATTATTGGAGATTTTATACACAGACAAATTCTACTGGTGACCATTGTTGTCCAGTTTTTACTGTTGTTTGTGCAACAGGTATAGTGTAGAAATGTATCAAAGGGGACATCTGTTCTTGTGACAGCTATCTAAGAAGGGCTTAACTCCCTCTTTAAAGGCTTTACATTTTTTTATTTTTTATTTTTTTTATTTTTTTTGGGATACAGCACCAATCACATTTGTGTAATTGTGGTATACAGGCTGCTGTTTCATGTAAAAATTCTTCCTTCATGCTTCCAGGTACTGCTCATAGCAGCCACCTTCTGGTGTTGCAGGGGTTAACAACAGCGACTGGGGGGTTTGAACAACTTGCAACGCTCACCATCTCATTCACAGGCCTCATACTACTATTGTTCCACAATGCAACGCATTCTGGGAATAATCAAGGGAGATCCTGTCATTTATCCATCGCTCCTCCAGACTGCAGGATGTGGGATGCACACTATTACATGTAACTAATGTGCTTCAAGCTGTATATCCCATTCCTACAAAAAAATTAAATAAAAAAAAACTAGCACTTTAGACTTCGTTCATACGAGGCAATCCCATCCATGCCCTGTACAGGGCTGTGTTTGCCAGTAAGGGGATGCACAGGTGTTCCATGTGAGAGACTTCCATGTTGATGCAGGTATGTGTCCCCGAACTCACCTAGGGTGCATTCAGGACTGTGCACCTGCATGGATGTCATATTTGGATACAGCGGCTGTTTCCATGCAGGCGTTGCATACCAATTGACAACAATGGGACTGCTGCATGTAACACCTGTGCATCATCATGCCGCAAAACATAGCTCTGCATGGGGCACACATGTCATTGCTAGGGTTGCCACCTTTTCTTCAAGTCAAACCTGAACACTTTAGCGGCGCACAGCAATTTTTTCTTTTCTATAGTATAAACTATACACACTGTATATTTTGCAATTAAATAACATTTCTAATCATATGAAGTTAATCACAAGAGTCTTCTTTTACATCTGGACCTGTAGAGTTCTCCTACACTGTAAGGGGGGACTCTGTAGACTCTAATGTAAGGAAGAACTCAGGGGACTCTGACATGAGGAATGCTCAGGGAACACTGGGAACTATAATGCACAGAGAGGACTCTGGTGTAAGGGGGAACACTGTGGCTCCTGGTGTAAAGGGGAGCTCTGATGTAAGGGGTGCTCTGAGAACCCTGATTTCCCTTAGTGTACTCACTCAGAGGCAGGAGAGAGAACGGGGGGAGAGTGGGAGTCTTCAGTCACAGACGGGGATGGATGGTGAGCTCACCCACCCCTTGGGACCTCTCATTCATATGTATCTGAGGCTGCTGGACTTCAAATTTCCAGCCCCCACTTTCCTTTTATGAGGCACAGCGCCGGGGATTGGAGTGTGGGTGGGCAGACACACAGGGGTGGGGGCAGAAGGAAGCAGATCAAGCCCTCTCTCCTCTCCTGTCTGTGTGTGTGTGGCGGGGGGGGGGGGGATTGTTAGTTCTGGCTTTGGGAAGTGTGAAAGTGAGTGTAACAGACACTCTCAGCTTAGACAACTGCAGCCAGCAACCCCGCTGGGAGGCCATATTCTTTTCTGATTAATGTGTTCGGGTTTCAGGCAGTTTGAAACCCAGACACGTGATTCCAAACCCAAACTGTCTGGGTGAATCCCAGACAGGTGGCAAGCCTAGTCATTGCCCCATGTGAACAAGGCCTTAATCATTTCCCACTGGATCTAAAACTGACTTTAGATATAACAAACAGCCCTGCCATCCTTCACACTTGGTTCTGTTATCCCCTACAGCACCAGAAAATTGCTGCTCTGGGAAGTATTCGCCAATATGAAGAAAGGATTTTTACATGAAGCAGCAGCCTGCAAGATATGAGATTCACACTATTATAGGTAAATAATGTGTTTGTTTATGTATCCCCCCGCACCCCAAAAACATTATTAGAGCTGTAATCATTCCCCACTGCATCCAAAATGAACAAACAGCCCTGCCATAAAAGTGATTGTAAGCTCAAAGTGTTTTAAATAACAAAAAGTTTTATACTTACCTGCTCTCTGCAACCACCTCTTCTCGGGTCCCTCTCCGCCACTCCTGGCTCCTCTTGCCAACAAAGGAAGCGGCTTCCTTTCATGGCATACCTGTGAGCTCAAACCTGAGCCGCACTGCCTGTGTTCATAGGCAATAGATGGGCAAAGCACTGGATCGAGTGAGGGCTCAGGTAGGTATAATGGGGGGGTGAGAGGGCTAAACATTTACCTTAATGCAAGGATGCATTAAGGTAAAAAATGTTCAGGCTTTAGAACCGCTTTAAAAAAAATGTAGTTCTTGTCCACCAGAGTTCTTGTTTAAATGTCAGTTTCTATTGCAATGTATATCACCAATGCATAGGGAAATGGCCTCTCTTCCTGAATGAGTGTGGTGAGGTTAACCACGTGGTGGGTACTTAGAGAATTTAAAACCATTGATCCCCATGAGAAACAGGCCTTAAATGTCTATGGGCAGAATTAAAACCAAAATGATAGACAATCAAATCTGCATGTGACATAACCTTAGGCTCTGACTCGTCAGCAAATGAATGGGCTTGCTTTGTTGCAATCTAAACATTTGCATGATATAACAGGGTTCATCATTCATTAGAGTGTTCTCTAAACCCCAAAACAAAAATGTAATATATTGCAGTTTACCAGTTCTTACAGTTGGATTAAACCCAAAACCAAAGATGTGATATATTGCAGTTTACTAGTTCTCACAGTTGGATTAAACCCAAAACCAAAAATGGAATATATTGCAGCATACCAATCATTAGATGTGTTGGCTGCATCCGTTTTCTTTTCTTTGGCTTTTAACTTTAGCTTTCAACTGCTTTCAATCTAGCCAGTAACATACCTCCTGTATTAATGAGATACCACAATGGATGAATGAGCACAGGGGGCACTGCAGACAACAGCATTATCAGTCTAAAAAGAGGAGGGGAATGTTATATGCACTAGCAGATTTAAATACAGTAATTGAAGCCAAAGTTCAGCTCACACTTTATAATCAGTTGCAGCAAACATTTTTTTTCCCTTTTGCGATAAAGGTTTTACATAAAGAAATAAATGCTGATCATTCAAACCACCCCTGTTAGTGTTATATTTTGTCTCATCCATGTAAACTGATACATTCTGCTGGAGAGCTGGAGTTTTTGAAAAGCAACAGACTTGCTGGCTGGATCACAAAATGAATGAATGAATGAAATAATTTGTATAGCGCACAACGCGAACTGAATCGCCTCAAGGCGCTGTGATGAGCTTTGCTGTGCAGCTTCTAGAAGAGGAAGGTCTTGAGTTTTTTTCCTGAAGACCTGGTGGTTTTAATTGTGATGGCTGCATTTGATTTTAGATACTGTTGATGTTGCCAGACCAAAAAGAAACAAAGCCAATACAATCACAATTCAAGGCAACAGCATACCTCCCACCATTTTGAGATAGGAACGAGGGACATCTATCAGCAGAGGTATGTAGGCATAGGACACACCCCCACCTCACACCCCCTTAAATGAGAAATATACAAAAAAATTAGTTAAACCCACAAGTGCTTTTTTTTACCACTATTATTCCTTTATACTGGCTTTTGACATTTACAAATGCAGCAATTTAGAAATTGGATGAAAGGTTTAGCACTGGGAAACACTTTTTGAAAGATAGAAAGTGCATTTTATATACAACTATATGGATCAGACACAAACAAGGGACAAATGAGGAGGACATAGGGACTATGCTCGAAATCAGGGACAGTTGGGAGCTATGCAGGAGTATCACTACAAATGCCAGATATGGTCATTCATTATACTGGGTCACTTCAATTAGGAATATTATACTCTATTATCTACAAACATTACCTCTGCAGGATTTATCTGCTTGAAAAAATATACATGGGAATTTCTGGTGTTACAAATACTGCAGCCACAAGAGACCTCATGCTACATCTAAAGTTCTGCCCTTTTAAAGGGTTGGCAGCACTGATTCCCTCCCCACATGGTTCTAACAAGGTCCCAACAAGCCAAACCTTTGCCCAGCAGCCAAGGATGCCACCTTCCACTGAGGACAAGCTGGAAGAGGGCAAGAACTGATGGTCCCCATTGTGCTGCAGTGAACCAGGGCTAGATAAATATCTTCTACAAGAGTGGGTAACTGATTCAGCAATTTCAATGATTCCTCAATCTGGGTATTATTGGTTTAGCTGCAGCCTAATCATGTACATATGCATAGAATGGTTCACCTATATACTGTCTATATTTGTTTCAGAAAGCTCTGACCGAAAAACTTTCATTAAGTTAAGAGTAGCTGCCAATCATAAGCTCAGAGCTGCAGTAAAAAGCAAAGAGCCATGAGCAAATATTTTCTCATGTCCATATGTTATATTAACTGTACACGAAAGGCCGCGCTTATGGAACAGGTCACAGTCACACAGGGGTATATGTGAATGCCTATATCTCCCCCTGACTCTATTGATAATGTATTACTAATTGCAGTATTTTATGAGGTATAGCAGTGTAGAAAATACATATATAAAAGTTGGACCTATTTATATTAGTCACTATGAGGTTGCTGCCTCCCTAAGAACACAATCTGAAACCCAGGTTATGTTTAAAAGTAAAATGGTAATAATGGGCTAATGGCGCTACCTCAAACCTATTGTTTTGTGTTTATATCCAACTAATTCTTTCTATTATTCCAAATTCAACCATGTGCCACTACAAGTCAGTTATATTCCTTATCCTAAAAAAGGTGAGCACACACAGTTCTTCACTAACGTGATCAAACACTCAGTCAAAATCCCTAAAAAGCACCCACACTACATGTAAAATCCACAACATTCAAAATAATTTTGTGATAGTAATTTTTGTGATCCCAAAAAATATTAATATACTATACAGCCGACTACCATACACAGTGTACAAGACCCCTATTCGGGGGAAAGTTTATCCCCTCGCTGCTGAGGACGTCTATGACGAAACGCGTCCAGCGTCATTACGTACACCACGTCACTTCCGGTGCGCCTGACCCGGTGGAGCGCAGTTGGAGCGCACGCCGTTCGAATAGGGGATTACCCTTGCGGATAGGCGAACCGGGCTGGTGCTAAAATTTCTTTCAAACCTCCGTCCATAGGAGGAATACTGCTTAAGATAAGTAGTTTTGCATCCAGTATATGGGAAGCCTGTAGTGCCTAAAACAAACGGGACCCCCCAGAGAATTGGGTACTTAGGCTCCATACAATTGTGTATAGTGCTGGTTTGCATTAAAAAGGACTGTTGTTTTTAAGATATATTTTATTTTTTACTTTTTATTTTTTAATATTTTTCTGCTGTTCGGGTTTTTATTTTTATCTTTGCCATTTTTTGTTAAACTTTTCTGAGACACATTATTGGTATATATACATATACTAAATTTACAGGCTTATAGTGCTATTGCTGTAGATCGCATTTCTGGTTTAAAGGGACATTTTTGTAAAAAAGCGTTTCCTTGCACTAAGCACTGTAAACTAATTTTTTAGCATATGCGTAATCTGTCTCTCTCTTTTTGTAATTATATAACATTTTTGTAATAAAACATATTTTGAGTGATCATTAGTCCTCTGCTATATACACATTAATAAGGTATATAAATCATTGCAGAAGCTATTATTTTGGGAAAGCCTATTTTTGAAGAACCTTTTTTGTAGCCCGTTTCCCTTTCTCTCAAGTGGTCAGTTATTGAGAATACTACACCATGAGCAGATTTTTTCTTTCTTGAGGACCCACTGGCGGATAACAAAGCCTCCTTCTCTCATCATTTCCAATAAACCCTGGGGAAGACCAGTTGAAGACAGAGTTAATTAGAAGAATCCTCAATCTAGTGGAGCACAGATTACAGGCAACATACCCCCTAGGGGGTGCGTGGATTCGGTGAGTGGGGACCCTTGAGGGGGAACGAGCACGGAAGTCACCAATAAGCAGGCTTAATCACAAAAGTCACCTTCCTGTTATTTGAAAAAGAATAATCGCATGGTTGAAAGCACATGATAAGAGACTTCTTGTGGACCTTATATATATAGATACATAAATCTATTGATATTTTTTGGATTTTTATTTACACTTTTTTCAGGTTTTTTGTATTTTTCACATTTGTAAGGGGGTTAGGAATCACCCCGCACATTTACTATTTTTTATTTTGCTGCCTTTGACTTTTTTTATATTTTTTATTGTCCTATTTTTTGTATTTTTCATGGTCTCGGTGGTTTTTGTTCTTTCATTGTAATATATATTTTTTCCATTAACGGGGTATTATAGTGGTAATATAAATTGTGCACAGTGATAGCAATTGCACAGGAACTGCACAAACGCAGTGCGACTATAAGTGTAAACTTTCCCCCGAATAGGGGTCTTGTACACTGTGTATGGTAGTCGGCTGTATAGTATATTAATATTTTTTGGGATCACAAAAATTACTATCACAAAATTATTTTGAATGTTGTGGATTTTACATGTAGTGTGGGTGCTTTTTAGGGATTTTGACTGAGTGTTCGATCACGTTAGTGAAGAACTGTGTGTGCTCACCTTTTTTAGGATAAGGAATATAACTGACTTGTAGTGGCACATGGTTGAATTTGGAATAATAGAAAGAATTAGTTGGATATAAACACAAAACAATAGGTTTGAGGTAGCGCCATTAGCCCATTATTACCATTTTCATATGTTATATTAGTCCATATTAGAAATGAAAAATACATATATGGATGGCTAGAGCTGAACTACAGAAATCTTAAGATTCCACCATCTACGCTAACAGTGCTGATGGGCAATGCCCCCCCCCCCCCCCCCGGGTTATTGTATCCTGACAGCCCATTGACACAGTTATGCCCCGTACACACTATGAGAAATTTAGCCAAACAATCAGCTGGTTTTCCTTGATGTTTCACAGTCGGAACCGAGGATAAAAATAATGTATGAAAATTTCTTGTACGACAAAGGCTTTTTTTTATTTGTTTCTGCACCGCCTTTCCTATCTAATATTTCTCATATGAAAGTCATACAAAAATGGTACACATTCAATTAAAATTGTTTGTTCTGTTCCCATACGAGAACGTTTTTGGAGTTTGTCCCTTGGGAAATTTTCGTTCGGTAGGTCGGAATCGGCTGTCGAAAGTTGTGTAAATCGTACGATCGTTCCTCAGACGAAAATGTTCGCCCAATTTTCTTATAGTGTGTACGGGGCATAAGAGTATAAAAATAGTGCCTGTATCTGATTGGATATAGGTATTGTTCGGCTGACAATTTTCCAACAGGCTTCACCTACAAATTTGATTTAACAATTGACTTTTGTTGAATAGAGCAGCGGTACCATTTACTGATCGAAATTTGGCTAAGCATGAATCATCTGAAATTCAAGTAATGTATGGCCAGCTTAAAACTCTGCTCTAGGCAAATATAAAAGACACAAATTAATACAGCTCTGTAATCATTAATACAGCAAAAAATTTATTTTTTAAATACAAGCGTAGCACTACCCCTGCCAGAGCCGCTTGATATGGCGAGTTTTCTGTTCTCCGCCATGACTCTATAACTCACTCAGTCCCCACCGACACACCTGGATATCGGTCACTTACACCTATGTTATCTAACCACTTGATAGGGCACTCGAATGACCACGCTTGTAATCAGTGCCCTGATTACAATAACGTTCCAGAAGTGCCAGCAATCAGTGCTCACCAGTGCCAGCAATCAGTACCCACCAGTGCCACCAATCAGTGCTCATTAGTAAAAGCCAATTTTTGGTGGCTTTTGGTGTCGCCTATCAGTGCCCATCAGTGCTGCCCTTCGATGCCATCAGTGCCATCCATCAATGCCCATCAGTGTCACCTATCAGTGCCCACCAGTGACACCGATCAGTACCGCCTATCAGTGCTCATCAATGCCATCTATCAGTGCCCATAAGTGCAGTATATTAGTGTCTCCTCATCAGTGCCACCTAATTAGTGTCCATAAGTGCCACCTCACCAGTGCCTATCTGTGCAGCCTCATCAGTGAAGGACAAAAATTACTCATTTACAAAATTTACTGACAGAAACTAAAAAAACGTTTTTTTTCCAAAATTTTCGGTCTTTTGTTTTTTTTGTAAAAAATAAAAAGCCCAGCAGTGATTAAATATCACCAAAGAAAGCTCTATTTGTGTGAATAAAATGAGGAAAAAAATCACATGGTTACAGTGTAGCGTGATAGCGCAATTGTCATTCAAAGTGTGAGAGCGCTGAATGCTGAAAAATGGCCTGGGCAGGAAAGGAGTGAAAATGCCCTGTATTGGGGTGGTTAAGCATTAATATTCTACCATTCTATAATGGTACACAAAAAACAGGTCACAAGCAACTTGGGGATTATTAAGATAAAAATATTATTGAAGGATATGCAAATGCAACGCATAGAACATATAAACAGTGCAACGGAATACATTAGGTTAACTGACAGGCAGGTTAGCCTCACCTGCAACCATTAGCTTACATTACATTACAAAAAGGCTAAATCACATTACACTAGTCCATATAGTATGATTAAAAAAAAACATCATCCGTGAAAGCACGAATGGCTTAACAGAACCCATGCTGTAATTCTTATCAATGACTACTCAAATAATGTTCCTAGATGCATTTTATGTGCACAGCCCCAATGGTGGAGGGTGGAGGCAAAAGGGGTACCCCTGGTTGTGTCTCAAGTACCTGGAGCCTAATTATCAGTTAGCCAGCAGATGTTGGGGCCCTTCTGTACAGTGGTGCATGTGTTCCTTTAAGGGTACCTGCAAAAGCAGGCTAATGGGCCGTTAGGTAAGGATCGGTCTCTATGGTGTTAACTATGGGCTGTAAGGAGCTAAGCTCTGTAGTTCCACTCACCACTCCCAGCATGCAACAGATCAGGTCCGGTGTGCTTGGTACTCTGTGATCCCAGAAGTCTCAGATCAGGTCCCCTCTTATGTGGTAGCACAGAAAAACAATTCTCCCCAGCTTGGATTTCAAAACACAACTTGCTCTGTGGCTCAGTCTCTCATTCAGGTCCGGAACACTGTGTCCTTAGTGTAGGCAGCACAGTACAGGTCCACTGACACTGGCTTCCCCACATTCTCAGCTTGGCATCCTATGCAGATCCAGGTCACAGGTCCACACTGTCCTGTTCCCTGCGCTGGTCTGTCCGTGCTCTCTTATTTTGTACAGGAAAAATGCTTTCCTTCCCTCCCCTGGACACAGAAAATCCTCGGTATTGTGGTTTGCCGTTCCATAGTCTCCATTCATTGGTGTTGAGCAACACCCCTTTAAAAACTATGTATCCCATGATCCTTAGCAGCTGCATCACACTTACCCCATTGGATCTAATCCCCTACTGCAGGAAGAAGGGGGAAAGAAGCAGGAGGGAACAAGGGATCGAATCCACAACCCATTTTGACACAGTACTACTCTTATGCTTCAACGCAGCAGGAGACAGGGAGCGTGAGCACATACTCATCTCGCAGCTGTGCCCTCTCTCCCATTGTTTACATAAGCAGGGGAGCTAGTGGGGACTTCACAAGCCAGCGGGCATCCAGCTATACAGGCAGTGTGAATACCTGATTTGGAACTGGTATCTGCCTCTTGCAGAGCAGGAGTGTGAGAGGAAGAAGCAGTATCAGAATCTTGCTGATAGGAGGTGGAAGCAGAGTCACAGAGAGATGAGCTTGTTACTGTGCTGCTTCTCTGTTCACTGTTCAGTTAGGTCTCGATGACATGCACTACAGGGTACACCCATGCTTAGTTTGACTTCACATGTACACCTCTGTTCAGGCAGTCCCGTTTATGTCAATTGGAACGCAGGGGCAAACCCAGACAAAACTGCTGTTCCCGATTTGACAGCCCACACAGCTGTCAAATTGTATGAAGGAAGCCTAACCGTCTGGGGCGAGTCCAGAGTGACCTGGGCTCAAAGAAAGTGGGCTGGCCTTCAGACTGAGGACATTTAGCGGCAAAAGAGTATTTCAGGAAATGTATCTGAATTGAAGCTGAATATTTCAACAAAAGCTAGTTTTGCCATTTTATCCTTGAATGGGCTAAACATTAGGCTTGTGCAATTCATTTCATAACTAAATTCGGCTGAATAAAAAAATAACGAATTTCAACAAATATGAAAGAAATTAAAGAATGAATTTGTCATGATTCGGTAATTCATTAAATATTTGATGAAACAAAAGGTCAGCTCAAACCTGTGTGAACCCAGCCTCAGACAAATTCACAAGTAGAATTTATATAGTTGTAATAATATGTAGAGACAATTATATCGGATTACTAGGGTGGGGTTTATATTAGACTTAGGCCGCTTACACACGCGCGGACTGTTCGCCCAACCTTGTTCCTCAAACAGTTTGACAAACAGTCCGCTCAAAATTAGCATGAGCGGACTTGACCACACACGATGAACGAACAGTCCGCTGAAACCGTGCGCGATGACGTGAACGGCACGTACGACGGGACTAGAAAAACGACGTCCTATACACTGCAATGCAACCTTCGGCGTGTAAATCCTTTCTGAGCATGCGCGGAACTTAGTTTGACGAACAAGCCTACACACGAGCGGACTGTCCGCTCAAACCAAGTTTCAGCGGACAGTTTTACGGGATTTCCGAAAAACTTTGTTCGTCAGACTGTCCGCTGAAACTGTCCGCTGAAGCCCACACACGAGCGGACTGTCCGCTGAAACACTGTTCAGCGGACAAAGTTGGGCGAACAGTCCGCCCGTGTGTACGCGGCCTGAAACTTTGCATCAGAATAGACCTTTTTTTTTTTTTTTTCACACTTTTCTTAAACTTTCTTTATTTATATCACATGAGTCCAGAGGGGTGGAACAACAATTACGGGGAGCAAAGACATTAATTTCTCACATAAATATATCTTATATCCTATAGAGCATATTCCATTTTCCTCTTCTTTTATATAAATAAAACCAAATTATTTCATTTACACATTGCATATTCCAATTTATATATATTATCTATCTATTCCATTCTTATCCATTATAATTCTTATTTCCCCCAGTTATAACTCCCCCAGACTTCCCTCATCTTTTATCTATTTTCCCGTTGCCCAACTAACGGAAAGGAAAAAAAAAAATAATAATAATTATTATTATTATTGTTTACCCCCATCCCCCACCCCTCCCTCTTCCCTCCTCCTCTCCCTCTCCTCTATCCCCTCACAAGAGACAAGTACTTCCCAGCCCCCATAGGGGGGTTCAAACGCATTCGAGTACGTGCGGACTCACTCCTCTGCTATGTTCCCCATAAGATTCTTCCCTTCCTCAGAATTCATAAAAGAGTTCCAAGATCTCCAAGTTTCATCATATTGATCCTTTCTATCTTGGGCAGAGAGAACTAAGTCCTCTATGGCACCTACGTTTCTTACTCTATTTAGCCACATTGCAATTGAAGGTGGTCTGGGGTCTTTCCATCTGAGTGCAATTCCTACCTTAGCTGCATTAATTAGATGGCATATCACCGATTTCCTATATGTTTGTAAAGGTATTTCTGTACAGTGAAGCCAAAAAAAGGCCGGATCTTCTGGGATCTGGTATGATGTAAATTTTTGAGAGATCTTTTGTACTTCTAGCCAATATTGTCTTATCTTAGGGCATTGCCAAAATATATGCATCAAAGTCCCCCGTTCCTTTTTACACCGCCAACAACGGTCAGAAGCCTCTGGAAAGAACTTACAGAGTTTTGACGGGGTATAATACCACTGCGTCAATATCTTATAATTAGATTCCTGAGTCCGCGAACAGATCGATGAGTTCAATGCCAGATATATAATCTTCTGCCGTTGTGTGGGTGAAAAAGTCTTTCCCAGGTCTTTCTCCCATTTCTCAATTCCAGGCATTTTAAAACCTTCTGGAGGGGCATTCAGCAATTTATATATCTTAGAGATTACCCGTGAAAGGGGCTCTTTCTCCTCAAAATATATCTCAAACTTTGTCAGTTGTCTTTGATAGTTCGTCGCCGGTCCTAATGTTTGAAGAAAATGTCGCAACTGTAATGCCTCCCAAAAATTTATTTCATATCGACCTCCTTGTTGCGTCAATGTGGCGATCGAAGGCCATGTTTCCAATTGTAGAAAGTGCGATGCTTGGGTATAGCCCCTTTCTATAAGCCCCTGAAATGCTCCTGGTTCCATTCCCGGTAAAAAACTAGGGTTACCCAGAATGGGAAATAGTGGTGAATTTTTTGTAGAGAATTGAGGATTTCGACAGATCTTAGCCCCTATCCGCAACGTTGGACCTATAAGTGGGTGTTTTTTAAGCAATTCTGGTAATGTTGTATAACACCAGATTGCTCTGCGTAGGGGTATTATATTAGACTGAAACTTTGCATCAGAATAGACCATTTTTACTGTAAATGTATATAATCAATAGATACAACAGTCCATCATTATCTCCTTATCCAGAGTTCAAGGAATCATGTGACTAGTGAGCATGAATGGTTTATCTAAAACAACAGGATATGAGGTTTGGAAAAAATGCATGATGTAATCTGCAGATCTCCAGTGTTTGAGAATATTCAAGGTCACAGACAGTGTTAAAATACTACCATGCAACAAGTGAAATCCATAAGAGAACTACTAATGCTACTAAGGAAACACTGCAACTTTGCTGAGGCCATAGAACAATCAGTTTTGATTTTTACATTTTACAGTTAAATAGTAGGTGAGGTTGAAAAAAGACACAAGTCCATCAAGTTCAACCTATGTGTGTGATTATATGTCAGTATTACATTGTATATCCCTGTATGTTGTGGTTGTTCAGGTGCTTATCTAATAGTTTTTTGAAACTATCGCTGTCCCCCACAGAAACCACCGCCTGTAGGGAATTCCACATCCTTGCGCTCTTACAGTAAAGAACCCTCTACGTAGTTTAAGGTTACACCTCTTTTCTTCTAATTTTAAGGAGTGGCTACGAGTCTTGTTAGCCACTTGCCGCCCGCCATATAGCGAAATGACGGTGGCAAAGTGGTTTTAATATCCTGACCGGACGTCATATGATGGTGGCATGCATCACAGCGATCATTGTTGCGGGGTGTCTGTCTGACACCCCGCAACTACGATCTCGGTAAAGAGTCTCCGACGGAGACTCTTTACCACGTGATCAGCCGTGTCCAGGAGAGTAGAGAGAGTAGAGGAGAGAGTAGAGGAGAGCCGATCGGCTGCTCCTCTGACGGGGGGTATGTGTTGATCGATTATCAGCGCAGCCCCCCGAGGATGCCCACACTGGACCACCAGGGATGCCACCAGACCACCAGGGATGCCCAGCACCCGGTATGCCACCCTAGACCATCAGGGATGTCAGTCAGTGCCCACAATGGATGCCAATCAGTACCCACAATGGGCATCACTGATTGGCACTGATTGGCATCCATCAGTACAATATAATAGAATACAATGCCGCCTATCAGTGCCCATCCGTGCCGCCTATCAGTGCCCATCCATGCTCATCCGTGCTGCCTATCCATGCCCATCTGTGCCGCCTATCCATGCCCATCCATGCCGCCTAGCCATGCCAATCCGTGCCAGCTATCAGTGCCAATTTGTGCCACCTATCAGTGCCCACCCGTGTCGCCCATCAGTGCCACCTATCAGTGCCGCCTCATCAGTACCACTACATTGGTGCCCATCAGTGACGCCTTATCAGTGCCCGTCAGTGCAGCCCCATCAGTGCCCATCAGTGAAGGATAAAACTTACTTATTTACAAAGTTTAGAAACTGAGACAAAAAAAAAACATTTTTTTTTCAAAATTTTCGGTCTTTTTTTATTTGTTTAGCAAAAAATCCAAACCTTAGAGGTGATCAAATACCACCAAAAGAAAGCTCTATTTGTGGGGAAAAAATGCTAAAAATTTCATTTCGGTACAGTGTAGCATGACCGCGCAATTGTCATTCAAAGTGCAACAGCGCTGAAAGCTCAAAATTGGTCTGGGCAGGAAGGTGTTTAAGTGCCTGGTATTGAAGTGGTTAAACTCCCTTTCGCAAAAAAGTTTTATCCCTATTGTGGGGTCACCAGTACGGTATTTGTATATTGAAATCATATCCCCTCTCAAGCGTCTCTTCTCCAGAGGGAATAAGTTCAGTGCTCGCATCCTTTCCTTATAACTAATATCCTCCAGACCCTTTATTAGTTTTGTTGCCCTTCTCTGTACTCGCTCCATTTCCAGTACATCCTTCCTGAGGACTGGTGCTCAGAACTGGACAGCATACTCCAGGTGCAGCCGGACCAGAGTCTTGTAGGGCGGGAGAATTATTGTTTTATCTCTGGAGTTGATCCCCTTTTTAATGCATGCCAATATTCTGTTTGCTTTGTTAGCAGCTGCTTGGCATTGCATGCTATTGCTGAGACTATCATCTACCAGGACCCCCAGGTCCTTTTCCATCCTAGATTCCCCCAGAGGTTCTCCCCCTAGTGTATAGATTGCATTCATATTTTTGCCACCCAAATGCATTATTTTAAATTTTTCTACATTAAACTTCATTTGCCATGTAGTTGCCCACCCCATTCATTTGTTCAGATCTTCTTGCAAGGTTTCCACGTCCTGCGGAGAAGTTATTACCCTGCTTAGCTTAGTATCGTCCGCAAATACAGAGATTGAACTGTTTACCCCATCCTCCAGGTCATTTATGAACAAATTAAACAGGATTGGTCCCAGCACAGAACCCTGGGGAACCCCACTACCCACCTCTGACCATTCCAAGTATTCCCCATTTATCACCACCCTCTGAACTTGCCCTTGTAGCCAGTTTTCAATCCATGTGCTCACCCTATGGTCCACGACTAAAACTAAAATGCCATTTTAGTCAAGACTAAGCCCCTGTACACACGGTCGGAGAATCTGTCGGAATGTGTCCTATCGGACCGTTTTGTCGGATAATCCGACTGTGTGTGGTATGCATCGGACTGATTCCGTCCAAATATCCGTCGGACCAAATTTTCCAACATGTTGGAAATATTTCCCGACCAACTGGGCCGCTCGGACATACTCCGATCATGTGTAGAAAATTTTGATCGGACCAAGTGCCACGCATGCTCACATTCAAATTCCGACACGGAAGCGCTCGTTCAGGTAAAACTACTGCTCGTAAGCGATATAGCACATTCGTCATGCTGCAATGTTAAAAATTCATTCATCAAGCGCATTCTCTTGTTCTTTACAATGCTGCAAGAACCAACTTCTTTTGATGCTCATAGTCACACACACTTCTCCCGAACGGATTTCATTACTCTTTTTTTAACCATTTCAGCAATACAATTTTAGTTTGCGTCACATCTACACAATTTTAGATTAGGTTTTTTCTTTTTTGGATGTTTTTTTTTGTGTGATTCTCTAAAAATCTCCTTTAAAGACAGTTTGTTCATTTCTCCATTTTTTTTTATTTTTTGTGTGTAAACTTACAACAACAACATTATTCTATTTTTTATATTTTGTTTTTCTTTTTTAATCTACAGGAGGTTGTTTAGTGTTGTTACCCCTTGTTATTTCTTTCACTTTGTTTTTTTGAAATGTACCTGCCTGCTCACAAATAAACTGGCCTTTTGGAAGGAAAACACATACACAAGTATTTCTTCAAAACAAAAAATACCTTTATTTCGGTGTCAGTAACAGATAAAGAGGGAGGCAGCAATGTCGAAACTGGGGAGTTTCGTGAAGCCTTGGGCCCCCAGGGCACACATCAGCTATTTAAACGCAAAAATTGGTGGCCTGAGGAATACATATCTGAGGGAGATAAGTCTGGTCCTGAAGTCCATGAAACCCGGAACAGCAGCAGATGACGATCTATGTTCCCAGGCTGTGGTACTACAACAGGCTGCATCTTCTGTCAGACCAGACTGAACCCAGGTCATCACTCTCTGGTCTTCCTTCCACGCTTCCTTCCAGGCTGTGGCTGTGGTGCTGGAGGTGTGGCAGAAGGAGGAGGAGGAGGAGGAGCAGGGGCATGGGCCAAACGACACAAGTGTGTTTCTGGTGTCATTTGGCCCAACAGACCCGTGTTGAGGGTGTGGAGAATAACCTCCTCACACAAGATCTGTTGCCCCTGCTCCATTTTATCAAGCTTGCACGCAACCATGGCAGCAAAGGCCTCTTGGTAGGTGGGTTTGGCTTGGAGTGCCGCAGAAGCCTCACCAATCAGCCTCAGAGCCGACTCCTCAACATTCCCCCCCTTTCTCGCCCTTCTGCGTGGAAGGTGGAGGGGAGGGACCTGGCATTCAGTGAGGCTCCTTTGGCTGCCCACCGCCTGGCTGCCGCTTACCCCCGCCTCCTCCTGGCTACCACTTTCCACAGCCATCTCCTGGCTGCTGCATTCCACACCCTCCTGGTCCTGGCTGAGTTCTTCCTGTGTATGAAAAAGGGACATCGTTTTAGTTTTTGGTTCATCAAACACTCACAATTTTCACATCAACACTGTTGCAAATTGTTAACCAATAGAAAAGACTATCATTCTGAGCCCAACATTTTTCTTTCTTGTCCCAAAGGTTTTGGCCACTACTGTCTATTGATATGTGAAACACTTTATAAACTCAGCAATTAGGGAGCAAAAATCAAGTTAACATCATTCATTTTGACTACACAAATATGTACAACAATACTATACCTGGCTCAAGCTGGGCTCCTCCAGTTCTTCCTGAGTGGAAGGCCCAGGTTGGGCGTCGGAAGACTCATCAGGTGTGGAATGGAGCATAGAAGGATGCGTGGAAGGAAGGGTAGAGAGGGATTCTCTGACCTCAGCCTGGTCTGCCAGAAAATGCATCCTGTCATAATACCACAGGCTGGGGACATAAACGTCATCTGCTGAAGCTCCAGATTTCACGGAATTCAGCACCTTCTTCCTCTCCTTCAGATATGTACTCCTGAGGCTACCAATTTTCTTTTTTAACCACTTCCCACCCGGCCAATGCACATATACGGCGGGGTGGGAGCCGTCTACTCCTGATAGGACGTTCAGGAACATCCATCAGGAGGAGCGGGAGCGATCCCGATGCGCCCGTGTCACCGGGACACGGCGCATCTCAGATCGGCAGGAGGGCTCTGTGATTGGCCCTCCTGATCACATGACGGCCGTGTCCAATCACGGTCGTCATGTGATGTAAACAAACAGCCGGTTGCTAGGCAATCGGCTCCTCCTCTCCTCACACAGAAGTCATCTCTGAGGAGAGGAGAGCAGATTGCTGCAGCCGGCTGATGATCAGTGAGTATGAGCTGTTTTTTACAGCTTTTTACTCACTGATCTTCAGTCTAGTGTAAACACACAACACACCACACAGTGTAAACACAGTCCCCACATATGTCCCCATAACACACATGTCCCCAAAACATACATGTCCCCAAAAAATAAAAACACATGTCCCTAATAATAAAAACATGTCCCCCACATATGTCCCACTAAAATCACTTGTCCCAATGATTATGTGCACACATATGTACGTGATCACCTGCACACATCTGTACATGATCATTTGCGTACATATGTCCGTGATCACACAAACCAATTATTATACACTTAACGGAATTTCTTTTACCAAAAACATGTAGCAGAATACATTTTGGCTTAAATTTATGACAAAATTTGATTTTATTGGATTTCTTTTAAAATAGAAAAAAGAAAATATTGTTTTTTTTCCAAATTTCCGCTTTTTTGCGCTTATATCGCAAAAAATAAAAAACGGAGTCGTGAATAAATACCACCAAAATAAATCTCTATTTGTGCGAACAAAATGATAAAAATTTAATTTGGGTACAGCGTAGCATGACCGCGCAATTGTCACTGAAAGCGCTAGAGCGATGAAAGCTGAAAATTGGGCTGGGAAGGAAGGGGGCGAAAGTGCCCTGTATTGTAGTGGTTAAATATTTGACGTCTGCCCTGGGGACCACCGGCTTCACAAACTCAACCAGTTCCAACATTGCTGCCTGCCTCTTTTGTCTGTTACTATACAGGGGTGTGTTGTTTGCCACAGGATGGGCATGTCTCTGTATTTATCAATGAACAGAGGGAGGAAGCTATGGTCATTAAACCCGTCCATAATGTCTGCAAGACACAACACAAGACAAATCCTAATGTCAGGCTAAACTCCACTAATGCAGGCCTCAGTCTAGAAGCAGTGTAGCCTAGTGATGTACCAAGTTCAAAATGTTACCTTCGTTTGCGCGTTCATCGCCTCAGCTTCTCCCTCTGTTCACAGATCGTACGGACGACACACACGCGTTGCGTTTTATATACAGTGTGCATGCGTCAAACTCCGGGCGCCCCTGACGTTCTTTCCAGACTATTCCCCGCCCCATCGCTTCAGGCGCAGTGGGGAGAGCACATGGCGGAGAGAACACAGGTGTGCACTAATAATTCCACTAACGAGGAGGAGGGTGAGGAAAGCCCGGAGCCTGAATCGTCCCGATCCAGGAAGAGAAGATTTAAGGCCTCAAATATGTCTTTTGGAGAGATGTTGGAGGTGGTGGACATATTGAACAGGACCGACTATGATGGGAAGTATGGACCTTACCCAAACTCAAATATCAGAAAGGCAAAGATCATGACTAAAATTGTGAAGAGTCTTCTGCATAATTTTGGGGTACACCGATCCATGGATCAACTGAGAAAACGCTGGTCAGACCTGAAACTGAGGGAGCACGAGCAGTACATAAGGATCAAGCGTGTTCTTGATAAAAGTAAGTAGTTGTCGTGTGTTCATATGATTATTATTGCTTGCATACTGCTCCATGTGCTTTGAGTTCATGTTGTGCATTTTAAAATGGCCACTTTCAAGTTCATGGTTTCATTCGTTCATAGGAAACATCGTTCTTCCGGTAAGTATTCCAGATGAACACAGTGTCCCCAATAATGTTATGACCTTGAAGCTCGGCCAAAATAAACAATTGAACAACACTTCCAAACAGTGTTTCTTATTGTTAATTCTGCCCTCTGTGTGCTAATTATTAATTTTTTTCCAATCTCATAGGGGAGAGAAGACTCGGTAAGTATGAGGACACCAGGGACCCCACCCCTCACAAAGAAGGCCAACTTCCAAAAGCACAAACAGAGGAGCAGGAGGAGGAGGAGGAGGAAGGAGAGATCGTGGAGGTTGGGCAAATTGTCACCACAACAGGTGAGTGTGGGAGAACACAGCTTCCGGTAAGCTCATCAATGTATGTCACCATATTTATATTAGATGGTGTTTTTTTTTGCTTTGTTTTGTAGGTGATGTGGAAGAAGATTCCCGTTTTACCAGTGAAAGTGCCCAGATCGGGGAGATAATGGGGTGCAATCAGGATTGGGAACATATCCTGCAAAACATCAATGATGTAAATCAAAAATTGAAGAACATCATTGATGTTTTGGGGAGAGTGTGAAACACCCAAAACTAGATAGGGTCTTTTTTTTTAATTTTACAAACAAAATGTTGTATTTCTCAAAATTCTACATTTGGAAGATGCACAGAGTGTGTAAACATGCATTATCTCCTATCATGGGGGATCAATGTACGTGTTTTGTGTAAAGTGTCTGAGATGAAGGGGTTGCAGCCCCAAAGCATGTACATTGATCCCCCATGATGGGAGATAGCACATGTTGACACACTGTGTGCATCTTCCAAATTTGGATTTTTCAGGGGTGACATCCCATGTGATGAAGGCAATATCAGCCCAGTTTGTACATACTCATGTCTGATATTGTCTTCACTTTTCAAAGTTGAACTTTGTAAGTTCCTGTGTTCTGTATTTTACAGTTAAGATACATGCCTGGTTACCCAAAAACACCAAGTAACCCAAATTTTTATTAAACTCTGTTTTTGAAACACACAATTTCTTGGTTGGTTGTATAAACCTTTTCAAAACGCACATGTGAATGTGCTCGGATTAAAAAGTTAAATTATCAACAATGTGTGGCTTCCTTTTTCATGGCAACAAAAATGTATTTGGAGTACAATTTGAGTTTGTGCTGAGAAGGAATGTGATTTACTAAAGGCAACTCCACTTTGCACTCCAAGTGCAGTTTCAGGTGTACTTTTGCAGTGCACTTGGAGGACATAGTGGATGTGCCTTTAATAAAAAAAACACCCACAGTGATGTGAAAATTTTTACAATCATGCCATTTTCCTGCCATGGTGCTGAAAATGAGCACGATTTTGGTCAGTAATGTACTACATACATTAGTTACAAAAACAAGGTGTGTGTGTAGCAGACCCACAACATAATAAGATTATCTGAAGAAGAGACTGCCCCCTCATCTCGCACTGAACTTGGGTTTGCACTGTTGGTGAAAAAAGGCACAACTTGAAAAAAACCTAATTATACCCAGGAGACACCTAAAACCAAGCCAAGCAGTAAATGAAGGAGTTTCAGATCAAAATGTATTTTTAAAATGCCGCTCAGACATTGTCTGGCATATCAATGGCCCCCCTACCCACAAAGTAGTCCATGTATTGTGTTCTAACCTCACGGGCGCTTTGGGGGGGGCAAGCCAGGATGAGTATGTTGAAGTCCCGTGAGGTTATCTGCATTTTCCATCAAGTCTGCTTCTTGTTGGCCAACTGAGACTGCATAGTTCACAGAAACTTTTTTCAAATAATTGTGAAGAACACAGCACGCCAGCACTATGTGATTCAGTTTGTATTCCGCCATGTGAATAGGCGTAAGAAAAAGGCGGAACCGGCTGGCCAGTATACCAAAAGTGTTCTCCACCACTCTTCGGGCTCTGGACAGGCGGAAATTAAAAATACTCTGGTCTGGGGTGAGGGTCCTCATGGGGAAAGGCCGCATCAGATGGTTCGCCAGGGCAAACGCCTCATCCGCGACGAAGACGAATGGGAGTCCTTCCTGATTCTCCTCTGGGGGTGGCAAGCCCAGACTGCCACTCTGGAGACGCCAGTAGAACTCCTTCCGTGCGAAGACTCCACCATCCGACATCCGTCCATTTTGCCCCACGTCCACATACAAAAACTCATATGTCGCAGACACCACCGCCAACATCACGATACTATGAAACCCCTTGTAGTTATAATAGTACGACCCTGAGTTGGGTGGTGGGATGATGCGGATGTGCTTCCCATCTATTGCTCCTCCAGAATTGGGAAAGTCCCAACGACTGGCAAAGCGGGAGGCCACAGTCTGCCATTCCTGTGGCGTTGAAGTACACTGTGGAGTGAAACAAGAACAAAAATTTGTAATTTGACCAATCAACATTACAAGCAGATTAGACACCAACATTTTGTGACAAAATTAGTATAACCTTTTGGGAACTGAGTATTTAGAGCCTAAAGTCTAATGTCCCCTTATGAGAGTCACCCCCCAAACCCCCCCCCATATGATGGGCCCTTGATAAAAATTGAGGGGGTGGTGTTTAGGACAGGTAACCCTCTCCACTTGATTGAGAGCTGAATGGCTAAATAATGTGTGCTACTTTCGGAAGCCCCTCCTTAGTTACACTATTGGCAGCCCACCGGACAGGTAAGAAGTGTCATAATACCAAAATGGAAGCACTTTTTGATATTCTGCTATTACATATCCAGATAATTAATAGGTTAAAAAAAATAAAAAGCATTTGAAAGTATTGAGGCAGGCCCTTGCACTACATGCTTAGGTGAATTCATAAATGTGAGCATCAAAAAGGTAGGTATAGTGTGTATTGGGTTTGGTAAAGTCATCAGATAGATGATTGCTATCAGCTGAGCTAGCAGTTGGGGGGAGGGGGGTTCCTAATGAGTTTGGCACAACCCCCCCAAAAAAAAATTCACTCTGCATGAATTGAAGCACATACATCACATTTGTAGACATTTTAGGGGAAAGCAATACTATGGAGCTGACAAAAGACATTGTTAAGTGACTAAACTATAGTTTTATGGGCCAAGAAGAGCATGGTGGGAAAGTTAGTGAGGCAAATATGCCTGAGGACAAAAGGGCAGAGTATATGAATTAGAGCATATTGCAATGATGGTAATTAGGGAATGAGGAAAGAAATGCAAGACATTAGCAATCATGAAATACATAGAATGTGATGTTAAAGGATAAAACTTACCTTCATATAGTCCTTCTGCAGGACCTGAATGATGGCAGAACAGGTCTCTGGAATAATGAGCCCCAGAGCCTGGGGGGAGATGCCTGTAGAGAACTTGAAAGTCCTGAAGGCTTCTCCCAGTCGCCAAGTAGCGTAACGTGGCGATGAGCCTCTGCTCCGGAGTGATGGCTTGCCGCATGCAGGTATCCTGCCTGGTGACATACAGGGTCAGCAAAGCCAGCAGACGGTGAAAAACGGGGTCCGTCATCCGGAGATAATTCCTGAAATCATCAGGATTATTCTCCTGGATCTCACGGAGCAAAGGCATGTGCGAGAACTGGTCACGCTGGCGCAACCAATTCTTGGTCCACAAACGCCTCTCCTCCCTGTTCATGGACCGGGTTTGTGTCAAAGTAACAACCCCAACACGAAGCCCCTGCACAGCACAAACTCTACGACGAGTACGTAGAGGAAACATGGTTTGAAAACGGTCGGCTGGTCAGAACGGACACCAGAAAGCACCGATAAACAGCAAGGCCTGAAAGAACGACCTGAATAGCAGAAGCAAGCAGACAATAAGAAATGCCTTTCAAAGCGTACTATACCAAGATATAGTCCACAATGATCAACAAATACTTACTGACTGAACGCACCGATTATCAGATACGCAAAGACAAGCACAAACTGAAGAGCGGTAGCAATCTGAATCACAAATCTGAAAAGCACGAATCGTCTCTCACCAAACTTCTACTAACACGCGATAGACACGAGATCAGCAGAAGGAGCCCAAAGGGTGCCGGACGTGGAGCTGAACTTCCCTTTTTTAGTCCCGCCGTACATGGCTTACGTCACCGCATTCTTGGCAACCGCTAAATCAGACAACTTGGCCCGACCGTGTGTATGCAACAGTTTCGGACACAATCCGTCGGACACAATCCGACGGACAAAATCTGACGGATTTGGTTGGCAGAATGTCCGACCGTGTATACAAGGGCTAAGACTAAAACTAAATTCAGATTTGATTTCAGAATTAACACTGGTCTGTAGAACACACTGGTCTGTAGTACATGTTCATACCTCAATAGCATCAATAATAACATATTAAATTTTTGAGTTTGGAAATTGTAGAGAAATGTTTAACTAATGCATTACAATTTAATTACACCCAAATGTAAATTTACTGGATATTTTAGTCGACTAAAACGTAGGACATTTTAGTCGACTAAAATGTACTGGAGATTTAGTCGACTAAATACGACTAAAACTAAAACAATTTCAGAAGACTAAAATGGGACTAAAATTAAAATGCCATTTTAGTCCTAAGACTAATGGAGCATACACTCAATGCAGCGCATTCTCGTCTTCTTTATAATGCTATAATAATGAAGTTGTTTTGCTGCTGATATTCACAGAGTTCTGACAAACGTATTTTTTATGATTTCTAGTGTTCTCCAGAATAATATTTTTTCTGGTTGTTTTTTTTCTCGTGATCTCCAGAATAATCTTTTTTGTTTTTTTTTATACTGATAGCCATAATAATTTTTGTTTTTGTTTTGTTTGTCAAGTTACCACAACACCATTATTATCTTCAAAGATACAACTATGTTGGTGTCCCTTGTTAATTTGAGATTCTATTTTTGAAATGTACCTGCCTACTCACAAACAAATTGTCCTTTTTCTAAATAAAACACAAAATTTTAATTTAATAGGGAGCACAAGGTCATAACAAAATAAAGAAGAAGGCAACGCTGGAGAAACAGTTGGAAGCCTTTGTACCCCAGGGCATAAATCAATTATTTGACTGTCAAAATTGGTAACTCGAGGAGTCCATTTAATAGGGAGCACAATACGGTCCAAGACTCTGAGAGATCAGGAGCAGCAGCAGATGACATATACAGTGGGGATCGAAAGTTTGGGCACCCCAGGTAAAAATGTGTATTAATGTGCATAACGAAGCCAAGAAAAGATGGAAAAATCTCCAAATGGCATCAAATTACAGATTAGACATTCTTATAATATGTCAAAAAAAGTTAGATTTTATTTCCATCATTTGCACTTTCAAAATTACAGAAAAAAAATGGCGTCTGCAAAAGTTTGGGCACCATGCAGAATTTATAGCATGCACTGCCCTCTTCGCAAAGCTGAGACTTGCCAGTGTCATGGATTGTTCTCAATCATCGTCTGGGAAGACCAGGTGATGTCAATCTCAAAGGTTTTAAATGGCCAGACTCATCTGACCTTGCCCCAACAATCAGTACCATGGGTTCTTCTAAGCAGTTGTCTAGAAAACTGAAACTGAAAATAGTTGACGCTCACAAAGCTGGAGAAGGCTACAAGAAGATAGCAAAGCGTTTTCAGATGTCAATATCCTCTGTTTGGAACGTAATTAAAAAATGGCAGTCATCAGGAACAGTGGAAGTTAAAGCAAGATTTGGAAGACCAAGAAAAATATCAGACAGAACAGCTCACAGGATTGGGAGAAAAGCAATTCAAAACCCATGTTTGATTGCACGATCCCTCCAGAAAGATCTGGCAGACACTGGAGTTGTGGTACACTATTCCACTATAAAGAGATACTTGTACAAATAAGACAGTGAATAAATAGTCCTGGGAAAATCTACCAAAAGAGTCCTTTAAAAGTGCTAAGTGCTAGGGAAAAATAGAAAATATAATATATCTAAAAAATATATATATAGAGCAAAAATTTAAAAGTCCATATAATGTAGTAAACAGGCACAAATGATGAAAAAAATGGTGGATGAAAGCACCTGAACGCAGCGCATTAGACCGCTCGGCCATCCTGACCTGTGATTCTGAACGCAGCGCCTTAGACCGCTCGGCCATCCTGACCTGTGATGTACAAATATGGTCTTCACGAAAGAGTCATCAGAAGAAAACCTCTTCTACATCCTCACCACAAAAATCAGCGTTTGAACTTTGCAAATGAACATATAGACAAGCCAAGAGGCATTTTGGAAACAAGTTCTGTGGACCGATGAGGTTAAAATAGAACTTTTTGGCCGGAATGAGCAAAGGTACGTTTGGAGAAGAAAGGGCACAGAATTTAATGAAAAGAACCTCTGTCCAACTGTTAAGCATGGGGGTGGATCAATCTGTGCTTTGGGGTTGTATTGCAGCCAGTGGCACAAGGAACATTTCACGTGTAGAAGGAAAAATGGATTCAATAAAATTTCAGCAAATTTTGGATGGTAACTTGATGCCATCTGTGAAAAAGATGAAGTTAAAGAGAGGATGGCTTCTACAAATGGATAATGATCCTAAACACACCTCAAAATCCACGGGGGATTACATCAAGAGGAGTAAACTGAAGGTTTTACCATGGCCTTCACAATATCCTGACCTCCACATTATTGAAAATCTATAGATAGACCTTAAAAGAGCAGTGCGTGACAGACAGCCCAGAAATCTCAAAGAACTGGAACACTTTTGTAAGGAAGAATGGGCAAAGATACCTCAAAAAAAAATTGAAAGACTGTTGGCTGGCTACAAAAAGCGTTTACAAGCTGTGATACTTGCCAAAGGGGGCAGTACAAGATATTAACTCTGCAGGGTGCCCAAACTTTTGCAGATGCCATTTTTTTGTTTTCTGTAATCTTGAAAGTGTAAATGATGGAAATAAAATCTAACTTTTTTTGACATATTATAAGAATGTCTAATCTGTAATTTGATGCCATTTGGAGATTTTTCCATCTTTCCTTGGCTTCGTTATGCACATTAATACACATTTTTACCTGGGGTGCCCAAACTTTCGATCCCCACTGTATGTCCCGAGGCTGTGGTCTTGCAACAGCCTGCGTTTTTTGCCAGACCACACCAAACCCAGGCCATCACTCTCAACACTTCTTTCCATGCTTCCTTCCATGCTGCTGTGGTTTGTGGGGTGGCTGTGGTGTTGGTGGTGTTGCTGGAGGTGGTGGGGGAGCATGGTCAAACTCACACAGGTGTGTTGGAGGTGTGAGTTCGCCCCTCATCCCCTTTTTAAGGGCTTTCAGAATAATTTCTTCACATATCGTGCGTTGGCCCTCCTCCATCTTTTCTAGTTTGCTGGCAGTGACACATCCAAATGCCTGGGGCTGTGGTAACTGCCGCAGTTCCTTGCCTTCCTGGTCCTTTTGGTTGGATGGGGAGGAGCCTGGGATTCCGTCAGGCTGCTTGCCATGGCCTCCTCCTGACTGATACTTTCCTATGTATGAAAATGGTACATAGTTTTTGTTCATCACACACAATTTTTATCTCATGACTGTTGCAAATTGAATGTTAACAAATAGAAAAGACTATTGTTCTGACCCAAACATTTTTCATTCTTGTCCCAATCATTTTTGGCTACTACTGTCTATTGATATGTAAATCACTTTGTTAAAATAAAAATTTGGCCTGGGTTCCGTCTGGTCAGACAAAAAACGCAGGCTGTGGTAGTACCACAGCCTGGGGGCATATACGTCATCTGCTGCTGCTCCGGATCTCAGGGAATCCTTGACCTTCTTATGCTCCGTATTATATGTGGTCCTCAGGCTACCAATTTTGGCCTTCAAATAGGTGATGTCTGCCGTGGGATACACAGGCTTCACCGATTCCAACAGTTTATCCAATGCTGCCTTCCTCTTTCGCTTGTTCGAATAGTCCCTGCATTGGACTTGCCAGAGACATGGTAGCTCCCTGTACTTGTCTATGAAGCTGGGCAGGAAGTCAGGTGCTGTGAATTTATCCATCATTTTATCTGCAAGACACAACATAAGACAAACCCTAATGTCAGGTTAAACTCTGAGAGAGACACTCTCTCTCACTTCCTTGACACAGGTGCATATATCCAATGCTCTCAAATGGTACCTTGATAATGGGAAATGAAACCAATGGGTTCCTTAAGTGGGGCGGTGCGGTCAGCTGGCAGGTGGGACATGAACTGCAATAACGTCTCACCTCTGCTGTCACTCCTGGCCAGTAGAACCAGTCCGTTATTCATGCCTCTGTCTTGTCAGCCCCCAGGTGACCCCCTAATGCATCATTGTGGGCCAGGTCGAGCGATGTACGTCTGAAGGCCTGGGGAACCAGTAACTGGTCGACCACATCTCCCCTAACCTTGGTAACATGATATAGCAGCTCACCAGTGACCACAAAATGGAGAAACCTTTTCTTGGCCTCGGATACTTGTGAAACTCCATTAATTATGGTAACCTGTTGCCAGGGATTTTCCAGTGTGTAATGCCTTTTTTGAGCAGAAGAAAATGCACCCCATGACACCTTGAGATCTGGGTGGGCAAGATGAGAGGAGCTTTCTCCTTCATCCTCCTTGGTCATAACCTGCAAAGGCTTCCTCTATGTTCTCCCCAGCAATGACCTGCATAAGAGTGGGTTCCCCCCTCTCAGGGTTCCCCTTAGCTGGTGGACCATCTGGCCCAGATGAAACTCTATCAATGTTCTCTAAAGCGTTGGCATCCAGCCTCTTAGAGGGAACAGAGCAGTTCAGCTGTCCCTATAGTTCTTGGCTCGTATAGTTCCAAAGTTCAACAAATAAACAGCAATCCCTTCCTATAATAGCATCATGGATGAGGTTGGGTACCACCCCAATCTCCTGAACAATTGTGCCACAGGCCGTAGTGAGTGTCACTGATACCAGGGGGTATTCCCTGGTGTCCCCATGTATGCACATCACCCTCAGGGCTCTTTCTACTGGACTCACCTCCCCAGCTACCGTAGTACCCACAAGAGTTACCATACTTCCAGAGTCCAACAGTGCTTGGACGTGAAGCTGGTTCACCCAAAGGTTACATTCAAATCACCCCTCAGTCAGGTCCAGGTGGGCAGCACAAACATTGTAGAGCACCACACTCCATGGTTCCTCCTGCAGAGGACAGTGGGTCTGGATATGGCCAAAGGATTGACACTGCCATCACAGCACGCCCTCATTCCTTTGTGCCAGAGCCGAGCTCTGGGACACTGGGGTGAGTGCTCCTTGACTCTCCTGGTTTGTGGATGACTTGGCTCTTGTCACTGGCAATGATCCTCGAGGTTTCACAGGTCCCAGCAGATCCTCCATCACAGCATACCTTTCAACCATTTCCACTAGTTCATCTGTTTTCTTGGGGTCCCCATGACTCACCCAACGCCGAAGGTCATTTGGCAGTGAGCTTAGGTAATGGTCTAACACGACCTGCTCCACTATCTGAGGACCCGTTAACTTCTCGGGCTGTAGCCATTTTTTTACCAGCTGACTCAGGTCATGCATCTGAGCCCATGGCGGACGGTCCAGGTGGTACCTCCAATGGTGTACCCTTTGGGCCTGCATAGCAGTAGTAACTCCAAGGCGGGCCAGGATTTCAGCCTTCAGCCGTTGGTAATCCTTGGCATCAGCAGCTTGCAAATCAAAATATGCCTTCTGGGGATCCCCAATGAGAAAAGGAGCAACAATACCAGCCCACTGATCTGTAGGCCACCCTTCTCTTTCTGCTGTTCTCTCAAAAGTATCCATGAATGCCTCTACATCATCACTAGGCGTTAACTTGCAGGTAGTGACTGGCCCTTATGGCTGCCTGGTTGCAAGCGGCACCCACAGTTTGTTCTTGTCCTTGTGCAAGACCCTGCATTGCTTCCTGTAAAGCAGTTACCTGTGCTTGAGTAGTTTCTTGCAGGACTGTGAACTGGGTGACCAGCAAGGGAGTGGTTTCCTGTTGCTTGGCCATTGCCTCCTCATGGCGACAGTTGGCTTCTGCGGTGGCCTGCTGCTGGCCTATCGTGCGTTGAGCTAGGGCTTTTATCACCTCCTCCATGTCGCCTTGTGAGGTTTTCAGAGCTTGTGATGTCCTAACCCAGGACATGAAAATGTGGTACTGTCCTTTTAAACGCTTTCAAATGGCTTTTGTGGCTATGCTCTGCTCCGCCAAATGTAACCTGCTGTAGCCAGCCAGTTTATTGAAAGAAAAGAGTTCATTCATTTCAATCAAAACTAAACAAAACAACAGCTTACTTCAGCCATAGTAAATAACAGTCCAAAATCCTGGTATTGGTAATTTAAGCAGGCTCATCGCTAGTTTTCTTTGGTCCCATACAGGGGTTAGGCTTCTCCAGAGCATGGGTGCCAGGTAGGTCAGCCAGAGGGGGTCAGCAGCCTCTGTCTCCGTAGGTCAAGGAGCTCACACTGGCTGCACAGCTTGTGAGACACTCTCTCTCTTTCACTTCCTTGACACAGGTGCATATTTCCCTCTGCTGCCTTTCAAGTCTCCCTCCCTTGGGACTTAAAGTGGTTGTAAACCCTTACAAACCACTTTGACCTACAGGTAAGCCTAGATTAAGGCTTACCTGTAGGTCCAAGAAATATCTCCTAAACCTACATGGTTTAGGAGATATTTACTAAAATACAGCGACAGCTGTCTACGGCGCATGCAGCGGGCAGCGGGCAGCTGCTGACGGCGATATGCCGTTAGTGGCGGCTCCCATGCGCGGGAGTGACCTCATCGCTGCTCCGGCGCTGTGAGTGGCCGGAGTAGCGATACCCAGAAGAAGATGGATGCTCCGGACTATGCGATGCATAGTAGCCCATTATGCTTTACCTTTGCAGGGAGACAAAGAGGAAGTAAACCCATCAGGGTTTACTTCCTCTTTAACTTCTTCAGTACCAAAGTCCTAGTGATCAGGGTTTGAAGACTCTACAACTGTCCCCCTTAAAGGGACCATGACTCAAATATTGGGGGGAATGTACCTGCCATTCAGGACACACTGTTACAACAGCAATGAATCGGCACAGAAACCCTGCAGCCAGTTCCCAACAATACAAGGAAGCTGCTTAGATTTTTCACCCTCAGTATTAACATCAATATCTTTCTATATGTCAACTGTCTGTGTATCAAAAAGCACCAGTGTCAGCACATCAGTGAATCCCCTGTTCTATGTGCAAATCAATGAGGAAGATCGATTATAGAGGGCCACCCAGGTGAGAACCAGACCCTGGGGATAGGGTGCCACAGCTGGCGTGACAGCTAATACAGTAAGCATAAAAATTGATTGGACTGTTGCACAAACGCATCCTTGGCCCTAAAACAGCTACACTTGACTCATCCCAGACCAACCCCCAATCATACTTACCCAAAGGAGGTAGAGTAGGAGGACTAATGACTGCTTGCAGAAAGAGCTGGAAAGAGAGTCTGGAGTCCAAGAGTTGACCCTGTGTGTCAGAGGTTGTTCCAGGACAAGCAGGGCAATAAGAAGGAGCCTCCTGCCTCAAGTGACACAGAAGCCCTGTCAGGGAATCTGAGGCATGTCACTTGGGGAGGCTGTCTCTCTGACAGAATCCAGGGAGTGAGATGCTGCAGGTGTTCAAGGTATGAGGCAGTGGCAGCTGCTGCGCCAAATTTTTGGAGGGGCACAAACAAACTGAAAAAACCCCCAAAACATCAATTGCAGCCTCACTCTACTGTCAAACGCAGCCACTGTGCCCATCAAATGCTTCCCCACTGTGCCATAAAATGCTACCAGTGTGCCCATCGAATGCTGCCACTGTGCCCCCCCCCCCCCCCCCCCCACTCAATGTCTGCCCGGCACTTACCCTGTCTCGGTGTCTCGATTTCTTCCCCCATCCGTTCCTCCTGTCCTCTCCTATGATTGGACACCTGATAGCAGGGCCATCTTTAATACTGATTGGACGCTGGGCAAAACTTTTCTTGGGCCCCCCCCCCATGCAATTTTGCTCTCCACCTGCTCTGAGACATACAATAAATAGCAGCTACACTGAAAATCAGTTTTCTGAATCAAATCAAGCAGCTATTGCGATTGTTTGCTTAGGTTACAGTGTATCATTACCGCTCACTGACTGGTTGCTAGAGGTTACAGCACACATTAAGGCTCACTGATTAGTTACTAGAGGTTACAGCACTTGATTTCTGCTTGTTGATTGGTTGCTAGAGATTACTGTGGATATGACCTCAGGGGGCATGATATACATATCAAGTCCGCTGGCCACCGCTATTTACATATGAATGCCGCCGCTATGTACATATGAATGCCGGTAATTTACATGTAAACACAGAGTCTGCAGGTGAGTCATCTGTACACAACAATAGGGCAGAGCATTAGTAGCAGCACTTCACACTCAGATATTGGGACACAGCACAGGACCAAAACCTGAAGGGACAGAAGACAGCGGCGACAGAAGACCAGGCCACCGCCAGTAAAAGAGCTGGAAGAAGGAGCGGAGGCCCGGCAAGAAGAACCGAAGAGGGGGACAAGACCCCCAAAGAGGGGGAGAAGACCCCCGGACGGCAGTAGCAGTGAAGAAGAAAGCCGGGCTCCTCCGCTAGTGAAAGAGCTAGTAAAAGAGCACAACAGAAGACCCCCCAAGATGGAAGAATACCATCGGAGCGGTGCAATAAATTATTTTAAACCCTTGTGTTGTGTTTTTTTTTTACATTTTTTTTCACCAGGTGAATGGGTAGGTGTACATTCACATAGGGTGGGGGGCCGGTATCTGGGGGACCCCTTATTAAAGGGGGCTCCCGGATTCTGATAAGCCCCCCCGCCCACAGACCCCGACAACCAATGGCCCGGGTTGTCGGGAAGAGGCCCTTGTCCTCATCAACATGGGGACAAGGTGCTTTGGGGTGGGGGGGGCCACACGGCCCCCCTTTCCCCAAAGCACCCCCCATGTTGAGGGCATGCGGCCTGGTACGGCTCAGGAGGGGGGGGCGCTTGGATAAGGGTCCCCTTTCCTGACCGTCCGGGCTGCGTGCTCGGATAAGGGTCTTATATGGACCTTGGGGGGGACCCCCACGCTCATTGCGGCCGTTTACCACGTGATCGCTCCATCAAATGACGCCGGTTCCTCTCTCCCCTCCCTGTACCGATTGGTACAGTGGAGGGGAGTGATCGGTGTCAGCAGCGCTGTGGGCTGGATCTGCAGTGCCCACAGCGCTGCTCACCAACAATTAACCCTGCAATTCCCTTCCAATACTCTGCAATACCCAGCAATACTCTGCAATACCCAGCAATAATCTGCAATACCCAGCAATACTCTGCCATAAATTGCCATACCCAGCAATACCCAGCCATACTCCGTGATACCCTGCAATACTCAGCCATACTCTGCAATACCCAGCCATACTCGGTGATACCGTGCAATACCCAGCCATACTCGGTGATACCCTGCAATACCCAGCCATAGTCGGTGATACCTTGCAATACCCAGCCATACCCGGTGATACTCTGCAATACCCAGCCATACTCGGCCATGCTCAGCCATACTCTGTGATACCCTGCAATACCCAGCCATACTCGGTGATACCCTGCAATACTCGGTGATACCCAGCCATGCTCGGCCATGCTTGGCTGTACTCAGCCTCTGTATGTTGCCAGGCTGTGGAAGTCTCACACATGTGGTATCGCCTTACTCAGGAGGAGTAGGAAAATCTATTTTGGGGTGTCATTTTTGGTATGTACATGCTATGTGTTAGAAATATTGTATAAATGGACAACTTTGTGTTTAAAAAAAATGCATTTTAACCACTTCCAGCCTGCCAGCCGTCATATGACATCCTTGACTTTGTGCGGGGATATTTGAATGATGCCTGTAGCTACAGGCATTATTCAGATATCAGCTTTTTCAGCTGGCGATTCCCTACACCATAAGAATGATCATAGCGGCTGTTCTGGTGCTTGATCATTCTTACAGGAGGCGAGAGGGGACGCCCCCCCACCGCCCTCCGGTGCTTCTACCGACTCGCCAATACGATCAAAGCTAGAATTGTTTCTTTATTTTTTTTATTCCAGGCTTCCCAGCCTATAGGTGAAATGTGGGGTCTTATTGACCCCATATCGCACTGTAAAGAGAACCTGTCATGCCATATCCCTATTACAAGGGATGTTTACATTCCTTGTAATAGGAATAAAAGTGATCAAAAAATTTATTTTTGGGGAAAAAAGTGTAAAACTAAAATAAATAAAGTAAAATGAACAATAAAAAAAAATAAAAAATTTAAAGCGCCCCTGTCCCCATGTGCTTGCATGCAGAAGCGAACGCATACGCAAGTCCCGCCCACATATGAAAACGGTGTTCAAATCACAAATGTGAGGTATTGCTGCGAACGTTAGTGCGAGAGCAATAATTCTGGCCCTAGACCTCCTCTGTAACTCAAAACATGTAACCAGTAAAAAAAAGCGTCGCCTATGGGGATTTTTAAGTAGCGATGTTTGGCGCCATTCCACGAGCGTGTGCAATTTTGAAGGGTGACATGTTAGGTATCTATTTACTCGGCGTAACTTCATCTTTCACATTATGCAAAAACATTGGGCTAACTTTACTGTTTTGTTTCCCCCCCCAAAAAAAAAGCGTTCGAAAAATTGCTGCGCAAATACAGATAAAAAGTTGCAATGACCACCATTGTATTCTCTAGGGTCTTTGCTAAAAAAAACATATATAATTTTTGGGGTTCTATGTAATTTTCTAGCAAATAAATGATGATTTTTACATGTAGGAGAGAAATGTCAGAATTGGCCTGGGTGCTCCAGAACACCTGATGGTGCTCCCTGCATGTTGGGCCTCTGTATATGGCCAAGCTGTGTAAAAGTCTCACACATGTGGTATCACCATACTCGGGAGTAATAGCAGAATGTGTTTTGGGGTGTAATTTGTGGTATGCATATGCTGTGGGTGAGAAATAACCTGATAATATGACAATTTTGTGGGAAAAAAAAGGAAAAAAAAATCTTGATTTTGCAACGAATTGTGGGAAAAAAATACAATTTAAAAAAACTTATCATGCCTCTTACTAAATACCTTGGAATGTCTTATTGGGGGGTATTTATACTTTTCTGGCATGTTAGGGTCGCAAGAAATGCTAGGCCTTCAGTACTTCAGGTGTGATCAATTTTCAGATATTGGCACCATAGCTTGTGGACTCTATAACTTTCACAAATACCAAATAATATCCACCAATTTGTACTTATTTTTTACCAAAGATATGTAGTAGTATAAATTTTGGCCAGAAAAATTACTAATCTGCTAAACTTTATAACAGAAACAAAGACAAATTCTTTTTTTTTTTTTTACAGAATTTTTAGGTATTTTTTTCTTTTATAGCACAAAAAATAAAAAACCCAGCGGTGATTAAATACCACCAAAAGAAAGCTCTATTTGTGTGAAAAAAAGGACAACAATTTCATATGGGTACAGTGTTGCATGACTGAGTAATTGTCATTCAAAATGTGAGAGCACCGAAAGCTAAAAAATGGTCTGGTTATTAAGGGGGTTTAAGTGCCCAGTGGTCAAGTAGTTAAAGTAACAACTTAGAGGGAGACTCTATTACAGTGGGGATTTAGAAATATATACAAAGCTTAAAGAGGAACTGCAGTCTGCTCACATAATTTGTAATAAAAACATTCTTTGCCATTCTGAAGCTTCCCTCCAATAACTTTGTATATTATTTTATATAAACTGTGATTCTGTACTTGCCAAATATGCTGCAGAAATCTCCCTCCACTAAGTTTGGTTGCAGCCATTGTAACTGTGGGCAGCTGAAGCTGCTACCTGTTCACTTCCTGGATTTACACACACACACAGAGGCACACCTTGAGCTATGCAGCTCTCATTGGCCCTCTTATGACTCACCCCCCCCCCTCCCTTCTTGGCAAACTCTAATGAGAGTGTGAGAGAGAGAGCTGTGCGTGATGTCATAAGCCTAGGTGTTTTACCAGACAAGAAAGAGGAAGTGGGCTATATAAGGTATTTACTGGCAGAAAAATAAAACTATCCAAAGTTAAAACAAAAGGGCAGAAGATTTAATAGATGAAAAGTTGAAAAAATGACTGAAGAGCCACTTTAAAAGTTCAGCTGTGGGTCAGTGTAGGTCAACACCCCAACCTCAAAGATGTATATTCCTAAACTGCAAATCAGATCATTTATGCGGTGACTATGGCGGGACATCATCAGATTTGAAGAATGTAGGTAATTACGGTTAATGATATCTCAGCATTACTTTTAACTTAAATTTGTTGACTACCGTATTTATCGGTGTATAACACGCACCCCAAGTTTAGGAGGGAATTTTAAGGAAAAAAACTTTGAAGCCCCGTACACACGAGACGACTTATGTCCGACAGACTTCCGAAGGAGTTCCGTCGGAGTTCTGCCGGAGTTCCGACGGAGTTCTGACGGACTTTTAGGCTGAGCGGACTTGGCCACACACAATCACACTAAACTCCGACGGATTCGAACGTGATGACGTACGACGGGATTCGAATAAGGAAGTTCATAGCCAGTAGCCCATAGCTGCCCTAGCGTCGGTTTTAGTCCGTCGGAATAGCATACACACGAGCAAATTTTTCGAAGGGACCGGGTCCGGCAGAGTTCCTTCGGAAAAATTTGAAGCATGTTCCATATTCTAAAGTCCTTCGGACTTTGGCGAGTCAAAAGTCCGTTGCAGCCCACACACGATCGAATAGTCTGACGGAATCAGTCCGTCGGACTTTGGATGTTGAAAAGTCCGCTCGTGTGTACGGGGCTTTAGGAGGGAAATTTAAGGGGAAAAAAACTTACATTTAAATGCCCATCAATGCAGCCTTATCAGTGTCCATCTGAAGCCTTGTCAGTGTCATTTGCAGCCTTGTCAGGCAGCCTGTCCATCATTGTAGCCTTGTCATTGCAGCCTGCAGCCTGTCCATCATTGCAGCCTGCAGCCTGTCCGTCATTGCAGCCTACAGCCTGTCTGTCATTGCAGCTTTGTCATTGCAGCCTGCAGCCTGTGCGTCATTGCAGCCTTGTCCCCTCAGCTTTTGTTTTTAAAAATGGCGCTGCCGAGATGTCCTTCATATCTCGGCGGCGCCCGGAAGTTCACGGCGGCTTTCGGCCGCCTCGGCCGTACTCACCGGCTTTCGGCCGCCTCGGCCATACTCGGAGGCTTTCGGCCGCACTCGCCGCTTCTCAGCGGTTTTCGGCCGACTCAGAGCCTTTCGGCTGCCTCGGCCGTACTCGGAGGCTTTCGGCCGCTCTCGAAAACCGCCGAGAAGGGCCAAAGGCGGCCGAAAGGCTCAGAGTACGGCCGTGGCTGCCAAAAACTGCCAAGAAGGGCCGAAGGCGGCTTAAAGCCGCCCAGAGACCAAAAATCGCAGCGGATCGGCGTATAACACACACCCACGATTTTCCCCTGATTTTAAGGGGAAAAAAGTGTGTGTTATACGCCGATAAATACGGTATATGATTCCTGAAAAACAGACTTTTTTGAATTTTACTGCAAATAAAGGAGCCATTGCATTCAGCTTAAATTTCCCATACCAGCCTTTTTGGGGTTTATTAGACCTTAATCCCAAGACACACCCCTCCCCAGAAATGCATGCTAACTTTACCTCCATTCCCCTGCTGTTACTTGGTAACATATGTCACAGTCTATTACACATATTTTTCTGCACACAACACACCTTGATGAAGAACTATATTAAAGTGTTGTTCTGCCTGGGGAAAAAAAAGAAAAGTCATCAGCTACAAATACTGTAGCTGCAGACTTTTAGGCTCCATGCACACTGAAGCTCAAAAAAGCTATTTCTGGACGCCAGATTGCTGGCACAAAACGCTGGTTTAAAAACCTGCTTTTAACAGCGTTTTATACTAGCGTTTATGAGCGTTTTACAGCGTTAGCGTTAATGGGCGTTTTTTATAAAAATACACAGAGGACACTCCAAAAATCCCACAATGCACTGAAAAATAGAATGCCGAACACTAATGAACGAGCGTTTATGAGCGTTTACAAGCGTTTATGAGCGTTTATCGGCATTTGTCGTTTTTTGGCGCTGAAAAACCGCACTTTGAACGCGAATTTCTGGCGTTTAGAAAAAAGCCCATAAACTCCACTGCTCATTAAAGCTGAAAAACGTCCATGTGTGCATGGACACATAGGCTAACATAGAGTGGAGTTTATGGGCTTTTACAAAAAACGCCCAAACTCCAATAAACTGCAGTTTATCAGCTTCAGTGTGCATGGAGCCTTAATATATGGACCTGTCCAGGGAGCCCGCGATGACGACACCAAAGCCAATTTTCGGATCAGCTGTTGGGTGCTGCCACCGCCGTTCGTCGTAAGGAAACCAGTAGTAAAGCCTTTCGGCTTCACAAGCCGGTTTCCTATTGCGCATGTGCGAAGTGCGCGGCGCTTTCTAACTGGCCCGGCGGTGGAAGGAGGTGGGGGGGCTGAACTTTCGAGGAGTGGGAAAGGGTGCGTGTCAAAAACATATACCCGTTCTCTCCTCTCCTCTAAAAGTTGCCAAATGTGACACTGGAGGGTGGGGAAGCAGATAAGCAGAGGTTCCACTTTTGGGTGTAACTCCGCTTTAACTACTTTGCAACCAGCAACTGTTTTACAATGTAAAGAGTGCAGTGTTCAGGAGTATATCATATACAGCCCAGTATACAAAGTGTAGTGGACAGGAGTGCAAAATACACAGTATAGTTTATATAGTGCAAGGGTCAGGAGTGAGTAATGCACATGACTCAGGGGTGTGTAGTGCACAAAGTGCAGGAGTCAAGCATATCACAGAGCATAGGGATCAGGAATATGTTATGCACAGGGTGCAGGGGTTATGAGTGCATGGAACACAGAGTGAAGGGGTCAAGAGTGCTTGACATACAGAGTTCCGGGGTCAGGGGTAAGTGATGCATAGTGTGTTGGGGGTTGGGAGTGCATAGCACACACAGTGCAGAGGTCAGCAGCAGTATGTAATGCACAGAGTTCAGGGGTTAGGAGTGCATCACAAACTGAGTTCAGGGATCAAGATTGCTTGATCCACAGGGGTCAGGGGGACATGATGCAGCGTGCAGGGGTCAACAGATTGTAATGCACAGATTGGAGTGCAAGTTGAATAGGTGCTGCAGTGCCACCAAAAAAATAAATGTCATGGGGTTGCAACCTCTCGACCTGGGGCACCCTGCAAGAGATTTTGGAAGTGGTTTGGGTGCCCAGTGGCTATCAGCTGCACACCCAGAAATACCAGGTATTTTCTTCCTTCCCATCAGCTGAATGAAGCTCAAGGAGAGCAAAGAAAGGGTTAGTATATTCTGCTGCAGAGGGGGGCATTAAAGCAAGCCAGTTGTTTTTTTAGCCCTGCATGGGCAGAGCAGAAGCTGGCAATATGAGAGTGTATTTTAAGATATCGAGGTTCCTATAGCACAGAATTTAGGTAAACATTCTAGTGTGCTCATGATTATGCATGTGCCATTTCACTGTCTATGTGGAAAAAAACATTGAGCGGGTTTCAAGGATTTTGTTATATACTTTCACGAGCCTGTGGGGCTGATTTATTAAAACCAGACCAAAGTAACCTGGTGCGGTAGTGAAGCTGTTACCCAGTGCAAGGAAACGGCTTTATTCTGTCACTTTATTTGAGAAAGGAAAGAGAAATTAACATATTGCTTTGAACAAGTGTTTATTTTTTTTCATCTGGCTTATCTCAGGATCAGCAAAAATCCCTTGTGCTGTATACACATGCGCACTAACACACACTGCAGCGTTGCTTTTCAGGCATTTGACAGGCAGTAAAGAGACTATATATCTCCTTCTCAATGTCTGATTTAACCCTTTAATGCCCCACTTCCGTCCTGCAATGGTGTGAATTGCACGCAGTTGCAGAGTGGCCTCAAAGGGGCGAATTTGACAAACGGTGCCACTTGTTACACTCTGCACCCTGAGTTAAAAATTCCGCAGCCACTAAGCAAAGCATCATGGCCATGGCCAGGGCAGGACTTAGGGTGATGGGAGCCCCTCGGCTTGAGTCACTTTCAGGCCCTACCTTCTATACATTACCATATTTATCGGCGTATAACACGCACCAGCGTATAACACACACCCCAAGTTTATTAGGGAATTTTAAGGAAGAGACTTCCATTTAAATGCCCATCAATGCAGCCTTATCAATGTCCATCTGCAGCCTTGCCCATCCATCTTAAGCCTTCTTCAGTGTCATTTGCAGCCTTGTCAGTGTAGCCTTGTCATTTGAAACCTTGCCCCAGTGTCATTTGCAGCCTTGAAGTTTAAAAATGGTGCCGCCGAGATACAGAGTCCTGTGTATCTCAGCAGCTTTCGGGTCCTCTCGCAGTCCCGAGTGGAGCCGAGAGTAGCCAAGTGTATTTGGCTCGGCTCGCAGTCACTCCCAGTCCCTGTGTTATGTCCATCATCGGGCAGAACTGGGCGTGACTGTGAGTGGAGCCAAACCCAGGCTATGCATCTCGGCAGGGCCCCCTATTGGGACGGGGCCCATGGGCTTGAGCCCAGTCAAGCCCAATGGTAAGTCCAGCCCTGGCCATGACACATACCTCCCAACTTTTTGAGATGGGAATGAGGGACACCTAGTTGCAAAAGTATGCAAGCTTAAGACATACCCCTTGCCACGCCCCCTTAAAGGAGAATTGTACAAAAGAACAAGATTGGTTAAACCCAAAAGTGCTTTATATTCGCTTTTGGAATTTACAAATGCAGCAATTTAGAAATCAGATGAAAGGTTTAGCACCAGAAAACACCTTTTGATAGATAAAAAGTGCATTTTATATACAACTATATAGATCAGACCAAAATGAGGGACAAATGAGGAGGAAAGCGGGACATTTCTCAAAATCAAGGACAGTCCCTCCAAATCAGGGACAGTTGGGAGCTATGCATGGCATGTGAACAGCCCTGTCTGGCTGAAAGAAACCTTAGTGAATTTCAATCATCTTTCAAGTGTAAGGATGACAAAATAGATGAGTATGACCTACTATCATGGAATAAGAATCCCTAGTTTATTTGCCACGCCTCCTTATTTTCAGTGTTTACTTTTCTGATCTACTAGAGTCTGGTTGCCATGATAACCTTTCAATTCCCTTGTAGGTAGAATGGATTAGCCCATTAGCCCATTCTTCTGGAACAGGGAGAAAATAACTAATGAATTTAGACAGGGAGAATGGGCTAATCCATTCTCCCTGTCTAAATTCATTAGTTAGTTTTTCCCTGTTCCATTTCCTGGGTAGGCCAGACCCCTGATCTTTCTTTTTACTCATAGAAGACTCTTTAAGTACATCCTGAAAAGTCTTGCAATAAGCATTCTGTTTTTTTCCTAGCATTCCACATAGAGAAGCGCTCTGTCAACACCCTACAACAACTACAACCTCTCTACTGTTATTTTACAAATAAAGTTAAAAAAGTTAAAGGACTTTGTTGTGCTTTGATAGGAAGGCAAGTTGAGCTATCTAGCCATATTCATTTCCTCGCAAACAGCACAGAAAGCTCCAGCTTCTCACAGTCCTTCTGCTGGGAAAAAGCAACCATTCTGTCTTTTCGGAGTCCTCCCTCTGCATAGCGTTACAGTGAGGTGAAGCCATCTTACCTACCCCTGGGCACCCCACCTTACAGCTGCCAGGATAAGGGTCAGACCACAGGATACCTGTGAGTTCAGCTACCTCTATGCTGACCGCTGCAGGACACTGACTGGAAACATCTAAGCCCTTGTACACACGGTCGGAGATTCCGACGGAATGTGTCCTATCGACCGTTTTGTCGGATATTCCGACTGTGTGTGGTCTCCATCGGACCGTTTCCGTCGGAATATCCAACGGACCAACTTTTCCAACTTGCCGGTAAAATTTTCGGACAAAATGCTCCGATCATGTGTAGCCTACTCCGACGGACAAAGTGCCACGCATACTCAGATCAAGTTCCTAGACCAAAGCTATTGGCTACTAGCCTGAACGTAGTCCCGTCGTAACGAAATAACGCCATCACGTTATGTACAATCGGATTTTCCGACAACTTAGTCCGACCGTGTGTATGCAACATCACTTCCGGACCTCTTCCGGGTTTAATCCGTCGGAATTACTCAGACAGATTTGGTTGTCGGAATCTCCGACCGTGTGTACAAGGGCTTAGACTGTCCACCCTCAATGACTAGGTAACAGACCACATGCCACACTCGCTGGCTAAAGGCCTAAACACACCGGCAGCATGACAGAACGCAGGCCCTCACTAGACACCACATAGGAGAGCGATAACTCAGACACTGAGACCACTACACAACTGCGAGCAATGCAAGAAGGCGCAAAGCTTAGACGAACAATCAAAAAAGGCCCGCAAAGACACAATACTTGAAATGTGTAATTCCAGGTGTTAGCAGTCAAGTAGGACAGATTATACAAGCCATAACTCAGATTAAAGCGTTTGTTAAGCACCCCAAAAAATGGATTTACTGGTCCCTTAAAGCAGATTAAACAGCACAGTGCTTGTGCTGTGTGATCTTCCCCCCTCTAAACTGTAATAAAACCTGCCACTTTCTGTATCCCTCTCTCTGTACTGACCACCGTGGTCAGAGTGCATCCCTCCGTCATATGCAGCCCTGTTCTCAGCTCTCCGTCCCACCCCCCACCACTATTAGTAAAATAAAAAAATTTAAATGGTCCCTGCCAGCCCCTCTATTATGTCCCGCTATTATAGCCAGGCATAGCACACTGCATTAGTCTTTTATAAAAAGGAGCGTTGTAAATACTGATTTTGCGCAATCTTCAGGCCGGCCACGTGACTCTCGGTTCTTTTCCAGGGCTACTGCAGGAGAAGCTGGGTGGCCATGTGGTCTCCCCAGCTGACATCAGAGGGAGATGTTGGCCTAGGGTTGCCACTTTTTCTTCAAGCCAAACCCGAACACTTTAGCGACGCACAGCAAAAATATATTTTTTTTAGCATACACTATACCAGGGATATGCAATTAGCGGACCTCCAGCTGTGGCAAAACTACAAGTCCCATCATGCCTCTGCCTCTGGGTGTCAGGCTTGTGGCTGTCAGAGTCTTGCTATGCCTCATGGGACTTGTAGTTCTGCAACAACTGGAGGTCCGCTAATTGCTTATCCCTGCACTAGGATTGTAACAGATCCGGGACACCTTTGGGTGCTCCAAAGAGAATAGTAATGTGGCGTGCATGGTGCCCCCTCACCCTCCTATGGGGCCCTGTTCTGAGCCACATTCCTGTCTGAATATTGTGTCCGGGTTTCAGGTGGACTGAAACCCGAACACATGATTCAAAACCCGAACTGTCCGGGTGAATCCTGGACGGGTGACAACCCTACGTGCATTGCATGCCGGGCGTTCCTCACACTCTTGGTTTAATTTACCGTGGTCCCTGCGCACTCCCTCCTCCTGACTCCACCCACCATAGACCAGAGCCTGGCCCATTCTTCTGACTCTGCCCACCATAGAACGGCGCACGGTGTCCTGTTGGGAAATGTGCCCCATTGGATAGTGTCAGTCCTGACTCTTGCGCAGTACAGAGGACAAAGGAGGTGCCGAAAGTCTCAGAAGATGAATGCCGCCTGTGCACTTAATAGTACATTTTGCCCTGAGTCCAGGTTCAAGCCCCACCATCCAAGTGGACATAGAGTCAGAATAAAAGTATGCCGAGCGAAGAGAGGCCACGCCTGAAGTGTGGCGCACGAAGCGAGACAGCGAGGGGCCCTGTTACAAAGTGCTATTTTACAACATCTGCAGCGTGTCACAGAATGTACTATTAAGTGCGCAGGTGCCATTCATCTTCAGAGGCTTTCGGAGTCTCCTTGTCCTCTGTACAACGCAAGTGCTGCGCCTGCGCAGTATAGGGCGTACACTATCCAATGGGGGGACACTTCTTGTCAGAAAACCGGCCCCTCCTCCTGACTCTAACCACAACAGAGCGCCCTGCCCCTCCTCCTTTCTCCAACCACCACAGAGCAAGACCCTGCCCCTACTCCCGACCCCGCCCACCACAGAGCACCACCCTGCCCCTCCTCCTGGTCCCGCCCACCATGGAGCGGTTGCCTCCTGGTGACAAGAGGGGTCCGGTAAAGTCGTTGGTCCATGGCAATCTGAGGAGAGTGGAGGACCCCCGAGGACGAGGAGTAGTGTGGCGGAGCCGGGTCCTCACCCTTCAGTCTATGAACACTGAGGACAGGAGCGGGCAGTGGAGTAATCTGTGAGGGGCCATTATCCCCAAAGCCAGGGAGAGGGTGAGTGACTACAACCCCCAGCATGACCATACTGATAGGGGGACTACAAACCCCAGCATGACCATACTGATAGGGGGACTACAAACCCCAGCATGACTATACTGATAGGGGGACTACAACCCCCAGCATGACGATACTGATAGTGGGACTACAACCCCCAGCATGACCATACTGATAGTGGGACTACAACCCCAAGCATGACCATACTGATAGGAGGACTACACCTCCTTCCTCTTCCTGAACTGTCACATTGGATAAAAAGTTAGCCTAGGACAGGGATATGCAATTAGCGGACCTCCAGCTGTTGCAAAACTACAAGCCCCATCATGCCTCTGCCTCTGAGTTTATGGCTGTCAGAGTCTTGTAATGCCTCATGGGACTTGTAGTTCTGCAACAGCTGGAGGTCCACTAATTGCATATCCCTGGCCTAGGAGAAGAGCCAGTGGACCCAGTTGCCCAGCACAGCTCCATATCCATATCATGTAGGAGGAGGAGAGCCTGACACCAGCAAAGCAATGCGTCTATGACTAGTGCACAGGGAGTTTGTCTTTGTCAGTTGGATGAGCAGTTGGATCAGCGGTCCCCCCCCCCAGAAGTCATGGCATTAGAAGTTATGTGTGGGCTCAACTTTCCATTCCTACCCCAGTCATAGTTTGTCTTCTTCTGGGGGCCTCCTCTCCTCTCCCCCCAATCTCTTCAGTTCTCTCCCCCCTGTGTTTATCACTTTCCACTCTTCCTCTCTGCTCTCTCTCCAATGATGGGACTTGTTTTATTCCCAATGACACAACAATGGGACTTATCCCACTGACACCAATGGTGGGCCTCATTTTATTTCAACTGACCCTAATGGTGGTATTTATTATTCTGTAAGGATGGGATGTACTTTATCCCACTGGCATGAATTATTGAATATATTTTAATATTACTGACACCAATGGCACCGATTTTATTCTCATTGACACCAATGATAGGACTTATTTTCTTATACTAACACCAGTGATAGGACTTGGTTTATCCCACTGACACGAATGATGGGGTTTGTTTTATTCTCACTGACACCAATGATGTACCCCCATGCCCTCTTGACAGCACACTTCACACACCTCATTTTTTATCTCAAACCTTTTGAGGTGTCCCTCTTAACCACTTCCCGCCCGCCATATAGCAATGTGAGGGCTGCAAAGTTGTTTCGTTATCCTGACTTGATGTCATATGACGTCCAGCAGGATAAGCCGCTAGCGGGTGCCCAGGAGGGTGGAGAAGGACCTGGGGGTTCTAGTAGATGATAGGCTCACCAATGCCAAGCTGCTGCTACCAAAGCAAATAGAATATTGGCATGCATTAAGAAGGGGATAAACTCCAGGGATAAAGCAATATTTCTCCCACTCTACAAGAGTATGCTGCCCACTTCTGGGCACCAGTCCTCGGGAAGGATGTACTGGAATTGGAGAGAGTCCAGAGAAGGGCAACAAAATGAATAAAGGGACTGGAGGATGTTAGTTATGAGGAAAGATTACAAGCACTGAACTAATTTTCTCTTGAGAAGAGCCACTTGAGGGGATATGATTTCAATGTACAAATACCGTACTGGTGACCCCACAATAGGGATAAAACTTTTCAGTGCAAAAGAACTTAAAAAGGTAAGCGGCCATTTACTAAAATGAGCAGAAAATAGGTCTAACCTTAAACTACGTAGAGGGTTCTTTACTGTAAGAGCGGCAAGGATGTGGAATTCTCTTCCACAGGCGGTGGTTTCAGTGCAGGGCATCGATAGTTTAAAATACATACAGGGATATACAATGTAATACTGACATATAATCACACACATAGGATGGACTTGATGGACTTGTGTCTTTTTTCAATCTCATCTACTATGTAACTATGTAATAAAAAAGTAACACTTTTTTTTCGGTATTTTTAATTTGTTGAGCAAAAAATAAAAACCCCAGTGGTGATCAAATACTATCAAAAGAAAGATCTATGTGTGGGGAAAAAAAATTATAAAATAGATTTTGGGTACAATGTTGCATGACCACGCAATTGTCATTTAAAATGCGACAGCACTGAAAGCTGAAAATTGGCCTGGGCAGGAAGGGGGGAAGTGCCATGTATTGAAGTGGTTAATTATCTTCAATTTTTTGAGACTGTACTAAGTGTCTGTTCACACTGGGCTGATCTGACATGTCAAATCACATGCCAAATCGGACCCTATTGCAGGCAATGTCACTGTCCAAATCAGTGCGATTCTGACTTTGCAGCGCAGCACCGATTATTAAAAGTAGTTCTTGCACTACTTTTGGCAACTTCAGGGGCAATTTCAATAGACATCCATGCATGAACCCCCACAGATGTCTTTCAAATCACCCCTGAACTCGCACTGAAATGTGGGTCTGAAATTGTGCAAGTTCAGCTGAACTCACACAATATCAAACACATCCTCAGTGTGAACGGGGGTTAAAGCAGGGGTCAAGTCCTGGGGAAAAAAGTGTGGGAACTCCCACCCAAGATCCACTCCCCCACCAAAAAATAAATAAAAAATAGGACACCAGGGCACATCAAGGCACGGGGCATATCAGGGCATGGGGCACATCAGGCCACATGGCACATCAGGGCATGAGGCACATGGCACATCAGGGCATGAGGCACATGGCACATCAGGGCACATTATGGGGCACATAGCACATCGGGGCATGGGGCACATCAGGGCATGGGGCACATCAGGGCACATCAGGGCATGAGGCACATGGCACATCAGGGCATGAGGCACATGGCACATCAGGGCACATTATGGGGCACATAGCACATCGGGGCATGGGGCACATCAGGGCATGGGGCACATCAGGGCACAGGGCACATAGCACATCAGGGCATGGGGCACATCATGGCACATTATGTGGCACATCAGGGCACATTATGTGGCACATTGGGGCACATAGCACATCAGGGCACATTATGGGGCACATAGCACATCAGGGCACATAAGGGCACAGGGGAAAACATCAGGGCATGGGACACATCAGGCCACATGGCACATTAGGGCATGGGAGAAACGTTGGCACATTATGGCACATCAGGGCACATTATGGGGCACATAGCACATCAGGGCACATAAGGGTGCGGGACACATCAGGCCACATGGCACATCAGGGCATGGGGCACATCAGAGCACATTATGGCACATTATGGGGCACATAGCACATCAGGACACATTATGGGGCATATAGCACATCAGGCCACATGGCACATCAGGGCATGGGGCACATCAGGGCACGGGGCACATAGCACATCAGGACACATTATGGGGCACATGGCACATCAGGGCATGAGGCACATCAGGGCACGGGGCACATAGCACATCAGGGCATGGGGCACATCAGGGCACATTATGGCACATTATGTGGCACATTGGGGCACATAGCACATCAGAGCACATTATGGGGCACATAGCACATCAGGGCACATAGCACATAAGGGCACGGGTACATCAGGGCATGGGACACATCAGGCCACATGGCACATCAGGGCATGGGGGAAACGTTGGCACATTATGGCACATCAGGGCACATCAGGGCACATAGCACATCAGGGCACATAGCACATAAGGGTGAGGGACACATCAGGGCACATGGCACATCAGGGCATGGGGCACATCAGGGCTCGGGGCACATTATGGCACATTATGGGGCATATAGCACATCAGGGCACATTATGGGGCACATAGCACATCAGGGCACGGGGCACATCGGGGCATGGGGAAACATTGGCACATGGGGGCACAATATGGCACATCAGGGCACATTATGGGTCACATAGAACATCAGGGCACATTATGGCACATCAGGGCATGGGGTACATCAGGGCTCGGGGCACATCAGGGAACATTATGGGGCACATAGCACATCAGGGCACATTATGGGGCACATAGAACATAAGGGCATGGGGCACATCAGGCCACATGGCACATCAGGCCACATGGCACATCAGGGCACATGGCACATCAGGGCACATGGCACATCAGGGCACATAGCACATAAGGACACTTGGCACATCAGGTCACATGGCACATCAGGGCATGGGGCACATCAGGGCACATTATGGGGCACAGTGGGGCACATAGGACATCAGGGCATGGGGCAAATAGCACATCAGGGGGCATTATAGGGCACATCTTACTAGCCAGTATGCAGAGTAGCACAGGAAGCGTTTGGCTGTAGTAAGTTCTCCCTCACTTCCCGCAGTGCTGTTCACTCCCCGGCGGCCCCACCTCTCTGCTCGTCTATCCCCATTGGCTTGTGACATCATCTGGGATAGACGAGAAGAGAGGAGGGGCCACCGGGGAGCAAACAGCACTGCGTGAAATGAGGGAGAACTTACTACAGCCAAACGCTTCCTGCGCTACTCTGCATACATCTCATTCGGGAGGCTCGAGTCCTGCAAAGAGAACGGCGTTCCTGCTGTGAAAATAGTGCAGGGACACCGTTCCTACGTGTTCCCGCAGGACTCGAGCCCTGGGTTAAAGAATATATCTTTAATGAGAGGCTCACATTAAATCTGAATAAAATGGCATTGCTCCTAGTAAACAATCTTCTGCTTGATCCATCTTGTTCCAGAATTCTTTCCAAATCTGCACAACAGAATGTGCAGTGCACCGCAACAAGCCACTTTGCGTTGTGGTGCGCTGTGTTGCTATACACCCTTTCCATTTCAAATAAACTTTGCATAAAAAGGGATTTTTGGTTCACATGTATCGCAATACATGTTTAAGCTGGCCAACTGCGTCAAAGTAATCCCTCTCTGGCCAGTTTTTTTTTTTTTTCCTATACATACAGAGCAAAGCGTAGCGGTTCCAGCAAAAAAACACTGCAGCTACAGGGAAGAAATTCTTGGTGGTGTCATCTTGTCTTTTGACACAGGGCACAAAGCTTGATGGTTTCTATCAAGAGAGACGCTGTAGGTGCAGGACACAAGTCCTTGGTGGTCTCTTCTGTATGTATAGGAATTGATGATGGCATGTTTTGCAGGTGAATTCCATAACTCCCAGTTGATCGGATTATGTGGATCAACCATCTGTGGTGCGCTGTCAGTGGGCACATTGCCTGTGTAGTAGCTTTGAAATCCGGACGGAGAAGGGCAAGGATTTCAAATCCCCGGACCACTACACAGGCTCTGTGGGCCCTAACAGTTCATCACCCTGGGAGGTAAGTACAGCTGATGGTACAGTATGGAACTCACCTATTGATCCAGAGGAAGGCAAAAAACCCTTATGAAGCTCTTATGGTATAATTTACTCCAATAGGGAAAAAATTCCTTCCTGACCCCCGAAGGCGATCGGATTACTCCCTGGATCAGCCATCTGCGGTGTAAAGGATGGTGGTAAAAATTCTCTGATGTTACGAAGTTGTCAAACATGCGTAGAATTGATATTTCCGAATCTTCTCAGGACGATGTTATTGTCTAATGCAGATTCACATGCGTGCCCACATGCTGTTGATGTATGTGAACTGGGGTAAGTATATCTCCTCTCCTGGATTCTTTGATGTTTCTGGCATTATAGCCGATGGAGAAAGTCGGTCGTCCATTTCCATGTCCAGGGGCTGTAAAAAGAAAACAAAATGCGTCATATTCAATGTTTATAGATCTCTGGACTAATTGTTTAATAATTATCAGCTCTCCCAATACAGACTAGAGCCGATCTCTTCTTCCACATTTCCCTGTAATGAGAGAACAGATAGGACATAAATCTAGAAGTAGACTATGGGGTTGATTTACTAAAATTGAGAGTGCAAAATCTGGTGCAGCTGTGCATGGTAGCCAATCAGCTACTAACTTTATCTTGTCCAATTAATCTTTGACAATAAAACCTGGAAACTGATTAGTTTCTATGCAGAGCTGCACCAGATTTTGCACTCTCCAGTTTTAGTAAATCAACCCCTATGTGTCTATGACCATCACTTCCACCACATGGTGATGGGTGACGTCACATCTCATAGACCTCATAGAGATTGTATCATGTACCATTGTACCATCTCTCTTCCACTCACAACTGTGCACCATTGTGTCTGGTGCCTAGAAAGTTATGTTCTTATCTTCTCCTCTCATGGAAAAGGGAACAATTGACTAGTTAGTCTGTAAGGTTTCCCTGTAGGCTGGATTACGTTTGTGTTTCCTACATTATCTGTAAGGACACAGCATTGCTCCAATCTATCAGATATATAGTAATATCATCCGATTAGGATTTGGGTACTTACCTTGTCCACTTGGAACGGGGGCAATGCTTTCCCTTCCTCTAGTTCTTCCCAGTTGATGGATTGCATGAAGATGTGGGATCGGATGTCTTCACTGATCCCCAGTCTCTCCTCCGGATATTTGCAAAGCAGCTATAAAATAATGAACAGTTATCAATGAGGACTTGTATACATGAGTAATAAAAGTTACATCACTTGGCTCTGTATAGATTAGGAAAGAACTCTGACTACTGTGCGTCTCCTGGGTGGTTATTTTCAACCCAATGCAGCATCTTAGCGTGTGAAGACACACATATAGACTAGTATAGGTGCTGGATGCAAAAATAAATGTGTTTCTGATTTGATAGAATTATGAAATGTGCATATCAGTGATTTACCCCCCTCAATCCCATGATAAAGTGTCACCATGATTGTATAACTGAACCTTTACCGGGGGACAAAGAAGCCAAACTACCCAACAGTCAAGCCAAGGACCAGTCTTGTCAGCAAATCTACATTAAACCCCTAGAGCAGCACCAGTAGTAGCCAGAAGCCGTTCCTGTTGCTATTTAGAGTTATAAAAGGTTCTTCTCCTACTTACTCCTTTTATGAAGTCCGCCAGGTCCGGGTCCATGTAAGGGGGACAATAGGGGTGGCTGAAGTTCACCGCACTTCTGTACCCATCGAAGTCCATGCTCCTAAATGGCATACGCTTTGTAGCCAAGATGTAGGTGATGACTCCCAGTGAAAACCAGTCAGGTTCAAACTGGTAAAAGTCATTGTTAACAACCTGCCAATCCAAAGAAAAGACATAAATAAGTACATTGGTCAGAACAGAAAACCAGAATACATCAAAGAAGCCCAAAAAGCTGAGTTCATTTTTAAAGGGGCCGCATAGGCTGACCCCATTATCTTATAGGAAGCACAAGCCGCCCCCCAACTTATTTTATATCTAATCCCTTTTATAATGTATATTCATCAAACACATATTCACATAAGGGATGTATTTATGAAGCTGTTGTGTGTCCTTTAAATGGCCATACTGCTGCTTTACAGAAATAAATCTTTATAAAGCAGAGTGGAGTGTTACAAAGGTATATGGCACTCCGCTGACTTCTCAGGACTTTGAACATTAATAAAAGGAATGGGTGTAAAGAAAAATCCGAGTGGTATTTGATGAATTCGGATATACTGAATAGGTAAGTTATGAGTATGGAGAAATATACAAACCTCTGGAGCCATGAATCCTCTGGTTCCAGCCACACCGGTGGTCCTTTTATCATCCCATAGACCTCCTACTGCCAGTCCATAATCGGCAACGCGGACATGTCCTTCTTCATCCATTAAGATATTATCAGGCTTGAGGTCCCTGCAAAGAGTAAGACTGTAAGTGTCATTTTCTGGCACGGGTCATCTAAAACAGATTTGGAAGATCACTTTACCGCCAACTGATATTTCAATTATAGGTGGCAGCTAGTGACAGAAGTTTTCCATTAGCTTCTTATATCAGTTGGTTGGGAAAGTGGGAAGACATTAGGTACCCATGTATATATGTGTGCCTCTCCTCAATCTCACCTCTGCACACATTATATTACATTATAGGTATATGATATACAATAGAATAGAAATAGTTACCTATGGAGGATGCCATTACTGTGAAGGAACTCCAGTCCATACGATATTTCTGCTGCAATGAATCTGTAAAAGAGAAAAAAAAATGTTTAGATTGAAACAAAATTACATATAAAAGAATTAAATTCAGATAGAAGCAGAACCCATGGGCAGAGGGAGGCAGGAAGGGGCTGGTCCAGTGTGATTAACAGTGCCACCTGAGACAGGTGCAATTCCCGGTGCAGTTTTTACCAAAATCCCAAAAACATCTACTGGACGATCCCACCTATAGGATCCAATCTGCCCCATTTTAAAGAATAGGCACCTCCAACACTGCCCCTATGCCTGTGTCTCAATGCACATGTACACTACGACTCATTACTAGGCAACTATGTACTGTCTCCATCTCCTTTCACATGTGCAATCATTGCCCACTATGGGAAAAGCTGTGTGTGAGAGCGGTGGTCAGGCTTTCCAATGTGCTGCCAGCATGGGGTATTTATGGGAAATTATGTGAAGTGTTCTTGCCTCCACCTACTGGAGTGGGCAGAGTAACTGGGTGGAGTGGCTTGAGTAACTGTTGTGTGGTTGGAGTGATTTTTTTTTTTTTTAACTTTTTTTTTTTCAAAAAGTATTTTTTTTCAAAAGATTTTTTTTCAAAAATAATTTTTTGTTTCAAAAAATTGTTTTTTTTCAAAAGATTTTTTTCTCAAATGTTTCGGCAAAACATTCCACAAAGTCATAGCACACCAATCAGGAATAATCTGCACGTTTCGGTATATTAACGTCTATGTAGTGTAAAATCTGTGGGAGGAGTAAATTTGGCTATAATAAGAATAACTAGAAAAGCTACAATTTCTGGGGAAATTGTATGAAGTGTTCTTGCCTCCACCTACTAGAGTGGGCGGAGTAACTGGGTGGTGTGGTTTGAGTAACTGTTGTGTGGTTGGAGTGGCTGGAGTAACTGTGAAAAGTGTTAAAAAGCTTAATATTTTAAAAAGTATAAATAGTAAAAAGGTTGAAGTCACATCATTAGCTGAAACAGCAATACATTTTTTTCAAAACTGATTTTATTTTCAAAAAAGATTTTTTTTTAGACGATTTTTTTTTTCAAAATTTTTTTTTTCCAAAAAGATTTTTTTTCCTAAAAAAAAATGTTCACATTTTTTTTTCACTCCAAAATTATTGTTTTTTTAATTATTATTCTTTTTAACTTTTTTTTTTTTCAAAAAAAATATTTTATTAATTTTTTAAAAGTTATTTTTTTTTCAAAAAATGTTTTTTTCAAAATTTTTTTTTTATAGGGGGTCATAATGTTTTGGCTGGTCATGGGGCGGTCATAATGATTTGGCTGATCATGGGGTTGTCGGCTTTTGTCACCTTCCACTCTAGTTTTGAACATTTCGTCATTCATTCCTATGAGACTAATTTCGCCACAAAAACAACGATATTTCGTGAACCATTCCGGTGAAAAGTTCCACAAAGTAATAGCACACCAATCGGGAACAATCCGCACCTTTCGGTATATTACTGTCTATGTGGTGTAAAAGCTGTGTGAGGATTTAGGGTGGTAAATTTGGCAATAGTAAGAATAATAATATATGTGAGATAACAGTAAGTGGCCTTGCTATGCAAGAACACTTAAATAGAAGAGCATATATATATATATATATATATATATATATATATATATATATATATATATATATATATATATATATATCCTGACTGCATTCAAGTAATAAATACAAAGGCTTTAATTGACTTAAATATCCTATAAGGCTTGCTTTCTTTTCTATTTGAAACTTACTTGATGGTCTCACTGTGGAGTGGTGAACGGTTCCAGATAAATTCACTTAAACTCCCTCCGCTGACATATTCCATCACAAAACAGGCAGTGAAGGGCGTTTGGAAGGCGGCATATAGCTGAATTAGAAAGGGACATCCTTCTGACTTCTCCATAGCGTAGCGTTCTATATCGAGGTCGTAGGTATTTCTAGTCTTAATGACTGACTTGATGGCCACCTTCTGCTGGCTCTTTTGGTGGGTAGCCAGAACAACCTGAATAAGAGAGAAGATAACAATTAGGGGGGTCCTCGTGTTGAAAGGGTGTTTTGTGGGTGGGGCTAGTCATTTAACGGGGAGGAATGAGTACTTACCTTTCCAAAGCTTCCTTCTCCAAGCTCATAGTGCAATATGAAGCTTGACAGAGTTATTGCCATGTCCTTGATTGGTGCGGTGGAGTCGTATCCGGTGGTTTCAGTCTCTGAGTTGAAACATCCTGAAGGTCCTGGAAAGACACTCACCATGCTGGGGGCAGTGTCAGGGGTTCCAGCCTCAGCCGAGGCAGGATGGGAAGGGTTGCAAGGTCCTAAAAGGACACACTCTGTGCCCAGGTTGGTGTTGGGGGTTCCATCTTCATCTGGACATGCAGGGCTGCAATGTGATGAAGGTTGCAAATGGACCTCCGTGATGCTGGAGGTGCTGATGTGGGTCCCAACCTTAGCCAAGGTGGGACAGGCAGGGCTATGACACCCTGAGGGTTCTGGAGATGACTGGTAGTGGTCCTCATCTCCAGACATGGAATTGGTGGCTGCAGTCACCTCAGCCGAGGTGAGGCAGAAAGGGCTACCAGACCCTGAAATGACACCGATGGTCAGGTTGGTGTCATTGGTTCCAGTCTCAGCTGGATATGCAGGGCTTGAATGCCCTGAAGGTGTTGAAGAAACCTCCATCAGGTTGGAGGTGCTGATGTTACTGGTCTCAGCCTTAGCCAAGGCAGGACAGGCAGGGCTATGACACCCTGAGGGTTCTGGAGATGACTGGTAGTGGTCCTCATCTCCAGACATGGAATTGGTGGCTGCAGTCACCTCAGCCGAGGTGAGGCAGAAAGGGCTACCAGACCCTGAAATGACACCGATGGTCAGGTTGGTGTCATTGGTTCCAGTCTCAGCTGGATATGCAGGGCTTGAATGCCCTGAAGGTGTTGAAGAAACCTCCATCAGGTTGGAGGTGCTGATGTTACTGGTCTCAGCCTTAGCCAAGGCAGGACAGGCAGGGCTATGACACCCTGAGGGTTCTGGAGATGACTGGTAGTGGTCCTCATCTCCAGACATGGAATTGGTGGCTGCAGTCACCTCAGCCGAGGTGAGGCAGAAAGGGCTACCAGACCCTGAAATGACACCGATGGTCAGGTTGGTGTCATTGGTTCCAGTCTCAGCTGGATGTGCAGGGCTTGAATGCCCTGAAGGTGTTGAAGAAACCTCCATCAGGTTGGAGGCGCTGATGTTACTGGTCCCAGCCTTAGCCAAGGCAGGACAGGCAGGGCTATGACACCCTGAGGATTTTGGAGATGACTGATGGTAAAAGTCATCATCCTTATTTTTGCGCAGGCAAAGTCTGAAGCAATTTCCCATAGTGGAAAATTTCAGAAATTCAAGCAAAACAAGGAGCAGAAAAAAACGATGCTTCCTCTACACCTCTCACTGCTTGAATGATCTGAGCAAACTGCTCTCAGCTATTTATACCCCTGAGCTCTGATGTCATTGAGGTGCACTGTCCAATGAGATTTGAGGATTGAAGTCACATGATCAAAGCGGCCGTTTTAACAGTTGAAGTCACATGATCAAACTGACCGTTTTTTTTTGTTCAAAAACAGTTGAAGTCACATGATCAAACTGACCGTTTTTTTTTTTCCAAAAACATTTGAAGTCACATGGCTAAACATGTGACTAGTTTCAAAAACATTTGAAGTCATAGGACTTTTTTAGGGTTGACTTTTTTGATGACTTTTTTCACCAGGCAATTTTTTTTTCATATATTTAGCACGGTGCTACTAAAAAATGTTTGAAGTCACATGACTAAAAATAAAAAAATTTTTAGTTTACTTTTTTAATAAAAAACAAAACAAAAAATAAACCTTTGTGATTTCAACCTTCTAACATTATGTAATCTTTCTGTAATCACTGCACAGGCTGGAAGAGTTGGCTCTGTTGACTTGCACAGAACTTTCCTCTTAACACTGAATATTCTTACAGGCGGGGAAAACACAGGAATGACCAATCAGCAGGCTGGAGGTGTGCCCTCCCCTGGCTGTGTCCTGTAACTGCCATGGACATCCGGGAGCTGATGATGCCATCTATGGTGGTGTCTGGATCAGAGAACTGGCTGAACCGAATTCCCCATCTTTTGGCAGGCAAGATAGTTCTGACAAATATATTTCAATGGGCTCTTTATTTCTTTGGAGTTCTGCTTTATATAATTGGTGCTGGTGGGGGAGGGGCAGTATGGTGTCTGGGGAACTGCTTGTCTTGCTGGTTACATGGAATTACTTCAACCTCTTCCCTCAATAAAGCTCTGTTCTGCTCTATAATTAATCTGATGTCAGATCAATCTCTTCTACTTAATGGGCTTGTCTCTTAATTTGTGTTAATGGCACAATTGTGTGTTGCCCATAGCAACCACTGAGCCTCCAGCTGTCTGTTTTATAGCCAGGATTGAAATGACATAAGGAAGCTGATTGGTTTCCATAGTCATCAGGGCTGTTGTATCGTTATCAGACATTTCATATTATCAGGCCCTATGTTCCCTTCCAAGTGTAAAGGACAATTGTACAAACATGTTGCCAATAGCAACCAATCAGCGGGTAATTTTACTAAAATACAGCGTGAAAAAAATGGCGGTGTTTGGAGAGGTTTGAATTATTCGACTTTATAGGCTTGTTACATGAAGCGTGTTATTGGTAAAGGCAAAAGATTGGTAAATGCTTGTTGCCCATAGCGACCACAGCTAAAGAGGTAAACAACCTGGTTGTCATAGTAACCAGTTTGTTAACTTGTTTACAAACCAGAGCTGTAATATAATATAGTAATATAATATATATAATGTAATATAGAGAGCGGGGGTTTTTAAACAAGGAAACAAAATGGTTGCTATGGCAACAAGGTTGTTTACCATTTTAGCTGGCAACTCATGTATACCACCCTATGTTCTCTAGGACAAGTATACATACATGTTGCCAATAGCAGCCAATCAGAGGTTCATTTTTTTTTTCTTGTGGAGTTTGAAGAAATGTGGAGTGTGTGTTTTCTATGTGGGTAGTGGGGACATCTTGTAAAGTCCCTGGATTGTTTATTATGGGAAACCTGTCCTGGGAGAATACAGAGACTGGGACTGCTGACGTCTCCTTCTGAATATACTAGTTGCCTGGCTGTTATCCTGATCCATTGGTTCCAATCCATTCTCCATCACTGATTGGGATCAAGTAAGAACAGAAGTTCTGAATAAACATGCGGTGATGAAGAAAGCTTGGAAGCCAGAGCCAGCCAGGAGTCTAGCATTTTCAGAGGACGGTCAGCAATGGACTTCTTCATATTTCTCTCAGGGTGGGTTCTCTTCTAACCATTTGGGGGATCCTAGTAGTTCCCTAAAGCATTCATCCCTGGAAAGAGACTCTGCAATTCACATCGGGCGCCCTGTGTACAGTATATGCTCCTTATCCCCTTATTTATTGCTGTCTGGGTAGCTATGGGAGAAATTCTGCTCACTTCCTGTCCTTCTGACCCTGGAGGGAGTGAGGGGTAAATCTCCACAATGGGGACCCAGACAGTGATAAAGACTTGTCAGAGGGATCTAAACCACTCCCACTCTACTATTGTGACCAATCAGATTATGGGATTACATGATGGAAACAGAAATGCATGTGATTGCATTTATGATCTATAACAATTGTATTGTTTTGATTGAAATCCACTTCCCCAAATGTGTTCTATTGATTGAATGGGTTGTCGCCTATAGATTGGTTATTCCTATTAGACTGGTGTCTTTATTAAACCTTACTAACTATGTAACATGGCATCATTCATTTCTATGGTGATGGGGAGCGGCTCACCTGCACCATGACAATGCATGATTCTGATTTAGGGCAGGCGACATACCCAGCTGCCCCTAGCATTCAGGGGATGATGGAAGTCTGCCTCGTCTAGACCTCCTCCTGTCTCCCCCCCAAAACACTACTGGAGGCAAAAGGTAGGGCTCTGATGTGAAGAGGGGACTATGTGAATGGGGTGCTCTATGATGAGGCAGGCTGTGGGATGGGGGCTCTTTGATTGGGGAGCTCTGTGATGGGAGAACTCTTATATGATTGAAGGAATCATATATAGCCAGCCCATGTAATGGTGGACCTCTGATGTGAACTGATGGGGGAACTTCTGATGTGATGGCGGAAACTCTGATTGATGGGGGGACCTCTGATATGAATGGAGGACTCATGTTTAGCCATGTATAAGGTTGACTATGATGTTATGGGTGATGGGGGAACCTTTGATGCGATGGCGAGACCTCTGTAGTGATGGGATGGGATGGGATAGTGATGGGATGGGATGGGATAGTGATGGGATGGGATGGGATAGTGATGGGATGTGAAGTGCAGCTTCTGATGTAATGGGAGGACCGCTAATGTGGTGGTGGAACCTGTCATGTGATGAGGAACTTCTGATGTAATAAGGGAACCTCTAGTGTGAAGGGAAGACCTCTGATTGTAAAGGGAGGGCCACTGATGTGAAAGTAGGGACCACTGATGTGAAGGGAAGACCTCTGATTGTAAAGGGAGGGCCACTGATGTGAAGGTAGGGACCACTGATGTGAAGGTAGGACCTCTGATTGTAAAGGGAGGACCACTGATGTGAAGGGAGGGACCTCTAATGGGATGGGGGAACCTCTAATGTGAGGTTAATTTCACAAAGGAGGTTGTGTACATCATCCCAGGCTCAGGTTTCCCATAGATAAGTAACAATTATGTATTTTACATTTCAGACTGGGGTGCCTCAGGGTTTTGCAAACTTTTAAAGCGCCCCATGACTGAAAAATGTTGAAAAACTCTGCCATAGGTCAATCTTTTTTTTATTAAAAAAAATATATATATATGTCAAGGGTGCAATGGACAAATAATAATGAGTATACAGTGTAAATCAATGAATAAAGTGCACAAGTAAATGATAAATCAAAAATGTCCATGATAAACATGTGATCAAATCTTCTTGTGTATGCTCCAACACCATAAATTAAAGTGCAATGTGCTTCAAATCTTGGATGTGAAAGTGCTTCACCCGAAGTGATAATGAAATGCACTCACCAGATGGCCTCGGCCACAGAGTGACCATAAAGCATGAATTTTATAGGGAAATCTGCGATCAATGATATATCCCCTTCAGGTATCTCATGAGTCATTCATGTGCAGAAGAAACTGGATCCCAATCCAATAGGCAGATATTAAACGTAAGTGTCTTCACCTTACATATCCTCTACTGCATACAACTTGTATCAAGTGATTCTGTGAAATAGCTCCACCACAGAGAGCCACAAAAGGCATAAAATAGTGTGATATTGCTTTTTTAATTGCTTAAAATGAGCACTTACATAGTCCAGCATAGGTTCAGCAAACAAACAAGCTGCTCAAGAGCAAGCAGAAGCCGGTCCGATGCCGCTGTGTGACTCGCAGTGCGCAATGCGTCTCAGCTTGCTGAGCGGAAGTTGAGGGCTCTGTGTTATGTGTGTCAGGCCTCGCTCCTATGCATTTCAGGCTCTAGCACGTGTCATCAGGAAGTGGGGCTGACGCCATTTTGCTGGAGCCTAAATAATAACAGGTATTTAGGTTGGAATTTTTTTCACCAAGGACATGTAGCAGAATACATTTTGGCCTAAATTTACAAACAAATTAGATTTTTTTACATTTTTATTGGATGTTTTATGGCAGGAAGTTGAAAATACCATTTAGATTTTTTTTCAATATGTTCAGTCTTTTTTTGTTTAGAAAAAACCCAATGGTGATCAAATAGCACAAAAATAAATCTCTATTTTTGTGGGAAAAAAATATATAAATTTCTTTTGGGTACAGTGTTGCATGACCACGCAGTTACCAGTTACATAGAAAGTGAGGTTGAAAAAAGACACAAGTCCATCAAGTCGAACCTATGTGTGTGTGATTATATGTGAGTATTACATTGTATATCCCTGTATGTTGCGGTCGTTCAGATGCTTATCTAATAGTTTTTTAAACTATCGATGCCCCACGCTGAGACCACCGCCTGTTGAAGAGAATTCTACATCCTTGCCACTCTTACAGTAAAGAACCCTCCACATAATTTAAGGTTAAACTGCTTTTCTTCTAGTTTTAATTTTAAATTCCCTTATGTGGAAACGTTTTATCCCTATTGCGGGGTCACCAGTATGGTATTTGTACATTGAAATCGTATCCCCTCTCTTCTCCAGAGAGACTAAGTTCAGTGCTCACCACCTTTCTTTATAACTAATGTCCTCCAGACCCTTTATTAGCTTTGTTGCCCTTGTCTGGACTCTCTCCAGTTCCAGTACATCCTTCCTGAGGACTGGTGCCCAGAACTGGACAGCATACTCCAGGTGCGGCCGGACCAGAGTCTTGTAGAGTGGGAGAATTATCGTTTTATCTCTGGAGTCGATCCCCTTTTTAATGCATGCCAATATTCTGTTTGCTTTGTTAGCAGCAGCTTGGCATTGCATGTCATTGCTGCGCCTATCTACTAGGACCCCCAGGTCCTTTTCCATCCTAAATTCCCCCAGAGGTTCTCCCCCCAGTGTATAAATTGCATTCATATTTTTTCCACCCAAATGCATTATTTTACATTTTTCTACATTAAACCTCATTTGCCATGTAGTTGCCCACCCCATTAATTTGTTCAGATTTTCTTGCAAGGTTTCCACATCCTGCGGAGAAGTTATTGCCCTGCTTAGCTCAATATCATCCGTAAATACAGAGATTGAACTGTTTATCCCATCTTCGTTTATTAATAAATTAAATAGGATTGGTCCAAGGACAGATCCCTGGCTGACCCCACTTTCCACCCCGGACCATTCCGAGTACTCCCCATTTATCACCACCCTCTGAACTCGCCCTTGTAACCAGTTTTCAATCCATGTACTCACCCTATGGTCCATGCCAACGGACCTTATTTTGTACAGTAAACGTTTATGAGGAACTGCCAAATGCTTTTGCAATATCCAGATACACCACATCTACGGGCCTTCCTTTATCTAGATGGCAACTCACCTCCTCATAGAAGGTTAATAGATTGTTTTGACAAGAACGATTAAAGTAGCGCAGTACTAAATAGCAAAAAATGGCCTGGACATGAAGGGGGTAAAACCTTTCAGAGCTCAAGTAGTTAATCACCGCTGGGTTTTTATTTTATGCTATATAAATGGAAAAATACTGAACATTTTCCTGTTATAACATTTTGTAAAAAAATTATCTTTCTTCATAAGTTTAGGCCAAAATATATTCTGCTACATTTCTTTGGTAAAAATACCCCAAAATCAGTGTATATTATTTAGCCTGTGTGAAAGTTACAGCGCCTTTCAAAAGTATTCACCCCCTTGGCATTTTTCATGTTTTGTTGCCTCAAAATCTGGAATTAACATGGATTGTTTGAGGATTTGCATCATTTAATTTACAGAACATGCCCACACCATTGAAGATGGGTTTATTTGTTTTTTCATGTTTCTTTTTTATTGTGAAGCAAACAAGAAATAGGACAAAATAACAGAAAAAAATCAATGTGCATAACTATTCACCCCCCTAAAGTCAATACTTTGTAGATCCACCTTTTGCGGCTATCACAGCTCCAAGTCACTTTGGATAAGTCTCTATGATCTTGCCACATCTCACCACTGGGATTTTTGCCCATTCCTCCTTGCAAAACTGCTCCAGCTCCTTCAAGTTGGATGGTTTGCGCTTGTGAACAGCAATCTTTAAGTCTGACCACAGATTTTCTATTAAATTGAGGTCTGGGCTTTGACTAGGGCATTCCAACACATTTACATGTTTCCCCTTAAACCACTCAAGTGTTGCTTTAGCAGTGTGTTTGGGGTCATTGTCCTTCTGGAAGGTGAACCTCTGTCCTAGCCTCAAATCACACACAGAGTGGTACAGGCTTTGCTCAAGAATATCCCTGTATTTAGCACCATCCATCTTTCCCTCATCCCTGACCAGTATCGCAGTCCCGACTTCTGAAAACATCCCCACAGCAGGATGCTGCCACCCCCATGTTTCACTGTGGGGATGGTGTTCTTTAGGTGATGTGATGTGTTGGGTTTGCACCAGACATAGCGTTTTCTTTGATGGCAAAAAAGTAAAATTTTAGTCTCATCAGAGCAGAGCACCTTCCTTCATACATTTTTGGAGTCTCCCACATGCCGTTTTCACAAACTCAAAATATGCCATTTTGTTTTTTGCTGAAATGAATGGCTTTCTTCTGGCCACTCTGCCATAAAGCCCAACTCTATGGAGCGTACAGCTTATTGTCGTCCTATGTACAGATACTCCAGTCTCTGCTGTGGAACTCTGCAGCTTCTCCAGGGTTACCTTAGGTCTCTGTGCTGCCTCTCTCATTAATGCCCTCCTTACTGGCTCCATGAGTTTTGGTGTGCGCCCGTCTCTTGGCAGTTTTGCTGTTGTGCCATGTTCTTTCCATTTGGTAATGATAGATTTGATGGTGCTCCTAGGGATCATCAAAAATATGGATATTTTTTTTATAACCTAACCTTGTCCCTTACTTGTCTGGAGAGTTCCTTGGTCTTCATGGTAGTGTTTGGTTAGTGGTGCCTCTTGCTTAGGTGTTGCAGCCTCTGGGGCCTTTCAAAAAGGTGTGTATATGTAATGACAGATCATGTGACACTTAGATTGCACACAGGTGGACAACATTTTACTAATTATGTGACTTCTGAAGGTAATTAGTAGGACCAGAGCTTTTTATGGGCTTCATAACAAAGGGGGTGAATACATAGACACATGACAAGTATCAGTTTTTATTTCTGAAAAATAGTTTTATGTATATATTTTTCTAATTTTACTTCACCAACTTAGACTATTTCTGATCCATCACATATAATTCAGATTAAAAAAAAACATTGAACTAAAGGCTGTAATGTAACAAAATAGGTAAAAAGCCAAGGGGGTGAATACTTTTGCAAGGCACTGTAAATTGTCTACAAACTATGGTACATACAGCATCTCACAAAAGTGAGTACACCCCTCACATTTTTGTAAATATTTTATTATATCTTTTCATGTGACAACACTGAAGAAATGACACTTTGCTACAATGTAAAGTAGTGAGTGTACAACTTGTATAACAGTGTCAATTTTTTGTCCCCTCAAAATAACTCAACACACAGCCATTAATGTCTAAACCACTGGCAACAAAAGTGAGTACACCCCTAAGTGAAAATGTCTAAATTGGGCCCAAAGTGTCAATATTTTGTGTGGTCACCATTATTTCCCAGCACTGCCTTAACCCTCTTGGGCATGGAGTTCACCAGAGCTTCACAGGTTGCCACTGGAGTCCTCTTCCACTCCTCCATGACGATATCACGGAGCTGGTGGATGTTAGAGACCTTGCACTCCTCCACCTTCCGTTTGAGGATGCCCCACAGATGCTCAATAGTGTTTAGGTCTGGAGACATGCTTGGCCAGTCCATCACCTCAGCTTCCTTAGCAAGGCAGCGGTCATCTTGGAGGTGTGTTTGGGGTTGTTATGTTGGAATTCAGCCCTGTGGCCCAGTCTCTGAAGGGATGGGATTATGCTCTGCTTCAGTATATCACATTACATGTTGGCATTCATGGTTTCCTCAATGAACTGTACCTCCCCATTTCCAGCAGCACTCATGCAGCCCCAGACCACGAAACTCCCACCACCATGCTTGACTGTAGGCAAGACACACTTGTCTTTGTACTCCTCACCATGCTTGACACCATCTGAACCAAATAAGTTTATCTTGGTCTCATCAGACCACAGGACAAGGTTCCAGTAATCCATGTCCATAGTCTGCTTGTCTTCAGCAAACTGTTTGCGGGCTTTCTTGTGCATCATCTTCTGGAATGACAGCCATGCAGACCAATTGTATGCAGTGTGCAGAGTATGGTCTGAGCACTGACAGGCTCCCCCCCAACCCTTCAACCTCTGCAGCAATGTTGGCAGCACTCATACGCCTATTTCCCAAAGACAACCTCTGGATATGACACGGAGCATGTGCACTAAACTTTTTTGGTCGACCATGAAGAGGCCAGTTCTGATTGGAACCTGTCCTGTTAAACCGCTGTATGGTCTTGTCCACCATGCTGCAGCTCAGTTTCAGGGTCTTGGAAATCTTTTTATAGCCTAAGCCATCTTTATGTAGAGCAACAATTTTTTTTTTTCAGATCCTCAGAGAGTTCTTTGCCATGAGCTTCCATGTTGAACTTCCCGTGACCAGTATGAGAGAGTGAGAGCGGTAACACCAAATTTAACACCCCTGCTCTCCATTCACACCTGAGACCTTGTAACACTAACAAGTCACATGACATCGGGGAGGTAAAATGGCTAATTGGGCCCAATTAAAAAAAACTGGGTCAGGGCCATGTTTACCACAATGTGGCACCCCCTCTTCTTTTATAACACTCTGTACCTGTTTGGGAACAGAGGAGACCAGTTGCCAGAGTTTTGGGAGAGGAAAGTTGCCCCATTCTTGCCTGATTTAGGATTCTAATTGCTCAACAGTCCTGAGTCTTCTTTGTCTAATTTTGCATTTCAAGATGTGCCAAATGGTTTCAGTTGATGAAAGGTCTGTACTGCAGGCAGGCCAGTAAAGCACCCGGACTCTTCTACTATGACATAGATGCAGTGTGCTTTGTCCTGCTGAAATATGCAAGGCTCTTCTTGAAATAGACATCATATGGATGGGAACATAGGCTGCTCTAAAACCTAGATATATCTCTCATGCTTGATGGTGCCCATTCCATACACACTAATGCACCCCATACCATCAGAGATGCAGGATTTAGAATTTTTCACTGATAAAAACCCGGAAGGTCCCTCTCCACTTTAGTCCAGAGGATGCGGCGCTCATGGCTGCCCAAAAAAATGTGATATTTTGATACATCTGACTACAGAACAGTTTTTCACTTTGCAACAGACCATGTTAACCACATAATACCTGTCCTATAGCAGAATGACGGCCGGGCAGTGGTTTTATTTTCCTGACTAGGAGTGATATCCAGCAGCACCCGAGGGCGCGCAGCGCAGTGATCGTTAGTGCAGTGTGTAGCTCTGACACACCGTATCCCTGATATCGGTAAAGAGCCTATGATGTAGGCTCTTCACCATAATGTGATCAGCTATGTCCAATCACAGCTGATCACATGGTAACCAGTAAGTGCTATTTATCAGCTTTTCCTCTATTTGCGCTGACGGGGTGCGAGTAGAGGAGAGACAGTCAGCGGCTCTCCTGTCAGGGGGGGTCTGCCCTAATAATCAGCGCATTGATTATCAGTGCAGACCCATCAGTGGTGCCCACCTAGAGTATGCCATAGGCATGCCAATCGGTGCCCACTGGGGATGCCAATCAGTGCCCATCAGTAATGCCTGTCAGTGCCTCCTCATCATTGCCACCCATCAGTGCCGCATATCAGTGCCCATCAGTGCTGCATATTAGTGCCGCATATCAGTGCCGCATATTAGTGCCTCATTGTCAGTGCTACCTCATCAGTGCCCATCAGTGCTGCATATCAGTGCCACCTCATCAGTGCTGTATATCGGTGCCACCTCATCAGTGCTGCATATTAATGCCTTACCATCAGTGCCAATTAGTGCTGCATATTAGTGCCCTCTCATCAGTGGTGGCTTATCAGTGCCCATAAGTGAAGGAGAAAAATTACTTATTTACAAAATTGCATAATAGAAACTAAAACGATTTTGCTTCAAATTTTTTTTGTTTTTTTAGCAAAAAATAAAAAATTCAGTGGTGAATAAATACTGCAGCTGCTGGCTTTTAATAATAGGGCACTTATCTGTTCTGGAAACCAGCGATGTCGGCACCGCAGCTGATGTTTGCACCAGCTGTCGGGTGCTGCAGCCGCCATTGCAGGTAAGGGAACCCGGCTGTATAGCCTTACGGCTTCATGCTGGGAACCCTACTGCGCATGCGCGAGGCCCTGTTCCTCTCTCCTACTGGCCCGGTGACAGGGTGAGGAGGGAGCCTCATGGTGATGTCTAGGGACTTTATGAAGTGGGAACAAGTGGGGTGTCAAAGACAGGTATCCTGTTCCCCCTCCCCCTCCCCGAAAAGGTGCCAATTGGGGCACCAGAAGGGGAGAGGAGACAAATGAGCAGAAGTTCCACTTTTGGGTGGAACTCCGCTTTAAAGAGGAGTTCTGCCTGGGGAAAAGTCACCAACTACAAATATTGTAGCTGCTGACTTTTAATATATGGACACTTACCTGTTCATGGAGCCCGCAATGTCCGCACCCCAGCTGATTTTTGGATAGGCTCCCGGCTGCTGCTGCCGCCATCTCCACTAAGGAAAACTAGCAGTGAAGGCTTTTGGCTTCACAGCTGATTCCTACTGCGCATGCATGAACCGTGGTGCGATTTCTAATTGGCCCAGCAGCGGGGGAAGGAGGAAGGGGGCTGAACTTCTGAGGGACGACACCAGAGCGCCATCTCCCAGAAGTGGGGACCTGTCAAAAACAGTTCCCCCCCGAAAGGTGCGAAGTGTGGCACCGGAGGGAGGAAGCAAATAAATGGAGGTTCCACTTCTGGGGGGAACTCAGCTTTAAATACCACCAAAAAAAAGCTCTATCCGTGGTAAAAGAAATTATAAAAATGTCATACGAGTACAGTGCTGCATGATGGCGCAATTGTCTTTGAAAGTTCGACATCGTTGACAGGTAAAATTGGCCTTGGCAGGAAGGGGGTGACAGTGCCAAGGGGGTAAAATCATTGTGTATGGATGTACATGGTGGCTAAGCTAGGCATTCTTCACCTGGGGCAAAGAATCAGTTTGCCCCCCCCCCCCCCCCCGTGCTCCTCTGGTCCCCCACATGCTCTTCTGGACCTCCCTCATGCCCCCTAGTTTTGGCTCTGGGTATAGATTGAATTCCAACAATATGTCAGCTCCTAATGCCTCAATGGCAGTTACAATGTTCATGTCAACCAATCAGCTTTTATCTTTCATTGATAAAGTTTATCTATACAAGCTGAAGGTAGAATCTGATTGGATACCAGGCAGGAATTAAGGGAAAATGCTTTGGTAGGGGACACCTGTTCCGGAGATGACTGTCAATGGACCAATCAGACCACATTGTGGTGATCTGTATAAGGCAGTCTATAAATAATAAAGTCCCTCATCACATGGAGATACAGTGCAGACTGTCTGGTCAGACGGACTCTGATTTCAACCTTTATTAATTCCCTGGTAGTTCTGATTATTATACAATCCTGTATGTCAGAGTTCTCCTCACACATAGTACTAGCATGACCACACCCCCCAGCTCTTCCCGCCAATTCCTGTCAGACGTGCATTGGCCCTTACTGCAGAAGCCATATATTGGCTGTATACAGCGGCTTCGAGTCATGTGACTGGCCTGAAGATTGTTCTAAATCAGTATTTACAACACTCGTTTTTATAAAAGACTAATGTAGTGTGCTATGCCAGGCTCTAATATTTGGTGGGAATGTCCTTCAGTTTATAATTTTTGGGATATGATAGCTTTATGCCCGGGTAACAGGGGAAACTATTCCCAACATACCACAAATTACTTTGTTATCCATTCTCCCTGGCTCGTATAAAAGTATTAAAAAAGGCCTTCTGAGACATTGGTTGACAGCGGTCGGCACATGTTCCATCGTTGACTGAATGGATTTCAGAGATGGACTACATTGCGAGGATGGAGTCTCTCTTGTCGCAGGAGATGGACACTTCTGAACAATGTTGTCAAATTTGGCAGCCGTGGAAGATGTTAAGGGAATCCCATGAATTATGGAATCTGATTGGCGGCTGTAGATAGGATATGAAATCAGTGCAGAGTGGGGGCGAGCGAGGTGACGTTGGTTTGAGTAGTCATTTCGGGTAGCTCTAAATGTTTCTTTTTCTTCTTTCTTTTTCTACTCTTTCTTCCCCCTTCTGCCTCTTGATCGGCTTTGGCAGGGTGTGAGTATATGTTTTATATTTTATTATAATGTGGTATGTTCTTTATTATTATTTATAGGATGTGGATTATGTGCGTTTCTTCATTTTTTTTACCTTTCCTTTTTTTTGTTATGCTTAGTTGTTTGTTGGTTATGTAAATTTCTTAAAAATTGTCAATAAAATTTGAATTAGAAACAAAAAAATGGGAAAAAAAAGCTGATTACACAGCACAGCGCTTGTGCTTTGTAATCTGCCCCCTCTAAACTGTAAAAAAAAAATAAAAAATTAATTTGCCACTTCCTGTATGCCCTCGCTAAACAGACCACAAAAATCAGGGCTGCTCTGCCCTGATCACCGTGGTCTGATTGCGTCCCTGCATCATACCTATCTGTCCCCTCAGCTGTCTTCTCTCCCCCCTCACCCCCTCCTCCTGGCATAGCACACTTTGTCAGTAGTTTCAAAAACGAGTGTTCTAAATACCCAATTTAAGCTGTCTTCAGGTGACTCGTGGGTGCTTTGCAGCTCCGATACACGGCTTCTGCGGAGGAGCGGCTACGTGATCTCCCCGGCTGACGTCGGAGGGGCATCACGGCCCCTCCCACAGAAACAATCCGTCGGAGCTGTAAAGCAGCTGCAAGTGATGTGACCGACCTGAAGACAGCTCAAATTAGGTATTTAGAACACTAGTTTTTTTAAAACGACTGACATAGTGTGCTATGCCAGCCTCTAATAGAGGGGCTGGCATAGTTTTATATAGATGGGTTAACAAACCTTTTAAAGGACATTGTTGTGCTTTGATAGGAAGGAAAGTTAAGCTATCTGGCTTTATTCATATCCTTGCATATGACACTGGTGTTACAGAATACCTACCATCAACATTTCTGTTGAAAGTGGTTGAACCTGCCAATTGTTGCATTTGGTTACGATTTTTAAAAGAATGTCAGCCTTCTCTGACATGGTGCACTATGGCCTCAGAAACGCACTCATTTTCTTGTCTACTGTCTACTGTATAGCAGAGCTCAGACAGGGAAAAGCAGCACAAGCAGCCAGTCAGGTGTGCTGTAGTGTAAGGGGTATGCTTATATGTATGTGGAGAGAGAAGAGTAACAGAAAGATGAGCTCATCAGTGTGCATCAGTGTGTTCTTTCACTGCCCAGTCAAAAAAAACAGGGGTTAGGATGAGACCTGTAGCTGTAAATGAAAGTTTGGCAGATGCAACCTCCTAAAAATGTGCATACTGCCCAAATTTCTATATCTGATCCAAGCCCCCCCTATTCATGTCCCACTCTCCTTCTTCAGGCAACTGCATGTGCTGTTTACCCGTTTCGTATAGGCTAATAAGAAGCCACGTATAAACAGAAAGCTTCTCTCGCTTCCGACACAACAAGGGGGCTTGGCGTTACCTGATATCAGAAAATATTACCTAGCCGCACACTTGGGCCGAATTTTAGATTGGAGACATAATGTGACATCCAAGCTGTGGATACGGGTGGAGCAAGCCCAAACAGCAGTGGCGCTGAGAGGTGCGCTATGGTGCTATGACTCACTCCCTAAGGATCTGAAGGCGCACCCCCTGATAGGGAACACACTCCTCCAGAGTAGGAGGGCGTCGGTGCAATTCAGTCTTACCTCCGAGGACTCTCCACTCTACCCGATTTTAGGGCACCCAGACTTTACACCTGGGCTCTCACCAACTAGTTTTGACACCCTACGGGAATCGGGGTGTGACTGCGCAGCTAGGTTTCGATGGAACGGACGATGGTCCTCAATAACAGAGCTGATGGACCCCGCCACACCACTTTTTACATTCCCTACCGAAAACGGGTAACTTTCATAGGCAACTACTGCCTTTTGAGGACTTTTGCTCAGACACTGACGCCACTACAAGACTTCTCTCGCAGATGCATGCTCTGATTAACGCACCCTCAACACAGATGACATTACCCTACTTGGAGAAATGGGGAAAAGAGCTTAACTGTACATTCTCGACTTCACAACAACAAAAAATTATAGACTGCACGGCCCATTCATCCATCTGCAGCAAGATGAAGGAAACTAACTACAAGATTATGTCCCGATGGTACCTCACTCCCTCCAGACTACATAGGTGTTTCCCTGACACTTCAGACCGCCGCTGGCGGTGTATGGAAGGGGAAGGGTCGCTTTTGCATATTTTTTGGTCTTGCCCTAAATTGAGCGACTTCTGGAGGGAGGTTCGACGTATCACACAGCTATTCACAGACTATACAGTCCCTGACAAAGCGGCCTTCTTTCTCCTACATTTCGATGGAAGCAGCAGTGTCCTCCGACGGTGGCGGACTGGCTCCGCAAGGTGGAGGAAATACGCAAACTAGAGGACTTAGTCCTTACGGCACAACACAAACACGAGAAATACATACAAACATGGGCTAGTTGGAATATCTTTATTTACTCAACAGAAGGAAATTCCCTTTTGCACTCTTAATTACTGAGCTATTTGATACAGGTCGTCCAGAAACCTGGAGGACCAACTTGAACGGACTCTGGGGCTGGCTGTCGTGGCGGCTTTCCCCCCCACTTCACACAAGCACACTTTCACCCCTCCCCTCCGCTCTTTTTCTCCTGCCCATTCCTCGACCCATCTTTCCCCCCGCTCTTTTTTTTTTTTTACTCCCTTCTTACCCACCCCTTTGGATGCGGGGTGGCTTATCCCCCCTCCCCCCCTTACTTGAACTTACAGTTAATAAGTATAAAACTGAAAATTTGGGAGGAGAGACCAGTTATCAATAGTAGGGCTTATATGGCCAGGTTATCAACGAGTTTACTTGTTGACTTTTGCAACTAATGTAGTATGTAGATTGGTTTTTGCCCTTTTTATTGGCTGGTATTCAGCACCACAGGATTCATGGATATCTGTGATGTAAGTTATATCTTTGTAAATGCTGTAACACTGGTGTCCTCTTCCCATGTTGGGGCTTAATAAACGTTATATTTGAAAAAAAAAGAAGTGCACAGAATACACATCAGGAGGTCAACTGCAGGTTGATGAATTCCGAATGTCATAATGTTAAACTGAAGCTATCAACACTATATTGTCAAAAGTATTGTGACACCTGCCTTAACATGTCCTTTAACCCTTTCGCTGCCAGGCCTTTTTGTACACTCAGGTGGCCAGACCATTTTTGCAATTCCTTTGCTTTTTTTATTTTTCACTTATAGCTTTCAGAGTTTGTAAATACCCCCCAAATCACATATTTTCTGAAAGCACATGATCAGTAGAATAAAAATAAGGTGTTATCAGATTTTTTTAACTCTGCAGTATTTGCACAAATGTTTATCAAACCAATATATTTGCAAAAAATAAACTAAAACCATTATTAGCAGATAAAAACACAGCACATTTTACAAAATTCCTGCTAAATATAAAAGATTAACTGGTATTGAGTTAGAAAATAACAAATATTTGTAAATTTTAAATTGCGCCTTTTTGCGAAATGGTGAAAACACTAAAAACCATTTTTAGCAGATAAAAACAAAGCTAATTTTACAAAATTCTTGGTAAATCCCTACTAAATATAAAAGCCTAACCTATATGAACTTAAAGAATAACAAAAAATTAAAATTTTTACATTGCGCCTTTTTTCAAAAATGGTGCAAATCGAACGTACGCAAAAATGTAACTATCCAAATTTCTCTAAAAATCTGAAGGTTTTCATTTTTCCCTTACAGCTTTCCGAATTTGTGAAAAACCCCCAAAACCATATATTTTCTGAAAGCATATGACCTCTAGAATAAAAAGAAGGTGCTACTAATTTTTTACACCCTGTGATATTTGCACAAATGTTTATCAAACCAATATATTTGCAAAAAATACACTAAAACCATTATTAGCAGATAAAAACACAGCTAATTTTACAAAATTCCGGGTGGCATGGCCAGTAACCGGAATGTGAGGATGTGTTCAGCCTGAGCTCCGTCCATGCCGCACACATCCTGCAATGATCCTGCTAAACCAGCCGCCATCCAGGGGTCCCACTTACCCCCACAGCATCCAGGGAGCATTGTGCCCATCGAGAGATGGTCAAATATGGACCACCGATGGAGGAAGCCCCGGGATTTGTGCCGCCATTGCCGCCATGCTGACCGGAGCAAGATGGCGCCGGCCAGCCTGCTGCACACACACAGCTCCAGCCAGCCTCCACATCCATACCATGGAAGCAACTCACAGGGAAGGGTGAGTCACAAAGATCCCCCCCCCCCTTACTCTGAGCCCGGAAGACCCTCTCTTATTTTCCCCTGCTCCGGACACTGATCCTGATACCCCTAAAACAGGCATTGCTGATACAGGCCCTGCAGAGCCATCTCTAGCTCAGATCATGGAAGCCATCCAGCATAGACATGCTTCTCTCACTTCAGAAATGGACACTATTAAGACAGAGCTATCCTTCCTAAAGCATGATGTCCATACCATCCACCACAGAGTGACTAATGCTGAACAACGCATTGGTGCACTGGAGGATGAGACACGTCCCTTGCAGGGATCGGTCAGGGAGCTGCGGCAGGCCCATGATTATACTACTGATAAGCTTACTGACATGGAGGACCATTTAAGGAGAAATAATTTCCCAGAGGGGTCTGAGTGCAAAACGCCGAAGGTATTCTTGGAAAAATGGCTGACCAACAGGTTTGGCGCCGCTACCCTCTCACCAGTATTCACCATTGAGCAGGCGCATAGAATCCCCCTGCGACCCCTACCACCTGGGGCCCCGCCACGTGCCATGATCATTATATTGCTCCACTTCAGGGACAGGGAAGCTGTTCTCAGAGCTGCTCAGGAGAAGAGCAAAGTCTCCTTTAATGGTAATGGAATCACTGTCCCGGATTTCTCGGTAGCAACACAAAAGCAGAGTCACTTTTCTAGCCATAAAACACAGGCTGCAATAGATCCATCTACCATATGGCATGCTGTATCCTGCACGCTTACGACTCATTTACCAGGGCAAGGCCTATTTTTTTTACAAATCCCAAGGAGGCGCCTCACTGGGTGGACACCCTGGGGCATTCGGATCGTAGGAACCAAAACAGGAGATCTCCTCGCTGTTAATGTTCTCCTTTCTCTATGGCTAGTTGGGACACCTCTGCTATGTGCCATCCTCTCCTGACAAAAGGCAAAGGGGGGTGAAGGAAAACAAAGATGCCTTAATTATTTTGATCCCCTCATTTTCTCCCCCCCCATCTCTTCACAGGTACTATGGCATGGATATGCAATTAGCGGACCTCCAGCTGTTGCAAAACTACAAGTCCCATCATGCCTCTGCCTCTTGGTGTCATGGTTGTGACTGTCAGTCTTGCTTTGCTTCATGGGAATTGTAGTTCTGCAACAGCTGGAGGTCCGCTAATTGAATATCCCTGTACTATGGGATACTAAGCCTGGAATCCTTTGATGCAGAATGTACACCCATTACTGATCCTGGATGACAGTTATCACCATGCTATTTTTCCTTTTTGATGATTTTTTCTTCTCCTGTCTCCTGTTATTTCTGACATTGTGATTTTTCAGACTCAGGGTTACCACACATACTTATATTGCGTGGACATGCGCAGATGGAAGCCCAGGGCTGTGGACCTTTACACGCTCCTCAGGGTTTGTTGGTTGAGGGTTTGTGCCATGGCCCTCCTGCCTGGCAATTTTGGTTATGGGAACAAAGCTCTCATATGTTGGGGTGTGGGAACCAGGAGGGTTAGGGGGGTGGGAATGTTGGGAGACCTTGTGTTATTTTTTTTTTACTGTTACTGCTTTCCATATGCAATTCACTATTATGTATACATTTGACTATCAGTCTGCCAGACTTAAATGATATACAATCGCTAGCTCTGTTTAATGTGCTGATGTTTCAAATGCCTGGTTTGATCACATTCTGGTGCACTTCTCGCGGCGCGCTGGACCCCAGGATGTGGAGGCTTCCAGCGGGCCCTGAGAAGTGGGCTCCACCAGTTATACTTTCTCCATACACATGTCTAGATTACGTTTAGTCTTGTGAAATGTTCGGGGGCTTAACAATAAGGTGAAATGATCACTGATGTTTGAATATTTGGCAAGACATAATCCGCATGTGATCTTCCTCCAGAACGGTGGACCTTGCCTTGGGCCCCCCACCTCCTATCGGACGTGGCGACTAAGCCCTTTCTGGCTGGCTGATCAGGCAGTTGTGGACCAAAGTGTAGCTGAAATTAAATCATACTGGATAACTAACCAGCAGAGCGCCTCCGTCCCAATGATCTGGGATGCTTTGAAGGCCACCACACGCGGCGCTTTTGCTGCAATTTGGCATCCCGGTCCAGATTGATGGACGCGGATGGGGATCTTAGGGAGGCAGAGGCCACCTATTCCGCAGCCCCCACCCCTGAGACACATGCTATCTGGAAACATAAGTCCAGGGAACAGGGCAGTCTTTACTATTGATTGGGCCCTGGGCAAAAAAAATTCTTGGGCCCCGCCATGCACATTGTCTCTCCACCCCAACATTCGAAAAAACAAAACACACGTAAACTTATGTATTGAATTGTAACTGTACTGTCTGTCCTCATGTTGTAAAGCACTTCACAAACTGTTGGCGCTATATAAATCCCTAATAATAATAAGAATGATGGGGGAAGAGATAGAGAAGTTCTGGATGATGGGTGGGTGGGTAGGGGGGGAGATAGCAAAGTCCAAGATGATGGGGGGATAGGGGAGTCCAGGATGATTGGGGGGGATGGGGGAGTTCAAGATGATGGGGGGAAGGGGAGAGACAGGAGTCCAGGATGACACACAGGGATTGGGGGTGTGTACTTTGAGGTGTTTGTATCATACAGGACACAGAAAAAAATCAGCACAAGGGGCAGTACTTGCATATCCTCCCCCTTCCCCCAAAGTAACCATCTATTGGTCACCTCTGCACATCAATTTGCTTACCTCTGCTCCCTCATATACAGCTCACCTCTGTACCCCCCTCCACCCACAGTTCACCTCTGTACCCCCCTCCACTCACAGCTCACCTCTGTACCTCCCTCCATCCACAGATCACCTCTGTACCCCCCTCCACCCACAGATCACCTCTGTACCCCCCTTCACCCACAGCTCACCTCTGTACCCCCCTCCACCCACAGCTCACCTCTGTACCCCCCTCCACCCACAGCTCACTTCTGTACCCCCTTCCACCCACAGTTTACCTCTGTACCCCCCTCCACCCACATCTCACCTTTGTACCCCCCCTCCACCCACAGCTCATCTCTGTACCCCCTCCTTCTACAGCTCACTTCTGTAATTCACTATTATGTATACATTTGACTATCAGTCTGCCAGACTTAAATGATATACAATCGCTAGCTCTGTTTAATGTGCTGATGTTTCAAATGCCTGGTTTGATCACATTCTGGTGCACTTCTCGCGGCGCGCTGGACCCCAGGATGTGGAGGCTTCCAGCAGGCCCTGAGAAGTGGGCTCCACCAGTTATACTTTCTCCATACACATGTCTAGATTACGTTTAGTCTTGTGAAATGTTCGGGGGCTTAACAATAAGGTGAAATGATCACTGATGTTTGAATATTTGGCAAGACATAATCCGCATGTGATCTTCCTCCAGAACGGTGGACCTTGCCTTGGGCCCCCCACCTCCTATCGGACGTGGTGACTAAGCCCTTTCTGGCTGGCTGATCAGGCAGTTGTGGACCAAAGTGTAGCTGAAATTAAATCATACTGGATAACTAACCAGCAGAGCGCCTCCGTCCCAATGATCTGGGATGCTTTGAAGGCCACCACACGCGGCGCTTTTGCTGCAATTTGGCATCCCGGTCCAGATTGATGGACGCGGAAGGGGATCTTAGGGAGGCAGAGGCCACCTATTCCGCAGCCCCCACCCCTGAGACACATGCTATCTGGAAACATAAGTCCAGGGAACAGGGCAGTCTTTACTATTGATTGGGCCCTGGGCAAAAAAAATTCTTGGGCCCCGCCATGCACATTGTCTCTCCACCCCAACATTCGAAAAAACAAAACACACGTAAACTTATGTATTGAATTGTAACTGTACTGTCTGTCCTCATGTTGTAAAGCACTTCACAAACTGTTGGCGCTATATAAATCCCTAATAATAATAAGAATGATGGGGGAAGAGATAGAGAAGTTCTGGATGATGGGTGGGTGGGTAGGGGGGGAGATAGCAAAGTCCAAGATGATGGGGGGATAGGGGAGTCCAGGATGATTGGGGGGGATGGGGGAGTTCAAGATGATGGGGGGAAGGGGAGAGACAGGAGTCCAGGATGACACACAGGGATTGGGGGTGTGTACTTTGAGGTGTTTGTATCATACAGGACACAGAAAAAAATCAGCACAAGGGGCAGTACTTGCATATCCTCCCCCTTCCCCCAAAGTAACCATCTATTGGTCACCTCTGCACATCAATTTGCTTACCTCTGCTCCCTCATATACAGCTCACCTCTGTACCCCCCTCCACCCACAGTTCACCTCTGTACCCCCCTCCACTCACAGCTCACCTCTGTACCTCCCTCCATCCACAGATCACCTCTGTACCCCCCTCCACCCACAGATCACCTCTGTACCCCCCTTCACCCACAGCTCACCTCTGTACCCCCCTCCACCCACAGCTCACCTCTGTACCCCCCTCCACCCACAGCTCACTTCTGTACCCCCTTCCACCCACAGTTTACCTCTGTACCCCCCTCCACCCACATCTCACCTTTGTACCCCCCCTCCACCCACAGCTCATCTCTGTACCCCCTCCTTCTACAGCTCACTTCTGTATTCCCTGTCTACCTCTGTAGCCCCCCCATCCACAGCTCCCCTCTGTACCCCTCCATCCACCTCTATATCGTTCCGTCCACCTTTGTACCACCCCTCCACCTCTGCACCCCCCATCCATGTTCATCTCTATATCTTTCCGTCCACCTCTGTACCCCCCATTTCCACCTTTGTTTTCCCCATCCACCTCTGTATTTTGCCCCCATCCATGTTCACCTCTGCATCCCCCCATCCACAGATCACCTCTGTATCCCCCCCCCCCCCATCCACATTTATCTCTTTATCCTTCCGTCCACTTCTGTACCCCCCCCCCATGTCAACCTTTGTACCCCCGTCCACCTCTGGGTTCATCTCTGTAACCCCCTCTACCTCTGTACCCCCATGTCCATCTCTGTACCTCCTCCACCTATGTACCCCCCCATGTCCACCTCTGTACCCCCCATGTCCACCTCTGTACCCCCCCATGTCCACCTCTGTAACCCCCTCGTCCACCTCTGTACATCCTCCACCTCTGTACCCCCCCCATGTCCACCTCTGTACCTCCTCCACCTCTGTACCTCCCATGTCCACCCCTGTACCCCCTCATGTCCACCTCTGTACCTCCTCCACCTCTGTACCCCCTATGTCTATCTCTGTACCCCATAATGTCCACCTCTGTACCTCCTCCACCTCTGCCCCCCCATGTCCATCTCTGTACCCCCCATGTCCATATCTGTACCCCCCCATGTCCACCTCTGTATGTCCTCCACCTCTGTACCCCCCATGTCCATCTCTGTACTCCCCCATGTCCACCTCTGTACCCCCCATCCACCTCTATATCTTTCCGTCCACCTTTGTACCACCCCTCCACCTCTGCACCCCCCATCCATGTTCATCTCTATATCTTTCCGTCCACCTCTGTACCCCCCATTTCCACCTTTGTTTTCCCCATCCACCTCTGTATTTTGCCCCCATCCATGTTTACCTCTGCATTCCCCCATCCACAGATCACCTCTGTGTCCCCCCCCCATCCACATTTATCTCTTTATCCTTCCGTCCACCTCTGTACCCCCCCATGTCAACCTTTGTACCCCCGTCCACCTCTGGGTTCATCTCTGTAACCCCCTCCACCTTTGTACCCCCCATGTCCATCTCTGTACCTCCTCCACCTATGTACCCCCCCATGTCCACCTCTGTACCCCCCATGTCCACCTCTGTACCCCCCCATGTCCACCTCTGTAACCCCCTCGTCCACCTCTGTACATCCTCCACCTCTGTACCCCCCCCCCATGTCCACCTCTGTACCTCCTCCACCTCTGTACCTCCCATGTCCACCTCTGTACCTCCCATGTCCACCCCTGTACCCCCTCATGTCCACCTCTGTACCTCCTCCACCTCTGTACCCCCTATGTCTATCTCTGTACCCCATAATGTCCACCTCTGTACCTCCTCCACCTCTGCCCCCCCATGTCCATCTGTGTACCCCCCATGTCCATATCTGTACCCCCCCATGTCCACCTCTGTAGGTCCTCCACCTCTGTACCCCCCATGTCCATCTCTGTACTCCCCCATGTCCACCTCTGTACCCCCCATGTCCATCTCTGTACCCCCCAATGTCCACCTCTCACTTCTGTACCCCCCTCCCTCATGTCCAACGTTGTTCTTTCTTACCTGATCACACAGCGGTGTAACACAGTCTCCGGAGTCCGCCTATCAGACCCAGCACACAGCCAGAAAACTTCCCTCGGCTGTGTGCTACACAGGTCTGCCAGGCGGGGATGGGGGCAGGAGGAACACAGAGCACCGCTCATTGACTGTGGTCCGCAGCTCCTGACAGAGGGAGAAGCGGGACACGTGGGCTCAAACACATGAAGCCCGCAGCTGTCCCGCTATCCTGTATAATAAACATGGCCAGCACTTGGGAGAGCACGCAGGGGGGGTTGAAATCGGCTGCACGAGCTACTCCGGGAAAACTGCAGGAAGCGCAGGGCTTAAGTGGCAGCTGCCTTGGGCCCCCCAGCAATGACAGGGCCCAGGGCAGCTGCCCCTTTTGCCCTGCGTTAAAGACGGCCCTGCCGGCCCTGCCGGTCACATGTAAATACAGGAAGTGCCAGTAATCGTCTCTCATCGCCTCACACTGACAGAGTGTGTGGCAAGGAGAGCTGATCAGCGGCATATCCTTGCAGGGGAGAACAGGGCATGTAATCAGGGCACTGATCATCAGTGCCCTGATTACAATAAAGCACCAGAATTGCTACCAATCAATGCCCATGAAAGCCCAGTGACACAAATCAGTGCCCATTACTGGTGCCAGTCAGTGCTGCCTTTTAGTGCCCATCAGTGCCTACTCATCAGTGCTGCCCATCAATTTCCATCAGTGCGGCATAATAGTACCTCCTCATTAGTGCCCATAAGTGCCACCTCATCAGTGTCCATCAGTGCAGCCTATCAGTGCTGCCTCCTCAGCACACATCAGTGAAGGAGAAACGTTACTTATTTATAAAATGTACTGACAGAAACTAAGAAAAACTTTTTTTCATCAAAATTTTCAGTCTTTTCTTTTTTTTTGCAAGAAATAAAAAACCCAGCAGTGATTAAATACCACCAAAAGAAAGCTCTGTTTGTGTGAAGAAAATGATTAAGCACTTAAGGACCGAGATTTTTTTAACTTGTAAACAGTTTTTTTTTGGCTAGAAAATTACTTAGAACCCCCAAACATTATAAAAAAAAATTCTCACATCCTAGAGAATAAAATGGCGGTCGTTGCAATACTTTTTGTCACACCGTATTTGGTCAGCGGTCTTACAAGCGCACTTTTTTATGGAAAAAAACACACTTTTTTCAATTAAAAATAAGACAACAGTAAAGTTAGCCCATTTTTTTTTTTTTATATTGTGAAAGATAATGTTTGGCCAAGTAAATTGCCGAGTAATACCCAACATGTCACGCTTCAAAATTCTACAGGTTGCATGTTTAGAGTTACAGAGGAGGTCTAGGGCTAGAACTATTTCTCTTGCTCTACCAACCGAGGCGATAACTCAGGTGTGTGGTTTGATCACAGTTTTCATATGCGGGTGCTACTCACGTATGCTTTCGCTTGTTCACGTGAGTTCGGCTGGACAGGGCGCTTTTAAAAAAAAAATTTTTTTTTTCTTGTTTATTTTACCTTTTATTTTTACACTGTTCTTTAAAAAAAAAAAAAAAAAATGGTGTCACTTTTGCTCCTATTACAAAGAATGTAAACATATATATATATATATATATATATATATATATATATATATATATATAGTTAAACCCACAAGTGTTTTTTTTTTACCATTTTACCTTTATATTGGCGAAATATCGAAATTTACAAATGTAGCAATTTAGAAATCAGATGAAAGGTTTAACTCTGGGAAACACTTTTTGAAAGATAAAAAGTGCATTTTATATACAACTATATGGATCAGACCAAAATGTGGAGGAAAGAGGGACAGAGGGACATTGCTCCAAATCAAGGACAGTTGGGAGGTATGCAGTCTTCTCTCTGCCTCCGCCCACCCCCTTCATTCTCTGCTGAATCGGCTGGATTGACCCCCAAAAAAGTACCCATGCAGCAGGCCAGGGACAGCTGTATGGGCTGTCACCCCCTCTGCCTCAGCCCACCCCCTTCCTTCTGTGTTATTCTCTGACTGGGATGGCCACCAGCCCCATTGCAGCCGGACCCCTGGCCCAAGCAGCCGGCCTCAGCATTCCAGGACCAGTAGCCGGCCCCAACAGCCAGACTTCAGGGTCAGTAGCCCAGCTCCCGCAGCTGTGTGATCAGGCTGCATTTAATTGTTACTGTTATAGCTGCATTTTATTTGGGGGGAGGGGGGTCGGCGCCGGCACAAAGCGTCACCTCCCTGAAATGAGTTTGAAATCTCCCTGAAATGAGTTTTTGCAGGTGGGGATGTCTGCATATACACACTATATATAGATAGAGATATAGGTGTCCATTTATGAAACAGAGATAATTTATCTCATTTCAGTTCTCAGAGAAAAGTCTTCTCCTCTGGCACCCGGTTTATGAAGCGGAGAACATTTGTTCTCAGAAGGAGATGAGGAGAAGTTTTTCCTCTGAGATGTGAGTAGAAGGGGGAGGGGCGGCCTGTGATCTCCTGACACACCTGTGTCATTACAGAGCAGCTGAGTTTTAAAAATGAAACTAAAGTTAACCCCTTCAGCCCCGGACCAATTGTCAGCCTAAGGACCAGAGGTCTTTTTACAATTTGGCACTGCGCTGCTTTAACTGGTAATTGCGCCGTCATGCGATGTTGTACCCAAACAAAATTTGCGTCCTTTTTTTCCCACAAATAGAGCTTTCTTTTGATGGTATTTGATTGCCTCTGCTTTTTTTATTTTTTGCGATGTAAACAGAAAAAAACTAAAAATTTGAAAAAATATATATTTTCTACTTTTTGCTATAAGAAAAATCGAATAAACTCAATTTTAGTCATACATTTAGGCCAAAATGTATTCAGTCACATGTCTTTGGTAAAAAAAAACTTCAATAAGCATATATTTTTTGGTTTGCGCTAAAGTTATAGCGTCTACAAACTAGAGTACATTTTCTGGAATTTACACAACTTTTAATTCATGACTGCCTATCTCATTTCTAGAGGTGCTAAAATGGCAGGGCGGTACAAAACCCCCAAATGACCCCATTTTGGAAAGTAGACACCCCAAGCTATTTACTGGGAGGCATGTTGAATTTTTTTTGATTGAATAATGACAAAAAAAATATTTTTTACAAAAAATTGTCACTAAATGATCTATTGCTCACACATTGCATGGTTATATGTGGAATTACCCTTAAATACCTAAAATACATTCTGCTGCTTCTCCTGAGTATGGGGATACCACATATGTGGGACATTTTGGGAGCCTAGCCGCATACGGCACCCCGAAAACCAATCACCGCCTTCAGGATTTCTAAGGGCGCAAATTTTTGATTTCACTCCTCACTACCTATCACGATTTTGAAGGCCATAAAATGCCAAAATAGAACAAAAAAAACCCAAATGATCCCATTTCGGAAAGTAGACACCCCAAGCTATTTGCTGAGAGTCATGAGGAGTATTTTACAGATCTCATTTGTTTTAGAAAATGAAGAAAGAAAGAAAAAAAATGTTCTTCTTTTTTACATTTTCAAAACTTTGGTGTCCTTTTATGAAACGGAGATGAGGTGCGATCCCAAGTCTCACAGCTGATCTCAGGTCATTAGCAGTTTATGAAACTGAGGTAATCAGCGGAGAACATGTTCCCCACTATTATCTCAGCACAGGGAGAATCTGGAACTGACTGTCACAGAAACGGGTGGTGTATGAAGGTGCGATCTCCACACCTCACTGGTGATCTGTGACAGAATTCTCACTTTCTCATTCACCATCTCAGAGGTGGAGAATCAGAGAGAGAAGCCTGAAGCTGGCTGAGTATTCTGGCTGAACAGTCAGAGCAAATCTTCCCCCCATTACACACCCCAAAACAAGCAGCTTAGGAATATGTAGTGTGTGTGAATATATATATATATATATATATATATATATATATATATATATATATATATATATATATATATATATATATAGAGTACACCCCTCACATTTTTGTAAACATTTTCTTCTATCTTTTCATGTGACAACACTGAAGAAATGACACTTTACTTCAATGTAAAGTAGTGAGTGTACAGCTTGTATAACAGTGTCAATTTGCTGTCCCCTCAAAAGAACTCAACACACAGCCATTAATGTATAAACCGCTGGAAACAAAAGTGAGTACACCCCTAAGTGAAAATGTCCAAATTGGGCCCAATTAGCCATTTTCCCTCCCGATGTCATGTGACTTGTTGGTGTTACAAGGTCTCCGGTATAAATAGGGAGCAGGTGTGTTAAATTTGGTGTTATCGCTCTCACTCTCTCATACTGGTCACTGGAAGTTCAACAAGGCACCTCATGGCAACAAACTCTCTGAGGATGTGTAAAAAAAGGAATTATTGCTCTACAGAAAGATGGCCTAGGCTATAAAAAGATTTCCAAGACTCGTAAACTGAGCTGAAGCACAGTGGCCAAGACCATACAGCAGTTTAACAGGACAGGCTCCACTCAGAACAAGCCTCGCCATGGTCAACCAAAGAAGTTGAGTGCACATGCTCACCATCATATCCAGAGGTTGTCTTTGGGAAATAGATGTATGAGTGCTGCCAGCAGGTTGAAGGGGTGGGGGGGGGGGGGGTCAGCCTGTCAGTGCTCAGACCATACGTGGCACACCGCATCAAATTGGTCTGCGTGGCTGTTGTCCCAGAGGGAAGACTCTTTTAAAGATGATGCACAAGAAAGCCCACAAACAGTTTGCTGAAGACAAACAGACTAAGGACATGGATTACTGGAACCATGTCCTGTGGTCTGATGAGACCAAGATAAACGTATTTGGTTCAGATGGTGTCAAGCATGTGTGGCGGCAACCAGGTGAGGAGTACAAAGACAAGTGTGTCTTGCCTACAGTCATGCATGGTGGTGGGAGTGTCATGGTTTGGGGCTGCATGAGTGCTGCTAGCACTGGGGAGCTACAGTTCATTGAGAGAACCATGAATGCCAACATGTACTGTGACATACTGAAGCAGAGTATGATCCCCTCTCTTCAGAAACTGAGCCACAGGGCAGTATTCCAACATAACGACCCCAAACACACCTCCAAGACGACCACTGCCTTGCTAAAGAAGCTAAAGGTGATGGACTGGCCAAGCATGTCTCCAGACCTAAACCCTATTGAGCATCTCTGGGACATCCTCAAATGGAAGGTGGAGGAGCGCAAGGTTTCTAACATCCCCCAGCTCCGTGATGTCATCATGGAGGAGTGGAAGAGGACTCCAGTGGCAACCTGTGAAGCTCTGGTGAACTCCATGCCCAAGAGGGTTAAGGCAGTGCTGGAAAATAATGGTGGCCACACAAAATATTGACACTTTGGGCCCAGTTTGGACATTTTCAATTAGGGGTGTACTCACTTTAGTTTTCAGCGGTTTAGACATTAATTATTTTTAGGGGATAGCAAATTTACACTGTTATACAAGCTGTACACTCACTACTTTATATTGTAGAAAAGTGTCATTTCTTCAGTGTTGTCACATGAAAAGATAGAATAAAATATTTACAAAAATGTGAGGTATTGTAAATAACTGTTAATGATTCTTTATATATACATATATATATATATATATATATATATATATATATATACATATATATATACATATACATACATACATACACACACACATATATATATATATATATATATATATATATATATATATATATTATTCTACCTGCATTTAAATGCTATTATTATCATTTTTATATAATTTTTAATTTATTAGTAAATAAAATTTTGTAAACACTGAAGTATGGTTTTACCCATGGCATGATCTATTACAGTTATACGGGGGTTTATTAATTATGAAATATATTTTATTTTAATTTATTAATAAATATTTATACTTGTATATTTTATTAAAATAATTTTTTAATGATTATAAATGTAATTTACATTTATATGAATGGTGTAAAGCTGCATTACATATGTGGATTACATTCATTTACTATACACCATTCACATATTGTGCAAGGCCGTCTTTAATATTGATTGGACCCTGGGCAAATGTTTTCTTGGGTCCCCCCCAAAATACAATTTTGCTCTCCACCTGCTCTAAGACATACAATAAATAGCAGCTAGACTTAGAAATAGGTTTCCTGTAGCAGATCAGGCAGCGACTGCGATTGGTTGCCAGAGGTTACAGTGTATCATTACCGCTTACTGACTGGTTCCTAGAGGTTGCAGCACACATTACGGCTCACTGATTAGTTGCTAGAGGTTACAGCACGATTTCTGCTTGTTGATTGGTTGCTAGAGATTACTGTACAGTAATACTGCTCACTGATTGGTGGCTAGAGATTACAGCACATCATCTCCTCACTGTAGGGGGCATGATATACATATGAATACTGCCTTTATTTACATATCTATGCCGCCAGATGCCGCTATGCCTCTATTTACATATGATTGCCGGTTATTTACATGTAAACACAGGGTCTGCAGGTGAGTTATTTGTACAAAACAATAGGGCAGAGCTGGGCAGCATTAGTAGCAGCACTTCACACTGAGATATCAGGACACAGTACGGGACTAAAACATAAAGGGGCAAGGGAATTTAAACTGGGATTGTTGGCAAGTATGAGGCAGCTGCTTTGGGCCCCACAACAATGACAGGGCCCAGGGCAGCTGCCCCTTTTGCCCTTCCTTAAAAACGGCCCTGCCAGGGAACTGGACCTGGTTCTTTTGGAACGCACCCAGAAGAAGTTGCTGTATCGGAACCAGTGACTCTTCTAATTTGGTGACAAAAATAGTTGATTACTGGCTTATCTATCTAGACCTGACTATCAGCCATGCAGCATCCCAAGAATTAAAAACTTAGAGGGAGTAGTAGTGGAACAAAACAAGGAGATAATGTATTCCTCATTATATGCTACTAGAGCTTATTATACAATTGTAGAATTGGATAACTATTTAGCTAAAATTTCACTACCAAAGGACAAACTTCAGGACAAACAGGCCTCATTCTTGGACGATCCCCGACAGCTGGAGATTGGGGAAGCCATAGAATCCTTTGCTATGAACAAAACGCCAGGATTGGATGGATTCCCTATCGAATGGTATATGCAATTTAGAGACATACTAATACCTCATCTACTTAAAGTATACACTTTTGCTTTGAAAACAGGACAGTTACCACCCTCTATGTCAGAGATCTGATTTTCCTTATTCCCAAACCCCATAGGGATCACCTACTTTGCAAATCGTGTAAACCAATATTGCTCATTAATTCGGAAGTCAAGATTCTAGCCAAGGTGCTCATCTGGAGATTGAATACAGTCATCACTACTATTATTGGAGTGGATCAGACTGGGTTCATCTGGGGCAATAAACCTCTATTAACTTACGAAGACTGTTTACGAATCTGCAAGCTACTCATGATACTATAGGATCTAGGGCCGTGTTGGCCTTATATGCACACAAGGCATTTGACTCGGTCGAATGGCCATATCTGCTGGAAGTCTTGGCGAAATTCGGGTTCAGCAGAACCTTTATTAGATGGGTTCAACTGCTCTCTCTGAAGCCCACCACTAGATTGAAAGTAAATGCATCTGTGTCTGGTCCCTTCCTGATAAAGAGGGGTACCAGACAGGGATGCCTCCTATCACCGCTACTATATGCGTTAGCGATAGAACCTCTGGCGGCGCTAATAAGGTCAAGAGGGGAGGTGGTGGGACTGACGATTGGGGGTCTAGAGGAGAAAGTATCCTTATACGCGGATGACATGTTGATATACTTGTCGGACCCCCAATAATCTCTCCCAGCCATGCTGGAGACTATCCGGAGGTTTGGCCACTTCTCTGGGTTCCAGGTTAACTGGGACGAATCCCTCCTATTTATGATAGATCAGGAGACGATGATAATGCTACCTCCCTCTTGCCCACTACAAATAGTTAGCTCCTTCCGGTACTTAGGGGTTATGATTCAACATCCACTCTCGCTTATATCAAAATTAAGCTAGACCCTCTCATTAGTAGAATGAAAACCACATTAAAGACATGGACTAACCTCCCTCTGACACTGTTAGGTAGGATAAACATTTTTAAAATGATCTTCTTGCCATGATTCTTATATATCCTGAGTAATTCACTGGTATATATCACAAAAGTCAAATTGAAGGAAATAGATTCGATCCCTACCACGTTTATTTGGAAGAGGGGAGCAGTTAGGATTGCTAAAAACACCATACAATTACCAGTAGTGGCGGGAGGGTTGGCATAACCATGCCTTCAAACCTACTATATCGCCTCACAGCTAACCCACACGCATTGGTGGTTTTATCCCGAGGCCAACAATACAGCTACGGCAACGGAGGCAGCAATACTCACCTCCTATGAGTCCCTCCAATACTTGATTCACCACATGTCCCATGAGCACAATACATACTCAACAAACACTCCATTATGGGGGAACCCAAATTTACAGGAATTCTCCTGCTAGACTGACGGGGTATTCTGGTCGAAAAGAGGGGTGAAAACAATAATGCATTTATTTTCAAACAATATGTTCCGTTCCTTCAAGTAATTTCACCAGGACTATCAGCTACCGCGCACGGCCTATTTCCTTTACTTGCAGATACGCCACACAGCAGCTACGCAGTTTTGTCTGCGTAACATAACTGTTGAACTCTCTCCGCTAGAGCGATTACTGACGGATCCTTCTCATACTAAACTAGTCTCAACATATTATAGGTCCCTACTACACTCTACAACTCATAGGCTTAGCAATACGGCCAATAAATGGAGAACTGACATCCCTGACCTGATGGAGGACATCTGGCAGGAAGTACTTCCCCTCCAGGTTCCCTCTGTCTTCCCGGGATAAGGTCATACAGACCAAACTGCTATACAGATCTTACTTCACACCATCTTTATTGTTTAACCACTTGACCACTGGGCACTTAAACACCCTTAATAACCAGACCAATTTTCAGCTTTTGGTGCTCTCACATTTTGAATGACAATTACTCAGTCATGCAACACTGTACCTATATGAAATTTTTGTCCTTTTTTTCACACAAATGGAGCTTTCTTTTGGTGGTATTTAATCATCTCTCAGTTTTTTATTTTTTGTGCTATAAAAGAAAAAAAGACCGAAAATTCTGTGAAAAAATTAATTTTTCTTCGTTTCTGTTATAAAATTTAGCAGATTAGTAATTTTTTCTTCATAAATTTTGGCCAAAATTTATACTACTACATATCTTTGGTAAAAATAAGTACAAATTGGTGGATATTATTTGGTCTTTGTGAAAGTTAGAGAGTCCACAAGCTATGGTGCAAATATCTGAAAATTGATCACACCTGAAGCACTGATGGCCTATTTCAATTCTTGAGACCCTAACATGCCAGAAAAGTACAAATACCCCCCAAATGACCCCTTTTTGGAAAGAAGACATTCCAATGTATTTAGTAAGAGGCATGATGAGTTTTTTGAAGTTGTAATTTTTTCCCACAATTCTTTGCAAAATCAAGATTTTTTTTACTTTTTTTTTTTCCACAAAATTGTCATATTATCAGGTTATTTCTCACACACAGCATATGCATACCACAAATTACACCCCAAAACACATTCTGCTATTACTCCTGAGTACGGTGATACCACATGTGTGAGACTTTTACACAGCGTGGCCACATACAGAGGCCCAAAATGCAGGGAGCGCCATCAGGCGTTCTGGAGCACCCAGGACAATTCTGAGGCCGCGTATACACGGGCGGACTGTCTGACGGACTTGGTCCGCTGAAACGTGTTTCAGCGGACAGTCCGCTCGTGTGTGGGCTCCAGCTGACTTTTTCAGCGGACAGTCTGGCGGACTAAGTCTTTCGGAATTTCCGTAATATTGTCCGTCCAACTTTGGTTTCAGCGGACAGTCCGCTCGTGAGTAGGCTAGTTGGACGGACTAAGTATGGCGCATGGTCAGAAAGGATTTACACGGCCGAAGGTTGCATTGCAGTGTATTGGACGTCGTATTTCTAGTCCCGTCGTACGTGCTGTACACGTCATCGCGCAAGCTTTCAGCGGACTGTCTGTTCATCGTGTGTGGTCAAGTCCGTTCATTCAAAAGTAGGACGGACTGTCTGTCGGATTGTCTGACGGACTTAGTTGGACGGACAGTCCGCCCGTGTGTACGCGGCCTGACATTTCTCTCCTACATGTAAAAATCATCATTTATTTGCTAGAAAATTACACAGAACCCCAAAACATTATACCGTATATATATTTTTTTAGCAAAGACCCTGGAGAATACAATGGTGGTCGTTGCAAATTTTTATCTCACACGGTATTTGCGCAGCAATTTTTCGAACGCATTTTTTTGGGGGAAAAACTGTTTTGTGCTTAAAAAAAAAAAAACAGTAAAGTTAGCCCAATTTTTGCATAAAGTGAAAGATGACGTTATGCTGAGTAAATAGATATCGAACATGTCACTCTTCAAAATTGCACATGCCCGTGGAATGGCGCCAAACGTCGCTACTTAAAAATCCCCATAGGCGAAGCTTTACATTTTTTTTACTGGTTACATGTTTTGAGTTACAGAGGAGGTCTAGGGCTAGAATTATTGCTCTCGGTCTAACGTTCACGGCGATACCTCACATGTGTGGTTTGAAGACCGTTTTCATATGTGGGCGGGGCTTACATTTGCGTTCGCTTTTGCATGCGAGCACATGGGGACAGGGACGCTTTAAAAAAAAAAAAAATTTTTATTGTTCATGTTACTTTATTTATTTTAGTTTGACATTTTTTTTCCCCAAAATTTTTTTTTGATCACTTTTATTCCTATTACAAGGAATGTAAACATCCCTTGTAATAGGAATATGGCATGACAGGTCCTCTTTACAGTGAAATCTGGTGGTCAATATGACCCCACATCTCACCTCTAGGCTGGGAAGCCTGAAATAAAAAAAAATAAAAAAAAAAAGATTCTGGCTTTGATTGTATTGGCGAGTTGGTAGAAGCACCGGAGGGCGGTGAGGGGTGGGGGGGCGTCTATGGCTGGGTATTGCAGGGTATCACCGAGTATGGCTGGGTATCTCCGAGTATGGCTGGGTATTGCAGGGTATCTCCAAGTATGGCTGGGTATTGCAGAGTATTGGCGGGGTATTGGCAGGTATTGGCGGGTATTGGCGGGGTATTGCAGAGTATTGGTGGGTATTGCAGAGTATTGGGGGGTATTGCAGAGTACTGGGGGGTATTGTGGGGTATTGTCGGGTATTGGGGGTATTGCAGAGTATTGGGGGGTATTGCAGAGTATTGGGGGGTATTGCCGGGTATTGCCGAGTATTGGGGGGTATTGCAGAGTATTGGGGGTACTGCAGAGTAATGGCAGGTTACTGCAGAGTATTGGGTGGTACTGCAGAGTAATGGCAGGGTACTGCAGAGTAATGGCAGGGTACTGCAGAGTATTGGGGGGGTACTGCAGAGTAATGGCAGGGTACTACAGAGTAATGGTAGGGTATTGCAGAGTAATGGCAGGGTACTGCAGAGTATTGCAGGGTACTGTAGAGTATTGCAGGGTATTGCAGAGTAATGGCAGGGTATTGCAGAGTAATGGGGGGTACTGCAGAGTAATGGCAGGGTATTGCAGAGTAATGGGGGGTACTGCAGAGTATTGGGGGTACTGCAGAGTAATGGCAGGGTACCGCAGAGTAATGGTAGGGTATTGCAGAGTAATGGCAGGGTACTGCAGAGTATTGCAGGGTACTGCAGATTATTGCAGGGTATTGCAGAGTAATGGCAGGGTATTGCAGAGTAATGGGGGGTACTGCAGAGTAATGGCAAGGTATTGCAGAGTAATGGGGGGTACTGCAGAGTATTGGGGGGTACTGCAGAGTAATGGCAGGGTATTGCAGAGTAATGGGGGGTACTGCAGAGTAATGGCAGGGTACTGCAGAGTAATGGCAGGGTATTGCAGAGTAATGGCAGGGAATTGAGGGGTTAAATTCGGTGAGCAGCGATGTGGGCACTGCAGATGCAGCCCACAGCGCTGCTAACACCGATCTCTTTCCCCTCCGCTGTACCGATCGGTTTACAAGTGATCACTCCGTCATTTGACGGAGCGATCACGTGGTAAACGGCCGCGACGAGCGGCTGTTTACCGTGATGCGGTCACGGATAATCTCGTGTGCGCGCCCCAGGGGGCGCGCTAGAGCAGAATTCTGGGAGGCCGTTAATTAACGGCCTCTCAGAGTTAAACAACCGCCCTGAAGCCGTTAATCAGCAATGGGCGGTTGTTAAGTGGTTAAACTCAATAAGTTACCCTCGGCATTATGCTGTAGGTGCAGCATGGCTGATGGCACATTCTTCCATTTGATGTGAGAATGCTGTCGGATTAGGAAGTTCTGGTCGGAGGTCATGGCCTTTATTAGCTCCTTGACCCAAATACCTAATATCTGTAATCCCCTGAGGTGTTTACTAGGATATGTTGATAATGAGGGCATATCTAAAAATATAAAAACTTTTAATGCTGATACTATTGTTCTATGCTAAAAAATCGATTACCATCCATTGGAAATCACAATCCTCACCCACCATAGCCTTCTGGCTCACTACCGTTAATCATGCTATTCACCTTTGGGGTGAATTAGAGCGGAGACTGAGAGCCAGGCCTTTTCATCCAACATTAATGCCTGACCTCACAGATGCGCTTCTGGAAGAATGGTCAAACATTCCCATAGACACACTCCTAAACCTTGTCAACGGCCTTCCCAGAAGAGTTGAAGCTGTTATAGCTGCAAAGGGTGGGCAAACTCAATATTGAACCCTACGGACTAAGACTGGGATTCCATTAAAGTTCATGTGCATGTAAAGGCAGGTGCCCCAGTACTTTTGGCAATATAGTGTAAGCCAAAAGCCCATTGACACAATCCTTTAATCTTATTTATCTGTTTGCCTGGAGTTCAGCTTTAACTAACTTCCAACCAAATTGGGCCCACCTTTTATGCATGTTTGTATGACTGTAGTAGGGACATTTATTTATAAGCTCCCCCAAGGCATGATGTAAAATATCCAGTGTACAGCACTGTGGAATATGTCCGCATTATTTAAATTAAAAAAATATATAAAAAAAACTATACTCCTGATTTTGTTTTGTTAGAGTGGGTTGTATCAATCTATATTGCTTCTTTTCACCCTCAACTCTTCAAAATTATGACATTTAACTTCAACTGAGTGACAGAAAACCCCTGAGTTTTAAAGCATATAATCCCATTAAGGGATCTAAGGATTTGACAATATTGGTAAGAAGTAAAATCCCATTATATTCTACTGGGGGGCAGGTTGTATCTGTTTTGAAAAAAAGAGTATCTTTTAGGAGCTTATATGTAGGGGGATGGGTAGTGAACTTTACAATCTGATCATACGTATCAGAGAGAGGCCATCAGTTTTAATGAGGAAAATTTTGTGATGTCTGTCCTGTACCACTCAGTGGAGGAGACAGACATAACAAGGCTTAATAGGTTTTCAGGAGAGCGAATGTATTATATTGCTTTGGGGCTGCTGTCCTTTGATATGTAAAATGTAATTCTTTCCACCTTATGGGTTTGTGTGCCTCCATCTAGAATTAACTGTTAACTAATGAAAAACACACCTTAGCCCGTTAATGGCAGCTCACCCCTTTGATGCTCCTCATGTTTATTGCTGCTATCTCCTTTAGGAAGCAATGGGGCTCATTTGTTAAAGGCACAGTCCAGTCAAAATGGGAAACCAGCTTAGCATACAGGGATGAAGCACAGTCAATAGCTTCATTTACAGCTATCTGAAGCATGGGCGTCCGCAGAACTTTTTCCAGGGGGGGGGGGCATCATTTTAAGGCCACTCATGCTCCGCCCCTTTTCTAAAATTTCATGAAAATCTTTCCACTGGAAATACAAACGTGTTATATAAGAGATAATTCATATTCACTTTGTATTGGAAGCTACTCAGGCGGCTGTGTACCATGCCCATATAGCCTAGAGAATGTACATCTTTTTACATTGCAACACATCTGTTGTGGCCATATTCTGATGTTCATACTGTCACTGTATAGGCTGTTTTCATCAAGATAAAAATATGGCAACAACAGATGTATTGCAATGTAAAAAGATGTACATAGGCTATATGTGCATGGTACGCAGTCACCTGAGTGACCTTGCGGACGCCCATGCTTTCAATCCAATACAAAGTGATAAGTGAAGGGGAATTATCTCTTAAACTGTATACACACACATATCTTTCCAGCAAATTGCAATTATAGCTAAGCTCAGCTGTCCCATTTTCCAAGCAAAGCAATATAAGCAATATATTATTATATATAAAAATGCTCCTCCTGAGTCTTGCTGTTACCTGTGGTTCTTCACTGTGTATGCCTCAGTATTTTCTGTCTGTTATGATGATCCCCTAAGCCCAGGGCAGCACACTGGTAGACGGCAGTGTATCACTGACTCTGACTCGGCCACTTGAGTGGGCGGGGGCCAGTTCTGTGCTGGCTGGATCTACACAACGCAAGCATGCTGGCAGCCAATGACTGGAGCGGAGCAGCCGAGGCGAGCATCGCATTGGATGATAGGGCCGGGGTGAGGGGGGGATGTCAGATGATAGATGCCAGAGTCTCAGTCTCGCGGACAGAGAGCCGCCAGCGGACTCAGAAAAAAGAATGCAGCATGGCGACGGCTACTGCAGATCCTGCTGGCTGCTGTAACACCTTGACGATTCCAGGGGTGGGCACTTGACCCCCCTTGCCCCCTGCTGCGGACGCCCATGATCTGAAGTGCATCAGGCCACCCCACCTTTTTGTCTGTACTCTAGTGTTTTAGGAACACCACATCCGGAGCATTCAAATGTGCAGGCTAGGTATTCCTGACTTAGAAAACCAGGGGTCCCCAAACTTTCAAAACAAAGGGTCAGTTTACTGTCCTTTAGACTTTAAGGGGGCCGGACTGTGGCCATTGGAAGTAGAAATTGTTCTGGTAAACAATGCATCTTTGGTATTAGGGGGAGAAATAGAGCCCCATTGTTGGTGTCAGTGAGAGGAAACGTGTCCAATCATTGGTGTCAGTGGGAGGAATAATGCCTCATCCTTGGTTTAGAGGTGCCCTGAAAGGAAATTTTGGTGCCAAAAATGCAGGATGCACTTAGCGGAAAACCAAAACTGAAGATGACAGTTTAAAAAAAAATATTTATATTTATATATACAATTGTATTATATTCGACTTTTTAATTAATATGAATTTATTGTTGGTCATTATTGGCACCTTTAGTGCAAGAAAAGCTCAAGAAAAATGCAGTCTGCAGTCTCTGACCATCTCTTACAGCATGTCCTCAGCCTCTAACCATCTCTTGTATCATGTCTGCAATCTCTTACTTAAAGTGGTTATAAACCCATTCTCATCATTTCTAAATTACTTCCATAGTGCTTATCTATAAGAATATACATGCCTCCAGCATGTATCCTTACCTGTCATATATCTCCCCTTTAGCTGTTTGGAGCCCTGCAATAGGAAAAAAAAAAGATTAAGGTCTGGAATAACCACTCTACCACTTCCATCCCTGAAAAAGCGCAAAAAAGGAAAAAATAGCCCTGGGACTTTGAATGAGGTGGGAGAGATGAAGCACACATTCTCAAGAAAATGTAATAAAGTCAATTTATTAATTACAAAATACCGTATAACCATATGGGAACAGCAATAATTGTGCACATACATTAAACAATGATAAAATTCATTATAAATTACTAAACCAGTTGATATATATACATCATGAGAGGTAGAAAGTTGTACATACATAAATGAAATAATGTGTGAACAATAATATACACAACAAAAGTACCCAGCAATATAAACATAACAATGAGCATCGATGGTGCCCTGCACATTTCTGCTCGCTCTTCAGGGGCAGATGCATACTCATTGTGTCTGAAACAAGAAATAGTAAAAAGAATGGGTATATGTTGGTGATTAAAAAAGTAGGGGCAAGGGGGTGGTTGACAGGAGAGGTCAGGGAAGCAGAGACCTCCTACTTACCAATCCACTGGGCTAGGTCACCACAAAAAATTTGGAGGTTTACATCCACTTTAAACTTAAACACACTGCTAATAGTATTAGCAAAATTTCCATGTGGTGCACTTCTAGCAGACATAATACAGGAGATGGTCAGAGACTGCAGACATGATACAAGAGATCAATGCAGCCTCACCGGTGCCCCATCAGATGTGCCTGTCAGATGCAGCCTAACTAGTGTCTGTCAGATGCAGCTTACAAGTGCCCGGATCAGAGCGGTGATCTCCTACTGTGTCACAGAGCTGGATGTGAGTTTCCCGAGCTGGGCAGCCACAGTAACAAAGTCCCGCCTCCTATGATACATGTCACACTGATTAAATTTCCCAGCATTGGATCAGTGTGCCATCTATCACAGGAGGCAGGACTTTGTTACAGCCTGTGCTGAACAATTCATCTCCATGACACAGAAGGAGATCACTGCTCTGTGTGACAAGGAGAGGAGGGGGGAGGGGAGGACTCTGACTGAGTCGCCAGGATGACACCCCCGCAATGTCTGGCACCCGGTGTGGACCGCCCCCTTTTCGGCTCCATTATTGCTACTTTTTCAGCCAATGTGCAAAATCACCTCTAATGGTAATAGTGCCTCTTCATTGGTATCAGTGAGATGAATAGTGACCCATCATTGGTATCAGATGGAGGAATAGTGACCCATCATTGGTGTCAATGGGAGGAATAGTTACATAGTTAGTAAGGTTGAATATAGACAGTAGTCCATCTAGTTCAACCTGAGTACACACTCACATCGGCCCCTACCCTTAAGGAGCCCACAATCCAAGGTCCCCAACTCACATTCATATACTAGGGCCAATTTTTTCTTTGGACAAAAGCCAATTAACCTACCAGCATGTCTTTGGAGTTTAGGAGGAAACCGGAGTACCTGGAGGAAACCCACGCAGGCACAGGGAGAACATGCAAACTCCAGGCAGGTAGTGTCATGGTTGGGATTCAAACCAGCGACCCTTTTTACTGCTAGGTGAGAGTGCTAACCACTACACCACTGTGCTGCCCCAACACCACTGTGCCTCCTCAATAGTGACCCATCATTGGAAAAAGTTGAAGGAATAGTGGCCCATCATTGATATCAATGGGAGAAATAGTGCCCTGTTATTGATTTCACCACCAGGAATTATGCCCCATTGTTGGTATCAGTGAAAGAAATAATGCCTTGTATCAGTGGGAGGAAAATTACCCCAAGGCCCCGATAAAGGCGATCAAAAGGCCGTAACTGACCCTAGGGCCACAGTTTGGACACCACTTCTGTAAATGATAGGTCCCTTGAGGTCTTAACCACTTAACCACTGGGCACTTAAACCCCCTTCCTAACCAGACCAATTTTCAGCTTTCGGTGCTCTCACATTTTGAATGACAATTACTCAGTCATACAACAATGTACCTTTATGAATTTTTTGTCCTTTTTTTCACACAAAAGCTTTATTTTGGTGGTGTTTAATCACGGCTGGGTTTTTTATTGTTTACGCTATAAAAGAAAAAAGACCGAAAATTCTGTAAAAAAATAAATTTTTCTTAATTTCTGTTATAAAATTTTGCAAGTTAGTAATTTCTCTTCATATATTGTGGCCAAAATGTATACTGGTACATACAGTGGTGTGAAAAAGTGTTTGCCCCCTTCCTCATTTCCTGTTCCTTTGCATGTTTGTCACACTTAAGTGTTTCGGAACATCAAACCAATTTAAACAATAGGCAAGGACAACACAAGTAAACACAAAATGCAATTTGTAAATGAAGGTGTTTATTATTAAAGGTGAAAAAAAATCCAAACCATCATGGCCCTGTGTGAAAAAGTGATTGCCCCCTAAACCTAATAACTGGTTGGGCCACCCTTAGCAGCAACAACTGCAACCAAGCGTTTGTGATAACGTGCAATGAGGCTTTTACAGCGTCCTGGAGTAATTTTGGCCCACTCATCTTTGCAGAATTGTCCTAATTCAGTTACATTAGAGGGTTTTCGAGCATGAACGGCCTTTTTAAGGTCATACCACAACATCTCAATAGGATTCAGGCCAGGACTTTGGCTAGGCCACTCCAAAGTCTTCATTTTGTTTTTCTTCAGCCATTCGGTGGTGGACTTCCTGGTGTGTTTAGGATCATTGTCCTGCTGCAGAACCCAAGTTCATTTCAGCTTGAGTCCACGAACAGATGGTCGGACATTCTCCTTCAGGATCTCTTGGTAGACAGCAGAATTCATAGTTCCTTTTATCACGGCAAGTCTTCCAGGTCCTGAAGCAGCAAAACAGCCCCAGACCATCACACTACCACCACCATATTTTACTGTTGGTATAATGTTCTTTTTATGAAATGCAGTGTTCCTTCTACGCCAGATATACTTGGACACACACCTTCCAAAGAGTTCCACTTTTGTCTCATCGGTCCACAGAATGTTGTCCCAAAAGTCTTGGGGATCATCAAGATGTGTTGTGGAGAAATTGAGACGAGCTTTGATGTTCTTTTTGCTCAGCAGTGGTTTTCTCCTTGGAACTCTGCCATGCAGGCCATTTTTGCCCAGTCTTTTCCTGATGGTGGAGGCATGAACGCTGACCTTAATTGAGGCAAGTAAGGCCTGCAGTTCCTTGGACGTTGTTGTGGGGTCTTTTGTGACCTCTTGGATGAGTCGTCGCTGCGCTCTTGGGGTAATTTTGGGCGGCCGGCCACTTCTGGGAAGGTTCACCACTGTTCCATGTCTTTGCCATTTGTGGATAATGGCTCTCACTGTGGTTCGCTGGATTCCCAAAGCTTTGGAAATGGCTTTATAACCCTTTCCAGACTGATAGATCTCAATTACTTTCTTTCTCAATTGTTCCTGAATTTCTTTGGGTCTCGGCATGATGTGTAGCTTTTAAGGATCTTCTGGTGGACCTTACTGTGTCAAGCAGCTCCTATTTAAGTGATGCCTTGATTGTGAACAGGTGTGGCAATAATCAGGCCTGGGTGTGGCTAGAGAAATTGAACTCAGGTGTGGACAACCACAGTTATAGTATGTTTTAACAAGGTGGGCAATCACTTTTTCACACAGGGCCATGATGGTTTGGATTTTTTTTCACCTTTAATAATAAACACCTTCATTTACAAATTGCATTTTGTGTTTACTTGTGTTGTCCTTGACTATTGTTTAAATTGGTTTGATGTTCCGAAACACTTAAGTGTGACAAACATGCAAAGGAACAGGAAATGAGGAAGGGGGCAAACACTTTTTCACACCACTGTATCTTTGGTAAAAATAACCCAAATCGGTGTATATTATTTGGTATTTGTGAAAGTTATAGCGTCCACAAGCTATGGTGCCAATCTCTGAAAATTGATCACACCTGATGCACTGACAGCCTATCTCATTTCTTGAAACCCTAACAAGCCAGGAAAGTATAAATACCCCGAAATTACCAATTTTTGGAAAGTAGACATTGCAAGGTATTTAGTAAGAGGCATTGTGAGTTTTTTGAAGTTGTAATTTATCCCCACAATTCTCTGCAAAATCAAGGCCCAACATGCAGGGAGCGTCATCAGGCATTCTTGGCGCATAAATTACACATATCATTTCTTGACTACCTCTTACACTTTTGAAGGCCCTGGAGCACCAGGACAATGGAAATGCACCAAAAATGGCCCCATTTTAGAAAGAAAACAACCCAATGTATAATCTATGAGGCATAATGAGTCTTTTGAACGTGTCATTTTTTTCTACAAGTTTTTGGAAAATGTGTAAAGAAAATGAAAACGCATTTTTTTTTTTACACAAAGTTGTCCATTTATACAATATTTCTAACACATAACATGTACATGGCAAAAATTACACCCCAAAATAGATTCTCCTACTCCTCCTGAGAATGGCGATACCACATGTGGGAGACTTTTACACAGCCTGGCCACATACAGAGGCCCAACATGCAAGGAGCACCATCAGGTGTTCTAGGGTCATAAGTTTCCAATCTAATTTGACTACCTATTACACTTTTGTGAGGCACTGTAGTGACATGGACATGGCATGGATGAGAACTAATGTGGCATGGATGAGCATGAATGGGGATGGCTGAGCCGCGGATGGGGATGGCTGAGTTTGGATGGGGTGACTGAGCATGAATGAGTATGGCTGGGTATGGATGGGATGGCTGAGTATGTCTGGCTATGGCTGAGTACAGCTGAGTACAGCTGAGTATTGCTGGGTTTGGCTGAGTACAGCTGGGTATGGCTGGGTACGGCTGAGTCTTGCTGGGTATGGCTGAGTATGGATGGGGGTGGATGGGATGGCTGAGCATGGATGGATGAGTATTGCTGAGAATGGATGGATGGATGAGTATTGCTGAGTATGGATGAGTATTGCTGAGGATGGATGGATGAGCATGGATGGCTGGATGAGGCTGCAATTGTCACAGATCAGCGCTGTGGGCACTACAGATCCAGCCCACAGCACTACTGCCACCGATCTCTCCCCTCTCCGCTCACACTGTACCGATCGGTACAGAGAGGAACCGAATGTGGTACTGCTAACGGAGCAATCACATGGTAAATGACCGCTTTCAGTGCCCATTTACTGTGATCCGTAATGCGGACCCAGCGGTCACTGATATTCTCGGGTGTGCGCCCCAGGGGGAGTGGGAGTGGGATTCTGGGAGGATGTCAATGTACGCCCTCCCAGAGTTATCAAGTCGCGCTGTAGTCGTCATTCGGCTATGGCGTGGTCGGCAAGCGGTTAAGCGGGTCATAGATTATGCAATATTTTTTTCTGCAACCATTTTCTTTCCGCTTGATTCCCCCATCAATACAGCTAACTAATAATAACTAACTATTAAATTATAGGTATTGGAATTTCCTTTCAAATTTGCCTGTTGGTGAGCGTAAAGAATACGAATTTATCCGAAGGTACGAATTATCCGAAATAACAAATGCTGTATCTAAATGAATGGAACGTAAAAAATTAATAGTAATAATAATAAAAACTTTTATTATTATTATTTGTTATTATTAATTTGTTACATTCCATTCGTTTAGATGTAGCATCCGTTATTTTTGATAATTCAGAACTTCGGATACATTTGTATTCTTTACGCTCACCAACAGGCAAATTTGAAAGGAAATTCCAATACCTATAATTTAATAGTTAGTAATAGTTACTATTATTAGTTAGTTATTTCGGATTTTCGTGTTTTCAAATTTTTGGATTTTTTTGTTCTTTCATATTTTCATGCTTTTGAATTTTCGGTTATCTTTCTTATTTTGGGATTTTTTGATAATTTGAATATTTGGCAAATTTTGTCAAAAAACTAATTTGAAACTAAAAAAATTGTACATGTCTATTAACAATTCACTAAAATTCAGTTGTTGAAGTTCCTGTTTAGGAACATCAACGTAGCCTTTAATTATGATAAATTAGGAGAAAAGAAATCATGCTACCTAATCTTTGAGACAGAATTAGAACTCTTGGAAATTAAATGGGAACTGAACTTTAAAAACTGTACCCAAAAAGGCAGATGGAGGGCAATGGACTACTCACTAGTATTACCTGTTGTGCCATTGAAGCTGCTCTTTCCCCATTACTTACTTACTATGCTTTCACTTTCATTGAGTCTCAGAGCTTCCAGCAAGTCAAACAGTGATCAGCACAATAGAGATGCCACAAAATCTCAACTCCCCTGTACCTAGCATTCAGAGACGGCAGTTCCTTAGATCTCACACAGCAGATATACAGCTATGAGGCTACAGACACAAAAGTGCTTGGGCCCTCTTGCATACTAATTATAACAATGCTTATTTTTATGAAGAAATACAGATAAAATGCATTTTGCAGGTAGTGCTTAAGCATAATTAAAATTTCTATATATAGTTGCACAGTTAGTCACATTGCAAAAAGACACAAGTCCATCTAGTTCAACCTATAAAGAAGGGGGGGGGGGGGGATCATACAAGCTTATATACACAATCCTATACCCACAGTTGAGCAAGAGGAAGGCAAAAAAAAACAGCAAAGCATGATCCAATTTGCTTCAGCAGGGGGAAAATTTCCTTTCTCATCCCCCGAGAGGTAATCAGATATTCCCTGATATTTAGATATTCAGATATTTACCTATAAATGTACCAAGTTATATTATGTACATTTAGGAAAGAATCCAGGCTTTTTTTAAAGCAATCTACTGAGAACTAAGTCTTGAGGGAGTCTATTTCACATTTTGACAGCTCTTACTGTGAAGGAACCTTTCCATGTTTGGAGATTAAATCTCTTTTCCTCCAGACATAAGGTGTCTTCCGTGATGACCTTAAAGTTAATAACTCAACCATATGTTCCATATAACATAGCAAACATTCACTTTTTGCTTTCAGGTTGACTTTAAATTAAATCATAAGTCTTATTTCTTCTTAACCACTTGCCGACCAGCCACCGTCATTATACTGCGGAGGGTCAGCACAATCCTGCGAGCTGTCATAGCTATACGTCGGCTCTTTCAAGCGGGATAGCAGGAACGCGTGGCGCCAGAGTCACACGCCCGCTGCACTCGGGGGGAGCCAATGCTTGAGGCACGAGAGGCAGAACAGGGACGTGTGTGTATGTAAACGCAAATCGCTTTTCTGAGAAGAGATGCAGATCGTGAGTTCCTAATAGCTAGGAACCACAATCTGTCATCTCCTATAGTCAGTCCCCTCGCCCTACAATTAGAACACACAGTCAGGGAACACAGTTACCCCTTGATTGCCCCTTAGTGTTAATCCCTTCCAATAACATTTACAGTGCATTTTTATAGCACTGATAATTGTCAGTCATTCCAAAAATGTGTCAAAACTGTCCGATGTGTCCGCCATAATGTTGCAGTCACGATAAAAATCGCAGATCGCCACCATTACTAGTAAAAAAAAAATATATAAGAATACCGCAGAGATGATCAAGTACCACTAAAAGAAAGCTCTATTTATGAGAGTCTGGCAACCCTGGATAGAGTATCACCATTCTCCCAGATTCGATACCACCTTGCTGTCGCTGTAGGAGCCCGGTGGGGCACACCCCGTGGGCCCATCCCCCCTCTCCTCTTTCTGACTTCCCTCTCTTCCCTCCAGACCCCCCTATTCCTCTGTGGCACTCTACACCTTCTTTCCCCTCCAATCTTCTCTTGTCCCTTAACTTTCCCCCTCCTTCCTTCCCTCCTTTTTTTTTTTTTCATCCTTCAACTACGCTAGATATGATCACCATAGGCTTCAGGCATTCTCCAGGCCGTGTTTGTGTTGCATTTCTGTGAACCCAGAGTCTGCTTTGATCCAGGGAATGTGTACAATGTTACCTGGAAATTTACTTTAATTGTACTGGACTGAAACTTCCTGTACCGACATCACACTGTAAGCCTATTGTATTGACCCGTAATCTTGTTACTCTACAATAAAAACTTTTGTAAAAGAAAGCTCTATTTATGGGGAAAAAAGGATGTCAATTTTGTTTGGGTACATCGTCACATGACCGAACAATTGTCATTTAAACTGGCGCAGTGCCTTATCACAAAAAGTGCTCTGGTCATTGAGCAGCCACATCTTTCGGGGCTGAAGTGGTTAATATAGTAATTAAATATTTTAAAAACTTATGCTATCTGATTAATGACATGGTATAGTACAACTACTTACATACTGTTTACAATGTCCAAAAAGCCAGCCCAAAATAATGTTGCAATGTTTCACCCTTATGACTATGGTTGCAGCCATGATAGTTTGACAATTTTCTTTTACAAAAGGTTTATTGAAAAATTTCACCTCAGTGAGACAATACAAAGATAGCATAAATCTGCCAATAATAGTACAAAGACATGGAAAGCGTTACATAGGAACATAACAATGGTGGACTCGTGTCCGGCCTAAAATAGTTACATAGAAACTTCTAAGTTGGTCGCGACTCGCAACCACACCCCATAGAGCAAAGCTAAAGGGGGCATAGGGACGGACAGAGTTCGATTATGCGATGAGGTGCCAATATCTGAAAGCCACATAACAGGTAAAAAAGCGAGCAAAAGCTCTTACACCGCAAACAGACGGAGTTGGGCTGCTTACAGAAGGGGAATAAGAAGAAACCCCCGCTAGTGGACATAGATGCCAGTGAGCAGCCTAAGTGTATTGCGAGACAGATGTGATAAGAGAAGGGAAGAAATGAGAAAAGAGATAGCAATAGAGAAATAGAAAAGAGAGAGAAAGGGGCAGAAAGAAAGAAAAAGGGGATAAAGAAGGGGGGGGAGAGAAAGAGGAAGGGAAGGGGGGGGCGGGGGGGGTTCCCTGGAGCGGGGGAGACATCCAACGATCAAAGGGAGAGGAGTACCGGATCAAATCTGGATGGGCGGGTATAAGCCACCCAGGGCTGCCAGACCCGAAGAAATTTAGCATGGGTGTCTGATGTTATCGCCGTCAATTTTTCGTTCACCATTATGTCATTCATGCAGTTCTTAACCGCCTCATAGCTAAGAACCGGAGTCTTCCAGGCCCTTGCTATGGTGAGTTTGGTTGCAGTAAAGAGATGCGCAGCTAGCTGACGCTCCGGACGCAGGAGTTCTGTAATCGGTTTCCACAAGAGGGCCTCAAAAGGGTCTCTCCTAATATTTACATGAAAGAGTGTTCGGAGTAGAGCATATATTCTGACCCATAGTCTAGTCACCCTGGGGCAGGTCCACCAGATGTGAGCCATAGTGCCCTCCTGCGAGCATCCACGGAAACATAGGGGGGAGCAAGACGGGATAAACGCCGCCAGCCTCGAAGGGGTGTAATACCACCTATAGAATACCTTATACGCATTCTCCAGAAAAAGAACATTTCTAGAACATGTAGGCAGCGCCCTGGTCATGGCCTGCCAGTCCTCCGGGTCTAGCTGTTTACCTAGGTCAGCCTCCCATTGAAGGTGATAGGGTCAGAGGGGCGGCTTTGTAGATGTTAAAATAGCTGTATAGATGAGGGAGATCAACCCTGGAGCGTGGGGCCGAGATCTACAAAGGCTCTCAAAAGGGGACAGTGTGTAGGGAGCCGATTGGGGCCCAATCAGTTGGCAAAGGAAGTGCCTAATTTGGAGGTAAGTATAAAATTCCCTGAGGGGAATATCATGGGATGACCGGAGGGCTGCAAAAGGGATAATTTTAGTCGGGGTGAGCAAGGAATGGACATCTACAAAACCATGATCCGTCCACCACACAAACTGACTGGGATTATCACAACCTGGCGGGAATAGGGGGCAGTGTAGAAAACGAAGTAACAGGAGATGGGGAGATTGGAGACCAGCAGAGTATTTCACCGAATCCCAGAGGCGAAGAGAATGGGCCAAACCTGGGCCTATGTTCGGTGGGCGTTGCACTTTTGGGAGCCAGGGAAGGGAAGCCAATGGAATCAGATGGGAGTCCACCATATCAAGAATTGCCCAGAGGGGCATCTGATGACGTTCATGTAGGCGGGTCAGAGGGGCGATACCCGCTGCCGTGTAATATGCATACAAATTAGGAACAGAAAAACCACCATTAGCCTTACGGGCATAAAGAACCTGCTTTTTAATCTGAGGCTTCGAAGAGCCCCAGATAAAACACATGATTTTGCGTTGGTGGATTCTAAGTACATGAAGGGGTACGGGAACCGGCAACACCCGAAAATAATATAATAATTTTGGAAGATAAGTCATACGCACCGCCGCTATCCTGCCAAACCATGAGATTGGGAGAGTTGACCAAGAGTCAAGCAAACCCATCAGTTTCCAAAATAAAGGGGGGTAATTTGCCTGGTAAAGATCTGAGTATTTAGGTGAAAGTCTGATTCCCAAGTACGGCAAAGTGGATGTCCACTGAAAAGGGAATGCGGCCTGTAAAGATTCCATTTCAGCGGCTTGTAGGTTGATGGACATCGCCCTAGATTTTGCTGGGTTAACTGCCAGACCAGACAGCGCAGCGAAGGTATCCAACAGTGAAAACAAATTGGGAAGGGAAAGCCTGGGGTTCGTGAGCGTCAGCAGAATGTCATCTGCGAACAGTGACAGTTTATGCATTGTGCCCGCAACCTCCACCCCCGAAATGTCCGCATGTGACCGAATCGCTTCCGCCAGGGGTTCTAATGCTAAAATAAAGAGTAGTGGGGAGAGTGGGCACCCCTGGCGAGTGCCCCTACGTATGGGGAAGACCGGTGAGTCATAACCATAATAGCGCACCTTGGCCTGTGGAGAGTCATAGATAGCCGAAATCCAGCCCATAAAGGACGCCCCAAAGCCATAGTTGGTAAGTACCCGCATCAGGTAGGACCAAGACAGGGTATCAAAGGCCTTGGTCACGTCTAAGGAGAGAAACATGGTCTCCAGAGACCTAGTGTGCGCCAGATGTTGGACTTGTACTAGCCGTCTAATGGCATCACCAGCCTGTCTCCGGGGGACAAAACCCACTTGATCTTTTTTGATGAGTCGGGGTAGGAAGGAATTCAGACGAGTAGCTAGGATTTTTGTTAATATTTTCACGTCGATATTGATCAGGGAAATTGGCCGGAAGTTGGCCCAAGAAGAAAGGTCCCTATCCGGCTTGGGGATCATTACCACATTTGCCGTTAACATCAGTGGTGAGAAAGAGTGACCTCCCTTCACCGCATTATACACAGCCGCCAAGTGGGGGGCCAGCACCGCAGCCAACTTGCGGTAATACAAAGCGGTGAAACCGTCCGGGCCCGGGCGCTTCCCCACCTTCAATTCTTTAATGCACTGCAGGACCTCTGAGACCTGTATGTCCCGGTCCATAAGCGACATCTGAGGATCCGTTAAGGAAGGCAAGGATAACTCCTTTAGGAAAGCACCCAGGTCCAGGGCGGAGGTTGAAGTCGGGGCAGAATAAAGTTTGGCCAGACGATATCGAAATTCTTCTAATACTAGTCGGGGATTACCCGTCAGAGTGTTATGGCGGGTGCGCAGAGTGATGGGCTGAAATTTCGGAGTGAAGGTCCGCAACCTCCTAGCCAACATAGCATTGGGTTTGTTTGCCCTGGCGTACCACCTCTGACGAGCCCAACGGAGGGTGCGTTCTGCATCATCCGTGAGGCATAGATCCAGGTCCACACGAGCTTTGTCCAATAGCCTACGGTTTGCTAGAGAGGGGGAGTGTTTAAAAGTTGTGGAGAGAGCCTCCAACCTTTCCTCAAGCCTACAGCGGGTCTGGACCCTCTCCCTCTTCCTCTGGGACGCTATGCGAATGACCTGTCCCCGAAGGACGGCTTTATAGGCCTCCCAGAGCACCACCGGGGAGGACACTGAGCCAACATTAGTTTTAAAATAATCCTCAGAAGCTTTGTGGAGGCTCTCAAGTATTGGTTCCAGAGAGAGAAGAGAGTCGTTCATAACCCAGGGGGCACCCTGCGGCTTGACACAAAGGGAGTGGCAGATGGTTAACACTGGATCATGGTCAGACCAGGGGACCGTCAAGATGGAAACAGAGGCTACTAGAGGGAGATGCTTACGTAGCAAGAACATGTGATCAATTCTGGAATGGGAATGATGAGGGTGGGAATAGTGCGTATAATCCCTGCCAGTAGGGTGGTATTCCCGCCAGACATCAATGAGATCATGGTTTTGTAGGGCCTGCAAGAATTTCGTAGCTGATGGGGAAGGGGATTTAGGGGCCGGCGGGTAGTTGTCCATGGAAGGGTTAAATGGCACATTGGAGTCACCAGCCAAAAGGAGAACACCTCTCTGGTGGGCCCGCAACAGGGAGCAGACATGGGTCAGAAAGGGGCCAGGATTATAATTCGGGGCATAGTAACTCAGAATGGTAATCTCATTATCTTGGACGGTGCCCTGCAGCAGGAGGTACCTGCCGTCGGGGTCAGCTAGCTGTTTACTGCAAAGAAACGGAAGCGATTTATGAATGGCGATGAGGACCCCCTTCTGCTTGGTAGGGCTATTTGCTAGGTAAACTTGGGGATAATGCGCAGAAAAATATTTGGGGAAAGAAGAAGAAGAAAAATGTGTTTCCTGTAAACATGCAATGCCAATTTTAAGGCGCTGGAGGTATTTAAATATTTTGATTCTTTTTTGAGGGGAGTTCATACCCTGAACATTCAGGGATAGCCAATGAAGTGCCATCATGGCGGCCGTCTGCTACAACATATCGCCTGTTCCCACACCCCAGGGAGCGAAGGGAAGGGGGGAAGGAGCGGGAGGGGAGGGAAAGAAGGGGAAGGACAAGAAGGAAAAAAGAGAGAGAAAAGAAAAGAGATACAGAAAGCAGAAAGAGAAAAACAAGCTCGACAGGGCAGATAAAGTGAGCTCAAAGATGTACAAAAACGTGGGCTGAACGGCCCACTCAGGAGTGTGACCAAGGCCGAGAGACCCATCTCAGCCAAGTGTACACACATCTGGGGGAGCAGTGGTCCGTCGGACCAACCGGCCTAAGTTAAACACATGAGAACAGTATCATGAAATGAACATAGAGTAAAACTAACAATAACATAAAAACATGAAACAGATTAAATATAACCAAAATACAGCAAAAAGAAAATATGGGTGAACCTTTCCCCAAGAGGGCGGGCGTAAGGGTCCGCCCAAGCCCCCAGAGAGGGCAGCTAAGCCACCACCCCCCAGGAGGCCGGACAAACACCCACAGCCGAGCCACAACCTCTGTCCCCCCCCACCCAAGTGGAAGGGGGAGGGGTCCAGAGGCCTAGCTATGCGGGAAAATTAGGCGCTCCAAAGACTACCCGTGGGGGAGAAACTGCCCATCCGTCACCCACCCTCCACCCCCTTCTGCAGTCCCATACCAGAGCTCCACCCGGACGATAGTTTGACAATTTTATCCTCCACTCAGCTAGTTATGGATGTTTTTGTTAAATGAAATAACCCAAACAATTCCTACCAATCAATGTGATATTTAGGAATGCCAAAACCTGTTTATTATTGTGCAGTCTCTAAATAATATTCTTAAATGAGCAAGGGTATTAGGCTAAAGTGCCATATGAGTGTTGGGTGAGTGAGGAGAAGGATTGGTCATTTGACCATGCAGATTTGTATTGGCAGACACTGTAGCAGATGTACATTTGGCAGCAAGGAGAGGCTCCCTGGAACCTGTAGATACGTGGGTGACATTTCCTCCATGTTCCCCTCTTCATTGGGTGCCAGGTGTGGGTAACATAGGAGGTCTACCACGGAGTGGGCTCTTCTGGGCTATGATAGGCACTTTGGATAGGGTACCTTATACACGTAGGGTACCTTTACTTGCTATGCTCAACAATGCCCAAGGACAGGGTCGCTTTCAGGGATTTCTCAACCTTAAAGTGGACCTCTAATTCAAAGATGGCAATACACTGTATACACTTAAACAGATGACTGAACTCTCGTTAACTCTTTTCAAGTTAATGTACACCAATACTGTCACTTGTTGCATTTAGGAGGGTCACGCTGAGCCTTTGCCCTCTCCACCTGTCCAGCATATCTCTGCTACCTCTCTACCAGTAACGGAATTGGCTCCTGCTGAGCACCTAGCATGGAGTTCATACGTGCTCTACATTAACTCTTACTCTTTCGTACCTGTGCACAGGCTGAGAAACTCTGCAGCGCTGATCTGCTCCCATTGCTATGGGAGACAGGCCGATCATGGAGAGAGTCCCGACCACAACGCCCTCGTTGCAAGAGGCTATTCCATGCGTACACACTTTATGGCAGGCTGCTTTGTAAACCTCCTTCACCCTTGGTAACCTCTTGCTTGTCTTCATACCCCAATGTGTTTCAGCTGACCAAAGCTGTAGACTATGTGAGCTGGTTACTTACATACACTCCGTTAGTTACTTCAGATCAGACAAGGCCAAAGTTTCAAAAGCTTTACTGGAAACTCTCAGCATAACAGTTCCAAAACAAAGTGCACAGTCTTTCCCCAACATCCCTAATCCCTAACTCAGGCTTGTGGCTGCCCCAGCGTACCTACACAGGAAAGAGTCCAAAACTGGTTGAGTTCATCTTGGCAATGTCCTGCAGCTCATGTAGAGAAAGGCAAGGCTCTTGCTGGCAACTGCAGCAACTCTGTAAAGTGCTGAAGATTATATCTCTGGGTCTGGGTCTCTTCCCATGCAGACTGAGTCCGTCTTGACAGAGCTCACCCCCCTTTTATTAACATTACAAGGGGAGAGCTTTGTGTATTTGTACGTTTACCTGCAAACCTCCACCATATTGGTATGAATCTGTTGGTATACTCATCTGTTGTGTTTTTTTTTCCCGACCTGTCAGTTTATTGGTTTTACCTTTGTATTATACTATAGACTCTATGACTTGATTCTTCTGGTTCATTGTGCTGGCTAACCTACTGCCCTTTTTTTCTTTTTTTTAGCCACTCTCAGTGTTAGGACATCATCCTATAGTCTCCTCCCCAGTCTCTCCCCCCACCTTTCCTCCCCAGCCTTGCCTCCCCTCCTCTCCTCCCCTCCTTCCCATCCGCCCCCCCTTTTCTTTTGGACTCGCCCAGGGCCCTCTCCCATTTTGCCCTATCTTTCCCCTCCCTCCCTTCCCTCTTCCCCGGGGTACAAGACCTGCCTCTCCCAGGGGGTGTGGTCACTCTCTGGGAGATGCACTCACATTGCGATCCTCATGTGGAAAAATGTGAAGTCGATGGTAACTCTCACATGGTTGATATACTGTTTTGTCTCTCCCCCTCTCCTTTTCTTTCCTTTCTTTTTCTTCCTCTTTTCTTCTTTCTCCTTCCCCCTTTTTTTCTTCTCCACCCGTCATGTATACCTTCGGAAGCGTACTCACTCATGCGTGCTTCCAAGTACACTGCAAACCCCCTCATGCTTCCCTTAGACATAGTGGCGATGCTTTCACATACTCCCACCACATCTAATGGCTGACACAAGCGGAGACCACGTGGAATGTCAAAGGCCTTCGATCACCTGCGAAGCGTATGAAAATACTTCGGCATCTTAAGCGCCTGCGGGCAGATGTCGCGCTCCTACAGGAGACCCACCTCTCAGCCGCTGATTTTGTACGTCTCCGCAAGCTTTGGGTCGGAGAGGTTTATGGCTCACCAGCTGATGGCCGCAAGGCGGGAGTGGTCATTCTGTTACACAAGCACCTCCGCTACACAACGACTGACGTCCGTTCTGATACATGTGGTCGTATGCTTACCCTGCGTCTCTCTCTCGCTACTAGGGACATTGCTATCACCAATATTTACGCCCCCAACTCCCCTGACACAACGTTCTTCCAAGACATGCTAGCCTGGATCTCACGCGTACCTGAAGCTCTACACCTAGTTGGTGGTGACTTCAACTCGGTTATGAACCCACTGGAAGATAGGCAATATCAGGATTCCCCCTCCCTCCCTACCCCCACTTCTCACACATCATCTGCCACTCCCCTTGACCGAACATTCTCCTTTTTAAATTACACGGACGTATGGCGCCTAACCCATCCCACTGATCAGGAATTTACTTTTTTCTCACCACCCCACAAATCATTTTCATGACTTGATTATTTTTTTGCATCTGCACCTCTATTGTCGTCCATAAGGGACCCAGAAATCAAAGACATGGTGGTCACAGATCATAGCCCAGTAGTGGTTCGCATATTAAATGCTAAGCCCTTCTCGCCATCACCCACATGGCGCTTCCCCTCTTACCTGGCCGAAAGTGGAGATTTTAGACAGCTGCTTCTCTCTAGCTGGACAGAGTACACAGACACTAATAGCGCACAGTTGTCCGACCCTAACCTCTTTTGGGAAGCGGGTAAGGCCTACCTCAGGGGCAAAATCATATCCTATGTATCTCAATACAAAAAACATTCTAATCGCCAATATTTGCTAGCTAGTAACAATTTACGCTCCATGCACCTAAACCTCCTACGCAGTCGCACTCCTGATAACTCCTGATAACATTGCTGCCTGGCAACTGGCTAAGCACGATTTTGACCTGTGGGCTGACTCACAAGAACGGATAGCCTCCTCCTCTTATACCCTGCGCCTACATAAATATGGTAACAAGGCGGGCAAACTCTTGTCTCGCTTGTGCTCGGGTTTTCACCGTCCCACCTATATTCATACCCTAAAACGCACTGATGGGTCTTTAGCTTCTACCCCTAAAGAAATTAGTGCAATACTTACAGAATACTACACGGCTCTGCTCCGCTGACACTAGTATAAGGACCGAGTGGGATCCCCTAGACCAATCGGTAGCGGATCAACTGTTATCCAGGATCCGCCTGCCGAAGCTAGCTACCCCACACTTGGACGCTATTAACGCCCCCATTACATTAGAAGATATTAGGCTGACTATTAAATCCCTACCCACCTCCAAAGCTCTGGGACCAGACGGCTATACTGCGGAATTTTATAAACTCACTCAAGACTTTCTCCCTGACACCTTATGTAAAGTATTCTCTACCCTCTGGAAAGGAGGTTCATACCTCCCGACGGGTTCCCAAGCACATATTAAATTAATCTCGCAAAAAGGGAAAGACCCCTCCCACCCTGGCTCATACAGACCTATATCCCTAATAAATGTCGATGTGAACATTCTATCCAAAATTATTGCCTCCCGCCTAGCCACAATCCTTCCCACTCTTCTTCACCCGGCCCAATCTGGATTCACCACTGGTAGATCAGCAACCCTTAACATTCGCAAAGTACTTCTGGCGTTGGAATGTGCCAAACAAAATCCAGACTGTGACATGGCCATCATATCCATCGATGCCGAAAAGGCCTTTGATAATATTAACTTTGCCTGGCTATTTAAAGTACTTCATGCTTTTGGCTTCTCAGGCCCAGTCTTGCATTTCCTACGCCAGATGTATGCTGCACCGACTGCTAGATTGGTGACACCAGATTTCATATCTCCAACCATTCCTCTTACCAAAGGCACTAGGCAAGGTTGTCCCCTCTCCCCCCTACTTTTCAATTTGGCTATTGAACCCCTGTCTAGAATTTTAAATTCCCCCGCCGGCGTAAGTGGTATCCCCATTAAAAATCAAACGCTACAATCTGCTCTCTTTGCGGACGATATCCTCCTTTTTTCGTCTAAACCTCCAGATGATTTAGACACCTTACGGGACCTCTTTGCGACCTTCCGACTCTGCTCTGGGTTTCGAGTCAACTACGATAAGAGCGAAGTCCTTGCCCTAAACCCCCACAAAGCCAGAATCTGGCAATCCTCCTCACCCTTCACACTGGCACGCCACCACATCACGTACTTGGGAGTATGCATAGGTAGAGAACCCTCATCGCTGTATTCCCTTAATTACTCACCGCTGATCGCTAAGCTTGTGCAGGAATTGGAATCATGGGCAGGCCTGCCACTTTCACTTTTTGGGAGATGTCATCTTTTCAAGATGGTCTCCTTTGCGAGACTCTTGTATCCGATGCAAACTATCCCACTTTTATTAAAACACTCAGATATACAAAAAATACACAGGGCCCTCGGTGCATTCCTTTGGGCTAACAAAAAAACGCGCATTGCCCTTCAGAAATTGTGCCTCCCGAAACCTGAGGGGGGGCTGGCCTGCCCAATATTCGCTTCTACAATCTCTCCTGCCTTCTACGTCAAGGTCTCGATTGGATAGTAGGCAAATCTAGGTATTCGAACCACGATCTTGAGAAAGCATTGGTACACCCCTATACACTCCCAGCTGTTCTCCATTCCAATCTGCATGCTCTTCCAGCTCACCTTAAAATGAATATACTCGTCAGGGATACGGTGATAGCTTGGAGGGAAGCTCGGAAACTCATGGGATTACCCACGAACATATCTAAACACCTGACCATCCAGAGTAACCCAATGTTTCCCCCTTCTACGGCCCATCCAGCTTTTACATTTTGGGGCGCACGAGGCCTTACCACAATTGCCTCCCTCTATGATAATGCTCGAGGAAGACTCAAACTGTACCAAGCCTTGGCTCAGGAATACTCCCTCCCTTACCAACGAATCCACTATCTACAAGCGATAGGAGGGTCTCGGCCAGACTCTTGCTCTACACCCCCCCTGGATTCGATGCTTCAACAAGACAAATACTCCATCTCCAATCTTTATGCTCAACTCATCACCCGTCAAGCTGACAAATATCACCTTGCTCCCTTTAAAAAATGGGCTTCTATCTTCGGCGACACGAGCCTCCCAGAAAATATTCTACGGGGATAAAGACTTATCCATAAACTCATAATTTCGGAAACCTAGCGGGAAACCCAATTTAATCTTGCCCATAGGGCCTACCATCCCTTTCACACTAGTAACGTGGATCCCTCCCAAGCGAAGTGCCCATGGTGTTCACTTGATCGCTCTACCCTGCTCCATCGTCTGTGGGACTGTGCTTCAATTTCCACCTTCTGGGACTTAGTGCTGGACTACATATTCACCATTACTGATTTGCATCTGCCTAAGGATCCACTCACCTGCTTATTCAGCTGTGAACCCTCAATCCCCTTGGGGGCACAACCAAGATCTCTTGCTCTTACCCATTGGACACACGTTTGTCTTCTGGCAGCTCGACGAACCATTATGAAACACTGGATCACCTCATCTCCTCCAGGCCTTCAAGGAGTGAAACAAGCTCTCCTTTCCCTGTTCTACATGGAAAGACTCGATACTATGTCCTCCCATTTTCAGTCTACTGATCACTTTTTCTCAAGGTGGAAAGATTACATTGAACACTCGTTCTGTTCGGCAGACATTCCATCTCTCATATACCCCTTCAGATATACCGACTGGTACCTCAAACGCGACCTTGTGAACTCGCTGGGGAAACTTAAGTTACCGGCCCCCCATCTTCCTACACATCCCCTCAACATCCTACACCTTCCACCATGAATCAAATGGCCTCATCTGGACCTAACCGGTCTTTCTTGGATCTATATGATTTTGGTTCTTTCATGAGCAACTTATCTACCTACTTCCACCTCCGGGACTCCTACAGGTCGACCATAGATACTTTTTACGCTTAAGAGACATATATGCTGGGTTCGAGGCTCCAATTGTTACCTTCCTCCTCAGGTGTGGCCTACTATCCTGTTCTGAAAGTAAGATGGTATACAACCCCCCCCCCCCCCTCTTTTTCTCTTTTCTTTTCTTCTCTCCCTCCCCTCCCCTTCCTTTCCTCATGCTAACGTTTGGGTTTTGTTCCAATACTTGCCTACTCAAATACTTCATAATTGTATATGTTACGAACTGTCAATTGACTTGCTGTCTGTATTATGCAAAACTTTAATAAAAAATTTGGTTTAAAAAAAAAAAACATTACAAGGGGAGAGGCAGAGCTCAGCAGAAAGTGTGGGAAGGCAGGTTACGCATTTCCCTCCTGGCAATCCATCTCAGAACTTTGGTGGAGGGGTGGGGGGGCAAGTGGTGCCCACATGCACTGTTTCAGTTTCCCTGTTGCCTGGCCACAAAAATGTAATGAAGTAGGCAGTGAGGTTGCAAAATTCACACTGTATTTACCCTGTAAGTGGCATCGGTCACCTCCATGTCTGATTCATTACAATATGCAGTAAGACTTTGGGAAAACAAGAGTTAGGAGAAGTGAGTGGCTAAAGTTAATGGCGCCCAGCCGGGGCTATGCTGCACTGCCTGAGTGTCAGTATCTGACAGCTAAACAGTGTACAGTTGCGAGCAGGGCCGGCCGCTGACACTAGTATAAGGACCGAGTGGGGAACCCTTGGCTTTGGTGCCCTCAGGCAGCCACCTTGGTTGCTTTATGCTGGCACTGGTCACTAGTCTGTGCCCCTGATCACCACCACACTAGTTATATGATAACGCTGTACTACACTGGTGAAAGGATATTTATACTGTCATGATGTTATCAGGTCTCAAGAAATGTCATAGGCCGTCAGTACATCAAGATTGATCAATATTCAGATATATCCCATAGTTTCTGGACTGTATAACTTTCACACAGACTAAATAATATACACTGATTTGGGTTATTTTCACCAAAGAAATGTAGCAGAATACACTTTGACCTAAATTTATGAAGAACAATTATTTATGTGCTAAATTTTTTAACCAAAATAAGGAAAAACATTTTTTTTTCAATACGTTTAGTCTTTTTTTATATAGCAAAAATTAAATGCCCCAGTGGCAATTAAATACCACCAAAAGAAAGCTCTAGTTGTGTAAACAAAATTGTAATAAATTAGTGTGGGCACAGTGTTACATGACCGCTATTTTCACCCGATTTTCATGGCGAAAAAGGTGAGTGTTATACGCCAACAAATACAGTAATTTCTTTTTTCAAAAATGTCAGTCTTTTTTTCTTAGTAAAAAATAAAAAACCCAGCAGTGATTAAATACCACAAAAAAGAGAGTTATATTTGTGTAAACAAAATTATAAAAAATTAGTGTGGGTACAGTGTTGCATGACCGCACAATTGTCATTCAAAGCGGGACAGCACTGAAAGCTAAAATTTGCCCTGGGCAGAAAGTAGGTAAAAGTGGCCAGTATTAAAGTGGTTATTTTGCAGTAAATGGCTTTGCAGCAATGGGAAGTTGTTGATACATTTTGTCTAGGGTTGAGGAGCCTACCCCTCTCCATGTATCTCTGATAGAGAATATGATAAAGATGATTATTTATGGGGGTAAATCTGGGAGAAAATCCTTTCTTAGTAAGGTTGGGGTTTTTTTTAGGTGGTAGAGCACACTTCACAGCTTGCATATCAAACTCCCAAGGGATGACATAAAAGGAAGTAGCAAGAAACTGAAATAAATATGAAACATTTACAATATTGATCTGTCTGTAACATTGTTTTTCTGAACTCAGACTTTTCCACAAGTTCTTCAAACCACGTATAGTGCTGATGATGCACTTGATATACAGAGGAAATAGGAAGATGCCCCAAAGGGATAGTACGGGCAAGAGACCATAAACAGGATAGTCAATAAAAAAATACAAAACGTATAAAAATGTATACATTTATTAAATATATAACAATATGGACATCTAAAAACATAAAGTGGGACTGAGATATCAATATAGAAATACAGTTTGCTTAATACTGCAGTATATAATGCATAAATGGACTTTAAGTAAAATGTTGTAGAAAAAACCCTACATGTTTTGGAAACCACAAAAAATATTTTTTTTCCTTTTTGTAAAATGTCTACTTCCTTCTACAAGGATTGGATAAGAGCTTGCTGATATATTTCTATCAAGAGAAGTACTAAATTGTTACATGTTATATTACTGTTTAAGTATTCTTGTTTATTCATACACATATATTTCTCTTGAAAGAAATATATCAGCAAGCTCTTATCCAACCCCTGAAGAAGGAAGTAGACATTCTACACAAAGGAAACAATCTTTTTTTGTGGTTTCCAAAACATGCAGGTTTTTTTTTGCAAAATTTACAGTGTATTAATTCTTTTGACTTAAAGCGGGAGTCCGCCGGAGTTCCGCTGTTTTTTTTTTTTTTTTAAAGCCAGCAGCTACAAATACTGCAGCTGCTGACTTTTAAAATAAGGACACTTACCCGCCCAGCGCGCCCGCGATGTCGGCACCCGAAGCCGATCTCTCGATCGTCTCTCGGGTGCTGCCGCCGCCATCTTGGGTATGGGAATCAGGAAGTGGAGCCTTTCAGCTTAATTTCCCGGTTCCCTGCTGCGCATGCGCGAGTCGCGCTGCGCAATAAGGATGGACCCGCTGCCTCTGGGATCTGTGTGTTTCCCAGCAGGCAGCGGGGGACTTTCGGAAAGGGGCGTAATCTACGCCCCTTTCTGCAGAGAGCTATCCCGGAAGTGGGTGAAGATACCTGTACTGTACAGGTACCTGCACCCCCCCTCCCCCCTGAAAGGTGCCAATTGTGGCGCCGGAGGGAGGGAGGATTCCAATGAGCGGAAGGTCCACTTTAGGGTGGACCTCCGCTTTAAAGTCCATTTATGCATTTTATACTGCAGTATTGAGCAAACTGTATTTCTATATTGATATCTCAGTCCCACGTTATGTTTTTAGATGTCCATATTGTTATATATTTAATAAATGTATACATTTTTATACTTTTTGTATTTTTTTTTGATTATCTTGTTTATGGTCTCTTGCCTGTACTATCCCTTGGGGCATCTTCCTATTTCCAAAATTTTTCTGGGATGTGGCGAGGACCTTCAAGATTAGCCTCTAGATAGTTTCTTCATTATCATTGCTGACTTGATATACAGATGCCTTTGCTGTACAAAGAATAAAAACAAACAATGTGGGAGATCATTTTGGTTTCTAAACTATGTGATCCCACCCCCCCCCCCCCCATCTTTTTTCCCCAGTATTGCATGCAGTGTTGCCAACCGTCAGTATTTTCACTGGCAGCCAGGAAAAACAGATACTTTTCTCCTGCCAGTAAATGCCAGTGATGGGACAACGTCAGTAAAAATTATGATAGTGGCGCTCGGCTCCAAACTGTGCATGTGCGGACCATCCGACCTCCTACAGTGTGTTTGGGCGTGGGGTGGGTCTGGCAGAGAAGCGGCGTCTGAACATGTGTCATGTGATGCCATGGTGCAAGGGGGCCGAGCGGGTGGAGCTTTGTGTGCCAGTCTGCGGGACAGGAGCAAGACTGTCCCACGGGACTGTCAATGTTGTTTGGGCTGGAGTGGACTGAAGGGACCACCTGGCATGGAGAGAGACTATCACTGTGACTCAGGAGGGGATGTGTCGTGTCGGTGAGGTGTCATCATCATCTGTGCTGCTACACACTGCTGTCAGTGTCACTGTGAGAGTACATTTTATGTGTGTGTGTGTCCCTGTGCAGTCCAATTTCTATCCCTCCTGAGTCCTGTCTCTGAGCTACTTACTTACTATATCAAAAATAAAATAAGAAATATGTTTTTTTGCCTTAATATCTACATTAAATCACATTACTAATTGCACATTGTACCTGTTTGTGATCTAAATACTAACAAATGCACTTAAAACTGTAATTTTGTAACTTTTGGAAATGCCAGTAAAAAACTTGGCTGCACCAGTAATTTTTGGGTGTCTTGTCAGTAAATTTTATTCTGGTAGGTTGGCAACACTGATTGCATGGCTTGGTTATAACTGTAACTGAACCTACATATAGCTGAAACAATATATTTTGGAGTGATTTCAAATAATCAATCTGCACAAAAAAGCACGACTTGTGGATGTATAATGTTAGGAAAATCAGGATAAGCTTTACAAACAGACACAATTTACAGGAAATTTGCAAGATTTAAGAATAATAGCAGCTAGCATTAGAAGTCCAGTTTTCCATTACTTCTGTTATAGGAAATGCTCAGTGAGCATTAAAGGGCAGAAACTATTATTGCTACTGTAGTACAACTCAGTATAGTCATTATGTTAATTTAACTGCCAAATGTTCCTGTTCAGTGAACAGTGCATTTTTAATTGTGAAGCAACAAGTGTATCTATGTAAAATGCAAGCTTTGTTCCTCAGAGAGAATACCTGATTATAACAGATCTGAGATTTTAGGATTTGATATGTTCAGTTTGAAAAAATACGCTATATTGTTAAAAGTATTGGGACGCCTGCCTTTACACGCAAATTAACTTTAATGGCATCCCAGACTTAGTCCGTAGGGTTCAACATTAAATTGGCCCACACTTTTGGGTTGGGAGCATGAAATTGTTCGAAATTTCTTTGTATGCTAATGCCGTAAGAGTTTCCTTCACTAGAACTAAGGAGCGAAGTCCAACCCCTGAAAAACAACCCCAAACCATAATGATTTGGACTAGGGCACAAAGCAAAGTCCATAAGGACATAGATGAGCGATTTTGGGGTGAAGGAACTTGATTGGCCTGAACAGTCCTGACATCAACCCAACAGAACACTTTTGAGATGAATTAGAATAGACTACGAGCCAGGCCGTTTCATCCAACCTCACAAATATGCTTCTGGAAGAATGTTCAAACATTCCCATAGACACACCCCTAAACCTTGTGGACAGCCTTCCCAGAAGAGTTGAAGCTGTTATAGCTGGAAAGGGTGGGCCAACTCGATACTGAATCCTATGGATTAAGACTGGGGTGCCATTAACCACTTCCCACTCGCCCACTGTCAAGTGACGGAGAGACGGTACAGTGTTCTGGGTGGACGTCATCCAGAACGGTCACTCTTGCGTGGACACAGCATGACCCTGATCTCTGTAAAGAGCCCATCACATGGCTCTTTAACCATGTGATCGGCTGTGTCTAATTACAGCCGGTCACATGTAAATGCAGAGGTTCCGGTAATTGGCTCTCTTTGCCTCACACAACAGAGTGTGTAGCGAGTAGAACTGATCAGTGGCTTCTCCTCACAGGGAACACCCAGACATGTATTTATGGCACTGATCGTCAGTGCCCTGATTACAGTAAAGTCCCCCCCAGTGCCACCAATCAGTGACCATCAGTGCCACCAATCAGTGCCCATTAGTGATGCCAGTCACTGTTGCCTTTCAGTGCCCATCAGTGCCTGCTCATCAGTGCTGCCCATCAATGCCCATCAGTACCTCCCATCAGTGCCCCCCATCAATGCTGCCTATCCATGCCCATCAGTGCCATCTATCCATGCCACCTATCAGTGCCCACCAGTGACGCCTATCAGTGCCCACCAGTACTGCCCATTAAAGCTGCCTATCAGTGCTCATCAGTGCTGCATATCAGAGCCACCTATCAGTGCCCATCAGTGCTGTATATTAATGCCTCCTCATAAGTGCCGCCTCAGTGCCCGTAAGTGCAGCCTCATCAGCGCCCATCAGTGAAAAATAACTTATTTACAAAATTTACTGACAGAAACTAAGAAAAAATTTATTTATTTTTTCAAAAATGTCAGTCTTTTTTTCTTAGTAAAAAATAAAAAACCCAGCAGTAATTAAATACCATAAAAAGAGAGTTCTATTTGTGTGAAGAAAATGATAAAAAATTAATTTGGGTACAGTGTTGCATGACCGCGCAATTGTCATTCAAAGTGTGACAGCGCTGAAAGCTGAAAAATGGAGGGGGGGGGGGTGAAAGTGCCCAGTAGGCAAGTGGTTAACATTCATGTATGTGTCCCAATGCTTTTGACAATAGAGTGCATATTTCCACAGAGATATTGATGCCATGAAACATAAAAGTCCAACCCTAGCCAAAACGGTTTCTTTAGCTTTGGATAGAGTATGATTAGAACCTTTTTTCAGATTTGTATTGCTGCATGTGTCTTCAGTAGGGAGATTGTTTCTCAGTACTTGTGTTGACAGCCATTATATAGACAGGAAATTAAAGGAAATCTTCCCAGCAGTGACACAGACAACAAGAAAAAAAATGACAGAAGTCATATTACTTAATCTATCCAAAATACACAAAAACTGGTTTTAACGAGCTGGATTTAAAAGATAATAACGAGGATGATGACGTTTTAAGAGAAATCAGTCGATTCCCTCATCCATGTTAAACGGGGTGGATGAAAGAATCTCCTGCTGCGGGCTATAGTATTCTGATAGCTGGCACCCTCGGCTGTCTGATTACCTGAACAGTGATTGTTTCTCATGGGATGCTTTCAGAGTTTGGCTAATCATTTTACACCCAGCTCAGTTGATTTGTAAATCAATTTTTGTTGAGCTGGCTGCATAAAATGTGCATTGATCACATAATTCCATGGTATCACTTGTTGCCCTGTATACTCAGCCTATAGTAGAGTTAATTGTCTCATTCCTGTGTCAGTAGTTTCTGTTTGTGTTCAAACATGACTTGCATGGCAATGCAAAGGTTAATGCATGACCTCTGTCTGCAGTGTGAGACCTGACACTTCCTGTTTAGAAACTACATATCCACAATCCCTGGCTCTCTCAGTCTAGTGTTGGTGCTGGTGCAGGCGGGAGCTCACTGATACTGTGGAAAGGTGTTTTCTTATTGTATTAGCACTCCCACATCAGTGATGCAACACAGAGTGGATGGCAACGCATGCATTGGATGCTGTGTGACCCGGAACAGGAAGTTGTCTTGTCCCTTACAAACAGGGACCGACTACCTGTAGTAAACCATGATCATAGGGGAATCAATAAGCTATGACAATACAAACTGCAATATACATTGTCATTGTATGAGCCCACCATTACAGGGTAAGGCTAATCAACAACACAATAAATAAAACTACACTAATACCTAGTTAAAACAACAAAAAACATTTGAAAGTGTACAATGCTTTTAAGTGAATAATAGAATCGCAGAATGTCCATTGAGATTATAAAACTTAAAAGCCTCTGCTGCACCCATATATCATTGTCTCCTGACCACCTGCCTGAGTCACTACCCAGATGGTTGAGTTATTGTGCCCATATGGCAGGCACTGTCAAAATGGCAGAGACAGTATGCCCACATGCGATACACATATCATGTCAGGTTGTTTTTTTTGTTTTTTTTACAAACCAGAGATTTGTTAGGAGCTAAAGACACAAGCTGTAGTAACCACATGGTATAAACCATGGCATTGCTGTAACATACATTTTCTGCCAGTAACACGGTTCCTGCCTTTAAAGTGACCCTTTCCTTTAGACATGTGCACTGCCGAAAAATGTGTTAGTTTTTGTTTCATTTGTTTTTGTTTTTTTTGGACATACGAAAAATTTGGAAATTCGGAATTCAAAAATTAGAAAATTAGAAAATTTGACAATTTGGAAATTCGAAGATTCGCAGATTTTTATTATTATTATTGTTATTTTGTCAGGTCACCTAGAGCTCAGGTGACAGATGCACACCGTAGGGCTTAGGAGTGCACCGCAAGGTTGTGGACCCTACGGCTGACTGCTGCGGACAGGGGTCAAGGTGATAGGAAGGCAGGGCCACCAGAACACCAAGATGGATCCCACCGGGGTTAGAGCGTAAGATTCCCTGGGGCGCAGAGTCTAAGAGCCAGCAGGTGTTCACCAGAGCCTTGAGTGGTGAGGATGGACTTGGCTGCAACTGGCTCCAGGTCGCGACCCCCAGGGTCCCCCAGCTCGCACCCACAGTAGGCAACAGGAGGATAGGGATGGTGAGGGACAAAGCCAAGGTCGGGGCCACAAGCAGACAAGAATAGTCGGGGACACGCCAAAAGGTCAGGATCACAGGCAAACAGGGATAGTCAGGACACGCCAAAGTCGGTAACGGAAAACAGTAGAAGAGCACACGGCAGGTAACAGGAAGCTAACACACAAAGGTTGATCAGCAGGATTGGCTAGCAGTGATGGGTTAATATAGAGTTGTCTGATAGGAGCTAGGGTTGAGCCATGCCAGAGGATGGATTATAAAAGCAGTCAGGTGAGGCTCAGCTGGTCTCTAGAAATGAACACATGGAGACAGGTAAGCAGACGAACTCTATTGCATAACCATGACATATTTATTATTATTAATTTGCGTTCAATTCGTTTACATACGGCATTCGTTATTACGGATAATTCGTAACTTTGAATAAATCCATATTCGTTACGTTCACTAACAGCCAAATTTGAAAGGAAATTCCAAGTTATTATTAGTTAGTTATTATGATTTTCGAATTTTTGGGTTTTTGAATTTTCGTTCTTTTGAATTTTTGGATTTTCATTCTTATTTTTGGATTTCCGAATTTTCGGATTTTCACATTTCAAATTTATGAATTTCGGATTTATGAATTTCTAAATTTCTGAATTTCCAAATTTCCTATATTCAAAATTTCATATATGAAAATGTCAGAATTAACGAATTTGCCTAAATTTGTTAAAAAAAAAGAATTTGGAACTAAACAAATTGCAAAGGGTTACTCATATTAAGGTTGTAATACAAAGCATGGTCACATACAGCATACCCAAACTTTTCTAAATCTTCACACACCCTGTAACCCTACTTTTCAACAATCCTACTTTTCGTACTTTTCCAACAGTTTGTGGTTGGTGAACAATGGCCTATATGATATAGGGCACTTTCTTGATCACGAAGACGTGTGAGCCCTAGAGCACTTCTCTCATGAATACTTGAGATGCCTCTTCTCAGAGACTTATTTTATGCATCTCTTCCATTTCTTATGCTCCATCAATAAGGAAATGGACAATAACAAAGTAAGGTCCATCTTTGAGAATAAATGCCTACAAGATGCAGGACAGAAGGGAGGCACCTCAGTGTTTTACCAATTACTGTCCACAATCTCTACTAAATCACACCACAGTTTAGCATGGGAAACAATTCTAAATCCAGAGATCAGTGAAATGGACTTGTCCTCTTGGACTATCAGAATACCAAAGGGGATACTTAACAAGACTCTAATTAAAGCTAAGTCCTCCCCCGCTGGTACCTGCTAGAATTGTTTAGATCTAATCTAAAGCCTTGTACACACGGTATGATTGTTGGCCAACCGAGCGTCTGATTTTTGTCAAAAGGGAGTGTGCCAGGATCTTGTCTTGCATACTAACGGTACATAATTGGTGTGCCACAAACACGAATGTAGTGACATACTACGTGGAATTTCAGCTCTTGAGCGCTGTCCTTTGGGCACCTCGTGCTAATTTCATGTTTGGTGAGCATTGATTTCGAGCATGCACCTTTGTACTTTAGACTTTTGTGTGACGGAGTTGTGTAGTGACCATACGAAAATCTGACGTCAACCCGTTGTCTGATGAAAATTTACTGTCATGCAACGTTTGTAAGCAGAAAATTGGACAACAATTGTCAAAAGGAGCGTACTAATGGTAAGATTTTAGGAGAACAGTCTGTCAACAGACAATCCCCTGCCAACAATCGTACTGTGTGTACAAGGCTTACTACCTTATAACTCATCAGTTTGTCTTCCACCAATCAAATGATATTGGGCAAGAATATATGCTATGTTACCAATATCAATGTTCCCAAGAATCCCCAAACAGCCCACTTAAGTTGTATATTAATCCTTACAAGTTCAAGTTTGCAAACAGGTGCAGGAATGAGTTAAAGAGGGTCTTCAATCTGATAAATAAATAAAAAATCAGCAGCTATAGATACTGTAGCTGCTGACTTTTAATAAAAAGACCCTTACCGATCCAGGTCTGTCGTCACCCGAACCGGTTTTCTGGCGCTGCCATGTTTACCAGTTGTGACTCCTTATGAATCCACAATCGGCTCCCTGCTGTGCGTGTTGCTCTGTACTTTGTGAATAGACCCGCAGTTTCCTGGGACCTCCTGCTGTTGCGGGAACGGACGGAGAGGGGTGAACTTCTGTCTGGATCACCTAGGTCACAGGTGTCAAACTGGTGGCCCTCCAGCTGTTGCAAAACTACAAGTTCCATGAGGCATTGCAAGGCGACAGTTACAAGCATGACTCCCACAGGCAGAGGTATGATGAGACTTGCAACAGCTGGAGGGCCGCAAGTTTGACAACCCTGACCTAGGTGATTCCAGATGAAGTGGGAGGGGATACCTTTCAAAATAAGATACCCACTCCCCACCAAAAAAAAAAAAACCTCCATCCACACGAGGGGGGACAAAATGCAGAACTTCCCTTTTTAGCTGAAGTTCTGCTTGAAGATCTTGACTAAGAGGGGTATCTCTCTTTTTTCCTTTCTTTCTCTTCCCTCACTCTTTCTCTGTTTGAAAGCCATTTTCTTCACTTTACTGTTCCTGTTCATGTAGGATTTTAGTGTAGTGTTTTGTAAGGTGCATGTAGAGCTGCATCTGGGATTTTTAGTGTTGGGGAGAAAAAGGTCCACTTTAATTTGCACTCGATTTATAGCTAATTAAAACTACTGTGTTAAGAAAAGATTATTATAAAAAGTAAATGGTTACATATGTCTAGAAATCCAGCTTGTAGGCACTCACTCTTACATAATAGAAAAGGCAGTACAGCGCAAAAAACAAATTAACAAAATATAAAATAATAACAAAATCGGCTAAAGTGGCACAAAAAACAGTCCTTAAATTTTCTTCATAAAACACAAGTTGATTGGAATTAACACCAGTGAATCTCCAGTGCAATGAGTGATGAATCGATCATATATGGTGACTTGTGTGACGATTTTGTTATTATTTTAGATTTTGTTCATTTGTTTTTTGCGCTGTACTGCCTTTTCTATTGTCCATTTGGGGATTTGATATTTTGACCCTCAGTATTTCAGCTGCTATATTAGGTCTCATATGTTGCGCTGGTTGATTTATTTTTATTCATTTTACTCACTCTTATGCCTTGTACACACGGTCGGACTTTCTGACGGAAAATGTGCAATCGGATCTTGTTGTCGGAAAAGCCGATTGTGTGTGGACTTCGTCTGACTTTTTCAGTCAGAATTTCCGACACACAAAGTTTGAGAGCAGGATCTAAAATTTTCCAACAAGAAAATCCGGTCATTTAAATTCCGATCATGTGTACACAATTCCGACGGATAAAGTGCCACGCATGCTCAGAATAAATTATGGGACAAAAGCTATTGGCTACTGCCCTCTTTATAGTCCTGTCATACATGTTCTACATCACCGCGTTCTGAACGATCGGATTTTCCGACAACTTTGCGCGACCATGTGTATGCAAGACAAGTTTGGGCCAAAATCCGTCAGAAAAAATCAGATTGATTTTGTTGTCGGAAGGTCCGACCGTGTGTATGTGGCATTAGATGACCAATGGAAAGGTGCAATGGCATCAGTAGGGTTGGAATGCCATCTCCTTTGGATGGCAATCTCCTGAAGAAGCGACATCTGCTAGGATCGCTTGGTAGGTCTGCACCAAGTTGCTGCCAATCACAAAGTCAGTAGGTGGAACTAGACACGGCCAACTGCTAATACTGTACATTGCCTGGAAGCTGGTTAATCAATGATGAAAATGTGCACTAGCCCCACCCACAGTTTGCATTGATTTTTCCTAGTGGGACATCAGTACAAGGGTGACAAAGTTGCAGTGCTTTCCATAGCACAAGAGTGTTTTCACTCTCTAAACAGAAGTGCACCTGTAACAGTTCTGCTAGTACTAGGATCACCAAGTATATTTATAATAATAAAGGGGTATAGGGAAAGACAGACTGGGCAGTGTTAATTATGCTGTCATCTCAGATAACATATTCATTTCTGCATTTTGCCTATACAGTAGTTCTACTTTAAGCCAATGTTCACGTCAGAAAATTTGCCCACCTCCCAGATGCCTGTATTCTGTACATTTGTAACTTGTGTGCTAGTACCTAGGACAGCAGAATAGTACCAAGGAACAATACATTTGAGAAGAAATAAGGTAGCAGAGTCTGATCAAAGACATTTTAAGACCCTCTAACGCTTATCTAAAGGACATATGCATCTCTGTTGTAGACCTCGTTAACACGGGGCGTACAATGCTGTACACCTGTGCAGGGCCGTGTTCACCTGCACAGGTGTTTTGTGCATCCCCATATGCATCCCCAAACTCACCCTGTGCGTGTTTGGGGACACATCCCCCGAATCCACAGGGATGTCATTTTGTGACACAGCAGCTATGTCTATGCAGTCACGGTTTCCCAATACACATCAATGGGACTGACTGCATGGGGATGTGCAGAACACCTGTGACTGTGCATCCCCTAGCAGGTAAACACTGCCCAGCATAGGTGTACAGTATTATAAGTAGCGCTACCCCCATAGAAGCCTCTGAGTAGATAGGTCCTGTTTTCTTTGCCTTCAATTTCCCAAGGGCCCGCTCCTGGGGAAGGAACCAGGTTGAATGCAAAAGGCAGATAAACGCAGTAAAGCATGGCAAATAATTCCTAAGATTTACCAATAGTGCTATACCAAAAACAGAAACCGAAAAAGATCAGAATTGGCATATGAGCTCTTATTTGTGCATCACTGATTTAGTAGCACAAAAAAGTGGAACTTCCACTTATATACTTCCTCCCTCCTCCGGTGCCACATTTGCTACTTTTTAGGAGGGAGGGGGGAATGGGGACCTGTTTTTGATGGGTCCCCTTCCCCACCTCCGGCCTCCCTCTTCCTTGCCCCGCCACCAGGCCAATCAGAAAGCACTTTGCGCTTGTGCAGAAGGGAACCAACCGAAAGGCTTCACTGCCGGGTTCCCTTACCAGGAATGAGTAATGTGAGCTCCCTGGACCGGTAAGTGCCCTAAAATTAAAAGTCAGCAGCTACAGTATTTGTAGCTGCTGACTTTGATTTTTTTTCACCCAGGCTGGACCTCCTCTTTAAGAAAGTAAGGTTGAAAGGGGTATACAAAACAAATGGAAACGAAAATCCAGTAATAACAGGTTAGATATAATTGTATGTCAGTATTTCAATTATCTCTTTAGCTTTCCACCTTTCTCCTCCCTCTTTCCACCTCAGAATCCCAGCTCTTTTCTATTCATTTTTTTTTCTATCCTTCATCTCTCCACATCTGATTTAAGCTGGATACACACTGAGTTTATTTTCATTCAACCAGTGGGCTGACTAAGCCTGAGTTCACACTGGCTTAAGAACAGGTATTTGAGAGGCGTTGTTAACGACCCTCGAACGCCTATGCACAACATTCAATAGACAGCACATTGTGCTGTTCACATTACAAAAACATGGAGCGTTAGCTTCGCTTCAAAATTAAAGCTTCGTGTCGAATCAGGAGGCATTAAAGCTTTTCAACGCCTCCCATTCAAGTCTATGGTAACGCTCTGCAAACGCTTGGCAGGCATTTTCAGCACGGTTTTGGCCCAGCTGTGGAGCATTAAAATCTGTCGCTTTCTATTATGGAGCAGTTTTAACGCTCATCAAATGATACGAAGGATAGGGCGTTTAGGGAGTGTTTTAACGCTTGTAAAACACCCCATTCTAAAGCTCATTGACGCTTGTCTTACGCCCATACTAACACTTTACAAACGCTATAGGAGCATTTGTTGAACATCAGTAATTTAGCAAGTGTGAACAAGCCCTAAAACAAAACAAAAATCACAGATTCCTGCATCCATGCAAGCAATGTGGGTGCAGGAATCTCCCTTGCTGTTCTATTGTATTCTGACAGCAAGGACTCCTCCCCTGTCAGAATAGACTGATCAAATGCTGGTTTTCCACTTTTGACTTCTGTTGCATAGAGAGGGTTACAAATCGAAATTCAGCTGGTTCCTGTTGATTCCGGCTGAATTTTGATCCATGTGTACCCAGCTTAAATGGTAATTCCACATTCGTGGGAAAAGAATATCATGATAAAAAAATAATACTGGAGGATATACAATTGCAACACATTATAATCTTTTGTTTTTAAAAAGTATATTTCCTTTTCAGTCTGCAGCCCTGTCTTTTTCTGTAAAATTCAATGCAATATGGTAACCTTGATGAGTTCTGTACACAGTTGGTGTGTGAAACGCCCCCGGAGATGTCACTCCTTGCTTGTGTAATTGGCTCACTGATTTTCCCAGAAGTCTGTACTAAGATACAAGCCAGATTTATGCATCCTCTGCTACAACAACTTCAATTGTGGTGATATGCTCCTAAAGGGTTAATAAATTCTAAAAGGTAGTCTAAAGCAGCCTTTTTCAACCAGGGTGCCCAGGTACCATGGGGTGCCTTGAGTTTCTTCAGGGGTGCCTTGGCAAAATGCCTAAAATTGCTCCAAAATGGTATAAAAGTTGGTGGGTGGATGAAACCTGCCTCTCATGCCGCTTACACACGATCGGACTATCCAGCGGAGGTCCGCCAGACTTTCCGAACGAGCGGACCTGCCCACACACGGCCAGACTATGGCGGGAGTCCGCCAGACTTTTGAAATGAATGGACTTGCCCACACACGGAGAAAAGTCTGTTAATTTTGAACATGGCTCCAGGTAGACGGAACTAGCGAAGAAAGTGTCGCTGCCTCCATCGGCGAGATTGACACCTCGCTAACCCCGTCACCTGGTATGGATTTAAAGGGGAAGCCTTATGCTGAAAAAACGGCATGGGTGTCCCCCCAAAGTCCATACCCGACCCTTATCCGAGCATGCAGCCTGGCCGTTCAGGAAAGGGGGTGGAGATGAGCGAGCACTCCCCCCCCCCCGAGCCGAATGATATCCGACAGAACCATTCCATCGGATATTACAATTGTGTGTGGGCTTCATCTGACTTTTTTCTTCAAAAATTCAGACAGACCTAGAAATAGAACATGTTTCAAATCTGTCCGACAGGATCAATTTTTATCAGGAAAACCGTTCGTCTGTATGCTGGTCCAACAGACCAAATATGACGCTAGGGCAGCTATTGGGTACTGGCTCTCGAACTTCCTTTTCTAGTCCCGTCGTACGTCATCATGTTCAAAACAAACAGACTTTGGTCCATTTGTGTGTGGGCAAGTCCATTCGGTCAGAAGTCTGTCAGAACTCCCTCGGGAAGACCGTCTGACCTTTTCTGCCGGAAAGTCAGTCATGTGTACGCAGCATTAGAATCGTTTTTACATTTTATAATGGGCACTTCAAGACTGTCCATGATTTTGGTGCATGCCTCGAGATTGTCCAAAATTTTAAAGGGTGCCTTGACTGAAAAAAGGTTGCGAAAAACTGGTCTAAAAGCATAAAATTACCCACCTAATCGTTCTCTTTGCTCCTCCCAAGACCTCCTGCTCTCTTATCCCCTTGTCACCTCATCCCATGCTTGCCTCCAGAACTTCTCCAGAGCCTCTCCCATCCTGTGGAATGCTCAAACCCAATCTGTCCGACTTTCGTCTACTTTGTTCACTTTCAGAAAATCCCTGAAAACTCATCTCTTTAGAGAAGCCTATCTGGTCCCCACCTAACAGCTGTACATTTATTTTCTCCATCAGCACATCCCCCACGGTTATTACCTCTTGTATCTCTTGACCTTCCCTCCTATATTGTAAGCTCTAACGAGCAGGGCCCTCTGATTCTTACAGTATTAAAGTGTATTGTATTTTTACTGTCTACCCTCAAGTTGTAAAGCACTGCGTAAACTGTTGGCGCTATATAAATCCTGTATAATAATAATGACAGGTAGCCGGCGAGTGCAGTTATTCTGCACAGCCATAGATCACTTTTGGTACTGGCTAATGGACGCACACAAAATGTGTGCAGCAGCCATTGTCGCAGGTAATCACTGGCTCTGCAAACAGCCTCGATTGGTTGCAGCCGCTGGCGATCTGTGAGTATAGTGAATGGGGCCAGCAGCTGCTCTTAGCTGTTCACAGCATCAGCAGGAATCAGAAAATTCCTGCCGCTGCGATTTGGACCGGCCTAAATTGCCAGTGTGAGGGTAGCCTAACTTTCTTATTATAACACAATTTCTATCCTACCTTTCATTATCTCTATCTGTCTTTCCTTATTCATTATTCTCTATTGTTATTTTTTTTTTGGAAAATGTATTTTTTTGAAGATTATTTGTATAAGTACAGAACATATAAGATAACACAAACTGCTAAATAATACAATTTGTCAAATACAAAAAAAAAAAACATTCCATACACTGGGTTCGGCCGGCCGTTCTAACAATTTATTTCAAGGATTGATGAATTAGAAAGGAGATTCCTGCCAGCCAATAGAGTGATACATCAGGAGAACATTTACTCATAATTGGATTTATACCCGATCTAATAAAGCGTGAGTCACTGCAAAGGAGTAAAACAATATATATCTTAGCCTAACCCATATCAGGGGTGAATAGATTCAGTCCATGGACTCCCGATCGTCAGCTGTATAGTCTGAGTCTGTCCACAAGTGCCAGACCTCAAATTTTTTAGGGCAACCACGAGACAAATAGGTAGCTTTGTATAGGGGTACAACCCTATTGATTAGAGGCTTCCAGAAGGACAAAGTAGGGGCCTTGGCTGATTTCCACTTGAGCACTATTGCCTTCCTGGCATAAAATAGTAAGAGACCCAATAAAGTATGCATAGCCCCATTAACGGCCAAAGAGTCAACTAACCCCAGGAGACAAATTCCAACCTTTACAGAGACATGTATAGTAGTCAGAGTATGAACTGGGTCACATCCTGCCAATAGCTACTAATAAAAGGGCACTTCCAAAAGATATGGGCAAATCCCGCAGAGTCTCTAGATCACCTCCAAGAGCAAGAAGAGGAACTAAGCTAGATACAATGTAGTCTTTTGCGGTGTAAAAAAAAATCTGTGCACTATTTTAAATTGGATCAACCTGTCTTTAGTCGATATTAATGCTTGAAATGGACTGTCCCAGAGATCCTCCCAGTCTTCATTATCCAATTCCTGCTCCTCCGAGTGCCAGAGAGTAAGCAGGGCATCTAGACCCTAATGAACGGAGGGCAGTAGTGACTTGTAGGTCACTGAGTGTTTTAGTGTTATTCCGAAGGAGAACCTAAAAATCATCCTGCTCCAATCAAAACAGAGAGGATTCAAATTGGGATGCATATGCGTTTCGGAGTTGCAGAAATCGGAAAAGAATGCATTAGGTAGTGTAAATTTGTTCCTCAACCTTTGAAATGTAAATAGTGTATCTAACTTCTTAGGCAGCCCATAGACCGGGGTACGGTAAGGAATGGAATTCTGGTAACATAGGATTAAACCAAAGTGGCGTGGGTGGGGACCTTTTACCCCGCACTATATTAGGTTTAATAATAAAAACATGCCAGGCCTTAATAACTGCCCTCATAGCAGCAGTAAGGGGTGGGTGAGAGACTCGCAGACCCCTGTAAAGGAGATTACAGAGGGTCTCATAGGATCCTGAGTGTGCAGCTTCCAGAACTACTGAGGCATTTGTGTCATCAGAGACAAGCCAGTTATGAGCATGAGTAAGCATGGCTGCCAAATAGTAGTTATAAAAGTCTGGGCAAGCCAAGCCGCCTTGTGTCCAAGGTCTGCATAAAATCTTCCTACTAAATCTAGCTGGGCGGAATTGCCATAAAAAGGAGCCTATCAGTGAATCTAGTTGTTTAAAAAGGGATTTTGGTAACCAGTGTAAGGTTGTATAATGGGACTGGGAGGATTTTCATTTTTATTAGATTCATTCTCCCAATAAGGGAGAAAGGGAGATGTGACCAGGCTTTCAACCTCTATTTACACCACTGAAGAGCTGGGAACAAGTTAAGTTGTCTAAAATTCTTAGTGTTGAAAGAAACATTAATCCCAAAATATTTAATAGTCCTTGCCCATTGCAAAGGGGAATTGGGATCAGCCAGCCTCCTAATCAATCGGTAAAACTAGGCATTTACCCCAATTAGTAACCCGAGAGGGCCGCAAATCGGTCTAGGATCCATAATTCTTCAGAAAGTGAGGGGCCAGGGTCTTTTAGAAAGAGTATTAAATCATCAGCTTAAAGTGCTACCTTGTCTACAACGGAATCTACACGAATTCCAACTACCTTATCAGATGCTCTTATGCCCTGTACACACGGTCGGACTTTCCGACAGAAAATGTGCGATCGGAACTTGTTGTCAGAAATTCCGACCATATGTAGGCTCCATCGGACTTATACCATCGGAATTTCCGACACACAAAGTTTGAGAGCTGGATCTAAAATTTTCAGACAAGAAAATCAGATTGCGTAAATTCCGACGCACAAAATTGCATGCATGCTCAGAATAAATTACGAGACGAAGAGATCGGTCTGGTAAAACTAGCGTTCATAAAGGATATAGCACATTCGTCATGCTGCAATGTTTAAAATTGTTTAATGCAGCGCATTCTCTTTTTCTTTATAATGCTAGAAGAATGAAGTTGTTTTGCTGCTCATATTCTCACAAGCTTCTTTCTTTATTATTTCATGTGATTTCATGAATAAAATATTTCATCTCTATATCAGATCTCTCAAATAATTTTTTTATTTTTATGTTTTAATATTTTCAATTATTTTGTGGTTGTTTTTTGAACCACTTGCCTACTGGGCACTTAAACCCCCTCCTGCTCAGTCCAATTTTCAACTTTCGCTGTTCTCACACTTTGAATGACAATTACTCAGTCATGTAACACTGTACCCAAATTCATTTTGTGTCCTTTTTTAAATACAAATAGAGCTTTCTTTTGGTGGTATTTGATCACCTCTGGGTTTTTTATTTTTTGTGCTATAAATGAAAAAAGACCGAAAATTTTGAAAAAAAAAAACACATTTTTCTTTGTTTCTGTGATAACATTTTGCAAATTATTCATTTTTCTTCGTGAATTTTGGCCCACAATTTATACTGCTACATAACTTTGGTAAAAATAACCCAAATTAGTGGATATTATTTGGTCTTTGTGAAAGTTAGAGAGTCTACAAGCTGTGGTGTAAATCATAAAAAATTGATCACACCTGATGTACTGGTGGCTCATTTCTTGCGACCCGAACAAGCCAGGAAAGTACAAATACCCCCCAAATGACACCTTTTTGGAAAGTAGACATTCCAAGGTATTTAGTAAGAGGCACAATGAGGTTTTTGGTGTTGTCATTTTTTCCCACAATTCTGTGCAATATGAAGATTTTTTTATTTTATTTTTTTTTCCACAAAATTGTCATTGTAATTTCTCTCACATGGCATGTGTATACCACAAATAATGCCCCAAAATACATTCTGCTACTCCTCCTGAGTATTACGATACCACATGTGTGGGACTTTTTCACAGCCTGGCCACATAGAGAGGCCCAACATGCAGGGAGCACCATCACATGTTCTAGGAGCATAAATTACACATCTAACTTGTTGACTACCTATTACACTTTTGAAGGCCCTCGAGCACCAGGAAAATGATACGTGACACTGACGTGGCACTGATGGCAGATGGCACTAATACGTGACACTGATGACACGTGACAATGATGACAGATGGCACTAATATGTGGCACTGATGACACGTGACACTGATGTGGCACTGATGACAGATGGCACTAATACGTGACACTGATGACAGATGGCACTAATACGTGGCACTGATGACACCTGACACTGATGACAGATGGCACTGATACGTGGCACTGATGACACGTGACACTGATAACAGATGGCACGTGACACTGACAGGTGGCACTGATGACACGTGGCACAGAAAACAGGTGGCACTGGGGACAGGTGGCACTGATAGGTGGCACTGGGGACAGATGGCACTGACAGGTGGCACTGGGGACAGATGGCACTGATAGGTGGCACTGGGGACAGGTGGGTATGTGTGTTGTATGTGTGTGTGTGTTTCACTGTGTGAGTATTAACTCACTTTTCACTTTTCACTGACACTGCAACTGCAGCACGGAAGCTCTCCCTCCTCACACGCTGTCTCTGTGTGAGGAGGGAGAGCCGGAAATGAGAGATGATCTCATATGTTTACATATGAGATTACCTCTCATTGGACACGCCATTGGACAAGTGCTAAATGGCCGCTGTGATTGGCCATTTAGCACGACACGTGATTGGCTGTGTCCAAGGGACACGGCCAACACAGAACTTCCCCATTGCACACCCATGGCGGCGTGCAGAGGCGAAGTAAACAGGAGGACGTCCAGGGACGTCCACCCGCAAGTTTTTATTAATTTTTTAATCTCAAGGAGGTTGTTTGGTGTTGGTGTCCCTTGTTTTGACTTTCTATTTTTGAAATGTACCTGCTTACTCACAAATAAACTGTCCTTTTTGAAGTAAAACACATAGGTAAGTATTTCTTTAACAAAAAAAAACCTTTATTAGGGGTCATAACCAAATAAAGAGGAAGGCAATGCTGGAGAAACTGCTGAAATTGGCGAAGCCTTTGGCCCCCAGGGCACACATGAACTCTTTTAAGGCAAAATTGGTGGCATGAGGAGTCCAAATATAAGGGACTACAATCTGGTCCAGAAGTCCAAGAGATCAGGAACAGCAGCAGATGACATATATGTCCCCAGGCTGTGGTCATACAAGAGCCTGCATCTTTTGTCAGACCAGAGTGAACCCAGGCCATCACTATCTTGTCTTCCTTTCAGGCTGTGGCTGTGGTGTTGGAGGTGTGGTAGGAGGAGGATGGTCCAACTCACACAGGCGTTTTTTTGGGCAATTTCGCCCCTCAACCCCATATTTAGTGGGTGGTACAGGATTTCCTAACACATGATGCGTTGCCCCTCCTCCATGTCCTGCAGTTTGCATGCAGCCATAAAGGCAAGGCCTCTTGATGAGTGGGGGTGGTTCTGAGGGCCTCAGAAGCCTCGCCAATCAACCTGAGCGCTGACTCCTCCACGTTCCTCCCCTTCCTGGGCCTTTTGGTTGGAAGGCGGAGGGAAGGGTACTGGGATTCTGTGAGGCTCCTTGACCTGCCCACCTCCTGGCTGACACTAACCCCTGCCTCCTCCTGGTTGCCACATTCCACAGCCACCTCCTCACTGCCACATTCCACGGCCTCCTCCTGGCTGAGGTATTCCTGTGTATGAAAAAGGGACATAGTTTTAGTTTTTGGTTCATCAATCACACACAATTTTCAGCTCATGACTGTTGCAAATTGAATGTTAACAAATAGAAAAGACTATCATTCTGACCCCAGCATTTTTCATTCTTGTCCCAATTATTTTTGGCTGTTACTATCTATTTATATGTAAAACACTTTATTAAATAAGCAATTAGTTATCAATAATCACATCTAGTTAACATAAATTTTTATAAAACAAAATATGTAGAACAATACTATACCTGGCTCAAGCTGGGCTCCTCCACTTCTTCCTGGCTGGAAGGCCCACGGTGGGTGTCGGAAGCCTCAGCTGGGGTAGAAGGAAGCTTGGAAGGAAGGGTTGAGAGGCATTTCCTGACTTCAGTCTGGTCTAACAGAAAATGCAGTCTGTCATAGTACCACAGCCTGGGGACATAAATGTCATCTGCTGCAGCTCCTGATCTCATGGAATCCTGGACCTTCATGCATTCCCTAAAATATGTGCTCCTCAGGCCACCAATTTTGGCTTTTAAATAGGGGATGTTTGCTGTGGGAACCACCGGCTTCACCAACTCCAGCAGTTTCTCCAGCGCTGCCTGCCTCTTTAATTTGTTATTATAATATGGATGTTTCACCTGCCACATACAGGGCAGCTCCCTGTAGTTGTCTATGAAAATTGTGAGAAAGCTGTGGTCTTTGAACCCATCTATTTTCTCTGCAAGACACAACACAAGCGAACCCCAAAGATCACAAGTGTAAGGACCATTCTTCCCACTGACCATCACACTAATGTATCATGAGTTGTAGATTTCTAATTTTGAGCAGGGGTTCCCTGAGACCGGAGAACTATTTCAAGGGTTCCTCTGTGTTGAGAAGATTGAGAAAGGCTGGTGTAGATGGTGGACATATTGAAGAGGGCCGACAATGACGGGAAGTATGGACCTTACCCAAACCCAAATGAGAAAGGCCAAGATCATGGCTAAAGTTGTGAAGAGTCTGCAGAAGAATTTTGGGGTACAACGATCCAAGGATCAATTGAGGAAACGCTGATCAGACAGACCAGTATTTGTTGAGTGTTCATATTATTATTACTTGCATACTGCTCCATGTGCTTTTCTTTACTATTGTACAGTTTAAAATAGCAACTTTCATGTTCATGGGTTCAATCTGTCGTAGGAAACATCTTTTGTTCGCCCACTAAAATACAATGTTTTGGGAAGTTGCAGTTAACTACATTTGTTCAGGCCTATTTCTATTAAAAGAAGTTTGTTGTTTAGATGGGTTTGTAACTAGAATGAAATGCAAACTTGATTCAGTGTAAAGGAGAGGACGCTTAGCAGCTGTTTCCACATCTGGACTCAGGAGCACTAGTGTGGGAGACCAGAACACCCTTTTTATTAGGGTGTCCCACACACGTGCTCCAGGGGATACTATAGGGGTGTCTCCATCTGTGAAACTTTCACAAAACAGGTAAGTATTCCAGCTTTAGAAAGTGTAAAAAATAATGTTTTCAGCTTGGAACTCTGCCAAAAAATACAATTGTACGATACTTCCAAGCAATGTTTCATATTCCTAAATTGAGGCGATTCAGTTCGCGTTGTGCGCTATACAAATATCTCATTCATTCATTCATTCATTCTATTTCTGCCCTCAAATATTGGTGTGCTAAGTATTCCTTTTTTAAATTCTCATAGGGGAGAAAAGACTCGGGACGTCTGAGGACACCAGGAACCCCACACCTAAAAAAAGAAGGGGAAATCCCAAAACCACAAGAGGAGGAGGAGGGAGAGGTTTTTGAAATTGTCAAAATTGTCACCACAACAGGTGAGTGTCTGAGACAGCTTCAAGTAATAGATGTATGCCTGCATTTTTATAATACATGGTGAGTTTTTTGTTTATTTTTAGGTGATGTGGATGTTGTGGAAGAAGAATCTCATTTCACCAGTGAAAGTGCCCAGATCCTCCTCAGGGAGATAATGGGGTGCAATCACGATTTAGAAAATCTAAAATAAAAACATCATTGATGTTCAACAAAAAGTGAAGAACATCATTGATGTTTTAGGGAGAAGCTAAAACACACAAAATTCCTAGCATTAATTTGCGTTTTTAAAAACAAGTTTAAAAGTTTTTAAAAAAAAACTAATTTTGAAGATGCACACAGTGTGTCAACATGTGCTATCTGACATCACGAGAGATCAATGTACACATTTTGTGGGTGCAACCCCTTCCTCGCTACTAAAGTGGCTGAGATGAAGGAGTTTCACCCCCAAAACATGTCCATTGATCCCCCATGATGGGAGATAGTACATGTTGACATTAGGCATGGGATCAGGAGGGAAATCCCCAGTTTGAATCCCAATTTGTGTGCATCTTCAAAATTTGGCTTTTACAGGGGTGACATCACCCCATCTGATGAAGGCAATATCAACACAGTTTTGACATACTAATGTCTGATATTGCCTTCACTTTTCAAAGTTAAACTTTGTAAGTTCCTGAGTTGTGTATGTTATGCTTTGAAACATGCCTGTTTTAACAAAAAAGGCTAGTTATATTAATGTGACAAAAAATAATGTTATACACCAAAGATGTTGGTTTGTTGAAAAAACCCTTTTATAAATGCACATGTGAATGTGCTTTGAGTAAAAAGTTTTATCATCAACAATGTGTGGCTTCTTATGAATATTTTTGTCAGTAATGCATTATATACATTAACAAAAACAACAAGGTGTGTGTGTGTGTGTAGCAGACCCACAACATAATAATAATATTAGCCGAAGAAGAGATTGTCACCTCGTGTCTCAAAGAAATTTGGTTTGCACTGTTGAAGAAAAAGGCCCCAAAAAATAAAACAAAAGCTAGCCTAGGAGACAGCTAAAAGAAACACAAGCAGTAAATCAAAGCAAATATTAGTTCAGTTTCAAAAATACATTTATTAAAAAAATGTCTCAGATATTGTCTGGCATATCAATGGCCCCCCTACCCACAAAGTATTCCCTGTATTTTCTTCTGACCTCACGGGTGCTTTGGGGGGACAAGCCAGGACGGCCAGCTTCAAGTGCTGTCAGGGTTGAAGGATCTGGAAAGTTACATAGTTTGTAGCATTTGTTCTAAGAAAATTGTGCAGAATGCAGCAGGCAAGCACAATATGGTTCAATTTATATTCTGCCATGTGGATTGGTGTCATAAATAGGCAGAACCGGCTGGCCATTATCCCAAAAGCTTTCTCCACCACTCTCCTGGCTTTGGCCAGCCAGTATTTAAAACCCCTCTGGTCCTGGGTGAGGGTCCTCATAGGGAAAGATCTTTCCCACTCGGGAAAGATCGTACAAGCTCAGCTGGGTGACACATGAGCAGTAAAGTAATGTCGCCGCCTGGCGCCATTTTTTAATGGAAGCCCCCGCTTGTTCTCGGTGGTTCAGCACAGGGGGAGCGCAACAGTGCAGAGAGGAGCCATCTCCTGCCCGTAGCCTCTGACCATCTCCTGCCCGCAGCCTAGCTCTGACCATCTCCTGCCCGCAGCCTGGCTCTGACCATCTCCTGCCCGCAGCCTGGCTCTGACCATCTCCTGCCCCCAGCCTCTGACCATCTCCTGTACCATGTCCACAGCCTCTAACCATCTCCTGTACCATGTTCGCAGCCTCTGACCATCTCCTGTACCATGTCCGAAGCCTCTGACCATCTCCTGTACTATGTCCGAAGCCTCTGACCATCTCCTGTACCATGTCCACAGCCTCTGACCATCTCCTGTACCATGTCCACAGCCTCTGACCATCTCCTGTACCATGTCCACAGCCTCTGACCATCTCCTGTTCCTGTCCGCAGCCTCTGACCATCTCCTGTTCCTGTCCGCAGCCTCTGACTATTTCCTGTACCATGTCCACAGCCTCTGACTATTTCCTACATCATGTCTGCAGTCTTTGGGGGGGTCTGGAGAGGAGTCATGAGTGGGAGCACCACCGGGATCATGGGGGTCGTGGGAGAAGTCAGACATGTGTGAACTGTGGAGAGGAGATCATTAGAAAAACCAATGCTGCCAAGCTGAGCTGGAGCCATCTGACTGAGCCCTGCACAATGCATTGGAGGGGAGGTCAGTGTAGCCTTACGACACTGCGCATGTGCAAGGCCCTACTCCTCTCTCCTCCTCTTTGACAGGTATCCTGTACCACCCCCCCCCCCCCCCAAAGTTGCCAGTTGTGACACCAGAGGGGGAGAGGAGACAAATGAGCAAAAGTTCCACTTTTGGGTGGAACTCCACTTTAACCACTTTCAGACCGGACCATTTTGCTCGATTCGGCACTGCATCGCTTTAATTGACAATTGCGCGGTCGTGCGATGTGGCTCCCAAACAAAATTGATGTCCTTTTTTTTTCCACAAATAGAGCTTTCTTTTGGTGGTATTTGATCACCTCTGCAGTTTTTATTTTTTGTGTTATAAACAAAAAAAGAGCGACAATTTTGAAAAAAAACACATTATTTTTACTATAATAAATATCCCCCAAAAATATATAAAAAATCATTTTTTTTCCCTCAGTTTAGGCCAATACGTATTCTTCTGCATATTTTTGGTAAAAAAAAAAATCGCAATAAGCATTTATTGATTGGTTTGCGCAAAAGTTATAGCGTTTAAAAATAGGGGATAGTTTTATGACATTTTTATTAATAATTTATTATTTACTAGTAATGGCAGCGATCAGCGATTTTTATCATGACTGCGACATTATGGCAGACACATCGGACATTTTCTAAACATTTTTTGGGACCATTGTCATTTATACAGCAATCAGTGCTATACAAATGCACCGATTCTTGTGTAAATGACACTGGCAGTGAAGGGGTTAACCAGGAGGTGGCAGTGTAGGGGTTAAGTGTGTCCTAGGGGCGTGTTTCTAACTGTGGGGGGCATGGCTGTGTTTTACAGATCACTGATCTCTGCTCCAATCACAGGGAGAGAGTGTCACTTGTTGCTAGGTAGAACGGGGAGACGTCTGTGAGACGATCGCAGGTATCCCTACGACGATCAAGTCCACGGGACCCGTGGTCGGACTCACTGGGGTCCCGACCGGCACATGTGTGGCACGCCCGCGGTGCGCACGCAATGGCATGGTGGCAAATTCAAAGGGACGTACCTGTACGCCCATTTGCCTGTCCGTGCCATTCTGCCGACGTACATCGTTGTGCACCGGTCGGGAAGCAGTTGAGTCGTAGTTCAGTAGCAATACAGGTCTACAGGAAGAACAGTGCATTAAATCTTTACCAGGTTTGGGCAATAGCACAATATGTGCCTGATACATGCTATCTGGCATAGGGTTGCCACCTGTCCGGTTTTCACCCGGACAGCCCGGATTTTGACACACATGTCCGGTTTTCAGTGTGCCTGACACCCGGACACACTGCTGTCAGTTGAGAGGGGAAGTGGGAAAATTGTCATTCAGAGGAAGGTGGGATGAGCTGCTGGATGATGATGGGTGGGTGAGAATTGAGGGCTTTGTATGGGTGAGGCTTTTCTTTACTGTGTGTGTACAGTAAGTGCTTAGCCCTGTGCGATACTTACTTGGCAGCATGATCGTTCCGTGCAGAGAAGCCCCGCTTCCTATCTCCGCCCCTGAATTCGGCTCCCGCATCTTGCCTTCAGCCAGTGGCGTACTAACTAGGGGGCGGGGGGTGCGGACCGCCCCAGGTGCCACACATTAGGGGGGTGTCAGACAGCTCCCCTGTATGAAGCAGTGAGAGTGGGACAGGCTTGGTAGTGCAGCCGATGTGACATGCTGAGCAGGGAGACCTCAGGCAGACTGACCCATTGTCACAATGCTCTCACTCTCTGTTTAATTATAACAGCCCAGTGAGTGAGTACAATTCCCCCCCCCCTCCCCTCCACAGAGATGGAAGAGTCTGCATTAGCTCTGCCCCCTCTCTCCCCTGCGTGTCCCATCCAAGCTCCGTGCAGCCTGTGTGCTGAGCTGCTCTGAAAGGAATGTGGGGGAGGGAATATTTAAACAGTGTGAGGAAGATCCTCAAGCCTGGGAGGGACCCTACACGCTGCAGTAATTACCGCCCCATCTCCCTATTGAATGTTGATCTGAAACTCTACGCCAAGATCCTTGCCACGCGCCTGGCCCCCCTCCTTCCCTCTCTGATCCATGGGGACCAAGTGGGGTTTGTCCCTGGCCGTGAAGCCAGAGACAACACCACGAAAACGCTACATTTGATCGCCTACGCCAAGGCACACAATATCCCCACTTGCCTCTTGGCCTGCGATGCCGAGAAGGCATTTGACAGGGTGAGCTGGCAGTTTCTTCGTGCGTCCCTACAACAAATAGGCTTAGGCCCTAACTTACTTTCCAAGATTATGGCTCTCTATTCTCACCCTACTGCTCGGGTCTCAGCTAACGGGGAATCGTCCACACCATTCCGAATAAGTAATGGCACCAGGCAGGGCTGTCCTCTTTCGCCCTTGCTGTTCGCAATCACAGTGGAACACCTGGCACAGGCTATACGTAACAATGCCTCTATTCACGGTATTCCTACCCCATCGGCTCCCCGCAAGCTGTCACTCTATGCTGACGACTTACTTCTATATGTCACAAAACCCCGCATTAGCCTACCACATATTCTCGAGGAACTGGACCGCTTCGGTACCCATAGTAATTTTAAACTAAATATAGCCAAAACCGAAGCCCTGAATATCTCTCTGCCGGAGCGAGACCTGGCGGCCCTGAAAAGGGACTACCCGTTCCGATGGCAACCACGCTCTATTAATTATTTAGGGACTGCAGTTCCTAGAGATCTACAGGACATCTACCTCCTTAACTATAGCCCCTTGTTGACCAACATTAAACGTTCCCTCGACTCCTGGCATAATTTGAAACTTACCTGGTGGGGGAGGATGAACGTCATTAAAATGGACATACTGCCCAAGGTTCTGTATCTGTTCCAAACTCTCCCTATACTTCTTCCTCGGATGTTCTTCCTCTCCCTCCGATCTGAGATAATCAAATTTGTATGGCTCCGCCACCCCCCTCGACTGAAGCATAGGATCCTATGCGCCCCCAAGCTCCGCGGGGGGACCGGACTACCTGACTTTCAACTATATCACACTGCATCCTTGCTGTCTAGACTGTTAGAATGGTTCCCGAGACCCCCACCCAAAATTACAGTGACTATTGAACAAGATATGGCCCTTAGAGATCTTAGGGCCCAGTTATGGGGACATCACGCCATGTTCCGCTCGCTTCGTGGAGTCTCCCCCTTGACGATCGCAGCTCTGACCAAATGGTACGCCGTCTCCGATATGACAGGCCTGTCCACGGACCCTGGCCCTCTTTCCTCCCTTTTTGATAACCCACTTCTCCCCACTCTCCTTTCGGCTACCCACATTGGGGCATACCGCAGGGAGGACTGGCCCACAGCTAATCAATTTGTCCACCCCTCCACTGGTCGTTTACGAGCTCTGGCGATGTCGTCTCCCCTACCTGACCTGGATTGGCTCTCTGAGCGGTCCATCAATCAATTTTGCAACTCACTCTTCCTATCTGGTAAAATTCATAGGACCCTCACCTTGTTTGAAGAACTTTGCACTCTACCTCACACCCCGAGGCACACGTTATCTCTTCTTTACAAAGAACTCCAATCTCTTACTTACACCTCGCTTCCCACTTATACTGATAAATGGTCTGCTGACGTTGGAACCGAAATCTCCTCATCACAATGGCATACCTCCTTTGTCCTTACTCACCAATCCTCTAGGTCAGGGTTCACTCAGGAAAAAAACTATAAATTGTTATCACGCTGGTACAGGGTTCCAGTCTCGGTACGCAGAATGTTCCCCGGTTCAACGGATGTGTGCTGGCGGTGCCATGGTGCGACAGGTACGTTCTTTCATGTCTGGTGGGAGTGTTCTATGGTTCGCCCTTTTTGGGATAAAGTTTTTGAAACGTATAATGCTATGTATCAAGCTTCCTTATCCCCCTCGCCCTTGGTTGCCTTACTGTCCATTATACCGGGCTCCGTTAAACGGCACAAGTCTTGCCTTCTTAGATTCCTCCTCTCTGCTGCCCGTCATAGCATCACCCTCTCCTGGAAGACAGATCGGGTCCCGTCGGTAGTTCGATGGATTGAAATTCTTAATGATATGATGGTCATGGAGGAGCTGCAGGCGAAGATGGACGACAGATATGACAAGTTCACTGCTCTGTGGTCTATCTGGCGCCACCACTCGGCCTCATCGGGCTTTCTTAATGGCCTCCGATAGGACAATGTTATGTCCTGCAATTTTGTTGTTCGCCTGTGACGCTCCCTTGGGGTTGCACAGCAAATGAGCCTGTGCTCTTACTTCCCTTTGTACACCACCTTCCTGCTGGCCCCCATCTGTCTTCCCTCCCCCCCATGTGGTGATACAGGTTGGGCGTTGTGCCACCGACCTGGATCCATGCTGGCGGTTGCAATACGGCCCTGGGTGATTTCAGTTTCCGGGGTTCCTGTCTTCCTCCTTTCCCCTCCCTCGCCTTCCCCTGTCCCTTCCCCCTTCCTCCCCCCCCCCTTCCCCTTCCCTCTACCTATTAATTTCTTTCTTTATTTTCATTTCTACTGGTATTAATCAGCTTTGTCATTTGCGCAGTTTTTTTATGCTTTTACACTTATACCTCGCTGTTTGTGTATCTTTGGAAATGTACCGCCATTTTGTACTCCTTGTTTGCACTGATATTGTGATAATAATAAAAAACTATGTTCAACCTTAAACAGTGTGAGGAAGAACATCCAAGTAAGTTATCAGCACTGTCCCTGTGTCCAGACTCTGCCCTCTCTCTCTCTCCCAAATCTCATTCACTCCCCCTCTTTCCTCTGTTGTCCTCCAGTATCTTTCCATCATGTCCCCATCATATTCCCATCATGCTCCCCATCATGTTCCTTTACCAGGGTTTACACTTGTGTGTTCATAGACATTGCATGTGATTCACACTGAATTGCTGTGAAAATCACATGCAATGTCTGTGCGATGCAAATTCAGCCGTACAAACTGTACGGCTGAAATCGCATTTGCACCAAAATGGTGAGGGACCCTTTTTTTTGGTTGCACTGGAATTGGATTGGATGGGTGTTCACACCTATGCAATGCGATTCTTGCACCATTTCACAGTTCTCACTGCGATATGCAAACCGATCTGGGGATGTCATTAATTTTACATTGACACCTGTAGCAGCTTGCAAAGGGCAGTGTGAACAGCCAACAAGCAACATGCAATGCAGGAATCTGCACTGGAATCTCACCGATTCCTGCATCGCATCGCATATATGTGAACCAGGACTCAGGTGGGTTCACACTGATGCGCTGTGGTTCAGTTGCCTCAATTTTCACTACAGTCCCACAGACTTCTATTAGGTTACACATTTTTGCACCATTTTCTGAAAGCGCACCGAATGTCCTCTATACTGAATCTTTCAGAAAACATAGTAAAATTACACAAGCTAATAGACGTCTGTGGGACTGCAGCTAAAAATGAGGATTATATGCAGAAAAACTGCATATACCCCAACACTGCGACAAACTCCAAGACACCAGTGTGAACCCAAAGGCTTCAGGGTGCTGTGTAATGTAAAGGGGTCCTGAAGTGCAGGGGGTTGTGTAATGTAAAGGGGTCCTGAAGTGCAGGGGGTTGTGTAATGTAAAGGGGTCCTGAAGTGCAGGGGGTTGTGTAATGTAAAGGGGTCCTGAGGTGCAGGGGGTTGTGTAATGTAAAGGGGTCCTGAGGTGCAGGGGGTTGTGTAATGTAAAGGGGTCCTGAGGTGCAGGGTGCTGTGTAATGTAAAGGGGTCCAGGAGGTGCAGAGGGTTTTGTAATGTAAAGGTGTCCTGAGGTGCAGGGTGCTATGTAATGTAAAGGGGCCCTGAGGTTCAGGGGGTTGTGTAATGTAAATGGTTCCAGAGGTGCAGGGTGCTGTGTAATGTAAAGGGGTCCAGGAGGTGCAGAGGGTTTTGTAATGTAAAGGTGTCCTGAGGTGCACAGTGCTGTGTAATGTAAAGGGGTCTAGAGGTGCAGGGTGCTGTGTAATGTAAATGGGTCCAGAGGTGCAGGGTGCTGTGTAATGTAAAGGGGTCCAAAGGTGCATAGGGTTTTGTAATGTAAAGGTGTCCTGAGGTGCACAGTGTTGTGTAATGTAAAGGGGTCCAGAGGTGCAGGGGGATGTGTAATGTAAAGGTGTCCACAGGTGCAGGGGGTTGTGTAATGCAAAGGGGTCCAGAGGTGCAGAGGGTTTTGTAATGTAAAGGTGTCCTGAGGTGCAGGGTGTTGTGTAATGTAAAGGGGTCTAGAGGTGCAGGGTGCTGTGCAATGTAAAGGAGCCCTGAAGTTTAGGGGGTTGTGTAATGTAAATGGGTCCAGAGGTGCAGGGTGCTGTGTAATGTAAAGGGGTCCAGGAGGTGCAGAGGGTTTTGTAATGTAAAGGTGTCCTGAGGTGCAGGGTGTTGTGTAATGTAAAGGAGTCTAGAGGTGCAGGGTGCTGTGTAATGTAAAGGGGCCCTGAGGTTCAGGGGGTTGTGTAATGTAAATGGGTCCAGAAGTGCAGGGTGCTGTGTAATGTAAAGGGGTCCACAGGTGCAGGGGGTTGTGTAATGTAAAGGGGTCCAGAGGTGCAGGGGGTTGTGTCATGTAAAGGGGTCCAGAGGGTTTTGTAATGTAAAGGTGTCCTGAGGTGCAGGGTGCTATGTAATGTAAAGGGGCCCTGAGGTTCAGGGGGTTGTGTAATGTAAATGGGTCCAGAGGTGCAGGGTGCTGTGTAATGTAAAGGGGTCCAAAGGTGCATAGGGTTTTGTAATGTAAAGGTGTCCTGAGGTGCACAGTGCTGTGTAATGTAAAGGGGTCCAGAGGTGCAGGGGGCTGTGTAATGTAAAGGGGTCCACAGGTGCAGGGGGTTGTGTAATGTAAAGGGGTCTAGAGGTGCAGGGGGTTGTGTCATGTAAAGGGGTCCAGAGGGTTTTGTAATGTAAAGGTGTCCTGAGGTGCAGGGTGCTATGTAATGTAAAGGGGCCCTGAGGTTCAAGGGGTTGTGTAATGTAAATGGGTCCAGAGGTGCAGGGTGCTGTGTAATTGAAAGGGGTCCAAAGGTGCAGAGGGTTTTGTAATGTAAAGGTGTCCTGAGGTGCAGGGTGCTATGTAATGTAAAGGGGTCCAGAGGTGCAGACTGTTTTGTAATGTAAAGGTGTCCTGAGGTGCAGGGTGTTGTGTAATGTAAAGGGGTCTAGAGGTGAAGGATGCTGTGTAAAGTAAAGGGGCCCTGAGGTTCAGGGGGTTATGCAATGTAAAGAGGTCTAGAGGTACAGGGGGTTGTGTAATGTAAAGGGGTCTACAGGTTCACCGGTTTTGTAATGTAAAGGGGTCCAGAGGTGTGTAATGTAAAGGGATCCAGAGCTGCGGGGGGCTGTGCAATGTAAAGGAGTCCAGTTGTGGAGAGGGGGTACAAAGTAGTGACAAAGAGATATTGGGGGATGCAGAGGTATGCAGGGGACACAGTGCGGTGTTTTTACATTTTAAAGTGAGGGGGGGTGCCAGATATAGGAGTCGCCCCGGGTGCCGAATGCTCTAGGTACGCCCCTGCCTTCAGCCATGCTGCTCCTGTCTGCTTAACTGTGCCTCTCATCTTCTGTGCCTCTGTGCAAAGCAGCCCCGCCTCCTAACTCCGCCTCCCACGTCTTGTCTTCAGCCATGCTGCTCCTGTCCAGCTTATAAGGTAAGAGAGTCCCCTGCTGCTCTTAGGCTGCTCCCACCCACCCATTGCCAGAACTATATACACTGCAACAGCAGGTTGCTGACTCTTCTACACAGTGCTCAATGTATAGTGTGTGTCCTACAGTCACTCTGCCCCCCTCCTCTGTTACTCTGCGCACCCCCTCCTGTCACACTGCACCCCCTCCTGTCACTCTGCACCCCCTCCTGTCACACTGCACCCCCTCCTGTCACTCGACACCCCCTCCTGTCCCCTCCTGTCACACCGCACTCCCTCCTGTCACACCGCATCCCCTCCTGTCACACCACACCCCCTCCTGTCACCCCGCACCCCTCCTGTCAATCTGCACCCCCTCCTGTCACACTGCATCCCCTCCTGTCACACCGCACCCCCTCCTGTCAATCTGCACCCCCTCCTGTCACACTGCATCCCCTCCTGTCACACCGCACCCCCTCCTGTCTCTCTGCACCCCCTCATGTCACACTGCACCCCCTCCTGTCACTCTGCACCCCCTCCTGTCACACCGCATCCCCTCCTGTCACACCACACCCCCTCCTGTCAATCTACACCCCCTCCTGTCACACCGCACCCCCTCCTGTCACACCGCACCCCCTCCTGTCACTGCACCCCCTCCTGTCACACTGCACTCCCTCCTGTCACACTGCACTCCCTCCTGTCACACCGCATCCCCTTCTGTCACACCGCACCCCCTCCTGTCACACCGCACCCCCTCCTGTCACACTGCACCCCATCCTGTCACACACTGCACCCCCACCTGTCACACTGCACACCCACCTGTCACACTGCACACTCACCTGTCACACTGCACCCCCTCTTGTCACACTCTGCACCCCCTCCTGTCACACTGCACCCCCTCCTGAACACTGCACCCCCTCCTGTCACACTCTGCCCCCTCCTGTCACACTGCACCCCTCCTGTCACACTGCACCCCTACTGTCACACTCTGCATCCCCCTCCTATAACACTGCACCCCTCCTGTCACACTCTGCATCCCCTCCTGTCACACTCTGCATCCCCCTCCTGTCACACGCTGCATCCCCCTCCTGTCACACTCTTCATCCCCCTCCTGTCACACTCTGCATCCCCCTCCTGTCACACTCTGCATCCCCCTCCTGTCACACTCTGCATCCCCCTCCTGTCACACTGTGCCCCCCTCCTGTCACTATGTGCGCCCCTGTCACACTCTGCTACTCTCCTATCACTCTGCCCCTTACTGTCACATCAGGGTACTGATGTAAAGAAGACTACTAATGTAAATTGAGATTTGAAAGAGGGTCTCTTGATTTAAGGAGGGCTCCTAATGTAAAGGGGCCCTTGATATGAGGAGTTACTGATATAACGGGCCTCTGCTGTTGTGAGGGAGGACTCTGATGTGAAGAGGGGGACTCTGATCTCATAGAGGGACCATTGATGCTCAGTACAGTGCTCCTAATGTGAAGGGTGACTCCTGGTGTAAAGGGGGACTCCAGACTCCCGAAACCTGATGAAGGGGGACTCCTGATCTAAATGGGACTTTAATGTGAAAGGGAGATTCCTGAACTGATGGAAGTCTTTAGGGGGCACTGATATAAAGGGACTCTCATATAATGGGGGTCTTTAATCTAATAGGGTGCTAATATAAGGCCACTTTGTTCTAATGGGGGGTCTCTAAGGAGAGGTAAAAATTTGCAGTGCGCTGTTAAAGTGTTCGGGTTTAGTTTGAAGAAAAGGTGGCAACCTTAATCTGGCAGCTGTCCAACTCCCAAGCAGTGAGCGAAAAGCTTTTGTAACCTATTGCCCAATAGGGTCATATGTGCCTTATACCATTCTCCTGGCAGACCATCTGGTTCATCTTCTCTATTATACAATTCTTCACACTATCAATTCTCCCATTCTTTCTCCCTCACCCTCTTTGTACCTATCCATCTCTTCCCCTGCCTATTTTTTACATTCTTCATATTATCCCTTCCCTCTCTATATCCCTATCTCTTCACTTACTAACTTCACTCTTTCTATCCTACTCCACCCCCCCCCCCCCCCCCCACCCCTCCCCCAGTCTGATCTTCTCTTTTTCAATCTATAAATCATGGTCAGGCACACTTTTGTAGGCCAGTGTGACAGATTTAAGGATACCCTGTGAAATGAAGAGGAAACGACCAATAGGCGCTATAGAAAATTGAAAGCCCCATGCTGGAAAATAGATCAATAATTCAAGTGACAAGGATTACAGACACTGAAAATTATAAGTGTGACTTCTGCCAACCAGCTGTCTATGTGTATATGTGAATATTAGATTATAGCACAAGGAAATCTGTTCAGGAGAAAACAAAGTTTGTTGCTCTTGCCAGACTTTTTAGTTCTTTTTTATTTTGCCATTACTACCAACTTAGATAACATTTGTCTGCTTTGATAAATATTTATAGAATATTTGTGAGGTGGTGTTCGGACAGCAATGGACCTTGTACAACATGGAGGAGTAGCATTAATGACTTTGTCGATCACAGAATAAAGCTAGTCATACAAATTAAGACTTCTCTTGCGCCACCCTGCGCAAGGTTGGGACCGCCTAGTCTGGGCTGGGTAGTGGCAACAGGGCTACCCACAGCTCAAATTTGAACCAATTAAACAGGAATTGGGATCTTAAATGGTACGTCAAAACTCCTCTATTCAAGGCATACAAACACACTCTCCTCCCATCATAAGTTATCCCTCTATGCTGATGACCTCTTGGTATATGTTCAGCAACCCCACATATCCCTACCATCGTTGATCTCTGAGTTCAAGCGTTTTGGCATCTTTAGTAGTTTTAAACTTAACATCTCTAAAACTGAGGCACTTAATGTGTCAGTTACCACACTGTCCTCACTTCACTTAAACTATTCATTTCAATGACAAACTAGGGGTATCTCCTATTTCAGAGTTTCAATCCCTGCCAACTTGTCCAACTTGTTCTCCTTGAACTATGTTCCCCTCCTTTCTCACATATGGAAAGATCTGGAGTCCTGGGGGGTTCCTCTCTACCCTGGTTTGGCCGTATTAATACTCTGAGTATGGATACCATATCCAAACTGTTGAACCTCTTTCAAACAATACCGATCCTGGTATCCAAATCCTTTTTTGTTTCTCTACGCTCTCCATTTGATTCATATGGAATTGCGACATCTCCAGAGTTAAATATAATCTGATGACTCTCCTGAGGCTCGAGGGAGGCACCGGATTACCAGATCATGAGACTTACTACAAAGCTGCTCTAATGACTCATAGTCTTGAATGGGTCCCCGGTCCTTTCCAAAAGGCATCAGTAATGGTTAAACAAGACCTGGCCCCTGTAGATTTTCGAGCCCTCCTCTGGGGTTACCATGGAGACCTATCACGCTTACCCTCTGCTCCACAATTAACAGTATCAGCTCTTAAATTGTGGTACAAAAGAGGGTTATGCACAGTTCTATCCTCAGACCCTTCCCCTCTAACATCCTTGTTTGACAATCCCACCTTCCCTCAAGGTGTGGGGGGTTCATATGTTAGGCTCATTTCATTGCTCTGCTTGGCCTCAAGCCTGCGCATTTATTAGACCCCGATTGGGAACCCCTGCTGTCACCACGGGCAAATGCGACTGGCTGACCTCCCTCCACTTAACTTCCTTCGCAAAACAACTGTTCCTTTCATCCCAAATACACCATCCACTTACTAAGTTTGAAAGGCTGTGCTCTCTGCAGGACTTGCCCATACATCTACTCTCTTCCCTCTACAGTTTGATTTAAGTTCTTACACATAACGACTTACCCACGTACACCAAGATGTGGTCCGCAGATTTGGGAAGGGACATCTCAAGAGTGGACTGGCAGACTTCATTTCACTTTACGCACAAGTCAACCATTTCCTGCTACTCACAAGAAGATAATTTCAAGATTTTATCCCGATGGTACAGGGTCCCAGCCACGTTACACAGAATCTTCCCATCCACCCCCACCTTGTGCTGGCGTTGTTGTTCAGATTCTGGTACATACCTCCATGTCTGGTGGGAATGTGAGAGGATCCGTCCCTTTTGGAATCAGGTATTTCAAGTATATAGTAATGTATATAACGAACCCCTGAGGCCATCTCCGGCGATTGCTCTTCTCTCTATCCTCCCCAGCTCTATGGCTCCACAAAAAAGGCAACCCATCCCACTATATTGGAAAACTACAACTACCCCACCTCTATCAATGTGGGTTTCCACAATGAACAATATTATGGGAATGGACGAAATGCTAGCACTAGATAATGATACCTTTGATAAATATAAGGCTTTATGGTTTATTTGGCTCCGCTTCTCTTCCTCTAATACCCTTACTAATATCCTCTAAACCCTTAGAGGACCATCCCCACCCCAGCCTTGAATCTTGAATCAGGCCTTCTAGGAGATGTTTTTTCACTTTGGGCCCATTGTTACTTCTCCCTCCACATGACTCTCCAGCAGATCCCTCCCTCTTTCTTTTTTCAATATTCTTACTAATCTTGTCTTCTACTTTTTCTTTGTATCTGCCCCATTTTAATACAATGTTGTTTTGTTTTCCTTTATTTCATTATTATTTTTATTTCTTTATGTAATATGGAACAACTTTTTCCCCTATACTGTTGAATTATTATGACACCTGCCAAAATGCTTTGTGTCTTACTGTTCATTGTCAAAGTCAGCTATGGGTGATAGCCAATGGGCTGCCTCGCTGTCCCTTTCTTCACTATTTGATGTCATGCTTATGTTATTGGATTGTTGTTCTTAAATAAAAACATTTTCAACCCTAAACAGGAATTTGGTATGACAAGAGAATGATTTAAGGCTACAATGCTGAGTTGGCACACAAGGCCTTGGACGATTCCAAATTGGGTAGACTGTGGAAGCAGTGGCGTGTAGGTTATGATGCTGCAATAATTCTGAGCAGTCAAGCTGCACACAGCTCTTATCACAGTCTGAAGAAGGATCACGCATGCTCTGAACGCGCGATTGACAGCCCTGCGTGCCACACGCCCAGTGACATCACTGCTGACAAGGAGGGGACTGTCGGACCAACTCTGATCCCTGGAAACCACCAGAGTGGGCGAGCCACCAGTGGCGCCCCACACCGCCAATCTGTACTGGGACCACACTGAGAGGCCACCTATGTGACCTGACTATAGTACCTCTACCTTTTGTGAGCTGACATTTTTTACCCTCAATCAATGACGCACCTTATACATAACTATTCCACTCTGCTTTCTTGTACACAGCTGGAGAAAAATCCCCTTTTGTATCTTTCCAAAAAACTATAACATTTTGGGATGTAGTACTTTTATCGTCGCACCTTTAGCTGATTTCTCCAAAATTTTATGAAATACAACTACAGTGGTGTTAAAACGCTGTTATTGCTTGTCTTTCAAGAGTTGGGTCTCTTGCAGTGCAAAACCAAATGCTCTAAATGCTCTGTAAAGCCAATACCTGTATATACTAGGGAGAAAGTTTCAGTAGTGTTCCAGCGAGGTAAACATTCCACAGAATTAGGTGAAAGGCTTTCCCACGTGACATCACCTTAAAAGTACTTGCATCATTTTGCTTTGTGCCGTTTTCTATTATGAAGCATCTCGAAATCTGTCTCTCGAAAGCCCCAATTGCACCTTAGACACTTTGTTGGCATTCTGGAAGCTTTGATCACTTATTTTAATCTATCTGCTACTCTGGTGGAATATACTCTGCTGTGAACACATCCCAGAATTCTCCCAGAAATCATAGGGTAGACCATAGTTGCAAAAAATTTTATAGAGACACGTTTTTGCTTGTAGGCGGAGTCTTATTATAATTAGAGGATGAGGCATCCATTTGTAGGTGTGGCATAGCAGGAAAAGAAAATGTGGTGTGTGAAAATGAGCGTGGTTTAAGCTAAATATTTGCTTAAAGGGGGCATGGCTCAAAGTCTGAGATGAATAAGGAATGGGGGGAGAAATAAAGGGAGAAAGAGGGAGGGAGAGAGAAACAAAGAGATAGGGAGGGAAGGAGAGAGAAGGAAGGAAAGATGAAGGATGGAGGGACAGCAGGCCCAGATCCTACACCACAATAGAAATATGTGTCTGACAGGAAGTTTAAAAATCAGCAGATAAAGATACTCCAAACACCTGGTGTTAGCACTTTAGTCATCCTGACAACGTGGTTATGGTGTCAGGATGATTTAAGTGCATTATTTCTATTATTACATTGTAATATAAAATGAAATCATTCAATTCACCATAATGCAGAATCAGTGGGAGCCCTGAGTGTTTCACCTGCCACGTCCCCAGTGGAGTCCTCCTTACATCAGGCATTCTTAGCAGAGTCCGTCCTTACATCATGTGCCCCCAGCAGAGTCCGTCCTATAATCAGGTGCCCCAGCAGAGTCAGTCCTTACATCAGGTGCCCCCAGCAGAATCCACCCTTATATCAGGTGCCCCCAGCAGAGACCCTCCTTATATCAGGTGTCCCCAGCAGAGTCCCCCCTTTCATTAGGTGCCCCTAGTAGAGTCCCTCCTTACACCAGGCATTCTCAGCAAAGTCTGTCCTTACATCAGATGCCCCTAGCAGAGTCCCTCCCTACATCAGAAATGCCCAGCAGTTCTGGAGGTTATGGGTTTTGGTGCAGAATTCCGTAGGTGGATTGATCTTTTGTATAAGGACCCGACAGCGCAAGTAAAACTCAATGGTGCTTTGTCCGCACCTTTTTTGGTTAGAAGAGGGACGAGGCAGGGTTGTCCACTATCGCCGGCTCTGTTTTGCCTGGTGATGGAACCCCTTGCCTCAGCCCTTAGTCAGGCTGATGGGGTTAGGGGCATACGGGTGGGAGCCATACATGAAAAAGTAGCTTTATATGCAGATGATCTCATCCTTTTCTTGAATGACCCTGCCCAGTCGCTTCAAGAGACGCTGACCATTCTTTCGAACTTCAGTGGTTGCTCGGGTCTCAAGGTAAACTGGGATAAATCCCAAATTTTACCCATTGATAAGGCGGCAAAGGACGTAGCAGACCCCAACCTCCCCTTAATATGGGCAGACAAAATTAAATATCTAGGCATTCACATCTCCACATCTACCTCTGACTATTCTACCCTTAACATGGAGCCATTGATACAGTTGATGAGGAGTAGATTAAAGGCGTGGGCGAATTTGCCCCTCTCTCTAATCGGCAGGATCAATTTATTTAAGATGAAGCTCCTACCTACCTTTCTTTATGTCTTCAGACATGCCCCTGTCTGGATCCCCAAAAAAGTATTTTGCCTGATTAACTCTATTTTATTATCTTTCCTCTGGGGAACCGGTCAGCCGAGGTTCAGACTGACGGTGCTGCAGAGACCTTGGGGGGAGGGAGGCCTGGCTTGTCCCGATCTCCACTCCTATTTTTTGGCGGCTCTGTTATCCCACGCCCACAACTGGCTGGTCTCTGATGAGTCCAATGCAGCGGTGGCTCTGGAAGCAGCACATCTGGGATCATATGAGGCGCTAAGGAATCTACTTTACCGGGGTACCAGGGCTCCTTTCCCTCTTACAACGTCAATGAGAGCGGTCATACGGGCGTGGTTGGTGGCAAAATCAATGCGACCCATGCCCGCTGGACATATATCACCACACAGCCCTCTCTGGTTTAACCCACAATTGCCGGAATTTGGGTCCATTCCTGACCCTAGTGTTTGGGCATGCAAGGGCATTAAATATATAAATCAACTCTGTTTGGAAGGCCGACTGCTGTCATTTGACCGGTTGAAACAACAATATGATTTACCCAACTCACACTTCTTTAGATTCCTGCAGCTTAGGCACGCATTTAACACCCAGTTTGATAATGCTCAGGTTGCTTTTTATACATCAACCCTGGAGACTCTACTCAGGGACGAAGCTCTACCAAAGCCCTTATCCGCCATATATAATGCGATACTTCCTAACATACACACGGGACTAGAAAACCTCCAGGCAAAGTGGGTGGTCGATTTCCCCTCACTAGACGCTGAAGATTGGGAAGAAATCTGGGAGTGTCCCTTTTCACAGCTAGTATCAGCTAGAGATAAATTAGTGCAATTTAAAATAGTACATAGGGTTTATTACACGCCCGCGCGTCTGCACAAAATTTATCCATCTATTCCCGCCTCCTGCTGGAGATGCAACTCGTCCCCAGCAGATTTTATTCACATATTTTGGAGCTGTCCTCAGATCGCAATTTTTTGGTCTGCGGTGACCAACTCTATTATGACCATCACCACGGTGCCAGTACCACTGTCTGTAGAGGTATACCTGCTGGGACTTGTGGAAACATTGGCCCCAGGCCGGGCAATCAGAACCCTGCTAGGATTATTACTTTACTATGCCCGCAAGTCGATAGTACTCAGATGGAAGGCATCATCTGCGCCCTCCTTAAATTTTTGGAAGAGGTTGGTGAATGCGGCTCTACCACTATACAAGGCTACCTACCTGTCCCGCGGTTGTGCCAAAAAATTCTACAAAGTATGGGATATCTGGACGGACTCACTGTCCACTAATGCTGACTCGATGGACGATTAGTATCGTTCCACTAAGTACCCCAATTGTCCAAGTGGCATCTATGGCCTCATAAACCCCCTGGGTTGCTCAGCCAATAGTTATGGGGAGGGGGGAGCGTGCATGCAACGATGTAATTATAATGTACACTTTATCTCCTAAGTATTTTGAGTAAGCCTTGTAGGGGATATGTAGAATCGGCAGGTTGATATGAATATTCTACACAGGTGGTTGAGCGTACAGTGGTTTAGGTAGGTATGCATATTTTATGTAATGCCTTACCCTTTTGTTTTGTTTTGTTTTTTGTTGTTTTTTCATTTCTTTTTTTTTTTTGTTTCTCTCTTAGTTGGTAAGTTGTAGTGATTGAGCCTGGGTATGCCCAATAGGCTCTGTAGTGTTTTGTTCACATCTTGAAATGTCAATAAAGATAACTTTAAAAAAAAAGAAATGCCCAGCAGAGTCCCTCCTTACATAAGGTGCCCCCAGCGGAGTCCCTCCTTACATCAGGTGTCCCCAGCAGAGTCCGTCCTTACATCAGGTGGCTTTAGCAGAGTCCGTCCTTACATCAGGTGGCCCCAGCAGAGTCCGTCCTTACATCAGGTGGCCCCAGCAGAGTCCGTCCTTACATCAGGTGGCCCCAGCAGAGTCCGTCCTTACATCAGGTGCCCCCAGCAGAGTCCGTCCTTACATCAGGTGCCCCCAGCAGAGTCCGCCCTTACATCAGGTGCCCCCAGTAGAATCCGTCCTTACATCAGGTGCCCCCAGCAGAATCCGTCCGTACATCAGGTGCCCCCAGCAGAGACCCTCCTTATATCAGGTGTCCCCAGCAGAGTCCCTCCTTTCATTAGGTGCCCCCAGCAGACCCCTCCTTACATCAGGTACCCCCAGAAGAGTCTGTACTTTCATTGCCCCTAGTAGAGTCCCTCCATACATCAGGTGCCCCGACGGAGTCTGTGCTTACATCAGGTGCCCCCAGTGGAGCCCCTCCTTACATCAGGTGCCCCAAGAAGAGTCTGTCCTTACATCAAGTGCCCCCAGTGGAGCCCCTCCTTACATCAGGTGCCCCAAGCAGAGTCTGTCCTTACATCAGGTGCCCCAGTAGAGTCCCTCTTTATATCAGGTTTCCCCAGCAGAGTCCCTCCTTTCATTAGGTGCCTCTAGTAGGGTCCCTCCATACATCAGGTGCCCCCGGCAGAGCCTCTCCGTACATCAGGTGCCCCCAGCAGAGTCCCTCCTTACATCAATTGGCCCCAGCGGAGCCCCTCCTTACATCTGGTGTCCACGGCAGCAGAGCCCCTCCTTACATCTAATGTCCCCAGCAGAGTCCCTCCCTACATCAGCCATTTCCAGCAGAGTCCCTCCTTACATCATATACCCCCAGTGGAGCCCATCCTTACATGAGGTACCCCCGGCAGAGTCTGTCCTTACATCAGGTGGCCCCAGCAGAGTCCGTCCTTACATGAGGTGGCCCCAGCAGAGTCCGTCCTTACATCAGGTGCCCCCAGCAGAGTCCGTCCTTACATCAGGTGCCCCCAGTAGAATCCGTCCTTACATCAGGTGCCCCCAGCAGAATCCGTCCTTACATCAGGTGCCCCCAGCAGAGACCCTCCTTATATCAGGTGTCCCCAGCAGAGTCCCTCCTTTCATTAGGTGCCCCCAGCGGACCCCCTCCTTACATCAGGTACCCCCAGAAGAGTCTGTACTTTTATTGCCCCTAGTAGAGTCCCTCCATACATCAGGTGCCCCCGACGGAGTCTGTGCTTACATCAGGTGCCCCCAGTGGAGCCCCTCCTTACATCAGGTGCCCCAAGCAGAGTCTGTCCTTACATCAGGTGCCCCCAGCGGAGCCTCTCCTCACATCAGGTGCCCCAAGCAGAGTCTGTCCTTACATCAGGTGCCCCCAGTAGAATCCCTTTTTATATCAGGTTTCCCCAGCAGAGTCCCTCCTTTCATTAGGTGCCGCTAGCAGAGTCCCTCCATACATCAGGTGCCCCCGGCAGAGCCTCTCCTTACATCAGGTGCCCCCAGCAGAGTCCCTCCTTACATCAATTGGCCCCAGCGGAGCCCCTCTTTACATCTGGTGTCCACGGCAGCAGAGCCCCTCCTTACATCTAATGTCCCCAGCAGAGTCCCTCCCTACATCATATGCCCCCAGTGGAGCCCATCCTTACATCAGGTACCCCCGGCAGAGTCTGTCCTTACATCAGGTGCCCCCAGCGGAGCCCCTCCTTACATCAGGTGCCCCAAGCAGAGTCTGTACTTACATCAGGTGCCCAAAGAAGAGTCCCTCTTTATAGCAGGTGTCCCCAGCAGTGTCCCTCCTTTCAATAGGTGCCCCTAGTAGAGTCCCTCCATACATCAGGTGCCCCCCAGCGGAACCCCTCTTTACATCAGGTGCCCCAAGCAGAGTCCCTCCTTACATCAAGTGCCCCCCAGCGGAACCCCTCCTTACATCTGGTGTCCCCGGCAGCGGAGCCCCAGTCCTTACATCTGGTGTCCTCAGCAGCAGAAACCTGGACTGTTGGCAAGTATGGTAGGCAGTCATTTCTTGCTTTGTAGTAACATTCAATGATAACCACACTGTTGGAGGAGCTGAATCCTTTCATCCATCCACTTCTCCATTCACAGATTGCTTCGCATTCTGGGAAAGAACATCATGAATTCTGTGAATGAGTAAAGGAGGAGCAACTGAAGGGTGAGCAGCAAGATGCTTCATAGCTGCATATCTTAAAGTGATAGTAAAGGATTGTTTTTTTTTCCTATAAAAATAATAAACATGTTATACTTACTTGCTCTGTTGCAGTGGATTTGCACAGAGCAGCCCGGATCCTCCTATTCCCAGGTCCCTCTTCTGTGATCCTGGCCCTCTCTCCTGTTGAGTGCCCCCACAGCAAGCAGCTTGCTATGGTGACACCCAAGCTGAGTCACAGCTCCTTGTGTCCATTCAGTAATGGAGCCCTGACCCGGCCATGTCCCCTCTCTCCCATGATTGGCTAGCTGACTTTGATTGACAGTAGCTGGAGACAATGGCACCACTGCGGTGTCTCAGCCAATCAGGTGGGAAAATCTATCAATAAAAACTGTGGAAGGGGTGGAGCAAAATTTGGCGTTAACGTGGTGTTCTATCGAAAAGAAATACTGTGCTGTGACTATAACCATTAATTGTGAAAAGCAGCAAACATTTCCAGAAGACTAACGGTTAAATGTAAAAGTCAAAAAAGAAAAATGTTGCGCTATGCGTGTACGTGGAACGTGGTGTTCTATACATGGAGAGATCTCTAATAGCACAAAAAAGCCATGTTATCGCCTAAATGGGCTTGTACAAATGATAAATCTAGAATATGAGTAGAATTCTTTATGAAAAATGTTTATATATTAGGAGAATGATGAGAGGGTGAGATGAAGTTAATGGTAAATGAAGAAGAGTTTTATGGATTGCGTTTAGGGATGGGGTTATAGAGATATAGAGTTAGGAAAAGATCGGGATAATGAAAAGTTTTTTTTTTTCTGATATCAGTATAAAACATATTATCCTGTTATTGATATTTTATATTGAAGGTATAATTGTATTATAGATAGTTTACTCCCACCTTTTTAAAGGTCAATTTATTTGTTTTTATTTTGTTGTATTTATTTTTGTAGAGAAGCTACAAAAGCTGAAGGTATAAAACAGTCATTCATACCCAAATAGAAGAGTTTTCAGTAAAAATCATATGCTAGGTTGTTTCTTTTAGAAAAATGTGTCAACTGTTTTAAATTGTAGACGTGACAGAGAAAACTTTGATTTTGTTTTCTTATGTACATTTAAAGCTCTGAAACTGTCTAAAGGAAAGCATTTAGCAATTACATTTATATTGAATTCAAAAGTTTTGATCTGCTTTATAGCGCGCTGAATCTAGAGGATCAGGATTAATTAGGAAACTATTTTTAATGGCAATGCATAGATTTTTGGAAAGGGTTTCTTTAAAGAGTAGTGCAACCAAAGTCAATCAGTATTCGATTTTAAATGAATGCAAAAGGGTTTAATCACATGCTACATTCCTTCCTTGCCTTTACTCCATGTTTCAGCCATATAATACCAAATTTAGCTTTAGGGAAGTGATTTCATCTGACCTGTATTGTATGGTTTCATACATTTCTATAGGAGAGATTGCGGGTACCAGCTATTAGCATAAAGGCACGCTATGTCCCTTATGGCTGAGTGATGAGTGGAGTTGACTATCAGAGGATGAACTTCACCTCTGGGATCTCCAAGGCTTTTGAGAAGCCTGCATTGATTGAACCTGCATGGATCCAATGGAAAACCTTTAGAGTGTGCATACACTGGGTATATTTAAATGTCATATTTCAGTAACTTTTTACAAGTTAGCACAGATTAATTCCTGACAAGTCAAAATTTACAGCACTGGCATACTATTTCAAAAAGCTATACAATTTATTAAGAAAAAGGTCTTTAAAGTATCCAAGAACAAAAACAATCTTTTGCAGCTTTGCAGAAAACCCCAGCACAAAGAGCAAACAAGCATGATCATTGAGGACAGAGACAAAGGATCATACACCAGTTGGTGTTGATGATAGGTCAGAACTTTGGCAGATTTTGACAGGAGGTAGATGCAGGCTTGCCTGTGGGTACAAGGTGCAGCAATGATATCTTGGTTGGCATGGGTAAGCTTCCAGGAGGAGACATGGGCAACTTGGATGACTGTATGAGACACTGTAAGAAAACTTCAGTGCAATGAGCAAATGAACATCACCAAAAACGACAAGGACAAATATTTTGCCAGGAGGTAGATGTAGACTTGACTCCAAATACAGGGTGCAGTGATGGTCCCTTGCATGGCCCAGGTAAGCTTCCAGGGGGATGATGCAGGTAACTTAGATGACTGTAGGAGTTCCTTTTGGTGAAACGGGAAACCACAGTGGCAAAAGCAAATGAGTGTGACCAGTAAGTAAAAAGACAAAGGAATACTCACAAGGTAGTGTTGGTGACAGGTCTGAACTTGGATAGATTCTGGCAGCAGGCAAGTGTAGACTAGACAGGGTGCAGAAATGGTCTTTGGATGGTATGGGTAGGTAAGCTTCCAAGAGGAGACATAGATAACTTGAATGAATGTATGAATCATTGTAGCAAAACATCAGAGCAAGAGCAGAGAGATGATGACTCATGATCTCTCTGATCCATGTGCTTAGGGCATCATTGATGACAGGATGTTTTGAGCATTTTTGATGATCAGTCAACAGCAGCAGGGCAGCAGGTTTACTTCTCTTGCAGGCACTCACTCTGTCAAAATCAACACAGCAGCACAGCTTTCATATTCTGCTATTTCCCCCCTTCCTCTGCTTTCAGTGCCTGCAGAGCTTATTCCCTATACTCTTCCATACAGCAGTAACCTTATTGTCTTCCGTTAGGCAAGTCCTCCTGCTGTCAAAAATATTAAATCAACACCAGATAGTCTGTGTCATATTCAACTCCATACAATTATGCTATGTCCACTTGTGTCACATCCATTTATTTTGTGCATTATAAAAAAAAAAATGCTGCCTTATCCATGCCATGCTGTGCTGCCAGTAACAATGGTGTGCTCCCCTGCCCTCCTTCCTGAAAGCCCACTGCCTGTCCAGGTCAGAAGCAACTTTTTTGCATCCCAGAATAAATTTACAGGTCAGGCACTAAAGTAACAAGCCACCATCAGAGCCTGTGTGTTGCAGCCTCAAGTTACTTACACACCCCCTGGCACAGGGTCCAACAGTCACCAGCAGAGCCAGTACAGTAGACCTGCCTGCTGCTGCCACCACACAGGTCGCTTCATTCCCTTTAACACCGACATACAACTGCATTGCCATTGAGTCTGTCAGAGTATTTTTAACATTCAGATACAACTGCAGTGAACTTAAAAGAGAAGTATGGGATTTCTTTTTAGCCCATAATCATACTTGCCTATGTGAGATGCATCTGTCCCCTGCCCCCTCTTTACTGAGAACTGAGCCACCGAACACCGCCGGCTCGGTTCTCTCACCTCCCTGAGAGGAGAGCAGCTGCCCATCAGCCAGCAGCAGTCCTGCTCTGCTACTCCACGCTCATTGGAGCACTGAGCTGTGGATGGGAAGGGGGCTGCCCTCTCAGTGGCTTACTGAGAAGCTGAGATGCCCATCAGTCCAGGCACCTGGCAGATCCAGACCCCCACAGTTGGGAGGAAGCGGTGCCTGGACTGATCTTGGTGACGTCAGCAGAGACTTAAGACCACTCTCTGCTGAAAACGGATCACAAGAGTGCAAAGCGAATTGCACTCCTGTGACTCATGGGAGAAGCCCAGCCAAATAAGCTCAGGCTGGATTCTCCTTTAAGGCCTGCTCCTCTGCCACCATTCTTGACTCTCCTCCTGTCTGCTATCACCCAGCCACCAAGACACATGTTTGCACACCTCCTTATTATTCATTAATTATTTATTATTATAAGCGCCTTTTCCAGCACTGCACAGCACTGCTTTTTGTCACATCCCTCCCCATTTAGATGTGGCTCAAAACATGGCTTTGCACAAGATTTTTTAAAGCTCTCTGAACACCAGTCAAAGCGTCTGTTACTAAATAAAATGGTTAGCTTACAGTCCTGTTTACATCTTGTGTTTGCTTTGCTTCACAGATCATACTCCATGTCGCTTTAGCAGTGCTTGAAAGCATCTTCAAAGCCTCTATAGAAGTCTTTGACAAAGCTCGCTTAAAACACCTGAAGCTTTATTCAGCTTTAGCTTTGCTTTGTTTTGGAGAAATTGCAGGTATGAAATATCCACACACAGGGCATCTGCCATGTTTCAGTAAAGCTTCAAAAAAGCACCACTGAAGCATCATCAAAGCACTTCCGAAGTATTACAGAAGCATCATTAAAGCATCATCAAAGCATGTTGAAACGGTAGGTGATTTAATGTGCGTTGAAGTCGAAGCAAGCGTTAATGAGCCCTAACAGACAGGCATCAGCAGATTTCACAGAGTTACTCAAGCTAAAAGTGGCAATTCCGATGTAAAGCCAGCACGTTCCCAGGTATGGAAACCTGTCATAGAAACATGGAAAATGCTGTTGCTGAGCATTTTCGAAACTGCTTATTGTCTATCTGTTATACTAATTGATTTGGGAGTATAAACTATAAAGTACTGTATATGCACGTAATTGTATATGTTTCTAGAGTCTTCTCAACATCTGTAGAGAAGAGTGGAAGTTGGGATCATTAAGTAGCTCTACGTTTCACGCGTTTAGACCTAATACAGACATGCTAAAACTAGGTAATCCAGTCTTTGATATAAAATTTCAAATGAAAAGAACAGAACCATATTGCACCCAGTGAACTCTTTATTGTACAAAAAAAATCCAAAATGATCTTACCAAAATACAAAGCACAATATCTTCCACTACCATAAAAATGACGGATCTGTCATGTAAAATCCCAGCCAAACCCATGGTACCCCCACATTCAACCACTACAGACAGCTTGTGAAAACAAACATCACTTGTTCATTCATAAATGATTGCCCAAGGACATAACCCCTTGCCTATAAAGATATAAAATCTGTGATGGTGCAGCTGTCCCACACAATAATAAACTAGCATTCCTTATTTCTTCCAGCAAAATTCTGAAAAGTAGCTTTTTCTCAAAAGTTCAATATAACTACAGGTCTCACTAAACACAATCTCTGGGATTCATAAGAGTGTCACGGACATAAACCACATCGCTTGGGGTGTTTGAGCCACTGCATCGCATCAATGCTTTTCACTCATCTCATGGGCTTCATCATGTTTGCCGATCCCTTTCTCAAATAAACACATTCCTTCCCATTACAAGACAATACCACACCCTTTGCTATGGCATTGGCCTATGGCAAAAATTCTAGGAGGACTTATTAATGAAGAAGACGGAGGCCTTACTTTCACACAAGTTAGGTTTAAGTCACTTTGGGGTTGATTTACTAAAACTAAAGAGTGCAAAATCTGGTACAGTTTTCCATGGTAGCCAATCAGCTTCTAACTTCAGCTTGTTCAATTTAGCTTTGCCAAAATAAACTGGAAGCTGATTAGTTTCTATACAGTGCTGCACCAGATTTTGCACTCTCCAGTTTTAGGAAAGCAACCTCTTTAGAAGAATATAGGGGTAATTACAAATACATCATCTGAGTACTGTCATCCTTAATATGTGTACCACTGTCTACTGTATAAAATGGTTCTATGAATTACAGTACTCTGAGACAAATTGAAATAAAAGCAGGAAAATCTTTCATACACAAATATATAAAGTTTATGTATGCATGCAAATAGGTGACATATTATCACAAAGAGAAAGAGTATTTAGTTACAACTGCTTGTTACTTATTAAACCACCTACAAAAATGTATTATATACTTATATGTAATATAAGTATTTATTGGAAATTAATAGTTACAGGTAAAGTTAATCCAGGAAATATCAGATTGCCTGGGGGATCACAAAGGTATTTTTTTTTTTCCCCACTGAAGTAAATTGAATTATGCTTTGAGTTTTTTTTGCCTTCCTCTGGATCAACTGTGGGTATTATTGATGTGATTGTGTATACAGAGCTTTTCTATTTTTTGTGGGGGGGGTTCTTGTGTTGGTTGAACTGGATGGACTTGTGTCTTTCTTCAACCAAATGACCTATATAACTATGTAAAAAATTTTTTGTTAAAGCCACCATTGGCAATTTAAGTAACACAATTTTCCCAGACACTATTTGGTCAACATGTTTCACAAATTCCCATTCCCCTTCGAGACCTTTCCTATTTCCAAGAGGAAATAGCCAGCATACAGCATTATCTTGTGACACTTATGCAAAGGTGGTCGACTAATTAAAAAAAAAGACTAATGCCTATAAATTAACAAACAAAATTCCCATTGGGACTAAAACCCTTATAGCACACACTCCAAATGTATTTAAGCCCTTGTACACACGGTCGTAGATTCCGATGGAATGTGTCCTATCGGACAGTTTTGTTGGATATTCCGACTGTGTGTGGTCTCCATCGGACTGTTTCCGTCGGAATATCCGATGGACCAACTTTTCCAACTTGCCGGTAAAATTTTCCGACAAAATGCTCCAATCGGACATACTCCGATCATGTGCAGCCTACTCCGACGGACAAAGTGCCACGCATGCTCAGATCAAATTCCTAGACCAAAGCTCTTGGCTACTAGCCTGAACGTAGTCCCGTCGTAAACGAAATAATGTCATCACGTTATGTACAATCAGATTTTCCGACAACTTAGTCCGACCGTGTGTATGCAACATCACTTCCGGACCTCTTCCGGAATTAATCCGTTGGAATTACTCAGACGGATTTGGTTGTCGGAATCTCCAACCGTGTGTACAAGGGCTAAGAAAGGCAAAAAAATGTCAGGAGTTCATAGGAGACTATTTCTTTACTGATCACCCATGTAAAAGGCACAACACAATTTTTCTGGTCAATGTTTTTCTGGTAATTTTTCTGCGTAATTTTTCTGCGTATTTAAAGGGTTCCACCATGTTTAAATGAATAAGGAAGCCTAAAATTAACCATACACTGATCGAAATGTGGCTGTTTCAGCAGTGACAGAAGTGTAATTGTTTGATCAAGTTCTCTCGAAGGGATATGTTGGAAAAATGTTTTCGCTCAGTGGCTGCAACCTCTGATCAGTGTATTGTGACGGCTGCAGGTACATCTCTCAGAATAAAATGTCCAGGCAAGGAAGGGATTTCTACGGCCTGGTTCACACCTATGCATTTTTTGTGCGTTTTCAGGTTTGCAGAAACACACTACAGTCCATTTAACATGGTTTTCAATGGGTCACGTTCACATCTGTGCATTTTATGCAAAGGGCCAAGGACCAGCAAGTTGTGTTTTTGGTTCCATAGACTTCAATCGATCAAAAACATGTATTGAAAAACAGAAATTGCACCTGGAATATGCATCAACTGCATCCTGCATAGGTGTGAACCAGGCCTTAATCCACTTTACTTTAAATAGCTGGTCAGGAGCAGAAGATGAAGGACAGGATGAAAACACAAGCATTCGGCAGGTAGTGGGGGGTTATTTACGAAAGGCAAATCTACTTTGTGCTGAAAGTGCACTTGGAAGTGCAGTCGCTGTAAATCTGAGGGGTAGATCTGAAATGAGGGGAAGCTCTGCTGATTTTATCATTCAATCAAGTGCAAGCTAAAATTTTGTTTTTTATTTTCCTTGCATGTCCCCCTCGTATTTACAGCGACTGAACTTCCAAGTGCACTTGTAGTGCAAAGTGGATTTGCCTTTCGTAAATAACCCCCAATGTGTCCTCTGAGTCAGTTTGAAATGAATCTGTCACAAGAGGGTTTATAAAAGACACTGAATATTGGGGGTTATTTACTAAAGGCAAATCCACTTTGCACTACAAGTGCACTTGGAAGTTCAGTCACTGTAGATCCGCGGGGGGCATGCAAGGAAAATAAAAAACAGCATTTTAGCTTGCACATTCATCATTTCAGACCTACCCCTCAGATTTACAGCGACTGCACTTCCAAGTGCACTTTCGGTGCAATTTCAAGTACACTTTACACTTGTAGTTTGCACTTTTAGTGCAAAGTGGATTTACCTTTCGTAAATAACCCTCATTGTGTCTTGCATTATTAAAAATGTTTACTTTTATAAAAGATTTACAGTTGCTCCTTTTTTTAGATTTACTTAGTGAACTATTGTACATTCATCTTACCTAACGGGTTCCGTTTTTCGACAGAAGCTGAGACAATGGGGTTAATTTACTAAAGGCAAATTGACTGTGCACTTTTGAAAATGCAGTTGTACTCTGAAAGTGCAGTTGATGCAGATCTTAGTAAATTAGGTAAACCTTCACTTTACACAGAACACCCAATCACATGCAAGGAAAATTTAACCACTTCCCACCCGGCCAATGCATATATACGGCCGGGTGGGAGCCGTCTACTCCTGATAGGACGTTCAGGAACGTCCTTCAGGAGTAGCGGGATCGCGCGCGCCCGTGCAGCGGCGCGATCCCGATGTGCTCGTGTCACCCGGACACGGCACATCTCAGATCGGCAGGAGGGCTCTGTGATTGGCCCTCCTGATCACATGACGGCCGTGTCCAATCACGGCCGTCATGTGATGTAAACAAACAGCCGGTTGCTAGGCAATCGGCTCTCCTCTCCTCACACGGAAGTCATCGCTGAGGAGAGGAGAGCAGAACGCTGCAGCCGGCTGATGATCAGTGAGTATGGGCTGCTTTTTACAGCTTTTTACTCACTGATCATCAGTGTAGTGTAAACACACAACACACCACACAGTACAAACACAGTCCCCACAACACACATGTCCCCAAAACATACATGTCCCCAAATAATAAAAACACATGTCCCTAATAATAAAAACATGTCCCCCACATATGTCCCACTAAAATCACATGTCCCAATGATTATCTGCACACATATGTACGTGATCACCTGCACACATATGTACATGATCATTTGCGTACATATGTCCGTGATCACACAAACCAATTATTATACACTTAACGGAATTTTTTTTACCAAAAACATGTAGCAGAATACATTTTGGCTTAAATTTATGACAAAATTTGATTTTATTGGATTTCTTTTCAAATAGAAAAAAGAAAATATTGTTTTTTTTCCAAATTTCCGCTATTTTTGCGCTTATATCGCAAAAAAAAAAAAAAAACGGAGTCGTGAATAAATAACACCAAAATAAAGCTCTATTTGTGCGAACAAAATGATAACAATTTAATTTGGGTACAGTGTAGCACGACCGCGCAATTGTCACTGAAAGCGCTAGAGCGCTGAAAGCTGAAAATTGGGCTGGGAAGGAAGGGGGTGAAAGTGCCCTGTATTGTAGTGGTTAAAGAACAATTTTTGCTTGCACACAATTGGATGATGGAAGTCAGCAGAGCTCTCCCTCATTTATTAAGCTCTGGAGCAATTTTTAGGTGCTTAAAGCGGTACCATTATTTTGCATGGAAATTTGGCGTTTTATATTGTAGACCTGTAATTCTTAGAAATAATTCACTTAAATCTGTCCAAACAAGAGTCTAATAGACATCCCGGGTATGATAAAATTTGAAATATGGAAATCATAAATTGTAATATAATATAATATAATATAATATATATATATATATATATATATATATATATATATATATATATATATATATATATATATATATATATATAAAATAAATAACTATCAATAATAATAACAAATAATAATATATTATAATAATAATAAAAATTATTCAATAATGTAATCAAATCAAAAACACTGAAATATGCTGAGTTGCAGAATTGTCGCTGTCATTACTTTTAGTGTTTGATGACGAATTTCCCCACAAATTACTATCGCTCAATTCTGCGAGTGATTCTAATTTATTATCGCTGTTTTCTAGCTGGTCTATAACCACTTTTGATGTAAAGACATTTTTTGGTTGCTATGGACAATCTCCAGTTTCCTGGCATAAAGAACAGTATTTATAATATAAAACTGCATGCAGGGCACTGGACAAACCACTAGGGACAAAAGAGATGTGTAATTATTTGATACAGTACTGTAATCTGTAAGATTACAGTATACTGTATCTATACTTTGTATTTTACTTTTTGAAATTGGCGCCGAACTCCGCCCCCGTGCGTCGCAATGGTCGCAGGGAACGGAGCCCTGCGCTGTCACAGATCGAGCGAGACACAGTGGCACGCTGATCACAGCGGGGAGACATCGTTGGATCCAGGGGACAAGGTAAGTAACCACTACATGGATCCAGCGATGTGATCCCGAGTCTGGCTCGGGAATACCACTTATGGTAATTAAATCTCACCCCGAGACAGACTCGGGAATACCGCCAGGGAGGCTACGTAAATCAACCCCATAGTGTGGGGTTAGCCAGTTCTCAGGGTCTCAAACATAACACTTCAGGAGAGGACCTCTGACTCTCAAGCTGCAGAACATGATTCAAAGTAAATAATGCTAAATTAGTAGGCAAATATAAATATTTCATAACTAAACATAATTCTAATAAATTGAAGTCAACCTGGGGGTTTATATCTTCTTTGCAGATTTCTTAAATGGCATCAGCTTCACATCCCTTACCACATCTTTCTGTAATGTTCCTGGCTTTATATAGCCTGGCAAATGTATTCTTGAATATGTTTTCCCTAACCTCCTGGTGCCCCCAAACACGTATGTGAAGGTTAGCCTTGTTATAAACACAGCTATGGATGACGGTTGCATGGAATACGTCTTCAAATAAAAGACAGATAAGTCACTGGTGAAATAATTGGAAACACCTATCACAAGGTTAAAAGACTAGAAACTTTAAGGGGCTGCTAGGGAAACAATATGTGAAGAGAGCATAGAAGAAAAGGACTCGACCATTATGGTAAAAAGGAAGAAGTGTAAGTGGAAAGCCATAGCCGGAGGCAAGGAGCAAGATTTCAATGAGGACAAGATTTAGGGAGTGAGAGAGGAAGAGGTCATGTACAGAGGGGACTTTGTCAGAAAGCACACATGTGAACAGAGCAGAGGATGCTGGGTGACAGGGAACAGATGTCTTGATATGATGGAGATGTGAATGATTGTAGCTGATCTTTATTGTGGTAAGATTGGAGCATTCTTATATCCCTTTGCTGTGCTCCAAATGCTACGTGGTGTAAAAGACAAATGTATTCTCCTATACTGTAGGTACTTTAATTGTTTTAACTTGTTTCAATAATTCTTTTATGTTTCAACTTTACTTCTGCTAATCATTAAAGTGAATTTTTAGGTAAAAATAAAAAATTTGCTAGCAGCAAGATCTTTTTTTTTTTTTTATTGAAGAAGAGATTTACTATGTCTCTCGTCTGCAATAAAATCTCTTCTATGAGTCTTACTTTCCTTGCAAACTGTCTACACTATACACCGACTTGCACATGCACAACTTGGTGCGCAATTTTGACATCTGCCATGATGTGTTTACTCCTGTGTACATACAGTTGTGCTTATAAGTTTACATACCCTGGCAGAATTTATGATTTCTTGGCCATTTTTCAGAGAATATGAATGATAACACAAAAACTTTTCTTTCAATCATGGTTAGTGTTTGGCGGAAGCCATTTATTATCAATCAACTGTGTTTACTCGTTTTAAATCATAATCACAGAAACTACCCAAATGACCCTGATGAAAAGTTTACATAGCCAGTTCTTAATACCGTGTATTGCCTCCTTTAACATCAATGACAGCTTGAAGTCTTTTGTGGTATTTGTGGATGAGGCTCTTTATCTTCTCAGATGGTAAAGCCGCCCATTCCTCTTGGCAAAAACCCTCCAGTTCCTGTATATTCTTGGGCTGTCTTGCATGAACTGCACGTGTGAGATCTCCCCAGAGTGGCTCAATGATATTGAGGTCAGGAGACTGAGATGCCCACTCCAGAATCTTCACTTTATTCTGCTGTAGCCAATGACAGGTCGACTTGGCCTTGTGTTTTTGATCATTGTCATATTGGAATGTCCAAGTACATCCCATGCGCAGATTCCTGGCTGATGAATGCAGATGTTCCGCCAGTATTTTTTGATAACATACTGCATTCATCTTGTCATTAATTTTGACCAAATTTCCTGTGCCTTTGTAGCTCAGACATACCCAAAACATCAGCGATTCACCTCCGTGTTTCACAGTAGGAATGGTGTACCTTTCATCATAGGCCTTGTTGACTCTTCTCCAAATTAAGAGTTTATGGTTGTGGCCAAAAAGCTAAATTTTGGTCTCATCACTCCAAATGACTTTGTGCCAGAAGGTTTGAGGCTTGTCTCTGTGCTGTTTGGCATATTGTAAGTGGGATACTTTGTGGCATTTGCACAGTAATGGCTATGTTCTGGCTACTCGACCATGCCTCCTTATTGCGCATCTTGAAACAGCCACAACACGTGTTTTCAGAAAGTCCTGTATTTCACCTGAAGTTCTTTCTGGGTTTTTCTTTGCATCCTGAACAATTTTCCTGGCAGTTATGGCTGAAATTTTAGTTGGTCTTCCTGACTGTGGTTTGGTTTCAACAGAACCCCTCATTTTCCACTTCTTGATTAGAGTTTGAACACTGCTGATTAGCATTCTCAATTTCTTGGATATCTTTTTATATGCCTTTCCTGTTTTATACAGTTCAACTACCTTTTCCCGCAGATCCTTTGACAATTCTTTTGCTTTCCCCATGACTCAGAATCCAGAAACGTCAGTGCAGCACTGGATGAAAGATGCTAGGGTCTGTCATGAGCCCAGAAACTCATTGACCTTTATATACACACCCACACTACACAAGCTATACACTATACAAGCAGACAGATCACAGATAAGGATGGTTACCTTTGTATTCTGTCACCATTAGCACATGGTTAGGCCTCACTCTAATTAAGTCCCAACATCTTACTGATAGCCATTTGCTGGCAGGGGTCTGCAGTCCCCTTAGTTGTAGCAACCATTTTAGATGAAAAGAATAGCCGTGTTAACTGATACTTGGTGCACTACTGATCCCAGAAGGTCCATTGCAAATCCTGCCATCCCTCCTGACTGTAGCAACTTGACTCCAACAACAACACAGTCTCTCCCTCTGGCTCCACATCCAATCCTGGCATGTATCTCCCAGAGCTTCTCTCTGTGCTTTTCACTCACTGACCCCCACATGGATACCTCCTGAATGACTTGCCCAGCAGTGCTCCCAACTGTTCTTCTCCTGCTCGTGTTCCAGGACACCTCTCAATGACTGTGTAAAAAGCGGCTCCCGAGCTCCAGACCCGTGTTCCCCCTCCCCAGAAAGGGGGTTCCTTAAAGGACCACAACAGTCTAACACTCCACCATTCAGTTCTTCCACCTGACAATTCCTCCCACAACAGGCTGACCTTGGGTATATATAGGAGACCTGCCCTCTGCCAATCCTAGTTGGGGATTGGTCAGGGCTCACAAATACACCCCATGTCACTCCAGCTCTTTGCCCTGCCTCTTTTCCAGAACCCTCTGGCAGGGTATGTAAACCTATGAGCACAACAAAAGGTTCCATCAACCTGACATGACTAATCAAGATGCCCAAAGATTCCCAAAAGAAACCAACAAGATGTCAGCACCGGCGAGGGAGCTTGTGGATGTTGCATTGCTGGAGCAGAGGCGAGTATAAGCAGGGGCATATCCATGGTATATAGTTCCTATGGCAAGCATTGAAATTGCACCCTTGTCCAAACATCTGACACTCCAGTTCTGGTACCCCCAGATACATACATACACACTAGAGCTGCTAGTACTGTAGGGCTGGTTCAGAATAAGTAATGTACAGAACAATGTACAGAATGAGACGGTGTGTAATTTAACATGTACAATGAGTTGTATAGAATGACAGAGCACATACATCATGACATATGGAATGAGGTGGGCAGAATTGGGAACATACAGCATGGTATATGGAATGATTCAGTGTGGAATAGGGAATGTGGACTGTACAGCTTGATCTATGGAATAAGGTTTTGCAGAAGAGGAAACATACAGCATAGCATATAGAATGAGGCAATATAGAACATGATACGTTCAGCATGGCATACAAAATGAGGCAGTGTGGAATAGGGAATGTGGAATGTACAGCTTGATCTATGCAATGAGGTGTTGCCTAATAGGAAGCATACAGCATGGCATATAAAATGAGGCAGTTACGGAATAGGAAACATAGCATGGCATATAGAATGAAGCGGTGTGGAATAGGTAATGTGCGGCATGATATACGATATGAGGTGGTGCGGGACAACGAATCTTCAGCATGGCATATGAAAAGAGGCAGTGTGGAAAAGGAAACGTGCAGCATGATATACAATATGAGGTGGTGCAGGATAACTAATGTTCAGCATAGTATATGAAATGAGGCAGTGTGGAATAGGGAATGTACAGCATGGCATATGGAATGGGGTGCAGAGCACTGCAGACCCACGATGATTGCAGTAACATCTTAGCCCATAATTCTCTCAGTCTTAGGGATATGGAGTGGTGTTCGCGCTTTATATTCAGCTTTCCCCCATTCAGACCTCCCTTCAGCATGGACCTGCAGTGCTTGAAGTGACAGACGGCTCAGCCAATTACTGCTGTCATTTGTAAACAAGCAGGCGAGGCAGGGGAATGTTTACATTACTCACTTTCTCTTTCAAGCTTCTGCATTAGATGATGCCACCAGTTAGATTCCGGCAAAGGAAGCAGTGGCGGCTGGTGGTATATTTTTTTTGGGGGGGGGGGGGCGGCAGCGGCAAACAATACACCCACAGCGTTAACAGAAAAAATGACAATAGGCTCCAATACAAGGATACTGGTACATAAGCAGTGGTAAATTGTTCACAACAATCATGGCAAGTAAACTGCAACCCCGGTGGCAAAAAGGGGGAAGAGGAGACTTACAGTACTAGTCAGTCAGGTCCTCTGAACCCTCTGAACCCCCAGCATTAAGTAGGGAAAGAAACCAAACTAGGAAACTCTGGTTTGAGTGGTTAAGGCCCTAAATGAAGAAGGGTCCCTATTAACTGAAATAGTGACTAGAGTCCTGTGATGCAGATGTCTCTTTGATAAAAGGTGTATCCACTGTCTTCTGCTAGCGATGGTGGGGCCTATAAACATTAGTGCATACTGGTAATTCAATAAAGTTGAACAGAAAAGCTGTGGTACTGCTCAAAACAAAGGTCTCCTGTTACTGAGGTGTAAAGGTGTCTGCATGCAATGTCCCTAGATTGATGACAGCAGGAGGTTGGGCATCCATCTGCTCATCAATCCTACGTATAGCATGGCCTCCTAGGATAAGGTGACCAGATTTTTAAAATGAAATCCGAGGACATTTATTTTTTTACTAGTAACGGCAGCAATCAGCGACCCATAGCGGGACTGTGATATCGCGGTGGCCAAATCAGACACTATGTGACACTTTTGACACTTTGTGGAAACCAGTGACATTAATACAGTGATAAAAATATGTACTGTCAGTGTACTAATGACACTGGCTGGGAGGGGGATAACATCTAGGGCAATCAATGGGTTTAATGTGTGCCTAACAAGTGTTTTCTCACTATGGGGGAGGTGTTTTTACTAAGGGAAGACATAGATCCCTGTACTTGCTTTGCAGGAACACAGGATCAATGTCTTCCAAACTGACAGAATGGCAAACTGCCTTGTTTACATAGGCAGATCACTTGGTGAGTCCACCGGATCCGCTGATTGGCTCTGACACCCAGAAATGCAGGATAACGTATATAAGTGATCCTGCGCAGCGCGACCGCCCTGTAGCAGTAAATCTGCTATCAGGAGATCGGCAACTGGATAAGATCATCAGCATTATGATAACTCACAGGCAGGGGGCACTCTATCATGGCTCTGTCACAGTGTGTCACATAACATGGCTGCTGGTTGCTGATTTTGTTAACTTCTGACCAATAAGTGCTGCTGCCTATGAGTTCTGATACCATCCATTATGCCAGAGAGACAGACACAGTGCAATGTAGTCTATTCACAGACACCCCCAAAGCACACCTGTGTTGAAGCCTTGAAGGCACTGGCAGCCCCACAATTGGATCTGCTTCCCCTCTATTCCTGCTGCTGGACATCGTCAGCTCAGCTCAGCTGCCTCTCTCTGCCCGGTGCCACCTCCGCCGGCCTCACAGCCTCTCAGGTCTCACTCTCCAGGCCCCGGCTACTACTGGGTGGGGAGCGAAGGAAAATGACTCTGCCGAGGAAGGCAAGGAGATAAGCAGGCAGACGGCTGGCTGGGATTTGAGCCAAGGCAGAAGAACATGTGAGCGGAGCTGAATGGGCATATACCGGAAACTGAAGAAATATTCCATCTGCTCTGACCAGCACATCATCATCAAAAAGGGGCACAGATAATGGAAAAAATACACCCCCTGAGCTAGTAGGAGCGGGGGTGTGTAATTCAGAATTGTTTTTTTTTTATTCTGCACTGACTGTCTTTGAAAATTGCCCCAGCTCCTGTTGAAGTCAAATCCGGGGACAGACGTGGTTCGGGGACAGTGTCCTCAATCCGGGGACTGTCCCCTGAAACCGAGGACATCTGGTCACCCTATCCTAGGAACAAGATTCTCGCCAGGCTTTTGGCTGTTTGCAGGGATGTGCAGAATTACCGCCTGATGGCAAGCCAACACAGTGAGCAGAGATGTCTGTGTGAAGATCAGACAGTGACGTTCTCACTGCAGAGAAGTTGATGCGATCCCAGTGTGGCAAACGGCATCACTGCTGTGCTTAACTAATGTGCTGAATCCTGCAGCAGTAGGCCAGCAATCTGTCTCTGGAGGAGAACGGTAGTCCCCTTGTATTCAGGGGATTTGTTTACCAGTTCTCTGGAATATAGTATGTATTGGCTATATTCCTCCAAACACGGTGAGTCCCTCTCTGCAAAAAGGCACATGTACAGTCATGCCAACGAACATACTACTAAACTAAATGATTCCAAAAAGGATTGGGAGAAAGTGCTGTGGTCAGATGAGGCCAAAAGCGAGCTCTTTGGCATAAACTTGACTCATAGCATTTGGAGGAAGAAAAATGCTACAGTCAAGCATGGAGGTGGAAACATTCTGCTTTGGGGCTGATTCTCTGCTAAAGGTACAGGCCGACTTTGCCAAATTGAGAGGCCAATGGACGGGGCCATGTATTGTAAAATCTTGCATGAGAACCTTTTTCCCTCAGCCAGAACACTGAAGATGAATGAGGCCTTAAATTGATTGTAAAGTCTCTGGGTTTTTTTTTCTAATAAAATAACAAACATGTTATACTTACCTGCTCTGTGTGATGGTTTTGCACAGAGCAGATGGATCCTCTCCGGGGTCCCTGGCTGGAGCTTCTGGCCCCTCCCTCCTGTTGAGTGCCCCCACAGCAAGCAGGGGGCTCTTCAGGTGATCTCATCGGATGGCCACTCCACAAGGCTATATAAGAGGATTCAGACAGCGGGGACATAACAATGGAGGTGGACAGCCACAGGACTAGAGAGGCCTTTTTTTGTTTTTAGCAAGTAACTGGCAACGAGGAAGAAGAAGACGGCACTGGGAGAAGACGACACCGGGAGAAGATGGCTCTGGGAGAAGACGGCACTGGGAGAAGAAGACAGCTTGTGGAAAGACGTCTCGGGGGAAGACAGCTTGGAGCTATTATTTTTAATAAAGGACTTGTCAAAAAAAGTTTTTTTGTCTTTTTTCTATTTCACTGCTTTTTGGGGTGAATGGGTGGGGGTACGATGTACCCGATACCCATTCACATAGTTAAAGGGGGCTTCCAGATTCCGATAAGGCCTCTGCCCGCAGACCCCAACAACCACTGGCCAGGAGAGGTCCTTGTCCCCATCGACATGGGGCCAAGGTGCTTTGGCATGGGGGTGTCCCCTCGAAATCCATTTCAGACCCTTTTGGTCTGGTATGGTCTTGGGGGGGGAAACCCCACACCTTGTTTTCGTGATTTTTTTTAGCTGCCAATATTTTTGTTTACATTCAGCTGACAGATGATGACTCATCGGTTGCTAAGGACGTGGCGGCTGGCTTCCCGACTTGCTCCTTAGCAACCAGCTTTAGACAGTGAATGTAAAAAACAAAACAAAAAAAACACTCAGATCGCAAAACGCAAATCGCAGTAAAGGTGCAGTAAACACGTGGTTACAAAAAAAAGCAGAAAGCACAACAAAATGCACTGCTGAAACTCTCAAAAGCAACATGCATAGATGTGAATTGAGCCTTAATGCATAGAATGCATTAAGATAAACACCTTCTGTCTTTACAATCACTTTAAGGTTTAATCCCTCGCCGCGGAGCGTACACAGATGTGCGTACTCGGCTTTTGGGGGTTATAGCGGAATGATGCCTGCAGCTGCAGGCATCATCCCAGTACTGTTGTTTAGAGCTGGCAATCGGCTTTCCAGCTATAACAACCGATGCGGCTAAAAGCCGCTCGGCTGTTATACCGGAGCAGCGGGAACGGACATCCCCCCCTCCCGCCGCCTCCCGCCGCTCTTTCCAGGGCTCCTATTCCATCGGGAGCCCTGATCAACAAACCGCCGCTTCTGGTGGCTAGGGACAGACTGGAAAGAAGCCATAAACGGCTTAATTCCAGCCTCCTAATTGTAAACACGGAAGTGAGGTCATGGCGTCACTTTCTGTTCACTCGGCTTTAAAAAAAAATATAGTATTCAGAATTGCCGAAAACAGCGATCTGAATACTTTGAAGTGCAAAGGAGGGAATGGAGGTCTTTTAGACCCCGATCCCTCCATAAAGAGTACCTGTCACCACCTATTACTGTCACAAGGGAAGTTTACATTCCTTGTGACAACAATAAAAGTGATCAATATATATATTTTTTTCTAAACTATTTATTAATTTTAAAATCAATAAAATAAATAAGGAAAAAAAAAATTGTAAGCGCCGCGAGCTCACACAGCAAAGAAAACACATACGGAAGTCGCGTCCGCATATGTAAACGGTGTTGTGAGGTATCGCCGCGATCATCAGAGCGAGAGCAATAATTATAGCACTAGACATCCTCTGTAACTCTAGCCTGGTAACCATAAAAAAATTTAAAGCGTCGCCTATGAATATTTTTAGGTACCATAGTTTGTCGTCATTCCACAAGTGCGTGCAATTATAAAGCATGACATGTTTGGTATCTATTTACTCAGCGTAACATCATCTTTCACAAAAAAATTGGGCAAACTTTACTGCTTAGTTTTTTTTAAATTCATGAAAGTGTCCCTTTTCCTAAAAAGTTCAGTTTAAAACACTGCTGCAAAAATACCGTGTGACATAAAATATTGCAACAATCGCCATTTTATTCTCTAGATTCTCTGCTAATATATATGTATATATATATATATATATATATAATGTTTGGGGGTTCTAAGTAATTTTCTAGCAAAAAATATGGATTTTAACTTGTAAACACCAAATGTTAAAAATAGGCTAAGTCATGAAAGGGTTAAATCAGTGACAGACAGAGGTATTTGAGGAAGGAAAGTCAAGGGCCCACCTTCAAGAGCTAAAAGTGAGTGTGGCTTACAGTGAATAGGCACGTGGTGAGCTAAAAGCTTCCGATGCTCTGCTTATAGTTCTGACTACTGGAGCCCACTCAGGACTGCTCACTGGCAGTCCAAACTAGTGGAGAAGAGCTGTGAGTGTGGGCAGGAAGAGGAAGGAGCTGCAGGGACTGGGCTGCGAGTGTGGGAACAGCAGGGAGAGGAGAGAAGCTGGCTGCCCATTACCAGGCTACATATGTATGTATTCCTCTGATAGTGCATTGTGTTTGTGTCTAAGTGTATTTATGCATGTTTGTGTGTATCTGAGTGCATGTATGTATCTCAGTGTGTGTATATATGTGTGTGTGCATGTATATAACTGAGCATATGTACAGTATATATCTGAGTGTGTGTATGCATGTATCTGAGTGTGTATGTGTATATATATATGCATGTATCTGAGTGTGTATATATATGTATATATGTGTGTATGCATGTATCTGACTTTATATATCTGAGTGTGTATATATATATATGCATACCTCCCAACATTTTGAGATGGGAATGAGGGACACCTACTTGCAAACATATGTAGGCATAGGACACGCCCCCTGCTACACCCCCTTAAAGGAGAATTAACCAAAACAAAAGGTTAATTAAATCCACGAGAGCTTTTTTTTTTACCACTACTATTCCTTTAGCTTTTAACCACTTGCCGTCTGACCTATAGGCAATTGACGGTGGCAAAGTGGTTTCATAATCCTGATCGGACGTCATATGACGTGATCAGGATTATGAGCCGCTGCGTGCCCCCGGGGGCGCGCATCGCGGCGATCGTTGTTGTGGGGTGTCAGTCTGACACCCGGCAACTACGATCTCGGTAAAGAGTCTCCGACGGAGACTCTTTACCACGTGATCAGCCGTGTCCAATCACGGCTGATCACAGTGTAAATGGGAAGAGCCGGTGATCGGCTTTTCCTCACTCGCGTCTGTCAGACGCGAGTAGAGGAGAGCCGATTGGCTGCTCCTCTGACAGGGGGGGTCTGTGCTGATCGATTATCAGCACAGCCCCCCCGAGGATGCCCACATTGGACCACCAGGGACGCCACCAGACCACCAGGGAAAAGGTAATCCTCCCTAGACCACCAGGGATGCCAGTCAGCACAATGGATGCCAATCAGTGCCCATAATGGATGCCAATCAGTGCCTACAATGGGCATCACTGATTGGCATGCATTATTGTTTGGCACTGATTGGCATCCATTAATACAGTATAACACCAATGCCGCCTATGAGTGCCCACCTGTGCCGCCTATCAGTGCCCACCTGTGCTGTCTATCAGTGCCCACCTGTGCCGCCTATCAGGGCCCACCTGTGCCGCCTATCAGGGCCCACCTGTGCCCATCTGTGCCGCCTATACGTGCCCATCTGTGCCGCCCATCCATGCCAATCCGTGCCAGCTATCAGTGCCAATTTGTGCCACCTATCAGTGTCCATCCGTGTCGCCCATCCGTGTCGCCCATCCGTGCCGCCTATCAGTGCCGCCTATCAGTGTCCATCAATGCCACCTCATCAGTGCCACTTCATTGGTGCCACATCATTGGTGCCCATCAGTGCCGCCTTATCAGTGCCCATCAGTGAAGGAGAAAACGTACTTATTTGCAAAGTTTTGAAACTGAAACAAAAAAAAACATTTTTTTTTTCAAAATTTTCGGTATTTTTTTATTATTTGTAGCGCAAAAAATAAAAACCGTAGAGGTGATCAAATACCACCAAAAGAAAGCTCTATTTGTATTTGTATAAAAATGATAAAAATTTCATTTGGGTACAGTGTAGCATGACCGCGCAATTGTCATTCAAAGTACGACAGTGCTGAAAGCTCAAAATTGGTCTGGGCAGGAAGGTGTTTAAGTGCCTGGTATTGAAGTGGTTAATATTTACAAATGCACCAATTTATAATTTGGATGAAAGGTTTAACACTGGGAAACACTTTTTGAAAGATAAAAAGTGCATTTTATATACAACTATATAGATCAGACCAATATTAGGGACAAATGAGGGGGGCCAAGGGACAGCGGGACATTGCTCCAAATCAGAGACAGTCCCTTGAAATCAGGCTGTATATATCTTAGTGTGTATGTACCGTATATACTCGAGTATAAGCCGAGATTTTCAGCCTCTTTTTTGAGGCTGAAAGTGCCCCCCTCGGCTTATACTCGAGTCATCGCTGTCTGCCCGCTCGATCAGCGTGTCGAGCAGACAGACAGCGGCCATTCTATTCAAAAGCCGCGCCTCCGGCTCCGCCTTCGCCTGTGATAGGCGGAACACTGAATTTCCCAGCAGCCTGTGTTCCGCCTATCACGGACATCGTATCATCCTCGTACTACGGACGAGGATGATACGACGTCTGTGATAGGCGGAACACAGGCTGCTGGGAAATTCAGTGTTCCGCCTATCACAGGCGAAGGCGGCGGCGCAGCTTTTGAATTTTACAATGGCCGCCGACGAAGAGGGCACGGGACGGAGGCAAGGCAAGGCACGGCACGGCACGGGACGGGACGGGACGGGGGCAAGGCAAGGCACGACACGGGACGGATGCAAGGAGGCAAGGCACGGCACGGGACGGAGGCAAGGCACGGGACGGAGGCTCGGGACAAAGGTAGGCTGGACACACACACACACACACACACACACATATGGATGGAGACACACACAGGGATGGATGGATGGATGGATGGAGACACACACACACAGGGATGGATGGATGGATGGATGGAGACACACACACACAGGGATGGATGGATGGATGGATGGAGACACACACACACAGGGATGGATGGATGGATGGACACACACACACACAGGGATGGATGGACGGACACACAGGGATGGACGGACACACAGGGATGGACGGACACACAGGGATGGACGGACACACACACAGGGATGGACAGGCATGTCTCACCCTCGGCTTATACACGAGTCAATAAGTTTGCCAGTTTTTTTGGGGGTAAATTGGGGGCCTCGGCTTATATTCGGGTCGGCCTATACTCGAGTATATACGGTATGTATCTGATTGTATATATCTGAGTGTGTGTGTGTGTGTATCTGATTGTATACATCCGAGTGTGTGTATGTGTATCTGATTGTATACATCCGAGTGTGTGTGTGTGTGTGTATGTGTGTGTGTGTGTGTGTGTGTGTGTCTGATTGTATACATCTGAGTGTGTGTATGTGTGTGTGTATATACATGTATCTGATTGTATATATCCGAGTGTGTGTATACGTGTGTGTGTGTGTGTGTGTATATATATATATATATATATATATATATATATATATATATATATATATATATATATATATATAATGTGTGTGTATACATGTATCTGCATATACAGTATCTCACAAAGGTGAGTACATCCCTCACATTTTTGTAAATATTTTCTTCTATCTTTTCATGTGACACACTGAAAAAATGACACTTTGCTACAATGTAAAGTAGTGACTGTACAGCTTGTATAACAGTGTAAATTTGCTGTCCCCTCAAAATAACACAACACACAGCCATTAATGTCTAAACCACTGGTAACAAAAGTGAGTACACCCCTAAGTGAAAATTTCCAAATTGGGCCCAATTAGCCATTTTCCCTCCCAGGTGTCATGTGACTCATTAGTGTTACCATGTCTCAGGTGTGAACGGGGAACAGGTGTGTTAAATTTGGTGTTATCACTCTCACTCTCTCATACTGGCCACTTGAAGTATAACATGGCACCTCATGGCAAAGAATTTTTGCTCTATATAAAGATGGACTAGACTATAAGAAGATTGCCAAGACCCTGAAACTGAGCTGCAGCATGGTGGCCAAGACCATACAGCGGTTTAACAGGACAGGTTCCAATGAGAACAGGCCTCACCATGGTCAACCAAAGAAGTTGAGTGCACGTGTTTAGCATCATATCCAGAGGTTGTCTTTGGGAAATAGATGTATGAGTGCTGCCAGCATTGCTGCAGAGGTTGAAGGGGTGTGGGGTCAGCCTGTTAGTGCTCAGACCATACACCGCACACTGCATCAAATTAGTCTCCATGGCTGTCATCCCAGAACAGAGCCTCTTCTAAAGATGATGCATAAAAAAGCCAACAAACAGTTTGCTGAAGACAATCAGACTAAGGACATGGATTACTGGAACCATGTTACGTGGTCTGATGAGACCAAGATAAACTTATTTGGTTCAGATGGTGTCAAACTTCTGTGCCGACAACCAGGTGAGAAGTACAAAGACAAGTGTGTCTTGCCTACAGTCAAGCATGGTGGTGGGAGTGTCATGGTCTGGGGCTGCATAAGTGTTGCCAGCACTGAGGGGCTACAGTTGAGGGAACCATGAATAGCAACTCTTTTCTGTGCCATACTGAAGCCAAGCATGAGCCCCTCCGTTCGGAGACTGGGCCACAGGGCAGTATTTCAACATGATAATGACCCCAAACACACCTCCAAGACAACCACTGCCCTGCTAAAGAAGCTGAGGGTAAAGGTGATGGACCGGCCAAGCGCGTCTCCAGATCTAAACCCTATTGGGCATCTGTGGGGCATCCTCAAACTGAAGGTAGAGGAGCGCAAGGTCTCTAACATCCACCAGCTCTGTGATGTCATCATGGAGGAGGGGAAGAGGACTCCAGTGGCAACCTGTGAAGCTCTGGATAACTCCATGCCCAAGAGGGTTAAGGCAGTGCTGGGTGTGGCTAATGGCTGTGTGTTGAGTTATTTTGAGGGGGCAGTAAATTTACACTGTTATACAAGCTGTACACTCACTACTTTATATTGTAGCAAAGTATAATTTCTTCAGTGTTGTCACATGAAAAGATATAATAAAATATTTACAAAAATTTGAGGGTGTACTTACTTTTGTGAGATACTGTATGTGTGTGTGTATACATGTATCTGATTGTATGTATCTGAGTGTGTATATACATGTATCCGATTGTATATATCTGTGTGTATACATGTATTTGATTGGGTATATATGTGTGTGTGTGTGTATATTATATATATATATATATATATCCACTTCAGCCTCGGACCAATAAATACCTTAAGGACCAGAGGTGTTTTTGCAATTTCGCACTGCGCTGCTTTAACTGGTAATTGCGCGGTCATGCAATATTGCACCCAAACGAAATTTGCGTCCTTTTCTTCCCACAAATAGAGCTTTCTTTTGATGGTATTTGATTGCCTCTGCGATTTTTATTTTTTGCGATATAAATGGAAAAAGAGCGAAAATTTTGAAAAAAAAATGATATTTTCTTCTTTTTGTTATAAGAAAAATCGAATAAACTAAATTTTAGTCATACATTGAGGGCAAAATTTATTCAGCCACATGTCTTTAGTAAAAAAAATGTCAATAAGCGTATATTTTTTGGTTTGCGCAAAAGTTATAGCGTCTACAAACTAGAGTACATTTTCTGGAATTTACACAGCTTTTAATTTATGACTGCCTATCTCATTTCTTGAGGTGCTAAAATGGCAGGGCAGTACAAACCCCCCCCAAATGACCCCATTTTGGAAAGTAGACACCCCAAGGAAACTGCTGATGGGTATGTTGAGCCCATTGAATATTTATTTTTTTTGTCCTAAGGGATTGAATAATGACAAAAAAAAAAAAAAAGTACAAAAAGTTGTCACTAAATGATATATTGCTCACACATGCCATGGTTATATGTGGAATTGCACCCCAAAATATATTCCGCTACTTCTCCCGAGTACGGGGATACCACATGTGTGGGACTTTTTGGGAGTATAGTCGCGCACGGCATCCCGAAAACCAATCACCACCTTCAGGATTTCTAAGGGTGCAAATTTTTGATTTTACCCCTCACTACCTATCACAGTTTCGAAGGCCATAAAAAGCCAAAATAGCACAAAACCCCCCAAAATGACCCCATTTTGGAAAGTAGACACCCCAAGCTATTTACTGAGAGGCATGTTGAGTCCATGGAATATTTTATATTTTGCCACAAGTTGCGGGAATATTATAAACTTTTTTTTTTTTGCACAAAGTTGTCACTAAATGATATATTGCTCACACATGCTATGGGCATATGTGAAATGACACCCCAAAATACATTCTGCTGCTTCTCCTGAGTACAGGGATACCACATGTGTGGGACTTTTTGGGAGCCTAGCCGCGTACGGGACCCCGAAATCCAAGCACCGCCTTCAGGATTTCTAAGGGCATAATTTTTTTATTTTACTCCTCACTACCTATCACTACCTATCACAGTTTTGACGGCCATAAAATGCCAAGATGGCACAAAACCCCCCCAAATGACCCCATTTTGGAAAGTAGACACCCCAAGGAAACTGCTGATGGGTATGTTGAGCCCATTGAATATTTATTTTTTTTGTCCTAAGGGATTGAATAATGACAAAAAAAAAAAAAAAAAGTACAAAAAGTTGTCACTAAATGATATATTGCTCACACATGCCATGGTTATATGTGGAATTGCACCCCAAAATATATTCCGCTACTTCTCCCGAGTACGGGGATACCACATGTGTGGGACTTTTTGGGAGTATAGTCGCGCACGGCATCCCGAAAACCAATCACCACCTTCAGGATTTCTAAGGGTGCAAATTTTTGATTTTACCCCTCACTACCTATCACAGTTTCGAAGGCCATAAAAAGCCAAAATAGCACAAAACCCCCCAAAATGACCCCATTTTGGAAAGTAGACACCCCAAGCTATTTACTGAGAGGCATGTTGAGTCCATGGAATATTTTATATTTTGCCACAAGTTGCGGGAATATTACAAACTTTTTTTTTTTTGCACAAAGTTGTCACTAAATGATATATTGCTCACACATGCTATGGGCATATGTGAAATGACACCCCAAAATACATTCTGCTGCTTCTCCTGAGTACAGGGATACCACATGTGTGGGACTTTTTGGGAGCCTAGCCGCGTACGGGACCCCGAAATCCAAGCACCGCCTTCAGGATTTCTAAGGGCATAATTTTTTTATTTTACTCCTCACTACCTATCACTACCTATCACAGTTTTGACGGCCATAAAATGCCAAGATGGCACAAAACCCCCCCAAATGACCCCATTTTGGAAAGTAGACACCCCAAGGAAACTGCTGATGGGTATGTTGAGCCCATTGAATATTTATTTTTTTTGTCCTAAGGGATTGAATAATGACTAAAAAAAAAAAAAAAAAAAAAATGTACAAAAAGTTGTCACTAAATGATATATTGCTCACACATGCCATGGTTATATGTGGAATTGCACCCCAAAATATATTCCGCTACTTCTCCCGAGTACGGGGATACCACATGTGTGGGACTTTTTGGGAGTATAGTCGCGCACGGCATCCCGAAAACCAATCACCACCTTCAGGATTTCTAAGGGTGCAAATTTTTGATTTTACCCCTCACTACCTATCACAGTTTCGAAGGCCATAAAAAGCCAAAATAGCACAAAACCCCCCAAAATGACCCCATTTTGGAAAGTAGACACCCCAAGCTATTTACTGAGAGGCATGTTGAGTCCATGGAATATTTTATATTTTGCCACAAGTTGCGGGAATATTACAAACTTTTTTTTTTTTGCACAAAGTTGTCACTAAATGATATATTGCTCACACATGCTATGGGCATATGTGAAATGACACCCCAAAATACATTCTGCTGCTTCTCCTGAGTACAGGGATACCACATGTGTGGGACTTTTTGGGAGCCTAGCCGCGTACGGGACCCCGAAATCCAAGCACCGCCTTCAGGATTTCTAAGGGCATAATTTTTTTATTTTACTCCTCACTACCTATCACTACCTATCACAGTTTTGACGGCCATAAAATGCCAAGATGGCACAAAACCCCCCCAAATGACCCCATTTTGGAAAGTAGACACCCCAAGGAAACTGCTGATGGGTATGTTGAGCCCATTGAATATTTATTTTTTTTGTCCTAAGGGATTGAATAATGACTAAAAAAAAAAAAAAAAAAAAAAAAAAAAAATGTACAAAAAGTTGTCACTAAATGATATATTGCTCACACATGCCATGGTTATATGTGGAATTGCACCCCAAAATATATTCCGCTACTTCTCCCGAGTACGGGGATACCACATGTGTGGGACTTTTTGGGAGTATAGTCGCGCACGGCATCCCGAAAACCAATCACCACCTTCAGGATTTCTAAGGGTGCAAATTTTTGATTTTACCCCTCACTACCTATCACAGTTTCGAAGGCCATAAAAAGCCAAAATAGCACAAAACCCCCCAAAATGACCCCATTTTGGAAAGTAGACACCCCAAGCTATTTACTGAGAGGCATGTTGAGTCCATGGAATATTTTATATTTTGCCACAAGTTGCGGGAATATTACAAACTTTTTTTTTTTTGCACAAAGTTGTCACTAAATGATATATTGCTCACACATGCTATGGTTATATGTGGAATTGCACCCCAAAATATATTCGGCTACTTCTCCCGAGTATGGGGATACCACATGTGTGGGACTTTTTGGGAGTCTAGTCGCGTACGGCACCCCGAAAACCAATCACCACCTTCAGGATTTCTAAGGGTGCAAAGGCCATAAAATGCCAAAATAGCACAAAATCCCCCCAAATTACCCCATTTTGGAAAGTAGACACCCCAAGCTATTTACTGAGAGTCATGTTGTCTGAACGAAAAAAAAGAGATTGATCGGTGGGTATGCCCACCATTAGATACCTCCCTTCATCCACCCACTTCTAATGATGGACATACATGCACCATTTATATATGCCGAAGCATGGGGGCATCCTCCCGCAAAAAAGTTATGCCGCGTACATACGTTCAAACTTTTCCATGGGCAAGCCCCCTGTCGGAATTTTGACCGTATGTACGCGGCATTAGGAGCAAAATCACTCCTCCACCCCTTATGCCCCCATGCTTCGGCATATATGCTCTTTTTTAACTGTGGTGGTGAAATCACCGCCTACAGCACTGGAGTCACGGCTTTATGTATCGTGGGAGCAAACGCTGTTGCTGTCAAGATAAATAAATCCGCGCTGCGGCTGAATGGCGTACCTGCAAAGCAAATTATGGTTAACGTTAAAACAAAGTAACATCCCAGTAAAACCTTACCATACCATACCTGCAAAGCAATTGCCAAAAAAAACAGTAAAAAATAAAACATTTTTTAACACAACCTGTGCCTAAAATATATATATGCCGAAGCATGGGGGCATCCTCCCGCAAAAAAGTTATGCCGCGTACATACGTTCAAACTTTTCCATGGGCAAGCCCCCTGTCGGAATTTTGACCGTATGTACGCGGCATTAGGAGCAAAATCACTCCTCCACCCCTTATGCCCCCATGCTTCGGCATATATGCTCTTTTTTAACTGTGGTGGTGAAATCACCGCCTACAGCACTGGAGTCACGGCTTTATGTATCGTGGGAGCAAACGCTGTTGCTGTCAAGATAAATAAATCCGCGCTGCAGCTGAATGGCGTACCTGCAAAGCAAATTATGGTTAACGTTAAAACAAAGTAACATCCCAGTAAAACCTTACCATACCATACCTGCAAAGCAATTGCCAAAAAAAACAGTAAAAAATAAAACATTTTTTAACACAACCTGTGCCTAAAATATATATATGCCGAAGCATGGGGGCATCCTCCCGCAAAAAAGTTATGCTGCGTACATACGTTCAAACTTTTCCACGGGCAAGCCCTCCGTCGGAATTTTGACCGTATGTACGCGGCATTAGGAGCAAAATCGCTCCTCCACCCCTTATGCCCCCATGCTTCGGCATATATGCTCTTTTTTAACTGTGGTGGTGAAATCACCTCCTACAGCACTGGAGTCGCGGCTTTATGTATCGTGGGAGCAAACGCTGTTGCTGTCAAGATAAATAAATCCACGCTGCAGCTGAATGGCGTACCTGAAAACATGAAAAATGGTTAACAATAACACAGTAAACAGTAAAGTATAAAAAATTTGAGAGAAGAGAGAGAGAGAGAGAGAGAGAGAGAACAATAAAACGACAACTATTTTTGGTTTTTATATTTTATATTTTTTTTGGTTTTTTTATTTTACTTTTTTTTTTTTTTTTTTTTTTTTATACACTTTTTTTTGAACTGTAAACTGTAACTGTAACGGTTCGGGTCTCTCAAAATGCGATGGCATCTTGGGAGACCCTGTGTTAGTGTGCCTAGCCTGTGAAATGCTGTACCCTACGCTAATACTTCACTCGTTCATGGTAGCGTTCAAAACACTCACCCTGACAAAGACCAGGCTGGCCAGGACAGCGTGGACAATAAGAACGGGTGTCACGCCTATATCCGCGCTTGCTACAGACACGACATCTTTTTTGGGGGGCTCGTTGGGTAGGGGTACTCGGGAGGACATAAGAATAATGCCTCTCATACAGCCGGCTTACTGCATTTGGTTGGGAATGGTGAGGTACAGAACCGTCTGGAAACAGAAGCTCTGTGACAACCTCTCTTTGGAAGAAAAGAAAGGTTAATGTTCCGCCTGAAGCTTTGTATAGCACAAAAGCATTCAGCAAAGCCAATTGAAATAAGTAAGCAGACACTTTTTTGTACCAGCGTCTGGTCTTACGGGAAGTTAGATACGGCGCTAACATCTGGTCATTGAGGTCCACCCCTCCCATATTTTTGTTATATTCGTGGACACAGAGGGGTTTCTCCACAATACCAGTCGCCGTAGAAATTTGGACCGTCGTGTCTGCATGAAGGGAGGTAAGAACGAAAACATTCTTATTATGCCTCCACTTCATAGCGAGCAAATTATTACACCGATAGCAGGCTCTCTCCCCCAGCCTAAGACGGGAATCTACAAGCCGCTGGGGAAAGCCCCGGCGATTAGGTCGCACGGTGCCACATGCTCCAATCTGATTATCAAATAAATGACTAAACAGTGGCACGCTGGTGTAATAGTTGTCCACGTACAAGTGGTACCCCTTTCCGAATAAGGGTGACACCAATTTCCACACTATCTTGCCAGCGCTTCCTATGTAATCAGGGCAGTTCTCCGGCTCTACGTAACTATCTTTACCCTCATAAACCATAAAGCTCCATGCATAGCCTGTGGCCCTGTCACAGCACTTATAGAGCTTGACCCCGTACCTGGTACGCTTGTTGGGAATGTACTGTTTGAATGACAAGCGACCAGTAAACTTAACCAGGGACTCATCAACGCAGACAACTTTTTGGGGAATAAACAAGTCTGCAAAACGTTGGTTGAAGTGGTTTATGAGGGGCCGAATTTTGTAGAGCCGATCGTATTCAGGGTCTCCACGTGGACGACAAAGTTCATTGTCACTGAAGTGCAAGAACCGCAAGATCTGCTCGTATCGTGCCCTGGGCATGGAGTTAGAGAACAGGGGCATGTGGTCAGCCGGATGCGTGGACCAATAAGCCCGCATCCGCATAAATTTGTGTGTGCCCATGTTGAGGGAAAGGCCCAAAAACGTCTTAAATTCGGAAACCGTAACTGGTTTCCAATCTCTGGCAAGAGACGGCAACTGGGGATTAGCGGCGATGCGTTGACCAGCATATAAATTGGTTTGGTCCACAATAGATCTATAGAGATCTTCCGTGAGATACAGAGAATAAAAATCGAGTGGCGTAAAATCATCTGTATCCACCTGAATACCGGGTTGGGCAGTGAATGGGGGAAGTACGGGTTCTGCAGAAGTGGTGGGCACCCAATTGGGATAGGCGAATTCTGCAGGAAGGGCACTATGGGTACGACGGGCCTGTCTTTGTCTTCTTCTTCTTGGTGGCAGCGGGACACTACTTGTGCTTGCCACCTCGCCAGCTTGAACTGCACTTATGGGACTCGCCACGTCACCACGTGATACTGCAGTGCTGGATGTACGCCCAGGGTGTACTAGGCCGCTGGTGCTTGCCAGTTCACCAAAAGGATGAGCGGCGCTAGTACTGGCTCTATACTCCATACGAGGGACTTCCGGTTCCTGCACCTCAACAACATCAGAAAATCGGGGTCGGGTACGCCTGACAATAGCAGGGACCTCTTCTTCGTCGTCAGAGCTATCTGACATGGAGGCGCTGTCCTCTACAGGTTCGTATTCTGAGCCTGATTCTGACAGATCAGTGTCTTCCTCTTCACTATCTGTCATGCTCAGAAACGTGTAGGCCTCTTCACTAGTGTACCTTCGCTTTGCCATTTTGGGCTCTAAATTTAGGGGTACAGTAGTGAGACTCACAGGTAAAAAAGCACCTAGCCTGTCAGCGACTGTATAAAACGCTACCAAAAAAAACTGTTAGCGATCGCAGGGATCAGGCCTGACTCTGCGAACGCTGCAGTTATGTGTGTTGTGTTTTGTAAGTGACAGTGATCGATCGATACTGCACTTGGGTGGGCTGGGCTGGGCTGGGCTGGGCAGAGGGGCAAAACGCAGGTGCTAGCAGGTATCTGGGCTGATCCTGCTAACAATGCGTTTTTTTAGAACCCTAAATTGCTGGGCACGCTAGTATAGATCTGATCAGATCAGATATTGATCTGTTCGGATACTATACCACTAAGGGAGGTGTATGCTTTGCGCGTGGGTGTTAGCGGTGCTGGCACTAACCTAGCACTGCCTGGGGCGACGCAGACCCTTTCTGACCCTAAAACCAAATTTATATCACCCGCCGGGTGATCAGGGGGTTAAACCTTTATTAGGTAATAAATGGCGGGTGCCCTGATGCTATAAAAAGCGAACTACCAAACCAGCGTCACCCGTAACACTTATACGGTGATCACTGGTGAAAGGGTTAACTAAGGGCAATCAGGGGTTAAAACCTTTATTGGGTATTTATATGGGGGTACCTGAAGCTTTATAAAAAGCTGACGGGGAACCTAAATAACTAAATAACTAACTGGCTAACCAGCGTCACCAGTGACACTTATGCAGCGATCGCTGGTGAAAGGGTTAACTCTAGGGGCAATCAAAGGGTTAAAACCTTTATTAGGTTATATATCGGGGTACCTAACGGTATAAAAACCTGGCGTTGAACCTAAAAAAAAACTAGCTTCCTAGCGGGACCAGTGACACTATTGCAGCGATCAGAAAAACGATCGCTTAGTGACACTGGTAAAAGAGGGTGAAAGGGTTAACTGGGAGGGCAATCAAGGGGTTAAACCTTTATTAGGGGGGGGTAGGGGGCTACCCTGGACCTAAAGGGGCCTAACACTAGCTGCCCTGACACTTTTTACAGTCACAACTGACACTAAATGTAGTGATCAATAAATAAATGAACACTGCATTAGTGACACTGTGACTGGGGGGGGGCGGGGGGCCGATCGGGGGGGTGATCGGGGGGTGACTGGGGTGAAATGTGTGCCTGTGTGTACCTATGTGTCAGTGGACTGTTGGTGCACTTACTTGCGTCTTCACTCCTCGCTGTCCGGTTCAAAAAGACCGCCACGAGGAGTGTGACATCACTTCCTCCTCCTGTGTTTACATTTTCACAGGGGAGGAAGTTCGTCACTGGCCAGGAGCGATCGAGAGGGGATGGGCGGAAACCAACGGCCATCCCCTCATCGCCGATCGCTCCGGCACCGAAAAGGACCGCCGTATCTAGCGGGAGGGGGTCCGATCGGACCCCCCACCCGCTAGAAGGCAATCACGTACATTTACGTGATTATGCCTGCCTGTGCCATTGTGTTGACGTACATTGGCAATACGGCGGTCCTGAAGTGGATATACACACACACACACACACACACAGTGTGTGTGCACATGTACTATATGTAATTGAGCATATGTATATATCTCAGTATCTGTATGCATTCAAGTGTGTGTATGCATGTGATTAACTAAAAATATTTATATATCTGAGTATGTAATTTATTATCCTCCATTGATGTGCACATCTACTAATTCATACAATTAATTACCTGTAATTTCCCTATACATATACCTAAAAGAAGTGAACACCAACTGTGCAATAACTTAAGTCCATTCATGTGAAAAGATATTAAAATTGATAAATTCTACTTCCATGCTTCACACCTAAAGACAGCAGCTCCCCCATAATTTTGACCCCCCCCAGATCAGAGTGTAATACAGCGCTTCAGCATCTATCCATGGGGCAACTGCCACACTAAGAACACTTTCACACCAAGCCACCTATGGCGTCAGAGGTAAAGCGGTGTTATTTTTAGCGACACTTTACCTTTGTTTTAGCGGCGCTATTCGGGTTAAAACCGCCCCGCTATCGGCCAAAAAGGGGTTAAATCCGCCCGCAAATTGCCGGAGCAGCGCTTTGCAGACGGTATCGCAGCGCTGCCACATTGATTTCAAGGGGAGCAGTGGTGGAGGAGCGATGAGTTCACCGCTCCTTCTCCGCTCCAAAGAAGCTGCTGGCAGGACTTTTTCTGACACCTGCCACCGCACCGCTCCAGGCTTTCACACTGGAGTGCATGGAGCAGCTGTTTTAGCGTGTTTTGCAGGTGCTATTTTTAACGCTATATCGCTTGCAAAACGCCCTCAGTATGAAAGGGGTTTAAGTATCACAGACAGTGCAAGTAGATCTCACAGATAAAAACCCTTAAGCCGCGTACACACGGGCGGACTGTATGGCCAACTTAGTCCGTCAGACAATCCGACGGACAGTCCGTCCTACTTTCGAATGAACGGACTTGACCACACACAGATGCACAAACAGTCCGTCCAAAGTTTGCACGATGACGTGTACAGCACGTACGACGGGACTAGAAATAGGAAGTCCAATACACAGCAATGAAACCTTTCGCTGTGTAAATCCTTTCTGAGCATGCGCCATACTTAGTCCATCGAACTAGCCTACTCACGAGCGGATTGTCCGCTGAAACCAAAGTACGACGGACAATATTACGGAAATTTCGAAATACTTAGTCCGCCAGACTGCACGCTGAAAAAGTCCGCTGAAGCCCACACACGAGCGGACTGTCCGCTGAAATGTGTTTTGATGGACTAAGTTGGCCAGACAGTCGGCCCGTGTGTACGCGGCTTTAGGCCCTTCTCAAACTGAGGCGCTTCTAAACTGCCAGTAAAACATTTGAGCGCTTTTGAAGAGCTTTCCATTCATTTCAATGGAGAGGGGCCTTTTTTCACCGCCCTGCCCCAATGTGAAAGCATTCATTGATTTGAATGGAAATAGTTTTTCGTGAGCTTTTCAGGCACTTTTTTTAGCGTGAAAGCGCCTGAAAAGCGCCTCAGTGTGAAAGGGGTCATATAAGCACTTCAAGGAGAAACGGAACTCACAATAGTGAAATACCATCAAGAATTTTTATAAAAAAAAAAAAAGTAGCTGACTGACATAAAAGCATACAGGCCGTCCCATCGTTCACATCCCTCAAAGTCTGTCGGTGTACACCTCACTACCCCGTCCTCTCCCGCGTCCTCTCCCGCTTCGTCTTTTACCATTCTATTGTCTATAGCGTATGCAAAAAAAAAAATGGCGTGCGCCAATAAAGTGTTCAGGTTTGGCTTGAAGAAAAGTTGCCACCCTATTACCATCTGAAAAAATTGAGAGGTATGCCATTCTGGCATGCAAATAATATGTTTGGTCCATGCTGTCCCCACCTAATTATCTGAAGTGCCAGCACACCTGCAGTGCTCTTATTAGTGCTGCTAAACCTGTGCATAGGAGGGTGGGGCCTGACTAAATTTCTCTCAGGAGCCCTGTCAGCCAATGAGAAACAGAGAAGGGGGAAGGGAAGGGAAGGGAAGGAAAGGACAGGACAGGACAGGACAGCAGCCATATTTGTGGAGAGGCAGGTGAAGTCTGTGACAGGGTGAGTGTCCCTCTCATGCTGGGGTTCTGGTATCCCTATTATTTGCACTCTTCCTAGTCAGACCTGTGAGAGTGCGGAACCTGAGCGGAGACTACTCAGGATAGAGCAGCAGTGTGCAGAAATCAGAGGACCGAGCGCTCTATCTGGGGTTTGTAGTGAAGAAAGGCAGTTAGGATTTTCACTGAGCGTAGTGAAAGTCCAATACCTAGAAGTCTGCCTACAGGAGAGTGCTGCATTTTTCAAATGTGTTTGGCTTTATTTCATTGGCCAGAATTGTGATTGAAATAAATGAACACTCAAGTGTGAAACACGCCTAGCTCTTAGACCCCTTTCACACTGCGCCACCTAGGGCGTCAGCGGCGCCATTTTCAGCGCCGCTTTACTGTTATTTTAGCGGCGCTATTCAGCTGCTAGCATGGAGGTTTTAGCCCCCTCCGCTAGCGCCCAAAAAATGGTTAAATCCGCTCGCAAAACGCCGCCAGTGTGGCGTTTTGCCGGCGGTATCGCAGCGTTGCCCCATTGATTTCAAAGGGGAGCAGTGGTGGAGGAGCTGTGAGCTCACCGCTCCAAAGAAGCTGCTGGCAGGACTTTTGTTACGCTCTGCCAGCGCACCGCTCCAGTGTGAAAGCCCTCTGGCTTTCACACTGGAGTGAATGGAGCCACTTTTTTCAGGTCCTATTTTTAGCGCTGTAGCGCCTGAAAAAACGCCAGCAGTGTGAAAGGGGTCTTAGGTGTGTTTAGACGTTTTTTTTTACACGCATTTAGCATAGTTGCCAACATTCTCAAAAAAATGTATAGGGGCGCTTTTTTGTCTTTAGGCGGAGTCTTATAATTAGGGTGCGGGCTATTCATTTGTAGGCGTGGTGTAGCAGGAATGGAAAATGTATCGCGCATAGTATAAAAGGAGCGTGGTCTAAACTAAATATTGGGTGTGGCTTAAAGTGGGTCTGAGATGAGTCTGAGATGAAAGAGGGATAGAGGGAGAAAGAAAGGCGCACTTTGTTACCACAGATGCAGCTAGTCCATGCTGCTCTGTATCGGTGATTCAATCTCCATGCCATTTACAGAAGACCAGCTCTGGTTAAGGCCTAAGGGAAGAAAAGAGGCGGAGCCTGGGTGGCAATGAATGTGGCTGCCAATAGAAACGGAGCAGCCACCTGGGCTCCGCCTCTTGTTTTTTCTTCACGAGAGCTGGTCTTCTTCAAAATGGCAGTGGAGACAATTCACTAGTGCCGGACCTCTAGTGACAGCTCTGGCAAAAAATTGGGAAACAATTCTCTGTGTAATTTCCCAGGACATGGTAAGACTGGGACAAGGGTCTAAATACTGGGAATGTTGGCAATTATGATTTAGCTGCCTTCGGGGGTTTTTTTTTTATGCCTTTCCTATGCTCCTTCCCTGAACACGATTCTTTGACTGCCTCTAAATGCTACCGCTCCTAAATTTCTCTCAGGCCCCGTTCACGCCTGAGCGATTTTCTGCTTGCAGCTCTAAAATGATCAACAAGCCAAATCCCATTAATTTCTGATGCCCATTGTTCACGTCTGAGCGTTCTGTCGCCTGAAAACCCATGTTAAGGCTACTTTCACACTGGGGCCATGCCGCGTCAGCGGTAAAGCACCACTCATTTTAGCGAAGAAAGGGTTAAAACTGCTCATGTTGCGGCTCTTCTGTAGCGCTTTTCAGTCACTTTGGAAGAGCTCCCCATGCATTCCAAAAGGCAGGGGCAGTTTGGGAGCGCTGTTGATAACTCTGATAAATCAATGATTCCTTTAACCACATAAGGACCGCCGTATTGCCGTATTGCCAATGTACGTCATTGCATTGGCACGTACAGGCACACCTCCCGCTGGATACGGTGGTCCGTTTCGCTTCAGGAGCGATCCGGGATGAGGGGATGGCCGTTGGTTTCTGGCCATCCCCTCTCGATCGCTCCTGGCAAATGAGAAGCTTCCTCCCACTGTGTATTGTATACACAGGCAGGGAGGAAGTGATGCCATTCTCCTCGGGCGATCTTTTTGACCGGACTACGAGGAGGAGACAGAAAGTAAGTGTGCACCAACACTACACTGACATGTAGGCACACACAGGTACACAAACCCCCCCCGATCCCCCCCCCCCCCCCCCTCAGTCACAGTGTCACTGATTGCAGTGATCATTTATTTACTGATCACTGCATTCAGTGTCAGTTGTAAAAGTAAAAACTGTCAGGGCAGTTAGTGTTAGGTCCAGGGTAGCCCCCTACCACCCCCCAATAAAGGTTTAACCCCCTGATTGCCCCTAGAGTTAACCCTTTCACCCCCTTTTGCCAGTGTCACTAAGGCCGCGTACACACGGGCGGACTGTTCGCCCAACTTAGTTCGTCAAACAATCCGACAAACAGTCCGCTCAAAATTTGCATGAACGGACTTGACCACACACGATGAGCAGACAGTCCGCTGAAAGCGTGCGCGATGACGTGAACGGCACGTACGACGGGACGAGAAATTCGACGTCCAATACACTGCAATGCAACCTTCGCCGTGTAAATCCTTTCTGAGCATGCGCGAAACTTAGTCTGTCGAACGAGCCTACACACGAGCGGACTGTGCGCTGAAACCAAGTTTGGGCGGACAGTCTTACGGAAATTCCGAAAAACTTTGTTCGTCAGACTGTCCGCTGAAACAGTCCGCTGAAGCCCACACACGAGCGGACTGTCCGCTGAAACACTGTTCAGCGGACAAAGTTGGGCGAACAGTCCGCCCGTGTGTACGCGGCCTAAGGATCATTTTTCTGATCGCTGCATTAGTTTTGCTAGGTAGCTAGTTATTTTTTTAGGTTCACCGCCAGGTTTTTATAGCGCTAGGTACCCCGATATACTACCCAATAATGGTTTTAACCCTTTCACCTCCTTTTGCCAGTGTCACTAAGCGATCATTTTTCTGATCGCTGCATTAGTGTCACTAGTGTCGCTAGGTAGCTAGTTATTTTTTAGGTTCACCGCCAGGTTTTTATAGCGCTAGGTACCCCCATATACTACCCAATAATGGTTTTAACCCCCTGATTGCCCCTAATTAACCCTTTCACCAGCGATCACAGTATAAGTGTCACTGGTGACGCTGGTTAGCCAGTTAGTTATTTAGGTTCCCCGTCAGGTTTTTATATAGTGCCAGGGACCCCCATATATTACCAATAAAAATTTGAACCCCCTGATTGCCCCTAGTTAACCCTTTCACCAGTGATCACCGTATAAGTGTTACGGGTGACTCTGGTTAGTTTGCTTTTTATAGCATCAGGGCACCCACCATTTATTACCCAATAAAGGTTTAACCCCCTGATCACCCGGTGGGTGATATCAATTAGGTTTTAGGGTCAGGGTCTGCGTCACCCCAGGCAGCGCTAGGTTAGTGCCAGTACCGCTAACACTCACACGCAAAGCATAAACCTCCCATAGTGGTATAGAATCTGAACAGATCAATATCTGATCTGATCTATACTAGCATCCCCAGCAGTTTAGGGTTCCAAAAAAACGCATTGTTAGCGGGATCAGCCCAGATACCTGCTGGCACCTGCGTTTTGCCCCTCTGCCCAGCCCACCCAAGTGCAGTATCGATCGATCATTGTCACTTACAAAACACTAAACACATAACTGCAGCGATCGCAGAGTCAGGCCTGATCCCTGCGATCGCTAACAGTTTTTTTGGTAGCATTTTATATTTAAATCCGGAAGGCAGTGCTTGGTTTTCGGGGTCCCGTACGTGGCTAGGCTCCCAAAAAGTCCCCCACATGTGGTATCCCCGTACTCGGGAGAAGCAGCAGAATTTATTTTGGGGTGTAATTTGACTTATGCCCATAGCATGTGTGAGCAATATATCATTTAGTGACAACTTTGTGCAAAAAAAAAAAAAATTTTTAAATTCCTGCAACTTGTGGCAAAATATAAAATATTTCATGGACTCAACATGCCTCTCAGTAAATAGCTTGGGGTGTCTACTTTCCAAAATTGGGTCATTGGGGGGGGTTTTGTGCTATTTTGGCATTTTATGGCCTTCGAAACTGTGATAGGTAGTGAGGAGTGAAATCAAAAATTTGCACCCATAGAAATCCTGAAGGCAGTGATTGGTTTTTGGGGTGCCGTACGCAGCTAGACTCCCAAAAAGTCCCACATATGTGGTATCCCCGTACTCAGGAGAAGCAGCAGAATATATTTTGGGGTGCAATTCCACATATAACTATGGCATGTGAGAGCAATATATCATTTAGTGACAACTTTTTGTAAACTTTTTTTTTTTTTTCTTTTGTCATTATTCAATCACTTGGGACAAAAAAAAAATATTCAATGGGCTCAACATGCCTCTCCACAACTTCCTTGGGGTGTCTACTTTCCAAAATGGGGTCATTTGGGGGGGGGGGGTTGTACTGCCCTGCCATTTTAGCACCTCAAGAAATGAGATAGGCAGTTGTAAATTAAAAGCTGTGTAAATTCCAGAAAATGTACTCTAGTTTGTAGACGCTATAACTTTTGCGCAAACCAATAAATATACGCTTATTGACATTTTTTTTACTAAAGACATGTGGCTGAATAAATTTTGCCCTAAATGTATGACTAAAATTGAGTTTATTCGATTTTTCTTATAACAAAAAGTAGAAAATATCATTTTTTTTCTCAAAATTTTCGGTCTTTCCATTTATATCGCAAAAAATAAAAATTGCAGAGGCAATCAAATACCATCAAAAGAAAGCTCTATTTGTGGGAAGAAAAGGAAGCAAATTTTGTTTGGGTACAACATTGCATGACCGCGCAATTACCAGTTAAAGCAGTGCAGTGCGAAATTGTAAAAAGACCTCTGGTCCTTAGGCTGTTAATTGGTCCGGGGCTGAAGTGGTTAAGGACCGCCGCATGGCAATGTACGTCAGTGCAATGGCACCAACAGGCACAAGAACGTACATGTGCTTGCCTTCCAGTGGGTGGGGGGTCCGATCGGATTGGTCCGGGGCTGAAGTGGTTAATATACCAAGTTTACACCCTTAAATATAGTGTACTAGATTAATAATGCAAAAAAGCCTACAGCAAAATGGATGCACAGAATACAGTAGGTACATGTCCACAGGCTTCTCCTGCAGTAGGCAGAGTCTGTAAGCATGTCTCACCAACAATCATTACCTAAGGATGGCTAATCCTGCTGTTCTTTGAGGATCACTAACATAACATCATGTCTCGTTCATGTCTCGGCCTGCCATATTCATCCATACATAGAGTATCTCACAAAAGTGAGTACACCCCTCACAGTTTTTTAAATATTTTATTAATATCTTTTCATGTGACAACACTGAAGAAATGACACTTTGCTACAATGTAACGTAGTGAGTGTACAGCTTGTATAACAGTGTAAATTTGCTTTCCCTTCCAAATAACTCAACACACAGCCATTAATGTCTAAACTGCTGGCAACTAAAGTGAGTATATATCCTAAGTGAAAATGTCCAAATTGGGCCCAATTTGCAATTTTCTCTCCCTGATGTCATGAGACTTGTTAGTGTTACAAGGTCTCAGGTGTGAATGGGGAGCAGGTGTGTTAAATTTGGTATTATATAACAAGGTGGGGTCAGTGGCGCTACCTCAAAAATGCACATATATATATATATATATATATATATATATATATATATATATATATATATATATATATATATATATATATATAAAGTATCCCTCAGAATCCCTTTCCCAGTACAACCCCCCCTATAGATACTCCCAACCAGAAGAGAAAGGTGTGAGGGAGGAGAGGTGAAGGGGAGGGGGGGGGGGGCAATCTACAAAAGATCCCCAATCCCAGAGGGCGTCCTACAATATCCCCGATCAGTATGTATATATACTGACTATATGCCAAAATGTGTTGTTGCACTCAGTTGGTGCACCTTACATATGGGAATTGTCTCATATATAAATTATGATCACCCTGTGCATAACACCATATGTAATTACTAACAGTCAGTGTTAGTGCGTTGCAAAAATAAAATAAGATAAGTAAGGGGATATACAAAATAAAATATATTTTATTTAGACAAAAAAAATGCTAAGTGCCCACACAGTTGAATCACATCCCTGTATCAAAATGTGTTCCACATAACACATTAATATACTGTGCATCCGGACCTAAGCCGTGTACATTGGGAATATCCAAGTGAATATAAATATATAAGTATAATAATAAATAGATTAATATCTGTGACTCCTTAATATCATAAACAACAAAATTATAAATATATATAAACTGTGTGCATAAATAAAAAATTTCCGTATATTCTTATATCAAGTTAGTGTGCAAGAAGTCCAGAAAACGTGAATGAAGGTGACTTTAGTGCTTGAAAGAAATTTCCAGTGACTTCAGTGCTCCCCCTCAAGGATCCCTACTCACCGGATCCCCGCACCCCTGCAGGGCTAATGGGCATGTAATTCCACTGTTTCCAGCTGGACCTGCTCTGCTCCTGCAGCTGCTGTCTCCACTCCGTGCACCTCCAGGGGTCTTTTCCTTACCAAGGGGTCCCCCCTTTTTTTCCTTTTTGGTGTTTAAATGTATATAAGGGTATACTTGAATGGAATCCTCAAAAGAGATAAAGAATGGCTCCCATGGTGTAGTAGTAATGAAGTTCAAAATTCATATATTAAAAGAAGAAATTAAAAAAATATATATATAATAAAAAATAGAGATTTTCAAAGATCTATTAAGTTGCCAGCATCCATCCAATGGGTTGCAACGACAAAAGTCACTCAACCATCTAATAGACTAATGCATCCAAAAATAAAAATATATGTCACTGCTGTATGTAAGACAATCAGCCCCAAACGGGTTATTATTTCAAATCGAGCGATCGATCTGTGGATCAACAGCGTGCTCTTCAGCTGCGTTCCACCCGATTGAGTATCCGGAAGTGACGCAGTGCGCGTGGCTCTGTCGTACGCGTTTCGTCAATGACGTCCTCAGCGGCGGTGCTACGTCACTACACACTACGTGCTATAAGGGAGAACCTCAATCAGATCACACCCCTTTGCTACTAAGCACCCAATCAGAAAACCTTCAGAGCAAACATCATTCCTTGTATATAATTGAAAAATGATACAAATGTAAATATGTTCTAGTATTAATATAGAATGGAACAGAATATCTATTTCCCCTGTGCAGCGCATACTTATCAAGGGACCAGAAAACATCTTTATATCCCGGGGATATGCGAGCATGCCCCATCAGTGTTTACCCGATAGGAGCAATGTTACAATACAGATATTACCCGGTAAAGTCCCCTAGTAAACGGGGGATGTTATTCACCGGGGAATGTACAATTATATTATTGCCCAAACTAATGTCCTCAGTATATGCGTGTATACACTGTCCCTATCTTAAAAAATAATCAATAAAAAACAAATTACCATATTTAATCGGCGTATAACATGCACCCCAAGTTTAGGAGGGAATTTTAAGGTAAAAAACTTTTAGGAGGGAAATTTAAGGAAAAAAAACTTACATTTAAATGCCCATCAATGCAGCCTTATCAGTGTCCATCTGCAGCCTTGTCAGTGTCATTTGCAGCCTTGTCATGCAGCCTGTCCATCATTGCAGCCTTGTCATGCAGCCTGTCCATCATTGCAGCCTTGTCATGCAGCCTGTCCGTCACTGCAGCCTGTCCGTCACTGCAGCCTTGTGCATCGTTGTCCCCTCAGTGATGTCGGCTTTTATTTTCTTTTAGTTCTCGGCGGCTTTTGGCCGCCTTCGGCCATACTCGGCGGCTTTCGGCCGTACTCAGCGGCTTTTGCCCGCCTTCGGCCATACTCAGCGGCTTTTGGCCACCTTTGGCCGTACTCGGCGGCTTTTGGCTGTACTCGGCCCTTCTCTGCAGTTTTCGGCTGCCGAGAAGGGCCGAAGGTGGGCGAAAGCCGCTCAGAGCCCAGTAATCACGGAGGATCGGCGTATAACACGCACCCACGATTTTCCCCCGATTTTAAGGGGAAAAAGTGTGTGTTATATGCCGATAAATACGGTATTAAAGTGGTTGTAAACCCTTACAAACCACTTTGACCTACAGGTAAGCCTATATTAAGGCTTACCTGTAGGTCCAAGAAATATCTCCTAAACCTATATGGTTTAGGAGATATTTGCCCGAAAACAGGCACCGGCGCGGCATTCTCAACGACGGAGCTGCCGTGTGTGTCGTCTTCTGTGCACATGCGCAGGAGTGACGTCATCGCGGCTTCGCCGAATGACAGCGGCGGAGCTGCGAGACCCCACCAAGAAGATGGATGCGGCGGACTACAGGGGACAGCGGCGACTTCGCTGGCTCCTGTGTCAGGTAAGTGACACATAATGGACTACTATGCGATGCATAGTAGTCCATTATGCTTTGCCATTGCAGGGAATGAAAGAGGAAGTAAACTCATCAGGGTTTACTTCCTCTTTAAGTAAATTATGTAAATATTAAATAGAATTTAATGAATTAAATCACTATACCTACTAACAAACATCCATAACTTGGATGTTTTTACTTTCCCCCATACTTTAAGGGCACCTGTATGCTACGTACCATCCAAGCTATATCCCAAATAATAAAGTAGGCAAATGTAACCAATTCGTAAGTTGCCTAGTGAAAATCTCCACCCACATGAGGTTACACCCAGAACGGTCTACAGGCATATACTTAGGTACATAAGGTGTATATATATATATATATATATATATATATATATATATATATATATATATATATATATATATATATATATATATATATATATATATATATATATATATATATATATATATACACACATTACAGTTATCAGATAACACATTACAGTTATCAGATACCATTCCATAATGCTTATTATAAACCGTCAACCTTTATGTACCCATATGTAATTAGCTGCGCGATGGGCTAGTATCCTAATGTGTTACAAAAGAATACAGGGGGGAAGGAGGGATGGTGGAAGAGGGGGATGGGCCCATACAAGAATTACTATTGAAGCCCTCCTAGCCAGGTTATACCTGTGAGGAGGATACAGGCATACGCTTAAACACACCATGTCTGCCCTAAAAAAGGGGCATCCGAAAGCTGGTCAAAAGAAGAAGGCAATAGAGTACTCCAAGATAAACCCAAGACCTTTAGCAGCCAATATAGCTGAAACAAATGTCAAAAGTCAGAGGGGGTAGCATTTGTAGTATATTCCACAGCCTTACCCCTAACACCTCCTATACCCAAGATGGAGCAAAGGCAATCAGAAGTGCCATGCATAAAAAACATGCCCATACTACCACCCTCTCAAAAGCACTGCACATGTCTTCAATTGGCCTCTAAATGCTGGGCTCTACAGGAAGGTTTTTCTTTGTATGGAGTCATGTCATGGATTAGCTATAAAACAGTTCAGATCTATGTCAAGGTTGAGGCCTCTAGGGGCAAAAGACCCCAGCCGATATATTCAGGCTATTTCATTTTGGGATATGAGGGTGGTCTTGTTCCCCCCTCTCCAATTATTTTTTATACAATCTATCCCATAAAATATCAGGCCGGAGTGGTCTCTATGATGGATTTCATCAAAATGGCGTGATAAATTATGTTTGGGGAATCCTTTCTTGGTGTTGTTATTATGTTCCCGTATGTGCACAGAGGGCGAGTCTGTTCTCCCCACATACTGTAAGTTGCATGGACACTCAATTATGTATGTTACATGTGTACTTCTACACGTGATTAGTTCCTTTATTTTATACTCTTTGTAATCGGTTCTAGATTTAAAGGTTTCTCTTTTTCGAGGTTGTTATTTACTAACCCTACATCGTAAACATCTTTGACACCTATAGAAGCCCTTTAGCTCATCAAAGATTCTTATTGATTTTGGTGGATCAATCACGTTATGCACCAGATGGTTGCGGAGGTTAGGGGCTCTTCTATATACAAAGCGAGGTTTTCTTGGCAGGATTTTAGATAGCACTCTGTCTTCCTGTAGGATAGGCCAATATTTTTTTACAATTTTTTCAAAGTCCTTATATTATTATATCCTGTAATAAATGCCATATCCATTTTAGTTGTCTTTCTCTTTAATTTTTTTAAACGGAGACTTCCTGTCCACATTACCTATATCCCTCTTTAATTTTATTAGTGGGTCTAATTTGTACCCTTTTTCCAAAAATTGGTCTATTAGCATATCGGCTTGCAGATAGTAGTCTTCCAGTGTATCACAGTTTCTACGGAGTCTTAGCAACTGTCCTTTGGGGATGTTACCTTTCCACATTGGATGGTGGTAGCTGGTTATCGGTATATACCCGTTTCTGTCCATTGCTTTAAAAAAAGGTTCTAGTATTAAGGTTATCGCCCATTTTGAAGATTTCCAAATCTAAGTATTCAATCCTATGTTCACTACATTTTCCACTGAAAGTTATACCATATCTGTTGTTATCCAGATTGCTGAGAAATTTTTCAAAGGTATCCGATGTTCCATCCCACAATATGATGAGATCATCTATGTACCTCCGATAGAATTTCAATTGAGGGATATTCCTTGTGTATACATACTCCTCCTCCCAAATATTCATAAGTAGGTTGGCCACACTGGGGGCATAATGAGCCCCCATTGCCACCCCCTTTGTCTGGACATAATAGCTGTGGTCATACCAGAAGTAGTTGCACCCCATGGCCACTCGAAGCCCTTCAACTATATATCTGATTTGCTCCTGCTTCATGTCTGTATGTTCGTATAGTGCTTTCTCCACACCCTTAAGGCAATCTTCCTGTGCAATACTGGTGTATAAAGAATTTACATCTATGGTGGCTACTGGATAGTTTTGTGTACCGCTTATCTCTTGAAGCTCTTCTATGAGCTGGGAACCGTCATGTAAGTACGATTTCCCTTTGTGTACCAAAGGTTTCAAAAATTTATCCAAATAGTCCCCTAGTCGTGAGAATATTTAGTTTATTCCACTAATAATTGGCCTCCCGGGAGGTTTGATTAGCCTCTTATGTATTTTAGGAGTACAATAGATAACCAGGGTTTTTGTGGAATTAGATATCAAATATTCTGCTTCTTTCGCATTAAGGATACCGCTTGCTTTACCTTTGTTTACAAATGCTTTCAATTTTTCTCCATATTTAGTTTTGGGGTTTCCTCTTAATTTCTTGTAGGTATGTTCTACTTAGGCAGATTCTCCATTTCTTCTTGGTAATCTTTCTTATTAAGAATCACCAGTCCCCCTCCCTTATCAGCTGGCCATATAACAACTTCCTTTCTATCTCCCAGTTCTTTTATTGTTTTCCAGATATTCTTTGTCTTCCTTGTATTATGTTTCTCAAGCTTCCTTGGATCATTCTCCACCATATTGCTAAAAGGTCCTAAACATTGGTTGCCAGGTGCATTCGGATTGAAGATAGATTTATTGTTCAGGTCCGTTGGCACGTATGCTGTTTCAGGCCTTGCCCTAGTATCTGTGTTTAACGCAAAATGTTTTTTTAAATTTAGTTTTCTCATAAATTTCCTCAGATCTATATAGGTTTCAAATTTGTCTAAGGGTTTATCTGGAGTGAACGTCAGTCCTGAATCCAAAACTTTTATTTCATCTTCAGTGAACTCAATATTACTAAGATTGTATATTCCTTTCCTTATTACACTCTTCTTCTTTTTCTTCTTCCCTCCTCAACTTCCCCTGGTTCATTTACTCTTTCCATGAATCTCTGAGTAGATGCCGCCTCCCTTCCATAGTTTCTGCTGGGTGCAGATCTAGGCATGTGGGCAGATCTCGACTTCATTGTCGCGATCTTACCCGAGCACTCCTGTGATGTACAGGAGAAGTACAGCCAAACAAGCTTTGGCTGTACATCCCCTTTAACTCCAGGTCCTCAGCCTCCGTTTCTTTAGCTTGCAGCACTTTTCACACTGAGGCGCTTTACAGGCGCTACAGAGCTAAAAATAGCGCCTGTAGCATCTTTGGAGCGGTGTATACACCTCTCCTGTCCATTGAACTGAATTGGCACCGCTGCAGAACCGCCGGCAAAGCGCCACTGCAGCGCCACTTTGTGGGTGGTTTTAACCCTTTTACAGGTGCTGGCAGGGGTTAAAACTGCCCCGCTAGCAGCTGAAAACCCCCACAAAAACGACAGTAAAACGCCGCTAAAAATAGGGGCACTTTACCACCAACAGCCCCAACGCCCCAGTGTGCCACGTGCCATCATTTTATTTTCCTACCTCTTTGTCCCTGTAGGACACAGCAGGGATATAAGGGTGCCTATAACATATCTCCTTTTACATGGCACCATTTTAAGGATTTTGTGCTACCCAGGGTCACTTTATATAAAGGTAAATTCCAGTAAAATTTAAAGTGAATAGTTGAGATATGGGAGCACAGCCTAGCTATTTAATACTTTGGTTCTTCACCTGGGCATTGCTAAAGTGAACCAGTCCACCTCACTCCCTTTGGCCGGTATTCTGGTTCTATCAAAATCTCTACTTATGATGCAGGATGGCTTTTCTCCAACACAACCACTGAAGGCTCCTTTTTCTTTCTCATGTAAAAAGCATAAGATGTCAGTACTAAGTATTTTACAGCCACTCATCAGGGGTGCTTAAATGTGATGGTGATACTGGCAGCTGAGAGAGAACATATTACAGCACAGCCTTCAGCAAGAACCATCCGAGCAGCCCTGTGAGGTGCTCTTTGGAAATTGGCAAAATTGCAGTGTTTTCTGCATCCTGTCAGTAACTTTCTGACTTTTATTTTTTTGGATAGAGTATAGGGAGGGTTATAAATACCTGTCAGATTAATTTTTTCCCGACATCTGTGTCCCATTGAGGAGATTTCCATTAACTTCCTGTCCCATAGGAAGTGAGAGGAAATCCCTGCAAATTAAGGGAATACCTTCGGAACCAGATCGGGTGTCCTCATTGGAAGATTTCTCCTCTATTATTTTTCTGGGGACAAAATTTGGGATTTTCTTTTGCTTTCACTTTCAATGATAATGGTAAACAAGTCAAGTAGAGATTGGGCACAGACAGCAATAAAACCTGATGTTATATTCCCTCTACACCCTACCCAAAACGTAAAAAAAAAAAGGTTGTGCTTTTAGTTATACTTTAATGGGAATATGACCATTGCCCAAGTGGAGCAAAACAGGTTTACACTAATGAAACCCCCCCATAGACACATATACTTCTTGTACTAAATGGAGTGGTGGAGGAGCAAAAGAAAGCAGGTATATGCTGCTGGAGATGAGGGGAATTAATGTAAACTTTTTGCTTTGCCTTGCATGACTAACCTTATAAACATCTGTTAGTTAATTCACGTATTCCTGCAAAAGTAATGAAAAGATTCTGAAATTAGCTATGTGCTTTGTTGCTAAGTTACCACCAGCGAGCTTAAAGTGAACCTGTTCCTTGCCCATGCAAGGTCAAGCACTGGGTTGACAAAACTGCCACCCTAGCCAGCTGGTCATATTCCTTCTCTACTCTTTTGCTACTCCATTCATGTGACTTGACTTCCCTTTTCCCAATTGGTGCTTACTGTTTGACTGCTTAGGTACCCAGCACTCTTATGGGGTGGGAAAGAGACTTGAGCCCAGAGTAAGCTTCAGTGCCCCATAGACGGCTCAAATTTCAGCCAATTCAGAAATTGTAGGTGGCCTGCAAGAACCACCTCCTTGACTTTATCAGCAGTCCTTCCTTTGGTTGCCACTGGGAGGTACAGCTTGGAAGCGGGATGGGGGGAGAGTTTTAGTTTTGTAGGGGTTTTGTTTTCATCTTTCATCTTTCATTTTTGATACTGTACTATTGACATAGTGATCGGAGCCTTGCAAGGCTGCCTACTGTTCAGAGCTCTCTTATTCAATGACCCTGTGCGGTCAAACCTAGTGACCACGTTTTTTTTTTGTTTTTTTTTAGTGCTGTGTTTTTGCTATATTGGGCCTCACAAAAAATATTTTTTTCTACACGATTGTGTGACTACGCTCTTGGTCAAGTTGTGTCGCTATGCATTATTTTTTTAAAATGTTTTCTGTTTTGTTAATTGTAATTTTATTTAACATTTTTGTCTTTTGTATTTCTCTTGTATTCGTCTAAAAGCAATAAAAATTAATTTATATAAAAAAATAAAAAGTCAGTCATGTATGTACACTGCTGCTGCTAAACGGATGTTTAGGAGCAGTTGGGCCTCTTTTTCAACTGCTCCTGAACTCTCCTCTGTTATCTTATCCATACACAGGGTCATTTAGGCCTCATGCACACGAGACGCAGTTAAACGCGCGTTCAGATGCAGTTGGACAGTTTTTTCAACTGCCCCTGAACTCATTCAATGTTATCCTATGTGTCCATGCACACAGTCTCGTTTTTTTCCGTTTTTATGCATTGCGTTTAGTCTCGTTTTTCCAGAAGCAAAAAAATGCGTTCAGAAACAAAAATTTCCACGTTTCAGACGCAAAACGCGGCAAAACGCGGTAAAACGCGGCAAAACGCCGCTACCGCGTTTAGCCGCGTTTGCGTTTATATGCGTTTTTAAAGGTGACCTTTTTTTTTACATTAAAAATCTCAAAAATGATTGCAAATGATGAAAAACCATTAGAAAAATATTTTAAACAATTGCAATTGCACGTGGACAATCCACAACTTGTGGCAAGTGACATGGCAGGTGGCAAGTGACGTGGCAAGTGGACAATCCACAACTTGTGGCAAGTGACATGGCAGGTGGCAAGTGATGTGGCAAGTGGACATTCCACAACTTGTGGCAAGTGACGTGGCAGGTGAAGTGGCAAGTGACGTGGAAAGTGGACAATCCACAACTTGTGGCAGGTGACGTGGCAAGTGACCTGGCAGGTGACGCGGCAAGTGACCTGGCAGGTGACGTGGCAAGTGGAAAATCAACAACTTGTGGCAGGTGACTGGCATGTGACGTGGCAAGTGGACAATCCATAACTTGTGGCAGGTGACGTGGCAAGTGACGTGGCAAGTGGACAATCCACTTGTGGCAGGGGATGTGGCAAGTGACGTGGCAAGTGGACAATCCACTTGTGGCAGGGGATGTGGCAAGTGACGTGGCGAGTGGACAATCCACAACTTGTGTCAGGTGACGTGGCAAGTGGACAATCCACAACTTGTGGCAGGTGATGTGGCTGGTGACGTGGCAAGTGGACAATCCACAACTTGTGGCAGGTGGCATGGCAGGTGACATGGAAAGTGGACAATCCACATCTTGTGGCAAGTGACGTGGCAGGTGATGTGGCAAGTGACATGGCAAGTGGACAATCCACAACTTGTGGCAGGTGATGTGGCAAGTGACGTGGCAGGTGATGTGGACAATCCCCAACTTGTGGCAGGTGATGTGGCAAGTGACGTGGCAAGTGGACAATCCACAACTTGTGGCAGGTGACGTGGCAGGTGACGTGGCAAGTGGACAATCCACAACTTGTGGCAGGTGACGTGGCAAGTGACGTGGCAGGTGATGTGGCAAGTGATGTGGCAAGTAGACAATCCACAACTTGTGGCAGGTGATGTGGCAAGTGACGTGGCAGGTGATGTGGCAAGTCACGTGGCAAGTGGACAATCCACAACTTGTGGCAGGTGATGTGGCTGGTGACGTGGCAAGTGGACAATCCACAACTTGTGGCAGGTGGCATGGCAGGTGACATGGAAAGTGGACAATCCACATCTTGTGGCAAGTGACGTGGCAGGTGAAGTGGCAAGTGACGTGGAAAGTGGACAATCCACAACTTGTGGCAGGTGACGTGGCAAGTGACCTGGCAGGTGACGCGGCAAGTGACCTGGCAGGTGACGTGGCAAGTGGAAAATCAACAACTTGTGGCAGGTGACTGGCATGTGACGTGGCAAGTGGACAATCCATAACTTGTGGCAGGTGACGTGGCAAGTGACATGGCAAGTGGACAATCCACTTGTGGCAGGGGATGTGGCAAGTGACGTGGCAAGTGGACAATCCACTTGTGGCAGGGGATGTGGCAAGTGACGTGGCGAGTGGACAATCCACAACTTGTGTCAGGTGACGTGGCAAGTGGACAATCCACAACTTGTGGCAGGTGATGTGGCTGGTGACGTGGCAAGTGGACAATCCACAACTTGTGGCAGGTGGCATGGCAGGTGACATGGAAAGTGGACAATCCACATCTTGTGGCAAGTGACGTGGCAGGTGATGTGGCAAGTGACATGGCAAGTGGACAATCCACAACTTGTGGCAGGTGATGTGGCAAGTGACGTGGCAGGTGATGTGGACAATCCCCAACTTGTGGCAGGTGATGTGGCAAGTGACGTGGCAAGTGGACAATCCACAACTTGTGGCAGGTGACGTGGCAGGTGACGTGGCAAGTGGACAATCCACAACTTGTGGCAGGTGACGTGGCAAGTGACGTGGCAGGTGATGTGGCAAGTGATGTGGCAAGTAGACAATCCACAACTTGTGGCAGGTGATGTGGCAAGTGACGTGGCAGGTGATGTGGCAAGTCACGTGGCAAGTGGACAATCCACAACTTGTGGCAGGTGATGTGGCTGGTGACGTGGCAAGTGGACAATCCACAGCTTGTGGCAGGTGGCATGGCAGATGACGTGTAAAGTGGACAATCCACATCTCGTGGCAAGTGACGTGGCAGGTGATGTGGCAAGTGACGTGGCAAGTGGACAATCCACAACTTGTGGCAGGTGATGTGGCAAGTGGACAATCCCCAACTTGTGGCAAGTGACGTGGCAAGTGACGTGGCAAGTGGACAATCCAAAACTTGTGGCAGGTGACGTGGCAAGTGACGTGGCAGGTGATGTGGCAAGTGACGTGGCAAGTAGACAATCCACAACTTGTGGCAGGTGATGTGGCAAGTCACGTGGCAGGTGATGTGGCAAGTCACGTGGCAAGTGGACAATCCACAACTTGTGGCAGGTGATGTGGCTGGTGACGTGGCAAGTGGACAATCCACAACTTGTGGCAGGTGGCATGGCAGGTGACATGGAAAGTGGACAATCCACATCTTGTGGCAAGTGACGTGGCAGGTGATGTGGCAAGTGACGTGGCAAGTGGACAGTCCACAACTTGTGGCAGGTGATGTGGCAAGTGACGTGGCAGGTGATGTGGACAATCCCCAACTTGTGGCAGGTGACGTGGCAAGTGACATGGCAAGTGGACAATCCACAACTTGTGGCAGGTGACGTGGCAGGTGACGTGGCAGGTGACGTGGCAAGTGGACAATCCACAACTTGTGGCAGGTGACGTGGCAAGTGACGTGGCAGGTGATGTGGCAAGTGACGTGGCAAGTAGACAATCCACAACTTGTGGCAGGTGATGTGGCAAGTGACGTGGCAGGTGATGTGGCAAGTCACGTGGCAAGTGGACAATCCGCAACTTGTGGCAGGTGATGTGGCTGGTGACGTGGCAAGTGGACAATCCACAGCTTGTGGCAGGTGGCATGGCAGTAGACGTGGAAAGTGGACAATCCACATCTCATGGCAAGTGACGTGGCAGGTGATGTGGCAAGTGACGTGGCAAGTGGACAATCCACAACTTGTGGCAGGTGATGTGGCAAGTGGACAATCCCCAACTTGTGGCAAGTGACGTGGCAAGTGGACAATCCAAAACTTGTGGCAGGTGACGTGGCAAGTGACGTGGCAGGTGATGTGGCAAGTCACGTGGCAAGTGGACAATCCACAACTTGTGGCAGGTGATGTGGCAAGTGACGTGGCAGGTGATGTGGCAGGTGACGTGGCAAGTAGACAATCCACAACTTGTGGCAGGTGATGTGGCAAGTGACGTGGCAGGTGATGTGGCAAGTCACGTGGCAAGTGGACAATCCACAACTTGTGGCAGGTGATGTGGCTGGTGACATGGCAAGTGGACAATCCACAGCTTGTGGCAGGTGGCATGGCAGATGACGTGGAAAGTGGACAATCCACATCTCGTGGCAAGTGACGTGGCAGGTGATGTGGCAAGTGACGTGGCAAGTGGACAATCCACAACTTGTGGCAGGTGATGTGGCAAGTGGACAATCCCCAACTTGTGGCAAGTGACGTGGCAAGTGGACAATCCAAAACTTGTGGCAGGTGACGTGGCAAGTGACATGGCAGGTGATGTGGCAAGTCACGTGGCAAGTGGACAATCCACAACTTGTGGCAGGTGACGTGGCAGTTGGACAATCCACAACTTGTGGCAGATGACATGGCAAGTGACGTGGCAGGTGATGTGGCAAGTCACGTGGCAAGTGGACAATCCACAACTTGTGGCAGGTGCCGTGGCAAGTGACACGCTAAATACAAGTACACTGCAGCTCTCACAGCTGCTGCTACTCACTCTGGTCTCACAAAATTGCTGAAATAGTTAATTTTTGAGCTGGGGAGGGTCTATGATGTTAGCTTAACTAAACGCTTCTAGACGCAAACGCGGTAAAACGCAGTAAAACGCCGCTAAATCGCGGTAAAAATCGCGGCAAAACGCGCGTTTCTAAACGCCGGTTTCAACATGTGTCCAGCAGCGTTTGCATCTGCGTCTCGTGTGCATGAAGCCTTACAGTCATTTCTGGGCAGTTGAGTTTAGAGGCTTTTTTTGGAATGCCAAAAAATGGGTTCAGAAGCGGAGTTTAGAGGCATTTCAAGCACCAAATGCTGCTAAATGTGGTAACTTGCGTTTAGCCGTGTTTCGTTTACAAGCTTTTTCATTTTTGGCTATTAAAAAAGAAAAACGCAAACGTTGCAAAACGCCGCTAAGCGCAGCATATGGATGGGCTCAGACATGTTCGCAGCTCCACGTGCCCCGAACACACCAGGAAGCTTGCACTGCACAGTGCTAATCACAGGAAACAGTGAGACATTTCCTGATCTATGCAGCCAAGGATTGGGAAATGTCTTGCTGCCTGTGACTAGCGCAGTGCAGTGTAAGCTTCCTGGTGGTCTCAGGCATGTGGAGCTGCGAACACGTCTGATGAGCCCATCCTTACTATTCAGCGCCATTGTATTTAGGCAGCTGTGGGTGCCAAGGCTGCCTGTAATACAATACATGGATGGGGGAATTGATTGATTTTCTCTCGTTCAGTCCACAGGTTCAACAAAAGAAAACTGAGCCATGTATGGCAATCTTTAGTTTGAAAATGGAAGCCTATATTCGTTTTCTTCTCTTCGCTCCTCACAGCATAGAACAGCAGAGCACTAAAGGAAGAAAAAAATATGCAGCTAGGGAGTGCAGAAGTTAAGTGAACCCATTGTTTTAATCATTTTAGTTCTAGCCCATATATGCGCTTTAATGTTGTGTACCCAATTAAATTGTAAGAATCAGAGAAGCACTGACAGAGGAGAAAGGTAAAAGACTTCCAATAATTAGCAGCAGAGGAGGAAGAGAAGGGGTCTGTAATGCAAACATAGGTAGTGTTTTTAGTTTTGTGATCACTGTGATTGCTCACCACAGTTAATATCAAGGCACAGAGTCACTTTGATTGGCTCTGTGCATTTTTGTCTAAAAAGCCTTGTGTACCGTTACTCACATTTTGGTGTTCCTTATGTATTTCCTGTGTTTTTTTTTTTTTTTTTCAGATGTGTACAGTAATCCAGCATGAAATAACTCCTGTAGTTTGCCTATGTCTAGCAGAGGCATTATGTGGGTCTGTAAAGGCATTTAGTGTGCACAACTACAGATTATCGTAAGTACTGTCTTTTCACGTACGGTTGAAATGTTTTTATTGTTTTACTGGAGTTGCCCCTTAAAATGTTATTGTAGGCAAAATAAATATGCTTTGTTTTGTCGTGTAACTTAACCTCCTCGCGCCCGCCCTATGGCCGAATGACGGCAGTAGAGCAGGCGCCTTCGTCCGGGTTGTCGTCCCTGGACGGCGTGATGTTTACTTCCGCAATGCGCCCCGCCGCGGGCGCGCATCGCGGAAGTTCTGTGTTCGCCGTGTCCCCCGGGGACAGGCAAACACAGATCGCTGTAAACGGCCAATCACAGCGGCCGTTTACAGCGTGATCGGCGTATCCAATGGGAGATGATCTCATATGTTTACATATGAGATCATCTCTCAGCGCCGCTCTCCTTCCTCGCACAGACAGTGCGAGAGGGGAGAGATGAACGGCTGCAGCGGCAGCCGTTCTGACTGTGAAAGAAAAAAAAGTAAAAAAATAAAATAAAGTGCCATCCTCCCCTAGCAGTGCCATCCTCCCCTAGCAGTGCCATCCACCCCCAGCAGTGCCATCCGCCCCAGTGCCATCCGCCCCAGTGCCATCTGCCCCAGTGCCATCCGCCCCAGTGCCATCCACCCCAGTGCCACCTGCCCCCAGTGCCATCCACCCCAGTGCTACCTGCCCCCAGTGCCATCCACCTCAGTGCTACCTGCCCCCAGTGCCATCCACCCCAGTGCTACCTGCCCCCAGTGCCATCCACCCCAGTGCTACCTGCCCCCAGTGCCATCCACCCCAGTGCTACCTGCCCCCAGTGCCATCCACCCCAGTGCTACCTGCCCCCAGTGCCATCCACCCCAGTGCCACCTGCCCCCAGTGCCACCTGCCCCCAGTGCCACGTGTCGTCAGTGCCACGTGTCAGTGCCACATAGTGCCATCTGTCATCAGTGCCATGTATCAGTGCCATTTGTCATCAGTGCCACCTGTCAGTGTCACGTGCCATCTGTTGTCAGTGTCACGTGTCATCAATGCCACTTATCAGTGCCATCTGTCATCAGTGTCACGCGTCATTGGTGCCACGTATTAGTGCCATCTGTCACCGGTGGCACGTATTAGTGCCACGTGTCATCAGTGCCACGTATTAGTGCCACGTGCCATCAGTGCCACGTATTAGTGCCACGTGTCATCAGTGCCACGTATTAGTGCCACGTGTCATCAGTGCCACATATTAGTGTCATCTGTCATCAGTGCCACATATTAGTGCCATCTGTCATCAGTGCCACGTGTCATTGTCCTGGTATTTCAAAAGTGTAATAAATAGTCAACAAGTTAGATGTGTAATTTATGCTTCTAGAACACGTGATGGCGCTCCCTGCATGTTGGGCCTCTCTATGTGGCCAGGCTGTGAAAAAGTCCCACACATGTGGTATTGTAATATTCAGGAGGAGTAGCAGAATTTTTTGGGGGGTGTCATTTGTGGTATACACATGCCACGTGAGAGAAATAACCTATTACAATGACAATTTTGTGGAGAAAAATAAAAAAAATGAAAAATCTTCATTTTGCAAAGAATTGTGGGAAAAAAATGACAACATCAAAAAGCTCACTATGCCTCTTACTAAATACCTTGGAATGTCTACTTTCCAAAAAGGGGTCATTTGGGGGGTATTTGTACTTTTCTGACTTGTTCGGGTCACAAGAAGCGAGATAGGCCACCAGTACATCAGATGTGATCAATTTTGTGCGATTCGCACCACAGCTTGTAGACGCTCTAACTTTCACAAAGACCAAATAATATCCACTAATTTGGGTTATTTTTACCAAAGATATGTAGCAGTATAAATTGTGACCAAAATTTATGAAGAAAAATTAATAATTTGCATAATTTTGTCACAGAAACAAAGAAATATGCGTTTTTTTTCAAAATTTTCGGTCTTTTTTCATTTATAGCGCAAAAAATAAAAACCCCAGAGGTGATCAAATACCACCAAAAGAAAGCTCTATTTGTGGGAAAAAAAGGACAAAAAATTCATTTGGGTACAGTGTTGCATGACTGAGTAATTGTCATTCAAATTGTGAGAGCACCGAAAGCTGAAAATTGGTCTGGGCAGAATGGTGTTTAAGTGCCCAGTAAGCAAGTGGTTAAACACTCCTGCCAATTACTATATCATTACACTTTACTTTCTTTACTGCAGGCAGAACAATACAGCTTGGTCCGTATAGGTAAGAAGCGGCATCCCACTGGTGATACCATCTCTGTGCTCAATCCTCCAATCAGGAACCTCCCTTTGTTAGCCCGATTGGCTAACAGTCATGCCCCAACCACTCATAGTGTCAATTCTAAAGTACAGGGAAATACAGAAGGCTGGTACAAGAATAGCTAAAATACTTTCTTTCATTTACACCTAAATTGATTATTTCATAAATTTAAAAAAATCATAAAAGATATTTTATATCTGGTCACAATTACACTGTATGCAAAATAATATTGTTGACTTCTCCTGGCCAAGCATTAAATCAGAAGCATAATTACACTACCATGGGCAGTATAATGATTTCATCATGGTGTAACAATGAGGACTGCCAATCCCCCTCGTTCCCATGTCCAAATGTTGGGAGGTATGAGTTTGTGGGATTTCATGCATGAAACTACCTTAACAAATAATAGGACTCAAATCAGGGTTGTTACTAGAGACAGCCATATCAACGAATTTCTTCTTTTTGAGATATTACCCGGTGGATTTGCTAGTGTTCACTCAATCACGAAAATAAATTGTTAGAAAGTAAATGCTGTAAACTACTTGAATAATAATTAGATATGAAAATTGAGCTTTCAAAGATCAGTGATAAGTGGCAACAAAAATGGTAACTTGCTCTTGTGCTGTACGGTAAGGTTGAAATAAATATGCCAGCCATGGAATACACAGTTGGAAATAAAGTATGAGGTGATATAGGTCATCCTAATAAAGTTTTTTTTCCGATCAGGCCCAATTTCTGCACTTTCACACCACAGATCACCCCACTTCCTGCACCTTCACACCTCAGATCACCCCACTTCCTGCACCTTCACACCTCAGATCAGCCGATATTTCTGTACCTTTATACCTCCAATTAGTTCAAATTCCTACTCCTTCAAACCTCAGATGACCACAGTGGTGTAGTGGTTAGCACTCTCACCTAGCAGTAAGAAGGGTCGCTGGTTCAAATCCCAACCACGACACTACCTGCCTGGAGTTTGCATGTTCTCCCTGTGCCTGCGTGGGTTTCCTCCGGGTACTCCGGTTTCCTCCTACAATCCAAAGACATGCAGGTAGGTTAATTGGCTTCTGTCCAAAATTGGCCCTAGTATATGAATGGGGACCTAGGATTGTGGGCTCCTTGAGGGTAGCGACTGGTGTGAGTGTGCAGTGTACAGGGATGGGGACAGTTGTAGACACTCACTCAGGTTGAACTGGATGGACTGGTGTCTTTATTCAACCTTACTAACTATGAAACTATAACTATGAAACTATGACCCTCAATTCTTGTACCTTCAGTTCCTCCATCTTCATACCTTAGGTCACCCCCAACTCTTGCATCATCACACCTCAGATCACCCAAACACCTGCATTATCATACCTCAGATCAGTCCAATACCTGGACCTTCACACCTCAGATGACCACAATTTTTGCACCCTCACACCTCAGATCAATGTACTCCCCTTCAGATCTTTCCCACCATTGCAACCCCCTGCTCCTCTGTTCCAGCATTGTACTCCCTGCACATCTGCCCCACCACTGTACACCCCCCTTGCTCTTCTGTCCCGCCACTGCTCTCTGCCTTCTCATCTGTCCCAACCCCATCTTATCTGCTCCATCACTGTAACCCCTGCTCTTCTGCCCAATCAGCAACCCCCCCCCCCACTTGTCATCTGCACAATCACTGTGCTCTTCTGCCCTACTACTGTACCCCACTTCTCATCTGCCCCACTACTGTACCCCTGCATATCTGTTCCCAACACTGTACCCCATGGCACATTTATTTGCGACACTATGCTTCCGGCACATCTATTCCCAGCACTGTACTCTTGGCACACGTGCTCTTTTGCTGTACTCGCTGCATATCACTTCCAGCACTATAATTCCTGGCAGGATTTTGTGACTTTGTACAGTCCCTGGTGCAGGAAGGACGAGCTAAATGTCTGTGCCAGTATTAAAGAAAAAGAAATTACAGGTGCAGAGCTAGGTCAGTGGAACTGTCCTCTGTTACGGGAAGCCAGTGCGTGTCACTGAAAAAGGCAGCGTGTGCCATTGCCTACATCCATGCACTCTAATGATTGCTGTATGCCGTTTCTAAGGGTGGGCTTCTTGATGATGACAGTGGCAGTACACTGAGCATTGGCATGGCTACCTATACTCTCCACCAGTGGCGGCCCGTCTGTTTGGCCATCACCCACGGGGGGGGGGGGGGGGGGGGGGGGTTGCGGTTTTTGGTGCGAGTGATGGGGGGGGTGCCGGTGGTAGCAGTGCGAGTGAGGGGGGTTTGTTTGCTGCCCCCCCCCCCCAAAATATTGAGAACCAGCTGCAACTGCTCTCCACCATAAGCAAACTTGACAGCAATTGGGAAAGAAAAGGTCAGAGCATTGTCACCCTACACCAGAAAGTCCTGAACAAAACGACCATTTTGGCAGGATCACCAGTTTATTGAAAGCTGGCGATTTAAAAAAAAAGGATTAAAATGGTTCTAAAGTTTGATTATAAATGAGTATTTTTTTTTTAACAAACAACAAACGTATTACTTACCTGCTCTGTGCGATGTTTTTGCGCAGAGCAGCCTGGAGTCTCCTTTTCTCGGGTCCCCTGCCGGCGATTCTGGCAGCCAATTCCCATGGGGGCACTTGTGCGTGCTCGATCCTGAGTTGGGTTGTTTGTGTCTGTACAGGCACACAGCCTGGCTCAGCCTCCTGCTCTTTGCTCATGGGTTTTGATTGACAGCAGCAGGAGCCAATAACTCCCGCTGCTCTTAGCCAAGCCGAGAGATAGGAGAATAGCTGCTGCAGATGTACACAGCAATGGACCAAGATCAGGTTCAGGTGAGTATTTAGGGGGGGCACGGGGAAGCCACTATTAATAGTTTTTTTTTATCCTAAGGCAGAAAATGCATTCAGGTAAAAAAAGCGTTTACCTTTAGAACCGCTTAACCACTTACATATTGTAGTCACTGCATTAAGGTAAAAAAAAAAAATCCCACTATGATCCTGCTGGTGTCAATCAAATCCTGTTAGAAGGGAGTGGGGGGTGTTGCTGAGCTGTGCTGTGTATGTCTATGGACACACACAACCTGCCTAAGGAGCACACCTGCATGGGTTCCTCCATAACACATGGCTTGCTATGGGGGCACCCACACAAAGAAGGAGCAGACAGTTCCTACGGGGGACTCCAGAAAAGGAGGTAAGGGACCAAGTTCAACAGAGCCGGTAAGTATAACATCTTTTTAATTTTAATGGAAAAAAAAAACCTTTAAAATCACTTTAAACCTGATGTTTGAAATTACATTAACATGTTTAAAATTATATAAGGTTTTTGTGATTTTTTTTTTACATTTTACTTTTATTACACGTGGTGCCGCGGCACTCCAATCAAATTGCTCCAGAACTCATACATTTGTTCACTTGTTAGCAAAAATGTGGGGTCTGCAGCTGCCTCATACCAGCCTCATGGTACAGAGCGACCATACTGTTCCTTCATTGTTTTGGGCTTGAAGTAAGCGGACTGCTGTGTGCTGTAATGAATTTGGTGACTTTACTTTCAACTGATTTACACTTAAAAGGCTCTGAGGGGTCGTTTTTGTAAATGGTAACCCGGGGCTATACTGCACTGAATACCAACTTGATGCCTATGTATTTTATCCCGCCCTCGCCAGTGATATGCATACTAAGGAAGTAAAAGCATGTAGCACAGAATGTAAAAGAAAAAGGGAAGCATTCAGAAACATAGTTTGATACAATAGTAGGGTCTAAAAGAGAATGGATGAGGCTACCCTCTGGGGACTGAAGCGGCTCCATTGTTCACACTGGCGCAAGTATACACTTTCAAGGAGGGCAGAAGCAACATGTGCCAAAAGGCTGAGGCAGTGACGGACATATGGCTGGCTGAATATGCCTGTCTGAGGGTTGCCGCTGAAGCAGAGGTTTTCTCTGCCTTTGAGTGAGAAGAATAGGCAGCCACCCTTGTCTTTACAGCTGTATGTGTTCTCCTCAGCAGTTGTCACTGATAGGGAGCAGCCAGGCACATTAAATGGAGTAGGACTTTGAGTATGGGGCCCACATTAAAGTCAATCCGTCACTGGTTGTGAAGACCTTTTCATACAAACTATTCAAAGCATCCCTCCCAACTAGGAACAGTCCTTCACTTGGTCCCTTACTGTTACAGCTGTGCCTCTTTATCTCAGATGTACAGTGAGGAGAACAAGTATTTGATAAACTGCCGATTTTGCAGGTTTTCCTACTTACAAAGCATGTAGAGGTCTGTCATTTTTAACATAGGTGTTCTTCAACTGTGAGAGACGGAATCTAAAACAAAAATCCATAAAAACACATTGCATGATTTTTAAACAATTAATTTGCATTTTATTGCATGACATAAGTATTTGATCACCTACCAACCAATAAGGATTCCGGCTCTCACAGACCTGTTATTTTTTCTTTAAGAAGCGCTCCTGTTCTCCACTAATTACCTGTATTAACTGCAACCTGTTTTGAACTCGTTACCTGTATAAAAGACAACTGTCCAAAAACTCAAACAGACTACAACCTCTCCACAATTGCCAAGATCAGAGAGCTGTGTGAGGACATCAGGGATAAAATTATAGACCTGCACAAGACTGGGATGTGCTACAGGACAATAGGCAAGCAACTTGGTTAGAAGGCAACAATTGTTGACCCCCCAATTATTATAAAATGGAAGAAGTTCAAGATGACGGTCAATCTCCCTCGGTCTGGGGCTCCATGCAGGATCTCACCTTGTGGGGCATCAATGATCATGAGGAAGGTGAGGGATCAGCCCAGAACTATACGGCAGGACCTGGTCAGTAATCTGAAGAGAGCTGGGACCACAGTCTCAAAGAAAACCATTAGTAAAACACTACGCCGTCATGGATTAAAATCCTGTAGCGTGTGCAAGGTCCCCCTGCTCAAGCCAGTGCATGTCCATGCCCGTCTGAAGTTTGCCAATGACCATCTGGATGATCCAGAGGAGGAATAGGAGAAGGTCATGTGGTCTGATGAGACAAAAATAGTGCTTTTTGGTCTAAACTCCACTCGCTGTGTTTGGAGGAAGAAAAAGGATGAATACAGCCCCAAGAACACAATCCCAACTGTGAAGCATGGAGGTGGAAACATCATTCTTTGGGGGTGATTTTCTGCAAAGGGGACAGAATGACTGCACCGTATTGAGGGGAGGATGGATAGGGCCATGTATCACGAGATCTTGGCCAACAACCTTCTTTCTTCAGTAAGAGCATTGAAGATGGGTCGTGGCTGGATTTTCTAGCATGACAACGACCCGAAACACACAGCCAGGGCAACTAAGGAGTGGCTCCGTAAGAAGCATCTCAAGGTCCTGGAGTGGCCTAGCCAGTCTTCAGGCCTGAACCCAATAGAAAATCTTTGGAGGAAGCTGAAAGTCTGTATTGCCCAGCGACAGCCCCAAAACCTGAAGGATCTGGAGAAGGTCTGTATGGAGGAGTGGGCCAAAATCCCTGCTGCAGTGTGTGCAAATCTGGTCAGGAACTACAGGAAACGTATGATCTCTGTAATTGCAAACAAAGGTTTCTGTAGAAAATATTAAGTTCTGCTTTTCTGATGTATCAAATACTTATGTCATGCAATAAAATGCAAATTAATTATTTAAAAATCATACAATGATTTTGTGTTTTTTTTTTGTTAGATTCCGTTTCTCACAGTTGAAGAGTACCTATGACAAAAATTACAGACCACTACATGTTTGTAAGTAGGAAAACCTGCAAAATCATCAGTGTATCAAATACTGTATAGAGCCAGATAAAAGTGTGCTATTTTAAAGTGATTTTACTTACCTTTTTACCTACAGGTAAACCTTATTATACCATGAATATATCTCCTAAACTTGCACAGTTTAGGAGATATTCACCGAAGAAACAGCCCGCTCATGCCATTTCTTCAGTCGGGATCAATATGAGGTGAGGTAGAAGGTGGGATGGAGAAGGTCTTTCTATGCCTAAAATTGGCATACTAGAGAAAACTGAGTTTCCAGACTCCAATGCTGATCTATCTAAAGATGAATAGGTACCTGGTATATGGTACTGATGTTGGTTTAATTAGTTCACAGTGATGATAGTTGGCTTTCAGGGATTGACTGGAATATATATCATATCACTGTGGGTGCCTGTAGATGCATAAAGGTGTGTTTTGTTTTTGTTATCTGGAATGATGGTAGTATGGTCAGATGTGTAGCAATGCTGTATATTTTGCATAAAAATGTTGGTGCTGAAACATGTCCCTTATTCGCATCTTGAAAAGCTGCTATATTTGAAGATATCGCAGAGAAAATGAAAATGTTCTCCAAGCAATAATTATTATCACTAAATAAACAGCTAATGTTTTCCAGGGATCATTCACACTATGATAAACCCAATCCACTGAATAAGAACAGGCCAATACATAAAAATGTCTTTTGCCCTCAATTTTTTTTTTTTTTAGACTAGTGTAGATACCTAAAATCTGTCTTGCTACACATTAACCACTTAAGCCCCAGACCATTTGGCTGGCCAAAGACCAGACCCCTTTCTGCGTTTCGGTGTTGTTTTAACTGACAATTGCGCGGCCGTGCGACATGGCTCTCAAACAAAATTGATGTCCTTTTTTTCCCACAAATAGAGATTTCTTTTGGTGGTATTTGATCACCTCTGCGGTTTTTATTTTTTGCGCTATAAACAAAAAAAGAGCGACAATTTTGAAAAAAGAAAAAGCATTATTTTTAACTCTTTGCTATAATAAATATCCCCAAAAAATATATAAAAAAAATGGAAAATTTATATCAGATACTTACTGTAATTTTTCTTTCCTGATAGGCTCCATGGCAGCATACGTGTGGGTTAGCCCTGCCTCCATAACTACTTAATAGGACCCCTTCTCCCATAAATCTTTGCTCCATGCTGCTATCCGTGTTCCGTAACTAGCCTACTCCAACATTTGGGAGGGAACTCCTGCTGCCATGGAGCCTATCAGGAAAGGAAAATTACGGTAAGTATCTGATATAAATTTTCAATTTTCCTGACAGGCTCCATGGCAGCATATGTGTGGGAAATAACTCGCCAAACACACCCAGGTGGGCTAAAAATGTTGAGCAAAGAAACCAGAATTTTATTTTTCATTGTCCACTGACAATACTTGCAAACCAAAATTAACAGAAGAAAGCGCAGCTGCCTCCACACAATAATGGGAAACAAAAGTATTAATTGAAGACCAGGAAGCCGCTCTACAGATAACTTCTGGTGCAACATGTCGAGCTGCTGCCCAAGAGGTCGAGATATCCCGAGTTGAATGAGCCATTACTGCCTCAGGAGGAACCAAGCCCTTTGCCTTGTATGCCCTTTGAATTGTTTGGACCACCCAAGATGAGATTGATCTAACTGATGCTCGCATCCCTTTATTTTTGCCATGGAGAAGAACAAAAAGAAAGTCTGTTTGTCTAAATGGAGCTGTGGCATCCAAATATTGATTCAACGTGCGACCAACATCCAAAGGGGGAATCTCTTGGTTGTCTGACATTCTAAATGTAGGTAGAACAATTTCCTGATTTTCATGAAATATTGACGTAACTTTTGGATTTGACCCAAGCATAGGGATCAGAACCACTCTGTCCGGAAAAAAGGTTAGAAATGGTTCCACCAAGCCAAGATTCCTAATCTCCGACACTCTTTTGGCTGAGGTTATTGCCACCAAAAACACAGTCTTGATAGTGAGATCTCCTAAAGACAAGGGAGCGTCCAAATTTCTTCCAAGATCAGAAAGAAAGTTCAGTACTAAAGGAAGGTCCCATTTGGGGAACCTGTGTCTTTTTTGAGCCTAAGCCGGATGGCTCCTTTAAAGAATTGTCGTATTAAGGTATGATTTGCCCACGAAACTCCTGTAAAGGCTGAAATGGCTGAAACTTGTACTCTTAAAGAACTGCCAGAGACAAGTCTAGCCCTGACTGAAGGAAAGACAATATATCTTGGACTGCCGGTGAATTATATGAATTTGACCTAGAAGACATGTGGACCATAAACCTGGCCCATATGCGTTCGTATACTTTATTCATACTCTTCCACCTGGCACTTAGAAGGGTTGGAATCGCTTCTTCTGGGCAACCCAGAGCTTCTAGCCTTCCCCTCTCAAGAACCACGCCCTGAGGTGTAGACAGGACGGGCACAGGTGTAATAGCGTGCCCTGGGACAGTATATCTGGCCTGAGAGGCAGGGGAACTGGATCCTGATAGCTGAGGAGCAGCAGCAGAGGAAACCAAGGCCTGTTGGGCCAGAATGGTATCGCAATGATCTCCACCTTCTCCCCTCTGAGCCGCCGAAGGAACTGCAGGATTACAGGAACTGGAGGGAAGGCGTAGGCTCTCTGAAACTTCCAACAGTTCGTGAGAGCATCTGTCCCGAATGCCTGAGGATCCCTGAACCTCGAGTAGTATTTGTGCATCTTGCGATTGCATTTGCGAAGCGAACAGATTGATCTCTGGAGACACTCCCAGAGTCAGAAGCCACTTGAAGACATCCCTGTGGAGGGACCACTCATTGTTGTCCATTCTGACCCATGACAGAAAATCTGCTTGAGCATTCTGGACCCTTGGGATGTATACAGCAGAAATGTTGGCCACATTCTTCTGAGCCCAACTCATTATCGGTTCTACCTCTCGTAATAGAGACCAACTGCGAGTCACCCCTTGCTTCTTTATATAGGCCACCGCGGTTGTGTTGTCCAATCTTAACATTACTGACGACCCCGCCACCAGATGGCGAAATGCTAAGAGCTCTTGAAAGGCTGCTCTCAACTCCAGGATATTGGAGACCACCCCCAGCGAGGGGAACGACCACCTTCCTTGAGCTACTTCCGAAAGGCAATGAGCGCCCCAACCTTGGTTGCTGGCATCTGAAGTTACTATCACCCAAGAAATGGTTGCGTAGATTCTTCCCTTGAAGCCACCAGAGGAGAGACGGCCTCATCGCTGGGGTGAGGAGTATGCGTGTGTCTGACTGCACAAGTCCCACTGTTGCAGAAAACCTTTCTGGAAGGGACGAGTGTGCCACTGGGCCCACTTCACCATAGGGATGGTGGCTGTCATTGTGCCGATCACCTTTAAACATTGTAGAGCCGAAAGATGAGATGACTCCCGAGCTGCGTGAATCCTGTCTCGGACAGAGTTGGAGATGACTAAACTCTTGTGCTCCAGAATCTGATCTCTGTCCTGAGACAGATGTGTAGCAATGCTGTATATTTTGCATAAAAATGTTGGTGCTGAAACATGTCCCTTATTCGCATCTTGAAAAGCTGCTATATTTGAAGATATCTCAGAGAAAATGAAAATGTTCTCCAAGCAATAATTATTATCACTAAATAAACAGCTGAGATAGTAGGAGCAAATCGTCCAAATAATGATGGAGACAAACTCCTTTGACTCAGAGAAGAGCTACTACAGCTAGGAGTACCTTGGAGAAGACCCGAGGAGATGTTGTTAACCTGAACGGGAGACAAGTAAACTGTAGGTGTTGCTCGCCAACTGCGAAACAGAAACTGCTGAAAATCCCTTGCCACTGGCACGTGGAAGTATGCGTCCTTCAAATCGATTGATATTAACCAATCTCCCAGATGCACAGACTGTTGGATCATAAGAAGAGATTCCATTTTGAACTTTTCCTTGCGAGTAAAGGAATTGAGGTGGGTCAAATCTATCACCGGCCTCCATGCGCCATTTCTTTTCTGAACCATAAACAGAGGGGAATACATGCCCTCACCTGACATATTTGAGCGGGCCCAATTTCAAAAAGATTTAGTAGAATCTTGGTTACCTGGGGAACCCCCTTTTGAGGTTTTCTTAAGGGAAGATTGTCTGGACCCCCAGGATCTAGAGAACTCCAGGCCGGGTCTATAACTGCGCGCTTCTCTAGCGCAATCCAAGGTCTGCCTTCTTGGAAAAAGACGTTTTTGGTTCTGAAGACGTCTGTCTTGAGGGAGGAACCCAGACTTCCCACCCGTGGCCCGAGATATGGCGCTATCTAGTTTAATACCAAATAAGGAGGTTCCCTCAAATGGAATACGACACCATGCCTGCTTAGACGGAGCCACAAAGCACGGTGTGCCGAGACTGCTGCCAACATAGCCCGGGACAGCAGGCGGGTGATGTCAATAGATGCCTCCCCAAGAAAGGCTGATGCCATTCTGATCTCCTGAATGGGAGAGTCTTTAGCTGTATTCACTGAGATACCTCTCAAGAACTCTTCCACATTGTCGGCCCAGGATTCAATAGCCTTTGAAACTGCGGCTAATGCCAAAGTTGGTTTACAAGCCATCCCTGAAGTCAAATAAATAAATTCTTTTCAGATCTGAGTCAATTCTTCTCTCTAACGGATCTTTGAAAGATACTGTGTCTTCCAAAGGAAGAGTCACATATTTGACTAAACGCATGAGTGCTGCATCTACCAAAGGAGCTGATTCAAGGTGCTTTACATCATCCTCTTTAAAGGGGTACAGTTTAACCACTTGCTTACTGGGCACTTAAACCCCCCTCAGTCCCAGACCAATTTTCAGCTTTCAGCGCTGATGCACTTTGAATGACAATTGCGTGGGCATACAACACTGTACCCAAATGAAATTTTTATCATTTTTTTTCCCACAAATAGAGCTTTCTTTTGGTGGTATTTAATTACAGCTCGGAGTTTTATTTTTTGCTAAACAAACAAAAAAAGATGCAAAAAAAAAAAAAAAAAAAAATCATGTTTAATAGTTTGTTATAAAATTTTGCAAACGGGTAATTTTTCTCCTTCATTGAAGTGCGCTGATGAGGCGGCACTGATAGGCTGCACTGGTGGGCACTGATGGGCTGCATTGGTGGGCACTGATAGGCTGCATTGGTGGGCACTGATAGGCTGCACTGGTGGGCACTGATAGGCATAGTTAAGGCGGCACTAATAGGCACAGATAAGGCGGCACTGATGAGCAAAGATGGGCACAGATAAGGTGGCATGGATGGGTGGCACGGATGGGCACTGATAGGTACCGCTGATAGATGGGACTGATGGGAACTGATAGGTGGCTCTGATAGATGGGACTGATGGGCACTGATGGGCGGCACTGCTGGGCACTGGTAGATGACACTGATGGGCACGGATATGTGGCACTTGGGTGCAGCACCTTTGTTGAGGCAGATTGTGGGCACTGCTGGGTGGCACTGTGGGCACTGCTGGGTGGCACTGACAGGGGCACTTATTTTTTAATTGTGTTTAGTGATGAGGGGGCAGGTGGGCACTGGCAGGGCTGGCCGTGATCGGCTCTTTTTTTTTCTCCTCGCGCTGTCAGCGCGAGGAGGAATAATAGCCGATTACCGGCTCCGTTATATCACATGATCAGCTGTCATTGGCTGACAGCTGATCACGTGATAAGGGGTCGGTATCGACCCCTTGCTCGGATCGGTGATCAGGCGAGTCTCATAGGGGGCGCGCAGGCTGCTCGTGCACGGGACTACGTCAATAGACGTACTCTCGGCAAAGGAGATCCGCGCTGTAGCTGTCATTCGGCTATAGCGCGGGTCCCAAGTGGTTAATAAAAAAAGAGAAGCTTTATGATCCCAACCACAGCACTAGCTGCATGGAGTTTACATGTTCTCCCTGCGTGGGTTTCCTCTGGGTACTCAGATTTCCTCCCACACTCCAAAGACATGCTGGTAGGTTAATTGGCTTCTGTCTAAACTGGCCCTAGTATGAATGTGAGTTGGGGACCTTAGATTGTAAGCTCATTGAGGGCAGGGACCGATGTGAATGTATATTACATATGTAAAGCGTTGCGTAAATTGTCACCGCTATATGAGTACCTAAAGTAAACAAATGCGCAGAGTTAATTTTAAACAGCAGGGATTGACTTAAAGGAGGAATCTCGCAGATGCCATCTTTTAAATACTTCAGTGCAGATAAAGGACCCTAAGGCTGAGACCATTGTTCTGCTGTAACTTCAGACTTTTCACTATGAAAAAGTCCCTGATACACCTAAATGAGTAACCAGCTTCTCTGCAAGAAATATTAGGACCCTGCAATCCATTTCCAGGCATTACTCTCCTGCATTCTCCTTTGCAATGTTCCTTGTCATCAGGACCCTCCAGCAACAGGACCACCCCTGGACAATCAGGCAACTTCAGCCTATTCCCAGACTTTATTGGGGGGCACATAGCATAGCTGGAATGCAGAACACTTATACACTCATCCTTACCAGGCTGAAGCTGAGGGGGAAAAAGAGCCTCACATGTCAGCCCCCAAATAGTTATGCCTTTTACCCAGAGTGCTTCCTGACAATAAAATGTGTTTGATCAGAGAAGGACAAAAAATGTCATGCTCCAGCTCTTTTGCCTCTCCCCTCTCTATTCCCTGATTGGAGGCAAAAGTAAACAATTAGGCTAGAATTAGGAAAGCCATAGGAAACCGAGCCCTCTATCAATAAAGCACTAGTTGGATAGATCCAGGCAGTACTAGGTTTTATAGACACTCCTGCTTTTAGATAGGTGGTAACACTAGTATAGTCAGACAGGCACTGGAGAGAAACTGTACGATATAGAAAAGGTTGTACCGATATTCAACCCCTCATTTTTTTCCCCTCCATATCTGACCGCTGCTAGAGGACCTATGCCCCACATTTGGTGGAGTTGCTGTCTCAGCTAACTCTTCTCGAATTAGCTCTTCCAACTGTGTAATGGCCAATAATGACCCCTGAAATAGCTATACCTTCTATAATCCCAGGACTGCTGAAGATGGCAAAAAAATAGGAAGGACGCTAGTCACTAGATACCACAAAATATTCCACATGTTGGGATAGTGCCACTCAAAGGGGGATAGAGTAGGCCCTTTGGTACCAGGCCTCGTCAGTTCAGAGGGGCAGAAAGGCAACTTTTTATTGTCCTTTTGGACGCAGGCGGAATAATCCTGCCATAAGTTGATTGTGTCTTCCAGAATCCCAGTGTTAAAAATTCCTCAGGGCCATGCCCCATCCATTCAGCAGTGGGTCTCGGAGGCAGGTAGGGGACTTTTATTACTTTTGAATGAGAAAATTGAGTACTGTCCATGATACTTTTTTTTATTTGCACTAACATACAATTTTTCTGGACAAGCTTTCGGGTATGTCCCCTTCTTCAAGGTCCAAGCTTGGACCTTGAAGAAGGGGACATACCCCGAAAGCTTGTCCAGAAAAATTGTACGTTAGTGCAAATAAGAAAAGTATCACGGACAGTACTCAATTTTCTCTGTCACAATTGCACTAATATGGCTACAATCAAATCTAGTATTACTTTTGAGTGCAAGCAAAGTAATCCAAAGTGGCCCGTCTCACAACATTTAAATAGAAGTTCCTCTGTGTTGTGCAAGGCTATCATCAGCAGAGTCCTATACAGGAGAAAAGGGTTAGCAGTGGCAGTTTACAGTTCTAGCCCTCAACATGGGAGGGGGGGCTTTGGGGCAGGGGGGCTCTGAAATCTCTACTTTTGCCCTTCTCCAGTTCTTTTTGAAATTTGACACCATTGTACCCCTATAATAATACATGCGCAAGTCGGCCCACCGTAGTTCACGGATGGACTACAAAGCTTTTCTGTTCTTCGCACTTCCCTGTTTAAGCATGACAGTGAGGACAGAATGCCTCCCAACTATATTAAGCACTTGGATCCAATCTCTTTATACCACGTGGTATCAAAAAGTTTCAAAACTAGTTTTGTAACACGCCAACAGATGGGAGCACAAGATTGCATGCACAGTCACAGAGAGCGCTGACCTTCATAAGTCAGTGTGCCAAAAGATCATCCTGTGTACTTCGGGAGCTGTGCAACTGGTGCTATTCTGACCATGTGCGTTACCACATCTGCTTTTTCATAATGAACAGCAAGTTAGAACAAAGCGCAATCGGGAAAAATGTAATGCTCCACGGCAACAATGCACCCTGTCATTAAGCTCTCCTCGCATATGAGTTTCTCGCCGGAAACAACATGATCTCACTTCACACTTCTGCGCAAATCGCAGAAGGTGCTTGACCCGCTTCGAAAAGAAGACTTCCAGAAGTGGCAGGAACATTGGGAGCGATGTGTTGGTGTGAAAGGGGACTATTTTGAAGGTGATCGTGTGTAAACATAGATAAATAAATTACATTCTTATAAACAGCTAGTTTCGAAACTTTTTGATACAACCTCATATAGTACCATATAGCCTTCCCAGTGTACTGTCACTCTGCAACCAACTGAATTGGACACTGAAATATTTTGTATTTCGCATTGTGTTTTTGGATGGGGAAGCCTGTTTCCCACTCCCCCATCCAAGTGTATTTGTGTTGGAAAACCTAATAAAAAACAAAAAGTCGAGCTGTAGTGTACAAGAACACAATGGAACCATATTGAAACGATTCTCCTTTTTTACATACATGTTGCTTTTCTAAATAATCCCCTTTGGATATAATGCCATTGGTTTCCATAGTGCCATAATGCCATAGTGCCTTCTACAGTATTTAACTTTTAGCAGAAAGCTATATGAGAGGAGCCCCCAATATAATTTCTGGACATCAGTGTTCATACTGGGTCTACCATTACATTAAACAGAAGATTTGATTATTGACCTGTAAAGCTTGGCTAATGCATTTTTCTAGACCTGCTATTTGACTGGAATCCCAGCTGTATTAAACGGATTTTATTACAATAAGTATGACCATTCCAGATTAAAAACTACATGAACAATTTAGTTTTTTACAAGAACATTTTTCTATAATGCCCCTTTGAGTTTTCTTTTCACTGTGGTAGCAAACAAACATTGATTTGCACCCATTAATCATCAGAAAATCGAACGAATATTCAGGAAAAAAAAAATTTAACAAAACTTTACTGGTGTATGGCCATATTTGCTTTATATAAATAGCAAGTTGGTGCATGTGCTGGATATGATTAGTTATTCATGTATACAGGACTGTCATATAGCATTCAGAGAACCCTGAATAGTTCCTTAGGGCAAAACAAATGATGCAGCTGACAAGATGATTGTTATGTAGCTCAGCAGCAAAGGACCCTACTTTAGATTAAAGTTACAGCAGATAAATAACTGAATACAAATAAAGTGCATACAATTTAGACAAATTTTTCAGTGACAACAATTACTATACTGCAGTGTTAGCTGGTCTGCGGCTGCACCCTTGCGTCTACAGAGGTTTACCTATACAGAACATTGTCTCTGGCAGCACCCCCTAGGGGAAGTATGAGAAGTGCTTCTCACCTTGCCTCATGACACCTCAGCTGCATCCTGCTAGTACTGACAATGAGGACACACCACAGGAATGTGCAATCTGCACCTCTTACTATAAAAGAAATGGCTATGATCCTGTCTATCTGTACTTATTACTGGGAGGAAGCAGCAATGTCAGTACCTGCACAGGCTTTGCATAATAAAGGAGCACCTCAAATGGCATCAATACCTCCCAAATTTTTGAGATGGGAACAAGAGACACCTGTTAGCAAAATGATGTAGGCATAGGACACACCCCATGTCATGCCCCCTAAAGGAGAAATATGCAAAAAATAAAAAAATATTAGTTAAACCCACAAGTACCTTTTTTTTACCACTACTATACTGGCTTTTGAAATCCACACATGCAACAATTTAGAAATTGGATGAAAGATAAAAAGTCAATTTTATATACAGTGAGGGGAAAAAAGTATTTGATCCCCCCCCCGTTTGGTTTTGTATGTTTGTCCACTGACAAATGATCAGTCTATAATTTTAATGGTAGGTTTTATTTTAACAGCGAGAGACAGAATAAGAACAAAAATATCCAGAAAAATACATTTCAAAAAAGTTTTATAAATTTATTTGCAGTTTAAAGAGTGAAATAAGTATTTGACCCCCTCGCAAAACATGACTTAGTACTTGGTGGCAAAACCCTTGATGTCAATCACAGAGGTCAGACGTTTCTTCTTGTAGTTGGCCACCAGGTTTGCACATATCTCGGGAGGGATTTTGTCCCACTGCACCTGCAGTAGTGATGTTACCACCAGAGCCCAGAGTGCCTACTCCTGAAAAGTTCTCCGGTGACCGCAGCAAATTCAGGGCTTTCTGCACGGCCTGTGAACTATGCTTTGCCCTACAGGCCTGCACCTTCTCCCTGGAAACCACCAAGGTTGGATTTGTCATCTCTTTGCTACAGAATGAGCCACAGTCATGGGTTCGCCACCTACTGGAACAGAAGGCCACTTTCTTAGATACCCTGACCACCTTCTTCAATGACATGGCTCAGATTTATGATGACCCTCAGTGAACCGCCACTGCAGAAGCAGTACTCCACACACCCCAGCAGGGCTGCAGAGTGGGTCAAGATTATGTTTCCGATTTCAGGCACTGGAGCGCTGTCACCATTTGGAACGATTCAGCTTTTTCAGTCACCAGTTCATATGGGTCTTTCAGAAGCCTTAAAGGATGAGCTAGCCCGAGTTGGGGTCCCACATTCTCTGGACGATCTCATAAAATCATCCAGATTGACCGGAGATTGAGAGAGTGCAGATCTGAACGATCTGCCAGACCTTTTCACCCTGTATGGATGTTACCCCAGGTGGCCATTTCATTACACCCAGCTGCTATTGAACGCACAGCACCTGCTCCTGACACTTCTAAACCCATGCAGCTAGGTCTACTTCGCCCTTCACTTACCAACGAGGAACGTCAATGCCATTGCCAAAATAATCTGTGCTTGTACTGCAGAGAACAAGGCCACTATGTGAGAACCTGCCCAGCCAAACACTGTAAGTACCTGTCTATTTCTTCTTCCAAGTCTCCAGCTTTGCCAATCAACTCTTCTCAACCTGCTATCTCTATTCTGTTACATCTTCCAGGAAGAACTATTCAAGCCTCAGCTATAATTGATTCTGGGGAATGCAGTTGCTGAACACCAAATATCTCTGCAACCCAAGGCCCAGAGACTCTACGTTCATCTTGCAGATGGGTCCACCAAGTCTGGATTAGTCTCTCAAGAGACCACCCCATTACCAGCCACCATTGCTACCGGTCACCAAGAACTATTACGCCTAGATGCCATTGCCTCACACTTGTTCCCCATTATACTAGACATGCCTTGGCTGCAGGCACACAACCCGCACACCAATTGGGTTACACAGGAGATCCAGTTTCATTCACCCTACTGCCATCAACATTGCCTACCGGAATCACCATGTTCCACACAATCCTTGCTATGTATGGACTCTGACCCTGAAGCAGGCACATCTGTTCCCACTACATATCGAAATTTTCTAGACATTTTTAGTAAGAAAAGGGCAGAGACATTTCCTCCTCCATAGATCTTATAATTGCCCGATTGAGTTACTCCCGGGGCCGAGGTGCCCTTAGAAAGAATCTTTCCCTTATCTGAACTAGAACTTACAGTTCTGAAAGACTACATTGATGAGAGTTTGAAGAAGGGGTTTATTCGTTCATCTACCTCTCCAGCTGGGGCAGGCATTGTCTTTGTGGAGAAAAAGGACCATTCTCTTTGACCCTGTGTCGACTACCATGAGCTCAATAAGGTCACAGTCAAGAACACCCTACCTCTGGTACCTGAACTGTTCCAAAGGCTTAGGTCTTCACAAAGTTAGATCTCCGAGGGGCATACAATCTGGTCTGCACATGGGCTGGGGATGAATGGAAGACATCATTCTGTACTAGATTAGGGCATTTTGAATACTTAGTGATGCTCTTCGGCCTGTGCAATGCCCCTGCTGCATTTTGTCAATGACATTTTTTTGGACCTTTCTTGTTACCGTCTACTTGGAGGATATTCTGATTTTTTTTTTTCTTCCCCCTTCACTAGAGTTTCATCATGGACATGTAAAAAAAGGTGCTGACCTGACTTAGACAACATGGCTTATATGCCAAACCAGAAAAATGAGAGTTTGAGCATCCAGTTCCTGGGATTAATAATCTCTACAGAGGGCATAAAGATGGATTCCCAAAAAGTCATTACCATTTTGGATTGGCCAGCTCCCACAGGATAAAAAAGGAATGCAGCGTTTTGTAGGATTTGCAAACTTCTATCTGAAGTTTATCAAGGGATTCTCAGCCATCCTTTCTCCCATCACCCAAGTGACCAAGCACAGCAATCGGTTTTCCTAGACTTCTTTTGAAACCTTAAAAGAGTTGTTCACTTCTGCATCTATTCTAAGGCACCCTGACCCAGCTCTACCATATGTGTTGGAGGTTGATGCATCAGAATCAGAAGTAGGGGCAGTGCTCTCGCAACTCCAGGGAGCCAAGTCCCTTCTACACCCGGTTGCTTTCTTCTCTCGTAAACTTGCACCGATAGAGAGGAATTACGATGTGGGAGATTGTGAACTTCTTGCAATTAAGGCTGCACTAGAAGAGTGGAGATATCTCCTGGAAGGGGCAGCTCACCCAATACTAATTTTCACTGACAATAAGAACCTTGAATACTTGAGGACAGCAAACCATTTGAGGCCACATCAAGCCAGGTGGACATTGTTCTTTTCAAGGTTTTCATTCCCCATAACATAGAGGCCCAGGTCAAAAAATATTAAACCTGTTGCTCTTCCCTGCATGTTTGGTGAGCCTGAGAAATCTGGGCTCTCTGACACCATTCTGTCCTCTGAAAACTTTCTCCTGTTGCGAGAAGATTTAATCTCTCAAATCAAACAAGCCACTGTGGGAGTTCTCTCACCTCCCAAGACATCCTTACAAATGAAGGATGGACTATGATGGCACCAAGATAAAAAAATTTTACTAGAAGAAATATGTGATTTTATTCTGAGCTTGTGCCACGACGATTAGCAGGACACTTTGGAGCTAGTAAAACAACTGAGTTACTTCTACGTACATTTTGGTGGCCCCATCTGAAGAAAGACTGCAGGAAATATGTGAAGGCATGTACCACATGTATCCAAAATAAAAGTAACAGGACCAAACCATGGGGTCTGCTTAAACCACTACCAATCCTAGACAGGCCAGGGAAGATGATTTTAATGTATTTCATAGTGAAACTTCCCCCATCAGAAGGCTATACGGCCATCTATGTAATAGTTGATCGGCTGTCAAAAAATTCTCCCATGAAATGCACACCATCTGCTCTGGAAACAGCACAGATTTTCATCAAGGAAATAGTGAGGCTGCATGGGATCCCAGCTAACATTTTATCTGACCGAGGGGGTGTAATTCACGATCAAGATTTTGTAAATCTCTCTGAGACCCTAAAATTTGAATTATCCTTCTCTTCAGCCTACCACCCCCAAACTAATGGTCAAACGGAAAGGAATAACCAGATCCTGGAGCAATACTTACGTTGTTTTTCTTGTTTTACTCAGAATGACTGGGTGTCATTACTTCCACTAGCTGAATTTGCATACAAAAGTTTCAAACACTCAATCTCCCTTTTTTTCCAACTACGGCTTTCAATCATCATTCCTACCAAATACATTTTCTGAATGCTCCATTCCAGCTGTGGTAAAAACAGTAAACTTTTTGGAATCTAACAAGAAAATGTTGCAAGAGAGAATCGCCAAGGTGCAGGGATACAATAAAAGAGCCTTTGACAGGAAAAGATGTGGCAAATTAATTCTGGAATCCGGTGATCAGGTATGGCAATCCACAACTAACCTGAAATTTATCCTGTCCATCAAGGAAACTGGGGCCGAAGTCTGTGGGGCCATTCCCAGTGAAAGGGAAGATCAATGATGTGTCTTATGAATTGAAATTACCAGCCTCCTTTGACCGGTTCCCGACCGGCGCACGCCGATGTACGTCGGCAGAATGGCACGGGCAGGCATATTGGCGTACAGGTACGTCCAATCTTTATTGCCACCCTGCCATCGTGAGCGCGCCGCCGGCTGAGCGCTCGCGTGCCGCCGGCTGAGCGCTCGCGTGCCGGTCGGGACCCCCGTGAGTCCGTCGCGGGTCCCACGGACTCGATTGCCACGGGCATACCCGCGATCGTCTCACGGGGCGGCTGAACTGAGAAATTCTGTTGTAAACAGCATTTCTCAATTCTGCCTAGCAACTAGTGATCTCTGCTCCATGTGATTGGAACAGAGATCAGTGTTCACTAAATGAAAGCCCAGCCCCCCACAGTTAGTAACACACACCTAGGAACACTTAACCCCTACATTGCCACCCACTGGTTAACCCCTTCACTGCTAGTGTCATTTACACAGGAATCACTGCATTTATATAGCAGTGATTGCTGTATAAATGACAATGGTCCCAAAAATGTGTCAAAAAATGTCCGATGTGTCCGCCATAATGTCGCAGTCACAATAAAAATCGCAGATCACCGCCATTACTAGTAAAAAAAAAAATATTAATAAAAATGCCATAAAACTATCCCCTATTTTGTAAACGCTATAACTTTTGCGCAAACCAATCAATAATCGCTTATTGCAATTTTTTTTTTTTTTTTTTTAACAAAAATATGTAGAAGAATACGCCTAAACTGAGGGGAAAAAAACGTTTTTTTATATATTTTTGGGGGATATTTATTATAACAAAAAGTAAAAAATAATGGGTTTTTTTCAAAATTGTCGCTCTATTTTTGTTTATAGCGCAAAAAATAAAAACCGCAGGGGTGATCAAATACCACCAAAAGAAAGCTCTATTTGTGGGAAAAAAAGGACGCCAATTTTGTTTGGGAGCCACGTCGCACGACCGCGCAATTGTCAGTTAAAATGACGCAGTGCCGAAACGCAAAAAGTGGTCTGGTCTTTGACCAGCAAAATGGTCCGGGACTGAAGTGGTTAAAATCCACCCGGTTTTTATCCTACTAAAACCTGCCATTCCTGATGCTTTTCCTGAGTGGGATACAGGCCCACCCAAGACAATATTGTTGTATGGGGAAAAGTAGTATGAGGTTGAAGTGATTCTGGATTGCAGAAAAAGGAGGAAATCAAATCCTGTACCTAATCAAGTAAAAAGGGTACGGTCTTGAAGAAAATTCTTTGGAACCTGAAAACAACATCCACTCCAGAAGACTTATCCAAGCGTTCAACCTGGCCCACCCAGAGAAGATGGCCCAGTTGTGCATCCGGAGGCTGCCCATTGGGAGGAGGCAATGTCAGGAAGGCTCTGTCAGAAGACAGAACAATAGCCGCAGGTGAATCCCTGTTCCCCCGAATGCCTGGAAGAAGAGGAGTGTTAGCGAGTGCTAGCGTGTAAACGCATTTGCGCAGGCTTGGAAATGCGAACATGCGTACATGCGAATGTGCGCAGGACATTCCATGACTAAGGGCAGCAAATGGGCTATTTAAGCTGGATCAGCACTCAGGATCAGTGCTGTCCCATCTACAGTGTTCTGTGAGTATCCTGTTTCCTGTTACCTGTATCTGCTCTTAAAGTATTGACCCGGCTTGTTTCTGACTATTCCTACTTTAAAAGAGATTGTGTGCTACAATTATTGCTCTCTCTCTAATGATCGTGGAAATGCCTCACGTGTGGTTTGAACACTGTTTACATTTGTAGGCTTGACTTACGTATTTGTTTGCTTCTGTGCGGGAGCACGGAGGGATGGGGCGCTTGAAGAAAATTTTTTGTCCCTTTTAAAAAAAAAAAAAAAAACTGATCATTTTTATTGCTGTCACAAGAAATGTAAACATCCCTTGTAACAGTAATAGGCAGTGACCCCAAATTCCTCCTTTGCACTTAAAAGCGTTCAAAACGGCAAGCTTGGCTGTATTGAATGCTGTAATTTTTTTTTTTAATTTGGCACCTTTAAGTCTTCTATAAACCAGAAGTGATGTCATGACATCACTTCTGGGTTACTAGATCCGAGACCCGATTGAAGCCGATTCCGGCTAAGTTTGGGTCTCTGGCTAGCCAGCAGATATTCTGGCTGGTCCCTCGGGCCTCCTAGTGGGACGGGAGAGCCCAAGAGAGTCATGGGAGGGGGTGGATCCTTGGGACAACAGCTGAGCGGCTTCTTAGCCACATCGTTTTTTTATCACAAGAAAGCCGACAATCTGCTCTAGAAAAAATGATACTGGGATGATATGTGCAGCTGCATGCTTCACCCCGGTACAACCCATTCAGGCCAAAAACGCATATTTGCGTACGGTCGGTGTGAAGGGGTTAATAGCTTGGCTGGGGATGGAAAATTATGGGATGCCCACTTGACTTCAGCAACAACATTTTAGGGACATCTTCTTGAACACATTCTATATACAACCATATACAGCTTCCTCGACACTCCTCCTGCACTTTACTTGCTTGCAGATTCCAGCTGAATCACTGAAATGGATCTGACAGACACAGTCGGATTTAGCAATAGCCCTTTGTAGGCAGGAACTTGAAGCCCCTTGTTGTGTAGCAGTACGCAATGATCAGCTTGCAATCTCCCTCCTGTGGCTACTGATCCCAGTACCACCTCTTCAGGCACTACCAACCCACCTGGCTGCAGCTGCCCCTTTCACTTGCCCTCCAGGCTAACCTCACACAGCAGTCCTCCAGACTGACTTTCTCTCACCAGCCCACCCACTGACTCTGCAGGAGATCTCCCAGGGAAGGGATGAAGACTTGGCACAACATGTTCTTCAGGGAGAACTGGCTACATGTGGCAGTCTCCACCTTATAAGTCCCCAGTAGTGCTGCTGTACTCACACTGTTCTCACAATTGCTCCTGTGCCTCCAGGAAGGGCTTCCTCCATATGTGATGGCAGGAAAGGTCACCCCCCCCCCTCGACTTGGGGCCACCCTTGAGGGCCACCAACAGTCTCCAAAGTACTATATCTTCATCTTTCACCCGACTGCCCCTGCTGTTATGGCTCATGCCTAGGGTTGCCACCTTTTATTCAAGTCAAAACCAAACACTTTAGTGGCGCACAGCGTTTTTTTTGTTGTGTTTTTTATTTTTACCGTTTTTCTTGTTCTCTCCATATTTTATTATTTCTTTCCCTTTTTCTTTGTTCCTCTTCCTTTCTCTCTTTTTATTTCACCTCCCTTCTCTCTCTGGGAAGTGATTGGCTACATGTCCTTTTTTGCATTGTTAAATAAAATGCTAACCATACACACACACACACACACACACACACACACACACACACACACACACATATATACACACAATATGCACTGTATGTATTTACACATACAGGTATATTGTGCCCAATAAATGTTTTGTCTTTGGGTGAGGGCAGATTGCAATGTGGAATGTTCCTCATGTGTTTACAGTGTGTGTGTGTGTGTGTGTGTGTGTGTGTGACATGTGATTTGTATGTGTAACATGTATGTTGTGTGTGTGTGTGTGTGTGTGTGTGTGTGTGTGTGTGTGTGTGTGTGTATATATATATATATATATATATATATATATATATATATTGTGAGGGGTTGGCTCGGTAGTGGGTGTGTGTGACCCCCTGGATGGGTTCACAACACAAAGTCAGGCACAGCAGACAGCGGTGTAGGTTCAAAAAACAAAAGATCCGGTTTATTTCTGCTACATGCAGTGATACATAAACAGCCAAACAAAATAAAACAGGAAAATAAATCCTGGTCAGCTTGACCTCTAACTACACACGTAGACTCCCTGTCTAACAACTGGGTGCAGCCTTGTGCTGCCCCAGTCCCTGTCTCTATTGTAGGGGTTTGCCACACAGGCGTTAACTCACCGCACAGAACAGATCTCAGACTCCCCAGTCTATACACACAAAACTGGTTCCAGGATGGAGCATCTCCCTATGCATGCTGGGGTTTTTTGTAGAGGTCTTAATGAGCCCACTTACTACAGCTGGGCTCATTAACTCTTCCCCTCTAATTGTAAAAGTCTGCATACAGCCTTAATCTAGGACACACATATTTCCCATCCTGAATACAACCAGGTGATTTTACCTGCGTGCTGCCACAATATATATATATATATATATATATATATATATATATATATTGTCTGTGCTTTGTGTGTCCTCTCCTGCATGGATCCTGGCTGTAGAAGAGGAGAGCTGCCTTGTAGTGAAATGTCCAGGACAGCATAGCTATGGATAGAGATGTGGATCTCTCTTTGATAGCTGATGGGGGGGGGGGGGTTGATCTGTGGAAGTCTTGCAAATCTCACTCATGGTCAATAGAGCACTCCTCTGCTAGAGACAGCGGCGGATCCAGGGGGGGGGGGCAACGGGGCAATTGCCCCCTCCCAGAATATGGCCAGCGGGTGCCTGCGCGGCCGGTTCCGCTGGTGCCTGCGCGGCCGGTTCCGCGGGTGCCTGCGCGGCCGGTTCCGCGGGTGCCCGCGGCTGGTTCCACGGGTGCCAGCACGGCCGGTTCCGCTGGTGACTGGCTACGCTGAGTGGACGGGTGGGGGGGGGGGCAGCTGGGTGGCTTAGGAGGGCTGCTGGCCAATCAGGAAGCCAGCAGGCAGGGGAGCAGGGAGATGACATCATCTCTCACTGCTCTGCATCCCTCCAGTTCCGCCCTCACTGTGCAGGAAGCTGTGTGCAGCAGAGAGATTACATCATCTCTCTGCTGCCTATCTTCACTCTGGACTCAACAAAAGAACACCTTAGCAGAAAAGTGACACAGTAGGTGACAATCCGCAATGTGTGGCAGGCTACGTGGCAATCCGCAGTGTGTGGCAGGTGACGTGGCAAGTGACAATCCGCAATGTGTGGCAGACGACGTGGCAAGTGACAACCCGCAATGTGTGGCAGGCTACGTGGCAAGTGACAATCAGCAATGTGTGGCAGGCTACGTGGCAAGTGACAATCAGCAATGTGTGGCAGGTGACATGGCAAGTGACAATCAGCAATGTGTGGCAAGTGACGTGGCAAGTGACAATCTGCAATGTGTGGCAGTCTACGTGGCAAGTGACAATCCGCAATGTGTGGCAGGCTATGTGGCAATCTGCATCTGGTGGCGGGTGACGTGGCAAGTGGCAATCCACAATGTGTGGCAGGTGACGTGGCAAGTGACGATCCGCAATGTGTGGAAGGCGACGTGTCAAGTGACAATCAGCAATGTGTGGCAGGCGACGTGGCAAGTGACAATCCGCAATGTGTGGCAAGTGACAATCAGCAATGTGTGGCAGGCTACGTGACAAGTGACAATCAGCAATGTGTGGCAGGTGACGTGGCAAGTGACAATCCGCAATGTGTGGCAGGTGACGTGGCAAGTGACAATCCGCAATGTGTGGCAGGCTATGTGGCAAGTGACAATCCGCAATGTGTGGCAGGTGACGTGGCAAGTGACAATCCGCAATATGTGGCAGGCTACGTGGCAAGTAACAATCCGCATTTGGTGACAAGTGACGTGGCAAGTGGCAATCCGCAATGTGTGGCAGGTGACGTGGCAAGTAACAATCCGCATTTGGTGACAAGTGACGTGGCAAGTGACAATCCGCGTTTGGTGGCAGGCGACATGGCGAAAGACACCCTCAGGGCTCCCACTGATTCTGCATTATGGTGAGTTGAGCCATTTAATTTTATATTACAATGTATTAATAGAAATAATGCGCTTCAATCATCCTGACACCATAACAGCCATGGTGCCGTAATGATTGAAGGGCCAATACCAGCCATTTCCCATATAAATTGCCCCCAAAAAAACATATTTTATAGAAGTGCCCCTCCTGAGACTAGACTCTGGATCCGCCCCTGGCTAGAGATCATAACCTCCCCCACCTCCTGTTCACTGCACTGCTGCCTCTTTCTTAACTCTGGTGTACAAGGCGCTTGTACTGGCAAGAGCCTGTGCAATGTCACCTGGTCTAATTCTGCTCCCCTCGCCCACTACACCGCTGTCTGCACTCTGCAGGAACTTATCTTCTGACAGCTGCATTGTATGACGCTCGGAGATGGAAAGAACACTTCACCAGGTGTGAACACATATCCGCGGGCATTCCATGCTCAGCGGCATCCCTAAAATCCGAGAAATTCATACAGCCGCAGAGAGAGATCGTGAGAGCGGGGTGGTGACAGAGGCGAGTTCTGCTCCAGCTGGTATAAACAAACTCTCCTGAAAGCATACATAGAGGGAGCTACCATCGGGTCTGAATGTGTCCGGGTTTCAAGCGCGCTGAAAACTGGATACATGACTCCAAAACCCAGACTATCTGGGTGAATCCCGTACAGGTGGCAATCCTTCTCATGCCTATTTATAAGGTTGCCTGCCCCCTGCCAGCCCTTTACTGGGAACTGGCTGAGTCCCTAATAAATATTGCAACCAGCTCCTCCTAACTCCATCCACTAGCTCTAGAAGTTTCTACAACCTTCTAGACCAGGAGGAGGCACCAGAGGAGTGGTCAAGATGAGATATCCAGCCCTGTCTCACTGAACCCTGACCCAGATTTGCAGCTCAGGCTTAAGCTGGATATACACTTTACAACTTTTATTGTTCGATTTCCTTTAGATTTACCTTCAAGTATGTAGTGCAAGGGCCTGCCTGATTGCATAGAAACTGAAAGCGTTTAGGTCTGACCTCAAATTATATGGTTTTTGAATGTCTAAAGACAAAAAAAAGTCTAAAAAAATTGAAAGTAAATTGTATAGTGTGTGTCTGGCTTTAGCCCTGAGCCAAACAAAATGTTCCTACACTAACAAACCTACCTTACACCTAGTACACACTAGAGGATGCTACACAGGTATTGGGATACATACCTATATACATAATTCTAGTTTATGGTGCTGTATCCCAAATGAAAGATGCTCAACTTCAGCTTTATTGCACTTTATATCAGACTGTCCCCACTTTGTCCCTCCTTTTGGCCCTTTTGAAATTGTAGTAACTTGAAGTTTGCCCAAAGGCCTGTTTTAAAGAAACACACTTTTCAGAGGGTGGTATAGTGGCTGACAGGAATTCAGGAGGCGCTATTCTTGTAAGCCGAAAAGCAATTTGTGGGCCTGCGGTTGCGAAGTGGCCTATTTGATCTCAATGGGCAAGTTTGACTCTGGAGACTATAAGCTGCTGTGCAGACGTTCACACTGTAGGCATGTTCAACCATTGTCTATAAGGCCGAATGCCACATACACACGATTGGAGTTTTCGGCAGAAAATGTTTTTTCTGACGGAATTCCGCTAAAGCTTGGCTTGCATGCACACGGTCACACAAAAGTTCTTTAAAACTTTCGACTGTCAAGAACGCGGTGACGTACAACACTACGACAAGCCGAGAAATTGAAGTTCAATGTTTCCGAGCATGCGTAGGAATTTTGCGCTTCGGACTTGCTACAGACATTTGGAATTTGCGATTGGAACCTCACATCTGACTTTTGCTGGCGTAATTTCCGATCGTGTGTGCGGGACATTATTCACACAGACACATACATGTGTTTCTAGGACATTGCTAAAGACATATAATGTAATGATTTTAAATGGTAAAATTCCCGCTGTGTGATAACCTGTGTTTAGTTGCATTCTTTTCGCATAGGTGAGAACACCCATGCGATCCGATTCTAGTGCGGGGAAAAAAAAGTCCCTGCACTATTTTCTGTGTGAATCCAATGAGAGTTCAGCCATACAACTGTATGGCTGAACTTGCATTGCTCAGAGATCGCATTTGATCAGCACCTGCAGTGTGGCTGCGAATCACATGCGATCTCTGAGATCGCAGCAGTGTGATCCCAGGCTTAGAGTCATTAACCACTACTCTGAATTTATTTTTCTAGCCAGTTTTCTATTCATTTACAAACTGATCTTCCCAAGCCTGTAGGCTTTACCTTACACATGAGCCGTGTGTGGGGAACTGTGTCAAACGTTTTTGCAGAATCCAAGTATACCACGTCCACCGCCACCCCTCTGTCCAAGGTTTTCTTACCACCTCATAAAAAGAAATCAGGTTTGTTTGACAACTTCTGTCTTTCATGAATCCATGCTGTCTGTTGCTTAAAATATTTTTTTCCAGCAAGAACTCATCTGTGTGGTCTAAATTTAACTGCCATGAAAATCAATGCAGGGGGGAGGGGGTTAACTTTGACTACCATGACCACCAATCTGGAGGAGAGGGTCATGGGGGTCAACGTTCACTGTCATGACCACTAATGCAGAAGGGATGCGGGGTTACTTTCACTGCTATGGTCACCAATACAGGAGAGAGGGAGATAGGGGTTAACTTTTACTGCCATGACCACCAGTTCAGGAGGAGTATAGGTTGTGTGTTAACTTTCAATACCATTACCACCAAAGCAAGAGGCTTGTGGGGGTAGTTAACTTTCACTGGCACTAATGCCCCCCCCCCTTCAGTGACACAGTGGCAGTGAAAGTTAATCCCCCTTTTCACCCCTCTGCGGGGCATTTTTTGATCATAGCAGTGAAAGTTTAACTACCAGTATGGTCATGTGGAGGTTTAATTTTAAGGACACAAATGTGTGTGTGTGTGTGTGTGTGTGTGTGTATGTATGTGGGGGAGGGGGTGGGGGTTATTGTGTCCACTGACACCAATGTTGGGCGTTATTCTTGTTTCCTCTGGCACCAATGTTGAGGGTTATTCTTGCGTCCACTGACTCCAATACTGGGAGCTGTTACTGCATCCACTGACATCAATGCTGGGGGTTATTAATGCATCCACTGACACTAATGTTGAGATGTATTCATGAGTCCACTGCCACCAATGTTGAGGGTTATTCTTGCATCCACTGAGTTCAATTTTGGGGGTTGGCATTGCATCCACGGACACCAATGTCGAGGGTTCTTAATGTGTCCACTGACACAAATGCAGGGGGTTATTGTAATCCAACTTCTCCACTTTGCATTGTGTTACTCTGGAAGCAATACAGCAGGGCCAACATGTTTGCTGTTGGGGTGCACTATGGCCCATTCATTTTGCACTGCGCTACTATTGTGTGGCCCTCTGGAAGTGTTGGGCGTGGTAGTTGAGGTCTCCATGATGTCCAAGTTGACTAAGTCCCTGTTCACATCAGCACAATTTGACATGTGAAATCGCATGCCAAATCGCAGCCTATTGCCAGCAACCATACCGTCCCAATCAGTGCAACGCTGACTGCAGTACCGCAGCAATTTACAAAAGTAGTTCCTACACTACTTTTGGCAATTTCAGGCGCAATTTTCAATAGAATTCTGTGCATGAAACCGCACAGATGTCTTTCAAATCACCCCCGAACTCGCATTAAAATATGGGTTTGAAATCATGTTCAGCTGCACTTGCATGATTTCAAACCAGCATTCAGTGTGAATGAGGGCTCAGACTGATTTAACCTAAGGAAGCCCACCCAGCGCAATGACATACAGCAGCTACTTGAATGTATGTAGGCAGGAAGTGGCTGTAAGAGGAAGGAGGGGAGCAGCACTAGAAAAAAAAAAGATAAGGGTTTGATTGCAGGAATGCATGTGTTAATGTTTGTATTACGCATTGACATAGTGACTAAAATTTGGTGATATGTGTGTTGTTGTTTTTTGGGACATTTTAATATGTTGGAAGCCCTAATGCAACATGAATTAACATAATGCACAATATTCACACCTTAGTGGTTTGGTGCGTGATTCACAAAACTCAAGATGAGGAATCGCATATTCCTAATAGGCCCTTCAGGCCTGAGCCTTGTGTCGCTTGTCGTGTGAAGCTTGAAAATGTACATGAACTTCATCAGGGCAGAAATACACATTTTTTTTGCCCCATGGGTTTCAATAAGTGTGCCTGAAAAACGCGTTAAAAATGCAAATGTATGCATATTTTTATGGCGCTGCAATTTATGTCTATGGGGCAAAAACCATGTGTGTAAACATTTTGAAAGAGGTTCTAAATCGCAGTGCTACGCTCATGCTAAGCGTAAATAGGGTACCAAGGAAGGTGAATACATTTATTTTCTAAAACGGGGTCTCCAAACTACAGCCCTAAGGTCACATTCATCCCACAGCTAGGGTCAATGGCGTATCTTCAATCTACACTGATTGTGGACTAAGGACAACAGAGTTCTCTGCTTCTCATGTAATGGGGCACTGATGGGAATCCTGGTGAAAGGGAGGGGCTCTGATAGGGCCCCTGATGTAAGGAGGGCTCTGGTGGGGACTCTGATGTAAAGGGGGTACTCTGATGGGGACCTTAATGTAAGAGGGGACTCTGATATAAGGGGGGACTCTGATGAGTACCCTGATATCAGCGGGGACTTTGATGGGGACCTTGATATAAGTGGGAACTCTGACAGGGACCCTGACATAAGGGGGGGACTTTTATGGGGACTCCAATATAAGGTAGGACTCTGATGGGGTCCCTGATGTAAGGGGATATTCTGATGAGGATGCTGATGTAAAGGGGTCTCAGATGGGGACCCTGATGTAAGGGTTTTTTTTTATAGGGACTCTGATTTAAGGGGAGGGGCTCTAATGGGGACCCTTATGTAAAGGAGAGGGGCTATGATAGGGACCCTGGTATAAGGGAGGCCTCTGACGGAAATCCTGATGTAAAGGAGGGACTCTCATTGGGACCCTGTTATAAGTGAGGACTTTGGGGGCCTAATATAAGTGGGGACCCTGATGTAAGAGGGCCTCTAATGGAGATCCTGATGTAGAGGGGGATTCTGATGGGGACCCTGATGTAAAGGGGGCTCAGATGGGGCCCCATATGTAATACTGGCCCTCTGCATGTCCCCTCTACTCACCTACACTCGATGGGGACAGAGCCTTCTCCTGCTATGCTAAAAAAAACTCGAACTCACTTCCAAAGACCCTCAGAGAGTCATCTTCTCTAAACTCATTCAAATTAAATCTAAAAACTTTTTTTTTTCTTTATACCAGGTTTCACATAATTGTCCCTTTTTCCTTTATGCTATCCTGTGTATTTCTTGTGTTTCCCTTGAAAAATTCTTTGAGAAGCCACCTTTTAAAGGTGCTATAAAAAAATAATAATATTATTATTATTATTATGATGTAAGGGCTCCTATAAGGATCCTAATGTAAGAGAGGGGGGCTCTGATAGGGACCCTGTTGTAAGTGGGATCTCTGATGGAGACTCTGATGTAATGGGGATCTTAATGAAAGAGGAGACTCTGATGGGGACCCTGATATAAGTGGGGACTTTTGATGAGGTCCGTGATACAAGTGGGTACTCTGATGGGGCCCCTGATGTAAGGAGGCCTCTGATGAAGACCCTGATATAAGGGGGGGGGGGCTTCTGATGGGGACTTTAAAGTAAGAGGGGACTCTGATGGGGACTCTGATGTAAGTGGGACCCTGATATAAGGGGGGCTCTGACGGGGACCCGCATGTAAGGGCAGACTCTGAAGGGGACCTCAATATAGGAGGGGACTCTGATAAGGACCCTGATATAAGTGGGTACTTTGATAGGGACCATAATGTAAAGGGGGGGCTCTGATAGAGACCCCGATATAGGGGGGACTCTAATGGAGACCTTAATGTAGGAGGGGACTCTGATGGGGACCCTAATGTAAATAGGGACTCTGATGAGGACCCTGGTGTAGGGGGCATGGGGACCCTGATGTATGCTAGAGACTCTGATGGGGCCTCAATGTAAGGGGGGCTCTGATGGAGATCCTGATGTAAGGAGGGCTCTGGTGGGGACCCTGATGTAAGGGGGGTGTCTCTTATGGGGATCTGATGGTGGCCTCAATGTAACGGGGCTCTGGTGGGGACCCTGATGGAAGCGGGGGCTCTGATGGGGGCCCTAATGTAAAGGGGGCTCTGATGGGGACTCTGCTATAAAGGGGGTCTTTGATGGGGATATTGATGTAAGGGGGGGCTCTGATGGGGATCCTGATACACAGGGGGAATCTGATGGAGACCCTGATATAAAGGGGGCTTTGATGGGGACCATGATATAAAGGGGAATGTAAAGGGGCACTCTAATGGAAACCTTAATCTATGAGGGGACGCTTATGTGGACCCTGATATAAGTGGGTACTCTGATAGGGACTCTGATGGGGACCCTGATGTAAAGGGGGCTCTTATGGGGACCCTGATGTATGCTAGAGACTCTGAGGGGGCCTCAATGTAAGGGGCTCTGATGGAGATCCTGATGTAAGGTGGGCTCCGATAAGGACCCTGATGTAAGGGGGGGTGTCACTTATGGGGATCTGATGGTGGCCTCAATGTAAGGGTAAGGGATATAAAGGGGGGTCTTTGATGAGGATATTGATGTAAGGGGGGGCTCTGGTGGGGATCCTGATACACAGGGGAAATCTTATGGGGACCCTGATATAAAGGGGGATCTGATGGGGACCCTGATGTGAGGGGGGTTTCTGATGGGGACCTTGATGTAAGGGGGGGCTCTGATGTAATCAAAGGAGGATCTTGATGTAATGGGGGCTCTAATGGAGATCCTGATGTTACATAGTTACATGTTAGTCAGGTTGAAAAAAGACACAAGTCCATCAAGTTCAACCACAAAAAAAAAAAAAATAATAATAATAATAATATCATACAATCCCATATACCCAGTTCTATACCCACAGTTGATCCAGAGGAAGGCAAAAAAAAAACGCAGCAGAGCATGATCCAATTTGCTAAAGCAGGGGGAAAAAATCCTTCCTGATCCCCCGAGAGGCAATCAGATTTTCCCCGGATCAACTTTACCTATAAATGTCAGTACCCAGTTATATTATGTACACTTAGGTGATGTAAGGGGGGGCTTCGATAAGGACCCTGATGTAAGGGAGGACTTTTATGGGGAGCCTGATGTATGCAAGGGAATCCGATAGGGGCCTAAATGTAAGGGGGCTCTGATGGGGACCCTGATGTAAGGGGGGCTATGATGGGGGCCCTAACATAAAGGGGGCTCTGATGGGGATACTGATGTAAGGGGCTATGATGTGGACCCTAATATAAAGGAGGAATCTGATAGGGGACCCTGATATAAACGGGAGCTCTGATGGGGGACCCTGATATAAAGGGGGACTCTGGTGGGGACCCTGATATAAAGGGGGGATCTGATGGGGATCCTGATATAAAGAGGGGGCTATGATATGGACTCTTATATAAAGGGGGAATCTGATAGGGACCCTGATATAAAGAGGGAATCTGATAGGGACCCTGATATAAAGAAGGTATCTGATAGGGACCCTGATAAAGGAGGAGTTTGATGGGAGCCTCTTGTATGCAAGGGAGTATGATGGGGGCCTCAATGTAAGGGTGCTCTGGACACTGATATAAGGGGGGGGGGGCTCTGATGGAGGCCCTAACGTAATGGGGGCTCTGATGGGGATGTAGGGGGCTCTGATGTGGATCCTGATATATAGGGGGAATCTGATGGGGACTCTTATTTGAAGGGGGGATCTGATGAGGAGCCTGATAAAAGGGGAGTCTGATTGAGACCCTGATAAATCTGATGGGGACCCTGATATAGAGGGGGTCTCTGATGGGGATCTTGACGTAAGGGGGACTCGGATGGGACCCTGATATAAAGGGGGAATGTGATGGGGACCATGATATAAAGGGGGAATCTGATGGGGACCGTGATATAAAGGGGGGCTATGATGGGGACCATGATATAAAGGGGGCTCTGATGGGGACCATGATATAAAGGGGGCTCGATGGGAATCCTGATACAAAGGGGAATCTGATGGGGACCCTAATATAAAGGGGGCTCTGATGGGGACCCTAATATAAAGGGGGCTCTGATGGGGACCCTAATATAAAGAGGGGACTCTGATGGGGCATCAATATAAGGGGGACTCTGATGGGGACCCTGGTATTAAGAGGGAATCTGGTAGGGATTTTTTAAATTAGTTCTACAAATATTTATTAAACATATTTATTAAACACAGGATTCTGTCCCTGTACTGTAACGTTTGGAGAACCCTGTTCTACAAGACAGTTGCAGTTGTTTATAATAAACAGGGATTTAGTGAATGGAATGGCTCTATTTGGGGTTTGGCTCCTCTTGAAGTGTTAGTAGTAAGGTTTAGGCTCCCAGCATCTTTAGGACCCTTGTCTGCTGAGGGGAAGGACCGGCGCCAAGTTTGTCCTGATCTTCTACAACACATTTTACAGTCCTGACAGTGGCTAGAAAACCAAGGGCTGTCATTGAGCAGGATTCCTCCAGGGGGCGCTCCATAGTAGCCTTACTGTATTAAAAGGATATGATACACAGATAGAGAGGGAGGAGCTGAGTATAACTAGGTTTTTTTTTCCCTTTCCTCTCTGTCTGTATTCCTGACACACGGAGGGAAGAGAAGAAAGAGAGAGGGACACACAGAAATAAACCCCCACCCCTTTTAAAAAGAAACTAAAGCATAAGAGATCTGGATCCCTAAAAGTATCAGCTGGCTTGCACTCCAGATCTGGGGCTTGGTCTGGGGGAGATTCAGAGGGAATAACAAACCTGCACCCTTCTTTTATTTTTTCCTTGTTTCTTTTTATCTTTTTACTTGTCTTTTTTTTTTTTTTGTCCTGGGTTGGCCACCCCAATAACTTGATGAGCACTGCATAGCCCAGGGCCTGGAGATCAGAGCGGAGGGGGATTTAAAGGTCCAGAGTTGTTCTGCAGAGAGGTGAGTTGCCATGCACATGGGGTCGGTGGTGGGATGTGGCTTTGTGCTGTAGTTGACTGTTAGCAGGCTGAATACAGTAATGAGGTTGTGTCTTCGCACAGTCCTACCTGCTTAACCCCTGATCTGCCATACAGGAAGGGGCGTGAGACGCCACTTCTTGGACTGTGTACAGAAAAAAAGAAAACGTGGGGCTCCCAGCCTATTTTTAGCTACCCCCCCCCCCCCCATCTTCCTAACCCTCTTCATAAACAGTCCCCACCCCCCTTTTTAAATAACTCTTGCAGGTAAGGGATGCATTGCTATAAAATGTTGCAGTGTCCCCATTCTCATTAGACTGACCCCCTCCCTTCCCCCCACCTTTTTATTTCTCTTTATATCGAATTCATGCAAAGCTTGCGAGGGTGATCATATTTAAAGGGGGTGCCCTGCCGGATGCTATTTACATAGAACATTTCCTTTAGAGTGTCAACCAGGCAAGGCTGGCTTGTTCAAAGCTTGCCTGCTGGCTGCCGCCTATACATACACAAGGCCTCTGTCTGTATGTTGACTATGTTATAGCTGTGCAAGGTTGTTCAAGGCTGCCTCCAGCCGAGGCGGAGAAGTGGTTAACTCCCTCATAATGCTGACAGCGCATAGGCCGTGTCCTCCTCTCCCCCTTGACTTGCAATAAGGCACTCCAGACTTGGGGCAAATCGCTACGAAGGAAAGCGATGGGATATATCGCTGCAGATTTAACCTCTTCCCAGCTGCTCGCATTCTACAGAATAATCTGAAAGCGGCTACGGTTTCCCTATACTTTTCAACTGCATTGGCTGCTGCTGTTTTTAGCATTATCGAACTTCTCCTGAAGTCGTTAGTATACGTGGATAGGATCGTAAAGGCTGGCAAAAAAAAAAAAATGTGTGGGGGGGGGGGGGCGTTTTCCGAATCCGATCGTCCGGCAACAACAACACAAACGCGTTTATGTTATGATGAACACTTTCCGTCATCGTTGGCTGCTGTCCTAACAGACCTGTCACGTCAAAGGGCTTCAAGGTCTAGGGTGCAAGGTACTGCGCCTCCTCGCGGAGCTCCTGCGTTTTTTTTTCTTTTTCACCAGGAGCACCATATGGTGCCTTTTAGTTACTCTCCTGTAAGCTTCTGGGCCTTCGTGCCAGAGGTTGGCCTTTGCGCCGCGTGTGGCGGACTCTTTAACATCAGTGACACCCCTTGACACTATTCCCAGCACTGTTTTCAAATCAAATTTAACCGTGTCGTACCCTCCCGTATCATTTCAGTTCTGAAACATTGCCCACCTAGGTGACCATGCAATAATAAAAAAAATAAAAAACTTAGATTTTTGAAATACACTTGCTGATATTCTGGGTCATGTCTTATCCCTGTATGTCATAAAGGCTCAACATACATGCTACAATTCGACCGTACAATCTCAGTACAATCAATCTTTAGATCTACCAAAACTATGAGGGGGGGGGGGGGGAATCTGGCGCAGCTGTGAAGAGTAACCAATCAACTTCCAAATTCACCTTGTTCAATTAAGCTTTGACAATAATACTGTACCTGGAAGCTGATTGGATACTATGCAGAGCTGCACCAGATTCTGTATGCACAGTTTTAGTAAACCCCCCCAATGTAATATGACAATCTATCTATTTTGCATCCAATCAGACAGGCTCACCACATACTTGTTAGTAGGTTGTACAACCAGATTGTAATGTGTGTGTTGAAATATTTCTCCTTTTTTATGTTATGTTACTTATTATATATTTTTTTTGTAATCTGTGTGGTGAAAGCCTTCTCTTATGTTATGTTACTTATTATTATATATAATATTGTAATGTGTGTGTGTGTGGTGAAAGCCTTCTCTTTTTATGTTATGTTGCTTCTTTTTATATATTATTATATATAATATTGTAATGTGTGTGTGTGTGTGTGTGTGTGTGTGTGTGTTGAAAGCTTTCTCTTTTTATGATGTTGCTTCTTTTTATATATTATTATATATAATATTGTAGTGTGTGTGTGTGTGTGTGTGTGTGTGTGTGTGTGTGTGTGTGTGTGTTGAAAGCTTTCTTTTGTTTTATGTTTTTATGTTACTTAGTATTATTATATATGTTACACATTATTACTATAAAATTATATAAGTTCCGCATTCATATATTATTATACATCATGTTATACATTATTATATAGGCTACCTATTATTACTATACAGTATAATTATTATAAAGGTTACATATTATTATTATTATTATTATTATTATTATTATTATTTTGATCCAGCGTATATCTTTTTGCATTTGTAAATATCCGCTCAGAATCGGCCATAGAAATTGTGCATTCTTTTAGTTCCTGCGCACACCTGTGCGATTTGTCACGCTTCCTCCATCATGTGACCGTGCACGACAGAAGAATGTGATTATTGTCTGCGGGGTCCGTTCACACCTACACCTATAACATTCTTCCATGTGACTTGTATAAAGGTGCAGGCACTTCTTTAGGTACACTTTTGGCTCAATAGGCTTTAACAGGAGCGCATGAAAAGCACATGAACAGTGCATGAAAAACATATGGAAAAATGCAATAAAAATGCAGGCGCTCAGATGCACGTCTAGCCTTAGATTATTTTTGTAATCTATGTTCAGGAAAAGTCAGATCTAAGTTCTTTTACAGATGTATGTTATAAAGGACGGGTCAGTTTGACGTGACTACGTATAGTTACTTTTACATATATGACATGGCGTTTTTGTGTCGGCAGTTTGCTCACCAAGCTAATACTGAGTAGATTTTGTTGCTGCTGAATAGCTGTGCAGCACGCATGCTGCAGCCTTTGCATTGCTATATGTGCCTGCATGTACGCACAGGCTTATGTATGTCGGTTTTCTTTGTTTGTCTTCCTGCATGTCGGTAATGTTTCTATAGCGTGGCCATCTTTATTTTCTTCTTTTTTTATTTATTTTTTTTAGCCCCCGCGTGTTGGTGTGTCCCACAGGTGGCCTTTGAAGTGGTGTTGGCACTCTGTCACGCAGACATCTGTCATGATTTGTGTGTTGTGTTCAGAGAAAGGGGGTGTGGAGGTTTTTGGCTTGGAGAGAAAGTGCGGCGAGGTCTCAGGGCGTCCCAAAAACTGAAGAGGAAACAACAGCTCGCTGTGTTTGATATTGGTAGTCTGAGGAAATTGTGTGTGCATGTGACAGTGGCTGACTCACCGCCTCGTTGAAAAAAAAAATTTTCATACTTTTTATTATTTTGTTTTTGTTGCTGCACAAAATGTGGCAAAAGTGCGCAGTTGCAGAAACCCAACGCAGCCGGCGAAATTCTAGTTGTGTGACATGGTGATAGGTCAGCCAAGTCAGGCTCACCAAGACCTTTGTGTGTCTAATGCTGACAGGAGGATGGCCGTCTGTTTGTGTAACACCGAGGGACCATGTTTGTTTATTAGAGGCAGGGAGAACCCTGGATGTCTGAGGCAGAGAGGCCTTCATAGGCCTAAGCGTGCTGGATAGGCGCTGGAGAATTGTAGCCATGTATGACAGTGTTTGTGTTAACACTCTGAGCACATATGTGTTACTGCTTTTTGTGCTGGTCGCACCGGCTGCCTGGAAAAGTCTCAATTCTTCTAACGTGGCGAGGTGGAGGGAGCCTCGTGCGGGCTGAAGCTCTCTGCTTTTAAAGAACAGATCTTAGATGTGCGTGTGACAGACAAACCCCTCACCTGTCACTGCTGAACAAAAAATGTACGTGAGACTACACTTCCTTGTTTCAGATATTTGCACACTTACTAGGAATCTATCGCCGTCATCTATACATTTCTATACAGTTCAAAAAAGTTTTTAGCAGTTATAAAAGTGCAGGTATTATGTATTTATTTATTTATTACAGTTTTTTTTTATTATTTATCACAGGTAATTTTTTTATTTATTTATTACAGCTATTTTTTTAAATTTATTATATTTTTTTATGTATTTTTATTCATATATCACAGTTATTTTTTTATTTATTTATTACAGCTATTTTTAAATTTTTTTTACCCTTTATTTATTTTTTTAAATGTATTTTTATTTATTTATCACAGGTATTTTTTTATTTTTTATTTATTACAGCTATTTTTTATTACCGTTTTTTTTAAATTATTATTTATCACTGGTATTTTTTTTTTTATTCATTTATTTATTACAGCTATTTTTTATTACCGTTTTTATTTTTTTATTTATCACAGGTATTAATTTATTCATTACAGGTATTTTACATAGCGCCAAAGATGTACGCAGCACTGCATACTCTACATTCACATCAGTCCCTGCCCTCGAGGCGCTTACGACCTAAGCTCTATATGTAACACAGACCGGACGCCAAGCCTGTGCGTACGGGTCCTTGCACCCCGTCCCTGCGTACCTGTTAAACTTAGCTATGCAGGTGAGTCCATCATGGGTGTGCGCAGCCCATTGCTTTAGGGTGTGCACCCCTAAGCTCAAACACACATGCCTTTCTCTGCAGCCTCAGCTGCATGGGGCAGTGAATGGACGGGAAGTGCTCTGTGCTAAGTGGCTTCCTGGTCATTAGAAAAATGAAGCATAACAAACAGTTTGCTATGCTTCGGTTATGAATAGCCACAGTGAGCAAGTGTGTTTACTGTGTTCAATTAGAAAAGGAAGGGGCTGGTAAATGACATATTTACTAGCCCCTTCCTCCACTTGCCATACTAAAACATCCCCTGCAGCAGCTGAAGGGAGAGGAGAGAAGGGAAGCCAGCAGCACTGCGAGGCAGGGAGGCCAACCATGTGAGGGCAGGCTGTAGGAGGATTCGGCACCGCACATAGTGATTAGGGTGTGCCCAGACACACCTGGCACACCACCTACGCATGCTTATGAAGTCTGTATAGCTGATACATACCCATTTGCTTTCTGTGGGCTACCTGCCATTTAAATTAGCCCTTAATATGGTATTAATCTTGAGAGAAATAATTTATTACATTGCAGCTTACTAATTCTTAGATGTGATGGCTGTATTAGTTTTCTTTTTTAGGCTTTCTTTCTTCTCTTTTCATCTGATGATCCAGCCTGTTATACAAGGAGGATTTGGATTTTGTGGGAATTTCAGAGACCTGGTTCAACAGCTCTCATAATTGGCTGGCAACCATTCAAGGGTATACCTTTTATCGCAGGGACAGAGGGGGTAAAAAAAGGGGGAGGGGTTTGCTTATATATCAAGAATAATGTAAAAGTGAATGTGAGAGATGACATCACTATAGGAGAAGGTGGAATCCTTATGGGTAGAGCTCCAGAGGGATGAAGCTAAGGGGAAAATAATACTGGGAGTATGATATAGGCCCCTAACCTGGGGGAGGAGGGGGAGACGGATCTCCTATCACAAGTTGAATTAGCAGCAAGGATGGGAAGTGTTATCATAATGGGGGATTTTAATTATCCAGACACACCAACTAGAAATAAAGCGTTACTGGATCTACTGATTACCAACAATACAGACCTGATCACGGATGTGGAAATACGGGGTAATTTAGGAAACGGCCATCACATGTCAGTTGGCTTCAGTATAAATCCCACAAATAGGAAACATAAGGGGAGTACAATGACACTGAATTTCAAAAGAGCCAACTTCCCTAAACTATGAACCGTGCTAGAAGGCATAAATTGGGAGTAAATCTTAGGAACAAAGAACATGGAGGAGAGATGGGTTTGCCTTAAGAGCATATTAAATAAGGGCATTAGACATTGCATCCCAAAATAAATTTAAAAGAGCAAACAAAAGTCCTGGATGGCTTAACTCCAGTGTAAAAATGCATATAAAAGCAAAGGAGAAGGCCTTCAAAAAATACAAGGTTGAGGGATCATCATCAGCATTCAGACTTTATGAAGAATGCAACAAGAAATGTAAGTGTGCAATTAGGGTGGCTAAGATAGAACATGAAAGACACATAGCGGAGGAGAGCAAAAAAAAAATCCCAAGAAATTCTTTAAGTATGTAAATAGTAAAAAAGGAGAACAGACCATATTGACCCCATAAAGAATGATGGACATCTGGTTACAAAGGATGGGGAGATGGCGAAGGTATTGAATTTATTCTTCTCCTCAGTCTTCACAAGGGAATCAGGGGGCTTTAGTAACCAAAACTGCAGTGTTTATCCTCATCACACATCACAGGAAGCACCTTTATGGTTAACAGAGGACAGAATTAGAATTAGACTTGGGAAACTTAGCATTAATAGATCATTAATAAATCACTGGGACCAGATGGCTTGCACCCGAGGGTACTTAGGGAACTCAGTCAAGTAATTGCCAGACTATTGTTCCTAATTTTTACTGACAGTCTGCCGACTGGAATGGTACCAGCTGATTGGAGAAAAGCCAATGTAGCTCCAATATTTAAAAAGGGTCCAAAGACATCCCTGGGAATTACAGACCAGTTAGCCTAACATCAATAGTAAGAAAGCTCTTGGAGGGTATGATAAGGGACTATATACAAGATTTTAGCTATGAGAAAAGTATCATTAGCAGTAATGAGCATGGATTCATGAAGAATGGTTGGTTTGGCAAGAACCTTCTATGAAGAGGTGAGTTGCCATCTAGATAAAGGAAGTTCTGTAGATGTTGTGTATCTGGATTTTGCAAAAGCTTTTGACATAGTTCCCCATAAACGTTTACTGTACAAGGCAAGGTCCATTGGCATGAACCATAGGGTGAGTACATGGATTGAAAACTGGCTACAAGGGCGAGTTCAGAGGGCGGTGATAAATGGGGAGTACTCGGAATGGTCAGGGGTGGGTAGTGGGGTCCCCCAGGGTTCTGTGCTGGGACCAATGCTAATTATTTTGTTCATAAATGACCTGGAGGATGGGTTAAACAGTTCAGTCTCTGTATTTTTGGATGATACTAAGTTAAGCAGGGCAATAACTTCTCCGCAGGATGTGGAAACCTTGCAGGAAGATCTGAACAAATGAATGGGGTGGGCAACTACATGGCAAATTACGTTTAATGTAGAAAAATGTAAAATAATGCATTTGGGTGGCAAAAATATGAATGCAATCTATACACTGGGGGGAGAACCTCTGGAGGAATCGAAGATGGAAAAGGACCTGGGGGTCCTAGTAGATGATAGGCTCAGCAATAGCATGCAATGCCAAGCTGCTGCTAACAAAGCAAACAGAATATTGGCATGCATTAAAAAGGGGATCAACTCCAGAGCTAAAACAATAATTCTCCCGCTCTACAAGACTCTGGTCCAGCCGCACCTGGAGTATGCTGTCCAGTTCTGGGCACCAGTCCTAAGGAAGGATGTACTGGAAATGGAGCGAGTACAAAGAAGGGCAACTAAGCTAATAAAGGGTCTGGAGGATATTAGTTATGAGGAAAGGTTGCAAGCACTGAACCTATTCTCTCTGGAGAAGAGACGCTTGAGAGGGGATATGATTTCAGTTTTTTAATACCATACTGGTGACCCCGTAGTAGGGATAAAACTTTTTTGTGGAAGGGAGTTTAACAAGACTTGTGGCCGCTCATTAAAATTAGATGAAAAGAGGTTTAACCTTAAAGTACATAGAGGGTTCTTTACGGTTAGAGTGGCAAGGATGTGGAATTCCCTTCCACAGGCAGTGGTCTCAGCGGGGGGCATCGATAATTTAAAAAAGTATTAGATAAGCACCTGAATGACCACAACATACAGGGATATACAATGTCATACTGACATATAATCACACACATAGGTTGGACTTGATGGACTTTTTTCAACCTCACCTACTATGTAACATTGGCAGCGGTGTTTAAAATTATCACCTTTTATTTATTCATTAATCCTTATCCCAAAAGGAAAAAAAACTGTTTGCTATAACTGATTATAAAGTGTAAGCTGATGTTTGGCTTCAGTTTTTTAGTGTGTTTAAATCTGCTAAAACATTTGAAGTGCAACTAAAGGCAACACTTTTTTTCAGTTTTGGATACAGTGGAAGGATTAGAATGCTTTTCAGGCTTTTATTGTTGCCTGTGCCACCGTTGGGGAGATTCATTCTCTGTTTTTCCTGTTCACCATTATCATTGAAAGTAAAAGAAAATCCCAAATTTTGGGTTGTCCCCAGAAAAGTAATATAAGGGAAATGTTCCAAAGGGGGCACTAGTTCTGGGGGTCTCCAAGGTATTCCCTTAATTTACAGGGATTTCCTCTTGCTTCCTGTTTGGCTATGGGACAGGAAGTGAAGGGAAATCTCTGAAATGGGAGTGGGACACAGATGGTGAAAAACGCTGACAGGGGTTATTAACCCTCCCTTACTCGAAAATGAAAAAAAAAAGCAGCTTACTTTATAGTTCTACTTTAGGACCCCCCCCAGACTTACAATGCTGCTGTCTGCTGTGCCTCCTGTTCTCATTTCTCCAGAGTTGTATCTCACTAATACCGGAGTAGTGTTATTACTGACTAGATCACCAGGTGGAAACAGAGGGGAAAAGCCAAAGAAAATGAATGCGGCCACCACATCTAATGATTGGTAAGCTGCAATATATTCCATTTTTGGTATTGGGTTTATTCCAGCTTTAAACTCGCCATACATTGTATTTTTGATCAGACGGCTGAGCTGATTTCCCCATCCACACATTTGAAGTGGATAGGGGAATCCCCCCCACTGTGTCTGAGAAATTTTCCAACAAGCCCATTCATGAAAAGTCAGTCAATAGATTCAGACTCAGAATACTTTATTAATTCCAACAGGAAAATCAGGTTCTCATTAACAGGAATGACCATGCATTGATCGAAAAAAAAACAGCCAAATTTCGATCTATAGATGGCCAGCTTTAGACAGCAGCCGATTAACCTACCAACTTGTTTTGGTGGTGGTGGAGTATGGCAGGAAACTGGATCAAACCCACGTATTCACATGCAAACTCCATGCAGATAGTGTCCTGGTTGAGATTCGAGCCGGGGACCTTACTGCTGCATTTCATTTTCAACGTTTAGCTGGATCGACATAACGGATAGCTGTTTCTAATTTAGCTTGCATTCTTTTCCATTTTTTGTGTATTGAATTATAGATAAAAAAAAAAAAATACAATGAAGGAAATGTAATTATTTAGATTGTTTTAATTTCCTTTAAAAAGTGTCATCTGAAATATGGTTGCTCTGAGCGACACCTAATGTAAACCTTTCCATTTGCTCTATGGAGCTCTGTCAGTGTCATATTGCACGTGTGTTGTATGGCAGGGGTTTAGCAAGGTCCGATGGCGTTCAGACGTGGCAGGAGGGAGGATTTGATCACATCAGGGCCACTGGAGCCTGACAGGTCATCCCATGAATCGGTGTAATGCACAAATACAGCTGCACGGCTCACCGTTCCTGGATGTTAACAAAAATGAGATGAACTCCGCTTTAATCTTTTTAAATCTGCAACTTCAATTAAATGACTGGTGATCCTGACATGAAGGTCATTTGTTCAGGCACTTTCTATTATAGGGTGACAGCGATTTGTCCCTGTCTCAAAGTTGTGCTTTTTTTACCGCGTTTTGCATTGGCGTTTTTGCGCGTTAGCGTTAAGTAGCGTTTTTAAAGAAACACATCTCTTGGCTATAGCACTCAGAAAACAAAGAAAATATGTTACGCGTTTGTGCGCGTTTTTGCACGTTTTTGCGCGATTCGCGTTTTTACAGCTCTAGCTCGGCGCCACGGAACGCACTGGTCCTGGGTTTTTTTTACAGCTTAAAAACGCCTATGCCATTTGCAGCTCAAAAACGCCTAGGTGGGCATGAAGCCATAGACTAACATGGGCAGGCGTTTTTAAGCTGCAAAAAACGCTCAAAAAAGCAGCTGTAAAAACGTCCGTGTGCATGAGGCCTTACTAGAGTTACTATCCAGCCAGTAAAAATTTAATTGGTTGCCAATGTCATTGATAGAAAGGAGCTGACATGCTGGTGATTTTTCCTAGAAAAGGTAACAGACTTAGGCAGGCCATAGGCGGTGCAAATTTCTGTGGTTGCAGGAAAGAAATTCGCACCATCAATACAGACAGTGCTGAAAGTGGAATCCCTCCTGCTGAGCAATTGTCTGCTCCCGAATGGGGGAAAGCGGGGGCGAATGGGGGAAGCCGTCCCTGCCAGGAGAAGACAGTGAAGTGAATCCAGCAGGCTGGTTGTACCCAAGTTGATTGATCGTTCAACTTGGTTACATTCATCCTGCCCACACACCGTTTGAATCTCAGCCAGTTCCCGTCTATGGCCGGCCTTACATGTCACACATGACATGATTGAGGTTACAAGTGGCTAAGCACAGTGTGACCCTCAGGAGAGCAAAGGTCTCAAAACTTTCTAATCAAAGGGCCAGTTTACTGTCCTTCAGACTTTGAGTGGACTTCAGTGGGAGTAAACAATGCCCCATCATTGTTATTAGTGGGAAGAATAGTGCCCTGTTGTTGGTATCAGTGGCAGGAATAGTTTCCTAGTGTTGTCAGTGGCAGGAATTGTGTCCTATTGTTGTCATTGGCAGGTATAGTGTCCTATTGTTGATGTCAGTGGCAGGAATAGTTTCCTATTGTTGGTGTCAGTGGCAGGAATAGTGCCCAAAGGGCTGGATAAAGGCAAACAAAAGACTGCATCTGGCCCCCGGGCCACGTTTTGGAGACCACTACTCTAGAGCAGTGGTCTCCAAACTGCGTCCCTTTGCTTACCTTTATCCGGCCCTCGGAACACTATTCCTCCTGCTGACACCAACAAGGAGACACTATTCCTTCCACTGACACCAACAATGGGGCATTTTTACTTCCACTGACTCCAAAGATGGGACACTATTCCTCCCACAGACACCAGCAATGGAGCATAATTCCCCCCACTGACACCAGCAATGGGGCATAATTCCCCCCACTGACACCAGCAATGGGGCATAATTCCCCCCACTGACACCAGCAGTGGGGCATAATCTCCCCCACTGATATAAACAATTAGGCACTATTCCTCCCTCTATTACTAATGATGGGGCTCTATTCCTCCTACTGACTTCAGGCACTATACATATTTTTATTTTTCTCCCACTGACACTGAGGCATTCTTTACTTTTACTAGCCACCCTGGCCCCCTTATAGTCTGATGGACAGTCCTTTGTTTAGAAAGTTTGAAGACCCCTGATCTAGAGCAAAGTAACAGTTTTCCAGTTAGGGCTTCCATTTAGTTTGCTCTAAATATACTCTGAAATAACTTTTTTTCATTTTTGCAGCATAGAAAAAGCTACGGTATGACTAGAGTTTCATTTTCAGAAATGTTTGTAATATTATGTATATTATTTATTTGACAGCGCATTTTATTTCCTATATAGCACATTCAGATCTCGTATATTTTCACATTGCTTTAACATAAAGCTGGACTTAAATGGACATTATTCCCACTTTATAAATCTTCCATGGGCGGTAAAACAAAAGTGCCCAGTTTGTCCTATACTGAATGCTCCCACAGTGCCTTTCTGCAGTAATGTATGCTTTTAGTGGGAGTCAGTATGGCAGCTGGTGGGTGGTAGATTGCTGACATATTGGGGCTATGACTTGTCAGCAATGAAACAGAAACATTGCAAGAGAAAGAATAGTTTGGATTTATAGAAGATGTATACAGAGGTGCCCATTTATGGGTTGTGCAGGCAGACTGGCGGTGACATTTGTCTGCACTCTTCTGAGTACATAAGCATTTAGTGCTAGTTCACCCCATGTCAACCGGCTGCATAGATCAACTCAGCCTTGAGGCAGAGCACATGGAAAACAATTGTTTTCTGTGTGCCACGTTCAGATCATAACACTGTGCTGAGCATGTTTGCATTTGTACACAGCGCACAGCACCACACCTCTGCAGTGCATAGACTTGAATGAAGTGACATTTAGTGACTCTAATGTCGCATACACACGATCGCTTTTCATCGGAAAATGCGACCGTGTGTATGCTACATCGGAATTTAGCTGTCCGAATTTCCGCCAGCCAAAAATTGATAGCATGTTCTCAATTTTCCCGACGGAAAAACCGTCTATCGGAAATTCCAATCGTGTGTATGCAATTCCGACATGCCAAAAATCACACATGCTCAGATTCAACTACGAGACAGAAGCTATTGGCTACTGGCTATTGAACTTCCTTTTTCTAGTCCCGTCCTACGTGTTGTACGTCACCACGTTATAAACAATCGGAATTTGATGTGACCGTGTGTAGGCAAGACAGCTTGAGCCGAATTCCGTCGGAATTCCGTTGTGAAAACCATCAGAGCTTTTTCCGGCGAGAATTCCGATCGTGTGTACGCGGCATTAAGGTTTAAAAAAAATAAAGAAAAAGTAACCTGGGCAAAGTAATACAACACATACCAGTGCGAACACACTTCAGCAAGTCAGCCCTGAACGCAGTGGTGATGTGCAGAATTACATGACAACCAGTCAGATCTCAGTTTGCTGTAGTAGGCGTTTTCTAGTGTGTGGGCTACCACCGTTAGCGCATTGTCCTGGCCGCTTGCGCTGCTTTAACAAGTAGCCCCTAAAGTTTGATTGATGATTAGTTACTGTATTTTGTGTTGATCACAAAAAGTATTTTCGGCATTGCACTTTAAATGAAAACTAGAGCAAATGTGAATTGTGGTTTTACAGCAGCCAATCAGACTTCCTGTTTTGCTTAGAAGGTGAATGCTGTCTATATGCCAAGGAAAACTGCTCCATTTTACTCCAGTTTTTATAAATCAACCTTATTGTTTTTTGTGGCCAGTTGGATGCCAAAATAGACCAGCACTAAGGTACAACTGTGCTTCAAGGCATAGACCTATAGTGGCTGCCATTTCTGACTTGTTTATGATGGTGCAAACTCCATTGCACCATTGTCGGTCAGGGCACGCATGTTAGATCCAATCGCACAATCTTTTATAGACTAAGTATGTAGTAGCTAAAACAAACTGTTCAGTTATATCAGCAGAGTATATCAGCCTGTGCCTTGGGTGACCAGCTCCAGTCTTTGCTTGTGTTAGTGATCACTGTTATATCGTAAATGGTTTTCTAAATTTTAACAAATATGTGAAGTGTGGCATGTATTTGTATTCAGCCCCCTGAGTCAATACTTTGTAGAACTGCCTTTCACTGCAATTACAGCTGCAAGTCTTTTTGGGGACGTCTCTACCAGCTTTACACATCTAGAGAGTGACATTTGCCCATTCTTCTTTGCATAATACACAAACTCTGTCAGATTGGATGGAGAGTGTCTGTGAACAGCAATGTTCAAAACTTGCCACAGATTCTCAACTGGATTTAGGTCTGTACTTTGACTGGGACATTATGAATATGCTTTGATCGAAACTATTCTATTGTAGCTCTGGCTGTATGTTTAGGGTCGTTGTCCTGCTGGAAGGTGAACCTCCGCCCCAGTCACAAGTCTTTTGCAGACTCTAAAGCTGGATACGCACTATACAATTCTCTTTAGATTTTTTTCTTTAGCTTTACCAAAACCATATAATATGAGGTCAACCCTAAACATTTTCAAGTTGTATGCAATCGGGCAGGCCCTTGCACTACATAGTTGAAGGTAAATCTAAATGAAATCTAACAACAAAAGTTGTATAGTGTATCCAGCTTAACGGGTTTTCTTCCAAGATTGTCCTGTATTTGACTCCATCCATCTTTCCATCAACTCTGACCAGCTTCCCTGTCCCTGCTGAAGAAAAGCATCCCAACCACATGATGCTGCCACCACCATGTTTCACGGTGGGGATGGTGTGTTCAGGGTGATGTGCAGTGTTAGTTGTCCGCCACACATAGCGTTTTGCTTTTATGACCAAACAGTTCAATTTTGGTCTCATCTGACCAGAGCACCTTCTTCCATGTTTGCTGTGCCCCCCACATGGCTTCCCGCAAACTGCAAACGGCTTCTTATGGCTTTCTTTCAACAATGGCTTTCTTCATGTCACTCTTCCATAAAGGCCAGATTTGTGGAGTGCATGACTAATAGTTGTCCTGTGGACAGATTCTCCCACCTGAGCTGTGGATCTCTCCAGAGTTACCATGGGCCTCTTGGCTGCTTCTCTGATTAATGCTCTCCTTGCCTGGTCTGTCAGTTTAGGTGGACGGCCATGTCTTGGTAGGGTTGCAGGTGGTACCATACTCTTTCCATTTTCGGATAATGGATTGAACAGTGCTCAGTGATATGTTTAAAGCTTGGGATAATTTTTTAGAACCTAACCCTGCTTTAAACTTCTCCACAACTATATCCCTGACCTGTCTGGTATGTTCCTTGGCCTTCATGATGCTGTTTGTTTACTAAGGTTCTCTAACAAACCTCTGAGGGCTTCACAGTACAACTGCATTGATACTGAGATTAAATCACACACAGGTGGACTCTATTTACTAATTAGGTGACTTCTGAAGGCAATTGGTTCCACTAGATTTTAGTTAGGGGTATCAGAATAAAGAGGGCAGAATACAAATGCACACCACACTTTTCGCATATTTATTTGTAAAAAATGTTGAAAACCATTTATCATTTTCCTTCCACTTCACAATTATGTACCACTTTGTGTTGGCCTATCACATAAATTCCCAATAAGACCCCTTTCACACTGAGGCACTTTTCAGCTGCTTTTACGTGAAAAATAGTGCCTTAAAAGCTCCTGAAAACTGCTTCCCATTCATTTCAATGGAAGCTTTCACACTGGGGTGGTGCGCTGGCGGGGCGGTGAAAAAAGTCCTGCAAGCAGCATGTTTGCAGTGCTGTTCACATGTCCATAAAGACATGGATGATCGTGTTTGGGGTGGAGGAACTTGACTGACCTCAACCCGATAGAACAACTTTGGGAAGCATTAGAGTGGAAACTGCAAGCCAGGCCTTCTTGTCCAACATCAGTGCCTGACCTTACAAATGCGCTCCTGGAAGAATAGTCAAACATTCTTATAGACACACTCCTAAACCTTGTGGACAGTCTTCTCAGAGTTGAAGCTGTTATAGCTGCAAAGGGTGGGCCAACTCAATATTGAATCCTACAGACTAAGACTGGGATGGCATTAAAGTTCATGTGCGTGTAAAGGCAGGTGTCCCAATACTTTTGGTATTCTAGTGTATACTCTGTACAAATCAATGGCCAGCGCTGCCGCTGGTCGCATGTGCTCGCTCATCTTAGTGGCTACATGCAAATAGAGCCTCCAGCCGACCCTAGACACACAGTGTTTTCCCTGTAGTTCTGGCTGCACACAAATTGGCTGCAGCTAATTGGCCAGTTTGCATCCATAGCGCAGAGCCTGGGTTCAAACTTATACGGTGTGGGACACTGCATTTAATTCACACAGGAATCGCAGCACATTCCTGTGCAAACTACATACGGGGTGCGATTTGGGCCATGCATTTTTATATGGCTCAAATTGCACCGCATTCGCACCAAACTCTTGCAGGACCCTTTTTTTGTCCACACCAGAATTGGATCCCATGGGTGTTTCTCACCGCACGGGATCCGATTCTACAAATTGCACTGCGATTTGCAAACTGATTTCCAGGTGTTGTTACCTTAACATACACTCTGCAATCAGTTTTCATGAAAGAGTTGCGATTTTGATGTAGTGCAGAATCCGCTGTGAATTTGCACCGCATCTAGTGTGCACCGAGGCTGGATACTGCTGTAGCATTCAGCCTCCTCTGAACGCAGCAAACTGTCTGCACTCTGCACCCGTGCGGCTGTGTGAACGTCGCCTAATGCTTAGCGGGGTGAAACCAGCGTTTGTTTTTGACTGTATTAACAAGAAAATGTGAAGGAGCTGCATACATTTTTTTTTTCTCCGATGAAATTCTAATTATGACTGTGGTTTTTTGTTTGGAAAAATTGTATGAAATATTGTAGTGATCCCTGGGATTCCATTCAAGTAGATCTGGAGAAAATTTTAGGGGGGTATCGAACAAATTTAGTTGACTCGATGGCAAGAGGGAATGCTCTGACCGATGATTTTTCTGAATTTCCGTAAAAACGTCCAAACCAGATTCTCCTGGTGTATGGTCAGCTTAACTACAAAAGTTTTATGTGCTATTTTGTTATAATCCATTTTGACACATCAAGTATTGCAACGGCGATCTGTATTGTGTCGATCTGTATTGTGTGGCGGCAGGGCTTTGATGAGTGGAGGATGTGCGGCCTCTCAGTGCACATTATGTGACAGCCGCTGACACGCTGACATCAAAGACAGCAAGGGGAAGGTTTTCCTCCCTCCTGTTTGTTTATGTGTTGTCTGCCACAATGAGCCACCCCTTTGTGTAAGAATGAAAGTGTCGATCAACTGCTGCTGCTGTTTTTGTTGTTTTTGTTTTTTTGGGAGGCACGCGCACACTTTTCTGTTTTGGCATGGGGTGTTGATAGAGGTGTTTGCACTTTTGTGTGTTGAAGTAGAAGGAAAGGCAATACAGCCACCCAGCTGGCACCCTGCTGATCTTCTCTTTCCTGCATACAGTTTGAAATAAATCTCAAAGCAAATACTTTTTTTTATTTTATTTTTATTTTTTTACTTTTTCCAAGCAGTCACATGACCATAAAGGTCCAACGTGTGTCTGTGGAGAACTGACCAGCGCAAAATCGGCACATTTGGGGAGAAACGCTGTAGAGTAAAACTTTGGATTGCGAGCATATTTCGTTCCAGAAACATGCTTGTAATCCAAAGCACTTGTATATCAAAGCGAAATTCCCCATAAGAAATAATGGCAACTCAAATGATTTGTTCCACAACCATTTATTCACAGGTCCTTCAGTCTATAGTCCGTATAAAAAGATTATAGCAATGAGGTTGTGTAACCATAAAATGTCCATCCACAAATGGAAGCCTCAACAAGGGGATTAGAAGCAAAATCCAGCAGGCGCTACAGAGTATAAAAGAGGAGAGAGGCGCCTCTAATGCCGCGTACACACGATCGGAATTCCAGCCAGAAAAAGGCCGATGAGCGCTTTTCATTGGAAAATGCGACGGTGTGTATGCTCCATCAGAATTTAGCTGTCTGAATTCCCACCAGCCAAAAATTGATGGCATGTTCTCAATTTTCCCGACGGAAAAACTTTCTACCGGTAATTCCGATCGTGTGCATGCAATTCCGACACGCCAAAAATCACGCATGCTCAGATTCAACTACGAGACAGAAGCTATTGGCTACTGGCTATTGAACTTTCTTTTTCTAGTCGTGTCGTACGTGTTGTACGTCACTGTATTATAAACGATCGGAATTTGGTATGACCGTGTGTAGGCAAGACAACTTGAGCAGAATTTCATCGGAATTCCGTCGGGAAAACCATCAGAGCTTTTTCACACACGCAGCATAAGTGTATCAATATGTTGCTAAATGTTGTAAATTCATTACATGTAACCATATTGCTACTCTTCTCTTTTATACTCCGTTGACATGACGCTATTTGTAAATCAAGACATCCCTTGTATATCAAGTCAACATTTTATTAAAAAATTTTGCTTGTCTTGCACAACGCTCTTAAACCAAGTTACTCTCAAACCAAGGTTTTACTGTACATGCATTTAAGGGTAAACGCTGATGCAGTCCCGAGCATGACTGCGCACAGCCATTCACGTATATTGGCGGCTGCGCACAGCCATTCACGTATATTGGCGGCTGCGCACAGCCATTCACGTATATTGGCGGCTGCGCACAGCCATTCACGTATATTGGCGGCTGCGCACAGCCATTCACGTATATTGGCGGCTGTGCGCAGGAAAGTGGCAAAGGTTTTACACTTCAGTACACAGGTGCGGCCATATGCCACTGTGCAGGAGGCCTTATTGTGATTGGTGGCTGTAGGGGAGGGTAAGAAAACAATACAATAAGGCCCTATGTCTTGCTTCTCTCTTCCTCTATCACATCATGCTAATTGATGGCACAGCTTATACAGAACAAAGCAGGTAAAGATCCTATTGCATCATAACTGGATTTGCTTTTCCTGGTTGGCCTGCTCAGCCTTATTCTGAGTCATACACAATAAAGCCAAAATGTTTTTTGGATTGAGTAGGCAATAGGTAAAACCCCACGTCTGTTTTACTTTTGCCATGTGTGTCCTATTGTGAAGAATGAGCTTAAAGTATAACTATAAAGGCAGTTATTTTTAGTTTTGGATAGAGTGGAAATAGATTAGATTGGAAATGGGTAAGAACCCTTGTCATGTTTTATTGCTGTCTGTGCCCCCCGTAGATTAATCCTCTCTTGTTTGCCCTGTTTACCATTATCGTTGAAAGTGAAAGTAATTGAAAATACCACATTTTGGGTTGTTTCCAGAAAAGTAATAGAAGGAAAGTCCTCCAATGGGGGCAATAGTTGTGGTGACCTAGGGGTCCACAAGGAATCCCCTTAATTTGCATGGATTTCCTCTCCCTTCCCGTTTGGATATGGGACAGGAAATGAAGGGAAATCCCCACAATGGGACACAGTTGGCAAAAAATAAATAAAAAATCTGACAGGTTTCTATCCTCCCTTGCTCTTAGTTCTACTTTAACTTCCTATCCCATTGACATACCTCCCAACTTTTTGAGATGGCTGGCCCTAGTAAAAACCCTATTATTTTTTAAGGTTGTTTTAAAATAGGCAGTTCATGCATGAAACAAACACATACCTTCCAACTTTTTGAGATGGGAACAAGGGACACCTATTAGCTAAAGTATATAGGCATAGGACACCCCCACCCCGTCACATGCCCTTCAAGGAGGATTCTACAAAAATATGCTTGGTTGAATCCACAAGTTTTTTTTTTTTTTTTTTTTTTTTTTACTACTGCTATTTCTTTATATTGACTTTTAGCAATAGTTTACTATTTAGAAATTGGAGGAAAGGTTTAGCATTGTGAAAGATTAATAGTGCATTTTATATACAACTACATAGAGCAGACTAGGGACAAATGAGGAGGAAAGAGGGACAGAAGGACTTTGTTCCAAATCAGGGACAGTCCCTCAATCAGGGAGCTATGCATTGACCAAACTGAAAATCTCTCTAAAATAAGGGAAATCCTCATTTAGGGCCAGCATACCCCTTACAATCTGATTTTACAATCTTGGCATCTAAAAAGAGAAAATAAGAGGGAGAGAACACTGCTCCCTCTACAGAATGGGATTGTTAATGGGGAAATATACGTCTGTTACCAAGGTAAACACACGAGTAAAATTAAGTTTAAGAAAGTATTACATTTATTAATGCATAGTAGAATAAAACTCACATAGTTATCACAATGTGTAGACCATAAATGATACTTGATACAGAAAACAACAAGATGCTTGGATATGCAGAAGGGCCGACATGTTTCGCAGGTTTCTGCTTCTTCAAAGGCACCTCATGCATCTATAGTTTCATCTAAGTTACAGAAAACCTATCATTGGTAAGATATCAATTACTCGTAAATAATCGTAGACATTAGTTACATAATATATATAGTTTAAAAATGCGTGCTTACCCAACTTGAAATTTCATATACTTTTTAACTTTTTTAGATGTTTGTGATATCATTTTATTTTAGTATTAATTATATGGGATTTACATTTTCACCAGATCCTTTTTAACTAGTATAATTGATTAGGAACATGAACTTATTTCTATTTTTAAAAGGGAATTAAAATGTTCCATCTCACTAGTATTTGAGTTGGAACTCTATCTATCTATATATAATATATATATATTTTATAGTGACCCATTGCTCTGTTCCTTTTCAATATGACTTATTCATCACTCAATCTTAAATTGCATATTGGCAGTATTTTTAAAATGTATAGATTATCGGCATTACCCTATTCCCTGGTGATGACACAATCTGATATTCCCGCTGTCCAACCCTGGTGGCTCTGTCTCCCACCGGGTAGTTGCTATAGTTGGTTATTTTTTGTGGCTGGACGGTGGACCCTATGTGCGTAGCGATATCACAAGCATTTAAAAAAGTATATCCAAGCATCTTGTTGTTTTCTGTATCAAGTATCATTTATGGTCTACACATTATGATAACTATGTGATTTTTATTATACTACGCATTAATAAATGTAATACTTTCTTAGCCCTTGTACACAAAATGTCTGATCGGACCGCGTTGTCGGATAATCCGACCGCGTGTGGGCTTCATCTGACTTTTTCCGTTGGAATGTCCAATCAAAAAAATTTGAGAGCTGGATATAAAATTTTCCGACAACATGATCCGATCGGACTTTGTCCGATCGTTTGTAGAGAATTCCGATTGGACAAAGTGCCACACATGCTCAGATCAAATTACGAGACCAAAGCCATTGGCTACTAGCCGCAGCGTAGTCCCGTCGCAACGAACGAACGTCATCACGTTCCGAACAATCAGATTTTTCGACAACTTTGTCGGACAAAATCCAGCGGAAAAAATCTGACGGATTTTGTTGTCGGAATGTCCGACCGTGTGTACAAGGGCTTACACTTAATTCTACTCATCGTGTGTTTACCTTGGTAACAGATGTATATTTGTAGAGGGAGCAGTGTTCTCTCCCTCTTATTTCCTCTTTATATCTATCACCAGGGATCTGACAATTGTCAATAGAACAAGTGGTCCATTGGAAGCTTTCCCCTCTATTCCTGTGACAACCCAAAATGTTGGAATTTCATTTCAGTTCCTTCTGATGTATCTGACTTTTTGAATCATAGAGCCCATGAATATATATATTTTTCCCTTTAATGGGGGAGTTATCTGTATTCATCTAAAACATTTACACAAACCAATACGCAAAAGTTTAAAAAAAAAATGTTTTATTTAGGCTAGGCTCACACATATGCGGCTCTGTGAGCCTTGATTTGTGTGGGCACGGCACCCCATTCATGTGAATGGGCTGCTGTGCCTCCTGAAATGCTGGGAAATGGCCCCTGCAGCATTTTAGAAATTGCAGCCCGTATGGGAACCGCAAGTGCACCTGCAGGCATCCAACGCAATTTTTCTGTGTGGGTGGTTGTGGCCACATGAACTTAGCCTTAAACACTTTCAGACCGGACCAATTTGCTGGTCAAAGACCAGACCACTTTTTGCGATTCGTCACTGCGTCGCTTTAACTGACAATTGCGCGGTCGTGCGACGTGGCTCCCAAACAAAATTGACGTCCTTTTTTTCCCACAAATAGAGCTTTCTTTTGGTGGTATTTGATCACCCCTGCGGTTTTTATTTTTTGCGCTATAAACAAAAATAGAGTGACAATTTTGAAAAAAACGCATTATTTTTTACTTTTTGTTATAATAAATATCCCCCAAAAATATATAAAAAATCATTTTTTTCCCTCAGTTTAGGCCGATACGTATTCTTCTACATATTTTTGGTAAAAAAAATCGCAATAAGCGATTATTGATTGGTTTGCGCAAAAGTTATAGCGTTTACAAAATAGGGATAGTTTTATAGCATTTTTATTAATAATTTTTTATTATTTATTTTTTTACTAGTAATGGCGGCGATCAGCGATTTATATTGCGACTGTGACATTGTGGGGGACCCATCGGACATTTTTGACACATTTTTGGGACCATTGTCATTTATACAGTAATCACTGCTATATAAATGCAGTGATTCCTGTGTAAATGACACTGGCAGTGAAGGGGTTAACCAGTGGGTGGCAGTGTAGGGGTTAAGTGTTCCTAGGGATGTGTTACTAACTGTGGGGGGGTTGGGCTTTCATTTAGTGAACACTGATCTCTGCTCCAATCACATGGAGCAGAGATCAGCGTCACTACTTGCTAGGCAGAATGGAGAAATGTTGTTTACAACGGCACTTCTCCATTCTGCCGCTCCGTGAGACGATCGCGGGGATGCCCGCGGCGATCGAGTCCGCGGGTCCTGCGACCGGACTCACGGGGGTCCTGCCCCCGATGGCAGGGCGGCAAATTTAAAGGGACGTACATGTACGCCCATTTGCCTGCCCGTGCCATTCTGTCGACGTACATCGTCGTGCGCTGGTCGGCAAGTGGTTAAATAACTTTTTCTAAACAGTATTTATATAGAACAATCAGTCTTATTAAAGCCTAACTTTAGAACATTTTTGTGTTGGAAAACAGAATTATACTGCATCTGATCACCACAAATCAAAAACGCTATCTAAAGCAGACTTCCACTCGTTTGTAAGTTTATTAAAAGTCAGCAGCTACAAAAAGTGTAGCTGCTGACTTTTAATAAACAGACACCCACCTGTCCTGTGGTGTATCGATGCAGCCGCCCGAAGCCTCACTCCTCTCCATCATTGTAAGTGTGGGCACCCAGCTGTGACAGCATGCAGCTTCACAGCCGGGCACGCACTGCGCTCTCCTAGTGGCCAGGAAATCTTCTGGGACCTGTTACATGTCCCAGAAGATTGCATAGAGGGAGGGGCAGCCTAGGGGGAGAGGAAGAGTCACTTAGGCAGCAAGATGACAGAAGCAGAAAGTGGGACAGGAAGCACCTGTCAAAACCAGGTACCCACTCCCCCCCCCCCCCCCCCCAAAAAAAAAGGACATGCCAAACGTGGCTGAGGAGTGCTTAAAGTGGAATTTCCACTTTTGGGTGGAACTCCGCTTTTATTAATTTTTAATATTCACAGCAAACTCCCCCATCTATCCATGTCTTCATGCTTTATTTTGTTGAGAAATCACTGAAAAACACCCCCTGACATTTCTGGCCATGGCCATCGTGAGGCAGTTGATTCATAGAGCATTTACTTCCTGGAATCCATCTGCTCTTAGCTCAGACAGGAGGGTGTGCTTAACCAAGAAAGCCCCCCCCCCCCCTTCCGAAGACTCCTGGGATGTATGACATTATTTTGGCCTAGGCCTGCAAACCAGGAAGTAAGTGAAGAAATGCTTAGAAAAAAAAGTTTAAACAAGTAAATAGAATAAAGCTTTCTATCTATTTACTGATGGTAGCAGCATAAGGATTAAAAACAGTCAATGTTGATTGAGAGAGTGAAGTTCTGCTTTAAAGCGGAACCAAAGGCAGGAATAATTACCTATGTCCCAATGGTCCGATGTCCGCAAGGTCCCTCGCCGTCATCTTCTCATGTTCCTAGATTCGCTTCCTCTTATCGAAAGTAGCTGCTATAGCCACTAGCGATAATCATTGTCTTCTCAGAGAAGACAGTTGCTCGTTAGGAGGGACTCCACTGTCAATACTGTCAAATTTCCTTTCAGGAAGGAAATTTGCACCGTGTATGGGCTGCTTTAGAGGCTGCCTGTTTGACATTATGGAATTGCTTCCTTTGTAACCGAGGCAAAGAGATGTCTCTTCCATTGCTAGCAATTGAGTTTCAGCAGTATTTGGGCCAGGGACATCTCGCTGCATCTGGCTGCTAAGAGAGCGATTCCATAGGGACACACAGGCCGCCCCTGTAGAGATCCTGGCAGTTTGTCTCTAGCAGGATCGCCCGTCTGACATCAGCCTAAGTTATCGGGTTCTGTACTGCTACGTGTGGCACTGACGGGCTGAAGGAGCCCCTTTCCTAAGTGTAAGGGAGAGCCTCCTATCCTCTCCATGACCCTCCTCCTTACCTTGATGTCTCATTTCAGGCTGAAATCTGGTACCGATTAATCTTTGTTTCTTGTGGAAAATGTACATTTATTCCGGTCTTAAAATCTATAAAAATATACAAAGTGGGCCTGTCAAATCTCACGGAATGAACTGTCTCATTCCCTGGCACACTGCTGCATTCTTTGCAGATCGCTCTCTCATGTGCAGACACTCGTGGCTTTTTGCTGTCTCGTTCCCCCTTGTGAGCAGGATTTTTTCACTTTTTTTTTTTTTTTAACAAGACCTTTACTTTCACGTGTATCTCATGAGCCCCATGTAATAGAAAGAGTATGTACTGGCCTAAAAACAGCCTTCTCTGTAAGCATGCTTAAGCAAAGGATGTTGTAAATGTTGGACAAAAAGAAATATTTTTTTTACTGTAAAAGGGCTGTTATGTACTTTTTTTTTTTTTTTTTTTTTTTGTGCTTGATAGGTTGTGAGTGTTGAACCCACTGTCAGGTTTTTATTTGCTGCAAGATATGTAGATGGCAGGCACTGGATCGAAATTACGGTCAAGAAATGAGCTAATTGAAGAGTACAATGGCTCTGGTTCATAGACATGAGATGTCCCTAGGGGGTGTGTCAGGTAAAATTGAAGCGGTACATTAACTACTTACACTCTGGAAGATTTACCCTCTTCATGACCAAGCCATTTTTTGCGATGCGTCACTGCGTTGTTGACAATTACGAAGTCGGTGCGACACTGTACCCAAACAAAATAGATTTTCCCACAAATACAGCTTTCTTCTGGTGGTATTTGATCACCTCTGCATTTTTTATTTTTTTCATTTTTTATTTTCTTTAAACAACTGCTATAAAACGCATCCAGTAAAAAAAAAAAAAAATCTAATTTCTTCATCGGTTTAGGCCAGTATGTATTCAGCTACATATTTTTGGTAAAAAAAAATCCCAATAAGCGTATATAGGTTGGTTTGCGCAAAAGTTACAGTGTTTACAAACTATGGGATATTTTTATTTTTTTACTAATAATGGTGGCGATCAGCAACTTATAGCGGGGCTGTGATATTGCAGTTTACAGTCGGACACTAACTGACAGGGTCAGGAGCTCCGTGACCATGGCCATGGGACCAGCGGACCCAATCGCCGCTGGTGTCCTGCGATCGAGTCACACAGCTGAACGAGGGGATGTCTGTGTAAACAAACCTCTCCCCGTGCTTCCTAGTGTGGCTGTCACTGATCGTCTGTTCCCTTTTATAGGGAAAGACTATCAGTGGCGTCACATGCCAGGCCACGCCCCCCTACAATAAAAAAAAAACACATAACGTCACACAACCCCTACACTGCCCCCTAGTGGTTTACTCCTTCACTGCAGGTGTCATTTACACAGGAATCAGTGCATTTAAATAGAACTGATTGAAAATGTGTCAAAAATGTCCGATGTGTCTGCCATAATGTCGCAGTCACAATAAAAAAATCGCTGATCGCCACCATTACTAGTAAAAAAAAAAAAAATAAAATAAAATAAAAATGCTATAAAACTATCCCCTATTTTGTAAACGCTATAACTTTTGCGCAAACCAATCAATAATTACTAATTTCGATTTTTTTTTATCAACAATATGTAGAAGAATACGTATCGGCCTAAACTGAGGAAAAAAAATGTTTTTTTTTTATATATATTTTTTGGGGATATTTATTATAGCAAAAAGTAAAAAATATTGAATTTTTTTTCAAAATTGTCGCTCTATTTTTGTTTATAGCGCAAAAAATAAAAACCGCAGAGGTGATCAAATACCACCAAAAGAAAGCTCTATTAGTGGGAAAAAAAGGACGCCAATTTTGTTTGGGAGCCACGTTGCACAACCACGCAATTGTCAGTTAAATCGCAAAAAGGGGACTGGTCCTTTGGCTGCAAATTGGTCCGGGGCTTAAGTGGTTAAATTGGTTGTAAACCCTTACATATACCCAGTGAAGAGAGAAGCCATGGAGATGAAACAAATCCTCCTACATAAGTTTTATTTGTATATCTGCTATCTTCCCCTCTCTACACCCCTTCTAAAGTGCAGGTCATGTCAAAAATCTTTCTTCATCTGTCAGCAACACATAGGGAAGGGTTGTGGGGGTTATTTACAAAATTGAATGGACTTTGCACTACAAGTGCACTTGAAAGTGCAGTCGCCATAGATCTGAGGGGGACATGCAAGGAAAATAAAAAAACATATCTTTAGCTTGCACATGACTGGATGATAAAATCAGCAGAGCTTCCCCTCATGTCAGATCTTCCCCTCAGATCTACAGCGAGTGTACTTACAAGTGCATTTTCAGTGAAAAGTGAATTTGCCTTTCTTAAATAACCCCCCCCCCCCCCCCCCCCATGTATTGTTAGAGGGCTTGCAGTATTCCAGCTAAGAGGGCCTGATTTTATTTTTGCCCAGAGCCCTAATTGATCTAAAACTGACCCATAGGCTAGTGTAGTGTTTATAACACAGAGGGTTCGTATTCTCAATCCCCTTTATTTCCTTCCCGGCATTCTGCCCTGTGATGATGAATCCGCTTCCAGTAAGCACACTGCCCTCTCCAGCATAGTCCCGTAGGCCGTATCGGTAATAACATCCCACCTTTTTATTGCTGTAGTGCCCGTCACTGGTAATCAGCACATTAGTGGACGTATTCTGCAAGGCTCTCCTGCACATACGTTCTGACTGTGTACCACTTAGTGTAGCCTCATGCTGTTCATTAAACACTTTGAAAAATACTGCCTTAGCATCTGTCAGAGAATGCAATTCAGGCTTTCCTTTAACATCAGCTCCAGTGTTTTGTTGCCCACTAATGAGCCAGTGTCCATGGCTGTGACATCACACAGGAGATTGTCTCATCCATGGGCAGACAGATTCTTTGTCCAGATGTATCATTTTTTTTCCAAGGCTGTGTAATGCATGGGCTTACACTTTCCTGCAAAGACACTGCCATTATTTTTTTTAAATCTATGGGCCTCGTGTGTCATAAACGTCTGATGGGAAAGGGTCCGGGTGGGCTATGGTGTTCAGTCCGACTCTCCTTGTCATTTGCCAGCACGCAGAATGAAAGACAGCAATAATCTGATTGCTAGAGGCTATACAGACACTGTACAGGAGGACTGGTGTATGCCATGATGAGTTTGTATACTGTGGGCTGTAAAAAAAAGCATTTTTTTTTATACTTTCATAGTGTAGACATGGAAGGTTTGGGGGGGTTAATTGCAGTTATGTTCAAGAAGGCTTCCTAGACCTGTCCTTTCACCTCCACTAAGACTATTATTATTATACAGAAATAATACAGCACCAACAGTTTGTGCAGCACTTTACAGCATCAGGGCACACAGACCAGTTACAATTTAATTCAATACAGGAAAAATTAGAGGGCCCGGCTCATTGGAGCTGAGGAATCTGAAGTACAGTGGGGACGGAAAGTATTCAGACCCCCTTAAATTTTTCACTCTTTGTTATATTGCAACCATTTTCTAAAATCATTTAAGTAATTTTTTTCCTCATTAATGTACACACAGCACGCCATATTGACAGAAAAACTGATTTATTAAAAAAGAAAAACTGAAATCACATGGTCCTAAGTATTCAGACCCTTTTCTCAGTATTTAGTAGAAGCACATTTTTGGTCTAATACAGCCATGAGTCTTTTTGGTAAAGATGCAACAAGTTTTTCACACCTGGATTTGGGGATCCTCTGCCATTCCTCCTTGCAGATCCACTCCAGTTCTGTCAGGTTGGATGGTAAACGTTGGTGGACAGCCATTTTTAGGTCTCTCCAGAGATGCTCAATTGGGTTTAAGTCGGGGCTCTGGCTGGGCCATTCAAGAACAGTCATGGAATTGTTGTGAAGCCACTCCTTCGGTCCTGAGCACTCTGGAGAAGGTTTTTGTCCAGGATATCAGGTACATGGCCACGTTAATCTCTCCCTCGATTGCAACCAGTCGTCCTGTCCCTGCAGCCGAAAAACACCCCCACAGCATGATGCTGCCACCACCATGCTTCACTGTTGGGACTGTATTGGACAGGTGATGAGCAGTCCCTGGTTTTCTCCACACATACCACTTAGAATTAAGGCCAAAAAGTTCTATCTTGGTCTCATGAGACCAGAGAATCTTATTTATCACCATCTTGGAGTCCTTCAGGTGTTTTTTTAGCAAACTCCATGCAGGCTTTCATGTGTCTTGCACTGAGGAGAGGCTTCCGTCTGGCCACTACGCCATATAGCCCTGACTGGTGGAGGGCTGCAGTGATAGTTGACTTTCTACAACTTTCTCCTATCTCCGGACTGCATCTCTGGAGCTCAGCCACAGTGATCTTTGGGTTCTTCTTTACCTCTCTCACCAAGGCTCTTCTCCCCAGTTTGGCTGGATGGCCAGCTCTAGGAAGGGTTCTGGTCGTCCCAAACGTCTTCCATTTAAGGATTATGGAGGCCACTGTGCTCTTAAAAACCTTAAGTGCAGCAGAATTTTTTTTTGCCCAGATCTGTGCCTTGCCACAATTCTGCCTCTGAGCTCTTCAGACGGTTCCTTTGACCTTTACCTCTGCTTAATCAGAATACATGTTTTTGATAATCATAACTAAATTTTTTATAAATAAATGGCGATTCCATTTACCCGCTCAACCTCATGATTCTCATTTGCTCTGACATGCACTGTGAGCTGTAAGGTCTTATATGGACAGGTGTGTGGCTTTCCTAATCAAGTCCAATCAGTATAATCAAACACAGCTGGACTCAAATGAAGGTGTAGGACCATTTCAAGGATGATCAGAAGAAATGGATAACACCTGAGTTAAATATATGGGTGTCACAGCAAAGGGTCTGAATACTTAGGACCATGAGATATTTCAGTTTTTCTTTTTTAATAAATCTGCAAAAATGTCAACAGTTCTGTGTGTTTTTGTCAATATGGAGTGCTGTGTGTACATTAATGAGGAAAAAATTAACTCAAATTATTTTAGCAAATGGCTGCAATATAACAAAGAGTGAACAATTTAAGGGGGGGGGGGAATACTTTCCGTCCCCACTGTATATGGCTAAAGATCAGTTCCAGGTAACAAGTAGGGGGGTTCTCAAATCAGATTACAGACAAAAGAGACTGGGGTGGACTGAAATCTCACAGCAGGATGGAAAACTAAAGCTGACCATTGCTGGATTAAAATTTGGGCAGTTTCAGCAAAGACCGACCAAATTTCTATCCATGAGTAGGCCATTAGATCCACTTGTGTTGAATGGCAACGTTGAAAAACGTTTGTCAATCAGTCAGTCAATTGGCTGCAGCCACTGATCAGTGAATTCTGATGGTGGCGGGTCCCGCAGTCAGAATAAAATATAGCAGAGAGGTTGGATTCCTCCATCCAATTCATTGGTGTGGATGAAGGAATTTGTTGAAAAAATTAGCCAACTATGGCCAGCTTAAAGCTCTGGGTAGATAGGCACACTGTATGCATTGCATGGCTCAATTTCAATTTTGAATAGAGTTCACCTTTAAGCTGGCCATACACTGGTTGATTTTCAAATGAAAATTTGTACGAAAGTTTGAATAATACGAAAAATTATCTGTACATTCGAAGACAGATATCGTCAACAGTACTATAAAATTGAATTTATTTTTAACATTTGATTTTGGAATGACTGGAATTTGCCAAATGAAAACCACATACTGTTAGAAATTAGTTTTCTTTGCTTCTTTGAATTTTCTTGTCACTGTGATCGAAAAGTGGCAATTTGGCCCTAATAATAATCAGAAAATGAAACAAATGTTCTTAAAATAAAGCTTTCTAAACAGATTCTACTAGTGTATAGCCAGCTGTACCTGACTGTAGCAGGGAGCAGTAGGCAGCCCTGCTTATGGGGTTTTCATGCAGTCGACACCTGCTTGAGTGACTGTATTCTAAGCCTGTGGTTAGCCTCAGGGCTTGTTCAGGTGATTGTTGAGCTTCATTCCTCCTGCAGACACAGTTTGTACTTCCTGTGCAGCTAGACAAACTGTCCTGTATGAATGACAAGCTCCCTTTATCTCATGGAAGAATGTAATTGTGAAGTACACATAAATGGGTCCCTGTGCACACCATCGTTCTTTCATGAGACCATGCACACTGTGTCTGAATGACAAGTCTGATTATCCGTACAGACGAAAGGAGCCCACCTAGCTGCTGTGTAAGTGAAGAGCAAAGATATATAACATACAGTTCAAAAAGTTTTAACACAAGAATAAAGATCGTTATTTTAGCCACATGACTGTCATTTTCAAATCTTAACTGTCACTTAAAACAATAAAAAAAAAAAACAAGATCCTTATCCTGGAGTGATAACTTTTTAAATGTCCTGCATAATATCTAGTGAAAGGGTTTGAAAATGCCCTAAGTGGCTTTGCCCCATCCAACAATAAAACAGCATAACTAATTAAATGCGTATATGGAAACCAGCTAAAAAATGTTATGTTTACATGCCTCTTTAGTCTTGCCTTCAGACCAACCCCCTGGTCTGTTTACCCCATACTCACCACTTTACCATATAAACCGTACTGCCATTTTAAAATAAGTAGTCATTGTTGCCTGGCTTCTTGTACCCCGTGCTATGGCCGATTCACTAATGACATCCATGGCAGATCTTATGCATGCTCTTTTCATGCATTTTCCAGAGATCCTGTGACATTTTGCAGTTTAGCTGCAGGTGCTCTCTGGAAGGTGTGCATGCAACTCTGTCATTTTTAGTCTAGAGAGGGAAGGTCTGCCTCAATGTGGTTGTAAACCTCCGACATGCAATATAAACAAAGCATATCCTTCTATAGTGTGTACTTGTCTCAATCCAGAGCACCGAGTGTAATTTCTGCTGCGTATTCCTCTGCTATCTGCATGAGTCACTTCTGACACGTTTTCCTGACACCAAGAGAAAAAAGGTGACGGGAAGGGATCTCCAGCACACAGCCTCAGCTGGTTCCTGTGTGAAGGGAGGTGTTTTCCCTTCCTTTCCTTCCAATCAGCTCTTTGGATGTAGAGAAGAGAAGACTGCAAATAGACAGGTACAATTTATGTAGGAGGATCTATTTATTTTCTGTGCATCACCTGAGGCCAGTCCCTTCACTGGGTATATCTAAAGCATTCTTTCTCAACCTTTTAAACATAGAGTAACCCTTGAAATAGTTCTCCGGTCTCAGGGAACCCCTGCTGAAAATTAGAAATCTACAACTCATGATACACTACCATTACACTTGTGGTAATTGGGAAGAATTACCTCCTTACAGATAGCTAAAAAGATCAATGGTGTCAGTGGGAACTTATCTGAGAGGCAGAAATTGCCCAATCCTGAAGGAACCCCTAGCAACCTCTGGTGGAACCCTGGTTGAGAATCACTGATCTAAAGGGTTTACTTTAGAATCACCATGACGGTACAGATTCTGTGTAACCAAAGTTAGGTTTACCAAAACTGTAATTTGAGCACCCATTCGAAAGCTACAAGCCTTGTGAGCCTTCGTTTGAACCCTTTTATGACAACACTGAATTGCTTTGCGTTCAAATTTAAATTTTAGCTCAGTAGTTTTGTATGTATCGTTACCAGTAACAAAGACCTTTTTTGAAGATACTGGAAAAAAATTATTTCCCTTTCAAAACAAGTGGTTATGTATATGTTTTAATATTTAGGAGAAGAACGTTCAGAAGGAAATATGAATATTCCTGGTATTGAGTTTTCCAAGAGCGCAGACTGGGCGTTCCGCTCTCTTGTGTTTTTCGGTAAACTGCCTGAATGAGACACTACCCTGACTTTCATGTCAGCTTTTGTGTGAAGTTTTAACATCAATAGCATCATTTGTCACGTGGATTCTATTGTACCGTGGTTCCATTAGGAGTTGTTCACAGCAGAATTCTTTGTAAATAGAGGTAAAGCATTATACATGTACAGGTGTGTTGATGAGGTGCAGCAGAGCACCAAGGACGTCCATTGCAGTAATCCCACAACAATCCTGAATTTCTGTTGTCTGATTAGATAGAAAAATTATGATTCCATTTGGTTGGAATTGGTAATTCCACATTGCAGAGTCATTGCTGCGTCTTATATAAAATAAGACAGAAGGCAAAGTGCATTAGCTCATAGCAAGCAGCCATTAATCATCTTTTATTGCTTTGATCCAGTGTGATATAAAGTAAAAATCTGATTGTATGCTAAGATAAAACGAAACCATACTGGCTATTTGTCAATGATTTTATAGGTTTGTCCCAAAGTTCCAGTTTCAGAACTCTCTATAGGTACAAAAATATGTACAATAATCGTTGAGTAGCTACATAAAATACATGTTTGCTTTAACGCGAGCCCTCACTCACAAGTGAAAATGGTGCTATTCCTCTTCCTTCCCCACCAACACTTTAGATTTCAATTATTTAGCTCAGGCTTCCTCATTTCTCACCTAGGCGAGAATGAATCTCCCCAACGGGGACAAAGACAGCTGTTCAGCCTGTACAACTGGAGGACAGGCTGACGGGAGCCAAGGCTCTCTCCTGCACATATCTGCACGTATCTGCACATCCAGTAGTTACCTACATTTTGGGGCAGATATCCGCCTTGGATGCAATTTGTATGTCCAGGGCTGGACAAATCTCCTGAACTGCAGGTAACTGCTGGATGTGCAGATACATATGTATTGATAGCTATGACGACCCCCAGCCATGGCTCCTCTGTTCCTCATTCTGTTGTACAGGATTAGCAGCCTCCGCTGATCACAATACCTGGCATCCCAGATGAAAATATCCACAATATACTTGCTGCAGGATTCTACGGGAGGGCACTTTTTGCCTGTGTGAATGGGACCTAAAGTGGCCCTTTTCGTACAATGTAAGGTCCATATATACTGTCCTGGCCCCCTCTCTCTTTAAAATATATAACCTTATGTTAGTAGTTCTGAAATTGAATTGTAAAGAAAAAGTTAGAATAATACTTAGTTTTCCCCAAGTCTTTTGCATTTCTGAGTGTGATGTCACCATCCTTGAAAGATTCCCAAGGAATGTAGAGTAGGCAAAATCTCATAAGAAGTTGCTATAGTTCATTTCAAGAGCTTCTTCTGCTCTGTATTTCCCAGGATCTAGTCTGAAGGAGTGTGATGCCATCCTCGCAAAAGGTCTGTGGGTGGAGGATGGGGGTAAGATAAGTATAAACCAGTGATGGTGAACCTTGGCACCCCAGATGTTTTGGAACTACATTTACCATGATGCTCATGCACGCTGCAGTGTAGTTGAACATCATGGGAAACGTAGTTCCAAAACATCTGGGGTGCCAAGGTTCACCATCACTGGTATAAACCCTAACTTACTTCTTTCCAGGTACATTTTTGAACGAATTACATGGGTGATTTTCAAAGTGGGAGAGTATAAATATCTCTGCATTTTACTGCAAGGTTCACTTTAACATCCTGTCATGGACAAGATGAGCTTTATTTTGAAAAAAAAAAAACGTTCTTACGGATGATTGGGTGTTTGTGTTCACTTCGCCTCGCTTCACACCATAAATCATGCCCTTCGAGTTCGTCCTTGGCCAGACCTTCTAATATGGTCCTTTCTAAGAGAAAAATGCTTTACCCCTGAACTTCTTTATGTCTTTCTGATAAAAATCACCTGACATTTAAGCAAATCCTTTAACGTTCACAGGAAAAGCCCATGTGACTACAATCAGAAAAGTCAAGAGAAGTTCAAAAGTAGAGTTCTTGGACCTTACGAAATGGCTCTTGTTGGAAGGTCTCTGGTCCTTGGCCATGCTGATTGCTTGGCTCCAGCTGAGAGTTGAGAAAGCCTCTCAGCATACTGTGACTGGGGAATTATGAGCTCCTTCGATATATCAGGTAGGCTTCTCCTCTGCTGGGCTGTCACATTACTCGAGATTTTATAACAGCTCGGCAAGGATGCTGATGGCCCTTGGGACCAGCAACACGGCGTTGGTGATTCTTTCAATGTTCATCTCAGAAGTAATGAATCAAGTAACAATTTATCCTAAAAATGTGTTGCTCATATACTCCTTTTTAGTTTATTTTATTTTTTTTTTATTTTATTTTTTAGCTGAAATGTGTTTTAAAACTAAAGTAATTGTTTTAGTTTGGTGTTGCTCAGGGTGGCATGCAAATTTGTCCTTAACAGTTGTCACATTATCGAGTGCTTTAATTATTGCGTTAGTATAGAACAGTTTACCAGTCTTCTGTGAGTCATGGTCAAACTGTGCAGAGTATAAATATACAAACGTATCCAGTGCGTAGACCAACACTTTTGCTGGCAAGAAAGCATGTAAATAAGAATCCACCCGCATCCCACAAAACAGCGTTCGGTGCCTGTGCAGCCCATTGACAGATCTGGGGATTTTCATGGGAAGAGGCATGTTTATGCTTTGATTTTTCAGAAATGTGTTTTTTTGCATATTTAATTTGAGGGCCCTTTGCACACTGGATGTCCAGCCCCTATACGTACAATTGTGGCATTTTAGTCCAGAACGCATTCACCCCTGATCGCATAGGACCCTAAACTTGAGTACAGCACTCTGCCCTATCCAGCAGCTGCCTAATTCAGCCTGCCATATGCCGCGCACACACGAGCGGACTGTATGGCGTACTTAGTTCGTCATACAATCCGACGGACAGTCCGTCGTACTTTCAACTGAACGGACTTGACCACACACGGATGCACAAGCAGTCCGTCGAAAGCTTGCGCGATGACGTGTACAGCACGTACGACGGGACTAGAAATAGGAAGTCCAAGACACAGCAAAGCACCCTTCCGCCGTGTAAATCCTTTCTGGGCATGCGCCATTCTTAGTCCGTTGAACTAGCATACTGACGAGCGGATTGTCCGCTGAAACCAAAGTACGACGGACAGAATTTCGAAAAATCCGAAATTCTTAGTACGCCGGACTGCATGCTGAAAAAGTCAGCTGAAGCCCACACACGAGCGGATTGTCTGCTGAAATGTGTTTTGACGGACTAAGTACGCCATACAGTCCGCCCGTGTGTACGCGGCAATAGACTTTGAGAGGCTGTAGGCAATGAGGCTGGACGCTGCACAGCAATAGAGACCCAGTGTGCAAGGGGGCAAAAGAGGGCCTACATGGGTGTTTTTTGGGCATGGACTGTAAAACTGTAGTCCTGCCCTTATTGTAGCTTTTGTCCATTTTCAAAAAAATAGTTGTTTTATAGCAGTAGTCTCCAAACTGCAGTTGGCGGGGGGGGGGGGGGGGGCTGGAGGTTGCACATTCGTTGTGTTTTATCTGGTCCTTAGGCCGCGTACACACGCGCGGACTGTTCGCCCAACTTTGTCCGTCAAACAGTTTTGGCAAACAGTCCGCTCAAAATTAGCATGGACGGACATGGCCACACACGACGGACGAACAGTTTGCTGAAACCGTGCGCGATGACGTGAACGGCACGTACGACGGGACGAAAAATACGACGTCCTATACACTGCATTATAACTTTCGGCGTGTAAATCCTTTCTGAGCATGCGCGGAACTTAGTTTGACGAACAAGCCTACACACGAGCGGACTGTTCGCTGAAACAAGGTTTCAGCGGACAGTTTTTCGGAAATTCCGTAAAACCTTGTTCGTCAAACTGTCCGCTGAAACTGTCCGCTGAAAGCCCACACACGAGCGGACTGTCCGCCCAAACCCTTAGGGCACTACTACATCCACTGGCAATCACATGGGACACTATTCCTCCCACTGACACCAATGATGGGAAACTATTCCTATCAATGACAATAACGATAGGGCACTATTCCTTCCACTGACACCAATGATTGGGGACTATTTCTTCCACTGACACCAACAATGGGACATTATTCCCCCCAATGACACCAACAATTGGAGCACTATTCCTCTCACTAATACCAAACATGGGGAATTGTTTACTCCCACTGATACCTGACATCATCTACTCTCACTGACTACAGCGTGGCCCCCCTTTCCTTACGTTTATCTGGCCCATAGGTGTGCACATCCTATTGCATTAGGATGTGCACCCCAAAGTTCAAACACATATTCGTGTGAGTGTATGTGTATATACTGATGGTGTCAGAGCAGTGGACGGAGTCAGTAGGGCATAGATTGGTGTCAGTAGGGCAGTGGATGGTTTCAGTATTTTTTTTATTTTCATTATTTAGTGTTTTTTTTTTTTTTTTTTTTTTACAATTTTTTTTTTTTTTTTTTTATAAGCCCAGTTAAGGGCCTTTGGTGAAATATCAGGGGTCTAAACAGGAGCGATCAGCACCACATGGGATGATTAGGGTGTGCCCATGCACACCTGACACACCCTGTGCTCACGCCTATGATCTGGCCCTTGGGGCACTATTGCATCCACTGGCAAAACAATGGGGCACTATTCCTTCCACTAACACCAGCGATGAAGCACTATTCCTCACACTGATGCCAACGATGGGACGCTATTCCTCCCACTGACAAAATGATGGGACACTATTCCTCTCACTGTCATCAAGGATGGGTCACTATTCCTTCCACTGAAACCAATGATGGGACGTTATTCCTCCCACTGACACCAATGATGGGTCCCTATCCCTCCACTGACACCAACGATTGGTCACTATTCCTCACACTGATACCAACAATTGGACCCTATTCCTCCAGTTGACACCAATGATGGGACACTATCCCTCTCAATGACAATACCAATGGGTTACTATTCCTCCTACTGACACCAATGATGGGACACTATCCCTCTCAATGACAATACCAATGGGTTACTATTCCTCCTACTGACACCAATGATGGGACACTATTCCTCGCACCAAAAATGGGGTATTGTTTCTCCCACTGACACCTGCACATCTTCTACTCCCACGGGCCGCAGCGTGGTCCCTCTAAACTAGCCCTTTGTTTAGAATGTTTGGAGACCCCCCAGTTCATAGCATTGTGTATCGGCACAGGTTCACTTCAAGCTAATTCCTTAGCATGCAGGCAGTTGTGAACAATGTGATGCACGTTTTTTTTCTTTTGAACTTTACCTGACGTGTGTGACTATGTGTTGTGGCATGAACGAAGCACATAGAAAACAATTGTTTTCTTAGTGCCCTGGCGGTGACCTGCATTTATTCGGTGCGGGAAAAACACAGATCAGTGAACATAGTGTAAAAGAGCCCAAAGACATTTTTATCATAAAGAAGTTCAGGGCTATGTGGGGCTTTCAGGTGAAATAAATTGCATGTGGGCAGCAGGTGTTTTATATCAAACATTTTTAAGGCACGATTATGCCCTGACACAGGAGTAGTTATAGAGCGGTAACACAAAGCCTGGAGCTCAGTTACAGAAAAAGAGGGTGGTGGGATGGAATAATGGCATTGGGGATAGCAGCAGGTGTTGGGATAAAAGCAGAAATTAAAGAGAGAGGTAAAAGGAGGGGTCACACGTAGCTAAGAAGTCCTTTCGGAAATAATGTCCAGAGATTCTTGGCTGCAAGGCAGGTAGGTGTATGTAGCATGTTAGATGTGCTGCTTTTTTTTTTTTTTTTAGGTATATCACCTAATGATATAAAGTTATATAATCTGTTTGTGGTTTACGGAAAGTGCTACATCGGATTTAGTTTTACATTTCTCTTGTATGTTCTCAGTGCAATTTTCCTAGAAAAGCCTAAAATATACGCCAACTTTGGTATAGTGTGTTACAACCCAGGTTGCTTCTGCCTAGATATTTTTAAAAAAATGAGCATAAATGTAGTTAATGTTTTGTTTCAGTCTCTGTCAGATGTGCATTTGCTTACTGACAGTTACAGACCGGCTGTGTAGTACCAGAAAAGAGATATGAGAGTTGTGTTAACACGGTCTACAAATCGCATTGAAAATGAATATTGAAAAGGCATGCCTGTGATGAATTAAAAATCAAAGACAGGTTCCTAGCTGACAGTGAGACATTTCTGCAGAGAGAAGAGGGAAAAGTTGGGATCTACCCGAGATAAAAAAATAAAAGGTAATAGGAGGAATATCAGTTGATGATATTCTCATTGTGTTTGTGATGTACAATTTTTGAAGCTTCAAAGATTGAACAGCAAGGGTCCATGGGCCTTTTATGCATTTGAGTTGCTTTATTCCTCATATAAGTCAATGTGAATGCAAAAACAGCTCAATGCAGCTTAGAAGCAGCTTGAATCAATGCTTAGATCAACTGAAAGGCAAATCAAAGCAACTCAAACAAAAGTCAAAGGATCTCAATAGAACCTGAAAGCATACTGCCTTTGACTTGATTCTATGTATGAAGCCCGTCTAAGCAAGCCCTAAGCATGTTCAGAGAGAGTTAATATGGGCAGCTACTTGAACAATATAGCTTATAAGCAGGGGGCGCACAACCTGTGGTTGTGGTCCGTGAGCTCAAACCAAAGTGCATGGCAATGCTCTGGGATGGCTGGTCGGCAAGCCCAGATCACAATCAATGGGTTGCCGACCTGCCATCCCAGAGCATCAGAGTGCATTGAGCCAGTGCAGCAGTGGAAGAAGCAGGCAGAGGGAGCAGAGTGATAGCTTGAGAAGTTGGAAATGGAAAAGTCAGTATATTAAACATCACACACACTGCGCTTTTGCAATGAGCATATTAGCACTTATAAAAAGGGTTATTAGGCTGCTTTCACACTGATCCGCAGTTGCAGCACAGCGCATCTGTGGCTTTCCTGCGGGTTAGTTGCACTAAGCCATAGACTTCTTTTATAACTTGCAGGTTTGGTGCGCTTCCTGAACGTGCACCAAAACTCCTAAATGCAGAAGTTTTGATGTGCTTTCAGAAAATGCAGCACGACCGCAATATGTTGTAAAAGTCTATGGATCAGTGCAGCTAACAGTAGGAAAGACACAGGTACACAGAGCTGCAGGTAAACCGCAGCACGTGAGTGTGAAAGCAGCCTTATAGGGGGCTCAGGACAGTAAGGGCTTATTTACATTTGTGGTTGGGGGGCAGTAAAACTCCATAGTTCATTGGAGCCTGTGACTGTTTGCCATTACTTCAGTGGCCCTCGCTCTTCAAAAGGTTGAGCACCCCTGTTATAAAGAATTCACCAGTCCTATGAATTAAGCAAACGCTACGCAGCTGGATTGCAATATATTCAATAGAGTTGCATGGATGGAGAAATCGGCACTGCTGGCTATTGTATTCAGATGGGCGCAGCACCCACGGCTGCTTGGATATCTGAACGTTGTCTACATCTGATCATTTTTAAACTGACTTTTGTTGAGCCAGGTGGTGTATGCATGTATGGTCAGGTTTGAGAGGCAGCAGGGGTCAGGCAGTTGAAAGGCACCAGCTGTCGGATTTTGTGTGGCCTCTGACACCCAAGTTAAGTTTGAAGTGAAGGATCTTCATTGTCCGTCCCCCCCCCCCCCCCAAAAAAAAAAGAAATGAAAAGTCAGCACTGTCCTCATCTGGATGGTTCTTTGCTGGCCTTCGGGTCCCTGGCACTGCCATGTCTAGTGTGGATAGCTGACTGCGACTCCTTCCGGCTTCACAGCCATCTTTCCTTTGTGAATGCGCTGCAGTTCCTGAATGGTCCCGCAGCATTCTGGAACCTGTCCCAGATGGCTCTGGGCAAAAGGGAGGGCTGTACTCAATCCAAGCAGAAGTGGGTACTTTCATTGGCTGAGGAAGGAGGCGTTACTAGCCTCTGAAAAGCCTTCTGATTGGTTACTCCACTTGGAGGTTTGACAGGAGTCCAACAGCTCATGACAGCTCGTGCTCTCAGCGTCCTCCTACACTTTCCCATCAGAGTCACCGCTGCAGCAGTCTGTTTCTCAGATCCTGTGCAGGATCATTTCCAGAGCCCGTCAGGGCACTACTTTGTCTCTCTGTGAGTGGAACTTTTTATTGATTTTAAATATCTTCCTATTAAACGGTGCTACACCATTGGTCACCTGGCGCCTCTCTCTCCCTTCGTTACAGTGCAGGTTCCCAGACCCGAGTGTAGACAGCCTCGCTCCCATAGGAGATCAGTCATTTTCATCCCCAATGAATTGAACTTCTATCCAGACTGAGAACCTAAGAGACACTTTTGTGAGTACATATACATAAACATACCACTTTCTCTTAGGCACTATATACTTGACAATCCAGGGCTGCGCTGAAAATTTTTATTTGTGTTTACCTATCAAAACTAGGTACCTACCCCCCCCCCCCCCCCCCCCAAAAAAAAGGTGACAAAAAGGCAAAGAAAAGGGAGGAAGGTAGCGGAAAGGAGAACTTCCCTGAAATTCCGCATTAAGAGTCCAAAATTAGGTTTTATTTCAGACTTATAATAGGTGCTGCAGCCAACGTGTTTCAGGGGGAGAACACATTGTCCCCTTCATCAGGGCTTAAAATATGTGATATCCAATGGTATGGACTCAAAATAGTTATTTCAACTGTATTTGGCCATGTTCAGCAGCTGGTGGAAGCCCCAAGCTAAAGCGTCAGGCTCAGAAAAAGTAGCTTAAGCGAAATACGGGGCAAGTATAAATGCGCAAAAGGTTGAATGTTCAGATTTCTGCATATCTCGACCATCTCTTATTAAATCCTTCAGCTGTCCCCGAAAAATTCGGGGCATTTGAGAGTTCTGAACACATAGCAGGGCACTCTGCGTCTGTCTTTTTAATGCCCGTGTCCTTGGCAGTATTTAGATAGTGGAACTATTCATATCACCATATGTCTGAACAACAGGTACTTGATAAACGACTTTCATAAAAGTAGGGAACAGAGCCGTGATACATTGCGCCTTTCTGTGAGCCGTGCTTGACGGCAGCACAAGAAGGAAACATTAAAAATAACTGCTCAGTTGCCGAGGCTCCTGTCTGAAAAATAGGGCTGAGAGGAGGAAGGCTTGGCCTGGGAGACATGTGGGATTTTGGCTGACCGCAGGGAAGGCGAGGGGCCAGAACGGACTGGGCTGGGTTCCCACGCTCTCACGCGTGGCTTACAAGGTCTGATGTAAGATTTCATAATATCCCAGGCAGACAGCAGGGGGAGGAGAGTGGGCCTTGTGTTGTGAGTGCTGGCCTATGAAGTGGGAGGGACGTGACGCAGACCTCTGGCCTGCTTGATCTTTTGCTTCAGAGTGGCAAACTTTGTTCAGTTAGTTAGTTGTGTGGCGTGCACTTGCATCCAAAGAAAGGCCGCAGCATGGAATTAGACGTTGCTATGCAGGGGAAGGTGGGGGGGGGGGGAGCTGTACAGTAGGGGATACCCCACAGCAACCGCCCAAATTTTCTTGTTTGAACAAGAATTGCATTTTCAGCTTGAAAGAGCGGGGAGGAGAGGGCGAGAGGGAGGAGAAGCGCTCTCTGTTTCAGAGGGGGGCTAAAAAGAAAATGTGTATCAGACAGCTTCAGACTCTGCTAAAACAAAGAGAGAGATAGACTGTTATTAAAATGTCAGGCAACAGGCACTGCGGAATGAATCGAGGGAGTCTGTATTATTAGAAATGTTAGGCAACATGCAACCCTGGAATAAAACAAAGGTCTGCGTTTGATTAGGAAAACTGGGGTAGGAGCAGAGCCGTAGCCTGGAGCAACCTGGTTTAAAGTAAACCTTTGATGGACAAGTGAGGGCCCTTCATAAGTAAGGTTCACGCCTCTGACCTGGAACAAGCATTCATGGGGAGGACACCTTGTGTGCATACTTGTTTCCAAATAAGGGACATAAAGTACTGAAGTACAAGGGTGGGCATGACAGCCAGGAAACTAGTAGAAAATGTAAAGATGAAATGGCAGCCCCTGTCTCTCTCGGAAGAGTTTTCCTTTAAGCCCACTTTGCACTGTGGGTTGTGTTATTGCACCTGCAGTAAAGGGTTATTTCACCTTTACATCATTATTATACATCACAATTTCCAAGGCATACCTGTAGGCAGGGCTGGTGCTAGACTATTTTGCGCCCTAGGCAAGAACAGCTACTTGCACCCCCCATGGTATGGAGGGGGTGTAGGAGATGCAGTATGAGGGGTGGGTGAGGTGGTATGAGGGGGGGGGGGGGTAGGTGGGAAGACATTTTTACAGGTACGACCAGCAGGATATTCAGCTCGCCTGAGTCCTTTTTAGCGACAATATTCGGCTGCTAGAGGGGCAGTTTTAAACCTCCCCCCCCCCCATTCACAAATTTCCACGCATGCTCAAAATTGAAAGAGCCGCACTGGCTATTGAATGTAATTTTTCTCGGCTCGTCGTACATGTTGTATGTCATCGCGTTCTTGACGTTCGCAATTTCCAACCAACTTTGTTTGACCGTGTTTATGCAAGACCAGTTTGAGCCAACATCTGTCTGTAAAAATCCATGAATTTTGTTGTCGGAATGTCTGATCGTGTGTACGGGGCATAACAGTGCTTTGGGGTGCCATTTAAAGTGAATGGTGATGCCTGTTACTGTAATGCATAAGTGTGAATGGACTCTCCACCTGTTGCTTCAGTGTTCTGTGGCATTATTATTGTTGAACTTCACTCAAAATGGGAAATTCCGCTTTAAAGTGTTCCTAAACCCAGGACCATGCATTCGCTATTTCTGGTCTCCCACAGTACACAGAACATTTAGTAAATATAAACAGCTAAATACCTTTTCTCAGTATATAGCTGTCTTATGACTTCTATCAGTGTCTGGTTAAAGCTTGTAGGAGTTTTCATTATACTCTGACTGTCCTATGAGTCTGCATGGCCCCTGACCCTCTGTGTGGACATAACTGATTGGGCCCTGTGCTGATTACATGCACCCTCCCAAGAAAGAAAAAAAGTTCTAGCAATGCACATCAAACTGAGCATGTGCAAAGTGCCCCATCTCTATTCAGAGATGCATTGGGGAATGTGGAAGAAGGGGAGGATCAGAGAAGACAGGATCAAACATTTTACACAATGTGCAGGTTTAACCTCTTATGTTCCACAATGAGTATAACAAGAATGCTTTACTGCATATACAGACTGATTTTACTGTTGTGAGTTTAGACACAATTTAGAGCCCTTTCACACTGAGGGCGTTTTGCAGGCGCTATAGCGTTAGAAATAGCGCCTGCACTCCGCCCTCAAACTGCTGCACCATTCACTCCAATGTGAAAGCCCGAGGGGCATAACAAGGGCTTTCACACCGGAGCGGTGCGCTGGCAGGAAGTCAGGAAATGTCCTGCCAGCAGCTTCTTTAGAGCAGTGTGTTTACCACTCCTCCACCGCTGCTCCCCATTGAAATCAATGGGGCAGTGCTGTAATACCGCCGACAAAACGCAGCAGCGTATTACAGGCGGGTTTAACCCTTTCTCGGCCACTAGCGGGGGGTAAAAGCGCTGTAAATCCGACGGTAAAACTAGTGGCGTTTTACCACCGATGCTATGGGTGCGGCAGTATGAAAGGGGTCTTAATGTGTGCTTCCCCTTCGATTATTTTTTTTTTGACAGGGGGGGGGGGGGGGGCGACGATGACGACGACAGTTACCTGGTTTTGAAAGGTACCCGCTTCTACTTCTGTTCAGATCGCCAAGGCAATCCAAGCAGAAGTTCTTCCTACATGTCAGGCACCAAGCAATTGTGATATAATGCAAAGATAAAACAAACTTGATTAAAGGAGAAAAGCAATGGCTGTAGCAGATTCAGGAAGAAGAAGAGCCATCCTGCCTGCATGGCCTGGCCTGGAGCTCTGCTATTGCCTGTTCTGTTTTTCACTAATTTGGCTGTGAGTCCCAGCTCAATGTGACCTACAGAGGGATATGGACTGTGAGGGGACTGAATGCTACAGGCTCACGTCCAGGAAACCAATAATAAATACAGCTTTCTCAATTTAACTCTGTCATTAAAAGCCTCTCCCTGTGCCAGTAGCAAACACACAAACTATTTTTAAATGCTTTTTTGAAGGAATGTTTGAATTTAAATGCGGTGAGGAGCATTAAAATGTTTTCACTTTGGTTTACCGCTCACCTACGGGAGTTGAAAATAAGACATTGCCTGCCGCCTTTGCACATCATATTTACAGGATTAAAACTTACCTGTCTTGTCACCCGCTGGAGGAAGCCATTTTGTGTGCTTAAAGAGTAACTCCACTTTTGTTGAGGAAAAAAAGCATTCCCCTCGGGGTGATCTATGTACATTGCATTTTAACAAACTTTGTTGACGATTCCTACCTTTTGTTGTTCTGAAGAAACCCTTGTTTGCTTCTTTGTGCCCGTGTTCTGAGTGAGTTTAATGGGAGTGGTTTCATAATTATCAACTATCTGCTGCACCTGCAGAGCTCTAATAAGGAAAACTGCAGGGTCTGCATCCCTTTTAGATATGATTTCATATTGGGAGTATCTCACCAAAAATAATTTTGTTGAGGGGAGTGCCAAAAATCTGCCTTGTATCACACTGTGTAGACTTTTGGGAAAATCGGTGAGCCAATCACACAAGCAGGAAATGGTGTCTCTGCGGTGTGTTCAATACATGCTCTGTGTACAGAACACCTCCATTTAGCCATATGTCATTGCATTTTACAGAAAGTTATGCCCCGTACACACGGTCGGATTTTCAGGCGGAAAATGGTGGATGGGAGTTTTTTGTCGGAAATTCCTACCGTGTGTAGGCTCCATCGGACATTTTCCATCGGAATTTCCGTCACACAAAATTTGAGATATGGATCTCACATTTTCCGACAACATAATCCATTGTTTGGAAATTTCGATCGTGTGTACACAATTCCGACGCACAAAGTTCCACGCATGCTAGGAATCAAGCAGAAGAGCCGCACTGGCTATTGAACTTCATTTTTCTCGGCTCATTCTTCGTACGTGTTGTACGTCCCCCCGTTCTTGACGTTCGCAATCTCTGACCCACTTTGTGTGACCGTGTGTATGCAAGACAAGTTTGAGCCAACTTCCGTCAGAAAAAATCCATGGATTTTGTTGTCAGAATGTCTGATCAATGTCTGATCATGTGTATGGGGCATTACAGAGCTGCAATTTGAAAAGGAAGATATATATATATATATAATATAATATAATTTTTTTTGCTATTTTTTTCCCCATTAGAGTGGAGTTACCCTTTAACCACTTCAGTACTGGGTCCAAGACAATTTTCAGCTTTCAGCGCTGTCGCGATTTGAATGACAATTGCGCGGTCATGCTACATTGTACCCAAACTATTTTTTTAATCATTTTGTTCCCACAAATAGAGATTTCTTTTGGTGGTATTTGATCACCTCTGCGATTTTTTTTCTTTTTTGCGCAACAAATAATAAAAGACCGAAAAAAAGGTTTTCTTTTGTTTCTCTTAAATTTTTTTGTAAATAAGTACGTTTTCTTCTTCAATGATGTGCACTGATATGGCTGCACTGACAGGCACTGATAAGGCAGCACCGATGGGCACCTATGAGGTGGCACTGGTATGCGGCACTGATGGGTACTTATGGGTGGCACTGATAGGTAGCATGGATGGGCACTGATGGTCACTGATAGGTGGGCACTGAGGGCCACTAATGGGTGGCATTGATTACACTGGTGGGTGGCATTGCTGGGCATCACTGATTTTTTTAGTTCTATAATGGTGCCAGTCCGTGCCCATTTGTGGGCACTGATTGGCATATGTTGGGCATAAGTTGGCACATGTGGATGGCCATGGGGGATGTACCTGACCATCCACATGTTAGGGGCTTCCCTGGTGGTCCTGGCTGCTTCCCTGGTGGTCCAGTGTGGGCATAAACAATCAGCGCAAACCCCCCTGTCAGGAGTTTCACTCTCACTTTTTGTCCTGATGACTGCTGTCTCTATGACAAAGTGATGGGAAATCTAAATGTCACAGTTGTCAATGGAACAACAGGTGAAGGTCCCAGCGGGGATAATGGTGACAACTGTCAAAAGCAGATATTCCCCTCACTTTAAGAAAATCTCTTGTTACTTGTCATATCTCTAGAATAGGAAGTAATGGGAAGTCCTCTGAATAGGACTATAAACACCTATGGAATCTTAACAGATCTTCTAACCCAGTCATTCTCAACCAGAGTTCTGGCTGAGATCCTTGAAGCTGTGGCTGATTGACTTGCCTTCGGATGGTGCCCGCTTAGATTCAGGGCCAGCACCACGTGCTGATGCCAGAAGCATGATACCAAATATCTATTTAAAGCCCAACTCCTGGCAAAAACAACTTTTCCCATGCAGTGGGGTTGTACGTGCATGGCACGGGTTAAAGAGGAAGTAAACCCTGATGGGTTTACTTCCTCTTTCATTCCCTGCAAAGGCAAAGCATAATGGACTACTATGCATTGCATAGTAGCCCATTATGTGTCACTTACCTGACACAGGAGCCAGCGAAGTCACCGCTGTCCCCTGTAGTCCGCCGCATCCATCTTGCTGGTGGCGTCTCGCAGCTCCGCCGCTGTCATGCGCACGGGACTCGACACGCGCGGTAGCTCCATTCTTGGAAATGCCGCGCTCAGTGCGCCTGCGCGCCGCTGACAGCGGTGCCCGTTTTCGGGCAAATATCTCCTAAACCATATAGGTTTAGGAAATATTGCTTGGACCTACAAGTAAGCCTTAATCTAGGCTTACCTGTAGGTCAAAGTGGTTTGTAAGGGTTTACAACCACTTTAAAGCTGCATTCACACCTGAGCGTAGCCATTTACTGGCATTTTTTGAGCGTTTTTAGGAGTGTATTACAAAAGTTTTAGAAGCATTTTACAGCTTCAGACGCTTTTTTTTAGCCAAAAGGAAACACTAAGGGGAGGAGAGGGGGAGGAAATTAGGGGTGTTGATCTGCTGTTTGAGCAGAAAACGTGCGACAAAACGCTTGTAAAATGTTGAGTCAGGCATTTCTATTCAAGTCTATGTGGCCAAAAACGCTTGTAATCTGCCAAAAAAGAAGCTCCTGTACTATTTTGACCGACAAAACACTCATATGTGAACAGGGGCCATTAAAATGAGTGGGATTTGTTTTGTTGAGCGTTTTAAAGCTACAAGCTTCAAGCAGAATATGGCTCGGGTGTGAATGTGGCCTAACTGCTCGTTTTGTCCAGGGGAAAGAAGAAAGCTGTATACTCACCCGATACTCCACTCCACCCACAAACGTTGCTCCCCCACGATCCAGCAATGGACTGTTCCTGACATCCTCCCATTCAGAGCAGGTCTTGTGGCGTGATGATGTCAGGAATACTAGACCGCAGGGGTGGGGGGGCAGGAGCCACAGGGGCCAGTCTTGTACGCAGAGGATCTGAGGATTAGGTAAGTATATCTTTTTTCCCAATCCCTTAGACAAATACGAGCAGTAAAGCCACCTTCACATGGGCTTTCTGATCAGGTCCACCTGTCAGTTTTTCAGGCGGACCTGATCGTATGCTCCATTCACTCCTATGGACCGGCGGATGTTAGCGGTGACACCTGCTGCTATCCAATCCTGTCCGTGAAATCCAGATCGTATCAGATCGGATGGGATTCATCAGAAAACGTATAGGCGGTCCGTTTTCATCCAATCTCCCCATAGAGGAGAGTGGGGCTCTGACAGGTCTGTCTCTCGACAGTGAGCAGAGATGGACCTGTCATCCACCTGCTCAGTGGGGATCAGCGGATTGATTCCCCACTGAGCAAAATGGAGTTCGTCGAGCAGACCACCCAAGAGAGAGTCCTTAAAGGGATGTTCCAGCGGAATTTTTTTTTTTTTGTAAAAGTCAGCAGCTACAAACACTGTAGCTGCTGACTTTCAATAAGGACACTTACCTTTCCAGAGCACCCGCCATGTCGACCCCGCCAAGGCCGATACATCCCTTGTATCGTGTCCCGGCACCGCCATCCTCACAAAGGGAAACAGGCAGTGGAGCGAGTCGCGTGGTGCTTTGTGAATGGGGCGCACTGTGTTCTGGGACACACAGATTTCCCAGAACACAGCGCGCCACATTCCCCAGAAGACAACACGAGGAGGAGAGAAAACTGAAGATCACTGCGGAATAGGAAGAGGCAGATTAGGAAGACTGCCTAGCAACAGGGGTTTCTGGTAAGTTAAATGGTGGCCCTCCACTTTAACCTGTTCAGTGCCGGCACAGCCTCACTGCATGGAAAAACGTCTTTTGCCCTGAGTTGAGCTTTAACCACTTCCGGACCGGCTCACGCCGATATACGTTGGCACTTTGAAGAGGGATATCATTGTTATGGCAGCAGCTAGCTACCGTAACCCCTCTACTTCAGTGAGTGGTCCGGTTTCTGATAAATGTGGTCTCATTGGCAGATTCGCCGCAAGATCACTTTTATTGGCGGTGGGAAAGGCCCCCCTCCCGCCTCTCTCTGGGGCCCTCTGCCGCTTACTGGACCTGCCAGCAGTGGCGGAGGCAATTGGATTGTTCTCGGTGTTGGTTATGGAGACGAGTGAAGGAAAAATGGCCCCACCCATCTCCATACCTTTGCAGGGCGAAAGTGACGTCAAAATGTCACTTTCGCCTAACGCTCTTAAAGGGACTTTTTTTATTGCATTTTTGTGTAAATATGAGTCCTGAGGTCTTTTGGACCGCAGTCCCGACGAGCTTTCTTGCAGAAGCGAACACATACGTGAGTAGCACCCACATATGAAAACGATGTTTAAACCACACATGTGAGAGGCATCGCCGCAATCCTTAGATTAAGAGCAATAATTCTAGCCCTGGACCTCCTCTGTAACTCAAAACATGCAACCTGTAGAATTTTTTAATTGTCGCCTATGGAGATTTTTAAGGGTAAAAGTTTGTCACCATTCCACGAGCGGCACAATTTTGAAGCGTGACATGTTGGGTATCAATTTACTCGGCGTAACTTATCTATGAACATATTACTGTCTTATTTTTTAATGCAAAAATGTGTATTTTTTTCCAAAAAAAAAGTGCGCTTATAAGAACGCTGTGACAGAAAGTATTGCAATGACCGCCATTTTATTCTCTAGGGTGTTAGAAAAAGAAAATATGGAATGTTTGGGGGTTCTACGTAATTTTTTAGCAAAAAAAAACTGTTGTTAACTTGTAAACCCCAAATCTCAGAAAGAGGCTTGGTCCTTCAGTGGTTTGTAACTGTCTGTAAGGGTGACATTGTTTCCACCTACCACCAGTGTAAGAGGCATTGTCCTGTTGATTCCAGATAATTTGCTTTTCATAAGTTTCCTGAGACCTGAAAATTGTATTTAGGGGTTCCTCTTGGGTAAAAATATATCCAATAACTAGAAAAACGGTTTTGGCTGGAGTCACAGTGTATGTGTAAACCCTAACAATTAAACTCTCGCGTTTTCTCCCTTTTGCTCTGGTCATATGCCATTGAAAGCATTTTGTTATTTGTTCAGTCAGTGAAAAAAAAAAACTGTCGATCACCACAATGCTATGTTGAGGTGGATTTTGATTCTGTGCATATGCAGACATGCTCATGTCAGCATATCTCACCGCACTGCAGCGCTGTTATGGTGCATAGAAGCAAATGAAAAGTTATTTTGTGACCTTTCAATAAAGGTAAAGAAAAGCAAAAAAAAAAAGTGCCTTGCACTGTAAAAAAGCAAGGCACCACACTTGCAAAATGGACACCACCAGCCCATGTCCTAAAATTAGTGTGCGGGCTGGTGTGAATGAGCCCTAAATGACTTGCCCTGCCTTTGGCCTGACAGCTATGTGGAACTTACTGTATTTTTCACTCCATAGGACACACCTGACCATAAGACGCACCTAGGTTTTAGAGGAGGAAAACAAGAAAAAAAATTATCTGAACCAAATGGTGTCCTAAAATATTTACCAGTGCCCATGAAATGCAGTCTGACCATTGCACATGAATGCAGCCTGACCATTGCACATGAATGCAGCCTGACCATTGCACATGAATGCAGCCTGACCATTGCTCATAAATGCAGCCTGACCATTGCTCATAAATGCAGCCTGACCATTGCTCATAAATGCAGCCTGACCATTGCTCATAAATGCAGCCTGACCATTGCTCATAAATGCAGCCTTACCATTGCTCATAAATGCAGCCTGACCATTGCACATAAATGCAGCCTGACCATTACACATAAATACAACCTGACCATTGCACATAAATGCAGCCTGACCATTGCTCATAAATGCAGCCTGACCATTGCTCATAAATGCAGCCTGACCATTGCTCATAAATGCAGCCTGACCATTGCTCATAAATGCAGCCTGACCATTGCTCATAAATGCAGCCTTACCATTGCACATAAATGCAGCCTGACCATTGCTCATAAATGCAGCCTTACCATTGCACATAAATGCAGCCTGACCATTGCACATAAATGCAGCCTGACCATTGCACATAAATGCAAACTAACCTCATGTCATTCCATCCTGACAGAAAACAGAGCAGCCCGAGCGGCCGAATGCTCTGTCTTCTTTCTCAGCAACAATGTCAGGCCCAGCTGGCAGATCGCCTGACGCTCACAGGGGCTTCAGATGTCTGTCCTCGTTCTCCTGCTTCTCTTCCAGCGGTGGCGGCAGGGGGCAGTGGCGGTGGGGGGTGTTGGCAGTGGGGGCGGTGCTAGCGTTGGCAGTGGAGGGCGTAGCCTAGCATGCATTCGCTCCATAAGGCGCAGAGACATTTTCCCCCCATATTTCTGGGGGAAAAAAGTGTGTCTTGTGTGTCGCAAAATATGCCTGTTATGATATATGAGCGTGTGTGTATGTATGCACATATATATATATATATATATATATATATATATATATATAGAGATAGATAGATAGATAGATAGATAGAGATATATATATGTATATGTTATAGTGTCCCTGACTAAGTCTGGGTTCACACTATTGCAAACACAGGCATTGCTTGTGATTTGCACCCGCATTGCTGTGATGTGATGTCTGTGCAGCCATACAGTTGTTGTTTTTTCTCACACCCATGCAATCTGATTCCTGTCCGAATCCACAGTTCGCACTGCGATCTGTGAACCGATCTGGGGGTGTCATTAACATTGTATTGACACCTGCAGAGGAATTATTAAAGTGTTATTTTTTGGGTTTGGATATGCTTTATCGTGGAAGTATTTTTATTTTCCAGATGATCCTCTGAACATAATTTAGAGTCTATATTAGATACACAGGATTCCTGGGGCAAGAGACACTATAGACTGTGTATAGGTTTGTTGCGTCATTGCCTAGGAAATGATATACATCTGATACCAGGGGAACGTTAACAGGAAGTAACGGCGCTAATCGTTATCTAAAATGATAATAATCTGCTGATTTTGTTGAAGATGGTACATTTGGTAAAGTTCTTGAAGAGAATTTTTGCTGTTAAACAGCATGGAAAGGACAATGTTCTTATTTTGTAATATTTTATATTGTCACAAAAGCTGAATTATAGCATAAATTACACACCAGTGACTTGTGTTATTGTTATCTGCAGTCTTGAAGTCCGCTTCCTCTTTCCAACAGCATGAGAAAGGTGAGAAGGCTAAAGAGCTAATCAAGACCAGCATATTAGCTTCTGGTGTTTAAGAGATAACTTTATGATTAGTCAGTGGCCTGTTTCCTCTGCTTAGGCTGCTTAAGCTGTGTGCCCACCAATATGCCGGAAAAATATATATGGTGGTATGGAGGGTTTCATGAGCAATAATTGTATGCGGAGGAGGGGTGGCTGCAGACAGGTCCAGATATAGTGAGTTCTTTATTAGGTGCCTAATAGTGTCGATTCACATGTGTGCAATGTGTTTTTCAGGCTTTTATGCATGTTTTTAGCTGTGCTAACATTAAAGGGGTTGTAAAGGTTCGTTTTTTATTTTCTAAATAGGTTCCTTTAAGCTAGTGCATCGTTGGTTCACTTACCTTTTCCTTCGATTTCCCTCCTAAATTTTTTTTTTCTTTGTCTGAATTTCTCACTTCCTGTTCCTCCTCAGTAAGCTGTTCAGGCTGACGAAACACCGCTCAGATGATGGTGTAAAGTTTACTGAGGAGAAACGGGAAGCGAGAAATTCAGACAAAGGAAAAAAAAACATTTAGAAGGGAAATCAACTAAAAGTGAACCAACAATGCACTAGCTTAAAGGAACCTATTTAGAAAATAAAAAATGAACCTTTACAACCCCTTTAAACTATATTAGAACATGCATTTTGCCAAAAGCACATCACTGATGCAGCATGCAGGACTTTAATGTAGCATGCCTAAAAACGTTGCATGCAAAAAATGCACCACACGCATGTTAACCAGCCTTGATAGCAGGGTTTGATAAACTCCAGGCGCCAGATCAACTGCGGCTTCAACACACAATAAAGCGCCTACCGCTTCAACTTGCTTTTTTTAATGTGTTTTTGGTGCTTTGATAATGCTTCAGTGGTGCTTCAAGCGGGCTTTGTCATAGACTTCTAAGGAGGCTTTGAAGACGATTTCAAGCACCGCTAAAGCGGCATAGGGTATAATTTTTGAAGCACACCCGAAGCAAAAACAAGGTGTAAACAGGACTGTAAGCTAACCATTTTATTTAGTAACAGGAGCTTTGACTGTCTTTCAGAGAGCTTTAAAAAGCTTGTCCAAAGACTTGTTTTGAAGTGAGTGTAAACCAGCCCATACATATCGCCGTGCATGCCGGAATGAGAGAAATGATTCTAGCACCAGACCTCCTTTGTAACGCTACACTGATGACTTCTAGGGGGCTTTTAAAATGTTAGCCTATGGAAAATATAGGGTACTGACATGTTTAAGGTTTGACATGTTGGGTATCTCTTTTCTTGGCGCAAACTCAGCTTTTATATTTTGCCCAAAAATTGGGTAAATTATTGCATTTTTGTGTGCCCTTAAATAAATTTTGTGTTTCCTAGACCTTTGCGTTAATATCATGTGACATAAAAAATTTGTAACTACCGCCATTTTATTCTCAAGGGTGTCTGCTTTCAGAAAATATATATTGTTTGGGGGTTTTATGTAATCTTCAGGCCTAAAATGATTTTTTTAAATGTGTGCAAAAAAAATGCAAAAATGGCTCTGACAGTGCAAGGGTTAAAGGATAAGTTCATCTTTGGGAACATGATCTGTTAGTAAAAAAAAAAGCAAAAAAAAAAAAATAACCTGGCGCCTAACTATTTTAACTGGCTCCTAGATTCAAAGCAAGTTTGTCAAGCCCTGCCTAAGATGATCACATAAAGAACGTTGTTTCACTAAAAACACTTTACTGGTTCCAGTTTTACACTCTGGTTATTCTAATTGGTGAGTTTAGATGGCGGGAGTTCTTCTTTAAGTATTCCAATGTGGTGACCACTTCTTGACTTATACAGCAACCACTTACAGATCAACTTTCAGAAGGCAGATTAATAAGTGCTGCTTTCTGATTGGATGTTCTGGAAAACTTCACACCACTGTTCTGGATGCTAGGGTCTGGCCTCCTCCTTACATTGTAATAAGGAGGAATAAAAATGTTTACTTGTAGGATGGCATTACTTGGGCTCCATTCACATCTGTACGCTGGGGAAACATGGCATATTATTCAAGTTTCACAATGTCTAATGCAAGATGTCAGCGTGTGTCTTTCCTATGTGTCTGAATTTGTCATGTTTTTTTTATCAGTGTTGCTGTTGTCACCATTTGTCAGGACCCCAATTATTGGTTTGTGATTGGATGCTCCAACTGTGTACATGCCAGAGGGTAGTCATTTTCAAACTATTAAAATATGAAAGAAGATTTTTTAATAAGAAGATAATAGAAAATGTATGAAGGAATGAACTGAGAGATAACTGTATTGGATGTGAAAGTTGTGCTGGAAATATAATGTTAATTTTTTGTAATACAATCCGTTTTTTTTTTTGTTTTTTGATCTAAAGACTCTCTAAATGATTATTTATATTTTTGGGTATGACTAAGTTAGTTTGTACAACCACAAAATGTAACTCGTGTCATTCCTACTTTCTATTCCTTATACCAGTACTTAGAGGTTGTAAAAATGTCCTCTTTCATGACAAAGCTCTCTAGCAATCCCTAGATAGCAGCTGTGAAAACTCAGACTGGAAATTATACTTTTAAATGTAAATTTGCTCCTTACACAGACTCTTGGGATACAGGAACATCATCGTTCCTCTCTCGATTGGCTGGAAGAATTTATTTTGCTGTTGACCAAGTTCAACCAATAGAAAAGAAACAAATAATTTAGTCCAATGAGGAAAGGAGGGGTAATGCAAGTAAAAGTAAGTAACATTGATTTTTCACAGCCGCTATTTAGGGATTGTTAGAGAGCTATGACAAGAGAGAGGTGGCAAGGAGTAGCCTACAACAGCCTCTATGCTTAGATTCTGTTTTGACGAAAGAGCAAGAGAAATGGGTGGTATACTTTACCCTTTTGCGGCTGCCAACAAAAGGATTACACCGGCAGTAGCACTGACATGTAACCCCCTGCTGTTATAGCACCCAGGAGCCTGTTTTCCTTTTTATAGCAAGCTGTCAGTCTTATGGTAAAAGTGATTTGAGAGCTTTAAAGTCACCCAATCACATCTACCCTTGTTATTTTGTATGACTGCGTAGTATAGTAATGGAGCACTACAAGGCAGTAGTTATTGTTACAGCCCAACTCAAACCAAAACATTTTGTTAGTATTGGACCCTCATCTTTCTTCCCTGATGACAAGATGTAACAAAGACAGAAAGTGATGGGATTTTTTTTGATCCAGAGGCAAAAGCCAAAACACTTATATTTAGTAGAGGGGGTGGTTAGCACATCTGTAAGTTTGGCAGCCTAGTCTTATACTTTCAGAGAGTATTTACATACGAAGTTTGGAGTGACCCTGTTACAGTAGAACTATAAGCTAAACTTTTTGTATTCTGGATAGAGAAAGGGAGGGTTATAATCCCTGTCAGATGCATTTTTTTTTCTGACATTAAGGGTATTTCCCTTTTCTACCTGCCCCATAGCCAAAACCGGAAGTGAGAGAAAATCCCTGCAAATTAAAGCGGAGCTCCACCCTAAAGTGGAACTTCCGCTCATTGGAACCCCCCTCCGGTGCCACAATTGGCACCTTTCAGGGAGGAGGGGGGTGCAGATACCTGTATAGTACAGGTATTTGCACTCACTCCCGGCATAGATATCTGCAGAATCTGCGGGTATTTACACCACTTCCTGCGGGTCCCCCGCTGTCTGCTGGGAAACACGCGGATCCCAGAGACAGCGGGGACCATCCTTATTGCGCAGCGTGACTCGCGCATGCGCAGTAGGGAACCTTGCGGCTTCACTTCCTGATTCCCATACTCAAGATGGTGGCGACAGCACCCGAGAGCCGATCGAGAGATCGGCTTCAGGTGCCGACATCGTGGGCATGCTGGGCAGGTAAGTGTCCTTATTTTAAAAGTCAGCAGCTGCAGTATTTGTAGCTGCTGACTTTTAAAAACAAAAAAGGGTGGAACTCCCGCTTTAAGAATTATCTCTCCCCCCCCCCCCCCCCAGGTCACCATTACTGGTTTTCCCATTGGAGGGTTTTAAAGAGGAAGTAAACCCTGATGAGTTTACTTCCTCTTTTTTTCCCTGTAAAGGTAAAGCATAACGGACTACTATGCATCGCATAGTAGCCCATTATGTGTCACTTACCTGACACAGGAGCCAGCGAAGTCGCCGCTGTCCCCTGTAGTCCGCCGCATCCATCTTGCTGGTGGCGTCTCGCAGCTCCGCCGCTGTCATTCGGCGAAGCCGCGATGACGTCACTCCCGCGCATGCGCACGGGAGTCGACAAATGCGGCAGCTCCATTTTTGGAACTGCTGCGTTCAGTGCGCCTGCGTGCCGCTGTCTACGGCGCATGCGCCTTAGACAGCGGTGCCCGTTTTCGGGCAAATATCTCCTAAACCATATAGGTTTAGGAGATATTGCTTGGACCTACAGGTAAGCCTTAATCTAGGCTTACCTGTAGGTCAAAGTGGTTTGTAAGGGTTTACAACCACTTTAACTCTATTACTTTTCTAGGAACAACCCAAAATGTGTGTGTTTGTTTTTCTTTTACTTTTACTTTCAATACCTTTTTTTTACATTTTAGTAGGTAGAGAGTATAAACCCAAGTAAGAAAGAACAATGAGCCAGTGAACTCTAGAGTAATAACCAGAGCATAGTATATGCAAAAACAACTAAATCAGAATAAAATGAATATTAGTTGGCAAACGATACTTACAATAGTACTGAACAATGTACTTAAGGAGTAATTCCACTTTTATTGAGAAAAAAATCATTCTCCTCTGGGTGATCATTGTACATTGCAAGGATTTTAACAAACTTTGTTGCAGACTCCTGCCTATTGTTATTCTGAAGAAATAGCTGTTTGTTTCTCTATGTCCATGGACATAGAGGTTTTATAATTATTAAGCAGCTGCTGCATTGCACCAGAGTTCTGAGGAAAGTAGCAGGGTCTGCATCCCTTTAGACCTGATTTCCCTTTGGGACTATCTCACCCAAAACATTTTCTGCAGGGAATGCCCTAAATCTGACTTGTATCTTAGTACAGACTTCTGGGTAAATCAGTAAGCCAATTACACTAACAAAAGAATACATTGTACAGAACGCTCCCAGGTAGCCATATTACATTGAATTTTACAGAAAATTACAGTGCTGCACTCCACATAGGCAGATGAATGAAGGAACATAGAGAGCTGCCGTCTGGTTAGACAAGCTCTCTGCTTATCTCTCTGCTTATCTCCCTCTAAACTCCCTCCCCGACAAATTTTCAGCTACTCTTATCTTGTGTATCGGAGAACTTGTCAGAAGTAACTGCTGATAACAGAGGAATGGATCACCAGAGAGAAACGGCACTTAGAGCTTTGGCGAGAGACAAGTAGACAACACTACAGATGGATGATGTGCTTAAGTCAATTTTCATGAATGGGGTTTACAACCACTTTAGGTTAAGACCAAGTGCTAACTTTGGGCCAGAAGGCATACATAGGATTGGTGCATAGGTCAGGTCCGTTTATTTTTACTTACAATGATAACATCAACAGGACCGATAGAGCGGGTCAATTTCCCTAATGGGGGACACAGACCGCAATAATAAAAAAAAACAAATAGGCATTCTAATCCATCTCCACTCCACTATTGTAAGTTGGACTTACTTTGTTTGTGATGTCTAATTACTAGCATATAGTCTAATGTCATTAAAATCGAAGTTTGGGAATGAAGGGAAAAAAAATCATACTCCCCTAGATGGCTGCTGCACCGATCCCAGCTGCAGCTGTTGGCCATCACTTTTACCCCAAAAACTGAGCGATCAGACACCGCTGATCACTCAGTTCTCCCTCTTCTCTGAACTGTCAGTCACTAGCTCTCTGCTCTGCTCCTCCATTATTCAATGGAGTGCTGGGCTGTGGAGGGGACAGGAGAGGCTGGCTCAGTCTCAAATCGGCTCCTGGTCCAGGCATCTGGGTGGATCCCGACTGTAAAGTCTGGTGTCTTTCCTGGGCCTGGACCGGCTGAGTGACGTCAGCCGACAGCAGGATGGCTGAAAACAGGTCACAGGATTGCAGAACGAACTGCACTCCTGTGATCCATAGGAGACGTACAGGCAAAAAGCTTTTGCTATACTTTTCATCGACAAATGCTTAGGCATGTTAGGTGGTGTAAAGGGCATTGAAAATATACAAAGTGTAGTAACCAATATTAGCCAATCAGATGTTGGCTTCTGCAGTTTAGAGAAGTAGGAACAATGGAAGCTGATTGGCTGCCTTGGGTTTCTGCAGTGTGCACAGTCCTGGATAAACTTTAAATATGTTGAGATGACATGTATACATGCATGTACTTTGTGGCTGATGGATCAAAAGTCTAAATAGCGATAGAGAAGTATACTATAAACCGCAGTGCAGTTTGCTCTTTGGCTCTCTGCAGGCTGTATAGACAAGTACAGCAGGAAAGTGAAATATTGCAGTGTTGCCAAGCAGAAGATTGCATTGTGCCTGGCTGGGCCAATACTGTCATATCACTGGAGGGAGCAAGCTTTTTTTATTTGCTCACATAGCAATGAGGATCGGTGCCTCGATGGAATATAATAGAGAGCTCAAGTTGGAATATGCTGGCTTTACTATAGCTATAGTTATTATCAAAGCATTATTATACAGGTACGGAATCTAATACGTGAGCGGATTAGACAAGCAATTCTGAACGAGGGTGTTTTTTTTTTCTTTTTTGTAAGATACAGCATAAAACTGTGCCACAGCAATAATGAAACGCCGTATCCAATAACAACCCATCGGATTTCACCAGTCGGCGACATAGAGCGGCTACAACAAAGCAAGATGAAGGTTCTCTTCTGCGTGTGATTGCTTTCTGCATTGCGTGTTGACATAATTAAATAAGATTGAACATGTGAGATCTAATTACCGTTCCGTAACTGCCCACTGCGCCCACCATTCCCTGTGTCGTGAAATGGGTTTTGCTCCCCACTACAAAGAAAAAACATTTTGCTGAACTGTCAGTCTTCTTCATTAAGGAAAAGCTCACAGCGTAGCATTCTGTAACCTATAGCAGCCAATCGGAAGCAGCCTCTGGTCTCCAGTGGCGTGACACGTTTCACTTTGATCTTGTTGATATTCAGACTGGATCAGGGAAAAATACTGAGCCATGTGTTGGCATTTTTCTTGTTGAAAGGGAAGCAGTTTAAATGGATTGGAAGTGTTATAGTACTGGGCTTGAAGTGGGTGCGCTATAATCGTACAATCGTTTTATCGTTTAATCAAATAGAACAACCTTTAGGCTGGGTACACACCTATGCAAATTGGATGAGGACTTCCCCGCATCCAATTTGCATAGCAAGAGAATATGACCGGCTCTCTATGAAGCCGGTTCACATGCTTCCGGGGCGGCTGAAACACGCACTGCACAGAAGCGCTGTGCGTTTTTGCCTCCCGTTTCAGGGTCGAATTCAGGAAACGATTCTGTCCTAATTCGTCCCTGAAACGGAGAACAGGGACGGACAGCGTTGCTGTGCGATCCACCGCCGGTTTAGCTGTGAACCGAGCCTTAGAGTGTAAGCTCTTTGAGGGCTGGTACTGATGTAAATGTGTAATAATATATGTAAAGCGGTGCATATATTGACCGCGCTATATAAGCACCTGTAATAAAGAACAAAGCCTTACCTTCAGTCTGGTACAGTTGTGCAGGTTTCTGCTTACAATACGTTTATTGCTTTTGTTGCACACTGTGGACTTCTCAAAATGTGCATTAGAAAAAGAGCGAGTCAGTTAGAGCCGCCTCCTTTCCTATCATCATCTACCTCAGGGGTGCTCATCCTTTTGAAGAGCGAGGGCCTCTTAAGTGATTTGGTAACCAGTCGTGGGCCGCAATGAACTATGGTAGGAATGTCAAACTTGAATTAATTGTGGGCCACATCTGCAGTGTGGTCGCCCTCAAAGGGCCTGTTCTATCTGTAAAACCAGATGTCCAGCGCACCATCAGAAGTCAAGAGGATCCCACCCTCCCTTGCATCACAATGCATCCTCCTTACCACCTGCTGCTGCCAGGAAGAAGCTACGGGCAGAGATGGGAAGCAGAGCGTGCAGGGTCTGGAGGAGGACCAGAGGAAGGCTGGAGTCAGGTGCCGGAGCCTGCTGAATACTGAGACCAGGGGAGGCGGTGCTGCACTGCACAGAGGTGCAGGATCTGTCGGCATTTTGTCCTCCTCTCTGCTGCTGACTGGTGAGACGGGGGGTGACAGAGACCAGACTCTCTGCAGCTGCATGGAGAAGTGCAGGCTCTGGTGAAAGAGTTCTGCCGACTGGTGAGACAAGGTGGAGGTGGAGATGAGGGAGGTGCCGCAGCTGCAGGATAGCTGTGAAGGCCACATGACATGGCCTTGCTGGGCTGATTTGGCCCGTGGACCTTGTGTTTGACACATCTGATGGGGTTTTATCGCCCTCTAAACAGCAAATGTAAATGAGCCCTTACTGTCCTGAGCCCCCTGTAAGTCTGCTTTCACACTGATGTGCTTCAGTTTACCTGTACCATGGGTGCAGCGCAGTGCTCCTGCAGCTTTCCTGTGGGTTAGCTGTGCATTGCCATAGACTTCTATTACATCTTGTGGGTGTGGTGCACTTTCAAAAAGCACATTAAAACCCACAGGATATAATAGAAGTTTATGGCTAAGTGCAGCTAACCTGCAGGAAAGCTGCAGGTGCACTGCGTTGCACCCACGATCAGTGTTAAAGCAGCCTAATAGTTGTTAACCCTTTTATAGATACTATTATGCCCAGAGTATGTGTTGTTTAATACTCTGGCCTTCTTTTTCTCTTGCAATTGCTGCTGGCTCTCCAGGCTGCTAGAACGGATAAGAGGTGAAGTGCAGTTGATATTACCACCTGGGACAGGCACTACGGAGGTAGCATCGGCCTATACGTCTCTTGCTGTCTCTGCTGCCGGCACTGGCTCACTGCACTCTGATGCTCTGGGATGGCGGGTCATCATGCCCATATCGCAATCAACGGGTTGCTGACCCCGGGCAAGTGCTTCCCTGGTTTGAGGTTGCGGACCCCAGGTTGAGCACCCCTGATCTAGCACTTTCCTTCCCGGTCTGACTGTCTCATGTCCACCCCTTTAATTTATTGGAAGTCAGCTATTGAAATCTTGGAGGATCAGCATCTCAGGTGGGCATGACCTAAGTAGGTCTACATGCAAATGAAGCCTGCCTAGTAATGCCCTCTACTCTAGGCTGACACCCATCCATGAATTAATTTTGATATTTGCATTACTACTCCCAAGAGCCAGCCAAATGCTTAAATCAGGTATGAGGGCTATTGAGAAAAGTACTAAGGCAGGGAAATGCAATTAGCGGACCTCCAGCTGTTGCAAAACTACAAGTCCCATCAGAGTCTTGCTGTGCCTCATGGGACTTGTAGTTCTGCAACAGCTGGAAGTCTGCTAATTGCATATCCCTGTACTAGGTAGGGCAAGGTGCTGTGATGTTTCTTTAGTACAGCACCCTTCAGTCCCCTCCCACCAGCCATGATCTACTTGCATGGAATAGAGAAGCTCAGAGAGCTGGTGATGACATCGCTGGATCTAAAATAAGTTATGAGATGAGAACAGATATTAGCATGTTAATTTGAGGGGAAAGGGGTGAAACAGGGAAGGCAAAATATTAACTTAAACTTAACTTAAATTTACAATTAAACTTTTAAAAGAAATCTATGGTCACAGCATGTCACATCCACAATTTTATAACAATACAAACAATAGTTATTTTTGAAGATTCAATAGAGGCTTAAGGACTACATATCCCATAGCACCTTGCTGCCTACAAGCAGTGATTCCTGTACTGACTCCTACGGGGGCTCCTCCTCCTCTCCGCACCTCTGTAGATCAGAAGGCAGGCTCTGTGAAATGTGTGACGCAGCAGTGCCTACTCCCAGGATGTGTGTCACAGATTTCAAGGAAGTAAATGTATGGGGACCTTTACAAAGTAAGTTTACAAACTTGAAGTGATTTCAAAGGTTGTCTTTTTTTATTTTTTTTAAAAACAACAAACATGCTATACTTGCCTGTTTTGCACAGAGCAGTCCTGCTCCTCTTCTTTTTGGGTCCACTGACGGAAGTCCTGGCTCCTCCCTCCTGCAGAGTGCCCCAATAGCAAGCCTTTTGCTATGGAGGCACTTGAGCAGGCTTGCTCCCAAGCTGTGATCCTGTGAGTGGACATTGTCCCCGTGACACACAGAGCGTGGCGTGGCCCTGCTCCCCGCTCTTTCCTCATTAGCTGTAAAGGACAGAGCAGCAGGAGCCAGTGGGAAGAGAGAGATCTGGGAGAGCCACAGCTCTCATGCACAACACTGCAAGATGGGACTCAGGTAAGTATAAGGAGGGCTGGGGGGGGGGGGAGGGGGGGTGAGCTGTACCCAGGAGGTTTTTTGCCTTAATGCAGAGAATGTATTAAGGTAAAAAACCTTCTGCCTTTAGAACCACTTTCAAAAAGGTTTGGGACAATGGAATGGCCATTCAGGCTAAAGTGAACGGTTCTCATAAGTCTGCCCCCCATCTCCCTCACTGATACTTGCCTTCATCACACTCCACCCCTCATTCTACTTGGCTGCCATAGCCCTTTGAATAACTAGTTCCTCCAGCTATGGGAAAATGCTACTAATATGAGGGGCGAGGGTGTAGGGCAGTGATGGCGAACCTTGGCACCCCAGATGTTTTGGAACTACATTTCCCATGATGCTCATCCACTCAGCAGTGTAGTGGAGCATCATGGGAAATGTAGTTTCAAAACATCTGGGGTGCCAAGGTTCGCCATCACTGGTGTAGGGTCATAGCACTGTGTAAGCTCCCAACACAGACCGATACGGAGCTCACAATGGGCTTTCTACTCTGGTCTTCAGTAGACAAACAAAACCATGATGGAGCATATGGAAGGTATCAGCTGAAAAGGTGGTGGGCTATCAAGAGAACCTGTCACTTTTGCCCAAAATAGGTAAAGTGACCTGATCCATTCTAAATAGGATCATATTTGTTGCATGAGCATTGTTGTTAGGCAGAAGGAAGAGAAGGTTTATGAGTATGAGCAGTCTAAATGTGACTGTTGATTGGTTGCTCTGTGGGACTAGCGCCAAGATTCAGGTATCCATTGCATCTAAAAATGTTCGCTAATGCCTAATTTTCAAACCTCTCCTGTTTGTCTGTGTCACCCTACAAGTGCCTACACTGGATTGAGTGTTGCTATAGGTTATGGCTCTTTATACACCAGAGGCCAGATGTGCCCAAGCTGACATAAATAATGCTTCACTGTGATGTCCCATAGCACGCTCCTTACTTCCAGCTAGGCAATTTGTAAAGAGGATGTTGAGCAGTAAGATAAGGGCACCTTGGATATGTCCTATGGATGTGTAGAAAACCCCCCCCCTCTCCACTGTCAGCCTTGTCCCCCCGGGGAAGACATTCACAAAAGGATGCGCTTGTGTGCCAGTATACATTATATGTAGAGCCATTGCGCCAACACAGCTCTTGCCAGCCTTTCATGACACGCATAATCTAAATCCGTTATGTCTTTATACTTTCCGCTGCTGTTTCTATTTGTTAGTTTTTATCTTATTGTGGGTCAGGCTGGTTAATAAATGGTATAGATATGAAGACTTTTAGCTCATTGACATGGGCTCAAAGGGCACATTGATAGAATTTCTGCACCTGGTGTTTGCATACAGCTATGGCCAGCAACCTGTACAAACCAATGACAGGCTGATAGACATCATGGATGTACGCACATCCATGTGTAGAGGGATAGACGAGCGGCCTTGGACTCAATCTGTATCCATGTAATCCTTCAGATGTGCTTGTAGGAGCATTGTCTGTCTGCCTGTCATTGGTATGTACAGGTTGCTGGCTGTGGCTGTATGTAAACACCGGGTGCAGAAATATGCTATTTTCTATTTTGCATGGCCCTCTATGCCCATGTGAATGAGCGCCCCGTCCCTTTTTTTTATGTACTTGTCACTAATCAGTTTGGGTGGGCTGAATCAAAATTAAACCCCCCCACTCCAGCAGATCCACTGAAGGGGACACAGATGGGGACATCCACTTCACCTTTCCCCAGCTATGGCAGGCACCTATTGTGTTTCCGTTGTGTCTGCACAGTGGCTTATCTGAAAAGTGGTAGTGGTGGATTATATGATTTTGAAAAGGTAGAACACCTTTTGAAGCAGATCGGTACAAGGACAATGTATGTGTATAGGATGTCTTAGGGATGATTCTGCTTTCTTTATGAAATGTTCCTTTAAGTTGGGATCTACTGAGATTAAGTTCTCCGCAAAGCTAATGGCTACAGAGGTACATCAAGGTTTTTTAAAGGGTAAGTTCACTTTAAAAAAATAAATAAATGCACATCTTTTTGCACATACATTTTTTTTTTTTTCACTAAGAGCCTGCAATGCAGGACTCCTGCAGACTGTTTGTGTGAGCTGTCTTCTCGTACATCATATGGGTGGGCACTTACACCCTGACGGGAAGTATCAATGAACTACGTAGAGTGCTCAACAGCTCCCTGGTAATTCATTGAGAACCACAAACGGACAGATGCAAAGGCTGTTGGTATTTGTAGTTCTCCCAATCTCAGAACGCTGTGAATAAATCATGTAGCTGGGTGGGTGGAGCCCCACGCAGCTGCTCTTTTTTTTTTTTTTTTTAAATGGTGATAGCAGATGCAAGGAGAAGAACCCTGGCTTGCTGTCACTAAATACAGCAGATTGGGAATTTCGTTTTTTTTTTTTTTTTTTCATTTTCAATACATCTGTCAGTATTTTCTTCTTGGTGTCCTGATTAGATCAACTCTCATTCTTGTACTGTTGATACCAAGACGAGAATGAAAGGGTTTGACTGTCACTGAGACAGGAAGACAGTGAGTAATAAAAACCTAGAGATATACCCAGCTTGAATTTTGGCAGATGTTGAGCTGTGGGTGGCACTTCTTGGCAAACGTTGCTTAAGGAGGCAGGCTGAAAATTGTTGGCTGAACAGTGACTGCATTCTATCAGATGCGGTCCCTGTTTGGGTAGCCAGACGTCCGCGGGCATTGCATCTGCTTGAATAAAATGGATGGCAGAGGAGACTTCTCCATCTTTGCTGTTTATTGGGGATAGGGGAATCAAGCGATTTTCGCCTGTTCAACCAGTTGGGCAGAGCAAAAGAAATCTAAACATGTATTGCTAGCCTTACACTTATTAAATAAATGTGCCTTTGCTGCTCTCTCTGTTCCCATCCAAGATCTCTCCCAACATTTATTGTCTTTATGACAGCCTGTCGCTGGTGAATGTAAATCTTCATTGGGGACACTGCAATAAAATTCTCTATTTATTGTGTCACAGACTTTGAACAAGCATGCAGATAAAGAACTCTGACATTGCTCTGACTTTCCTGATCTGCATGCTACAAGCCAGTGCTGAAAAAGTCCTGAAGACAGTGAGTCGGCATGGTAGCCAGGTAACCAGCCTTTTCTAAAGCCCCTATGTTTATCTTGTAAAAGGTTCATGGAGCAGTGTATATGGCGTGAGGAAGAATCGCATCAGATGTAGCTGTTCAGCCGCCGTAGATGAGACCTTGGAGGCCACTTCCTGTACTCCACACCTCAGCATCACTTATGTCAGTCAGTTACTTCTCCGGGTGACCTCACTATGTCTCTACCTGCTCTGGCAAAGCTAGCTAGCTGAACGTTTTGCGGGATTTCCGTAGTGTTTGTGTACTGGCCAGGATTTTCTCCCCGCAGGTAGAGGAAGTTGGCCCTCCAAGCAAACAGGTTTTGACAGCTGTAGCTTGGTGTCTCAGTGGGGAACCTTGAGCTGCTGCCAAAGGGTGGGAAGGGGGGGGGGGGGGGAGGAACGTTAGCAAGATTATTTTTCAAATGTTCATTGCCTTGGGGCATCATCTTCATAAAAGGATAGTTGGAGTATGTCAGCCATTATATTTTTGTCTTTGGTGTAATCATTTGGAGCTAACCTTTGAGATGGATAGACCTAAAAGGCAACACTCTTTCTATGAAAAAGGAAAAACATCAACTGCGTAATTTACATGATATGGCTTGTTTTAAAACATGTTTTAATAGTCTTCTTGAATACAAATTGTAAAATTTGAGAGGATAGTAAAGAGAAGCATATTTAAAATCAAAGCTTTTTTTATTTCACATTTTGGGTAGAGTAGGCTGGTAAAACATCTTTTTTTTTTTTTCTATGTCCCTTGGGGAGCTTTACATTTATTTCTTATCCTGTAGACCAGGGGTCTCCAAAACGATGGCCCTCTAATTGTTCAGGAACTACAATTCCCATCATGCCTAGTCATGTCTGTTAATGTCAGAGGTTTACAATGCCTCATGGGACATGAAGTTCCGCAACAGCTGGAGGGCCATAGTTTGGAGATCCCTGCTGTAGACAAACAGGACAAGATAGAAAATCTCCCCACAGTAAAGGAAATTATCCCTGGAGGCTACCATGTACGGCTCCAATTTCAGCCATTGCATGTAGAATCTGCCAAAATTCAAGCCATAGGTGCACAACCTGGGGTAACAGAAATGTATTTAAACATCAACTTCTTGCCCCAGACTCTGTCAACAAATCCCAGGCCCAAACAAGGCCTACATCAAATAAGATGCAGACTCTGGGTACTCTGGATACTGGCTGCCTAAGTAACAATAGCCACCAGGGGCAATTCGTCCATCTGCACTGTTTTAGCTTAGATAGAGGAATCTATTCGATTTATGTTTAGTCTGCAGGCCAAAGGTCAATGTGCTAATCCCTACAAAAATTGTACAACGCATTGTAGACAATGCTACCCTGTCTCCCTAGTGTATGCTAGGGGCAGGTAGGAGCAAGAGACTTGGTCTTCTGGCTGCTTTCTAAGGGCTGACTTGTTCTAATATGGTATTTTTGAAGTTCCAGGTGCTACCTTATCTTTACAGTTGTTCAATATTTAGTTAGCTTTTTTTTACTGTCTCACAAATACTGAAAAGTACAGTTATCCTTTAAAAACATCTATTACTCTGATCATTCAGGATGATTAAAGAAAAAAACCCAACCTCTTCTCACTTTTCTACATGTGGCCCTTGTCCAAGCTTTTGTAAATACTTGGTCCTCGTGGTCATTGAGGAGCACGTGACTTCCACCCACTAATCGGTTTTCAAGCCTGAGTGGTCAAATGCCAGGCCCAGACACTGTCACCTGACCAGAAGGAAGCAACAGGCTTGTGTAAGCTCCATCACCATCAGACATGGAGCTTACAAGGGTTTAGTAAACATGGGCAGAAGGGAAATATTGAGTGTTTTGAAAAAAATGTTTACAGGAGAAGCTGTCACTTTTCCCTGAGTACATTCTGGGCACACCTCGGTGCTAAGATGAATAAATTCCTGTGCACATGAGCAGGAGTTACATCACCCAATCAAGATGGCCAATGACTGAAACCGGGTGAAGATGAGAAGATGTTGGCACTGGTGAGGGAGCATTTGGACAACATGTTGCTGGAGGGGAGAGGAGTATTGGAGGGTTTAGTTGCATGTTATGCAGGGAGGCTGAGAAATTATGTCAAAATACAGGGCACCCTCTATTGGCTAATCTACAGATCTTTGTATTCTATAGCAGGGTCTTCAAACTTACAATATCAGTAAGAGGGACACATTGTATATTTTACAAATATTGTGGGCTGAAAAAAATAGTTTACCCCTTCCGTCAGGGTCCCCATCAGTCCTCTATACATCAGATTCCCCCCTTACATCAGGATCCCCGTTAGAGTTTCCCCTTACATCAGAGTTCTCATCAGATTACCCTTTACATCAGGGTCCCCATCATATTACCCCCTTACATCAGGGTCCCCATTAGAGTTTCCCCTTACATCAGAGTTCCCATCAGATTACCCCTTACATCAGGGTCTTTATCATATTCCCCCCTTACATCAGGGTCTCCATCATATTCCCACCTTACATCAGAGTTCCCATCAGATTACCCCTTGCATCAGGGTCCCCATCATATTCACCCCTTACATCAGGGTCCCCATCATATTCCCACCTTACATCAGAGTTCCCATCAGATTACCCCTTACATCAGGGTCCCCATCATATTCCCCCCTTACATCAGAGTTCCCATCAGATTACCCCTTACATCAGGGTCCCCATCATATTCCCACCTTACATCAGGGTCCCCATCATATTGCCCCCTTACATCAGAGTTCCCATCAGATTACCCCTTACATCAGGGTCCCCATCATATCCCCCCCCCCCTTACATCAGGGTCCTCTTGTACATTAGGGTCCCTATCAGAGTACCCCTCCCCGTACATTGTTCTTTATGGTAAAATAAATATGAAACATTGAGTGATTACGAATATGAAAGTTACATAAAGAATGTAATAAAACAAGATGTACTATGCTCGCTGAATATATACTAAATACAATAAAGTTCTTCAATAAAGCAGCAGTAAGGGGTGTTTTTAATACCCAATGGATAAGAGAAACCAAAGTACTTTTTTGCATTATAATACATGACTGCCTTGCAGTTGTGTTGTCTTGATTATAGATGATTTGATATTTTTGGTCCTGTGCCGCCTACTTGTAATAAGTGAAATGCTCAGACTTGTTCGTTGCCTCATAAATCCCTGCTTTATGATAGATGGTTTTTAGTTAGGAAAATGGAATGCTGAATGCTATTATGCAGTTTTGCAGTGGACCTGTTTGTACAAGCACTCCTGCTGTAGTGAACAGTATTATACCATGCCATTTGTATCGCCTTATGAATGATCCAGCGAGGCCGGTTTATGAAGCCTGGAGGAAAAGGAAAGTTATCTTTTAGCAGCCAATCGGCTTCCAGTCAACCTTTTTCTAGGAAGGACAAGAAAAGAAAATCTTGATGAGCTATACATTAAGAGATTTGTATAAGCAATGCTACCGTGTGTGCCTTCCTCGTTATGCTGGAGTGTGGATTTGAAAGTACAGAGTTTGTCATTCCAAACAACGGGAATAGTCAGACATTGCTGGAGCTGTAGAGAAAACATGCAAAACGTGGCGGAGAGGAGGGACAGAGGTTGTAACAATTACCACCTTCGATTACCACCTCATCCAATCAGGGAACAGCATGTATTTACTGAAAAAAATACAAGAGGTTTTCTGAATGACGGAGGTAAAGTAGCGAGTGAAACCCAGTGTTCAGTGTACAGGATGGCGAGTTGTTCCAGCAGCACCCAGACCAGCACTGACTCTCTATGTAGCGCACAGACTACTCAGTGAATTTCAGCTTCCTCAGCTGCGGATTTGACTTATCGTTAATTAGATGTAACCGAGTTGGCTCAATGTAGGTTTAAAAAATGAGATAATTCCTGGAGTTCAGCTTTAATCAGTTGAAACGGGAGCTGTCCAATCAGATATAACAAAAGAAGTTGTTTTGCGGTCAGCACTCTAACACTGATATTTCAGAAAGCACCATGGGGTTGAATTATCTGACCAATCGATCAAATATATTTTTTTCTAGCTTTGAATCGAGTGAAGAAGTATAAACCTAGGTTCACACTTGTGCAGGTCGGTCGGGAGGTCTACTTGGTCTGCAAAACATATCAATGTTATGGAAAGCTGCCTGAACATTCACTACATCAGAGTAATATATATATTGGGATACTTGCAGTATCTCACAAAAGTGAGTACACCCCTCACATTTTTGTAAATGTTTTATTTATATCTTTTCATGTGACAACACTGAAGAAATGACACTTTGCTGCAATGTAGTGAGTGTACAGCTTGTATAACAGTGCCAATTTTGTGTCCCTTCAAAATAACTCAACACACAGCCATTAATGTCTAAACTGCTGGCAACAAAAGTGAGTACACCCCTAAGTGAAAATGTCCAAATTGGGCCCATTTAGCCATTTTCCCTCCCTGGTGTCATGTGACTCGTTAGTGTTACAAGGTCTCAGGTGTGAATGGGGAGCAGGTGTGTTAAGTTTGGTGTTATCGCTCTCACTCTCTCATACTGGTCACTGGAAGGTCAGCATGGCACCTCATGGCAAAGAACTCTCTTAGGATCTGAAAAAAAGAATTGTTGCTCTACATAAAGATGGCCTAGTCTATAGGAATATTGCTAAGACCCTGAAATGGAGCTGCAGCACAGTGTCCATACAGCCATATAACAGGGCAGATTCCACTGAGAACAGGCCTCGCCATGGTCTACCAAAGGAGTTGAGTGCACGTGCTCAGCATCATATCCAGAGGTTGTCTTTGGGAAATGGACGTAGGAGTGCTGTTGGCATTGCTGCAGAGGTTGAAGAGGTCAGCCTGCCAGTGCTCAGACCATGTGCCGCACACTGCATCAAATTGGTCTGCATGGCTGTCGTCCCAGAAGAAAGCCTTTTCTAAAGGGGATGCACAAGACAGCCGACCCACAGTTTGCCTACAATCAAGCATGGTGGTGGGAGTGTCATGGTCTGGGGCTGCATGAGTGCTGCCGGCACTGGGGAGCTACAGTTCATTGAGGGAACCATGAATGACAATATGTACTGTGACATACTGAAGCAGAGCATGATCCCCTCCCTTCAGACTGGACCGCAGGGCAGTATTCTAACATAACGACCCCAAATACACCTCCAAGTCGACCACTGCCTTGCTAAAGAAGCTGAGGGTAAAGGTGATTGACTGGCCAAGCATATCTCCAGACCTAAACCCTATTGAGCATCTGTAGGGCATCCTTAAGCTGAAGGTGGAGGCGCACAAGGTCTCTAACATCCACCAGCTCCGTGATGTCATCATGGAGGAGGGGAAGAGGACTCCAGTGGCAACCTGTGAAGCTCTGGTAGACTCCATGCCCAAGAGGGTTAAGGCAGTGCTGGAAAATAATGGTGACCACACAAAATATTGACACTTTGGGCCACATTTGGACATTTTCACTTAAGGGTGTAGTTTGTTGCCAGTGGTTTAGACATTAATGGCTGTGTGTTGAGTTATTTTGAGAGAACAGCAAATTTACACTGTTATACAAGCTGTACACTCACTACTTTACATTGTAGCAAAGTGTCATTTCTTCAGTGTTGTCACATGAAAAGATATAATAACATATTTACAAAAATGTGAGGAGTGTACTCACTTTTGTGAGATGCTGTATGTGGATGTTATTTGTAATGTATATGTAATTTATTTAAAGACACAAGGCTTATCATCCGGGACAGAAATGGTTTATATGAATGAATATGTTGTGTGATATTTTAGGTCATCTGGGTCCAATATGTTTGAAAAATTGCTATTAACCACTTAAGGACTGGGCCTAGTTTTCAAACTTGTTGTTTACAAGTTAAAATCACTAGTTTTTTGTTTTTTTGTAGAAAATCACTTTGACCCCCCCCCCCCCCCCCAAACATTATATATATTTTTTTTTTCTAACACCCTAGAGCAGTGGTCATCAACCCTGTCCTCAGGGCCCACTAACAGGCCAGGTTTGAAAGATAACTGAAATACATGACAGGTGATATCATTTGCTGCTCAGTGATTGCAGTATTCTAGGCTGCATCTCCCAAGGCAATACTTAAAATCTGGCCTGTTAGTGGGCCCTGAGGACAGGGTTGATGACCACTGCCCTAGAATATAAAATGGTGGTTGTTGCAATACTTTCTGTCACACCATATTTGCGCAGTGGTCCTACAATCGCACTTTTTTTTTAAAATACACTTTTTTGAATTAAAGAATAAGACAAGTTAGTCCAATTTTGTGTCATATCGTGTCTCAGGAGGGTTGTGGCTGTACTTCCGCTCTAGTCATTGTGGTAATCCGAGCGGAAGTGGGAGCGGGTACCTTCAAATCCAGGTACCTGCTCCCACGCAAAAAACCTGCCAATTGTTAAAGGGGGGGATGCAAACAAGCGGAACTTCCGATTTGGGCGAGGTTGTGGGTGACAATGCTTACTAGTAGGGGATAGACCGCAATAATCCTCTAACCGTTCCCTACTCTTTCAAAAACTATAAATAAAAGTTTTAGATATACTTTAAACACCACCACTCTGTGAAAAGGAAATTGCCCTCATCTCAAGTGTCCTCAACTACCATCATCTACAAATATCTTTTCTTGTCTTGGGGACACAGATAGACCTACTTAGACAACACAAAGCTAATAAAGACATGGATGAGCGGGTTTGGGGTGGAGCATCTTGACTGGCCAGTGCAGAGTCCTGACCTCAGCCCGGCGGAATACCTTTGAGATGAATTACGGCAGAGACTTGAGCCAGGCCTTCTCGTCCAACATCAGTGCGTAACCTCACAAATTCACTTCTGGAAAAATGGTCAAACATTCCCATAGACACATCCTAAATCTTGTGGACAGCCTTTCCAGAAGAGTTGAAGCTGTTATAGCTGCAAAGGGTGGGCCAACTCAATACTGAACCCTACGGAGTAAGACTGGGATGCCATTAAAGTTCATGTGCGTGTAAAGGCAGGCGTCCTAATACTTTTGACAATATAGTGTATATTGCATCTATTGTATGATATTCCTTGTGTGTATGTATACAGTAAGGTACATCTGGTGGAGGCCACAAATGCATAGAGGGAAACAAACAGCCTCCATACATATAGGGTTATTTACAAAAGGCAAGTCCACTTTGCACTGCAAGTGCACTTGAAAATGCACTGAAAGTGCACTTGGAAGTGCAGTCGCCCTGAATCTAAGGGGTAGATCTGAAATGAGGGGAAGCTCTGCTGATTTTCTCATCCAATCATGTGCAAGCTAAAATGCTGCTTTTTATTTTCCTTGCATGTCCCCCTCGGTTCTACAGCGACTTTACTTCCAAGTGCACTTGCAGTGTAAAGTGGATTTTCCTTTAGTAAATAACCCTCATAGTGTTTATGGTGAAAAATGAGCCCAGGACTCCAGTGCTTCAAGTCAAGTTCTGATCACCAGCTTGCCATACCCTGTACACATTGCTTATGCCCTTTACACACGGTAGGACATTCCGACCACAAAATACGTCAAATTTTTTTCCGACGGATTTTGGCCCAAACTTGTCTTGCATACACACGTTCGCACAAAGTTATCGGAAAATCCGATCGTTCTGAACGCGATGACGTAGAATAAGTACGACGGGGCTATAAACGGGCCAGTAGCCAATAGCTTTCATCTCTTTGTTTATTCTGAGCATGCGTGGCACTTGCCACCGGAATTGTCTACACACGATCGGAATTTATGCGATCGGATTTTGTTGTCATCCAATTTTAGATCCTGCTTTCAAACTTTGTGTGTCAGAAAATCCAATGGAAAAAGTCCGATGGAACCCACACACGATCGGATTTTCCGACAACAAGATCCGATGGCACATTTTCCGTCTGAAAGTCCGACCATGTGTACAGGGCATTAGTTATTTTTTTGAACTGTCCAATCAAAGTCTTGCTGTTTATGGCTGGCTATACGGAAGTCTCTGGATATTGTAGTGAGTGGCTGATTTGGTAATGGAGGGCAGATACTTTTTGTGCCATGCAGGTTGAGAATGGTTAGGATATAGACAAGTCTGTTAGTATGGAGTGATTGGATGCGCAGTGTCATACAATACAGCGTATTCCTTATCAGTAGATATATAATGCGAGTCTCCGAGTGTTCTTTCTCCTCTGAAGATAGTAGATGTTGTTCTGATGTGCTGTTTTTTGTGACTCCAAGCTCACTAATCATCCAAAGTGTTGCAGTGATTCCTTGCAACCTTATATTGTGCTACATGGGTTAATGAGAGGGGTATTCCGTTCCGTGATGTCACAGAGGTGGAGCACACGTCGGTGCCAGGTCATGTGACCAGGGCGCTGATCTTCTGCCAGCTGATCTGACAGCCAGCCACGTGCTATTCCAGCGTGGGCCAGCTCTGAGCAGGAGCCGCTGTGCCAAGGTTCAAACCCTCAGTAAGGGAGGGGGGCCAACTTTACACTTCTTGTGCAAAAAGTGCAAGCTATTTACCTACTACTTTTCATTTAGTAGATTTACCCTAAACCTTTAACATTTTCAGTGAGTTTTCGCATTTCGTTCTTGTTTTTTCTACTTTAGAAGACAGTACAACAACCATGATGTTCATTGAAAAAAATAAATAAAAATCCTTTATCACTACCTTTACCTAGAACAATGAAAGTTATATTGCAACTTAATGTGTGTTGCAGCACATTGTCAAGTATATAAAGTACAGTAAGTCATTAATCAGTTATTATCTGTAATAATAATTCATTTAAAGTGGTAGTAAACTTTGAAAACAAAAAAAACTTTCTTTTTGCAAGGTAAAGGTATAATGTGCTAGTATGGATCACACACTAGCACATTATGAAAGACTTACCTTGAGGCTGGGTTCACACTGCTGGGATGCAGGAACGCTGCGAATCTACTGTGGGTTCCCGCATCGCATGTCTCTCGGTGGCAGTTCACACTGCAATATGAGAACTGCTGGGAGTGTCAGCTAAAAGTTAATGACACCCCCAAATCAGTTTGCATATCGCAGTGCGATCTGCAAACTCGTACAGGAATCGGATCGCATGGTGTGAACACCCAATGAGATCCGATTCTGCTGCGGACCAAAAAAAGGGTCTTGTACGAGTTTGGTCCGGATGCGATGCGAATTCAGCTATACTATCTGTATGGCTGAAATCGCATCGCACAGAGATCGCATGTGATTTGCACTGCAGTGCGGTGTGAATCGCATCCGATCTCGGACATCGCAGCACTGTGAACCTAGACTGAAACTAAGCCCTCCAGCAGCACACTGTGACCACTGCAGAGGCTTCCATCTTCACACGGTCTTCCTTTCCGACTTCACAGGCTGCAACCGCTTGAATGGCCGAGCCACAATGACGTCACTCCCACACGTGCACGCAGTAGTCCCGGCCATACCACAGAGCTCTTAAGGAATGGCACGGGTATGCCGTTCCTTCAGGGCTGTATATAAATAAAATGCACTCATGTATAACGTGAGTGATCACAAAAACTGAATAAATGAATGAAATAAAGTGCAAGTGAAGTACAACTATAAGTCTATATATAAAGACTCTTCATAAAGGAAAATGAAAAATTGAGTGCACACAAAAAGATCCCACAGTGTGAAAGGGGGTGATTCCAATGGGGTGATATATTCCAGTTCACTTCCACCGTCACCGGGGAGATAGGGGTATCTTGAATAGAAAGAACCCACTCAATATGTGGGGACTCTTACTGGAACTGGTGGACCCCCTAAAGAGCAAAGTCTTATATGCCAGCAGAGTTAGTCTAAAGGTCCTCCTTGTCTCTGGAGTTCTCTGGTAGTGGCTGGAAGTCCTCCACAGTATCTAACTTGAAACTAAGAAGTCCTGTCTGAAAGGCGCACTGTGACATCAGTCACCAGTGCGGGAAGATAAAAAAAGGGGTAGCCTTTATTTCTAAGATCGAACAGGTACAACCACAATAAACAAAAAAACATCTGTACTTCCGGGGTCACGTGGGGCGTGATGATTTCAGCGCGTAGCTCCGCCCGACATGTTTCGTTATACGTGACGTCTTTCTTCAGGGCGCATGTGTTGTGATGTCACTGGCTGCCAAACAAGCGAACCTTATTATGAGGTTACCTGTAGGTACAAATCTAAATGCTGAGTCTATTACCACTTCAAGTATCAAAAGCCTAAGCTTAATTCTTTTTTAGTTGTGAATATATTGGGAATAGGTTTGAAACCCCTGTTTTTTGCGGTCCGTGTTCCTGCTATAGTGACCATTATCACCGCGGCTAAAACTGAGGCAGAATCCTAAATGTATAAGCTATTGGCGCTTACAAGGTAGTGGGCACATTACAATATAGCAAGAATGAGTAGAAAAATGCCCACAAACTGTTGTTTTTTTTTTTTAAGAGGAAAAACAGCTAGAAGCATTAAAGTATTTTCTTAAAAGAAGTTTTTTTATTTTAATGCAATCTATGCATTTTTCTTTTTATATTTTTGTTCAGTTTTTTCCGTCCTGCAAGCGCACCGCCCCATGTGAAAGCACTCAGGCTTTCACACTGGGGTGGCTTGAGAGGCACCTTTTTAGGTGCTATTTTTAGTGCTGAAAGGCGCCCCAGTATGAAAGGGGTCTTACAAGCATTTGGCATTTCAAATGCCCCTAAAGTTCGGTCCTGAATGCAAATTTCTCCTTTAAAAAAAATGCTTCCAAACTCAACTGCTTCTAAATTACTATAAATGCCTGAGTGTACATGTACCCATAACATAACACTGAGGAGAGTTCAGGAGCTGCTGAAAAAAAATGCCCAAATGCTCCTAAACGCCTGTTTACCAGCTGCAGTCTACATGGGGCCTTATAACCCCTATCAGATTTGTCAAATTTTATTCCTCCATCTGTGTTCCCTTCATTTCCTGTCCCATGGCTAAACAGGAAGTGAGAGAAAATCCCTGCAGATTTAAGGAATTCTTTGGGGTCCCCCCAGGTCCCCAAAGAAGACTTCCCGTCAATTACTTTTCAACCCAAAATTTGGGATTTTCTTTTACTTTCACTTTCAGTGATAATCAGGACAAATAGAAAGTGTGAGATTGACCGCAATAGAAAATTTAAGCAGAGTTCCACTCATTTAAAGATACCTGTCCCATGGTCCAGCAATGTGGCCGCCCGAAGCCTCCTCCCCCTCCTCTCCATGACGCCGGCATTGTAAGTGTGGGCACTCGGCTGTGATAGCTTGCGGCTTCACAGCCAGGCGCGCACTGTGCATGCGCGAGTCGCGCCGCGCTGTCTTGAATGGCTGGGAAATCTTCTGGGACCTGTGACGTGTCTCAGAATATTGTAGGGAGGGAGGGGGGAGAGATGAACTTCTGCTCGGCACCGCGGCACCAGGAGAGGAAGTGGGAGCTGGGTACCTGTCAAAACCAGGTATCCCCCCCCCCAAAAAAATGACATGCTAACTAATGCCTTTAACTCAGCATTTAGATTTGTATCTACAGGTAAGCTCATAAGGTTTGCTTGTTTGGCATCCAGTGACATCACAACACATGCGCCCTGAAGGAAGACGTCACGTATAACGAAACATGTCGGGCGGAGCTACGCGCTGACATAATCACGCCCCACGTGACCCCGGAAGTACAGATGTTTTTTACAATTTTTTCCGGCTGTTTTTATGTTCATTGTGGTTGTATGTCAATCCATCTCCACTCTGTCCAGAACTTAAAAAAAAAAAGTTTTGCCTTATAGTTACACTTTAAATAGCTACAGAAAAATCCAAATTTTAGCTTTTCTATCCCCCGATTTTTATTTTTACTTATAATTTTTTATTCACATGGTGCGCTTTGTTGGGTTCATTGTATTTTTGTGGCATATTTATTAAATGATGTTGAATCCTTCAGCATGGTTGTGTATATATACTGTCTATCCATTCAGCGGCATCACACTGGCGATTCTACAGGCACCATGTCTGATAGCCTTTTTCATAGAATTTTCTTGAGGTAGATCGCCAGGTTTTTTCTCAGTCCTTGCAATTGTTCATACTCGGGACCAGCATGCAGAATGTGATGACACACGTGCTTAGCCAATTGGTACACACACACATGCTAGGTCCAATTTAGACAGGAGCCAATTACCCCATCAGCGTGTCTTTGGTGTGCGGGAGGAAGCCAATGCAAGCAAAGGGATAGATTCATACCAAGGGACCCAGTGTTGCAAGGCAGAAGTGCTAACCACTGAGCCACTGTCCTACCCATGCCATAGTTACAAAGCTCATGTGACACCAGCAGATCCTGCTTGCCACATTTTATAGCTTTTCCATTCTATGAATGGCTTTGGTGACATTTTCCATACTTTATTATGACGAACGCTATAAACTGCAGCGCCCAACCTGTTTGTGCATTTGATGTTTTATTGGAGATTCATCATTGGGTCGTATGAAGGGCTAGCCGCAGATGCTCGCTGTCATTTATATTCCCCGCATATTCAAAGTCCTGGATTTTAGGCGTGTATACTAATTATGGGCACAATGCGATTGTTTGTAATTATTATGCAATCCTTACCAGAGATAATTTAGTTTTTATAGATTGAAATATGTATTTTTTTTTTTAAGGGGACATTCTCATCCTTCTAATGGATTAGAGGACCAATTGTTTCTCAGTGTTTTTAGCTTACAAAAGCACATATTTGGGTTACTGCGGCTTTATTATCATCACTATTGTATAATATTGTATTGCCGTATTAATGTGGAATGATAGGGGTTACTTCACTTTGCTCTATTCCTATAAAATAAATGTCGGTACTGCTGTTATTTAGAATGCTGTGCATGTGTAATATAATTGGCCGTACTCTTGGGTGTCTCTGTGTGGGCTGACTAAGTATGGACAATGAACGCCTGTGTGTGACACGGAAATGTACCCCTTGTCGACATATTGGAGCCTGTCGGAGGCGGGAGGCATTGGGTAAGCAGAAATGCACCAGGGGAGAGGGAGCTGCCGTGATCTACAGGAAGAGTGTGCTGTGAGACTCAACAATTCTGACAGAACTCCAGCTCTGTGAATATCTGATAATTGGATAGTTATACCGTTTTTTTGTTTTTTTTGCAAACTTATTTATGTGAACACGAGAGCTGGATAAAGTCAGCGGGAGTATGCAAATATATACAGTTCAGTAGCCGATTATTACAGTCCAGGGACCAGTGGTTATTTTTTGAATGACCTAAAAGCCTTAAAAAAAAAAAAAACCTATATAGTAATGTAATTATTCCAAGAAGAAAAAACAAAACTGTTCCTATGAAGGAAACTTCAAAGGAACCTCACGCTCTGCTGGGTTGTCCTACTTGTACTTCTGAGAACCTTGTGTTGTCTGTTGTAATCCAAGTCTGCATGTGCCAACATCTTCCTTTGTTACTTCATCAGGAGTCGGCAGTCTTTTCTGGGTTCTGGAATGATGCCTTGACTGTACCATACACTGTGGGGTAGATTGGCCCGAAGCCCCTTGGGATGCATTACATGAGTATCCCAGGAGGCTGCAGGCAGCACTGCTATGTCATTCTCGCCTAGTGCCAACTGCATAGGTGTGAATCCAGCCTTAGAGCCTCTTTTACTACACACATTTGTGAGTATTCTGTGTATTGCTTTTTATCCTTGAATAAATGGTTTTAATGATATTGCACTAGGTCAGTACGCCCTTCTTTTGTTTTTCATTGTTTTTTTAGTAGCTTTGGATACCCATGGTCCTGAGAGGGCAGCAAGGTGCTAGGCATTGGCAATAAGGATTAGGATGCTACTTTCCTTGGAGCAAAAATGCCTGAGTGCAGGATAATTACTTTTTTTTAGCCCCAAAACTTTGCTGTTTTAACTGTGATCAAAATAAAGCTTTAGGCTGGGTACACACTATTGCGAATTGGATGTCGGTTTTCTCCGCATCCAATTCACATGTCAGGAGATTGTGACCGACTCTCAATAGAGCGGGTTCACATAGCTCTGTGACGGCTGCAGAGCGAATGGCACAAGAGTCCTTTGCGTCTTCTGGTCTGTTTCAGGTCCGAATTCAGCCAAAAATGTGGATTGACATCGGACCTGGAACAGTGAACAGGGACGCACTGGATCTCTGCTGTGAGCCGCTCCGTATGGCAGTGTAGTTGATTGCTTAAATTTGTTATTGCATTAAACATCAGAAAGGTTTGGGACTTATTTGCATTTTAGGCAGAAGTCCTGTTTCTATATGTAGCTTGAGCCAAGGATAAGTGGCTTTCGCACTTCAGCAGGGCTTACATAGAAAAATGTTAGGCCGGGTCAGGTTTAAGCAGAAGCAAAGTCCCAAAATGCACTTTCAATTAAATGTTGGCCCATCTTGCAAGCTTTAAGGTGTGCACCCTGCAGCCCCAAACCAAAAAAAACATTTTAAAAAGCCTCCATTTTACAGTTTGTGCAGGGGTTAATAGCACATGCACACATTCACAATAACATTGACAACTTGCTGCAGACCCTTGGCTGTTTCTCACCTCCACACAGCCTAAAAAATGGAGGTACTAAGATGTTTCTCATGGCCAGTTGTCAGCTCCATACCACTGTTAACATTTTAACTTTGAAGGGTATAGGGAATGCAGAGAGAGGTAGTTACCCAATGTAGGCTTCAGGAAGTATACTCCCAGTCACCTTGCGAGGTGCTCTCTGAACTCTGGTTGCAATTGATTACATACAACTCAGATTAGGAACACAGAACGTGAGTAAACATTGTGATATGAGCACAGTTGCAGTGTTTGCTGGATGCCAGTAGTAATTTATCGGTTGCGACGGATGCAAAAATAGTTCTCCTAAGTACATCATCTTATTCTGTCAAGGTTCCACACATGCAAGCCACATACTCTCCAACATATTGGTCAGAAAAGACCAAGCTGTGTAACCAGGTCAGTAAGTAAGGGGGCACGTATACAGTATATTACTACCACATGCCACATGTCCAGGGTTCAGACTCTTGGAGGATCTATAAAAATTCTTCCTGGTCCGAGCAGATATATTGGCCTGTAATGCTGTCACTCACCATAATGAGAGAACTTGGATAGGATTGTGTGCCTGATAAAGATCAGAACGTCTGTGACTTGAATTATAATGCGGTAAATGTTTACAAAACCACTCCTATGACATAAGCTGCAAACTATGCTATACTTCATATGTTTAATAGACTTTTTTCATGTGCCACGTACAGTAGTTTGTAGTGTAAGATCTAAATTACATTGTGGGTACACATATGTACTGCTGGGAGAATTTAAAGGAGCACTCGGGCCAGGATTAAATGCGGAACATTCAGTTATGTTGACATTGAATTCATTTTATTTGTGAGTTGCGGTAGTGCATGCAGCGAAGGCTGCAAATCATTTATCCTTACTTGAATGCGCTTTGTGGATGCAAATGGGGTCCGTTTTCTACCTGCATTGCATAGTTTGGGTTTGGATCCCACATAAGCATGGAAGAGATGAGCTGCATTTTATTTCAACTCATCAAAGTTGCTCTCGAAATTCCTAAAATTTTTATTTAAGCACTCACATATAAGAAAAATCTGATCTTTAAATGTGAAAGGGGTTGACATTGTATCTTGTCTCAAATCCAAGGTTGTGTGGCACTGTTGGGCATTGTAGGATCTTAATTCAAGTGTTTGGCATTCATGTTCTTTGGCGTTAGGAAAGCGTGTTTTCCACACAAACAGCCAATTTCTCAAGAGATGTGATTACGTCAAACACTGCTTGCAATAATTAGGAAATGTCAGGACACTTTTGCAAGAGATAATGAGCCCTGAAAATGCTTGGTATAGTATGCAAAGCGTGCAGCCACAAGATTGGAATCCTGGCATGCTGGGAAGGCAGGGCAGCTGCAAGCATTGGGACAGCTCGTGGGAGCCTTGGATCTATCAGTGTAGGTACTCGGCTGGGTTCACGTATATGCAAATTGTATGCGTTTTTAATCTTTATTACATTTTTTCCATCTTTTTTCTCCCCCATACAAGGAATTCCCCTTAATAACTATAACGACATACAATCTTAATAAATCTATCTATTACAAAGTACAAAACACCCTTTTACTTAATCCCAAAAGGACCCACAAGGAGAGAGCAGCTAGTCAGGGCTGCTTTTGGCCAAGGACTATCCATCTCAGGCTAAAGGGGTCCGTCTATATGTCATAGCAGGAGGGACACAAGGTAGGTATTCCTCCTACATTTTATGGCCTATAGGCCCTCCCCCCCCCCTATTGGCTCCCCCTAAATTTTAATTACTTGGTAGGTTACTATATTTTCCTTTCAACCAGGGTTCCCACATTCTAATATACTCCTTGAGGTTGTGTCTCCTTACATAAGCTGCTCTCTCCTTAGGAAGAGTTTCATTCATAGCATCAATCCAATTTTTAACTGTAGGAGGCACCCTCGATTGCCATCTTATTGCTATCAGTTTCCTAGCTTGAAACATACTCCTCCAAATTGCTACCGTTGTACTCCTATTTTCCCCTTGCTCCTGCCTGTAACCCAATAGGCATACTGCCGCTTCTTTTTCCAGCCTAATATCAAACGTTTCTTGCAGGGTTTTAATTACTCCTTCCCAATAACGGAATCATTTGGGGCATTTCCACATCATATGTAGAAGGTCCCCGGTACCCCCACATCTCGGGCAGCTATCTGCTCCTTTTCCGAACTTGAGTAACCGTTTCGGAGTATAATATGCTCTATTTATCAACATTAACTGCAATATTTTCTGTAAGGGCCGGTTCACACTGGGGGCGATGCGAGGCGACACGACTTGCCGTGCCGCGATCTGACAAGTCGCCCCCGTTCTGTACAATGGAACCGTTCTGAGAGGAGCGACTCGAGTCGCTCCGACTCAGAAAAAAGGTTCCTGTACTACTTTTGGGCGACCTCGGGGCGACTTGCATTGACTTCTATACAGAAGTCATTTGCAAGTCGCCGCTGAGGTCGCGGCAGGTCGCGGCGAGGCAAGTCGGTGTCGCCTCGCATCGCCCCCTGTGTGAACCGGCCCTAACGGAGCAACCGATACCAGCGAGGGTGCCTCTAGAATTCTCCTCCAATGATCCTGTGGTATTTCCCCTATATCCCGTTCCCATTTTAATTTTACTGAATCTAATTTCCCCTCCCCATTGGCCTGTTTGCATATTTGTCCATATATTTCTGAGATCAATCCTTTAACAGCACCTAGCTATACGCTGCAAAAAGGGAGACTTCTATCCAATGCAAGGGTTGATTTCTAAATTGGGCTTTCAGGGCCTGACACACCTGGAGGTAGGTATAATATGTATTCTGCGATATGTTAAACTCTCTTTTCAACACGTCAAACTTTTTAAGAGTATTTCCCATGTACAATTGCTTCAATCTTTTTATTCCCTGTTTTTCCCATTCCTTATTTTTTTCTATCGGGAGGATTTCCTGCAAATTACTGTTGTTCCAAATACGGGTATTTATGTTAAAACCATTATATTTCATCAGCTTTTTAACTGTTTTCCATATTTTGGTGACCATTATAATTGTTGGATTCCTATAACAAAAGGAGTCGGCCTCCAGTGTCTCTACAATTGTATCATGCAATGCTCCTGTTAATAAAATTTTTCCATTAGGGGTTCACCCATGCATATCCCCACAACCCATTAAATGTTGCAGTTGTGAAGCAATGTAATAATACTCAGGATTAGGCAGTTAGACCCCCTTCCCCCATTGGGAGTTGCAATGTTCGCACCCTTATCCTAGCTTGCCCCCCCCTTCCATGTTAGTTCCCTAAATAACCCTTCTATTTTATTAAACCATTTTTTGGGTATCCACACTGGGGCATTATGAAGTATGTACAGAAGTTGAGGCAGCCCCAGCATTTTTATCAGGCTACATCTACCTGCTGTTGATAGTGGGAGCCGTTTGCATATATACATTTTTTTTTCCATTTATAGAGAAGTGGGACAAGATTTTTGTTTATATATTGGTTGGGATCTTTTGTTATTATTATCCCCATGTATTTCAGTGTATCTACCACTGCCAATTGGGGCAACTCAGATATTATCACTTCCCTAGTAGTATCTATCGGGAGTAATTCAGATTTCGTCCAGTTTATTTCTAAACTCGCCAAACGCTGCCATGATGCTCATTGCCCTCAGCAATGAGCAACCCGTATCTCCCAAGAACAATAGAATATCATCCGCATATAGCGCTATTTTTTCTTGACCTGAGTTTCTTTGAAGCCCGATTATTTCCGGACTTTTTCTTATGGAGATAGCCAGGGGCTCCATTGCCAGGGCAAAGAGCAAGGGGGATAATGGACACCCTTGTCTTGTTCCCCTTTCCAATTCTATCCTATCTGACTTTACATTATTAATTTTCAGTCTGGCAGTAGGCTTATCATACAGCATCTTGATCCAACCGATCATTGCTGGGCCAAATCCAAACTTCTCCAATATTCGCCACATATATCCCCATTCTACAGTGTCGAATGCTTTAGTCACATCCAGTTACAATATAGCCCTTGATCCCCAGTTTTCTGTTGGGGTTTGTAAATTTAAAAATGCTCTCCTTATATTTGTGCTGGTCGATCTGTTAGACATGAAACCAGCTTGATCAGGGTGGACCACTTTGGACATAAATTTATTTAATCTAGCTGCAAGAACTTTGGCCAAAATTTTTGCGTTTGCACATAGGAGGGATATTGGCCTGTATGCCGCAACATCCAATGGGTCTTTCCCTTCTTTATGAAGCATGATAATTGTTGCTTCCAGCATTGAGGCGGGTAAATGACCCACATCAAATGCCCCTCTCAAAGTTTTTAAAAGTACAGGGATCAGTATCTCCCCATAGTATTTATATGTTTCGACTGGCAAGCCGTCTGGGCCAGGAGATTTTTGATTAGCCATATCGGCTACCGCCTGTTGCAGTTCCATGAGTGTAATCGGTATTTCTAGTTCCTCCCTCACTTCTTGTGTTATTTTGGGTATCTCCAAATTTTCCATAAAATTTTCCATTTGTTCCCTCCCACTTTTCTTTTTAGCAGTAAATAGCACCTTATAATATTCCTTAAAAGCTTGTACTATTTTATGGGGCTTGAAGTTATCTCCCCTCCCATAACCCTAATAGCAGCAATAGTGGATGCTGGGGCACTGGACTTTACCACTTGTGCCAGCATCCTCCCTACAGATTCCCCCTCCACAAAGAAGGCCTGACGCTGTAGAAGATATTTTGTTTCCACCTTCTGCATAAAGATCAGTTGGTATTCCTGTTTATCCAACCATGATTTTTTCCTTTCTGGCGATGAGTCTGCTATGTAATTGTTCTCAGCCGTAACTACCTTTCTCCTACTTCTTTCCTCTCTAGCCCTTTCAACCTTATTATATTTGGCCACCTCTTGTATTAAGTTACCCCGGAGAAATGCTTTTAAAGTGTCCCAGATTACTCCTGACGTTGCTGTACCTGCATTAAATTCTATAAATTCTCGAATTTTTGGAAGAGTCCCATCCATGTCTTTAATTAATTCAAACTAATGTGGATTTATTTTCCACTTCCTTCTGTGTTATTTCCTCCCCTATTTTTAACGTAACCATTAACGGAGAATGATCTGATATCCCTCTTGGACAGTATGTTACCTTTTCCTACAAACTGTAATATTTTATCATTGCCCAATGCCATGTCAATCCTAGAAAGTGTGGAATATGTGGGCGAGTAACAAGAATATTGCTGGGCGCCTGGGTTCCGCACTCTACAGAGATCATAAAATCCCACCTCCTCTACAAACTGGCACAGTTTTCCCTTCTCCCTCCCCTCAACTATATTCCGGGCCGGGAACCTATCCAACTTACTGTCCAGTACTTCATTGAAGTCTCCTACTACTATAGTTGGAACTTCTTGCTTATCCAACAGGAACTCATTTAACTCAAGCAGAACATCTATTTTGAATGGTGGAGGAATATACACATTTGCCACCACCAACGCTCTATCATTCATTAAATAATAAAGGAAAACCTATCGGCCCAACACGTCTACCCTAGATTGCCTGCAGGAAAAATTCACCCTGGACTTCACCAACACACTTACCCCCCTACTGTACGCACTATGGGTTGAGTGGTACTGGCTTTGATATTTTTTTCCCCACCGAGTTTGTAGTGAGTCTTTTGTTAGGTGTGTTTCCTGCAGGCAAACCAGATCCACCCCACTTCTCTCTAGTGTGGAAAGTACCACAGCTTTTTTACCCGCTGTGCCCAACCCTCTCACATTCCATGATCCAATTTTTTTATATTTTATTTTGCATCTAAATATCTACTTTGCAATATATACCACCTCCCATTACAAACCTATATATATATTTTTTCCCTTTTACCTCGTTAGTGTTTACCTCCAACTTAATATGCACCCCTATATTCTTAAATCCGTTTGTATAAACACAAACCTAATTTCTCAATTTTTGCCCTTTGTTTCCTATATTTTTTTTCCTTTTCCCATCTCTTACACCGTCCTTATTATTTAACAAAGTGCTATTCTTTAACCCACACTTCTCCATTTTTAAGCTTTGAACCAAACTAGTGTTCCCCTCCCCATCCCCCTACACTATTCTCTACCACCCCCCACAACCCTTCCCTATCCCCTTTACCCTTCCTCCCATCCCTTCCCACCTCCCTCCCCCACCTTTTTAGGTGCCCCCCTAAGGGGCTTACAGTGACCTTTTCCCATACCAATTGCTCTTCACTTCCCCGCACCCATTCATTACCTTCCATCACTTTACAACCACCCACTGTGCAAATCTCCCCAACCCCCCCTCCCATGGATCCATACACCTGCAAACTATACCATTATAAATCAGCATTTATGCACTCATCAGGGTATCTGTAATTGTCCCATGTTTTCCTCCATCCACTTCTGAACCCCAGCCGGTGTATCAAAAATCTGGGTACCACCCAGAGCCGTTACATGTAGCTTTGAGGGGTAGAGAAGGGCATATGACACTTAAGTTTTTGTAAAGTGCGTTTAACCTGGACATACTCCATTCTTCTTTTCTGAAGATCTAATGAAATATCTGAGTAAAAATTAATTTTTACGCCATTGAAAAAGATGTTTCCCGCTTCTCTAGCTTTTTGTAGTAGCAGAACTTTGTCCTTGTAATTCAAGAACTTCATCAGTAGCGTCCGGGGGTTTCCTCCTGCTGGGGAGGGGGTCTAAAGGGCACCCTGTGAGCTCTTTCTATACAAAATAAAGCCGAAAATAAATCTCTCCCAAACAGCTCAATTTTTTTTCATCTTTTCCAGGAATACTGCAGGGTTCAGACCCTCACTCTTTTTGGGCAGTCCCACCACCCGTAGATTATCTCTTCGGCTTCTGTTTTACAATTCCTCCAATCTAGAGGCTTTTTTTCTTGCATATTTTTCAGTTCCTTTAACATCAGCGACACATCATCTTCCAGCTGGCCAACCCTTCCTTCAAGTACTGTTGTCCTTTCTACTATTTTCTGTACTTCACCTCTAACCACATTTATATCCTCCTTAACCCCCCTTATTTGTTCACAAAGATCTTTGATTCACTGCATGTTTTTACTGCTTTCAGCATGTCTAATAGCATTGGCTTCTGCTCTGCTGGAATATTGTCCACTATTTCTGAGGCGCCAATTGCTTTTTCTGATTGGTCAGGTAGGCCCACATTTTTACTGTTCTGTGTGCCCTTAAGGACTGTGTCCGCGGAGTGGAGCCAGGAGCATGAGCCTGGCCTTGACCATGACTTTTTCTATCCGTAGAGCTCCCCTGCTGCGATTTTGGCTGTGACCCCTTCTTAGTGGGGGACTGCATGGGGGTGTGCACGTACTGCTCAAGTTTTGCGGCCGCTACAGCAGCAGTTGAGGCCAGTTGGTGAGGATTTTTATCTTTCGCGGAACGTAATCGCAGCATTTTGCTCCCCCTTAGATACTTAGGGGATTACTCCAGCACACACACACAAAAAAAGCCTCTTTAATGCGTACGCCACTATCAGCTACCAGCCAATAACACAGCAACAGCGCACAGCGGAATCACCAACAGCTGATTTTTCTTATGCTTATTACTGTTTTTTACGGACAGTCTCCAAACATCAGGATACAGTTACACTTCAACCAGCACTTGAACTAATATGTGGGGGGCTCCACTTTAACACTTCCATTCACCAAACGCTTGAGCAGTCTTAACCCTCTGATAGAGATATAACGGAGTCTTAAGATCTCACAGGCTCTTTACTCACTTTCACCTTCAACAGATTTATGCAGATTAGAGAGAGAAGGTAGCCCGGTCCATATCAATGCTGTGTCACTGGAGTGTCACTATAGTATAGGGCAGCCTTCCAGGACTCATAGGAACACCACACAGGTCTCTCACCTCTCCTTCTCTTCCCCACCGCTCCTCAGCTCCTCTGAGTCTCTTACCGCCGTCAGCTGCATCTGTCTCTTGTACTCCTTACACCGCTACCAGCCTCCTTTCTGCCGGGTCCTTGACCAGGGGGAGAATCAGCACAGCGGTCTCGCATCCCTCATTCGTCTCCGCTCATCTCCTCCACGCACACCACACACGAGGCTCGTCACAGCTCGTTGCACACACGTCTGCCCACGCCCCCCCCCCCCAAAATTAATTGTATGCGTTTTTAGCCGCATCCAACTCACATAACATGTGAATGTGACCAGCTTTCAATAAAACTGGTTCACACATGTGCCAAGGCAGCCGTGATGTGGTTTTGAAAAGGGTCCTATGTGTTTAGGTCTAGTTCAGGTAAAAAAATTTGCACCTAAATTGCACCTGAACCAGTGAACAGGAATGCTCCGGACTGCAAACAGCAGCCGCATATGTGTGAACCCAGCAGTAGTACATCAACCCTGCTTCTCATAGCCACTATGAGGAACCTGCTTTAAGGGTTAGGGTCACATTACAATCTGACTGTACAATCATCTTTTGCTTTACCAAACCTTTGAAATATAAGGACCAATCCAATCTATACAATTAATTTGTATCCTATAGGGCAGGGCCTTGCACTATATAGCTGTTGCATTTAAAAAGGAATGTTAACCCCTTCTTGCCAGCTGTACATATTTAGTGGCAGCACAGAGGTCGGTCTTATTCCATTTTATCACATATATATGCGTTGCTGTTTTGTCTCTGGAGCCAGTCAGTAGGATGGCTCCCAATCATGTGGTCATTGTAACAGCCAATTACGGTGATTATATGATCAGATACAAACAAATAATGCACACATATGTATCCCCATGCATGTCTGCACAAGGAATATTTTTTCAGGGTTGTTTTGTGGAGGGTCATAGTAATGGCAGGCCAGGTTTCTTTGATAATGAAACCCTATCAGGAGATATCATATAAAATTTGCCACCAAATGAAAGCCAAATTTATCCTAAAAATCACAGTATAATTGTAACTTGGATACACTAGGTCAGAGGTCTCCAAATTTTTTCAATAAAGGGCCAGTTTACAGTCCTTAAAGGGGTTGTAAAGGTAAACATTTTTTCACCTTAATGCATTAAGGTGAAAAAACATCTGACAGTGCTGCCCCCCCCATCCCCCCCATTTTACTTACCTGACCCCTTGAAAGTCCCACGCTTGCCTCTGACATCCTCTTCACCGCTCAGCCTGGCCACTGATTGGCTAGAGTGGATGGATTGAAAGCAGCGCAGCCATTGGCTCGCGCTGCTGTCAATCGCATCCAGTGACGCGGCGCACCGGGGGCGGGGCCGAGTGATACAGTGAGCGGCTATAGCCACCGGCTGTATCACGGAGCACACCCGCAAGTACTTCTCACCATGCGAGAGAGCTCGCATGAACGTGAAAAGTACTTGTGGGGGGAAGCCGAGACAGCCGCCGAGGGACCCCAGAAGAGCAGGTTCAGGGCCACTCTGTGCAAAACGAGCTGCACAGTGGAGGTAAGTATAACATGTTTGTTATTTAAAAAAAAAATCCCTTTACAACCACTTTCAGGCTTTGGGGGCCGGACTATGGTCAGTGTGAGTAAAAAATGTCTTGGCATCAGTGGGAGTAAATACTGCCCCATCCATTGGTTTTAACAGGAGGAATAGTTCCTGATTGTTGTTTTTAGCAGGAGGAATAGTGCCCTATGGTTTGTATCAATGGGAGGAATTGTGCCCCATCAAGGGGGTCAGTGGGAGAAATGATCCCTCATCATTGGAGGAATAGTGTACCAAGGGCCAGATAGAGGCAAGCAAAGGGCTGCAGACCACTGCACTAGGTAGTTGCAACAATATGTAATTTTCGCAACACCTGCCAACATTTCCTTCCTTCTCTTACTGGGAAAAATAGAACTCAAGTCTAAACTTACACGGGGCTCTGGACTCTTCCCATATGCAAACTCTGGTGCTTGGTGATTGTCCCAGTGCTGTCACACAGTCACATGCTCCTCCATACCCTGCACAGAATGGCACAGAAGGATATGTGCTGCTGGGTAGGGCAGCATTAAAACAGTCCTCCTGTTGCTTTGCCTTGCATGGCAAAGAAAGCCCAGCAAATATTGGCTTTAAAGGTGGAAACACTGGGGCTGTCATCCTGGTTCTTGTGTAAGAGAATGAGAGTCACCATCAAAAGGTTCAATAAAGGTAAAACAATGTGCAGGATGGGAGTTTGGGCTTCACTGTCTGCATACTTGTGTTTGGATTAGGAACTCTCGAACAAGTAAAGCCCAAATCAGGTCAGCTATATAGACTGCACTTTTAAAAACAGGTCAGCACTTGCAGCTTCCATTCCATATTTCCGCCCTTCGAGTTTCACAAGGCAGAAAATTACGTAAACCTGTCATTAAAAAAAATATGGGGCTGCCAATGCTAATTTCCAATCTAAAATGCTACTTGCTTTGGTCTAATCCTGATCCTGTGGCTTTAATACTTTATGAGCCACTGACCTGAACCATATATTCAGATCTGAAAAGTAAAAGCAAAGTCAAAACTCCTTATTTTGCTCTGAGATATTAACTCAAAGTATTGAAACAAGATGGTCAGCATGGCAGCCTGGCAACTAGAATAGGTAAAAGGAGAAGCCAGCAAATGCAGCCTACATTCTTCTTTCATAACAGGTTCCCTTTGTGGAAAATACATTTCCAGCAACATCACTAGGAAGGTATGTGCCAGGTTTCATGTTTTCAGGTACTCTGACTACCTGGCTCGTTGGTTCGGTCCCGGCCTTCCTTTGCACACGCGCCAGTTGCAATCTTCTGAATGGGTTCACCTTGGAGATGAGCGCACATCCAAAATCCACTCAACCACAAATTCTTCTCTGCCATGTCTCAATGTAGACTAACAAGACCGTGTGTAAACCTCATTCAAGCAGATAGCTTGTGTTAGACTAGAACTGTCATTGATAAGACACTTTCAGATGTACCAAGAATGTGAAACTAATTATTTAATAGAAGTATTCAGACAGCCAGCTAGATAAAGAGAACTATTTGTCTTTTTAGATAGCAGAAGCATTTTCCATGCAAAAGCTAATATCATATACTTTCTTTTGTAAGAATGATATATTGTGATAATAGCCATTCCGTCTGTGGTAGCCGTGGTCTTGCAGTATATAATATTTCAGTGACTGCACTGATAAAGAGTATCCTGTGTTATGAAACATCCATCATCAAAATTAAATTTAAAAGCTAACGCTATCCAAAATGGACATTCTAGTAATGGGTGGGTACTGTTGCGATAGATCACATGCCAGTTTCTTAAAGTTCTTCAAGACTCCAGTGCTGAGATTTCCTAGGCATGATTATTGTCTCTCCCTCATTCATATGACCATAATGAGGGTGTCACATATTTGCTTATATTAGACTCTTAAAGCTGAACTCCCAACACAAAATCTTCCTTTAAGATATATTCCTTAATGGACACAAGAGATATCAATCCACTTTGTGTGCTCCAAATCCCTTTGCAGATTAAGGTCTTACCTTGTAACGGTAGCAGTGACATCATCACTGTGCTGTTTATAGCTTGTGCAGGGAGCAGGGCTGTGGGAGGGACCCAGCGGGTTTCACCCACTACAGGCTGAGGCTAGAAAGGGCTGATACAAGACCACTCACCCTGTACAAAGAGAGAACGGCAATGAGCGGCCTTTATTACAGGAACCTCACATAGGATTACTGCACAGATCTGGAAGAAATGCACAAAACGATTGAATAAAGAATATTTACGCCATCTTGGTGTTTAGCTTTAAAATAATTTTCAGGTTCTGCTAAAACCAATACTAGGGATGCACCAAAATTTTGTGGCCGAAAATGGGCTTTCCGGCAAATTGCTGAAAGAGAAAAAGGGCCGATAATGGAGCCAAAAATGGGGGGGGGGGCTTCCTATAGCGTAGAAGAGAGGAAAGCCGCCACCGTCTGGTTGATTAGAGCACTGGGAATATCACAGCTTTCATTTTAATAGCTGTGTGTTCCCCGCTGCGCTCCGTCACATACAGCCCCACCCCCTTGTCCGGGGAACTTTCATAGACAGATCACTTGTCCCAGGATTGGATGGGTGATCTGTCTATCAAAGTGCCCAGAAAAGGGGGAGGTGCTGTATGTGATGGCACGCAGCGGGGAGCACACAGCTATTGAAATGAAATCTGTGATGTTCCCGGCACTCTAATCAACCAGGCGGCGCGGCTCTCCTCTCTCTTCCCTTAACAGGCTGGCTGCACTACTGGGGACACTGGCTGGCTGCATCTGACGGGCACTGGCTGGCTGCAGCTGATGGGCACTGGCTGGCTGCAGCTGACAGGCACTGGTGAGGCTGTATTGATCTCCTGTACCTTGTCCCCAGTCTGACCATCTCCTGTACCATGTCCCCAGTCGCTGACCATCTCCTGTTTAAAAATATTTTTTTTTAAATGAGTTTGGGTATCGGTCATTTTCAGTATCAGTTTGGTTTTCGGCCTAGTGTATTTTTCATTTTCGGTATTGGTTTCGGCACCAAAAAACGCATTTGGTGCACCCCTAAAATACTTTGGGGGTCAGTGGGAAAAATATTGCCTACAATGGTTACCAATGTGAAGAATTGATCCCCTAATGGTGGTCAGAATACCACCCTTACAGACAGCTGAAAAGATCATTGGTGTCATGAAAGTGTTGTTGACCCAGGAACTTTGTAGGCACCATTAAATGGGAAGTTAATTGGCCACAGCTCATGGAACCCTAAACTTTTGCATAACCCTGGTCCGAAATGGCTGGCTTATATTATAACGAACCAATTTTGTTAATGTGACATCAAAGTTTGGCTTTATAATGAATGCAATAGACTGAATGAAACTGTTGGTGATATCTTACCAACAAAGTGCTTGAGAGAGGTATAAGTAGCCAGCCTAAAAAATCAACAGCTTATGACAGTTGAGCTGACAGTGATCATTGCCCTGCCTAATGAAAGCAAATTGATAGGAAGGAATGACAGGAATTCATTTTAGCTAAGTCACACTACAGTTCCTCCCCGCCAATCAGGAGGCAGCTCTGTGAGACCTTTTTCCCGATTGGCCAAAGCACTAGGCAACCCTATTGGACATCTAGTGCTTTGGTAGAAGAGGAGACTCACAGGGGAGGAACCCTGAGGAGCGGACACCGGAGCCGCCTCTGCCGCACTGGAGGAGAGGAAGACAGCTCCGCCACTGCAGGAGAGGAGGAGAGCCCCGCCACACAGTGGGTGATTTGACTGGTGGTCAGTGCCACGGGTGGGCCGGTGGGTGCCGCTGTGGTCAGTGCCTTGCCCCCCGGCGGCGCGGGGAGGGAGGTTGGTGCATGTTTGCTGCCCCCTCAAAAGGGAAACCCACCAGCTGCCATTGCTTGAAACCTTTTTTAAATCTCTGGGAACTCCCTGACATTTTTTCATCTACAGCTTGCAGTATGTTTGTGTAATTGGCAATGCCTAGATATAGCAATAAATATGTAAATATAACAAACACATGAAACAGAATTGCATAATAAATATCAGAAAGACAGAGCGCCAAAACACTGAATTTGCATTCGTGTTCAGTGCCAACTTTTCATAGGTGTGCAATGTAAAATTCCAACTTCGCAAACCTTTAACTTGGTATAGGTGCCCAGTGAAAAAAAAACTTGCCATTTTTGTACAGGGAGAAGATTGCATTGGCGTGCAGGGAGAAGATTGCATTGTTGTACAGGGAGAAGATTGCATTGGTTTGCAGAGAGAAAATTGCATTGGTGTAGAGCAGTGATGGCGAACCTTGGCACTCCAGATGTTTTGGAACTACATTTCCCATGATGCTCAACCACACTGCATAGTCCTTGAGCATCATGGGAAATGTAGTTCCAAAACATCAGGGGTGCCAAGGTTCGCCATCACTGGTGTAGAGGGAGAAAACTGCATTGGTGGGCAGGGAGAAGATTGCATTGGTGCTGAGGGAGAAGATTGCATTGGCATGCAGGGAGAAGATTGCATTTTTGTACAGGGAGAAGATTGCATGGGTGTGCAGGGAAAAGATTGCATTTTTGTGCAGGGAGAAGATTGCATTTTTGTGCAGGGAGAAGACTGCATTGGCGTGCAGGGAGAAGACTGCATTGGCGTGCAGGGAGAAGACTGCATTGGCGTGCAGGGAGAAGATTGCATTTTTGTACAGGGCAAAGATTGCATTGGTATGCAAGATAAAGATTGCATTTTTGTACAAGGAGAAGATTGCATTGGTGTGCAGGGAAAAGATTGCATTGGCGTGCAGGGAGAAGATTGCATTGGCGTGCAGGGAGAAGATTGCATAGATGTGCAGGGAGAAGATTGCATAGATGTGCAGGGAGAAGATTGCATAGATGTGCAGGGAGAAGATTGCATAGATGTGCAGGGAGAAGATTGCATAGATGTGCAGGGTGAAGATTGCATTTTTGTACAGGGAGAAGATTGCATGGGTGCACAGGGAAAAGATTCAAATGGTGTGCAGGGAAAAGATTCAAATGGTGTGCAGGGAAAAGATTGCATTTTTGTACAGGGAAAAGATTGCATTTTTGTACAGGGAAAAGATTGCATTTTTGTACAGGGAAAAAAGATTGCATTTTTGTACAGGGAGAAGATTGCATTGGTGTGCAAGGAGAAGATTGCATTTTTGTACAGGGAGAAGATTGCATTGCTTTGCAGAGAGAAGATTGCATTGGTGTTGAGGGAGGAAACTGCATTGGTGGGCAGGGAGAAGATTGCATTGGTGCTGAGGGAGAAGATTGCATTGATGTGCAGGGAGAAGATTGCATTGGTGTGCAGGGAAAAGATTGCATTTGTATAGGGAGACGATTGCATGGGTGTGCAGGGAGAAGATTGCATTGGCGTGCAGGGAGAAGATTGCATTGGCGTGCAGGGAGAAGATTGCATTGACGTGCAGGGAGAAGATTGCATTGGCGTGCAGGGAGAAGATTGCATTGATGTGCAAGATGAAGATTGCATTTTTGTACAAGGAGAAGATTGCATTGGTGTGCAGGGAGAAGATTGCATAGATGTGCAGGGAGAAGATTGCATTTTTTGTACAGGGAGAAGATTGCATTGGTATGCAAGATGAAGATTGCATTTTTGTACAAGGAGAAGATTGCATTTTTGTACAAGGAGAAGATTGCATTGGCGTGCCGGGAGAAGATTGCATAGATGTGCAGGGAGAAGATTGCATAGATGTGCAGGGAGAAGACTGCATTTTTGTACAGGGAGAAGATTGCATTGGTGTGCAGGGAAAAGATTGCATTGGTGTGCAGGGAAAAGATTGCATTTTTGTACAGGGAAAAAAGATTGCATTTTTGTACAGGGAGAAGATTGCATAGATGTGCAGGGAGAAGACTGCATTTTTGTACAGGGAGAAGATTGCATTGGTGTGCAGGAAAAAGATTGCATTGGTGTGCAGGGAAAAGATTGCATTTTTGTACAGGGAAAAGATTGCATTTTTGTACAGGGAAAAAAGATTGCATTTTTGTACAGGGAAAAAAGATTGCATTTTTGTACAGGGAGAAGATTGCATAGATGTGCAGGGAGAAGACTTCATTTTTGTACAGAGAGAAGATTGCATTGGTGTGCAGGGAAAAGATTGCATTGGTGTGCAGGGAAAAGATTGCATTTTTGTACAGAGAGAAGATTGCATTGGTGTGCAGGGATCTTGCATTGGTGTTGAGGGAGAAGATTCCATTAGTGTGCAGGGAGAAGATTGCGTTGGTGGTAAGCAGTGAGTGTGTCCAGGGGAGTACAGGGTGCTGTGCCTCTTAACTCCTCCATCCTCAGAACCCCGGTTGAGAAACCCTGTGCTGCATTGAATTTTAAGTTTCAAAGATTGCTTGATTTGAGATCTTGTGCAAATGAATGCAGTTGTGCATTCATTTAAATAATTAAATGCAATTATTGTGAAGAGTAATTATAGTCTGAAAAAACCCCACCATGAGCGCATTCAGGGCTTTTGAGCAGAAAAAAAATGAGGAACACACATAAATGCTAGACTAGTTTACGATCATTAGCGCTTTTGCCCATTGATGCATTTTGTGGGCCAGAATAAATGAATATTCTGGGCAGTGGTATGCATTAATGCGCAAATGTGTAGAAAGATGTGCAATACGCAGCTTTTTGCGTGATTTATTTTTTTTAAGCAGTTTTTCTCCTGCCAGTAGAAAAGGTGATCAAAGACACTAAGCAGGCGCCCTTTGTGGATAAGGCCTATGATCACCCAAGACATTTTCCTATTATGGAAGATATAAGTTGTGGTGTATATGGATTATACACATATGTACATGACTTGTACTAATTGGAATGTGTTACATAATAATGCAAAGGGATTGATTTACTAAAACTAGAAAGTGAAAAATCCGGTGCAGCTGTGCATGGTAGCCAATCAGCTTCTAACTCAGTTTGTTTAATTAAGCTTTGACAATAAGGCCGGGTTCACACTGGTACGACAAACGCTCTGACATTGGGAGCTCATGTCGCATGACGTGTGAAAATCAACGTTTCCCTATGGAGAGCCGTCTTAATTGGTCCGACTTTGAAAGTGCTCCCTGCACTACTTTGATCATACTTCAGCCCATTGACTATCATTGAAATAGGATCAAAGTTGGATCCTTGTCCTAGCCATCCGACTTTGGCATCTGACATTGTGTTATTTCCTGCCCTCCTGCTGTAGCCCCTCCCATTGTGTGTTGGTTTTGATTTGTCAAAGGACAAGTTGTACTATCTGAAAAGTCTAATCAAAGTAGTATCCGGTTAATGAATGTCAGATGGATGTAGGACTTATGTCGCAGAGCAAAGTAGGATGAAAGTCGTACTACTGTCATGTAGTATAGTGTGAACCCGGCCTAAGCCACGTTCACATTGGGACGATTTGGCATGCGATTTGCCATGTCAAATCGCATGCCAAACCGGCGGCTATTGCCGGCAATAGCACCATCTGAATCGGCGCAACTCTGGACCGATTCCCAAAAGTAGTTCCTGTACTACTTTTGGCGACTTCAGGGGCAATTTGAATAGACCTCTGACAGATGTCTGTCAGATTGCCCCCGTAGTCGGAGTGCATTGCCGGTTTGAAATCGTGTGAGTTCAGCAGAACTCACAGGATTTCTATCCCGCATCAGTGTGAACCTGGAAGCTGATTGGTGTCTATGCAGAGCTGCACCAGATTTTGCTCTCTCCAGTTTTAGTAAGTCAACCCCAAAGTGTCTTGAAGCTAAAAAAAAAAAGCCCATTCTGCTCTATGTAACTTGTCACATTACACTAGTATTGCTCTTGCTGCGCTGTGTTGTAATAAATGTCCATATATCTACACTGATAATGACTGTTTTGCTCCCTGTAATCACAAGTACACAGTAACAATTTCCTGTGATGATGAGCGCTGGCGGCTGTGTCTCAGCAGGGAATATCGCGGCGAAGGGGTTAATTTGGTTTGGAAGCACACATGAGAGAAAAGGTGGGGTGTTGCTATGCTGTGCGGTAGGGAGGGGTCTGCTGTGCGTTCTATATGTGCATGTGGGGACCTGCCGCTGGTGGGGGGGGGGATTAATCCCACAAGGGGTCATGAACTAGCAGGCAAAGCTCTGACTGTGTTCTGTGTGTGAGCTTGTAGCCAGCTCTGCATTCAAGTTAAGGGGTTACTATCACAGTTTGTGGGCTTTGTATGTGTCGAGGAATGGCTGTGATTTGGCAGTAGTGAACATCCTTCGTCTTTCATACTTTGTGATTTGACAAAGAGTGCGCTATTGTATACTGGAGCTTTTTGTTTCCTTGCACCGAAAAAAGTTGTCCGTTTTTAGTTCACACGACTTGTACTTGTTTGCCAGCGAAGGAGTTAAAACGTTCACCCTCCACCCATCAAGCATGGCCTCTAAAATTCTTCATACAGCTGTATGGCAGCAGGGCAATGTAAGAGACGGTGGATGCCCCCATGCTTTTGTTTCAGAAATATGTGTGCCCGGACATATACTCTGGGACCCCCAGTTCTTATGAGACACTGACCGACACGCATGGGATAGTGTATCTGAACATAAAAGAGAAGTCACCTTTTGCAGCAGTAGTTTAATTAGGGGTTTAAGTTTCTACAAGTGGAGGAACCCTCAACATGCCTCCATATGCATAATGCTGATCACTTTTTTATTAATTAATTATTCACTTTATCTGGTCTCCCACAGTACACAGAACACGGACATGCAATTATTTTAGAAAATACCTTTTCTTATCAACAGTATATAGCAGTCTTGTGACGTCTATCAGTGTCCGGCCGAGCACTGGTTAAAGGAGTTTTCATTCTCCTTTGACTGTCCTATGAGGTTGTATGACCCCTGACCCTCTGTCTGGACAGTGCTGATTGACCCTGTGCTGGTCACATGCACCCTCCCAAAAAGAAAGGAAAAAAACTCTCCAGCCATACACACCAAACTGAGCATGTACAGAGTGCCCCCAAGGCTCTGTGCTATCAGCCGATGGATTGGGGCAGTAAAAGAAGGGGGACGATCATAGAAGACAGGATCAAATTGACTTATTACACAGTGAGTATAACAAGCATGCTTTACTGCATATACAGACGGATTTTACTGTTGTGGGTTTAGTAACACTTTAATGTTGAAACTTAAATTCTTAGGGCTGTTTGAGGTTTAGAGCTCTCTTTGGATGGGTTCTGAGCAACCCCCTTTAAAGAGTCAGTCCACCCATAAGAGGTATTCCAGATAAAGGTGACGTTGGGGGCCTGTTGGGTATATATTGGGTCTTCTGTTTCTGTGACAGTCAGGCTGATCTGTGACAGACAAGAACTGTACATGAGAAAGATATTAACCCTGGATAAAACAAAGATTATGTTGTCCTTATGAGCAAATCAGATGAAGGCAGGAGTATTGTGACTACTGTGATCCCTGCGAGAGGTAATAAATGCTAAACACACATTGCTTAGCATTCATGGACTTAAAGAGGAAGTAAACTCTGCCTTTTTTTTTTTTTTTTTTGGTGACCTATAAAGTAAACGCATAATGTGCTAGTATGCATTGTATACTAGCACATTATGTGACACTTACCTGTAAACAAAGCCATCATCGTCCCTGCTGGAGGCTGCATCTATCTTCGCTCGTCTTCCTTCCGGGTCCACAGACTCAGGATGTGTGACTGGCCGGAGCTGCATGACATCCCTCAAACGCATGCTTGTCACGGCACATGGCTCTGAAGAAATGGCACAGGTGGCCGTTCCTTCAGAGCGCATGCGCTGATGACGTCATCGGTGGTGTATACAGTAAATAGCTCCTAAACGGTGCAAGTTTAGGAAATATTTACAGTACCTATAGGTAAGCCTTATTATAGGCACATACAATCAAGGGAGGTTTACTTTTGTTTAAGAAAAAAATTGCAAATAAAAAACCCAAACATATACAATTGCTACACAAGTTATATTGTAATTAAATGTTATTAAAAAGTACTTCTCCTTTCCAGTTTGTAGCTCTGTAACCTTCTGTAAATTGCAAAGCAAGATGGCAGCCTGGAGGTGTACAGATATATTGTAATTAAATGTTATTAAAAAGTACTTCTCCTTTCCAGTTTGTAGCTCTGTAACCTTCTGTAAATTGCAAAGCAAGATGGCAGCCTGGAGGTGTACAGAACACCCCCCCCCCCCCCCAGATATATCATTTCCCGCTTGTGTGATTGGCTCACTGATTTTCTAGAATTCTGATGAGTGGAAGAGGTGGGAAAGTGAAGATCTGCTTTAACAATAAAAAAAAATACCTGACGCTAGGCTTCTGGCCTGCAAGATTTTCATACATGAAACATTCCTGCGTTCTTCTGACCATTTTTGCTTTAGCCTAGTTTCGGAAGGCATATAGAAATGAGGGGGTTAAGCTTGTATTTGTTTTGCCATTGTATGGCGTTACTGACAGTATAAGAATGTATTTATTATGCAGGTATTTGGCACAGAGTATGTTAACCTTATACTTGTCCTCTGATTTTATGCATTTGGCGATCTTGTTCTGCGGTTACGATTCCTCTTTTTCAATGTCTGGGTCTCGAGCTCTTGTTCTTTCTTTTATTGTGTAGGTGTCTGGATTTTGAGAGTGTGTTTTCACTTGATCTGTAGGTCTCCCACTCCCTGGGTGTCACAGACTTCCTGTAGACTGCAGTCTTATTATTCCTTCCCATGGACTTCTTTGAGGTGCACAGCGAGGGGCTTCAGGCTGGTACTTGTCCCATACTAGTCCTTCTACTCAAGTAAAACCCCCTAGAGTTTCTTCTGCCACTCTCTGGGTATTTAGGGGTTATAACTGCACTGATTATGCCAGTAAACCCTGCTCTCGTACTTTAGGTATGTGGTTCTAGAGATGTTAAGCCAAACACATTTTGCCACAAAACTGCAAAATTACAACTTCTGTTGGGTTTTAAATGCTATCAGCGTCATTTATCTTCATGCCAGATACTGATCACTTGAGAAAAGGAAATCACCCTTACATTGCCACAGAGAGCAATACAACAACGACTGTCACTTCAGCAAAAAGATCTCAATAACTGCACCCTGCAGGAAAAGACGTCAATATTTCTGGATGGAACCAAGTCCAAGCTCCACTGTGGTCTTCAGAGTTCAAGACTTCTGGTAGTGTCAAATGCCTGCCTCCCCTGCTGTAGCTCTCTTGCTGGCCCCTCACTACTATGTCCTCTGACTTGGGGGCTAACTACTTGAAGGCCAGGCCTATTCTCACACTTTTTGTTTACATGTAAAAAAACTGTAATTTTTGCTAGAAAGTTACCTAGAACTCCCAAACATATATGTGTGTGTGTGTGTGTGTATGTATATATGTATGTATGTATGTATGTATATATATATATATATATATGTATATGTATGTATGTATATGTGTATATATATATATATGAGAGAGAGCGAGAGATTTTTTTTTTTTTTTTTTTAAGCAGAGGCCCTAGAGAATAAAATTGTGGTCATTGCAATTTTTTTTATGTTTAACGGTGTTTGCACTGCAATTTATTTATTTTTTTAAATACACTTTAATTCATTTTAATGCAAAAAAACACAATATATATAACCCAATTTTTGGTAAGCTAAAAGATGATGTTACACCAAATAAATTGATGCCTAACATGTCACACTTTAAAGCAGTTCTGCACACATTTTTTTTATCTTCCTGCCTTTCTTTTTACGAAGCTCTAACTAGTGCTCAATGCCCCTTGTTTTTTTTGTTTTTTTTACCTCCTTCGTTTCATTCTCTGCTGTATTTCTTCTTTTCTCCCTGCGGCTATGGGCGGGGTTTCTGCGAGGATCAGCATCATTTCCGCTGATCTCCGCACTGGGATCTCGTATAATTCATCCCAGGAGTCAGTGCGCCTAGCCAAATACGCATGCTCGTAGCTGTAGCCACTGAGCATGCGCGGGAACCAGCAAGGAATGCTGGTTCCTCCGAAGCGAGGGAAGGAGGAAGTGATTGCTTGTGGACTTCAAATGCCCACAAGCAAGATGACATTGGGCAAAATAGATTTAAAAAAATAATGATTTTACGCAAATTCGGACATGTAAAGCGGGCAAAGTCAGGACAAGTAAGGATATTAATTAAAACACATCTTTTTTAAACAATCAGTCAACAAAAAAATTGTCACACCAGAACCGCTCCAGAACCGCTTTAAAATGGGAATGGCGACAAACTACGATACCTAAAAAATCTCCATAGGCAATCATTTAACTATTTTTTTTTTTTTATAGGTTACCCGTTTAGAATTACAAAGGAGGTCTAGTGCTGGAATTATTGCACTTGTTATAACGCCTTACATGTGTGAGGTGAATAACGTTTACATACGTATGCGTGCGAGCACGTTGGGATATGGGTGCTTTAATAATTTTTTTCATTATTATTTTATGAGATTTTTTACACTGTCCCTTTAATTTTTTTCCATTCAGACTTGCCATCTCTGGAAGAGATCAGCGTTGTAGGGAGTAGTTATTGAGATCTTCTTGGTGAAAGGAGAGAGTTACTAAGAAAACTGTTTTATTGTGTCCCACTTGAGGGTATATCCTCTCACTTTCTTTTCTGTCTGAAACCTGTCAAATAGGTAGAAAATTAGGAGATTTGCCTCTAGACAGGTAGTGGAGAGGAAATCTGTCAAATTGGGCATCAGCAATAAAAAGTTGACAATGATTACTATCTTCACCCTAAGGTGGTATTGTTTGTACGGTGAACCTTGCATCATCATATATACAGCTCTGACATGGCTATACATTGTTGAAATCAGCAGCAGCAGCAGAAACCAGTGGGGTTCATATATACGCATGCAACCGTTTACATTCCTACAGCATCAAATATGGGCCATAGGCCGTGAATGCAGATTTTTCGTTTTCGCAGCTAAACATTGTGGACTAAAAGAAAGCAGTGTGCACCAGCCTATAGAATAAAATACTGTTGCCCACCCATCTATATAAATGATAGATTTGTACTTTTTTTATTTTATTTTTTTATTCCTTTATTCATTTTTCTGTGCAAGGTAGTTAAACAAAACAGTACTTTCACATGTTGCTTTTTAGCTATACACATCATTTTCATAAACAAAAGTTGAACATTACAATTTAGACATATTAAATATAGGCACATAACTTCAGAGAGAAACTGTCATCTCAGTGTTTTGAAGGAACATAGAAGCAGGGGGTCCGTGTAATCCACACAGACCCGTCCCATAGACAATTTTTCTAATCTGTATCTCAATACCTATGTCGTCTGGTTGGGTCTACAGGACATGCCCGCAGCTCCGAGCATAGAATGGTGAAAAGTCTAGAAGACACGTAAAGAAAGGAGAAGAAAACGGGGCAGGACAAACGTGGAGAGGGAAGGGGGGGCAGAAAGCGGGTAAGAGCAAAAGGCTTGTTACCCCCTCTCGAGTCAGAGTCATGTGCCCAGCTCCCTGAGCACTAGATATATTTAAGGCGGTTTCCAGGGTAGCCCCACCGGCCATCTCATGCAGGTACTCTTGGGTGCCAGTGAAATACCTCCAGGGTCTCCACTTGAACTGCTCTTCCGTGTTGTAAAGAGTGGCAGTCAGTTCCTCCATCCGGAGGATATAGTTGACTTTAGAGTACCACAGGACCCTCGACGGAGGCTGAGGTTGCCTCCACATCGCAGGGATGCATACTCGATTTGTACTTAAGCCATTAAAGTGGTTGTAAACCCTTACAAACTACTTTGACCTACTGGTAAGCCTAGATGAAGAATTTCCTGTAGGTCCAAGAAATATCTCCTAAACCTACACGGTTTAGGAGATATTTACTAAAAGACCGGCACCGATGTCTACGGCGCATGCGCCGTAGATAGTGGCGTGCAGGCGCACTATCGCCGTTGGCAGCATGCCGCTGCTAACGGCGATATGCCGTTAGTGGCAGCTCCTGTGGATATGGGCAGGAGTGACGTCATCGCTGCTCCGGTGCTGTGAGTGGCCGGAGCAGCGACACCCGGAAGAACATGGATGCTCCGGACTACAGGGGACAGCGGTGACATCGTTGGCAAAAAATAAAATAAAAGATGTTATACCTACCTGCTCTGTGCAACGATATTGCACAGAGCCAGTCCCTTAACTCTTCTTTGGCTTTTCCCTGCTGGTGCACCTTCTCCCAGCGGGTGCATCTATAGCGAGCTGTGTGCTATAGGGCACCTGTGCGGGCATGCTCTCAAGCAGGGCTGTGTGTGTCCATGGGCTCTGCCATGCTCAACACTCCCTCTTCATAGGATTTGCCTGACAGCGGCAGGATGGCTCTCATCACTGGATCATAAGAGGAGGCAAGTAAGTGTTTAGGGAGGGGGGTTGGTTGTAAAATAGCTAGTGGAAAATGAATGCAGGAAAAATGCATTTAAGGCACAAACATTTTGCCTTTAGAACCACTTTAAGCTAAATTTCTGTGAAATGCACTGGAATGAGGAATTTCACAGAATTTTGACATTCACCCCTATTCTGAACCAGCTGTAATTCATCAGGTGTCCGCGTCTGTAAAGGTTAATATGGTCTAAAGCTAGTCGTTTTCTTCGGTTTTAGAGTATGGAAGTGTTAAAACCCCCATCAGCTTTTCTGTTTATTGATATTGGGGCAAAAAGTAAGAAGAAATAAATATTTTGCCACAATTTTGTTCAGGTCACCAATGTAGAAGGCAGAAAAACGCCTGTAATCTGCCCCAAAGAAGCTCATGTTCTTTTTTGAGCTTAGAGCATTTTTCAGACGTTTTGCTTCAGGGGACAAAACGCTCAGATGTGAACAGGTGTCATTGACATGAATGGGATTTTGTTTGTTGGGTGTTTTTTCAGGAGTTTTTTTCGGGCGTTTTATGAGCTGACAACGTTCAGGTGTGAATGCAGCCTCAGTGAATGAGGCGAAGCTCTGCTGACTTGCGTCATCCAATCATGTGCAAGCAAAAAAATGCTGTTTTTTTTTCCCCCTTGCACTTGATTGGGTATTCTTCACCAATGAGATGTAACTTCATCTCAATTCCCTTAACTCTGGAATAAATTCACTTGTAAAGTGAGCAGCCAATTTGTCTTTAGTGAATCAACCCCTTTGTGTCTTCTTCTAATGAGAATAAGCTCTGGTTCTTCTGTGATTTGGTTCCAGAGCGGCCTGCTCTAATTTTCTGTTTTATTATTTATTTATTTCTTTTTTTATTAACACTCAGGTGTCTTTACCTGCTTTTATACAATTGGATGTTAGGCTTAATATACACGGGACGTTTTTACAACCTCTCCTGAACGATTTAACTTGACAGATAGTAACGTCCGTTTTGCCGCATTTACATGCCACATTTAGCGGCTTTTTTCCTCGTTTGCGGTTAGAAGCATTTAAAAAGAAAAATGCATTTATTTTTTTCAAATAGCCATAAATGAAAAACGCCTGTAAACAAAACATGAGTTACCGCGTTTACACGCGTTTTCAATCTTTTACAGGCATTTGGCGTTTCAAATGCCTCTGAACTCCCGTCCTGAACGTATTTTTTTTTTTACGTTCCAAAAAATGCTTCTAAACTCAAGTGCCTAGATGTACATGTACTGATAAGATAACATAGAGGAGAGTTCAGGGGCAGCTGGAAAAAAAACGCCCAACTGCTTCTAAGGCCCCTTTCACACAGGCAGCTGTTATGTCGCAGTTTAGCATGTTTATTTTTTTCTGTGAAATTCAAGGCTCCAGGCACAGCGATCAGCTGCATTTGTACAGTGCGATTACTGTCATCTTGCCGCCATGCGTTCAATTCCCCTTTCCTCTATCCCTCTCAACTTCCTGTGTCATTTCCCAGGTACACCTGCTGATTAGGATGTGCTTCTGGGTGTTTTTTTTTTTTTCACGCTGATAGTCGCAGTTGACACAAAAGACTGCGATTACCTGCGGTTATGTGCATATAGCTGCGCTACATCACACCTGGACCCATTCAATTCTATTTTTTCTATTCGCACCGAACCGCACGTAACGAAATCGCAGCTAAACGCTGTGTGTGAACAGGGCCATAGGAAAGCATTGTGTGCTTTTGGCTGTGGTGGAAAACTAGAAAATCCGCAGCTAAAAGCACCATTCTATCCACCCGTGTGAAAGGGGCCTAAGGCTCCATGGACACTGGAGCTCATAAACTGCAGTTTATTGGAGTTTGGGCATTAAACTCCACTCTATGTTTAGCCTATGTGCCCATGCACACATGGACGTTTTTTAGCTTTAATGAGCAGTGGAGTTTATGGGATTTTTTTCTGAATGGCAGAAATTTGCATTCAAAGTGTCGTTTTTCACCACCAAAAAACGACAAACGCAGATAAACGCTCATGTATTTTTATTAAAAACGCCCATAAACGCTAGTACAAAACGCTGTTAAAAGCAGGTTTTTCAACCAGCGTTTTCTGCCAGCAATCTGGCGTCCAGAAAAAGCTCTTTTGAGCTTCAGTGTGCATGGAGCCTAAACGTCCGTTTAGCAGCAGCAGTGTACATGAGGCTTTAGAGCAGCCATTGTCAGCCAAGGTTCCCTCAAAGTTTGCTGGGGGTTTCTAGAGCTGTGGCTGATTGATCTCCCATCTGATGGTTCCTGCATAGTATGTGGACCAAAGACACTTGGCAGAACCAGCGGTATTATTTCAGTGTCTGTAGGAGATTCTGACCACCACTGTAGGGGGGACATCATTTCCACTGACCAGTTGATTTTAGTAGGGGTTCCCTGAGATCTTACAATTAATTCAAGAGTTCCTTTCGGGGGTAAAAAGGTTGAGAGAGGCTGTGCTAGACCTTCTCAGAATTCTCTGCTATTTGGCTCTGAAGAGGTTAAGCCTCCTCTGACTCTTTCAGTATCTGTTTCTAAAGAGATTATGTTTGGAGGTGTCTGGATCTGAAGAGGTTAAGCCTGCTCTGATCCTACAGGTGTCTGGTTCTGGAGAGATAAGCTTGCTCTGATTGTACAGGTGTCTGGTTCTGCAGAGGTTAAGCCAGCTTGGTGTCTTCAGGTATCTGGTTCTAGATGGATTATTCTTGCCCTTTTTTCTGCAGGTGTCTTGATCTCAGGAGGTTATGCTTGCACTCTCATTTCCTGCATCCTTAGATGCTCCTGGTTAACTATTTTTAGAACCTCTATTTTCAGTTGTGTCACATTAACCTTTTGTCTGCAGGATAACCCAGGGCAGTGTAGTTTACTCTTAGCTGCATCGTCAGAAGACAGGGATCACGTTGTGTGAAAGGTTCAGTTAAATAGCCTGGCTTACCTAGAGAAAAGAAACTTAGAGGAACTGCATTCTGCTCACATAATTTGTAATAAAAAAAAAACATCTTTGCCATTCTGAAGCTTCCCTCCAACCGCTTTGCATGTTATTTTTTTATATACTGTGATTCTGTACTTGCCAAATATGCTGCAGAAATCTCCCTCCACTAAGCCTGGCTGCAGCCATTTAAACTGTGCTGAAGCTGCTGCCTGTTCAATTCCTGGATTTACACAGACACACCTCCAACTCTGCAGCTCTCATTGGCCCTCTTATGACTCCCCCCCCCCCCCCCCCCCCCTCTCATCCTTGCAAACTCTCGAGAGTGAGAGAGAGCTGTGCATGATGTCATAAGCCTAGACTAATGACCAGATAAGAAAGAGGAAGTGGGCTGTATAAGATATTTACTGGCAGAAAAAAAAATGTTTTACTATCCAAAGATAAAACAACAAGGACAGAAGATTTAATAGATGGAAAGTTTAAAAATTTACTGAAGGTCTGCTTTAAGTCTCAAAATCTTTGATGTGAGTGGTACATGCATTATGGATGCAGATCATACTAAAGGCCCGATCTGACTTTTTGACAACAAACACACGATCGGACTTTTTGACAACAAACATGCAAATTAGCTGTTTTGGAGCAACATCAGACCGTGTGTATACTCCATCGGACAAACTTTTTTGGTTTTCATCGGTTTTCATCGGACTTATGTTGTCAAAAAGTTTGTCCGTTCACACAGCCAACAAAAGTCCGATGGAGCAAAGTCCGATCGTGTGTACACAAAACCATCGGACTTTTCTACAAAGTACAAACACGCATGCTCAGAACCAATGCAAAAGATCAGACAATACAGAAGTTGACCAAAGGTGGCGCTGGAGTAATTGAACGTCCTCTTTTGAAGTGTCGTCGGTACGTTGAAGCGTCACTACGTTCGTGTTTGTTGCTTAAAAAGTCCGATAGTGTGTATGCAATACAAACTTACTGCCAACGCCCTTTGTACAAAAGTCCATGGGAAAGTTTGTACAAAGTCCGATCGTGTGTATGGGGCTTTACAGACACTGTTGCCTTCAGTAAAAGCTTCATGCTTTGTCATTTTGGAAGATACCTCTTCAGCAGACCTTCCATGTTACTGACTTTTTTTTTTTTTTTTTTTTTTTTTTTTTATCAGCTTGGGTTTTGTGAATTGTATTACTCTAGGAAATGTGTTATGCGTTAACAAGTGCCTACAGGTTATTTTCTGTACTTGTAGAAGTAGGCATATCAGTCACTGAATTTAGCTTCCAATCGAAGGCCAATTTAATAGGAAGCAAATTAGAGCAGAGCAGCAGGCAAACAATCTACATATAAATCAGGTCAATGACACCACATTTTCTGCAAGTATTGTGTAAACCTTAAAATGACTTTCACTTAATGGTTTTATTTTGGTATATTTAATATACCGCTGTAAGAATTTTGTTATATATTATGCAAAAAAACCTGTGCTATCTTAAAGAGCCCTCCTAGCTCCTATTTTGGACTACAGAATGTTCAACCTTTATTGTAGATATCTGAGAGTAGGAGTGGTTGAGTAGTTAAGCAAAAGACAACTGGCCCTGTGACACTATTCAAATAAACAACAATGCTGTGTGTTGTAAGCCCACAAATTTACTGCTGGGTCCATATTTAGCAGATCAACAGTTATTTTCCTGTACTTTCAGAGTCTTTAACCACTTAAGGACCACCTCGCGCCGATATACGTCGGCAGAATGGCACGGCTGGGCACAATCTCGTATCTGTACGTGGCTCTTTAAGTGTCCAGCCGTGGGTCGGCAGCGCGCTCTCCTGACCTGGTCCTGAGCTCCGTGACTGTCCCGCGATCGGGTCACAGAGCTGAAGAACGAGGGGATGTCTGTGTAAACAAACCTCTCCCAGTGCTTCCTAGCGTGGCTGTCACCGATCATCCTTTTATAGGGAAAGACGATCAGTGACGTCACATGCCAGTCCATGCCCCCTACAATAAAAAAAAAAACACATAACGTCACACATAACCCCTACGCTGCCCCGTAGTGGTTAACTTCACTGCTAGTGTCATTTACACAGGAAGCAGTGCATTTAAATAGCACTGATTGCTGTATAAATGACAATGGTCCTAAAAATGAGTCAAAAATGTCCGATGTGTCCGCCATAATGTCGCAGTCACAATAAAAATCGCTGATCAAAAAAATATATTAATAAAAATGCTATAAAACTATACCCTATTTCGTAAACGCTATAACTTTTGCGCAAACCAATCAATAACCGCTAATTGCGATTTTTTTTTTTTTTTTTTTACCAAAAATATGTAGAAGAATATGTATCGGCCTAAACTGAGGACAAAAATGTTTTTTATATATTTTTGGGGGATATTTATTATAGCAAAAAGTAAAAAATATTGCATTTTTTCAAAATTGTCGCTCTATTTTTGTTTATAGCGCAAAAAATAAAAACTGCAGAGGTGGTCAAATAACACCAAAAGAAAGCTCTATTCGTGGGAAAAAAACGCCAATTTTGTTTGGGTGCCGATGTAGTGTCATATTTTGCTCCCCATCATAGAATGCTCCGGAAGTGACTTTGCGGCCAGAAATTTAGCACTGCACAATGCGTTCCAAACGCTTGCACCATGCGTTCCAGAGGATTTCCGACAATGTAGATCAGTGAAACCGTCAGATAATGTCACGGGAGTGAAGGGAGGTAATTGTGACATTAACTTTAGACAGAGCAGAGAGCGGTGGAGAGAGAGCAGGTAACTGTGGCTCAGGGAGGGGATTACCTCCCCTCACTTCTCTGACATTATCTAACGGTTTCACTGGTCTGCATTGTCGCAAATCATTTGGAACGCATGGCGCAAGTGTTTGGAACGCATCGCGCATGCGCAGTGCTAAATTTCTGGCCGCAACGTCACTTCTGGAGCATTCTATGATGGGGAGCAAAATATGACACTACACCGAATCGCAAAAAGAGGCCTGGTCCTTTGGCTGCAAATTGGTCTGGGGCTTAAGTGGTTAAAGTGGTTCTAAAGGCACAAGTTTTTTTAGTTTTTTTTTTTATCTTTAAAGCGGAGTTCCAACCTGTACAAAAAAAATATAAGTCAGCAGCTACAAATACTGTAGTTGCTAACTTTTAATATATGAACACTTACCTGTCCAGTGTTCCCGCAATGTCGGCACCCCAAGCCTATTCGCCCATATAACAGCAACTAGCAGTAATCGCATGTAAAACCTGGCAACCTGGCAGGCTGGTTGTACCCAAGTTGAATGATCGATCAACTTGAGCACATGCAGCCTGCTGAACCAGCTGAGATTTGAAACGTCTATGGGTAGCTTAAATTCTACTGTGAAAAGCTGATATCAAGACAGATAAGTTATCTTTGAAATACATTAAATCTTTTTTTAGGCCCAACTCATCTATCTATCCAATTATCTTCTGCCCTGATACAAGATTTGTATTTTCTGTGCCCAGTCCCTGTCTTATGCACACTGCAATACATACATTCAAATATTTGCTCCATCGTTGTCTGTCTTATTGCTGGTCTATGAAAGAAGCACATGAAACCAACACGTTACACTGAAGGACACGTCCCACTGGAATGATGACACATGTCACTGGAATTCAACATGCCAACAAGGAAGGTTCACCAAACTTGTCACCCCCTATACAAACTAACCATGCCCACCACCAACATTTACATGCCAAGTCAATGCAGCTTTTGCGGGCAGAGATGATGTACATGGGCATTGCCACATGTATATCTAACTCATTTATGGCCCTGAGCATTTATTATGCAGGTAGCATGCATTGTATACAATGACGTACCCCCAAGGGGGAAACTTTAGGAGGGCTGGTCTCCTACTACAAGCTTGGTACACCAAATCTGAATGGATATAGAGAGGTGATTCTGGAGTTTGGCTTGAAAGCAGTATACAATTGCATTAAATGGTGCTTTTATATCTTAGTGAAGTTTTTATTTAACCTCAGCGTATGCTTTTGGATTGTGGCAGGAAACCCACACAGACACAGGGAGGAAATATAAATCCAATGTAGATATTGTTCCATGTAGATCAGAACCCTAGATCCAGAGGTACGTGGCCAGGCCACTTAGCCACCATTCTCTAATATGTGATTTAAAGGCATTCATCATTTGTGCGTGTGGGGAAGGGGGGACGACTTGTAAGAATTGCTGTGCTGAGAGGATATAGGAATAGCCATGCCCAGGTTCTTACCCTAATTTTCTTTTCTTTTTTTTTTTTTAGAGTGACGTTATTTGGATAAGTGAGGCAAACAAAAAAATGGAAGCAAGAGTGACAACTGGACCGTAGAATCTCGTGCACCGATCCTACATACACTTCTCCTCTTACATTGCTTCTTCCTGTCCACTGGTATTTAGCTTTTAATTTTTTTTCAACTTCATCTGTGATTTTGATCTAATTTATCTTTATAAACTCAATGTCTTACTGAAATAGAACCTGTCAGGATGCAAATTAGGTAGCTGTTACATGTTTGCTTTACTGCTTGGTGATTCTCTAACCCGAAACAAGCAATTCCAACTTGCGCACTTATGTCAGGTCACTCGATAAGTTGTGAAACAGGCAACAGGATGACTGCTTTCAGAAGTTTGCATCTACAATATGCCACATTTGGGCAAACAGCTCCAGAATCCAATGTATTTCCATATTCGGGAGTCCACGGGTGAAGCCAGCAGACTGTACAAATCAATAACAGGCTGTCAGATGTCATGGCTGTACATCTATAAACATCAAAATGGATAAGTGGCTGGATTTTTTTGTTCATGCCTACAACTGTGACGTCTGACAAAAAGTGCAAACAGGAGGGCGCAAGCACCTAGTGCATTACCAAAGGTCTAATGGTGAGCTCTGAAGAAGAGGGTGTGCCAGCTTAGTGAGGGGTTGCTGAAGTACGCATATCCTGTACTGCATGGCGTCTTGTGGTTTTTAACACACTTAAATTTTGTACCTTTGTGAGTATCTATTTGCCTTTTTTAAATTTTCATTAAAACTTTGGTAATGCGCTAAGTGCTTACACCCTCCTGTTTGTTCTTGTAGTCTTTACACTGGATTCCGCTATCTGAGGTGGGCTGCATCTACCAAGCATTCCGGGCACTTATGAATTTGTCGCCATCTTACTGTGGAAACCTCCGAGTGCTGGGAGCGTTTGCATTTTTCTTTGTGGCCTCTGACAGCCTGTCATTAATTCGCACAGGCTGCATGGCTCTATGCAACACAGAAACGTGCTGGTGTTGTATGCTCAAATGTGTCAGTGTGCATAACTGGGTAGTAGCAGCTACCATATTTCTTATTGCTTTTTTATTTTAATTTTTTAATGGTTATCTTTCTTTAAAGCTACAACTTTTTTCTAAATTGTACCTAAAGGTAAGCCTATAGCTTATCTGTAGGTACAGTGAATATCTCATAAACTTACAGTGTTTAGGAGATATTCACACTGGATGCAGCCAGTGATGTCACCAGCGCATGCGTTCTGAAGGTCTGCCATACCGTGCCGGATTTTCAGAGTTTCGTGCCGGAAAGCAAGTGATGTCATTGCAGTGCCAGCCACTCACACAGCAGGAGCTCGCAAACCCAGAAGAATGACCAGGGAAGATGGAAGAGCCCTGTCGGCGGTGACAGTGTGCCGCTGGGGAGGGGCTTTGTTTCAAGGTAAGTATTAGAGGTTGACCGATTATTAGAGCGGCCGATTATTGGGGGCCAATATAAAATTTTTTCAAATAATCGGTATTGATTTTACCGATATTGGTCAGATCTCCTCCCCCTGTCCCCATGTGTCGCTGGCTGCAGTCTCTGCCAATCTCTCTCAGTGGTGCGGCAGGCAGCAGAGGGATGCCATCATATCTTACCGCCCGCATCGCATCACTGCTGCTCCACCACTACAGCAGGGGTGCAAAGGCTGCTCTTGACAGAGCTTCAGCCATGGGCAAGCAGAGAGTTAGGTCATCTCTCACCACCCGCCTGCACAAGGAAGTTTACCTGCTCTGATGCCGCTGGGGAGAGGCTGCCAGAAGTAGTCACAAGCTGCATATGGGTGGCAGAAGACCGTGGCAAGGGACATGCTGCATCTGGGTGGCAGAAGACAGTGACAAGTAACATGCTGCATCTAGGTGGCATGTGCTACATCTGGATGGCAGGTGACAGTGGCAAGTGACATGCTGCATCTGGGTGGCAGGTGACAGTGATGTACAGAATATAGTCACTAGTCATTGGCTATCGGCCTGAAAGGCGGCCGAAAAAATTGGTATAGGCCCTGAAAAAAAACGATATTGGTCGACCCCAAATTTTTTTTTCATAATGTGCTAGTATGTGATGCATAGTAGCACATTATGCCTTTGCCTTGCAGAGGCTCTTTTATTTTTTCTTACTACCACTTTAAATTGATCTGCATTATAACGTCTTAATACACAGATAAAATACAGATCAGGGATCTGTATTTTTGTCCATCCAGTCCTGAGATTTACACAGCCACATAACACAACACAGCCAAGTGGATGACACTGAACTCTGAAAGACCACAAACTGGCCCTTTGTTTAGGAAGTTTGGAAACCCCTGGTGTAGAGCAGTCAGAACAATTCTATTTGATTGCCGTACTGTGCGATTGCTTTCTCCTTCCTAGTTTAGCCATGTTTTACCCCATTGGCTCCTGTAGCTAAATAGTCTCAGCATACCACAACACCACACTTCGCTGATGCCCCCACCTCTATCTGGACTGAGTAAATAAGCAGATTAAAGATGTGGATTAGCATGTGATTGAAGTGGGATGCTGCAGTTCAGTGATTCCCATGCTGAACCATGCAGGCACTACCACCATCCGCCTACTCCGACATGCCACCACTGCCCTGACACCAGCATTCCTAATGCCACCACACCCCCCCATTACCGAGAGGTACTTGCCCCAGAATAATAAGGCTGAGAGGACCCCTTGTAAGCAGGCACGCTTTCTAATATAAGCTGCATTGTTGTGTAGCTCAGATCTTAATCTGTTATGTGGATAATATTTTGTTGACTTCCTTGGCAGCCTTCTGTTTTTTCGATGACATTATCTGTTGTGCTTACTTGGAATAGATGCAGAGTTCCTAGAGCTCCTCTGATATAATCATGTACTCTCCTCATTCATAATAACTGAGATTGTGCAGTTTGGAAGTCATTTGCTTATATGAGCCAGCAGGAGTTGAAAAATTAAGATTGAATTGAGGCAGTGCAGACTAAAGCTACCCATTGAAGCGGAACATATATGAATACGTTTATACGATCAGCTAGGCCTTTGCATAATGGTGTAGAAATCGACTTATGCGGTGTCAAATAGGATTTAATATAAAAAAAAAAATTACATATAAAAATTATTTATAGACATGATTTCAGCTACAATCTTTTGTAATCAGAGCTCGAGAGTGGCAGCAGAGAGATCCTCAGAAAGGGTAGAAAATGGCACAAATCTTCGATCGGTGGATAATAGTCATTATTTGAGCCTTATGCCTTAAGTTCAGCAGCTCTCCGCAAAATGAGGGGTGGCCTAGAGCTAGTGGTCACCCAGATTGGGAAATCCATGTGCACCAATAAGAGTGCCAGAACAGCGTCTTAGGAGCCCAACGTCTTTTATTCATTTTACAAGACCGCACCAGGCAGCCAGCTTGTTTTGGGGGACAATCAGTGCTAAAACTGTGCAGGCGATACTGGCACAAACACTTCCTGCAAACCTCCTGCCACAGATTTGTTTGCTGTAGAGCTTTGTTGACAGCCTTGATCAAGGGGCAAATTATGGCTCTCAAAACATGTTGGCAACATCAGTGCCTGACCTCACAAATGCAGAATGGTCAAACATTCCCATAGACACACTCCTAAACCCTGTGGACAGCCTTCCCAGAAGAGTTGAAGCTGGTATAGCTGCAAAGGGTGGGCCAACTCAATAGTGAACCCTATGAACTAAGGCTAGGATGCCATTAAAGTTCATGTGCGTGTAAAGGCAGGTGTCACAATACTTTTGACAATATAGTGTATTTAACCATCCTCCCCTCCTTGAGAAAACTTCTAATTTGCTAGTGTTAATTATTAGTTAGTATTAAGTTATAATATTATAGTAATATAATATTAGTATTAAGTTAGTATAGTGTTGGTTGGTATTAGGGCCATGTTAATGCCAATTTGTAAGGTGATAGTTAACAGCGGACATTGAAGTGTCCAGTCCTGTAAGTTGAAGACTGTTGAATCTGCTACTCCTGGGTCTTGCATGACAGAGGTCTCCTGGTACATCACCACAGCTGCTGCAAGTATGAGAACTTGGCAGCCTAGCGAAGTAAAATGAAGAGCAGGACAAAAGAATCAATCATTTTGACCAGTACGGTATTATCCGTTTTGATCAGTTGGGGATGGTCATTTTGGTTTCTTCAATGGTTTAAGCATTACTTCCCTATGTATTTAACTATGTTAAATTGCTGTATAACCAGACAATAAACCAACCCTAAAACCTTGTACACACGATTGTATTGTTGGCCAACCGAGCATCAGACTTTTGTCTGAAGGGTGTGTGCCAGGAACTTGCCTTGCATTCCAACGGCACACAATTGTCGGCCAACAAACACGAACGTAGTGATGCACTACGTGGAATTTCAGCTCTTGAGTGCCACCCTTTGGGCACCTTTTGCTAATGTCGTGTTTGGTGAGCATTGATTCTGATCATGCCTGTTTGTACTTTGGACTGCGTTGTGATGGACTTGTGAACACACGATACGAAAATCTGACAACAGACCGGTGTCCGCCAAAAATTTACTAGCCTGTCAGCCAACATTTGTTGGACAACAATTGTCTGAAGGAGTGTACTAACGGTCGGATTTTAGGCAAACAGCCTGTCCTCACACAATTCCCTGCCAAAAATCCGATCGTGTATACGAGGCTTAAGAGTGGCCATATAGAGTCAGATCTCTCATTTATAACAATGTCCTTGAAATCCCTGCACATTTGAAACTTTCTAGGGGTTTCTATTGTTGGCTTGTTCAAAGTTAATACCATGTATATGAAAGGATTGTTCTCTTCAATAAGAGAGTTGTCATCGCCCAGGACACCCCTTCACTGCCCATTTATTGCAAGTGATGCTCATTAAAAGGAGACCTGGCAGCACAAGCATTTTTCCTGGTATGGAGGGGTTAATGTATACCTCTGGAGGTGGCCCAGACGGATCTGCTCTTGTGCCTGGTCTTAAAAGGAGGGTCTGTGTCTGAGTGGGCAGCACCTGGGACGTGAGCCAGAATCCATTCACATGCCATGCAGTTTTTGCAAAGCCGTATGCCAGGCTGCACAGAACTACAAAAGCTGTGTTATCTGCCTCTGACAGTGTAGCAAAGAGATCAGAGAGAAACTAAACTATTCTCTGTTTCTGAAAAACCTAGGATAAGCTTTTTGTGCAGTATAGAGGGAGACAAATGTATTCTAAGCCTCATCCACACTAATGCAGCTAGCCTTTGGTAGGCCACATTTGTGTCACTGCTATTATTAGTCTTTCTAATGATCCTATGAGTATTCATTATACTATTGTAATCTGTTTGTTATATCTCAACTAGTGAAAGATGTAGGTTGATCCTGCTAGAACTCTAGTAAGCTTATACATGCTGTGTTCTGCCTCTGCTGGCTGTTGCCAGTTAGCATTCCAGTTTTCTTTATTGACTACAGAACACCTCCCTCTATATAATAGAGATGTGGAGGTATTCTGTAGTTCAAACACTTCCTGCCTCAGGGTGACAACACTGCTACTCTATAGATACAGCACTATAGATGAAATAAAGGGAAAAAAGCCAAACAAAAAAAGGAATTCTGCCACCACATCTAAATGCTGGTAAGCTTCAACGTGTTACATTTTTGTCCTTTTGGTTTAGATACGCTGTATGTAGGATGTTATGGTAGACTTTATGACTTAAGCTAATCCTCCCTTTCTGGGAGGATTAGCAGTTCACTGGTTGAATTTACTACTTGCCAGAGGTTGCCGCTTAAATCTTCTGCACCCATCACCAATTCAGACCTTTTTCAGGATAGCTTCTGAAATACAAAATGCTGCATTGCCCCTAAAAAGCCACTGGAACTGAAAACTAGATTGGGTTGTTGGAAAACTAAAGTTGTATGATTGAAAGCTAGGGCACAGGACTGACTGCTGTTTCATACACTGATAAATGATTGCTATTGAAATCCCTTTAGCAGTTCTGTGCCACGCTGTGGACAGATCAATTTTTTAGGCTGATGAAGTAAAGTTTCTCTTTTGGGCCATTTAAGTTATGAAGCTACATATAGGCCTGGGATTGCCCATTGCTACTTATATAAGTAGCAATGTCCACCTTCATCGTTGTACAGCCAAATAAGGTAGTCTCTCCATGCCGAGTGTGCTTCTTATGGCACCTTTGTACAGCCAACCTAGGTAGTCTCTCCATGCCAAGTGTTCTCCTTTATATGACCATTGTACAACCAACCGAGGTAGTCTTTCCATGCCGAGTGTGCTCCTTACATCACTATTGTACAACCAACCGAGGTAGTCTCTGCAGGACGAGTGTGCTCCTCATGTCACCATTGTACAACCAGCCAAAGTAGTCTCTCCTTGCCGAGTGTGCTTCTTATGGCACCTTTGTACAGCCAACCTAGGTAGTCTCTCCATGCTGAGTTTGTTCCTCATGTTACCATTGTACAACCAACCAAGGTTGTCTCTCCATTCCGAGTGTTCTCCTTTTATATCACCATTGTACAACCAACCGAAGTAGTCTTTCCATGCCGAGTGTGCTCCTTACATCACTATTGTACAATCAACCAAGGTAGTCTCTGCAGGACGAGTGTGCTCCTCATGTCACCATTGTACAACCAGCCAAAGTAGTCTCTCCTTGCCAAGTGTGCTCCTCATGTCACCATTGTACAACTAACTGAGGTGGTCTCCCTATTCCAAGTGTGCTCCTTGTGTCACCATTGTACAACCAACTGAGGCGGTCTCCCCATTCCAAGTGTGCTCCTTCTGTCACCATTGTACAACCAACTGAGGTGGTCTCCCCATTCCAAGTGTGCTCCTTGTGTCACCATTGTACAACCAAATGAGGCGGTCTCCCCATTCCAAGTGTGCTCCTTGTGTCACCATTGTACAACCAACTGAGGTGGTCTCCCCATTCCAAGTGTGCTCCTTGTGTCACCATTGTACAACCAACTGAGGCGGTCTCCCCATTCCAAGTGTGCTCCTTGTGTCACCATTGTACAACCAACTGAGGCGGTCTCCCCATTCCAAGTGTGCTCCTTGTGTCACCATTGTACAACCAACTGAGGCGGTCTCCCCATTCCAAGTGTGCTCCTTGTGTCACCATTGTACAACCAACTGAGGCGGTCTCTTCTTGACAGTTATGCCCCTCAAGTAAAATTAGCAGCAAGGGACCAGTCACATGTAATGTCCATGACAGATAGGTGGGCTTAAGAACTGGTTACACCACCTTCCCAGAATCAGTATGAACTATAACCTTACATGTTTGCACAGGACATGCCAGGATTTAAGCCTTGCACTCAAATATGAAGCTCCTTAGGTGATATACTTCTGCTTTCAGATATATATATATAGATACATATGTTCTCCTTAAGATAATGTCATTAAAGTGCACACGTAGTAAAATAAGTCCGAAGAATGAAAATATGTAGCATTGGGTTAAAGCTGGACACACCCTCTAATTACATTGTATTTGTATCAGCTGTAAACCGTAAAGATTGTCGTGTATAGTATCCCATAAAATGGTACAGTCCAGTGCTGAGGCCCCCCTCCAGATTAACATAGTTAGTACTCATTGTATTGCTGAGCTGAGTTCTAGAAGAGTACACTGGCAGCGATGTTTAACCTACATTTCTTCGGAATAGCGTGCAGTCCTGGAAGGTAGCCATTTTAAGCCAGTGTTTTCCACACAAGAAATTCCTAGTTTTTCCTGTAATCGTAATAAATTGTGTTACTGCTCAGATGTGCCCCTAACCGCATGCCTTCAGTCAGTGTGTAATGGACTGCAAAGTTTACCCTTCATCTGCCATGTTTGACAGACCAAAACTTTAGCATTGGTGCACATTGGTTTCAGACTGTGTTGAGACTTGGAATGAGACTTATTGCTCATACTTCCCCACTATTTATTGCTGTAAAGAGGGGTACCGATCAGCTCAAAGTATGTAAGTAAAACGCACACCCCTGCCACGCCCCCACCCCACCCCGTAATACAGACTGGCAAGAATTGGTATGGGAAAATTACTAACCAGTGCTTTTTTTTTTTATGCTAGCTTTTTAACACCACAAATGAAAAAATGTATGGTTTGGATTAAAGAGCTAGTGCAGATCAAACCAGAAAGGTTGACAACTTAAGATGAAAAGGTGGGCAAAGGAATTTGGTTCTAAAAGAGGGACAGTCCCAACTGACAGATTGTTGGGAGCTGTGTGCTGCTTCCCTCCATGCCTTGGAGCTGACACTTATTGGCAGCTATATAATGATTGCCATTTACCTCTATAGTGAATTAAGGATATGCATTTCAGGAGAGCGGGCTTTACAAGGGTGCTTTTCATGTATGTGGCCTGCTTATGCAATACAGAGATTGAGGGTTCATCTTTGAAGTGTTGGCCACCTTTAAAAGTGAATGATGTGGTGGTGGCAAGATGAGTTATCTCTGATATGGATCTTCACCTGTATAATTTATTTCCTTACTAATCTATGGCTATAAACCAGTCATTCTCATCCCTTTTGACATAAAGGAACCCTTGAAATACATTTCTGGTCTCAAGGAACTCCTGCTGATAATTACTATATCTACAGCTCATAGTACATTAGTGTTATGGTCAAAAAAATGGTGTCAGTAGTTACTCATCAGAGAGGCAGAAGTTGCTAATTTCTCAAGAAACCCCTAGAAACCTCTAGAGGAACTCAAGTTTACATGGAGCACTGGTTGCGAAAGGCTGCTATAAACCATTGTATGTTGTTGCTTACATCCATCCTTCTAACCTGTTAACCATACCATAGAATTCCTCTTATAACGGCCTACAGGTTCTGGACTAGGCTGAGTTCTCTCTTCACATCTCTTAAACTGGGGGTTAGCAACCTATAGCTTACAATCTACCGTAGATCGTAGACAGAAGACTGGTAGATCGGTGTCTGGGCTTGCTGACCCACAATTCCAGAGCATTAAACAGAGGGCAACGCAGAGAGACTACTTGTAAAGTTGGAGCTGTAATAGGTATTAAGAGCCGCATAAACCGATGCCTCCTCTGTAGTGCTGGCTCCTGTCCCATGCAGAATGATAACAACTGCACTCCATCTCTTATCCCAGCTTGCAGTCTCCAGAGTGGTGCCAGCAGCAAGAAAGATGGGATCTTTAAATACTTCCCACCCGGCCAATGTACATATACAGCCGGGTGGGTGCCCTCTCCTTCTGAGTGGATGTTCAGGAACGTCCTTCAGAAGGAGGGGGATCACGCGTGCTCGCGTAGAGGCGTGATCCCGATGCGCTCGTGTCGCTCGGACATGGCACATCTCCGATCGGCAGGAGGGCTCTGTGATTGGCCCCTGCTGTTCCTCTGAAAAGCGATCGGAGTGTGTTTGCCAAGCAGTGAGGAGGCAATATGTTGCCTCCTCACCACCTGATTTAAACCAATTGCGATAGTAAGGCAGAGGTTTAAATCGAGTGTGAGGAGGCAACACTGTGCCCGGTGATCTTTGACTTCTCCCATGTTATTCAAGTAGATCTACACCTCTTTAAAGCGGGAGTCCGCCGGGAGTGCGCAATTTTTTTTTTAAAAAGCCAGCAGCTACAAATAATGCAGCTGCTGACTTACCTGTCCAGCGCGCCCGCGATGTCGGCACCCAAAGCCGATCTCTCGATCGTCTCTCGGGTGCTGCCGCCGCCATCTTGGGTATGGGAATCAGGAAGTGGAGCCTTTCGGCTTCATTTCCCGGTTCCCTACTGCGCATTGCGCGAGTCGCGCTGCGCAATGAGGATGGACCCGCTGCCTCTGGGATCTGTGTGTTTCCCTGCAGGCAGCGGGGGACTTTCGGAAAGGGGCGTAATCTACGCCCCTTTCCACAGAGAGCTATCCAGAAAGTGGGTGCAGATACCTGCACCGCCCTCCCCCCTGAAAGGTGCCAATTGTGGCACCGGAGGGGGAGAGGATTCCAATGAGCGGAAGGTCCACTTTAGGGTGGACCTCCGCTTTAAGGTTGCCTACCCCTGTCTTAAACCATTCTCCTGCTCTGCAAAAGCTACTTAATGGTTTGTGCTCAGTTGCTTCAAAGAGGCCTATTTCTTTCACTTTGTGCTGGTAACATGTTTCCAAAGCCATAACAAAGTTTTGGACTAGGGCAGTGATGGTGAACCTTGGCACCTCAGATGTTTTGTAACTACATTTCCCATGATGCCCAACTACACTACAGAGTGCATGAACATAATGGGAAATGTAGTTCCAAAACATCTGGGGTGCCAAGGTTAGCCATTACTGGATTAGGGTAAAGTAAACTCAATCTTTTTTTTATTTTGTTTGTTTTATATTCCTCTGCTTCCTAATCAGAAGACGCAACAGGATAATGGGCCGGTGACCCCATTAAAACATTTTTTAGGTGACAATAGCCACCAGGGCAAAAAGTGGGAATTCCCCAGTGGGGACAACAATAAAATACTGGCAGATGTTTTAAGATGCCCGTACTTTATGCAAAACGTATTTTGGCTTCCAATGCACTTTGATGCAGAGTACCACCTACTTACCATCGTATGCCATATTGTGTTGGTACTTCTCATGATTTTCTTCTGCCATTTGGCTCCTTTTATCTTTTGTTTAGGATCAAGGAAAATTTGACTGGTGTCCAAAGCAAGCAGGTGTAGCCTTTCATTTTTAGAACTTGCACTAGAAAATGACAGGTGGAATCTGGTTGCATGCTTTGGGTAGCAGAGATACTCAGATTTTGAAGACATTGGACCAAACAAATTATTTGCTTAGCATTTTGGGTGGATCTTAGTGGACTGTATGATTAGCCAGCATTGTTTATTTATCAAGGGCCCCAAGAGCAGCAGTTGTTAGGTCTCCCCCCCTTGCTATGTCACTTCATGGAGGTTTCACTCTCCATGTTGAATGTTTAATTAATATTAGAAAACAGTAGTGATGACTCATTCAGCTACAACAGAAATGATGCCCTGTGGTTTTGGGGGGCAGAGCAAGGACTGTTGGCAAAGGGGGCTCATGGAATACTAGAAGCCACTGGGTAAATCGGCCCACATCCAGCCATCAATTTAATATGGTGTTTATGGGTATATATGACTTAAAGAACTTGAGCCATTTCTCTCCCATACCTTGATCTCAAAACATTCATGAAATGCAAAATGTGTATGTGTATATTGATGTGTGTATACATTGATATATAATACACTTATACATACGCACACACTGTATGTGTGTGATATATATATATATATATATATATATATATATATATATATATATATATATATATTATGCCTGCACAGAAATATGAGTTGCAGACTGGTATCATTTTAATGCAGCAAACACAAAGCAGCTGTTGATTCCAAGAAGTCTCCATAATGAACCACGTGTAAGTCAGAGCTGGAAGGTAAGGCTGCACAGTTAACTCCTACCAATCTGCAGAACACTGGCGCGCCACGCCGACTGATGCACTGTCAAGTTCCTTGGCAATGCCAGGGTTAACCCCTGCTCTGCCAGCTCTGCAGCTGCTCGGCATCCTGCACATACTAATGTATTTATCAATAGTGCAGAAAGCAAGGGAGGGGGGTGCGCCCTGCGGCTCTGTTACTGTGGGGGAGCAGGGAGGAGAGGAAGGGGAACATTGCCATATATCTTCTCCTTTCTGGCTCGCTTTCACACTCCATCAATATGGATGTCTCTCTTTCTCCCATTATCTCTAGCACCATCACTCTTGCTTGCTAATCCAATCCTGTCTCCTGGTTTTTTTTTTTCCTCTACATTTTTCTTTGTCCTTTTACTGCTCCCTTCATTCCTTTCCCAGCATCTCCATCTCTTCACTGTAATTGTTAGCACTCAACTCTTGGATTAGACATTACTTAGATTGTCTTCACTCTTTCCTGGTATTTTTCCTCTTCTTATTTTCTATCTGTCTTTGTTTCCTTACTTCGTTTCATACACAACCCTTCCTGTTTCCCACCCACCGTTTTGTTTTTTTCCTTTCCTCTGGTTTACGTTTTTTTTTCTTCTGCACTGCCATCTCTGCCTGCTCCCCGTGGCTCTGATCCCTATTCCTCATCTTGGCACTCTGTAGCCACTCTGGCTGTCTCTGCTGCTTTGTGGCTTTCTATCTTCAAAGTGCTTCTGTTTCATCCCTCACTGTGGCACTCTGTCTCCTCACTGTGCTTCTCCGTGTGGTCTTCTTCTCATCTTCGTTGTGGCTTTTTCTGTTATTCCTTGCTATTTGCTGTTTCTCTTTATTTTGGCTGTTTCTCTGCTTACTATGTCTTTGTCTTATCACCATGTCTGTAGTTTTCTACCCGCATGGTCACTGTAGCTCTGTCCCTGCTTATGTAGCTTCCCCACCCACTTATTGCACAGTAACTCTCTCATGCTCATTTTAACTTTCTCATCCCACTCTCCCTCTTTTTCCTTTCCATGGCCTTTGGTCTTCTTCTCATGGTGGCCCCCTCTCTCTTCATGTTCCTCATGGTGGCCTCCTCTCTCTTCATGTTCCTCATGGTGGCTTCCTCTCTCCCTGTGCTCCTCATGGTGGCTTCCTCTCTCCCTGTGCTCCTCATGGTGGCCTCCTCTCTCTTCATGTTCCTCATGGTGGCTTCCTCTCTCCCTGTGCTCCTTATGGTGTCTTCCTCTCTCCCTGTGCTCCTCATGGTGGCTTCCTCTCTCTCCATGCTCTTTATGGAGGCTCCCTCTCTCCATGTTCTCCTCATGGTGGTTCTCTCTCCCCGTTTTCCTCATGGTGGCTACTTCTCCTCTTGGTGGCTTCCTCTCTCCCATTGCTGCTCATGGTACTTCCCTTCCTCTCACTTCCTATGCTTCTCATGGTAGTTCTCCCTCTCCCCTTGCTCCGCATAGTAGCTTTCTGTCTTCTTAATGGACATCTTTCCTTTCCTCCTACAGATTGGGTCTATCTCAAACTTCTCTCTTCTGTTTCCCACTGGATTGTGCCTGCATCTCGCTTCCCTCACTTTTATTTCCCTCTCCCTTCTTCTGACTGAAATCTGTCTATATACCCCTAACTGCCCATTTAATGTTGCACTCCATTTCATCCCTTTTAATTTTCTCAGTTTACCCCCCTCATCTGCCTTCATTAGGTTCCTTCACCTCCAGGGTTATATTATGAACAGACATTTCTGTCAATGGAGTCTGCACCTGCAGCATCCTTGGTTGTCTAGCTGTATCATTCTGCTGCAACCGTCTCTCTCATTTCCTCGGTTTTAGGAGCTCCCTCCTAGTTTTTCCACTTTACTTATTCTTAAGTGGCATTTTTCATTAGCTTCAATGGCCTTTTGTTCTTATATGTCACTTTTATATCACATTCTGCCATCTTGTGACCACTGTTTAGTTTTGCCTTCTCTTCTTTTTCTCCTTACCACTTGCCATGCCCTCTCGTTTTCTTCTCGTCTTCTCTCCATCCTGTTTCTGTCTTTCCCCCTTCTCTCATTTCTTTTCCACCGTATGGTATATTAACAGAAGTTACACAGTCCGTGGTAATGTCTGTGTAAACATGCAGTGTGCAGCTGCCAGCCCGAAGCCTCAGTATGCTCCAGAGTGTCACATTCTCAGTATTACAGCCGTGCCAGGCCTCTCACACATTGATGCACCATAACACATATAGCACAGACAGAGGAATTGCCAGCATCCCTCCTTCACGCATTCACCATTACACCATCATATTGTTCGCAGCCAGGCCTTAGGCTTCACCATGCTTGCCTCTGTGCCCAGACCGAATGTTACTCAGCTTATTTATTAACACAGTGCAATGGGTGGTAAAGTGATGTAACCACCAACAGCCAATCGACTTTAAGCTATTATACAGGAACTTAGATTAAGAGCAGTTTGTATATAAAATGGCCACATAGCATAGCCACAAAGTAATCCCAAAGTGTATCCAAAGCCAAAACGTTTTCTATTGGTTTTGGATAGTGTAGGAACGAAATAAACCCTCCATTTCTTTTTTTCTTTCATTTTGTATCTTTGACCCATTTTGGAGATATCTTTCACTTCCTGTCCTGGGGACAGAACAGGAAGTTTGAGTAGATCCCTACCAGAAAAATGGCCCCATCTTACAGAGAGGGTTGATTTCCACAGGGAGGTCACAGACAACAATAATAATATAAAAAAAAAAAAAAAAAAAAGTTCTAGCCAATTTAGTGGTACTATGAGCAAAACTAAAAATGACGTATATAATGCAGGGTGTCAATAGCAATAAAGTGCTATTAAACCCTCCACTGTTTTAAAAGCTAGACATTTCAAAACCACTGGCACGGCTTCCTTAAAATTCTGGTGGGAAGGGGAGCCAGGGCACTGTGACATCACATGACTCAGGCTACATGTCTCATTCTTGGAGCCTTAGTTGTATGGCAATCTGCGGGTGCGCAATCATAAGGGTGGCTCCAGGGGACTCTATGAGGGATCTGAGCCACCCTAAAACTGAAATGTAGGATAAGGATATTTGTATTTGGTGTTTCAAAGCCATGACAGGTAGAAAGCAGAATGAAAACACCCAAGCAAGTATGTTCAGCCCTGTTACTGCTGTATGCCATTTTTTTTATACACAGAGTTTAGTATCACTTTTAACACTTTTTTCTTGTTTTTCTTGACAGCGTTGCAGATTATTGGAGAGTGTAAATGCAGACAATATTTAGTGTATCGAATACTGTACCTGATCAAAGCCACTTCCCCAAATTCGTAATTGATTTTATTTACTGGCTTCATTAGGTCCTATAGCTACAATACCATGCTGCTTGTCTGTTAATCCAAAGAAGCGTATTCAGACTAATGAAGGCTGACATCTGATTGTTTTTTAAAGGATAAGTGCACTTACCTTAAGAAGCCCCTCCACCCCCAGTTGCCCTCTCCTGACCTTACAAACCGTAATCCTCATAACTTTGTAAAGTTCTGCTTCGGCTGAGCGAGTGATCTGCCCACATGCACTCCCTTTTTGTTGAAATTCTGAATACAAAGCCCAGCATATACTGATATTTCTCTGTAAGGCCGGTACCATCCTCACCCTGGCACATGAGCAGACCTGTCTATTCACAATTGATGAGTCTGTGGCAAATGTGGGCAGGACAGGAAGCCTTAAGCTGGTCATACACATAACAATTTCATTTGTAGATTCCCCCAATCCTCTTTAAATAGCATAGATGGACGTATTCTAATGTTTTTCCGCCAGCACAGCCGCTGCAGCTGATTGGATGTAATTGCTGTTTAGCTGGTGGTTTTTTGCCTGGCTCCTTCAATTTCTCATTCAAAGTTTGTTGAGCCAGATGGTGTCAGCAGGGGTACCCATAAAATTAACTTCAAACCAATCTGCTGAGATTCAAACCATGTTTTGGCCAGCTTGGAAGCCCAACTTCAGTCAAAACTTTTGTTTAGTTTTGTATACTATGAAAAAGCTGCCCATAGATGGATCAAAATTAGGGCGGTTCAGCAGGGACTGGCTGAATTTTGATCCATCTGTGGCCGTTCCTGCTTGACAGAAGTTTATCTAATGATTGACTTTTGTCAAATGGGAATGTTGGAATTCAGAGTCTGCTGTGCTGATCGGAGTCCCACTGTCAGAATACAACAGGACAGAGGGGAAGAATCCTCTATCCACCTCACTTGTGTGGATGGAGGAATCCATAAGCCCTTGTACACATGGTCGGACATTCCAACGGAAAATGTCCGATCGGACCGTGTTGTCGGATAATCCGACTGTGTGTGGGCTCCATCGGACTGTTTGGGCTATAAAACTTTCCAACAACATGATCCGATCGGACTTTGTCCGATTGTGTGTAGAGAATTCCGATTGGACAAAGTGCCACGCATGCTCAGATCAAATTCCTAGACCAAAGCTATTGGCTACTAGCCTGAACGTAGTCCCGTCTTAACGAAATAACGTCATCACGTTATGTACAATCGGATTTTCCGACAACTTTGTCCGACCGTGTGTATGCAACACAAGTTTTGGACAAAATCCATCGGACAAAATCCGAGGGATTTTGTTGTCGGAATGTCCGACCGTGTGTACAAGGGCTAAGGCTTCATGTACATTACAGCTTTTAAACTTGAGTTTAGGAGCTTTTGGTGTTTTTTTGGCAAAGGTCCTAAACTCAACTCCATAAAAGCCTAATGAGTCCATGTACATTTGGGCTTTTAGGATCGTTTAAAATTTGCAACAAAGTAGTGCAGGAACCTTTTTTTTCAGTCACATAGATTAGAATGGGTGAAATAAATTTGAATAAATGAGTTTCAACTTGTCATGCAACTTTACATGTCGCAAGTCGCATGGCAAGTTAAACTAGTGAGAGCGGAGTCTTGGTCTTGCCATTCCTCTCAGGACCTATAGTTCACAAAAGTTGGTATGCCAAAGGTTCCATTGTCACAAGAACAGGAAGCGATGTAATATCTGATGGGGACACAAGCTCATTCATTTACCCTAGGTATACACCTATACATTTTTTAGTGCATTTTGCAGTTTGCAGAAATCCACTACAGTCTATTTAACATGGTTTCTTATAGTACACGTTCACATCTATGCGTTTTGCATCCAGTGCGTTTTTGGAGGGTCAGGGACTTTTTTCCCTATGTTTTGCGTGTAATAGACTTCAATGGAATCGCACCAGAAACGCAAGTGTGTGTTTGTGATGCGATTTTTGATGTGTTTTGTAGTTTTTATTTTTCCAGTTAAACACTGTATGTAGTTGGTTGCTAAAGAGCTGGCCGGGAAGCCAGCTGTCACATCCTTAACAACCAATGAGTCATCAGCTGTCAGCTGAATGTAAAAAAAATGGTGTGAGGTCCCCCACCCCTCGGCCCATACCAGGCCGTTTGGGTCTAGAATGGATTTGGTGTGGGGTCCCCAGACACTTATCCGAGCATGCGGCTTGGCAGGTTAAGAAAGGGAGGGGAAGTGTGAGCGCCTATCCCCCTCTCCTCTACTAAACCATACCAGGGCGAATGCCTTCAACATGGGGGGGGGGGGGGGGTTTGGGGCGGGGGGCTCTGCCCCGCCCCAAAGCACCCTGCCCCCATTTTGATGGGGACAAGGGCCTGTTCCCATTCCCTCTTCTTGCCCCATGGCATTTTTAAAAAACATGACATGTTGGCATGGGCCACCTCCCCACCCCCCCACGAATCCATACTAGACCGAACAATTTTTGTTTTTGTTTTTTTTTACATTCAGCTGTTGGCGGGGAACCTCATTGACAGCTGATGACTCATCGGTTGTTAAGGACATGATGGTCAGCTTCTCGGCCCTCTCGTTAGCAACCAGCAATGTACAGTGCGTTTTTAAAGAGAAAAAAAAACATGAAACGCAAAATGCATGCAAAAACCATAAAAGACAAGGGTTTAAAAATGCGAAACGCAGTGCAAAACGTGCCTGAAAAATGCATCAAGCACAGCTGCATAGATGTGAACCTAGACTTAGTATGAGGTGAAGCATTAAAACATCAGTGAGGTTTTTTTTATTGCTCTCTGTGTCCCAGTGACACTCACACTCTTTAATTTCTTGCCCTGTTGTCACCAGACAGAAAGTGAGGAGAAATCTCTCTAGGAATACACAAACCGCAATAAAAGCATGTCTGAAGTTTTAAACCTCACACGCTTTATCAAAAAGAAAAAAAGAAAGTGTTGGCTGGAGCAGAGTTTTCCAAAAGTCAGATGGGCAGACATCTTAAGTCTCCTGCGACTCGCCGGATACCCCCTCATTTGACGGTGGGCTCACGGACACCCGCGAGTGCAGCACAATCTCCTGGCTGAGCCTGGACTGCCACTCAGCCTGGTGTAATCACAAACAGCGGCTGTCTCTCTCTGTGTCATGCAGCTGCATCCTCATCAGTGCTCACCTGCAGCCTGGCCAGTACCTTGATTACACACAGCAGGTGTCTTTTGCTGTGTTATGCAGTTGCATTCTTAACTGTTCGGCGGCCGTCCACTGTAACAAAGCTCCGCCTCCTCATCCAAGATAGACGGAACACTGATTCAATTTCCCAGCATTGTTCACTTGACTGTATATCTTGGATGAGGAGGCGGGGCTTTGTTACAGTGGAGGGTCGCCGAACAGTTAAGACTGCAGCTGCATGACACAGCCAAAGGCACCCGCTGTGTGTAATCAAGGTACTGGCCAGGCTGCAGATGGGCACTGATGAGGATACAGATGGGCACAGTGGGGCTACAGATGAGCACTGATGAGGCTGCAGATGGGCACTGATGAGGATGCAGATGGGCACAGTGAGGATGCAGATGGGCACAGTGAGGCTGCAGATGGGCACAGTGAGGCTGCAGATGGGCACTGATGAGGCTGCAGATGGGCACTGATGAGGCTGCAGATGGGCACTGATGAGGCTGCATTGTTGGCACAGTGAGGCTGCATTGTTGACACTAATGAGGCCGCAGATGGGCACAGTGAGGCTATATTGAAGGCTCAGTGAGGCTGCATTGATGGGCACTGACGAGGCTGCATTGTTGGCACAGTGAGGCTGCATTGTTGGCACTTATGAGGATGCAAATGGGCACATTGAGGCTGCATTGTTGGTGAGTGTGACACAACATTATCATTAAAAGTATTACTTTATTATGGCATTATATTATTAATTATCTTTAAAGTATTATTTTATTATAGTATTTTATTATGAATGGGGGGGGGGGGGGGGTTGTCAGCACAGAGCATGGCCATCCTGAAATGAGCTTGCCACCTCCCTGAAAATTTTTTGCAGGTTGGGATGTCTGTATGGGGGTGATAAGAGGATTGTTGTTCTCCTGACTGTGGATGTGTATTAGGGGCGTGGAGGGTAAGTGCACCTTCTTGCACTGTGTGCTCTTATTAGATAAAGCCTTTATGTATTCAAAGGAAGCCTTTGTCCGCCTTCATCATAAAGCCCTCATGCGTGAAGGTGCTGGTGCGGAGGGTTCACATGACACTTCATCCATTATGATATGCACCGTCTGCTACCTTAGTACAGTTCTACATCACAGCCCATCTGATATGTTCAGCGGCATGCCATAAATGTGCCAGTTTTGCCATGCAACATGTCCTGTTGCTCTGTTTGAAGCCCATGACCTTTTCATATTGCAGCATCACAGCAAGCGCAAAAGATTGTACCATGTATGTGTACAGACTGAAAGTGCTTCCAATCGAAGGACAGGATATACAAAGGCAGAGCCAGTTTCTTGACACACCATTGTTCAATATCACAGCAACCAAGTTATTTTCAGCCTTGGCCAGTGCTGTCCTGACCAGTAATAATGATAGAACGTGACGACTTATTTGGTAACATAGAGCGAAGAGCAGAACTGCATAGTTACATGGCAGGTAGATTATTGAAAGCTAGTTTTCTGATTGTTTCTATAATACACATCACTAGTCTGCTCTGCTTCCCAGCCAGTTGCCTCGTGTGATTTCCAGATATACTTGACATTGCTTGTTGCTGCTTTTTAGCACGCTTGAAAACCTGTTCTATTCTATTCTTTCTGGATGTATAAAGCTAGTCGGTGGTGGTATATAAATTCATTAAAACATTCACCATTTTTATTAACTGACATTCGATTGGGATTTTTTTTTTTGGTGTGTCATGTGACCTCATCACCATGTGACCATATCATGTTGCCGCATGTGTACTTATATAGGCACATTATCACATAAAGCTCCATGGGGGGTTTATTTTTGAATATTTAAAAGATCGGTGCTGTCCAGAGACCCATAATAACCAGAATTCACAATGTTTAGTTGCTATAGATTATTATACAAAAGGATAAGAATAGCTAATCCACACACACAAAAAAAAAAAAACTTTACAATCTGAAATGGTGAATACTACAAATTATAATGTGTGTATTTGTGTTTAAACCAATTGTTCAACATGTATATGTGTGTTAAACCAATTGAATATGCGGTATCTATAAAGTGCAAGTGTATAATATAAACTCTATGCAACATACTAAAAAGTTGCTGAGATAAGGTGCAGAAAAAAATCAAAAAATTTGCAACGTTGAATATCACTATTAAAAAAATAGACAAATACAAATTGTGCCAAATGAGTGAACAGTCTTTCTCTATGTGATTATCACCAAAAACGCAGAAAGACAAACTTCACCAATATGTGAATCCTTTACCGCTGAGCTGGTGAAGTTTGCTCTTCTACGTTTTTGTGATATTCATCGTTGCACATTTTTTGATCTTTTTGGCACCTTATCTCAGCAACTTTATACAGGAGGTCCCCGAGTTACGAACCTCCGACTTACAAACAACTCCTACTTACGAACTGCAGGTGGCACCGGCGGGCATGTTGGAAAACCGCGGAAAACGCCGCTCTGCGCATTCCTGTCCGAATTACGAACAAATCCGACTTAAGAACAAACAGTCCCTAACCTGTTCGTAACTCAGGGACTGCCTGTAGTATGTTGCACAGAGTTTATATTATGCACTAGCACTTTACAGATATTGCATATTGAATTGGTTTAACACACATATATTGTATGTACACATGTAAATGTTGAACAATTGGTTTAAACACATATACACACGTTAGAATTTGTAGTATTCACCATTTCAGATTGTAAAGTTTTATTGTGTGGGGATTAGCGCTATTTTTATCAGTTTATACAGTTCACAAATTAGTTTTAGCACATTTATTGGAGTAGCAGCTGTTCATTTGAACACACATCTGTGGCGCTGTTACTACTTATTACATAGATTACTATACACCTGGGGTGACCATCGCAGAATTCAGAAAACATTCAGTTAAATTGACCAAACAATTGTGTCAAGAGTCCAAACTCCTTCAATAGCTTGAGGAACAGGAATACAAAAGGCAGCCAACGTGTTTCGGTTGCCAAAATTGCTCCTTCATCAGGGTTTAAACACTGTAGCAAGAGTAACTAATTGGACAGTTATAGGTGATTTTACCTATATTTCACAAAAGATGAAAATATGAACTAACATTGCACAATATCGCCACTCCCCCAGTCCCTGCCCTGGTCCCTGCTGCCCATATAGCCAGGGTAGTAGTGCAGGGATTTGAAACCCCCTCTCTTCTTCCCCTTATTTCTGTAGGGCTTCCAGGTCGGATCAGAGTGATTCCATTTGGTCAGAATTGCTCTGATCCTTTCCAGAAGCTCTACAATAAGAAAGGGACGAGGAGAGGGGTTTTTAAATCCCTGGACGGTTGCACCAGGTTCATGGGTGGTTACAGCTGACCACCCATTACGGTAATTGCAGCTGGGAGGATGTACGTTGTTAGTTCACTTTTTTTTTTTTTAAAGATGAACTTGGCCTTTTATTAAGGGACGTTTTTTGACCCTCAAAATGCATTGGATGCCTTTTTCTATTACCGTAACTTGTGATATTGTTAAAGGACTTTTGAGACAATTGTTTGGCATGCTTTTATACTCATTTACACTTGGATTTCTTGAGTTGGGTGGTCCCAATTTTTCAAGGGTGTCTCTGCTTTATGGAGAGCTGTCATACAAGAGCCATTAAGCAAAAGCAATGGCTTGTTTTATAGGATAAAGACCTGTTTGCAGCTCCATCACTCCTTCCAGGCCTAATCTAGTCAGTGGACAAATTCAGAAAGCCAGTGAACATGAACTTCTGTAGGCAAGAGTAACTTTCTTTGCTCTTTGGCCACTAGACTTCTTGGGTTTGCCCATTACTGCTTCACATTGTTGTTCTTTGCCCTCTATCATTCAGTAAAGCCTTATGTATTCAGAGAGCAGGGGATTGGCGGCACACGTATCTGTCTGCAGTGATGTAACATTACATGGTATCCACGGAGCAGAAAGCAGTGGTTCCAAGCCATACACCGTGAAATACCTATTTCTGTTCACAGCAGGCAGCGGCAGTGCCAGACTCCCCCTGGCATTTTGATACATAGCAGCTCAGGTACAGGCAGGCTTAATTTCTTGTACCGCTGCACATGTATTCACACCTCCATCAAACCCCCGCCAGCCAGTGTGACGTATATGCTTATACAGTATTATACCTTCCCAGCCCAAACAGAAGCACTGCCAGCCTTCACTTCACACACTTATCCGCAGTTCCTTGTATTCATAGTGCAGACAGAGCCAGCCTCCCCCGACTGATACTCTGTTGTACGTGTTAATAATAGCACAGTGGCAGGCTTCTCCTCATGGGAACAAGGCCTGGTGTATCAAAATGTTCTTACTAGGAACCCGAGTTAAAGTAGACTTGTCAGAAAAGAAATACATGGGCTACAGGTGCTGACTTCTGAAAATGCACATTGCCTGGCTGGTAACACACTGGCTTATCTACTTATTGATGCCCATGCAGTCCAGTCCACCCCCCCCCCCCTTTTCCTTTTTCTTTTTTCTTTTTCCCTTTTTTTCTTTTTTTTTCCTCTTTTTCTTCTTTTTCCCTCCTCTTTCTTTTTCTTTTTCTTTCTCTTCCTTTTATTTTTTATTTTTCTTTTCCCCCTTTTTTTTTTCTTTTTCACCTCCTGATCTTTTTTTTTTTTTTTTCTCTCTTAACACACGTCTTCTTTTCACATTCACTTGTCCACCTGCACTTTAGTATTGGACTATAGCTACTTCCCACAATATAGAGTATTTATAGTACACTCAAAATATATATATAATTAGGGCTGTTACTGATTAAAATTTTCATGTTCGAATAATCCACTAATTTCGATTAATTATGCACATACATTTCCAACTACTTTTAGCTGATCTCCTTGCATTGCAACTCTGCATTAGTCAGTGGTAAATGTGGTATACACTATATACAATCACCCGACACTAGTTTGTTTCTACAATCCATGACTTAACTTCACAGTTCACACAAATACGTTTTAAATTCAAACTGTAGCACTGACGCAAGTCATTTTTTTTCCCCACAGTAGTGTGACAATCCCTCCACCTCCGGTCAAACGAATCACTCTCACCTTATGGCATGGACCCCTGTGCAAACAGGTGGTCATGAAAGCGGGTATTAAAAGGGTTAACGCGGACCATAAACTTCACCTTAGATCTCGGCAAGGATGCCAGGTCATGGGTAGAAAGAAAAGATCTAAGTGCTCACCGCTTAAGTATAAAATTAAATTTTTGTGTTCAAACACAAACTACTCGCATAAAAATGATAAAAACGCAGCATGTAAAGCCGACAATCATGTTAGTTCCATAGGGCAGCAGCGGGTGACGTCATGCATTGCTCCTCCCCCGTATGCGCTACGTTCAATCAGAACTTCCCTTTCGTTAGCAGACGGAGGCACTTGGGGAAGGGGGGTGTAGTCCAATGAAATCGATGTCCGTGACGTCACTGAATCTCCGACGGAACTCCCTGAAGACCCGTAAGGTGGCAGAGAGGTGAGTACCGATCAAAAGAATTTTGATCAATCAAAAAAATTAATCGATTAATCGAAGAATTAATCTTTAATTTCCACAGCCCTAATACACACACACAAATTTATATATATATATATATATATATATATATATATATATATATATATATAGACATGAAGCCCACTCATACCACTATCTGGATTTCTGCTATTTGTTTTCCTTGGGGGTGATGTTTTGTACCCCCAGTGCCTCTCCTGTGGGCTCCTTCCACAGCTCTCGGTACAAACAATTGGTACAGCCTCTGATTCCTCGTCCCCCATTTTCCAGACTTATCATGATGTAAGCACTCAGAGGGACGAGTAACTCGCTCCCTATCCTCTTGTACACATTCTCCCCGTTGAGGGGTATAACATTTGATCATACTGGTCTACTCATATTTAGTTGTCTCTTATAGAGTTGCATGCATCTGCCCCTGAAGAGTGGTATTATCAACGAAACGTGTCGAGCTTTAGATGCATTCTCATACCTACTGATAGGAACCTACTTAGATTTATTATCTACAACCAAATGATTATACTGTGTTTTTCTTACCATTGATTACACTGCATAGTGCCATTTACATGACGTGTACATATATGAATCTTCAATAATTAATTTTATCCATATTAAATCCCTTGTCCATTGTATATGAAATGAATTTATGAGGTCAACACCATGTATGTGTGTATATACATGTTAAACCTTTTCTACTATGTGCATCATGGTTATGTATTGTCAGACTCAGTATGCCAATTAAATATACTTTCTAATTGTTTCACCCCCACAAATCAATAGCCTCATTCAAAGTCCCACCTTCCTTTTTCTCATGCAGTCCAATGCTAGCGCCTAACAAATGTGCAAGAGTCCAGTGTTTTCAATGATAAAATTGGTTCATAGTAGGGACAGGTTAAGGCCGGCCATACACGAATCAGACTTCTTTCTTGCAACTACTGGTTGCGGGTAAGAATTTCACTGGATTTCCCCATCAGCACAGACAGTGCTGACAGGGGAATTCCTCCTGCTGGGCCATTGTCTTCTCCTGGCAGGGGCGGGTGGGCAAGGCCACCCCCGCCGGGAGAAAACAGTGATTATTGCTGGCGGCTATAGCTATAGGGGGAGAGTCTTTTTGGCACCCGAAACGCATTGCTTTTTTCTGCTCTTTGCACTCTTGGATGTTTGTGAATTCCCAGTTCCACGTCTCTAAGGGATATCACCGTTTTGTGGAGCCAAACGTGTCCAGTGAAAATTTGTGACCAATTGAAAAGCTGTATCCAGTGACTTGTCTTTACATTGTTTACTCTGAGTCAGTGACCCGAAACAAGAGTGCAGATCAGGACTGTTAGTGATAAGTCAGAGGTCCTTATCAGCATATTTGTTCAAGGTCAGTGACTCAGAGTATTTAAAGTGTTACTAAACCCAGGCCACTGCATTCACTATAGCTGGTTTCTTACAGTACACAGAACATAGAAATGCATTTTTTTAAATAAATATAAACTGCTAAATACCTTTTCTCATCAGCAGTATCTAGCAGTCTTGTGATTTCTATCAGTTCCTGATGAAGCTTGTAGGAGGACTTTTCATACTGCATTGAGCTGTCCTATGAGTTTGCAGGGCTCCTGACCCTCTGTCTGGACAGTGCTGATTGGCCCTGTACTGATCACATGCACCTTCCAAGAAAAAAAAAAACCTCTCTAGCAATACACACCAAACTGGGCATGTGCAGCCTGACTCCAAAGGCTCTATTATCCAGAAGCGTCCAGGGGGACAGTGCAGGGAGGGGATTATCAATGCAGTGTATTAACCCCTTAAGTGCCACAGTGAGTATAACCAGCATGCTTTACTGCATATACACACTGATTTTACTGTTGTGGGTTTAGTAACACTTTAAACTGGGGAGGGGTTGTAATGACAGCCGGGGCATTGGCAGCATCCATTTTTCTCTTATCACAGGCTTCATTTAAATTCTGTGTAATATCCAATCAGATTTAAAGCTGTCCTGCAAGTTTGGTGACTGTGAAAAATCACGTCAGTTCTTTGTAAAAACACAATGACACATCAAGCCAGTTGGAAGCTGTGTGATCCATTGCAATAGGCCATTTTTTTTTTAACCTGCCCTAAAAGCTTGTAGTAGATGTAAACCTTAATTGGATGATATTTACCATAGTTTGCAAAAGCTTTTATCTTTTTTTTCTTTTCTTACAACTCAGTACTGCTGATTGCCTGGAGACTCTTTGCAGCCACTTTATGTCTACATGCCTGCTCACTAGCAATGACTGCATGGCATTTCATAGGACATGTTTCATGATGGTGATAGCAGTGGCCCATGCCTTCATAATGTGTTGTTGAAATAGCAAGTTATCTTTGAGGTTCATTCACACCAGCCCATACCCTAAAGTGGCGTGTGTAGGGTCAGAGCAATGCGTTGTTACAATGCATGAGGTTTGACAGAGAGAGACCTTTCAAAAGTGTTGCCTTGTTCCCTGGACCTCGGTCCAGACACAGCTTCAACCCCTTCCCCATATTGGTTCACCCAGAAGATCACAGACACTGCTGGTTTTAGGATATGTGTTGCAGGTCCCGTTAAGAAAATGTGATGACCATTTCAACATCCTTTGCAGCCCCGTCACAGGCCCTCGTCATCTGAGGGCTGTTGCTGGACCGTGCACTGTCCCAGGTGGGAAAAACTGTAAATTACCACTTTGTTTAATGTAATAAATGTTTAAATTTTAGCTAAAGGCAAAACTTTTTTTTTTTGATAAAATGGAGAGGGTTTACAACACTTGTCAGGTTTCATTGCTGTCTGTGCCCCCCATTAAGGAGATTCACCCTCTCTGTTTGTCATGTTTACCATTATCATTGAATGTAAAAGAAAATCACACCTTTCAATGGTGACACTAGTTCTGGTGAACTGCGGGTCCCCAAGGAATTCCCTTAATTTGCAGGGATTTCAGCTCACTTCCTGTTTGGCTATGGGACCGGATTTGTGGGCTCTTTTTTTTTTTTTTTTTTTTATAAGGCATCGTACTGTTTAAATTTTTTATTGTTTGACTTTATTAGGTGTCACAAAATGACATTTCATTCAACTCTATACAGCACAGTTTGCAGTGCATAAAAAGGCATACATTTTGCATTTTTACGCAGCTCAAAGCACTGCACAAGCATGTTGTGAACATAATTGTTTTCTATGCACCCTTACATTGAGCATGTGTTGATCAATGCAGATTGATGCAGCTCCATGAACATGCTGTGAACATGCCTTTAGGCCGGCCACAGACAAACCAAATTTCTGGGTTGCAGGAAAGAAATTTGCTTGATTCTTCCATCAACACAGGCGGAGCCATTGTATTCTCCCAGTGGGGGGGGGGGGGGAACGTCTCTGCTGGGAGAAGACAGTGACTATTACTAGCAGCTATAACAGCCGCTAGCAATAATCTCATGTAAAATCTGGCAGGCTGGTTGTACCCAAGTCGATTGATCAATCAGCCTGCCCATACATGATTCTAATCTCGGCAGGTTCACCTGGAACTGTCATTTGAACCATGTATGGTTTAGTTTCCATGGGAAGCCCATGTGACAAGGTGACAATACAAGAACACAAATGAAAGGCATAGAGTGTTGTCACCCTAAAACAGAAGGTCCCAAATAGGAACCTTCATGACAGGCTATACAGGAAAGCTGCATATTTAAAAATAAAACTTTTCAAATTGCATTGACATGTTAAAGCTTATGTGAGATTTTAGTGATTTGGGCTTACATATACTTTATTTTTACAGAACTGGACTGGTTATTATATGTAGCACATACAGTTCTCTTACAGACTCTTTGCAGTCACATTTATTTCTGAGGTCATGTTGCATGCATGGTCACATACTTAGACTTCTTGTCACACACATATAGAGTTCCATGATTGCACAACCCGGGAAGGGTATTTATACCAGCCTGACCTTTATGTACACTGATTTCCATTATGTTGAGTTGCAAGACAGATTTCCCTATTACATAATGCACAAGAAAGGTGTCCTGTCACACGGATGCACCATTTTACAGATTTCCTACCATTATAGTTAGACCCCTTTCACACTGGGGCTGCATTAGCAGGTTAAAAAATCCTGTTTTTTCAAATCGCTTTTAAGGCACTTTGAAAGTGCTGCCCAATCATTCCAATGGGCATGGGCGTTTTGGGAGCGATGCATACAGCGCTCCCAACCTGCCTCAAAGATGCTGCTTGCAGGACTTTTTTTCCTGTTCTGCAAGTGCACCGCCCAAATGTGAAAAGTCACACTGGAATGAATGAGAGGTGGTTTTCAGGCGCTTAGTAGAGGCTATTTCTAGCAGAAAACCACAACAGTGTGAAAGGGTTCCTAAAGTGGTTGTAAACCTTAGACATGAAATATGAACATAGCATATTCTCTGTAGTGTGTACTCATTTCTGTCTGCTGCTTCCTTCCTCTGCTATTAGCATGGATCACTTCTAACAAGTTTTCCTGACACCAAGAGAAAAAAGGTGACCAGGGAGGGTGCTCCAGCTGATTGACAGCCTCAGCTCTGTTTCTGTGTGTTTTGTGGGGGGGGGGGGTCTCTTCCATCCTATCAGCTCTCAGAGCACTCCTCGCTGAGCTCTGCAGAGTGTAACTTCCGCCCCCTCCCCCTTTTTTTCTGAACCCTCAGACAAGCTTATAAATTCAGCACTTTGAACAGATATAGAGAAGACTGCAGATAAACAGGTACAACGTAGGTAGGAGGATTTGTTAAATCTCTCTGCATCACCTGAGGATAGTCCCTTCGCTAGGTATATGGAAGGGTCTACAACCACTTTAACCGACAATGCCATGACATTTTATGTGTTGCCTTCGCTAGTGTCAATGCGCCTCAGAAAACATTGTTCTGGTACTCCAAATTGTCTACTAATCTCATGGCTCTGCAAACTGAGAGCCCACTTAGATCCCAGTGCAAAGCCTATTCACATCCACTAGACTAGGGGTCTTCAAACTATGTCCCTCCAGTTGTTCAGAAACTACAATTCCCATCATCTCTGTGAATGACAGAGTTTTTTACAATGCCTTATGGGACGAGAAGTTCCGCAACAGCTGGAACGTCATAGTTTGAAGATCCCTGCGCTGGACCGTATGCAGTATAATTTGCTGCCTGGATAATGCTGGGCTTTGACTGGCCATTTAAAGCCAAATCCTGGTCCATTTTCATGGATGATCAAATTCAGCATGGGTTTTACAGGGACTACCTATAGGCATTGTTTTCTATATACAATACAAACTATAATTCCTTTATTTAATTAGCACATTTATTGGAGGTGTGGCGCTTCTGTAAAAGACAAACACTAATAATCGGCCTAATGCTCAGATTGGTTGCATTGCAAGCAAAAACTGGGTCATCTGCATCCAGACTAAACAGTATACTCTAGTGCACTGGATAACCACACAAGACATCTACCCATACAATCTGTATATGTTCAAAGAATTCTAAACCTCCAGTGATATACCACTCTAATGCACCATCACACGTATTGACTGGCAAGGCCTACCTTTAACTCACCTTTCTGTTCTTTGCGTCACAGGCAGGGCCAGACTGTATTTCCTAACAACATATACTGCCATGTATATCCAGATCCTAGTCAGCTCTACGTCCCTACACCTACTGACACATAAACATATGCACAGCCCACACAAAGCCGCTGCCAGCGCTACCACATTACATGTATTAGCCGTGCAAACACGAGCATGACTTGAGTTTTCCCTTCATGCTGATACACCATTGCATAGCACAGTGACTTGCCGATTCCACATTGTATGTATTTACAGCACAGAGACAGAGAGAGGCTAGCTTGCAAACAGTGACACACCATTACATGCATTCACAGCGCAGACGGGGAATGTCGGCCTCGTTCTCAGTCAGTAACATAGGATTATATGTATGCCAGCAACACACCATTATGTATATCACCAGTGGAAGACAGACAAGCTGCAGGCTTCTTCCCCATTAACAATACAGCATTAAGTATAGTCAAGGCATAGACTGACTGAAATAGGTACTCCAGATACTAGGAACTACAGTATATTTGTCAAGCAGTTATAATGGGCAGTTCACTAGTAAAATATTTTTTTCCCACCTGCAGTCAGCCCTTAATTCTACCAGGAACAGTTATATATCATGGTTGTTGTAACTGAGGGATTTCTCTAGGGCAGCCTTCATCAACCAGGGTTCTGTGAAAGCCAAGGATCCTCCAGAGGTTGCTAGGGGTTCCATGAGAAATGAACAACTTCTGCTTAAAATAGTAGCCATCGAAGCCACTGAATTCTCTTTTTAGATGTCTGTAAGAGGGGGATTCTTCCTACTGACCAGACATGTACAGAACATTCTTCTAAGTGACCATTACACTAAGGGTTCCTTCATGTGAAAAACAAGTTTAGAAAGGTGGCTCTAGGGCACATGTGTCAAATACAAAGCCCGCTGACTGAATTAAGCCAAGGCCATTTCTATGTGGCCCTCACACCTTTCCTGCAGCCCCATCTCTAATCAATCAGCAGCAGGGAGGAGGACAGAACACCTACAGTTCCTGTGCCTCTTTGTAGCTGCGGTACCCCCTCGTCTCTGCATTCAGCAGACTCCCGCAGCTGACTCCAGCCCTCCTTTGTTCCTCCTCCAGACCCTGCACTTTCTGCTTCCCAGATCCGTCCCCAGCTTTTTCCCGGGAGCAGTACAATGTATGGGAGTGCACTGTGATGTAAGGGAGGGTGGAGGACTCTTGACTTCTGATGGTGGGGGGATCTCTAGTCTTACAGATACAACCAGACCTTTGAGGGCAATCATAATGCTGATGTGGCCCACAATGAAATTGAGTTTGAACTCCTGCTCTAGGGAGTCTCAACTCTGCCATTGGACATATATCTGAACTCTTTCTGACTTTTCAAGTACTTTCCAGGCACCTACCTACCTTAGCCAACACCCCAAAGAATTGTTTTAGCCCTAGGTCTACCTTTAATTACAGACTGAGACTTCCATTAAGTTTTACTACTGTTATTTTTCCAGGAGTTTCAACTGTGACTCTTGGTACATGACCCTGCAATTAGGATATTTCAGGCAGCTGCTGGAAGAGAAAGAAGTCATGAAGGTTCCTTGCAGAGTGAAAGCTGCATTTGAGGCATTCTGGAAACCAGTAAGGAAGTGTATTGTGGTATCAAGCTGGGAGACAACCTTGCAGATAATTCCATTTTTGAACTCTATTCTCTGCGTAATTGATGGTGTAGGGACTTGCCATATAGTATTACATGAAAAGAGATGAGTTGGGTAGAAAATTTCAGGATGGCATGAAATCTACCAGTGTGTTTATTGGTAAAATGTAAATGAAGGTTTTCACATTTGCATTTCCTCCATGTGAACAGCTTGCCAGTCTTCAATCTTCTCCCCCTCCTGCTTTGCCTGATCCTGTGCATATTCCATTGTCCCGTATCTTGGAGAGTTAGTGCAGGTATTGACTCCCCCACAGTCCCATAGTGAGATACATGCAGCGGTAATCTAATGATTAATGTCATGCCTGTGGGATTAGCATGTTTTTCCTTCTCGGTAGAAACTTGGCTATACATTTCCTGAATTGCATGTTCTTATTCATGTATGAGCATTGATGAAAAGCCTGCCAAAATGGTTCTCGGTATGGCCATGGTGCGCTTCCCATGATAATGAGGAATTAGAGGAGGAAAGTGGATAGTGGGAGCAGGTGCAGGCCTAAATCCAACTGACCCCATCTTGGCCTGCAGGGCATTACTGTAGGTCTTTGTTGTTCATCACACTGTAGCTCTGTTGCATTATCCTTTTTGAAAATTGCTAACGTTAAACACCATCGATCAGCCAGGCGCTGTCTACCCATCTTCCTCTTTTCCAGCGGTTCTCTGCCTTGATATAATATTTACCCTTTAGGCTCCGTAGGCACATTAGTGCAATTTCTCCTGCACCTGCCATTGCACTGCCATGCATGACAATGGAAATTGCATTATTCCATATGGTGGCTGTTTACATCAATGCAACTGTGCTCACCCTACTTTAATATTTTTTAGAGTCATTGAGAGCAATGCTGTGTCTGTGCCCATCTTTTTATATGCTTTTGCGGCTTTTATACGATGAGTCTTTTTTTGTTTTTTGTATTATTTTGGTAATACTCTCAGTTGTGAAAGACTGTAAGAGTCACGATGACCTAGAAACTTTTTTTTTTTTTTTTTTTTCATTGAAGGGCTTGTTGCTTTTCTGAAATGATGGGCTTGGTGTATTTAAATATAGAAGCTTTTAAAATGTCTTGTTGCCAATAGATACTAATCACCTTCTTTTATTTATTCTCAAACCTCCCGTGTAAAATTGTCCAGAGCAGAAGATTGGCTGTTGCATTAAGTCGCTAGTAAATGGTACTTAGCGGGCTTTTTTCTATTTTAAAAGAAAATGTTCACTTAATTCCCCAAGTTGGGTGACTGTTTACACCATGTACCCACCAAAGTGAGTGTATTTGTTGAAAAAGATTCCTCAGCAATGATTGGCTTAGTACATATTTGTTTTAGCCAAGTCATGCTTTGCATTATGCCAGCTCTAGCATGTACAACTTTTAGGCCGCACCTGACCATTCGTTTTATCTGCTTCCCTCAGTACCCACCCTCCACACCTTCTTCCAGGAGAACACATTGGAAGGGCACTGGGATACCCTTCTACATTCAGCTTTAGTATTAAGCCTAAAAGCATGCAAACCACAAGTTTGCTCCGCATAGAAATTCTTCAGAACTATTTTAAACAAAGTACAGAATACCTGCAAGATCTAATTGTTTCTACGGGAAGCACATACATTTTGCTTTTCTTTTGGCTTTTGAAGACCCCAATATAAATTGGCTAACAATTCCAGATTTGGAAAGATGGCAGCAGGAACCAACCCCCCGTCCTGCCTTGTTTTACTCATGTAGGGCAAAATAACGGGTTCACTTTAACTCTAACCCCACAAGCTGCATAAACCTGCCTCCCTTTTGCTTCCTTGCTTTTAGTGGTGATCGGGAGCAAAGAAAGAAGACCCAAGTTGTGACTGAGCTTTTCCCGGTCTCAATGTGGCAATACTGGGTGCCTAAGTGGTGGCCAACCATCAAGCACTAATGTTTTCACATTGCATGGACAGTGCGTTACATGCTTTATTCATACCTGGAAGAACCAGATATTTGAGTGAGTAAAGGGACGGTTTGTGCTGCAAACCTTGACCTTGTCATCACAGGGTGACTTTTAGCCAATGGGTCACCAGTAAAAGAACCGTGAATATACTTCGTGCAAAATACCTGCTCCTCCAGCAGCTGCTGTGGTTCTCTACACTGGCTTTGTACATCACTGTAGGACATGTGACATGTGAACTGGTGGTGGTGGGGGGATCACGTATTCAACTGCAGTGGCTGGGAAGTGAAGATGTAGTGGCTTTTCCATGCATATGCCGTCGTATAGGTGAGTATGCTTTCTTTTCTTGCAGGTGAACTATTAGCTAAAAGTGACCCTGAAGTGACAGGGTCACTTTAAAGGAAATTTATTGAGTTACTCTTAATGGACAAAACAAGGTTTGGTTTATGGTGCTGGAAAGTGCCCAAAATACATAGGACTTACCCAAAAAAACTCTGGAAAAAGAGTGGGAACCGAGGATCTGAAAGTTTAGATTTGGTGAAGTTTGAAGGGTTGGGAAATGTGGAACCCCATTTTTTTGTCTTTGCTTTTATTTTAATTTAAAGGCTTGGTTCTTTTAATAAAGAAAATGTCTGTATGTCATGGCCTACTTTAGTCCTGTGTGTCTTTGTTGATTGACTGTCACTGTTAGAAGATAAGGCCATAGATCCATTTTGCTACGTTCACTGAAAACACACTTCTGGCAGGGACCTGTTAAGTAAACAGTGGAAATGAATATAATAGTGTTGCCCAAGTGTCATATGCAGTGTTTAGTTTGGCATAGTACAGCACAGTGCCCAATAAATGTGGAAACATGTATAAACCCACATCATTGGCTGATGCCTGGGAGGGTAGTGATCAGACCACACCCACTTTCCCTTACTTAGCCAGCACTTGCCTCCGGGTTTTAGCTTAATTTTCCTCCTTGACATAAACTTGTAGTCATCAGAGACAACCAAACAAGTTTACAGAGAATCCTTCCATGGATCTGCAGAGAAGTGAGATTGGGAGATTGGAGTGTTTATGTTGACTACCATGTCAAGCCTATACAACTTTAGGAACCAAAGTGTTTAAAATGAATAATGACCATACGAGTTGACCTCTAGTTGAAAATGACCTTGATTGAAATTGTCAACAAGTGCTTATATCTCAGACACATAAGCTATTAAAGTTAGTAAACCTTTGTGACAAGCCATCATTCAGTGTCTCAGAAAATGACTATACTTGACATTGAACTTTGCTTTAACCTGACTTCCTTTGAGCTGTCATATAAAAAATGTGGTACTAATAGTACAGAAGGGTATCCATAATTACCATGTATAGGGATTGACCTCATCCTGCCAAAATACATTAAACCATTACTGGTAAAGGAAAAGGGCAGTGCCAAAAAGGACTGTTGATAACACTGGTGCAACAACCCCGATATTGACCATGCGACACCACTGTATTTCCTGTATGGTGTTATTTTGGGAACTTCTTTCATATCTTAACACCATGTGACCCAAAATCAGTTTCTACTTTGTTTCTTTATCAACAAGCATTATCTTTGCACCATGATTATTCTTTGTTCCCCTTGTGCTGTTTCATTGCTGAGTTCAGTTAGAGGGGCCTCCTCCCCTATTATCTGCCGATTTTCTTCCTCCCTTCCTCATGGGACTCTCATTGATCCCTTAATGTCCTGCAGTTAAGACTGAGCCATGAGTTATAGTCTCTAATGCACTTCAGCTCTTCCATCTGAGCAGGGAGTTTATATGGACTTAACTCTTCTCCTGTCCTGAGTCTTTTCTCCAATCCTGATGGCATACAGTAAAGGCAATGTAATGTTGGTCACGTATGTGCATTTCAGAATAGTTCTATGAAGATTTTTCGAAAAACTTTCTCTGTACAGTGCAAAGTTCCCAAGGTCGAGAAAGAAGCAGATATGCCCTAGTAATTACATATTGAAAGAATGATTGTAGTGTTTTTGGAATGGTTTGGGTAACCCAATTTTGGCAAAGTGATATATGATTATCAAGTATGTAAATTGAAAGTTTACTACAGGGCTAGGTTTGATTTGTTAACTACAGTCCTGATCACCAGCGACTTGGCCTATACAAATATCTTTTGCTCACTTGGAAAAGATGCGAGGAAATTGCACATGTACCTAAACGAAGAAGTAATGTTCATGATGGTATTCTCAACACAAGTAGTGTATTTAGGTTTTGTGCTGCCCTAGGCCTAACTAAACTCTTGCACCCTCTAATTTAAAAAAAAAACCCACCCCTTCCTGTCAAGGCCACGCCCCTTGCTTTTTAAGACCCGTCCTGAAATTTTTGAGTGAGGACACAAGTTCTGAGGGCCACGGGGGGGGGGCAAAGAATTCACTTAATTTGCATAGATTTCCTCTCACTTCCTGTCTGGCTATGGGGCAGGAAGTGAAGGGAAATCTCTACAACGGGACAGGGATGGTAAGAAATAAACTGACAGGGGCTATAATAAGTGTTTCCTATAGTTCTACTTTAAGCACAAATTTTGGATAATTTTATGGAGGGGACTAAGAGGATATAGCCAATGGTGCAGCAGAAAACATATAGCACAGTGAGGAAGGTCTGTGGTCCAGGATGATAGGGCGGTCAAAATGAGAAGTAGCGCACCCCCCCTCCCCCAGTTACGGAATTCCGGCTGCCCGCATACCGGAAGTAGTGCAGCCACTTTATGGGGGCGCTAGACTAATTTGTCAGCCTAGGCCGGGATACAGCGTTGCTCAACACTCTCCTGATAACTGCATACAAATATATCAGATTTTACTTTTCTATTTGCGTTTACTGGGTGCCATTATCCGACTCTTGCCTGACACAAATTTCATGGGTTCTTTTCTTGCTTTTTAAAAGAGAAGGTTGTGCACATGTCAATTAATATCCCACACTTGTCACAAGCCTGGAAAATTCAAGCTGAGTATATCATCCATAGGCAGGTGAAAATAAAATGCAAAACTTGACTTGGCCATGACAAGTTTTAGACTCGGGTAATGAAAAGATAGATTTTGGGCCTGTGTCTTGCCTTTCGCATAGGACAGGGGTCTCCAAACTTTCTGAAACAAGGACCAGTGTACTGTCCTACAGGAGGGACCGGACTGTGGTCAGTGGAAGAAGTAAATGCCCTGGCTTCAATGGGAGTAAAGCATGCCCCTTATTGTTATCAGTGGGAGGTATATTGCCCCACTGTTGGTATTAGGGGATGAAATAGTGCCCCAACATTGGTGTCTTTGGGAGGAAAAGTGCCCCATTGTTGGTATCGGGAAAGAATAGTGCCTCTGTCATTGGTGTCAGTGGAAAGAATTGGACCCTGCAGTTGGTGTCAGTGGGAGGAATAATAGTGCACCATTGTTTGGGTCAGTGGTAGCAATAGTACCCTATTGTTGGGGTCAGTGACAGGAATAATGCGATGTATCAGTGGGAGGAACGGTGTCTCAGGGGCCTGATAAAGGCAAGCAAAGGGCCACCCCCCCCATGCCCCAGTTTAGAGACCACCGACATAGGATGACCTTGCAACTGTATTCTACTTCACTTATACGGTACTTGGCTACTGTCTAAATGTCCTTCTGAATCGATGACCTTTTCACACCGAAATTTCACATTTCATTATCTTACTCCACCTTTGTTGGAGGTTTGTGAAGTCAGGGTGAGAGAATCTTCAGGCTTTTGCCAGTTAAATAATTTCTATGTCCAAAGAAAGATATATTCTGGTGTTGCTTGTTACCATGATGAAGGAAATTGTAGGTAGGGTTCCCTCCTGAATGCATACATAGGCATAGGATGAGATGAGTTCTTCTTTTTTGGGCACCATGGACATGAGCTTCTATGGGTATTATTTAAGTTTAGTGCAATATGATCCACCAAGAGATGATTTTGGTTGTTGCTATGGGTTAATGTATCGTAATTGGTCTTTGCTGTGCATTTTTTCCTGATTAGTCATAACCTTACAATGGAAATGGTTAACATCACAGTATGGAATATATAAGGTAGATTTTTAGTCTCTATAAAATGCTTCAGTGACAGGTGTTAAGGCTGCTGCTTGTATCCGTGAGCATTATTTCTTTTTTTTTTCCTACATAGTTACTAAATCGCCTGGGACTTGGAACTAGAATGATTTCAGAAATGACTTTGGCTTAATAATGTAATTTTTCCTACCACAGCTGTCTTCATGTGTGCAGCATATGCAGGCCGTCATTCTCGCTGCATCCGGCATTAACTTTTCTTTACTCTGGGTTACTTGGAAAATGTATCAATCAAATGCTTAAATATATTTGTCTTGACATATCTACTCAAATCTAGAAGCCTGCTCCAAAAAGTAAGAAGCCAAAAAACATGCAGTTTTTTGATATGCCTTGTGTATAACTTCCGCCATATATACATCCCATCCCCACAACTCCCATCCGGCACAGCAGCCATTATTGTCGTTCTTTTATAAATCATATATTGTATTAGCATATGTTCCTAAAAGGGACAGAGCCCTAATCTAATTGACTAACCTGTACAGCTTTTGAGATGCTTGTCTAAAAAATAAAACCAATTAAAATTTTCTGTTTAGCATTTTTAAGGCCTAAATCATAATCTAATGTTTGCTGCAGATCAGTTGTCACATAGCATCATTACTAAGTCAGTGTGAGATTAATGAACGTTCCTCGGTGAACACAGCCGTCCTCTTTGTGACATGTAAGAGCACCATTTTGTTTCAGTTTACTGCTCATTTTAGAGTATATAGGAAGAATAGTTGTCCATTATCTGTAGTGACTGTCTCCCATTCAGAGATGAGGAGGTGATAGTGGTCCACACAGATGAACTAGTGGGGATACATGCTAACACATTGTTTTATTAACACAGGTGAACCACGGTCAAAAAAAAATCCAGCGTGTTTTGGCCATCAGACTTTACTCAGCCATGATGTTTTAGCCAATTTCCATGGGACCAGCTTTTCTTCCTTTTTTGCACATTTTTCACATGAAGGTTTGCAGAGACTTCCCAGGCTGGGTGCCATGTTTTTGAGGCTGACCAGGTATTACACAGGAGATAGTAGCTCAGATGCACCTGTTCCAGTGGGTATATGTGACCCTCTGTCACAATTGTCATCGTTTTAAAAAAAATTTGGAATGATCCTTAAAGTGAGCCTGTGATTTGCCTTTGCAAAGCAACAGGTTTTTGTTGACTTGATTTCCCTAGCAGCATATACTTGTCATCTTTTTAATTTCCCGTTTCTTCATCCACTCCTGAATTGGCAAAGCACAGGTTTGCATTAAAGCGGAGGTCCACCCTAAAGTGGACCTTCCACTCATTGGAATCCCCCCCCCCCTCCGGCGCCACAATTGGCACCTTTCAGGGGGGAGGGGGGTGCAGGTACCTGTACAGTACAGGTATCTGCACCCACTTCCGGGATAGCTCTCTGCGGAAAGGGGCGTAGATCTATGCCCCTTTCCGAAAGTTCCCCGCTGCCTGCTGGGAAACACACAGATCCCAGAAGCAGCGGGTCCATCCTTATTGCGCAGCGCTACTCACGCATGCGCAGTAGGGAACCGGGAAATGAAGCCGAAAGGCTCCACTTCCTGATTCCCATACCCAAGATGGCGGCGGCAGCACCCGAGAGACGATCGAGAGATCGGCTTCGAGTTCCGACATCGCGGGCGCGCTGAGCGGGTAAGTGTCCTTATTTTAAAAGTCAGCAGCTGCTGTATTTGTAGCTGCTGGCTTTTAAAAAAAAAAAAAACGGCGGAACTCCCGGCGGATTCCCGCTTTAAGGTGGTTGTAGGTGGGCAGATATCCTACTAAGAGCATGAGCAAAAAAGATGTTTGTCTACTCCAGAAAATTGCATTAGCACCTGGATACACACCTCTAAATCAAGACCTGTTGGAGACTTGCCTTATAGCGGGAGTAAACCCAGTTTAAAAAAACACTTACATTCCCTGCATGCCGAAATGCTAACTTTCACATTGGTTGTGCTCTCAACCAAACTTTCAAACCATCCAATGGCTGGTTTCATAACTGATCACATGTGCAGCATTATGGCAGTTGAAGAATCATTAGAGGCCAAGATGGCAGCTTCCTTGACTGAAAACGATAGAAGGGTTTACTTCCACTTTAAGCTAGCCATAGACAGTTCGAATAGAACTGGCCCGAGATTTGAACCATGTATGTTCCCAGTCCAAACCAAAGAAAAAACTTGTCGAGAGACGAGAAGGAACCTCGTACGTGTCCTATGCTTACCCAAAGTTTGTTTGGGGCTAATGAGAGTCTCAAATGAGGAAAATACTCTCATTTGGATGTCCGCATGCCAAAAGCTTTGCAGATAATATCTTACCTGCCTTTGTTTTATTGTTATACAAAGTGTATCTATTCTCTTATCTACATGGCTCAGTTTCTCTCTGGTTCCATGCAGTTTGGTTCTTCTCTCCTGTGGTGCTTGTAGTGTGTTGATGCTTTTCTCTTGATTTCTTCTGACACCTTCTCACTTTGCTCCTCTCTCACTTGTCTGCACATATGTCATAGTCTCTCAATCCTCTGCAGTGCTCATTCATCTGTTCTGCTCTTATCACCTGTATTCTTTCTCACACTTCATAGGAAAACAAAGAAGTCACCATAGATACAGTCTGGACGGCACTGCGGGGGAGTGTGGAATGATATAGTCAGGATTCGGGTATACTTTATTCAGCTGCACCCTGCCTGAACATACCTGTTCTTCTGCCTTGCTGGCATTAATGGGATTCTGTGCTCACATTCTTTCACACAGTACATACATCTTATTTTTTTACAAAAGTAAATAAAGGTAGTGCCGGGTGCTTATTAAAGTGTAACTCCAGGCAAAACATTTTTTTTTCTTTTTTAGGATAGAACCTCTATCGGTGGGATGTGTTGGAAGGACAATTGTGAAAAAATGGTGTTCTAATTTTAAAGCTAATGTCCAGGCAGATACAAAAACATAAATTAATTTCTTATAAATGAATGAACATACATTTAAAACTAGTGCTTGAATATGATTTCAACCTCCCAGTTATCCCCCATACAGTTGCATATAAGGAAGAGGGATCTCACCGCTCCAGGAGCACACATGCAGGCTGTAAACTGTCTCTACGGCTGGGAAGCCACTGGTGCTGGCTATTACTACTAGCAACAGACGAAAAACAAGCTCTGGACTGCCGCACTCTTCAGAAAACCACTTTCTTTTATTGGAAATCGCATCACAGCTCAAGAAACACAGCAAACAAAGAAAAATTGCTGATGTTTCCCACTAACTGTAGCGCTTAATCACTATGATTAAGCACTACAGTGCGAAACGTCAGCAATTTTTCCTTGTTCGCTGTGTTTCTTGAGCTGTGATGTGATTTTCCAATAAAAGAAAGTGGTTTTCTGAAGAGTGCGGCAGTCCAGAGCTTGTTTAAACTAGGAAAGGTAGGGGCAACAAGAGAGGCCATTAAGGCTTTGGCTGCTGCTTTATTAAACAATACCAGGCTGAGGTGCCTGTTTATGAAGCACTGATCAGTGGAGATCCAGAGGATCGCCGCTGATCACAGCCCATAAACAGTTTATGAACCAGAGATAATCGGGGGAGAAGTGTTTGCATATGTTCTCCCGCCGATTATCTCCACACACTCAGAATTCTCATAGACTGACACAGTAACGGCCAGTTTATGAAGCTGCGATCTGTGTCAGAACTTGCACTCCCCGATTCACCAATTCAGAGGTGGAGAATTGGGAAGTGAAGAGAGAATCTTGGGGGATCTAAGGAGGAAAGAGGAAGATTTTTAACATTCTTATACCTTGTTCAGACCCCCCACACTGTAACCATGTCCCCCTGTCATATTTATGTGTATGTGTGTGTGTGTGTGTGTGTGTGTGTATATATATATATATATACACACACACACACACACACACACACACACACACATATATATATATATATAATGTGTGTGTGTGTGTGTGTATATATATATATATATATATATATATATATATATATATATATATATATAATATAAAATGTAGGGGGACTCTATTTTACTAGCATTAACCACGCAGTGTGTCAGTGTATTGAGCAGTGATAATTTATCACTGCTTAATAAACTGACATCTCTGTGTTTCTGTGATTTTCTAGTACTGTAATCTCGTAAGGTCTCATGAGATTCCAGTATTAGGGGCCGTTTTCCAGCATTGGAAGCGTTTGTAGATCTCGTCACTCCTCTGAAGGTGAATCGATCTCCTCCGCTTCATAAACAGGCACACAGAGGAAAAAGATCTCTGTGCATGCCGGAGAATGAAGTAGTGAATAGATTTCACTGCTTCATAAACGGACACCTGAGAGCAGAGAAAAGTCAGCTCTCCAACATGGTTATGATGTCTGCCATGGCTGTGTAAATCTCAAGATTCATTGAACAGTAATGCAAATCCTTTACAAAGTGAAACAGCATCCACATCTGTGTATTCAACTTGTTTTCCTGTAGTTTAGCTGTAAATGTTTTGGTTTGATTGCTGTAACCAGTAACGTTTCTTCCTTAGAATTTAGATACTGTTTTAAATAACTATCTGTATTACACTTGTGCGACTTGTTGTGGCGACTTTGGACACATGTGTGACTTAAAAAAGAAAGTTAAAGCGGACCTTCAGTCATTTTTTTCATCTTTCCATCTATTAAATCTTCTGCCCTTGTTGTTTTAACTTTGGATAGTAACATTTTTTTTTTCTGCCAGTAAATACCTTATACAGCCCACTTCCTCTTTCTTGTGTGGTCATTAGCTTAGGCTTATGACATCATGCACAGCTCTCTCTCTCACTCTCATGAGAGGTTGCCAGATCCAATGAGAGCTGCAGAGCTGGAGGTGTGCCTCTGTGTAAATCCAGGAAGTGAACAGGCAGCAGCTTTAGCTGCCCACAGTTAAAATGAATGCAGCCAGACTTAGTGGAGGGAGATTTCTGCAGCATATTTGGCAAGTACAGAATCACAGTATATATAAAATAATATGCAAAGTGGTTGGAGGAAAGCTTCAGAATGGCAAAGATATTTTTATTACAAATTATGTGAGCAGATTGCAGTTCCTCTTTAAGCACTTGTTGACCGCCTCACGCCTGCTGGGTACGCAAAGTGGCACGGGTGCGCAAAAAACAACGTACCTGCACCACGGGAGCCTGCGATCGTGGCACGGAGAGGCAATCCGGGGAGTTGCCTATGTAAACAAGGCATTTCCCTGTTCTGCCTAGCAACATGACAGGGATCTACTGCTCCCAGTGATTGGGAGCAGTGATCTCTGGCATGTTCTAGTGAGCCCCCCCCCCTTACAGTGGGAACACACTTAACCCCTTGATGGCACCCTAGTGTTTAACCCCTTCCCTGCCAGTGACATTTGCACAGTAATCAGTGCATTTTTATAGCACTGATCACTGTATAAATAGTGTCAAAAGTGTCCGATGTGTCTGCAATGTCGCAGTCACGATAAAAATCGCAGATCGCCGCCATTACTAATAAATAAAAAGTAATAATAAAAATACCATAAATCTATCTCCTATTTTGTAGATGCGATAACTTTTGTGCAAACCAATTAATAATCGCTTATTGTGATTTTTTTTTTTAACCAAAAATATGTAGAAGAATACATATTGGCCTATACTGAGGAAGAAATTTGTTTTTTTTTATACATTTTTTTGGGGATATTTATTTTAGCAAAAAGTAAAAAATATTGCTTTTCTTTCAAAATTGTTGCTCATTTTTTTGTTTATAGCGCAAGAAATAAAAACCGTAGAGGTGATCAAATACCACCAAAAGAAAGCTCTATTTGTGGGAAAAAAAAGGCATCAATTTTGTTTGGGTACAACGTCGCACGACTGCGCAATTGTCAGTTAAAGCGATGCAGTGCCGAATCGCTAGTCAGGAAGAGGGTAAATCCTTCCGGGGCTGAAGTGGTTAAGTATGGAAGTGGGAGGGGGGGGGTTTATCAATGAAGGAAACAAATTTTCTAATCTACTCTAGCATGGATTCCACTGGCAGGCACATATACCCCTATTAAAAACTGGTTGATGATGGTCCATTTTCTCAGTATTGATCTTGCAGATGAAGAGAAAACAGACTACCATCATTGGCTTAGTTTGCATAACCTTGTCATCCATATTGTGTTTGGCCATCATCCAGTGTTTTATCCACCGTCTCTACATTTCTTTCTCGTCTTCTGTATGTATAAAATTTGTATAAAAAAAAAACATATCTTATTGTTTTAGTTCAAGGTGAAGGACTGTCTCAATTACTAGTATATCTCTGATTTGATGTCACACAAAAAGAATGAAGTGCATTTTCCTTAAGGCCTCCTCAAGGAGGAAAGTTGACTTCATTACTCAAAGCCTTCTCTGCTGCTCTTCATTGTAACATAAAGAACAGACTTCACATCGGTACTCATTGTCCTTGTGTTCCACACATTATAACCTAGCTTTTTTTTTTTTTTTTTTTTTTTTTGTGACCTTCGTGATCTTTTTACAACAGTTTCACAAGCTTTGTAATCCAAAGGTAAAAACCTAGTTGTTTGGATCACAATGAAGGACCACATCCCAAATCCTGAATTTTTTTGCAGTGCATCTCATCACTTTTTATATTAGGGGGAAGACTCCTTAAGTCTCAAATCTAAAACTGTTTGACCATATTAAGAGGATAGTTTCCATAATATTTAAAACAATGTTTTGCTTATGTTAGGGTTTAGGCTTCATAGCCGGTGTCAGCTTTTTTTGCCAATTTCGTTTTTTCTGGGACGTTAAGATTCCACAATATGTAATTTTCCTCATTTCTCAGGTCTGTATGAATTATAAATATGGTAAATAAAAATAACCGTGCACTTGAGCTGCAAACATTTCAAGAAGATATCCTTCACAGTGAATATAATAAAATGCTGCGCTAAAAAAATAAAAGGACAATAATAAATAACACAATAAGTGTATATAGTGAATAAAAATTCAAAGTGAAAGGTGACTATAATGTAATGAATGAGTAAATCATTAGTGTTCACACCAAAGGTGTCACCAACCTTCACCCAAAGTGTAGGCGGAGTATCTTCTTGCCAAATTACCATGACCCTCTTGTTGCAAGAGAAGTCATATAAAGTATGTGTAATCACTCAAAGCCACTGATGCGATTCCCAGACCGCTCTCTCAAACTAGGATATTACCAATGGACAAGCATACCAGGACTCCAGCAGTAGCTATTCATGGGAAAAAAGCAGAGACCTGCCTCTCTATCGCATAAAACAAATGCGCATGAATAAAAAAAATAAAAATCACAGAGTTGTCATGGACCAGTAGTCCTGGGGGCGTGATGATGTCGGCATGAGGCTCCATCCGACGCATTTAGTCATTAAGACGTCTTTCGGGGCAGTAGGAATTATATTATTTTACCTTATGTAATGGTTTTCTTCCCTGCTTACCACATCTAGTGAAGGGCAGGTTTCATAATCAGAGGGTACTTTATCTGTCTTTTCAAAGTGAAGGTAGGCCCAGTGATCCATAGATACTTTCTCATTGTCTCACATCACAATAAAGAATGATTGCTGTGATCCAAAGCTGGTGTTCACATAAAAAGGATATGCCCTCTTCTCAGGAGAAGAGGTAGGATAGACAATAATTTAGCTTACTTAGACCCCTTTCAAACTAGCAGCACAAACGGGTTTTACCTGTCAGTTTTTCCGCTGGATCCGATCGGACCCTCCATTCTCCTTTATGAAGTGGCAGGTTGCAACAGGCATGTGTCCGTTTACACCTGCCTACATCCAATCCGAGCTGCTAAAAATAGACTGATGGGGATCCGTTTCCCTTCCGGGGGGGCAGTCGGGTGTAAACGGATAGGCAGTCAGTCCATTTACATCTGCCCACCCATAGAGGAGAGCAGGCTGTGCCTATGTCCGCTCTGCATAAGTGGAGCAGACACAGACCAGCTATCCGCCTGCTCAGCGGAGATCAGAGGCGTCCGCCCCCTGAGAAAGGAACCTTACTTAAAGTGTAAAATGTTTAGTTGTCACAGCTATTGAATAGAACATTTTTGATAGGGAAACTTGACGTTTCAACTGTCTGAGCCCTTGTACACACGGTCGGAGAATCTGTCGAAATGAGTCTTATCGGACCGTGTCGTCAGATAATCCGACTGTGTGTGGTATGCATCGGACTAATTCCGTCCGAATCTCCGTCCGATCCAATTTTCCAACATGTTGGAAATATTTCCCGACCAACTGGGCCGGACGGACCTAATCCAATCATGTGTAGAGCATTTTCATCAGACCAAGTGCCACGCATGCTCAGATCAAATTCCTACATCAAAGCTATTGGCTACTAGCCTGAATGTAGTCCCATCGTAACGAAATTACGTCATCAAGTTCTGAAAGATCGGATTTTTCGCCAACTTGGCCCGACCGTGTGTATGCAACAGTTTCGGACACAATCCGTCGGACTAAATCCGACAGGCAAAATCCGACGGATTTGGTTGGCAAAATCTCCGACCGTGTGTACAGGGGCTAACAGAGGATTTCCCTCACTTTGGAGAAATGTCCTCTCCCTTTCTGTTGTTCCTATGTAGTTTAGGCCTCAGTAGTATCTTTGCACATGGTCTAGGCCTTTTTATATGCATAGGTATGAATGTTATTTGTAGCTCTTTAAGTCCAGTTCTAGCTAAAACATATTTTTTTTTAATTTTGGATAGAATATGCAAGGGTTAGGGTCTTTGTCAATTATTTTTTGTGTGTGTCCCAGTTGGGAGATTTCCCCTTGCTACTTGTCAAAAAGTTAAAAAGAACTGGGAAATGTCTGTGTCAGAGGCACAGGATAAGGCACAGTTTTAGTAGAGGAAAGAAGGATCAGATCGTCTGATAAATGTTTGTATTGCCGAGTCTTCTTGATCTGGTGACCACACCCCCTATTTCTGGTGAGTGTGTCACAAGAAAGGGAAGTGAGGGTATATCTCCTCATTATATCTAACAGAATTCCCCCCCCCCCCATCCAAAACTAAAAACTAACAAAAAATAAAAATTGTGTGGAGTTATGCTTTAAACATAGCATATGTAATTAAATTACTTTGGTTATAAGGTTTAACTTTATAGTTGAACTAGAAGGAATCATTTTTCTTCTTTTTTTAGATGTAATCTGCATCAGCAGCCAAGTTCTGAGAAGCGTGCAATCTGTGCTTTTGGTTTTGTCAAAACATCAAAAGGCAGGCAATGTGCTTAAAGCTTTCCTTGTGTTTGTCCCATCTGGGTACCAGTTGGACCTCTTAAGCCGCTAAAAGGTTTTGATATACCATTGCTTACTATAGAGGGTTCTTTGAGATATTAATGCAAACTTGCTTTGCTATGTCTCTTCTGCAAAATGGCCTCTTACCTTCCTCCTCCCGATATGCTTTAGAATGTACACTGAAGCCTAATACAAACTGGCCGAATTTCGGGCGACATCTGCCGGTTCAATAGAAACTGGCCAACGTTTTGCCTGTGTGTATGGCAGCCGTCCGGCTTCTGTCGAAGGGTCATGACCGAAAATGGTCTGACGACCGGCTCCCAATCTGTGCTCTATGCTTAAAGCACTGACCGGAGTTTTCTGGCTGGGGAGCATTCCTCCTGTCAGAACACAATAGTACAGCAGGGAAAATTGCTGTACTAACATCAGATTGTTAGTACAGCGTCTCCGAACTGAGCTTGTGGGTTGTTTTTTTTCCTTCAACCCGATGGGTTGAGCAATAAAAAATGAGTGTGTACTTAAGCTGTGTATTCTCAGCACACCTCGGTGCCTAGATGAATGGAACTTCCATGTACATGTGTAACAGTTATGTCACTCAGGCCAAAGAAACCAAAGCCGAGGAAAAGATGTTTGCACCATCAAGGGAGCTTATCGACGTTGCATTGTTTGAAAAAAGCTGAGCATTGTAGGGTTTTGTTTCTAGCCTCCCCAGCAGCACAAACCATTATTTTGCTAGAAGAAAATACTCCTGGGTATAGGTATAGTGCTGGTGCTTGATGATGTCACATGGTGGCAGGGTAAGTGTCTGCAAGCTTCAATCAGAGCTAAGACAGGACTATGTGTTCTCGCTCTAAGCATCTGAATGCAAGGAAAAGGCTTCTGGCATGGGCAAAACACAAGTTTGCTTAAAGCCCCATACACACTATCAGATTATCTGCTGAGTTTTTCCTTCAGATTTACCAAAACCATGTAGTAGAAGGGCCTGCCTGATTGCATACACATTGAAACTCCTAAGGTTTGTCCTCATATTATATGGTTTTGGTAAATCTGAAGGAAAAACTCAGCAGATAATCTGATAGTGTGTATGGGGCTTTAAGGGCACGTTTACATTTTCACAAAAAAATTAAAAGGTAAACTAACACCCTACATGCTTCCTATCCCCACTGTACTTAGCTCCTTGGGTGATTAGTAGGGATGAGCCGAACACCCCCCTGGTTCAGTTCGCATCAGAACATGCGAACAGGCAAAAGATTTGTGCGAACACCGTTAAAGTCTGTGGGACGAACATGAAAAATCAAAGGGCTCATTTTAAAGGTTTATATGCAAGTTTTTGTCATAAAAAAGTGTTTTAGGACCCGGGTCCTGCCCCAGCTGTTTTTGCTGGAGCAGTCATTTAAAAAAAAGGCTTAAAGTGAAACAATAAAAATGAAATATTCCTTTAAATACTGTGCCTGGGGGGTCTCCTTAGTCTGCCTGTAAAGTAGCGTATCTTTCCCATGTTTATAACAGTACCACAGCAAAATTAAATTTCTAAAGGAAAAAAATGTAATTTAAAACTGCTTGCAGCTGTAATGTATTGTCGGATTCTGGCAATATAAATGAAAATCATTGAAAAAACGGCGTGGGTCCACCCCCCAATCCCAGTCTGGTATGAATATTAAGGGGAACCCTGCACAAAAATACAAAACAATGGTGTCAATGTCCATCCCGTACCCCCCAAAATCCATATCAGGCCCTTCAGGTCTGGTATGGATATTAAGGGGAACCCCGCATCAAAATTAAAAAATTACGTGGGGGTCCCCCAGGCAATATATACTTTGAACAGCAGTATACAGTATCTCACAAAAGTGAGTACACCCCTCACATTTTTGTAAATATTTTATATTTTCATGTGACAACACTGAAGAAATGACACTTTGCTACTATGTAAAGTAGTGAGTGTACAGCTTGTATAACAGTGTAAATTTGCTATCCCCTCAAAATAACTCAACACACAGCCGTTATTGTCTAAACCACTGGCAACAAAAGGGAGTACACCCCTACGTGAAAATTTCCAAATTGGGCCCAAAGTTTCAATATTTTGTGTGGTTGCCATTATTTCCCAGCACTGTTTTAACCCTCATAGGCATGGAGTTCCCTAGAGCTTCACTGGTTTCCACTGGTGGCCTCTTTCACTCCTCCATGACCACATCACAGAGCTGGTAGATATTAGAGACCTTGCGCTTCTCCACCTTCTGTTTGAGGATGCCCCACTAGGATGCTCAATGGGGTTTAGGTCTGGAGACATGCTTGGCCAGTCCATCACCTTAATCTCAGCTTCTTTAGCAAGGCAGTGGTCGTCTTGGAGGTGTGTTTGAAGTTGCTGTCATGTTGGAGTACTGCCCTGCTGCCAAGTCTCTGAAGGGAATGGTTAATGCTCTGCTTCAGTATGTCACAGTACATGTTGGCATTCATGGTTCCCTCAATGAACTGTAGCTCCCCAGTGCCGGCAGCCCTCATGCAGCCCCAGACTATGACACTCCCACCACCATGCTTGACTGTAGGCAAGACACACTTGTATTTATACTCCTAACCTAGTTGCCACCACGCATGCTTGACATCATTTGAACCGAATAAGTTTATCTTGGTCTCCTCAGACCACAGGACATGGTTCCAGTAAGTAAGTCTGCTTGTCTTCAGAAAACTGTTTGCGGGCTTTCTTGTGCATCATCTTTAGAAGAGGCTTTCTTCTGGGACGACAGCCATGTAGACCAATTTGATGCAGTGTGCGGCGTATGGTCTGAGCACTGACAGGCTGACCCCCCCGCCCCTTCAACCTCTGCAGCAATGCTGTCAGCACTTATACATCTATTTCCCCCAAAAAACCTCTGAATATGGCACTGAGCATGTGTGTCAGGTCACCTTGAGGCGAGGTGACAGGTGCACACCGTAGGGATGCGGAGTGCACCGCAAGGTTGTGGACCCTACGGCTGACTGCTGCAGACGGGGACAGATCCCACTGGGGATAGAGCGTGAGATTCCCTGGGGCGCGGAGTCTAAGAGCCAGCTGGTGTTCACCAGAGCTTCGAGTGGTGAAGATGGTCTTGGCTGCAACTGGCTCCAGGTCGCGACCCCCAGGGTCCCCCAGCTCACACCCACAGTAGGGAACAGGAGGATAGGGATGGTGAGGGACAAAGCCAAAGTCGGGGCCACAAGCAGAACAGAATAGTCGGGTACACGCCAATAGGTCAGGGTCACAGGCAAGCAGGGATGGTCAGAACACGCCAAGGTCGGTAACGGAAATCAGCAGCAGAGCACACGACAGGAAACAGGAAGCTAATACACAATGGAATACACAATGGTTGATCAGCACTGAGCCCTGCAGTGCACAGGTTTATATAGGCTCCCTGATAGGGCCTGGGGTGGAGCCATGCTTAGAGGAGAGGTTATAAAAACCACCAGGTGGAAGTAGCTGGCTTCTTAGTCTGAAGACATGAGGGAAGGTAAGCAAACACAGGAAGATCACTGCATAACCATGACAATGTGCACTCAACTTCTTTGGTTGACCTGGGCGAGGCCTGTTCTGAGTGGAACTTGGCCTGTTAAACCGCTGTATGGCCTTAGCCACCATGCTGGAGCTCAGTTTCAGGGCCTTGGCAATCTTTTTGTAGCCTAGGCCATCCTTATGTAGAGCAGTTCTTTTTTTCAGATCCTCAGAGAGTTCTTTGCCGTGAGATGCCATGTTGAACTTCAAGTGACCAGTATGAGAGCGTGAGAGACATAACACCAAGTTTAACACACCTGCTCCCCATTCACACCTGAGACCGTGTAACAATAACGAGTCAAATGACACCGGGGAGAGAAAATGGCTAATCGGGCCCAATTTGGACATTTTCACTTTGGGGAGTACTCTCTTTTGTTTCCAGCGGTTTAGACATTAATGGCTGTGTATTGAGGGGACAGAAAATTTACACTGTTATACAAGCTGTACACTCACTACTTTACATTGTAGCAAAGTGTCATTTCTTCAGTGTTGTCACATGAAAAGATAGAATCAAATAGTTACAAAAATGTGAGGGGTGTACTTACTTTTGTCAGATAGTGTGTGTGTGTGTGTGTGTGTGTGTGTGTGTGTGTGTGTGTGTGTGTGTGTATATATATATATATATATATATATATATTAATTAGACTGACTATATATATCAAATACACTGCCACTAACTGAATAACCCATCTGTTCAATCTATCAAGCTATCTCTCTGTCCACGCCAACAACACTACACACGGCCACTATGTAAGCAGCCTTGTATAGTGTGGGGCATGGGCTTAGTCCCCCTGAGCCATGATTGGCCAAAGGCATCCTTCCTTTGGCCAATTATGGCTCTCTCAGCAGAGCGAGCTGTGATTGGCCAAAGAATGCAGGTCAGGTGCTTGCTTTGTCCAATCATCATACAGCAATGCACTGCGCGGCATTATGGAGCATTCTGTGGCTCTCAAATTTCCCACAAATGCCCCATATGTTTGGTTCATTGTAGAACAAACGAACACCCGTTGTTCGACTCGAACTTACGTTCGACTAGAACTGCTGGCTGATCCCCAGTGATTAGCTGTCACTGCCCATGCAGCCTGTGCAGCAGTCCAGGAATTTGAAAGCCTTAAGCCCCATACACACATCAGATTTTCTGCTGATTTTTGTCTTCAGATTTACCAAAACCATGTAGTAGAAGGGCCTGCCTGATTGCAAACAAATTGAAACTCCTAAGGTTTGATTTCATATTATATGGTTTTGGTAAATCTAAAGGAAAAACTCAGCAGAAAAACTGATAGTGTGTATGGGGCTTCCCTCTTCTTCGTTTTCTTTCCTTAGGGCTTCCAGGACAGATCAGAGTGATTCTGATTGGTCAAAGTTGTCACATGGAATCAGAATCTATCTGATCCATCCCGGAAGCCCTAAGCACTTTAACACCTGAAATCTAGTCTCTGGCTTGTTCAACCCTGTTGTAATGTGAAAGTAAGTAGTGAAACAATAAAGGTAGGTACAACTTTTAGACAGCCTTTTTATAATCAGCCCCTGCTTTTAATTTTATATGTGGAGTTCTCACTGAATGCCTCAGTTGTGTATTGAGGATCCCTGTACAATTCCATGATTTCAATAACATTGATATAAAGAGTTTAAAAATATCTATAAAGAATATGAAGCAAAGCATACTTGAAGTCTTTTATCATGAAAATATCCCTATCAACTTTGTGACTTAAGTCTCAATAGGCCTCAGGACTCATAGTCGCACATTACCGCATGAAAACGGTCTGTTTTATCACTGCAGGCTGCGAAGGGGGGATTATTTTCTCAAGTTAAGACTTTATGGGATGCAGCAGAAAAGACCTTTTCATTAACTGACTAATTGTCCTTCATTAAGAACTCACTGGCAAGCCAGATGGGCATCCTTGGCACAAATGAAAGTAAATCTGGCACCAAAATAAAAATTAATTTGCCTTCATTTGGAGTGTTGTTGTTGATACTTTTGGACACCAGATCAATGAGGGGAGTAAAAAAGACGTTCCAGAATAGAATGCGGACATTTTGTATTGTCTGTTGCAGTCCCTTAATGGTGGATCTTTTGAAGGCTCAGCTTAATTTATCTTTTGGGAAACCAACATCAGAGGGAAGATGAAGTTTTCTATAACAAATTCTTTTTTATCTTCTCAGTCTGTTCCTATGTGATCTGAAAATTACTTAAAAGTGTGATGTATTTAGATTTGGCAGCATGCATTTGCCCACATATTTTATAAGCTACCCATTGGATAGTGAGAGCAATACAGCCATATCTTTAAAGGGAAACTATATTGTATTTGCAGTGAGTGCATTGGGTAGGTTGGCTCCTTATAGTACTTACCTCTAAATCATTTTTTAGGTGATTTTTACATGCTGTTGCATGTTGTTGTTTTACACGCTCTTGCATGTAGATATTTGTAGATTAGCCACTAAAGCAGGGGTGCCCAATCATGTTGTGGCCCACAAAGCCCTTTGATGTGGCCCTCGACCTCCTGCTCTGGTATAGAATAGAATGAATACTGTTATTAAAGGTCAGTTTATTACTAAAATCTCAGTGTATATATGGGCATATCTTTTCTGCAGTGGTTACTGGGCTGCTTTCAAACTGATCCGCAGGTGCAAAGCAATTTACCTGCGGGTTACCTGCACTGAGCCATAGACTTCTATTATTACCTGCGAGTTTGAGCTTTCTGAAAGTGCACCAAACCTAAAGAATATAATAAAAGTCTATTGCAAACTGCAGGAAAGTCAAATGTACACTGCGTTGCACACGTTGTGCGGGCAAGCCGTAGCGCATCAGTGTGAAAGCAGCCTTGGACACCTTTCACATGGTCAGTCTGACATTCCAAACAACTGGACCCTCCATTCACCTCTAAGTAGTGGCAGACATAAACCAACTTGTGCTCTACCTCCAAAACGATCCACTAAAAAGTATCGGGGGCTGCATCCGTGTCCGCTCTTCAAATGCAGCGTGGACACGTACATGCCATCCACCCGCTCCGCTCATTGTGGCCCACGACTGGTTACAAAGTCGCTTAAGCGGCCCTCGCTCTTCAAAAGGTTGGGCACCCCTGCACCAAAGCATGGGTAGGCAAGCTTTCAGAGGTGGAGATCTACCTAAACAATGCGAAAGAAATCCAAGATCACCCGGGTTCGTGCCCCCTTTTTTTTAATAGAATTTAACTAGCAAGGCCCAACTAAATACTAAAGAAAATTTTGAAAAATATACTAAAACAAATGTCATTGTAAAAATATAACAACAAACATTTTTTCATTTTTAAATTGTATCCTCACAGGGTGATACTGTGAATACACAGATAATAATGTGCCAATGTCCTATTATTGTTTAGAAGAAAGATTGAAAATTGGAAAATGGACTTTATAGGCACACACATAGAATTAGTAAAAAAATAAATTGAAGTTTTTAATTGGATAAAGTTAAAATCATGGTTTACAAACATCTATTAAAAAATAAAACATTATAATGTTATATGACCCCAAGGAGTCGCATAACACCTCCAAGATACATAAATATATTTTAATCCAAATAGGTGCAATATTAAGGATAACCAGTAGCAGCATCCAATGGAGATAAAGTGCGTGGAGTCGTTGAGTCACAGTATGAGGTCACACAGAGAATTCACTCTACATGTTCCACGCATAGTTGTGCTTCTTCGAGAGCTTGCAGATCTAATAGATGTGTAGAAAAACATCAAATAAGTATATCATAGTATCCAAAAAATAAAACACAAACAGTATAAACAATAAGGCCGCGTACACACGCGGGGACTGTTCGCCCAACTTTGTCCGTCAAACAGTTTCGGCAAACAGTCCGCTCAAAATTAGCATGGACGGACATGGCCACACACGACGGACGAACAGTTTGCTGAAACCGTGCGCGATGACGTGAACGGCACGTACGACGGGACGAAAAATACGACGTCCTATACACTGCATTATAACTTTCGGCGTGTAAATCCTTTCTGAGCATGCACGGAACTTAGTTTGACGAACAAGCCTACACACGAGCGGACTGTTCGCTGAAACAAGGTTTCAGCGGACAGTTTTTCGGAAATTCCGAAAAACCTTGTTCGTCAAACTGTCCGCTGAAACTGTCCGCTGAAAGCCCACACACGAGTGGACTGTCCGCCCAAACACTGTTCAGCGGACAAAGTTGGGCGAACAGTCCGCCCGTGTGTACGCGGCCTTAGATAATTGTTTTGATAAAGTCCAGCGGGATATAAGCCCAAATCCAGTGACCACTAGGGTGCAGGAAACGAAACCTGCCCATGGGGACACATTCATATATGTAGGAAAAGTTAGTATAGAAATAAGCTCAGGAATGTGTGTGTGTGTGTGTGTCTGTGTGTGTATATATGTGTATATATAAACATATAGATTATAGAAAGTCGGATATTACATACTGTGCTGCTAAAAAGTAGATACTTACATAGTAAGAAAAGTTTCTAAATAGCACAGCATAAAAACTGTAGGTCAAACAAGTTGTCCCAGATATTCAAATATGGGGGTCTATAAACAATAAAGAAAAATATAGTAGCAAGAAATGTGTATATATATGCCAAACGAGGCCATAAAATCAATATGCATAGACAGAACACGGTCAGGCATAACGTACTGTAGCTGGCGGTGTGCTATAAAGGCACATTCAACAGCTAGGTATATGTATTAGATATAACGGCAGGGACTTACCAAATGGCTAATGCAGGCCTATATCAAACACTATAAACAGCTGGTAAGCGAAGTATTCGCGGAACATAGTAGAGGACACACACTTTTGATAGAAGGTAGTCTATCGCAGCAATATAAGCCAATAGGTGTCACTGTTTATAAAACCAGTGAACAACACTGTCCAATAGTCAAAAGGGGGGATCTATGGCTCAAATGGCCAATACCTGATAATGATAAAAAATATTGCCAAAAATATGAATGTAAGCAAAGCTAAATGGATGCAAAATAAGCAGCCATAGAAAACCTGCTGGTCTTACCTTTTGTGGACAGTGAAAGTAGAAAATAATGGAAAGGCAGAGCTGTGTGTGCTCTCCTGGATAGAGAGTAGCCTGACTGATCGGCCCGAGGGCAGCCCCATATGAATGCGTCCCGACTGGCCTGGCCACGGGCTGCCTCGCTTGCGCCGAGAGACACAAAAATATAAACTTATCATACCTTGTCAGTAGGACAGTGGATGGTAAGTGGACAGTGTCAGTTGGGCAGTGGACAGTGCCAGTCAATAGAGCAGTAGTTTTTATCTTTTATTATTTTATATTTCCTTTTACAATTTTTTATTTTTATTATTTTTTTACAATTTTATTTTAGCAGCTCTGTTGGGGGGCTTTGGTCTAAACATGTCTCACTTTGGAGACAGAGAGAGAAAATTAAGGACACTGATGGGGGGCTGTAATTGTTAGGGGCACTGTAATATAAAGGCAACTGCAATCATTACAGTGCCCCTTTATAGCGCAGTCCCCTTTATATCACAGTGCCTCTTTACATTACAGTATTAATCTACAATGCCTGGGCTTTTTTTGTAAAATATTTTTTAACATATTGCATCTTATTTCCTAAAAAATTAGATTTTTAGTGTCACTTTAATCTAAAAGCCATGGGTGTAATTTTGGTCAGTTAAAAAGGGGTAATAGTGAGCTGTCCATCGCTCCTCAATGTGGATAGCGCACCACCAAGTCTATCTCCACAGCCTCGTTATAATGTTAATGGCTTCATTACTGGTATTATGAGAAAACAGATAAATTATAGTTTTTTATTAACTTGATGATGTTGTGGTGATACAAATATCAACTGCACCATTGTGTGAAATTTTTTGATTGAAACAGTTTTGTTAGTTTTGACATAGTCATAAAATACATTTTGGTCAGTAAGAGCAGCTAACAGATTAGTTAGGACAGAAAGAAGTTGCTATCCAATGTATTTGCTTTCCCCGCTCACACTGTCCCATACAAAGTTCTGGCTTCAAGTCCTTGCAGACAGAAGTCTCTATGTGGGGTTCTGTGTCCTTCACTCCTCTCCTCTATAATTCTGCAAATCCCCTATCCCGCATGAGGGATTCCTGCCCCCCTCCAAGTGACTCCACAAAGAGCCTAGATTGTTCAGTAGCCATGTGGGTCTGGCACAGGCAAGCCACTTGGCTCCTTCTCTGTCTGAACCTCCTCCTGCCCGTCTTTTTAATTTCACACGACTTCTTTCTGAATGTTATCTGCCAAGTCAGTACAGAGTTCAGAACAACATGGCAAAAAAGGGTTGTAGGTGCCTTTGCCCAGCTCGTAGGAATGGCCATATACTTCTCAACTCCCCCCCCCCCCCCCAACCCATAATGCTGGGCAGCACTCGTGTTTTCTTCACACCCCCATTGCTCAGTTCCTCCTCTAAGATAAAATAAGGAACCGAGTACTTCCATGAATCAATGAGCATGTGACTCACGCCATTTAACAATGCTGGGCCAATCTCCAGGCACCAGAATGGTCACATGGGGAGAAACCATAGACTTCTATAAGCAAAAGCTAGACTTCATAGACTTCTATAAGCAAAAGCTAGACTTCATAGACTTCTATAAGCAAAAGCTTGTGGGGGCGGCAGAGGAACGGAGCAACAGGAAAGGCTAAAAAATGGAATATGTGCTGCTTGGTAGAAGGGGATTAAGGTAAACCTGCTTTTTGCACAAGTAAAGCACAAGTTAAATTTAAGGCCAGAAGTTGCTTTGCAACTAGTTTGCCCACCAATAACACCTTTGACATGCTTAGAAGAAGTGGCCACACACTTTCTTTTAATACTTATGCATGTTTCTGACTGTTAAAGGCATGCGGGGGGCATGTCATTTTATTTTCCGCCCAAAATAAGTGTTGATTTTTTTTGAAATTTCATAGGGTTATATCGTGTTACCAGTTTAGCTATAAATGGTACTTAGCGGAGTTCCTAAGGTGGCCTCACATGAAAAGTTTTGTCTCTAAAGTTTGCTTTTCCACCTGATATGCAAAGAGTTTAGGCAGAGAATGTCATGTAAGATCCACACGCTTTAATATATGGCGCCGGCTAATCTCTGCAACATCTGCAGAGACTAAAAAAGATGGCTTTTGAAATGTTATATCTTGCTCCATCAAAGTCCCAAGCATCAGCACGATCTCATGTAAAATTGTTCTCATTCCATAAACTGTCAAATTGTCTTGTTGCAGGATTGCATCAGACACTTTTCAGTCATGCAGTGGTCTGTCTATTGCATTCCTTGCAAAAAGTGCACTTGAAACCTTCTGAAAAATAATGGTAATAAAAAGTTATTGTATGGTGTCTGCCACTGGGCAGAATGTTTACGTTTAGAAGTCAAAGTTTAATGCCCAACTCAGTGTTCCCCAGTCCCCACGCTCTATTTTTTGTTTTTTATTTCGTTTTTCTTACTTTTTTATGATGTCACATGACACCCCGGGGTCTTCTCCCAGTGGTGGATGGTCCAGCAGGATTCACAGAGTAATGTTGACTTGATGACATCAGCACTGCCCTAAAATAATGTGGGGAATTTTTTAAAAACTGGAGCATCTGCGAATGGCAAACAATCTGCTTCTATCAGCCTGTTCAGTTAGGCCAGGTTCACACTGGTGCAACAAGTGCTCCGACTTTGAGAGTCGGATCCCATTATATGCAATGGAACCATTCTAAAAGAAGCAACTTGAGTTGTTCCAGCTTAGAAAAAGGTTCCTGCACTACTTTTGGTACAACTTCGGCAAGATTTGCATTGACTTCTGTTAAAGAAATCATATGAAAGTGGTGCTGGAGTCCCACTGGGTTGTCGGCTTTAAAGTCGTGGCAGTGTGAACTAGGCCTTAAGCTTTAAAGTAGATGTAAGACAAAGGCATAATGTGTTAGTATGGAATTACTTACCCGAGATCGAAGTTCCCGCATCGGTCCTTGTTCACCGCTTCGACGGCCAACATCGCTCCCGGGGATTACTTCCGCGTATCGCACCTCCGGCGCTGTGATTGGCTGGAGCCGCGATGACGTCACTCCAGCACATGCGCGAGTAGAGGCACAGTCTAACTGAAGCAATGGCATGTAAATTACAAAGGTAAATCTAAATAATTGAACAAGAAAATTGTATAATGTATGGTCCACTTTAGTCTTACAGGTTCGAGTGATGCTGGGTGACAGTCATCCTGAAAGACTAAGGACATCTTGTGACTAAAAAGAAGTACTGTAGGGACAACTTTGGATTAAAGGTTAACATTGCGGCCTAAGCTGTGTTTTTTTTTTTTTAACACTTTGGAAGCGTTTAAATCAGCCAGGGTTGGACTTTAAAATTATATTTTCCTTTAAAAATTTTCCTTTAAAAATAACAAACATGTTATACTTAGCTGCTCTGTGCAGTGGTTTTGAACAGAGAAACCCAGATCCTCCTTCTCGGGACCCTCACCGGTGCTCCTGGCCCCTCCCTCCTGTCGAGTGCCCCCACAGCAAGCAGCTTGCTATGGGGGCACCTGACCCAGCCGCAGCTCCCTGTGGATAAAAATCCTTCAGCCTTTAGAATCACTTTAAAGGCCCATACACACGATCAGACTTTTTGACAACAAACATGCAAATTAGCTGTTTTGGAGCAACGTCCGAACGTGTGTACGCTCCATTGGACAAACTTTTTTGGTTTTCATCAGACTTTTGTTGGCTGTGCGAACGGACAAACTTTCTGGCAACAAAAGTCTGATGGAGCAAAGTCTGATCGTGTGTACAGAAAACCATAGGACTTTTGTACAAAGTACAAACAGGCATGCTCAGAACCAATGCAAAAGATCAGACAACAATACAGAAGTTGACCAAAGGTGGCGGTAAAGAGCAAAAAAAAACACGTGATTTGGTGAAAGTTGGCTGAAAAAGTCCTGCTGTGTGTATGCAATACAAGTTCATGGCTGACGCCCTTTGTACAAAAATCCAAGGGAAAGTTTGTACAAAGTCCTATTGTGTGTATGAGGCTTTAGGCTTAGAAAGGTTTCGAAACTGAACTGTGCTGATCTGTGTTTCCCAAAAATGTGAGATCACTATCTTTCCCCGGTTTAAAGAGGGATTCCACCAAAAAAAAAAAATATTAAAAGCCAGCAGCTATAAATACTACAGCTGCTGACTTTTAATAAATGGACACTCACCTGTCCCGGGTTCCAGCGATGCCGGCAGCCAAGGCCGATCGATCGCTCGGCTCTCGGCTGCTGCCGCCACCATTCTAGGTGAGGGAATCAAGAAGTGAAGCGAATCGGCTTCACTTCCCGGTTCCCTACTGCGCATGCGCGAGTCGCGTCGCGCAATAGGAAATCTCCGCGCTGTCACTGGGACCCGTGTGTGTCCCAGCAGACAGCGCGGCAGGACAGGAAATGGTGTAGACTCCCACGGGAGTCTATGCCCGGAAGTGGGTGTAAATACCTGTCTTTGACAGGTATCTCCACCCCCTCCCCCCTGAAAGGTGTCAATTGTGACACCGGAGGGGGGGAGGGATCCGATCAGCGGAGGTTCCACTTTAGGGTGGAATCCCGCTTTAAGTGTATAATATATATATATATATTTATATTTATATTTATTTATATAGGCACATGCTTTGTGTGTTTCTTTTTTGCTCACTTTGTTTAGTAAGTAGCTTCAGTGCAAAAAAACACAATTTCAGCCCCCCCCCCTTCTTTTTTGGGTTCAGATCACATATTTTAGTAGCGTTGGATCCCATCTTACAGCTGCTTTTAGAATGAAAAATGCAGCGCGGCACTGTTTTTTTTTTTTTCCTTGTATTATTTGTCTGTGAAAATTGAGTCGTTCACATCGCATCATTGTGATGATTTTGGCACATCAATATGTTTCTTTTCTCACCAGCAGTATTTGAGTTAACATCTCTCATTATGCTTGCGGTTGGCAAAGGGCATAGAGGGCAAAGTGCCAAAGGGATAGAAGGGTTCACAGAGACAGATCCCTCTGGTGGCATCCAGGCTGCCTGGTTGCCAGGCAACAGGACTAGGCCCTAGCAGCTGTGTGACATGGGCAGAGGACCAGAGTTCATGATTGAGGAGGTGAAGGCAGTGAAGAGTGATCTGACAAAGCCTCATTTCTGTATAGGAATGTAAATCTTCGCACTATATCCCTCCGCTCCCTCCCTTCTCCTCTTTCAGCTCCTTTTTCTATTATGTGTAGAAATAGATCCAAGATGTGGTGAAAGGATTTCATCTGACCGGTTGTGTCATTCTTTTTTTTTTTTTTTTTTCTGCAATTGTGGGAGCCAATTTAATTAATACTTTTTTAAATTTTTTTATTTCGTGCTTTCGACCTTGTGGTTTGTTAGGTTATTGAACCATGTCCACTACTAAATTTTATTATCTGTTCAAAGTATGTTTTGATTCTGATTGTACGTTTTGCTAAAACACTATGCAGACTGGGAAAGTATTTTATCTGCAGTTGTAGGCTAAAGCAGGTTTAAGAAATGCTGCCTGCATTGTTGTTGGAATCTCTGAGTGCCTAATGGATTGGGCAACAGGAGTCCTGCCAGGTGCAGCCAGCCCCGTGAGATACAGGAGAATGGGTAGGTTAAAAAACTTGTCCTGATTGCCATTGTTCCCTTTACGAAAAAGTGGTGCTAGCAGCATTTTTCCCATTTTCAATTCACATAAATTTGCAAGGTAAGCAGACCCCACCTTGGGAGCTTTTTGAATGCGTGTTTCTGGCTCTATGGGTGGTCTGATCTACTACAGTGGCTTCACACAGCGCGCCACAAACCTGGCATCGAAGCTGGCCATACACTGTACTTGTTACAGTCTGACCGTATAATAGGTTTTAGAGTTACCAAATTTCTGTAAGATGAGAACCTACCTGATCTGGCCAATCCAACAGGCTCTTGCACTACATACCGTATTTATCGGCGTATAACACACACCCCAAGTTTAGGAGGGAATTTAAAAGAAAAAAACTTTTAGGAGGGAAGTTTATGGAAAAAAACTTACATTTAAGTGCCCATCAATACAACCTTGTCAGTGTCATTTGCAGCCTTGCATTGCAGCCTTGCAGGCTTGTCTCCTTGCCATTTTAAAAATGGCGCTGCCGAGATACAGAGCAGATGTCCTGTGTATCTTGGCGGTGCTCGTTCTCGGCGGCTTTTGGGTATTTTCAGCCGCACTCTGACGTTCTCGGCTATTTTCGGCCCTTCTCGCCTATTTTCGGCTGCACTCGGAAAGCCGCCGAGAATGGGCGAATGTGGCCGAAAATAGCTGAGAAAGGCTGAAAATAGCTGAGAATGGCCGAATATACCCGAGAACGGCCGAAAATACCTTAAAGCCGCCGAGAGCAGCAGAAAAGGTTAGGAAGGGTGGGGGATCGGCGTATAACGTTCCCCCTGATTTTAGGGGAGAAAAACTGTGTGTTATACGCCGATAAACACGGTAGTTCTTAAGGAGATCTATATAGATCTAAAGGTGATTGTACAATCAGATTATGGTGTCCTTTTATGAAGCAGTGAAATCTATTCACTGCTTCATTCTCCGGCATTCACATAGGAGATCTTTCTCCTCTGTGTGCCACTTTATGAAGCGGAGTAGATCGCTTCACCCTTGGAGGAGTGAAGCGATCTACAAACGCTTTTAACTCTGGAGAACGGCCCCTAATACTGGAATCTCGTGAGACTTTACGAGATTACAGTACTAGAAATTCACCAATACACAGAGATGTCAATTTATTAAGCAGTGATAAATTATCACAGCTCAATACACTGACACACGGTGTGATCAATGTTAGTGAAATAAAGAGTCCCCCTACATAATATATACATGTATACACACACAGACATTATACATACATGTATATACACACACATTATATATATATATATATATATATATATATATATATATATATATATATATATATATATATATATATATATATATATATATATATACACATTATATATATATATATATATATGTATATATATGTATACACATAAATATGACAGGGGGACATGGTTACAGTGTTGGGGGGTCTGAACGAGGCATAAGGAAGTTAATTATCTTCCTCTTTCCTCCTCAGATTCCCCCACATTCTCTCTTCACTCCCCGATTCTCCACCTCTGAGCTGGTGAATCGGGGAGTGTGAATTCTGACACAGATCACCAGTGAAGCGCTGAGATCGCAGCTTCATAAAGTGACCGTTACTGTGTCAGTCTATGAGGATTCTCAGTGTGCAGAGATAATCGGCGGGAGAACAAGTTCAAACACTTCTCCCCTGATTATCTCTGGTTTATATACTGTTTATGGGCTGTGATCAGCGGCGATCCTCTGGATCTCCACTGATCACTTCTTCATAAACGGACACCTATGTGCAGTTATCTTAAAGGGTAAGCTCACCTAAAAAAATAAAAAAAAATGCACATTATTTTGCAGTTACAAAAAAATAATAATAATTGCATTTACTATTTTTTGTTTTAGAAGCCTGGAAAGCAGTGAACCAGTGATTAGCAGATCGTTGGTGATATGCAGGCCTCCTGCAGATTGTCAGTGATATGCAGGCCTCCTGCAGATTGTCAGTGATATGCAGGCATCCTGCAGATTGTCAGTGATATGCAGGCATCCTGCAGATTGTCAGTGATATGCAGGCCTCCTGCAGATTGTCAGTGATATGCAGGCCTCCTGCAGATTGTCAGCTTAAGTTGTACAGGCAGGCAGTTTCACACTGACATGAAGAACTGTTGAACCACCAAAGCACTCAACAACGTTGTGGTAGTTTATTGAGAACTACAAGCCGACAGCTGCAAAGGATGTTGGTACATGTAGTTAATTCATTCACAGAACTCTATGAATGAATGACGTGGCCATATGGGCAGAGCCCCACATGGTCGCTCTCTTTTGAAAAAGTGACAGCTGGAATGGGGAACGTCTCCCCGTACTGCTGTCTCGCAGAGGGCTCGGATCCCTGTGCAGCTACATGAGTGGGAACATGTTATATGCTCCACTCTAAAAACGGATGGAACATGTAACATATTCCTGAAGGTGAACGTATCCTTTAAGACTTCTTGTGTTCAGTCCTGCAAGTTGAATGAGAGAGTTCTATCAGTTCGCCCATCCACGCTAAACCACGTGTACAGATGGCTCTTTTCTGATGGCTATTGTATTCTGACAACTGGAATAGTATATGGCACATATTGCTGGTTGCAGCCACTGTTTGGGCAACAATTTCCTTTCATTTCAGACTGTTGAGTGGGAAAACGTCAACAGGAATACCCATGGCCTGGATTTCAGCTGCTTCATTAGGATATATTCGCTCAGTGGTTAGCCAGCTTTAGCTTGGCTAAGCATACAATTTTTTTGTCAGGTGGTTGGGGTTCAGGAGGTGGCAAGAAGTCACTGCTAACGTTGACTTTTTAGGGAGAAACCATAGCAATCAGGACCCCCTTATAATCTACAATATCCAGGCAGCAATGCGCCGGTCCTGGCCAGTTGTCCCGGCCAATACCTACTGTTTTGGGCAGTTGTTATCTCATGTTTATTAGTACCTTTACATTCATTCTGGGAACTCGTCAGATAATCAATCCTTGATAGTTTTCATAGTTTGAAGGCTCCTATATATCTATACCGGTTGGGGAGCTTTAATTGCAACATGTTTGCATACAATCTGGCAACATAACATGTTCCTGATAACATTCTCGAAACGCTAAAAGCCTTTTCTGTGGAAAAAGAAAACCATGTATTGTTTAAAAAGTTCTCAAGCTGATAGAAGTCAGGTATGCGGGAAAGAATATAAAAAAAATAAAAAAAATTTGATGTGTATACCTCTTTCCTATCATGTCATAGCTGACCAATTCTGAATTTGGAAAAAGCTCTGCCCCCACAAATAAATAGGATCTTGCTTGCTAATAGAAATACTGTAGGACGTTGCTCTGTATAAAGTGATTTGTGCATTTTAGGGCATTTTTACATAACTTTCATAGGTGAACATCACCAGAACAATCGATCTGCACTGCTAGGATTTCTTTATCGGTTTCCCATTAAATGAACAAGCTGTGTCCACTATTCCATCCCGAGTCGCTCAACTGAAGGCTCAACACATTACGCATGCTCAGGAAGCATTATTTTAATATTCTCTGACCTCGTTGCATACACAGAATATTTTGTGAATTAATATTCAAGCTGACAGATAAGATACTTATTGGCTATGGGAAGTTTTTTTGTAATAGAACCTTTCACAGGTCTAGTCTTCTGTCCACACATGGCTGAATCTGTGCTGCGATTCGGCATGATAAAGTGGAGAGGTATTCACCAACACAGCATTTCTTCCAATGTCTGCTGCTCTCTAGGAAAAGAGAGCAAAGCGACAATTGGCTGTACTTCTGTATCCCATTATTAGCGTGCTTTAATTTTTTAGTATCCTTCAGAAAAGGTCCTTTATAAAAGAGGAGCTGTGACATTTTAAGTGCTCGTTCACACCACCAGCGCTGGGCTGCATGGCTGGAAGGAAGGTCAGGCAAAATACTATTCTATTTCAGCGGTGCCAGTTCATACCAATGCTTTGATTGGTAAACCCCTAAAACATGTCAGCTGCCATAAGCTCACAGCTTGGAGTATACAAGATTACTGACTTTTAGGCAGATATGTATAGTAGTATAATATATAAAAAAAAAAATCATAAAGATCTTTATTAATAGAAAGTTTAAAAAATGTCCATTAAAACACAAATATGGCTGACACAGCAGCTGTTGCACAATGTATCAGCCAGATTTGTGTTTTAAGGCTCGTTCACACTTGCTTCCAAACATGGCTTCGGACACGCCTTTTTAACCACTTCAGCTCTGGAAGGTTTACCCCCCTCCACGACCCACCCATTTTTTTTTTTTTGCGATACGGCACTGCGCTACGTTAACTGAAAATTGCGCTGTTGTGTGACGTTATACCCAAATAAGATTGATGTCCTTTTTTTTTATCGCTCAAATATAAAAAAAAAAAGCTTTTTTTTATTTTTTGCGCTATAAACAAAACATTTGATAATTATTAATATTTTTGACTTTCTGCTATAAAAACACACCCAATGTGAAAATGTAAAAAAAATCGAATTTCTTCATCAGTTTAGGCCAATATGTATTTTGCTACATATTTTTGGTAAAATAAATAATCTCAATAAGCATATATTGATTGGTTTGAGCAAAAGGCATAGCGTCTACAAGCTATGGGATAGATTTATGGGGGGGGGGGGGGGGAATATTTTTTAATAGTAATAGTGGCAATCTGCAATTTTTAGGGGAACGGTGACATTGCGGCGAACGAATCTGATGCTAAGTGCCACTTTTTGGGGACCAGTGACACTAATAGTCACTGTACTAATGACACTGGCAGGGAAGGGGTTAACATCAGGGGCAATCAAAGGGTTAAATGTGCTCCTAAAATTTGCATTCTAACTGTGTGGGGGGGTGCAATGGCTTTGAGAAGACAAAGATCCATGTTCCTGCTTAGCAGGATCTGTCTCCCCTACTAGCAGAATGGTGATCTGCCTTGTTTACATAGGCAGACCGCTGTTCTGCCTCTCAGTGAACAATTGGCAGGTCCAGGTGGACATCGAGTCCACCCGGCCCGCTGATTGGTTCCTGCTGTGTCCAATCACAGCGGGAGCTGGTCACCAGCAATGCACGTGGTCGCTGCCAGCGGTGCACGTGCGCGCCGCAAACCCAAAAGAGGTGATCACATACAGGTACGTGATTTCGCCCAAGTACATATACGAGGTGCTGTTGGCAACCATTTAAAAGCTCTCTGAACACCAGTCAAAGCCCCTGTCACTAAAAAAATGGTTACCTTACAGTCCTGTTTACACATTGTGCTTTCTTTGCTTCAAAAATTATACCCCATGTTGCTTTAGTGAATAATGGTAGATTGCTACGTAAAGTATAAAAATAGGGGACCCCAGCCACATCCCAAAATATTGGAGAAAAAAATGGAGAAATCTGCCACAGGGATTGTATGGGCAGGGGATAATACCAGTGGAAAAGTAGAAGATGTAGTAAACCAAGTATGAAAAAGTAGCAAAATTTCTTATGACTCAGATGTCAGCTGTATATATGTTGTAATTTAACCATATTTTGGTCTTGCTTTTACAATCAAGATTTTATATGTAATATGTTTGTAAAATAAAATTTTGCTACTTTTTCATACTTTTTATACTACATCTTCTACTTTTCTACTGGTATTATTCCCTGCCCATACAATCCCTGGGGCACATTTTTTTTCCATGTTGCTTTAGGGGTGCTTCAAAAGCATCTTCAAAGGCTCAGTAGAAGTCTTTAATTAGTTTTAGCTTCGCTTTGTTTTGGAGGTTCTGCAGGTATGAGATATATATACACACACACACACGTGCCGGTTCACATATCTCCGCAGCGGCTCCGGTGCGATCTGCACAGGAGACCTGTGTGTCTTTTGGTCTGTTCCAGGTCCAAATTCAGACAAAAATTCTGTCTGAAATCGGACCTGAAATGGTGAACGAGGACGCACCGGACTCCTGCTGTGAGTCGCTGAGTGCTCATATGTGAACCTAGCCTCAAGCTTCAAAGAAACACCACCGAAGCATGACAGAAGCATCAAAACAGATCAAAAAAGCATGTTGCTTTGGGAAAAAAAAGCATATTGAAGCGGTAGGTGCTTTAATGTGTGTTGAAATCGAAGCAAGTGTAAATGAGCCCTAATGGACATTTTGGTTCGCCTCCTCTGTTTTCCCCAACATGGAGAAACCATGATCTTTCCCCAGAAAGGTTCTTCCACTGCCAAATTTTTCATGATCTTTCAGCCATATTGTTAAAGACTTCATGTAGCTTAAGGTAAGCCCATCATGATAGAAATACAGGGCTGCCATTGCGGGCTTTCTGCTGAAAATGGAGCTGCTGTTATGCTGACCCATTGGCTTTGTGAGTTACTGACCTGAAATCATTTTGCAGATGAGGAAAATCAGAGAAATGTCAGATGTTCTTATCTGCAAACTTGCTCTGGGTCAGTGACTGAAGCAAAAGGATGAGCATGACAGCTTTTTGCAGTGAAGGAGTGGTCAAGAATGTCGGCCATTTTTCTTATAACAGAATTTTGATTATTTTAGTTTATTTGATCTTGATTTCAAAATTTATGAGATAATAATGTGGACAGGCTATTTCCATCACAACGGGTTGCCTGGCGAGATACCCAGCAGAATGGCCATCTTTAGCCAGCTACAGAGGCTAACCTAGATCTATAGGCCACAGATTGTGTCTTGCATGTTTCTGAATATAATTTGTAGCTCTACTACCCACAGCAGCTTGGCATTCTAAGTTTGCTGGTCCTTTAAGACAAGGACATTACATAAAGGGAGGCCTTGCTCCGACATATATTGTGACCATTCCTTACTTGCCGCCTGCAACGGGGAGGGCAGCGCATATTTCTCTGGTTACAGCAGAGACTCTATGTTGAAAGCAGACGCTGCGGTTAGTCCCAGACACAGACCCCTAAGTACTCCTTAGGAGGGGGGATTGGGGGATACGCCCATCAGACCCTGCTGGAATGGTGGAAAGGTCCTGTCGCAGAAACATCTAAAAGACATTACAGGGAGATTTACATCCTACTGGAAAAGAAGCATCATTAAAGTCACTGGTGAACCTATGATGGCAGACAAGTTCACTCAAAGTACAAAAACCATTACAGGACCGGCTGTAAAAAAAATAAAAAAATAAATAAAGTTTAAAAAAAAAAAAAAGTATAGTAAAACAATTTTTTTCTTTTGTATCTTTGTATCTTTTTTTGATATATAAAAATTCCCACTATGTACCTTACCGTTTTTTATTGTATAATTTTCACAAAATATATAACAATCATTAATGGGTACAATATTTCAGAAACTTTTCTAAAAGAGAATAAGTGGGAAGAAATATTTTTCAAAAATGATTTCCTATTAAAAAAAAAAAAAAAAAAATCTATACAAGACTCCTGTAGCCTAAAATTAGAGCGCACATAAAAAATAGGCTGCTTGTGAAAGTCATTTTGTTTTCTTATTAGCAATACAGTTGGGGCTTTTACACATCAATGTGCTAATAGATCTTTCAAGAAGGTAAACTTTTTTTTTTCTTTTTATTTAGAAAATTAAGATTAGTTTAAATGTTTAATTATATTTTTAAGTAAAATTATAATGATTTTTTTTCTTAGTATTAAAGTATTTATTTTTTTTAAACTTTTTTGTTTTTATTATTAATGTACGGTAAGCAGAAAAGATTAACAATCAAGGCGTCAACGGCGTGAGAGTTGGTACTTACAGAGCTTGTACAGTAGTAAAACATTTCAGCAATATTAAAGTATTTTGCGTCCCAAGGACATATTATTTTCTATGCATATTTTCTTTATTATAATCTTCCGTGAGCTGCTGTATTTGTTATTCATACTCTGTTTCATTCTGTTTAATTAGAAAAATCCCCATCACCTGCCACATCTGTTTTAATAAGTGATAATTGCTCTTGGTAGAAAGAATGAAAGTGCGATATTGGCATTCCGAGCATGAGGAAAATACGTGAGGGTTTTATCAATTCATTCATTCCAATCCAGAGATACATTGGCCCTGATGTAAGGAAAATGTTCTAGAGTTTCTGCCTTTTCCCCGTTTTGTCGTTTTCTTGGTGTAGGGTAGAAAAAAAGAATACTTTTTTTTTTTCTTTTGAAATATCTTTTGTACATGGGGCTCTTTTATACCCGTAGTCAGTGATGTTGAACTCCCAGTTTGTGGAATGCATGCAGAATTTTTTTACTGCAACCACCATTTTTAGATGAGAATTAAAGATGTATTTTAGGATCTAAACACACAGGTATTTGTCTGTCTCTGCTAGTTAATGTTAATCCGAAGGCCATCATGTGCACCAAATATTTACAAACCATTTAACGCGCTCCAGGCTGCTTTCATGAAGCTCTTCAAACTCTTTTCAGCACTGTTCTGGAATTCTCAAATATTTTTACTGGCTGTAGCTTTAAACAAGGTTTTTTTTTTTCAGATTTTTGTCAAGCAGCTGAAATTGCAAAGTCTACTGCAGCTTTAAGCCCCCATACACACTATCAGATTTTCTGCAGATTTTTGTCTTCAGATTTACAAAAACCATGTAGTGCAAGGGCCTGCCTGATTGTATACACATTTAAACTCCTAAGGTTTGACCTCATATTATATAGATTTGGTAAATGTGGAGGAAAAAATCTGCAGAAAATCTGATAGTGTATATGGGGCTTAACAGCTCAAAGCTACAGCCAGTGCTCTCATTAGGGCTTATGCACACAGCTCGAAAAAAGAAGCTGCTGCTTTTATGGCCATTTCAGCTTTTATTTCAGCTTGAAGAAGCTTGTACTTTTTTGGGCTTATTTTTTTGAGCATAATTGTTTGTTTACGTAAACCTCCCCCTTTCCTATTTTTATGTGTGTTTTTGAGCCTCTTTGAGCTTTTTCATGCTTTTTCATGCTCATTCGTGCGTTTTTCTGCACTTAGGTGTCTTTTCTGCTCGAAAGCTTCTCTCAAAACCATGAGTTTGGTGGGGGGATTTTTCTGCCTGTAAGGTCTGTAAACTCCCGAAAAAGCCATAGGGGGTTATTTATGAAAGGCAAATCCACTTTGCACTGCAAGTGCACTTGGAAGAGCAGTCACTCTAAGTGCCCGTTCACACAGGGGCGACGCGACTTGCAGCGCGACTCACAGACGCGACCTGCACGCGACTTCAGCGCCGACTTGCAAACGACATCTGTATAGAAGTCAATGCAAGTTGCCCCAAAAATAGTACAGGAACCTTTTTCTAAGTCGGAGCGACTTGAGTCGCTCCTATTAGAACGGTTCCATAGTACAGAACGGAGCGTGACTTGTCAGGCGGCTAAGTCGCCTGACAAGTCGTGGTAGTGTGAACAGGCACTAAATCTAAGGGGTAGATCTGAAATGAGAGGAAGCTCTGCTGATTTTATCATCCAATCATGTGGAAGCTAAAATGCTGTTTATTTTCCTTGACCCCCTCGGATCTACAGCAACTTTACTTCCAAGTGCACTTGCAGTGCAAAGTGGCTTTTCCTTTAGTAAATAACCCCCATAGTGTGCATGGACACATTGGCTAAAATGGACGGGAGTTATCAGGAAGAAAAAAATTTGAGCTCAAAAAAGCTCAAATGACTGTAGGAACAGCTTCTTTGAGCTTTTTTTTTTTGAGCTGCAGTGTTCACGAGCCCTAGAGTTTGTTACCCCCAACACTTCATATTCTTGATATGTGCCTGGTGTACCATGTACTTGTATGAGAAAGTATCCTGTTCTGTTCTCTTTGTATTGCTTCATTTATGTGAAATCCCTGGTGTTGCTGTCAGTCCCCTTGCTTTCCTATTAAAAACTTACCGCACTAAGCAGGAGAGCACGCCGTGGTCAGTTGTCTGGCTGTGCTGGGAACTCAGCCTGCTCTCCAATGATCAGATGTGTCCTAACACCCCCCCCCCGCTACACAGCCATTCACTGGGAAGCTCAGTGTGCTGCTGCTTCTCATCCCTCCAGCTCTTGTGCAGCTGAAAACAGAGGAAATGTGTTCGCCTATAAAAAAAAAGGGGGAAAAGGGCATTTATAATGTTTTTTTATATCTATTTACAAATGTTTTGCCTTTCATTTCTTATTTAAACTGAATTGGTTGTTTCACAAGGTGATCGTTTACGATCATGTTAACATTTATATGCAGGATTGAATATATCGCACAGGCTAGAGCTTATGACATTATGTACAGCTCTCTCTCTCACTCTCGTGAGAGTTTTCCAGGAAGGGAGGGGGGATGAGTCATAAGAGGGCAAATGAAAGCTGCAGGGCTGCAGAGCTGGAGGTGTGCTTCTGTATAAATCCAGGAAGTGAACAAGCAGCCGCGTCAGCTGCCCACAGTTAAAATGGCTGCAGCCAGACTTAGTGGAGGGAGATTTCTGCAGCATATTTGGCAAGTACAAAATCACAGTATATATAAAATAATATGCAGTGGTTGGAGGGAAGCTTCAGAATGGCAAAGATGTTTTTATTACAAATTATGTGAGAAGGCTGCAGTTGCTCTTTAAATACTTACTGAAACTTTTGCTCCTCAGACCAACTTCCCCATCCATCCCTCCAGTAGCAGTTTTCCACTTGCCGTTTACCCTGATGGTGGCAAACTAAGCTCCAGAAGGATTTTGTGTAACCTGTCACCCTCTTGCTAGTGAATGCTAGTGATTGTAAAGCTGGATTCTAACTATCGTGATGTGTTATGTGCGTTTTAGCAGGGCAACTCATTTATTATGAACAATTTGCCAATGCACAGCATTGCCTGAAAAATTAAAAAAAAATTTTTTTACTGCAGCGCCCCACAACACTGCAGGGCGGGTGCATTGCCCACTACAGTTATTATGCATTGGAGTGTTGCGCTTCACCGCAATGCACAATTCTAAATGGCCCTAAAGAGGAATGTATACACAAGCTACCGTAGCAAGCAAACTGCACCTACATGAGTGCAGCTTACGGGGAAAATGGATCTCATTTGTCATGTGCCGCACATGCATTTGCATTGTGTTTGTATTTGATGTCTTAAAATGTGTGAGAGAAGCCCCTCAAACATATGTCAGGCACATTGTATCTGCATGGCCTGTAATTACAACACTTCTATAACAAGAAGAAAACATTATGTAACAGTGCGGGGTACATGAAAAAAGATGTGAACATTCACCCAACATTGGTTAATCATTTCCTGTTATTTAAAACACATGCACCAGAAAAATTCACCTGCAGTGATTGTTTGGTGAATGTCACATTCACTGCTTTATAAATAGGCCCCTGTGTGAACACCACTGTGTACTCTACCCCACTATGCAAGACTGTGATGGTTGCAGGAAAGAAAATCGATCCAATTCCCCATCAACACAGTTGTCGTAGATGAGGGGATTCCCTCTGGCAGAGCCATTGTGTTCTCCCGGCAGGGATGGCTCAACGTGCCACCACCCCCCCACCGCCGGGAGAACACCAGTGATTATTCATAGTGGCTATGGCCGCTGGCAATAATCAGATGTAAAAATCCAGTATGCTGGTTGTACCCAAGTCGATCCATCGATTGACAATTAACCTGCCCATACATGGTTCGAATCATGGCCAGTCGCTGCTGATACGTCCAAGATTCATGACCGGAAGAACACCAGTGATTATTCCTAGTGGATATAGCCACTGACAATAATTGTATGTAAAAATCCAGCATGCTTGTTGTACCCAAGTTGATCCATCGATCAACTTGGGTACAGTCAGCCTGCCCATACATGGTTCGAATCTCCCTGCTGAACTGGCCGAGATTTGAACCATCTATGGCTGACAAGACACATTTCAGATATATTCCTCCACTGCTTTACAGTGAATTGGGAATTTTCTAATTTTGTTTATATACGAGTGCTGATTTGACTCTCGTGTGATCTTGATAAATGCTGCTTGGAGAATGTCAGTCATGAATGTGCATACATCGGATACCTGCCGAAAAAGCCCACGGCTATATCCCTGCCTGATTATAGATATATATAGAGAGATATGTTTTATCTTTTATTCTTTTGCCAAGGAATTCTAATCAGATCTATGTTTCGTTATTGAATGCTGATGTTGCTTAGTGAAAATGTCAAGTGTGAGCTGGTGCATACCCTGGGCACCAACTGATAGAGTGATCAGCACTTATCTGTATTGTTAAAGCTAGACGACTTTATTGCTGCATACAGCTATGTCTTCTATACACTGTACTGATAAAGGCCAGAAATCCTAAAACGGGTGTTTATTTTTAGTTACAATAACTGTCTCTGTAATTGTAGGCTGTACTTGTATACTCTTTGCCTGTCTTGAAAAGTAGAGAGTGATATTATTAACCACTTCCACGTCATTTGGCTATAAGCCGGACGGTGGTTCAGGTATCCTGACTGGGAGTCATATGACGTTCAGCAGGATAACAGCCGTGTCAGTCTGACACACCGATACACCAATCTCGGTAAAGAGCCTCTGGCGCAGGCTCTTTACCACGTGATCAACCATGTTCAATCACTGCTGATCACGATGTAAACAGGAAGTAGACGTTGATCGGTTTTTCCTCACTCGCGTCTGAGAGACACGATTAGAGGAGAGCCAGTCGGTGGCTCTCCTAACGGGGGAGGGGGGGTCTGTGCTGATTGTTTATCAGCGCAGCCCCCCCTCCCCCTCGGATGCCCACACTGGACCACCAGGGAAGCCACGAGGGAAGCCCCCAACATGTGGATGGCCAGGTACGTACCTCATGGCCATCCACATATACATAAATACGCCAAATATATGCCAATCAGTGCCCAAAAATGGGAACTGACTGGCAACATTATGCAGCAGATCAGACATGTGATGCCCAGCAATGCCACCCATCAGTGTCCATCCATGCCCATTAGTGTCCACCTATCAGTGACCATCAGTGCCCATCCATGCCACCCATAAGTACCAATCAGTGCCACCCATAAGTACCCATCAGTGCCGCCTATGAGTGCCTAAAATCAGTGCCCATCAGTGCCACCTCATCGGTGCTGCCTTATCAGTGCCCGTCATTGAAGGAGAAAACTTACTTATTTACAATTTTTTTAAACAGAAATTAAGAAAAACTTATTTTTTTCAAAAAAAATTTTTTTATTTGTTGTGCAAAAACGTGCTTTTCCTAGAGAAAATGCAGCTCTAGGCATTTCAGTTTTGGTCACATGATCTCTGCTGAAGAGGAGTATCAGCCAATCTGAACTCTGACCTTCCCCTTTAACAGAGATCACATGACTAACTGCCTAGGCCTTCAGGCTTCCTGACATTTTTGGAAGGGGGCCTGAGAGAGCATTTATTCTAAGTGTTTTCAGCTCTTCTATTACTCTCCATCAGTCTTCAGCTAGTCTGTTGGCATAAAGCTTGCCATGGATTTTAGTGTGAACGTTCTTGCAAAAAAAACTCATCAGTACATAAAAAGGAAATGGCGTAGGAAATAGTAAACCACCTTTAAAAAAGTCCATAGTATAAAATCAATTACAGTCCATATAGTGCTGTATCTTACTGGCGGCAGATCCCCATAGAGTGAAGCAATGCTCTGCAAAAGACAAAAGGGAATAGACACGCCTAGTTATAATATTTAAAAACAGGTTTATTTTATAAAAACTACTCACAAAAGTAGAATAATAGTAGGCATATATCAAATATGTACAGTATATGCCTACTATTATAGTTTTGTGAGAAGTTATACATAGCTCAGCTCTGAGGAAGGGGATGCGCCCCCGAAACGCGTCAACTTGGTTATATAGTGGGATACAATTGGAGCGTACATATCTTACATCATATGGCATTTTTAGGTCTTTGTTTTTACCAGTTGCACTTTTGTAAGTATTTGATTTTTATCCATTTTATTTGCAGTAATGCACTAGGTGCTTGCGCCTTCCTGTCTCCTTGTTTTTAAATACTACACTTTGGCTTGCGCCCCCCGTCTGTTCCTTTTCATCAGTACATTTCACAATGCCATCAGAAACTTGATGAATGTCATTCAAGTCCTTCAAAAAAAATGTTTTGCTTTTATCATTTAATTATGATCATTGGATTTTCCTGAATGAAAACCACATTCCTTGTTAGTATTTTGTTAGTTCGATAAAAAAAATGTATATTTGTTTATTGATTTCTTACAAGTACTTATATAGCGCTGACAATTTACGCAGTGCTTTACATATATGCTTTACATATATTTATATCAGTCCCTATACTGCTCCTTTGAGTTTCCCCATCACTAAGATCAGAAAAATGTATAAATGTTCCTAAAACAAATAAAACATTTATTTTTATAGAAATGGCCATATAGAAGTCAATTTACTAAAACTGGAGAGAGCAAACTCTGGTGCAGCTCTGCATAGAAACCAATCCGATTCAAGGTTTTATTTTCAAAGCTTGAACAAGCTGAAGTTAGAAGCTGATTGGCTGCCATGCACAGCTACACCGGATTTTTCACTCTCCGGTTTTATAGTCTTGTGTGTGTATATGATCTTTGTCTTTGCTAGCTCTAGCCTTGGTGTTCTTCTGAAATCCCGATACTAGGTAATCCTGTCTGTACCTGATTATTACACATTTTTGTTGTTTTTGCAATTTTCTGGCTTACTAGTTTCTACAAAACCGCTTCCATACCTGCAATTGATTTGCAGCAGATTTAGAAAGGCATTTCTGAAGGTGGAGTAAAAAAATTCCTTTGCAAGAGATTTCCATCCACATTTATCCCTTTCTAAAATGAATCAGTTTCTTTGTACCAAAAATATCTCTGTAAAGACTGTAGCGTTGCACCCCATACAGAGCTTAATTAGACAGAGTCTTCTATTTTGCCTTGCCATTAAACAGCTTTAACAAGGAGGTGATTAGGAGGCAGCGGTCCTGTATACTCTCATAATAAGGCTTATTAGGGAATCAATTAAATAACACTAGTGTTGCCCTTAACGACCAGTTAGGTGTGGGCTTGCATTTTCCGACATGCACTGGAATGTCAGCTGGATTTTGGTTACTATAGGCAACATAAATTCTCCATGTCCCACTGAAGTTTATTTAACCACCTCAATACACCGCACTTTCACCCCCTTCCTGCCCAGGCCATTTTTCAGCTTTCAGCGCTGTCACACTTTGAATGAAATTTGCGCGGTCATGCAACACTGTACCCAAATTACATTTTTAATAATTTTCTTTACACAAATAGAGCTTTCTTTTGGTGTATTTAATCACTGCTGGGTTTTTTATTTTTTACAAAAAAAAAGAAAAAAAGACTGAAAAAAAAAGTTTTTCTTAGTTTCTGTAAATTTTGTATATAAGTAATTTTTTTTTTCCTTCACTGACGTGCGCTGATGAGGCGGCACTGATAGGCTGCACTGATGAGGGAGCACCGAAGGGCACTGATGAGGCTGCACTATTATTCTGCCCTGATGGTTACTTATAGGTAGCGCTATTATGCCGAACTAATGAAAAACTGATAGACGGCACTGGTTGGGAACTGATGGACAGCACTGATGGGAATTGATGGACAGCACAGATGAGCAGGCACTGATTGACACTAAAAGTCAGCACTAACTGGTACCAGTATTGGTCATTGATTTGTGTCACTGATTTCTGTCACTGATGGGCACTCATGGGCACTGATTGGTGGCACTCTTTGGCACTGATTGCTGGCACTGCTGCAGCTTTCCTGTAATCAGGGCATTAATAATTAGTGCCCTAATTACCTTCCCTGTTCTCCCCTGGGAGGAGATGCCACTGATTGGCTCTCCTCGCCACACACTCTGTCAGTGTGAGGCGAGGAGAGCCGATATATGGCTCTTCCGTGTTTACATGTGACCGGCTGTGATCGGACACAGCCGATAACATGGTTAAAGAGCCATCATGTGACATTCACCCAGAACGAGAGCCGCACCGGCCCTCTGTCATTTGAGGGTGGGTGGACGGCAAATGGTTAACTTTACGTTCTACACCAATAAAATTAATGGTGAGTGACTTGTATAGCGCTACCTATGCGAACTGAATCGCTTCAGGGCGCTTTCTTGCCACCAGAGTCCATCTGCGGCTTTGCATGGTCCTTACCCCGTAATGGTACGCAGCCAAGGGATCCTGACAAAGGGTTATTTAGTTCACCTTTACCAAAAACTGCTTATGCAGATAAGGGGTGTCTGTAGATAAAAACAAACAGTGCAGTACTGAATAAAGTTGTATAATGCCCTTGCCATAGGTGTAGGCCATTTACGTACCGTACCTCCTGAAGCCTGGTCAAAGAACTCCCGGAGATGGCATGATCCTGTCCTGCCTTGCTGCTAGGAAGTTTCTCAGACACTCCCAGCCATTACAGATCAGACCCACCATCACAGACGCAACCCAGCCCCCCCCCCCCCGCATACGTGTTGTCCACTATCTTATCTGAGTTCAGAGCTACAGGGATAGGGAGAGAGAGCATGTGAGGGGGTTTGAATTAGCTGGAAGTGACTTAACCTCCTAGTTGCCATCTCTGGGAATTTTTTCGCCAGGCTTCAGGTAGCTTCAGCTATCTAAATAAATGTAAGGCAGCACAGTGGTGTAATGGGTAGCACTCTCACCTAGCAGTAAAAAGGGTCGCTGGTTCAAATCCCAACCATGACACTACCTGCCTGGAGTTTGCATGTTCTCCCTGTGCCTGCGTGGGTTTCCTCCAGGTACTCCGGTTTCCTCCCACACTCCAAAGACATGTAGGTAGGTTAATTGGCTTCTGTCCAAAATTGGCCCTAGTATATGAATGGGGACCTTGGATTGTGGGCTCCTTGAGGGTAGGGACCAATGTGAGTGTGCAATGTACAGGGGTTGGGGCAATTGTAGACACTCACTCTGGATGTACTGGTGTCTTTTTTCAACCTTACTAACTATGTAACTATGACCCACACCTGTAATAAGGGCATTATTCAACTTTGTTTTTATCTAACGGCACCCTTTACCTGCATAGGCAATTTTTTGGTAGAGGGGATCTAACCCTTTAGGTCACAGGTAAAGACAGTAAGGACTAGTGTTTGAAAACTAGAGGAAGAAGAATGTGGAGATGTTGCCCATGACAACCATTCAAGTTAAAGGAGTTATCCACTTTTCACAGTTACATAATTACTCAGGTTGAAAAAGTACAGCTCATCAAGTTCAACCAAATCTAAACCGGAAAAAATGAAAACCAGCTGACATGACAACTAGTAATGACTGGCGGATTCTTGTTACTTAGAGCTGTTCATGCAGGTGTCTGCGAGCAATGCCAGAAGATGAACTTAAAAAAAATAAAATTGAACACCGAGTTCAACCAAATGGCTCAAATAAATGTACTTTGTAGAGTGAAATTGCAGAACAGTCACAAATCTTTGGTGAAATCTTCCTTTGCAATGTGAAACATCTTATTCGCCTTTGATAAATCAACCCCTGTGTGTCTGGGCTCTCCTTACAATGTCTGTGGGGAGAAAATGGACAAAGTGCAACCTGCTATTTGTATGCTGGGAGTGTGGTCTAGCACAGTGGGGAGCCTCTGGAGGGGAATGGAGATGTGTGTACGGAGGGAAAGAAAAGTAAAAAGCCTGATGTATATGTGCTGAAGGTGGACTCTCTCTCTGGAGAAACCATTGTGCATGCTGGGTGTGGTATCTCACTAGAGAAAGAACTATCGTGTGCTTGAGGTGGGACCTCACTTCGGAAAGACCTATATGTGTGTTGGAGGTTGGAACTCACTGGGGAAAGACCAACCTGTATGCTGGAGGTTGGATTTCACTGGGGAAAGACCTATATGTGTGTTGGAGGTTGGAACTCACTGGGGAAAGACCAACCTGTATGCTGGAGGTTGGATTTCACTGGGGAAAGACCTATATGTGTGTTGGAGGTTGGAACTCACTGGGGAAAGACCAACCTGTATGCTGGAGGGTGGATTTCACCAGGGAAAGATCTATATGTGTGCGTGAAGTCTGATCTCACTAGTAGAGCACACTGTTCAGTTAAATTCAAGACTGGAGGCAGAATCCTCCAGTTACCATAAGAAATTGGAGCTTATACCTTCTATTATATGATATAGCTTTGGATCAATAACCAGAAACATATCCAGCTCTATTTTATGCACTCTACCATGTTGGCTACACCTTGTACCTGTAGAACAGTGGTTTTCAACCTCGGTCCTCAAGTACCGCCAACAGGCCATGTTTTGGGAATTTCTCTTAGCTGTCCAAAATACCAAGCCATTGACTCTGATTTAAAGCACATGTGCAAGATAATGGAAAACCTGAAAGCATGGCCTGTTGGGGGTAATTGAGGACTGAGGTTGAGAACCACTGCTGTAGAAGACCACATTTTCACTGCCCTTTTTTTTTATTGTTTTTTTTTATCAGAATGAGTTTTATTGAGTTTTGTAAGCAAGGTACAGCGAACCTCCATGCAAAGCATTGGTATGTACAAATATTACAACAAAAGAGAGCATGGAGCCGCATCCATCGCACAGCAGGGGTCTGGTGCGTGCTGGTTCACCCTTCTAGGTCCGATTTAAGCCTGAATTTTGCGCTGAATTCGGACCTGCAATAACACATTTTTCCTGCAAATTGCATCAGACCTGCTGCGGAAATGTGTGAACCGGCTCCATAGAAAGCTGGTCACAATTTCCTGCTATGCGAATTGGATGCAGGGAAACCCAGGTACAGGGCTGCATGCACAAGATTGTGTGCATGACTGTTTAAAAACTGACTTCATATGACGCCCGCCCAGAACAAGAGCCACCCAACATGGCCATCATATGATGACCGACGAGCGATAAGCGGTTAATAATGTCATGGAAAAACCTGCAGACTCTCCCATTGAATTTGTAAGGACTCACAGAGCTCTGAGAATGAAACCTCCTGACAGCTCCCCCAGGGACATAGTATGTTGTATCCAGAGCTTCCCTCTGAAAGAAGAAATACTTAACCAGACCAGAAAGAACGATCAAATTATATTCAACGAAAGCACAATCACTCTATATCAATACCTGGCTCTGCAGAATAGGAGGGCCATGCGACCCCTGCTGGGCGTCCTCAGAGAAAAAGGCATAGTATAAAAATGGTGCTTCCACTTTGCTTTACAAGCCACTGCACATGGGAAACAATATGTCCTGCAAATGCTAGGTGAAATACCCGATTTCTGCACCCTGTACTCACACCAAACACATCCCCAGCCAAACCATCGATGGAGAAGGGCAAGTTTGATAAACAATCAGGCACAGGCGTAAGCCACTCATCATTCTCCTCTAAACGATCTAAGCAACTTGGATATCGCGACTAAACCTGAGACCGGGCCCACACGGTAAACCACATTCTGAAAACGGAAGAAACACTCGCTATAGTTCCATCAAAACATGGTCTGCCTGGTTCCAGTTCAAATATTCTGTAGCATTAGATAGTCTTTCACAGACCGAATATATACAGACATTTGACCACTATATATCTGTTGTTTATATCCCACCAATCAGGGATTGGAACTATACCTGACACCCCCAAGGGGGTACTCCCGACCCCTACCTGACCCTGTGTACTTTTCCTTTTATTGTTTAGACCATATAATGTCTTTTTATTTTCAGTCTTATTTTCTTTTTGATCTAATGAAGCCCCGACTCTTCCGCTGCTTCTTGAAACCAATGGGCTTCCTCATAGCGAACGAAGAATACTAATGCTCAATTATAAATGCAACAGTTGTTGAAGATGTTAACGATATTATACATCTATTTGTACCAAGCTCATATGTAATTAGTTTACCTAATACTGAATTTATGTTATAAACTGCTGCATTACTTTATATGTTCTTTAATTTTGCTCAATAAAAATCTTTATTGGTAAAAAAAATAAAAATAAAATAAAAAGAAGAATTCAGGATAGTACTGAGGGGAGGAAGGGAGAGGGGTAGGTATGGAAGGTCCCATTGGACCCATCTGTCAGTGGTGTCCATCTTGCTCTGAGCAATCAATAACAGTGAGAGGAGTGTCCGGTCTAGGCGTAAGTGCTCATTGTAGTCCGGCCATGGGTCTCAAACCTTCAAATATTTTGCATAGGTATCAGTGGGTATGAAGGATCATTTTTCATGTTTCATGTTCTCCATAAGCCTTTTGACATCTGCAAAATGTATTGATAGGATGTCTTCAGGCTTTCACTAGTGTCTGCCAGAAACTCAAACCCCACCAGCTCTCTCTGATGTTTATTTAGGTGTGGCATAGGCTTATATAAAGGCTTCCCATGACTTAAGTCTCACATGATGAGATCTGACAAATGATCGTCCTTTTTTTATTTATTTATTTATTTTTTGGATGCTAGTCTCCATATCGAAAAACAAATAGGTTACTAAAGTACGAAAATTCTCAAATAAAAATTTGGAAATTAATGTATTTGTGTTGTATTTTCAGACAAAAACTATGCTGTGTACTAACAATCAGATTATCATATGATTGCATCAAAAGCAGTATTTTTTGTACAATGTTCTGATCATGTGTACAGTGCTTTACTCTTTTTTTTTTTTTTTTTTTTTTTTATGTATTCTTATTATTATGTAGAGTAAGGAAGGTTTGTAACCATCTTTGGCAAATTGCAGAAATCCCTCCAAAGTGAGGGGATTCCTGGTTGTCATCTGGTGCCCTCATTGGAAGATTTCCCCTCTGTTCCTGTTCTGGTGACAACCCACAATTTAGCATTTTCTTTCACTCTTGGTGATAATTATAAATAGATCAAATAGAGAGGACGAATCTCCCTAACCGGGGCACAGACAGCAATGAAACCCGGATAGGTGTTCTAATCCCTCTCCACTCTATCCAAAACGAAAGAAAAAAGTTAGCCTTTTATACTTCTACGTAAACCAAGTTTACTTAGTGAACCTTTTTATGCATTTTTTTTCAAGGTTATCATATTTCCCCTTAATTGCTTCTTCTCAGTGGAGATTAAAGTAGAAGGAATTTATGAAGTACCGTCATTTTTACATGACAGGCCTGTAAGTGAATTCCCGTCACTGCATGTTCAAAGCAATAACCAGACCTTTACTGCACCAGTACACCTACTGGTGAACAGGATCTGCTTACCAGTAAAGGCTGGTGGTCTGGTCAATATGTTGAGCCCATAGGAGTGAATTGAGATGAGTTGGAATTAGCCAGGCCTCATACATTTTACAAGCCTGACATGTAAAAATGGCAGTACCCAATATCCTTTTGTAGAGAGTAATTTGTATTCAGGAAACGTTCCCTGAAATCTCCTCACCTGTAATCGGGATCAGTAGTGACTGAAGGCAGCACTTCTCTTCTTCTAGAAGTCATTGTGTTACTTTGGAATTGATTTTAGAGCTTCTTTTTATATTCTGTCTGCATCAAGATCGGCTCAGACACCACTCTCCGGTCAGAAACATAGAACTTACTTTCTGACTTTTGTAGACCTCTGATGTGAGACCTTCATTGGGGTCACCTGGACAAAGTTTGGATAAAACCAGCACATTTTTGGTATAATTGCTATAATAAGGTCCAGCACCCAAATTTGCTGAGCCTTCCACTAATCCAGCATAGAAAATGAAGTGATTATAAACATAATCTATACATTATAAATGACTTTTGTTCTGTATGTGTTCATAGTTATTTCATATCTCAGGTTGATGCATGGAAATAGTCATTGTCTTATTTTTTTTTTCTGCTTTTTTCTTTCAGGGGACCCCTTAGGAAACGAGGCCCTATCTCTATGCCCCCCTCTGACTGAAGAGGGAATGGTCTGTCCGGGGACATCGTAGAACCAGCCTCCATGTGAACACGGCCGTGTCCCATGAACATCGGGCAGCTGGGGGCGGAGCCCGCCTTGGTCTCTTCTGATTGGTTCTGGATGGAATTACGTTGAATGGACCAGAATCTTAGCGGGCTGGACTGCTTGTCAGAGCCAGATGAAAAAAGGTAAAAAGCTCCATACATTGTTAGTCACCTGAGATTGCTTCTCTAGGGCTGGTAATGGAATGCATGCGTCTAGTCTGGAATGTAGGCAGTCACACTAGATCAGTTACTTCATGTTTTCTATATGCAAGCTGGAGTGTCTGTGCACCCAAGACAATTTCCCATCATCAAGGAGTGTTCCGAGCCCTAGAGATATTTCATCTGCATTTCATAAATGTACATGTGAGAAGCTGGCTTGCTGTACTGTAGAGTGAAACAGCCAAAAGCAAAGTTTAAATACAACACACGCCACCTAGTGGATGTCTGATGCAGACCCTTATTTAAAGCGCCCTGTATCAAGCAAGCATGTACCTGTAAAAAAGTGACATACTTACTTTTCCTTTGCTCCCACTGAAAGATATGGTCTCCCAAAGTTCACTAGCAAACCAGTGTCCACCTCCTGAGTCTCCTACAGTTCTCGCTGGTTCTTTGCATTGACCTTCACATCAATATTTGAGACAGTAGAGACATGTAGGTCATCGGGAGAAGCCAGTGGGAGCTGCAAGGGACCTTGGAGATCAATACTCCTGGAAGTACTGCAGCTAGTGAGTAGCATAATAGCCAGGCGGTTAGTATTTTCAGAAGGAGACTAGCAATGGAAGTCTTAATCTGTATTTCACAATGGGTTGACATTAAAACATTTCTGCAAAGATAATAAGTGAACTGCCAGTCCTTCTGAAAAGACTAGTTGTCTGGCCATTGTACTAAAACTGTTATTCTGATACACTGCAGGTCGGGATTTCTGCCATCTCCCTGACTTTGCCGGCTGTGCGTTCATTAGTATTCAGTGAGTCAGAAAGTCTTAACTACAGAGGCAGCCAAGCAGTTTGCATTTTTAGAAAAAGATCGTCAATGGCAGTCTCCATATTTCTATCAGTACAGGTTTTTTTTTGGTTTTTTTAAGGGGTATAGAGAACATCAAGTTCAAGACAACATATATAAAAGATTTAATGACATTCTTGGATTATGGACTATGAAAATATTTCAGGATCTTATCGGAACATTTTAAAAATGGAATATAAGTGAGCGATATTCTTCAGCACACAGCTCATTGCTAATGCAGTAGTCCAAGCAAGGAATCCTGCTGATAATTCTAAACCTGCTGCTCCTTAAACTATTCAGTTCCAGAGAAGAGCATGGAGGCTGCCATTATTGATCTCTTTATAAATATGACAGTTGCCTGGCTGTTATGCTGACCCTTTGGTTTCAGTACTTTCTGTGTCACTGACCCAGAATGAGTAATTAGATAAGGAACATCAGAAGTCCTATTCTGAATACTTGTTCTTGATTAGTAACTCAGAGGGACAGGCCAACATGATAGCCAGGCAGCCGGCATTTTATTTGAAGGTCAGTTGTTCTTGCTTCATATACAAAGAGAAACGATGAACAATGTATCCACCCAAAACCACACACGCTATAATACTTATTTAGCCTAGGAGGTTGTAATCAAGATAAATACTTGCCTTACACCTCATCCTGTAGCAGCTGACGGATCGGCCTTTTCCTCTCCTGGTTCAGAATGTGGATGGACGCTCAATGTCATCATTTACAGTACAGGACCCCCAGGCCTGCATTGTATGCGATGTTAGTGGGGTGTCAGTCGAACAACTAGTTAAAGAAAGTGACTTCAGGGAACTGGTCATCCAACAGAGAGGAAACCTGTGGGGACATTGTGTAAGGTAAGAAATGCAAAATGATCCATATATCCGGTATGAATGAAAGTGGGAGGCCCTATCCTTATTTATTTTTATGGACTGCCCAGACGGCTATGGGAAGGGGAGGCAGAGCTTACCCAAGACGGTGCTGTCATGTTTGTGCTAAGAAATCTAGTTTTCTTTTGCAGGTTAAGAGATGTAGACATACACTATATTGTCAAAAGTATTGAGACACCTGCCTTTACACACACATGAACTTTAATGGCATCTTAGTCTGTAGGGTTTAATATTGAGTTGGCCCACCCTTTGCAACTATAACAGCTTCAACTCTTCTGGGAAGGCTGTCCACAAGGTTTAGGAGTGTGTCTATGGGAATGTTTGACCATTCTTCCAGAAGCACATTTGTGAGGGCAGGCACTGATGTTGGATTAGAAGGCCTGGCTCACAGTCTCCGCTCTACTTCATTCAAAAGGTGTTCTACTGGGTTGATTTCAGGACTCTGTGCAGTCCAGTCAAGTTCCTCCATCCCAAACTCACATGTCTTTATGGACCTTGCTTTGTGCACTGGTGCTCAGTCATGTTGGAACAAGAAGGGGCCATCTCACAAAGTTGGAAAATGAAATTTTCCAAAAGGTCTTGGTATGCTGACACCTTAAGAGTTCCCTTCACTGGAACTAAGGGACCAAACCCAACCCCCGAAAAACAAACTCACCCCTTCCCCCTCCCCCCACCAAATGATTTGGACCAGTGCTTAAAGCAAGATCCATAAAGACATGTATGAGTGAGTTTGGGGTGGAGGAACTTGACTGGCCTGCACAGAGTCCTGATCTCAACCCGATAGAACACCTTTGGGACACATTTGAGTGGAAACTGCAACCCAGGCCTTCTTGTCCAACATCAGCGTCTGACCTCACAAATGCGTTTCTGGAAGATTGGTCAAATATTCCCATAGACACACTCCTAAACCTTGTGGACGGCCTTCACAGAAGAGTCAAACCTGATATAGCTGCAAAGGGTGGGCCAACTCAATATTGAACCCTCCGGACTAAGACTGGGATGCCATTAAAGTTCATGTGCGTGTAAAGGCAGGTGTCCCAATACTTTTCACAATATAGTGTATGTACCTGTAACTATTGTTAGTATTTTAAATTAAGGTGACTTTTTTTAAAGTATGCCGCTTTTTTATAAGACAGTATTAAAAGCAAAAAAAAAGGTGTGCGAAGTGTAAGCAACTCATAGCAGCCAATGTAGTTTTCTCCTGTCATGTCACCTTTCAGAATAGACTAAGTTGGTCCATGAAATGAATTGTTGATTGGCTGCTGTGAGTTACTATGCTTACTGTAGGCATCGGTCTACGCACACTGGTAGCTTGGAAAAAAAATGTACTTTTTTAAGTTGCAGCTCAGAGTAATGTTTTGGTCTGTGGCGCTCTGCTTGAAAATGATTGGAGTCATACTGTGCGTGTGCCAACGCTGACCGTTCCATCGTTATGATGTACGCATAGTAATGAAAGCTACTCTTGGATCATAGGAGCAGAGCCGTTTTTGTTTGTGATTGAGATCTGCTTTTCTATCATATGTGGATGATGACAAATCTGACAGCAAGGGTTTGAACTTTTTAACATTCTCCCACGCGTTTAGAATTGTTCTAGCTGGAGGAACCTATACATGTGGGGTTTTTGCTAAAAGGGTTATTTTCTTCTGGGATGGAGTTATGTTATAGGGTTAGTTTAGATACAAATAGAACTTGGGACGCTGGAGTTATATAAATGTTTGGCGGTCTGGATGGCCCGCTATAAAAACATTTACAGTACATTACTAGCGTTCGTTTTATATGTGGAGGTTAAAGTCTACCAGCCACTTTATCTTCTGAAAACTGAACTAGGGTTAGGCAACATATGGATTGTCTGAATGACTGTCTTTTACTAACAGGAAGGAACTGTTGTAATTACACGTTGGCTTATTTCTGCAAATCACAGTGATGGGAGGCATCGTTCTGAGCTGTCAGCCGTCTTGAAGGCACTCTATTTCTAGTTTACCGGTTTGGGATTACTGCATGCATAGCAAAAGCTAGCTAACACTTGCAGGTTTATAGGCTTTACATACAGATATACAATAGTATTCCTTTACAGTACCATGGCTTTACATGCTTGCCAGTAAAACCCTCTGCTGCTGAAAACAAAGGTTGAATCACATTGCAACTCTTCTTGTGTTATTGTAGTGTGCTTATCTTCACTTTAGGCCCCTAAGGCAACCTGCCGCTTGCTGTACGACAGTTCAATACAAGCTTTGAAAATGTAGGTAGCTTGAGAATCATTAATTTCATGCCAGGGCACGGCGTCATGTTCACATCTCAGCATGCTCTGCAGTCCAACAGGCTAGAAGCATGGAACAATCTGTCACGAGTAAATTTATAGTTCTTATTTATATAGAACTAACATATTACACAGTGCTTTCCAGAGAACCCCAAAGTCACTTATCTACACTGTAGACATAGGGCAACCTTTTTCAACCAGGGTGCCTTGGCAAAATGCCTACAAATTGCCCAGAAATTGTATACAAGCCATCAGGTGGATTAAGCGTGCCTTTTAGTTATACAAAGCCACAGGTTTTCATTGTTGCACCATTACAACCTTCTAGCCACCTCCTATCAACCATTGATTTCATCGTTTTGATAAGGAGGATGTCAGGTGCCTGCACAGTGGCGGGCCCACTAATTATCAGAGCGGCCGCTTATTGGGGGCCGATATTCAAATTTTTCAAATATTCTGTCAGGCACTTACCGATATTGGTCAGACCTCCTCCACCTGTCCCTGTGCGGCGCTCACTGCAGTCTCTGCCAATCTGTCAGCAGTGCGGCGGGCATCAGAGGGATGACATCATCTCTCACTGCCCGCCTTGCATCCCTGCTGTTGCCTTCCCTACAGCACTGCTGAGAAGACTGCTCTTGACAGAGCTGCAACCGTGGGCAAGCAGAACGATAGTTACGTCATCTCTCACCACCCGCTCAGACGCAGAGGAGAGGCTGCCAGAAGTAGTGTAAGTAGTGACAAGCTGCATATGGGTGGCAGGTGATAGTGGCAAGTGACAGCACCTGTAATTGGCTATTGGCCTGAGAGGTGGCCCGAAAATCGGTATCGGCCCTGAAAAGACTATATTGGTTGACCCCTAATACACAGCATCCTTGTTTGCCCCTCTCTGCCAATACTGGGGTCACATTAGCTTAGTGAGGGCAAGAAACTGAGTGAAAAGAGAAATGTTGGAATAATGGTCAGTATCAGTGTGCAAAATTTGCTTTATTATTATTATACAGGATTTATATAGCTCCAACAGTTTACGCAGCGCTTTACTATATAAAAGAGAGACAATACAGTTATAATACAATAAAATATAAGAGGATTAAGAGGGCCCTGCTCAGAAGAGCTTTCAATATAATAGGGTGGGGCAGGTGGTACAAAAGGTAGTAGCTGCGGGGAATGAGCTGATGGAAGTGGTAAAAGATTAGTTGGAGATGTGATACGCTTCCCTGAAGTGATGAGTTTTCAGGGATCGCCTGAAGGTAGCAAGAGTAGGGGATAGCTGGACAGGTTGAGGTAGCGAGTTCCAGAGAATGGGAGAGGCTCTAGAGAAATCCTGGAGATGAGCATGGGAGCAGAAGGTCTTGAGAAGAGCGGAGCAGACAGATTGGGTGATATTTAGAGACAAGGTTGGTGATGTAGCTCGGGGCAGAGTTGTGAATGGCTTTGTATGTTGTGCTTAGTATTTTGAATTTAATTCGCTGGGTGATTGGGAGCCAGTGTAGGGATTAGAGGAGAGGGTTGGCAGACACTGAGCAGTTGGTAAGGTGGATGAGACTGGCAGCAGCATTCATAATAGACTGAAGAGGGGATAGCCTATGAAGAGGCAGGCCAATGAGAAGGTGAGAAGGAGGTTGCAATAGTCAAGGCGAGAGATAACACGGGAGTGAATGAGGAGCTTTTAAAGATGGTTCAGAGGTGAATCCTACAAACTTTTGACAATGATTGGACTTGAGGCTGAAATGACAAGTCAGAGTCTAGGATTACACCTAGTATCCTGGCGTGAGGGGAGGGACTGATAGTTGCATTGTTGATTTTGATGGAAAAGTCAGGGAGGGGGGCACGGGTGGGGGGGAATATTATTAGCTCAGTTTTAGAGAGATTTAGTTTAAGGAAGTGGTGTGACATCTATGCTGATATGTCAGTTAGTAATGCGAGAGGAGACTGAAGGAGTCAGGTGAGGAGTCGACGGATAGATTTGGGTGTCATCTGCGTATAAGTGGTATTGGAAGCTGTGGGTAGTTATCAAGTGACCAAGGAAGGAGATGTAGATAGAGAAGAGAAGAGGTCCAAGAATAGAGCTTTGGAGACTCCCACAGAAAGGGGCAATGGAGAGGAGACAGAGTTGAAGGTTATACTGAAGGAGCGCTATGATAGATAGGCAGAGAACCAGGGTAGAGCATAACCTTGGAGGCCAAGGGAATGGAGTTTTTCGAGAAGGAGTGGGTGGTCAACAGTATCAAAGGCCACAGCGAGGTCAAGTAGTAGGAGTATGGAGTACTGGCTGTTGGTTTTAGCAGTAAGTAAATTGTTAATGAATTTTAGTAAGGCAGTTTCCGCGAAGTGCTGCGAGCGAAAGCAATGGCAAAAAGGTTATTTTCACTGAGGTAAGAGCTAAGAAGGTTGTAGACAAATCGTTCTAGAAGTTTAGAGGTGAATGGGAGCAATGAGATGGGTCTTAAGTTGTTCAGGTTGGTGGGGTCCAATGAGGGCTTTTTAAGTATGGGAGTGATCTGCGCATGTTTTAGAGAGGAGGGGAAGGTATCATTAGAGAGGGAGAGATTGAAGATGTGAGTGAGGGAGCATAGGATAAAAGAGGGTAACCATAGTAGTTGTGAGGGAACAGGATCCAAGGAACAATTGGTTAGGTGGGCATCTGAGAAAAGTTTTGTAACCTCTTCAGTAGTAACCAATTCCAAAGAGGAGCGTGTTAAATGTGCTGTTAGGCAAGGTATGTTGGGTGGGGAAGATGTACGCACAGTGGAGGTGTCCTCACGAATTGCATCAATCTTGACTTTTGAAGTGATTGGCAATCTCTTGGGCAGTGAGTGAGTTAGTGAGTAGAGGGGGTGGGGGGATGAAGCACAGAGTTAAAGGTTAAGAAGAGCCCACAGGGACTGGATGACAAGGTATTAATAAGAGAGACAAAGTAGGTTTGTTTGTCAGCATGGAGGCAGGAATTGTATTTTAGAAGAGAAGATTTATATAGGGTGACGTCTTGCAGGCATTTGGTTTTACGCCACAGTCGTTCAAGAGCACGGCAGTGTCTCTTGAGATTTCTAGTGTTGTCAGTTTGCCAGGGTTGTAACGGTCAGGGCCTGATTCTGCGTGTGGTTAGAGGAGCAAGTGCATCTAGTGATGATGAGCGTGAACCTTTGTAGACAGAGGTGGCAGAACATAGAAGAGAAGGGTTAAAGTGGCGAAGGTTCCTACAAGTAATTGTTTGCTGCTTGGAGGGATGGGTGGTTGGAGGCAGGGATACAGTGAAACTGATGAGCTTGTGATCAGAGAGAGGAAAGGGGGTGTTGGTGAGGTTGCCAGGATTTCACAGATGGGAGAATACAAGGTCAAGGGTATTACCATTGGAGTGAGTGGAAGTATGTGTCCATTGGGTTAGGTCAAAAGATGAGGTTAAGTTGAGAAGTTGAGCTGTAGTTGGGCTGTTCACATTGACAGGAAGGTTGAAGTCACCAAGAACGATGGTGGGTATTTCAGAGGAGAGAAAGTAGGGTCACCAGGCAGCAAAGTCATCAAGAAATCAAGATACCGGTCCAGGAGGCCAATAAATTGCTGCAATCCTCAGAGAAATAGGAGGAAACAGACGAATACAGTGCATCTCAAAAGAAGAAGCGGATAGAGAGGGAGGGATAGGAGGTGCTTTGTGGGGCTATAAGGAATCCAACTCCATCTCCTTTCTGTCCATTGGGTCTGGGGGAGTGAGTCCAATGGAGACCACCATGGGAGAGGGTAGCAGGAGAAGCTGAATCAAAATTTTGAAGCCAGGTTTCAGGTAAGGAGAGTATGTTAAAGCCATGAGAGATGAAGAGGTCATGTACAGATGTTAGCTTGTTACAGATGGAGCAGGCATTCCAAAGGGCGCTTGAGATTGGTGTGCTACTTTGAGGATACAGGGAGATTAAACAGAGTGGATTACGGTGGTTGTCAGAGGAGGAGGGGTATTTGATATGTGGCTTGTAGTTGGAAAATGGCAGACCAGGATTAGGAGAAATGTAAGGAGGAGGGTAAGGAAGGCAAGATGGGAGTGGGATGTGCACGAGCGCACATGTCTAATGGCCCTGGAGTTTATGTTAGCATGTGAGTGCAGCAAATGCATGCAATGATGGGTGCAGTAGTAGGGAGAGGGTAGGAGTGAGGGTGATATATGCATGCTGCAGGGTAGAGAGGAGGGGTAGAGTAAGGATAATTTGAGAGAAGACACTGATGTAAGAAGGAAGAGAAGAAGGAGCATGTTAGTGGATAGAGAGTGGGAATCTGACTTACTATAAAATAAATGTCAAATACTGGTTTACTTGTCATCTTTCAGAGTGGACCAGAGTTCTTGTTGTATCTTCATCCAGCTTTAGTTATCCAGCTTTCTTAAAACTGTGACGGTGAAACTGCACATCACTTGTGACAGAGCCACTCAGGAAAGAGACATGGTGTCTGCTCCTTGCCCCTGTCTGCGCCACCCTATAAGCTTCTTTAAATTTATAGGGAGAGTACCGTATATACTCGAGTATAGGCCGACCCGAATATAAGCCGAGGCCCCCAATTTACCCCCAAAAAACTGGAAAAAATTATTGACTCGTGTATAAGCCGAGGGTGAGACATGCCTGTCCATCCCTGTGTGTCCGTCCATCCCTGTGGGTCCATCCATCCCTGTGTGTGTGTCCATGCATCCGTGTGTGTGTGTGTGTGTGTCCATGCATCCGTGTGTGTGTGTGTGTGTGTGTGTGTGTGTGTGTCCATGCATCCGTGTGTGTGTGTGTGTGTGTGTGTGTGTGTGTGTGTGTGTGTGTCCGTGCAGCCTACCTGTGTCAAGCCTGCCTGTGTCCGTCCAGCCTGTGTCCGTCCAGCCTGCGTCCCGTCCAGCCTGCGTCCCGTCCAGCCTGCGTCCCGTCCAGCCTGCGTCCCGTCCCGGCCCGGCCCGTCCCGGCCCGTCCCGTCCCGAGCCGAGCCTCCGTCCTTCAGCTCTTCGTCGGCGGCCATTCTAGGATTCAAAAGCCGCGCCTCCGTCGGTGATAGGCGGAACACTCAATTTCCCACTGACTGCTGTTCCGCCTATCGGATGTCCGTGATAGGCGGAACACTCAATTTCCCAGCAGCCTGTGTTCCGCCTATCACGGGCATCGTCTCATCCTCGTCCGTAGTACGAGGATGAGACGATGTCCGTGATAGGCGGAACACAGGCTGCTGGGAAATTCAGTGTTCCGCCTATCACAGGCGGAGGCGGAGGCGCGGCGTTTGAATGTTAGAATGGCCGCTGTCTGTCTGCTCGATACGCTGATCGAGCAGGCAGACAGCGATGACTCGAGTATAAGCCGAGGGGGGCACTTTCAGCCTCAAAAAAGAGGCTGAAAATCTCGGCTTATACTCGAGTATATACGGTAAGCAGGCATGCATTTCTCAATTGGTCATTATAGGGTCTTATTTGAGGCACCTGAATATGGGAGAGGAGATGGCCAGGACCAGACCAGCTACAGGCACAGGCTAGGGTTGTTAAGATAATTACCTCTTGATCACTCAAGCCAAATGGGGTCGAGAATCAATTACCAGTAAGGTTGCTATTGCAGTGTTTGTTATAGAGCTAGCATTAAATATAGGCGTTTAAAGATATGGCAGCAGAAGACATTTACCAAACATGATACAGCAATGTCAGATAGTTCAGCAGAGTACAGAGTAGAGTGTACAGATGGATAGAAGACATTAACCAAAAATGATACAGCTTTAGAAGAATAAATCACTAACGTTGGATGTCCTACGAGTGCGGATGTTGCTGGGTTATGTTTAGTCCATCGTTTTGTTTTTTCCATCATTTAGAATGGGGTGTCTCGAGATGTGCACAATTTTAAAGAGTGCCTTGATTGAAAAAAGGAGTATCACTAACTAAAGCTAAAGAGTAAGCTCCAAATTTGGCATCTTGCACTTTAGGACCAGTGGCACTCTAAAGAATTTCCCTCACTTGTCCATTGTTTAAAACGAATTTTAAAGTGGACCTAGCAATAGAAACAATTTTCATAATAATGCTACCTGAAGTTGACTTGGTTTCAATCTGTTGTAATTCCCTGCAAGTCAAACTAGGCATGGGAGGGTCTGCATTAAGAGCCAACAAAGTGTACAATCGCAGACTGTTACTGGAAACTATCATAACACATATAGAGCAATTGCTGATTCCTGTATATGGATGATTATATTTCCATACACATTTCCTACACTTGCCTCAAATATGTGGTCACTGAGTTATGAAGGTTTTTGATTTGCCTTGTTTTATGCCATACAAAGCATGTAAATGCTATGGAAGTGGTGCTGCCTCTTTATATTATGTGTGGAATGTGATATGTTTTATATGGCATCCTCCGAAAAATGGCAGATAAGTGGTAAATGTAGAGCTCAGGCTTTCCCGAGTCATGGCTCTGTAGCATACAGAGGCTGATCAAACAGAGCAGTGCTGTCAGGAAAGAGTTAATAATTGCTCCCTGGACTCTGCACAGGAGCAGTACACCCGAAAGTGAACTTTAACCGTTCAAACGGAGGTGAACAAGAGGAGGCTTAGGGGTATGGAGGCCGCTGCCATCCTGCTCTAATGTTATCATATGGCCAGTAAACATAAATGCCAGGTTAGTGTGTATATATATATATATATATATATATATATATATATATATATATATATATATATATATTTTATGCATACAAGGAAGGGGTACCCGACAAAAAAATATATACAGCATAAGAATTTTATGGGAATATAACAAGGGCACACTATATCCCAAAATTAATAACTTTTTTAGGGTATCATGTAATCAAAAGGAATATTTAGGTTTGGTGACTAACTCACAACAAAGTAATAAATAAAAAAAATAATAATACATACAGTGTATATATATATATATATATATATATATATATATATATAGTAGAGTATATTACACCAGTATTATCATGGGGATTCCCCTGTGGATGAAGGAATTCTCCCAATTTCACTATTGTATTCTGACAGCAGGGGGGACTTCACTGTCAGAATACACAGCTCAGCGCCATTGGTTGTAGCTGCTAGTCAAGATGCTTTCTTCCCGGGCAGGGCAGATGAACGGTAGCTTGACAACTACAGTGGCCATTAGGGTTTCACCAATACTAGTATCGGTGCCGATATCGAGTATTTGCACAAGTATCTGTACTCGTGCAAATGCACCGATACCTGAAACTGATACTTTCAGGCTCGGCTCTTTGAGCTGTCAGTGGGTCTCCCCAGTGTTAAAGGAGTCCAGTAATTGGAGCTGTCAAAAAAAGAAAAAAAAAATCAGCCGGCAATGTTTATTACCAACATTGCTCAGCCCTGAAACACTAAACTAAAAAGAAACATTGGGGGTTATCCACTTTGCACTGCAAGTGCACTTGGAAGTAAAGTAGCTGTAGATGTGAATGGGGACATGCAAGGAAAAAAAAACAAACATTTTAGCTTGCACATGATGGATGATAAAATCAGCAGAGCTTCCCCTCATTTCAGATCTACCCCTTAGATTTAGAGCAACTGCACTTCCAATTGCACTTGCAGTGCAAAATGGATTTGCCTTTCGTAAATAACCCCCATTGTTTCCTTTTATATATTTCTGTTTCTTCATCTGCAGTACCATTGCTGACAGCTGAAGTTAAAACAAAACCGCTGCGGTAGGTATCGGTAATTGGTATCGGCGAGTACTAAAATAAAAGTATCGGTACTTGTACTCATTGTAAAAAATGGTATTGGTGCATCCCTAGTGGTCACACATGGATTGAAATTCGGCCAGTCCCTGATGAACCCACCAAATTTCAATCCATCTTTGGCCAGTATATCACATCATCTTGAAAACAAGACTTAATATGCACACATCAATGCACATACTGATGATAGGGCACATTTGTCCAATTGTTTTCTTTCAAGCCACATAGTTGAAATGGTTGTGCACATCTAATTATTCATCCAGCATGTTTCCTGAAACAATGTCCACTTTATCAAGGATGTATGTGAAGAGAACCTTCAGTCCCCTTGATTGCGGCTCTGCCCTCCTCCACCAGTTCTGACGTTTTTGATAGTCCTGTGAATGCTCTGCCTGGAACTCCTTCACTTCTCTGTTCTTGCGCATGAAAACCTGCCTATGTGCAAATCCCTGCCGAGTCCCAAAGCCCATCGTCATTCTCATCTACTCAAGAGAGGAGGATGTCCTGCCCTGCAGAATCAAGAAAATGGCACTTAAAAAAAATATTCAAATGGGGCAGAGGGAGGGGCGGGAACATTGTGTTTCGGGGTAAAGATCTGCTTTAAAGCATTTCCTTAGTAGAGAATATATAGTATATAAATATATTTATCACATGATCAGTTCCTTGGAATGCAAAAATATTCTGGTAGGCAAATTAGCTTTGACTGGTATGGTCATTAGATTGCAAACTCCTCTGGGGACAGATGTAAACAGTTCAGGATTCTCTATAAGGCTTTGAATATTTTTGCACTGTATAGGAGTTAAATAAATAAATCAAAGTTGCATAAATGTCAAATATACAACCTTCTTGCATTATGTTTATAGCTAGTTCACTGCAACCAGCCAGCCAATATTTAATTGGCAGCAACCAGTCAGAAAAAGTTTCAATTAGTGTAACAGAATTAGACTGCTAAGAGCTGTGACACAATACTGCACAGAGCTCCCGGCATTGAGAGTTACACTGTGCCGTTAGGCTAGACATACACATTAAGATAGAGAAATCAATAGATTCTGCAGTCCATGCTAAACAGGAATCTCCCCACCGGTTATTGTACTGCCCAATCAGTAATTGCATCTGATTGGTTGCAGCTATTCCTAAGCTGAAAAACGTCCTTCCAGCTGATTCAAATTTTGGGTCGAAATTTGTCGAACTAGGTGGTGTGACAGTGCCACCTGTGTCCCAAATTGCAGACATTTCAGCAGGAATTGGCCGAAATGTGGCCAGCATTAGGCCCCCTTACACTATTCAAGCCACTTATGGCCAGCATTAGGCCCCCTTACACTATTCAAGCCACTTATGGCCAGCATTAGGCCCCCTTACACTATTCAAGCCACTTATGGCCAGCATTAGGCCCCATTACACTATTCAAGCCACTTATGGCCAGCATTAGGCCCCCTTACACTATTCAAGCCACTTATGGCCAGCATTAGGCCCCATTACACTAGTCAAGCCATGTACAGTGGGTATAGAAAAGAATCACTCCCCATTAAAATAATCACATTTGTTGCTTTTCAGCCTGAAATGAAGACACACAGTTTTTTGTTTTATCCAGCTGTATTTATAACATTCAAGTGAAAGATATAACACCAACATGTCAGAAAAACATTTAAAAAAATCAAAAGCAGAATCACTGAGTTGGAAAAAGCATCACCCCCTTGTGTCAGTATTTTGTTGGACCACCTTTTGCTTTCATTCCAGCTGTTAGTCTTTTGAAATATGTCTGTAATAACTTTGCACATCTAGACTTTCAATATTTGCCGAATCTTTGCAGAACTGCTCAAGTTCAGTTAAGTTTGATGGTGATCATTTGTGTACTGCCGTCTTCAAGTCATTCCACAGATTTTCAATGGGGTTTAGGTCCAGGCTCTGACTAGGCCATGCAAGGACATTCACCTTTTTCTCCTTTAACCACTGTGTAGTAATTTTTGCTGTGTGCTTTGGGTCATTGTCATGTTAGAAAGAAAACCTTCCCATTGACAACTTTCTGGCAAAGGGCAACAGATTTTCTTCAAGAATTTGATGGTATTTTGCCCCCTAAATTTTTCCTTCTATCTTGACAAGTGCTCCAGTCCTTGCTGCAGAGAAACACCCTCATAATAGGATGTTACCACCTCCATGCTTTACCATAGGAATGGTGTTATTTGGATGGTGAGCTGTATTGGATTTCTGCCAGACATGCCGTTAAGCGTTGAGGCCAAATAATTAAATTCTCATCTGACCATAACACATTTTTCCATGTGACCTCAGAATCTTTAAGGTGTGTTTTGTTTTTGTCATGCAACTGCTTCAGAGTTGCTGTAGGCCTCTTGGTATCCTCTCTGACCAGTTTCCTCCTGGCATCCAGTTTGGAGCGATGTCCTGATCCAGGGAGGGTCTTTGCTATACCAAATACCTTCCACTTCTTAAACTGTAAGTAAACCCCCCTATCATTTTTAGCCAAGGAAGCTGCCATCTTTGACTCTATTTAATCTACAAGTGTCATGATGCCGCACATGTGATCAGTTATGACACCAGCCATTGGATCGTTTGACAGTTTGGGAGAGAGCACAACCAATGGGAGTTTTACATTTCTGGCGCGAGCCGGAAATGAAACTGTTTTATGGATGGGTTTACTTCCTCTTTAACTTTAGATTTTACTGTGCTTCTATGCATTGATCAAATCTGAATTTTTTTTGTACCTATCTCCTGACTTGTGCCTGTCCACAACTTTGTCCTGGAGATCTTTTGACAGTGCCTTGCCACCCATAGTTAATTGTTTGCTTCAGTTCCACTACCTGGGACTGCAATGTTCCAAGAAAGCTATTTTCCTGCTGAGCTAATCAAAATCACCAGAGCTGATCACAGTTGAAAGTCAAATGGCTTTGCGTGCCATTGAGAAGGTGATTAGCTACACCTGATTGAGTTTACGAGTCATTTTTAGGAGGGGGGTGATCCTTTTTCCAACTCGGTGATTCAGTTTTTGAATATATTTTTTTTCCGAACATGTTGGTGTTATATCTTTCACTTGGATGTTATAAGTTGCACAAAGTTGAGTAAATACAGCTCGATAAAACAAAAACTGTGCCTGTTTTCATTTCAGGCTGCAAAGAAACAAAATGTTATTATTTTAAAGGGTGGGGGTGATTTTTTTTTTCTTCTACACTCATTGTATCGCCAGCATTAGGCCCCCTTACACTATTCAAGTGTATGGCCAGCATTAGGCTTTCTTTTACGCTAATCCTAAACTAATTAACTTAACGCCTAATGGCAAACATTTTTTGGTTTTGGATTGAGTAGGGACAAAATAAGTTGTAATTTCTGTCATTTCATTGAGAAGTTGTATGCTTTTATTCTGTCCCTATTACATCAGGACAGGAAGGCATATGGGCAGCAATAACAAAATGTTTTGTCTGAAGTTGGGCCAATTCCACCTTTCCTTCACCATCCCCCCAACATCCTAGAGACATGATTTTTTTCTTTTTTTTTTTTTTATATACCTACCTTTTCAGGCTGGGCATGACACTATTTATTTCTCACCTTCTTCAGAGAGCGTCAGTGACATCAGTGCTTTGTACTAGGAGTGCAGGGCGCCATGATGAAGCCCCCCCCAAGGAGTGGGTCCATGATGCCTGGCACATACAGGGATTTTTTTTTTCTGTTTAGATTTCAGGTAGATTTGGGCTTTAACCCCATTCTTGTGCTTGGATCCTCTTCTCCTCTTCTTGAAGGCCATCCCTTTTCACCAGATAATGCTAGGATCAGGATGTTGTTGTTTTGTGAAATGCTGCGGGTTGCAACCTACCGTAGTTCTTTGTAGCTCATGATTAAATAAAGCCTGCAGCCTTTTTTTAAACTGGCTTTGAGGAGCCTGAAATGCATACTTCTGTTGTGTCATCACCACAGACACAGTTATGTAACTTGTGGGATTGTGCCAGACAAATGAAAGCAGTCATATTTTCTCGGTCTGTGTCACTCTGCCATTTAAGGGACAAGCTCTATTTCCCGCAGCTGTCACCTATGTGTGTGAACTATACTTACTCAGCAAACAGCCTTTCCTAGAATTCCCCATTGTGTAGGAAGCCAGATAACCAGTTTATTTGTTTATACCTGTCATTAAATCGGGGAGTCATACAAAATAATAACATAATAAAAGGAAAATAGCTGCATGCATTCAGATCTGGGAAAGTGGGTGGATTAATCTGACACTGTATCAAGAGGTATCCGCATTCATTTTAGGATGATGGGGGAGGGAAAGCAACTTTGAAAATGTAATTTTTAATACCATGTGCTGCCCAGGTTTGAGGTTTTCGGGGTCTCTTAGAGAAAATGGCAATACATCCTATAGGATTTTTGGGGACTGCTCTGTCAGGAATTGAGTGGCGGTTTACACATCTGCTGTGCTGTGCAGATCACATGCGATGTCTATGCAATGTCTGTGCGATGCAAATATAGCCATATCAGATTGTATGGTTGAATTTGCATCGCATTTGGACCAAAATTGTTCAGGACCCTTTTTTTTTTTGTCTGCACTAGAATCGTGTCTTCTGAATTGACAGTTCGCACTGCGATATGCGAACCAATCTGGGGGTGTCATTATCTTTCTATTGGCACCCGCAGTGGTTCACATAAGGCAACTGCCTACGAGTTCTGTGCAATGTGGGAACCAACACTGGAATTACACTGGTTCCCACATCACACTGGTGTGGACCGGCACTGACGGTTGTGAGAAATGTGCGATAGAGAAGATATTGCAGGCAATACAACAGTCTTTTTCTCTTAAGCCCGGTACATTCTAGTACTTTTTGTTCAACCCAGCAGGGCCGAACTAAAAACGGCTCAGGAGGAGCTGCTCTACTAATTATCTGATGTTAGTATAGCGATCTCCCCTGCTGTGCTATTGCCTATTACACCCCCCCCCCCCCGCCAGAGTGCTGATTGGCAGGCGGTCAGCAGACCTTTTTCAATCATGCCCCTTCAACAGAAGCTGGCTGAATTGCCAGCTTCTGACGGACCAACTTCAGTACACACGGGCCGAATGTTGCCCAACATTCAACACATGTGTACTAGGCTTTAGGCTGTTGTCAGATGGAAGAGTCTGCCATTAGTGGTCCTGCTGACAGCCAGCAGAATCGCTAAGAAGTTGCCTGCTTCTCCATGTTGAATTGTTCCTGAGGCAGCAAGATGTCACCCCCACCCCACCCCACCCCACCCCGGCCTTTGGAGTAGGGAAACTTTAGAACTTCTTCTGTGGTTTTGATATCTGTCTGTGTCACCTTTGAAGCGCGGGTAAGCAGGACCACAGACAGCAGAATGAGCCTGACTTAAGATTCCAATGGTTCCCCATTCTAAAGAACTGGGGAAAAAAATGTGACTGGAGTTGACGTTTAACACATATGAACAGCACAGCTTTAGTCCTTGATCAGCCACGAATGTGAAATGTTGTTTTTCTAGAATTGTACGTAAGGTCACTGCCTATAGTGTGTGCTCGGCTTAGCAACATTTTTGCATGTGGAAATAAAGCCTTGCCCTGATGTGACCTGCCATATTGTGCTTATCACAAGCAAACAAACGTGTGCCTTTTAGAGCATAATAGCAACAGCATAAAAGAGTGAAACTAGATACAGGGCACCTTTTCTCTCCTTAAAGTCATATTTTCACTTGAATAGTTTTCTTTATAGATAATGAGTCAGAGGTGTTCAGGAGAGAACGGGGACACTGCCCTTTAGTGCAGAACTTTCATCTCTGCCTTGGCGGTAACAGTTATTTACTAAATGCGGCCACCCCTGTTCATTAACATTTTCTTTTTTCAAAGAATAGGCGTTCTTTCTTTTTAAAAGAAAACAGTGACAGTAAAGAAGGCAGTCTCAATTAAAAATCATCAAGATGTTACAAAAGCACAATAAGAATCAACTCGTAGAGTGCTATTATCTGGTTGAACACTCCCAATGAAGGGGATCATATAAAGTGTTAACTTCCATCCACCTTACTGCTGGGAACAGTGGTAAGGGAGCCCAAGAAGGAATGCAGACAGAGGGGGCAAGAGTTAAGGGGGCATTGTGGGGGAGGGTATGTGCATGGTGCAGTAGGCCACAATCTGCATCATAGTCCTCACTGACACTTTGGCCACTATTAGTATAGTCAGTAAGCTGGAGGGCCAGGCAGAGAGGTATGTGGCCTTTCATTATTAGGTATTGAGTGTTTTGAATGCCTGTGTGTCCATAAAGAGAATGGAGGGGATCCATAGAGCATTGTATTGGCTTTGGCCAATATATTAGTATAGTCTGTAAGCTGTAGGGCCAGATAGAGAGGTATGTGGCCTTTCATTATTGGGTATTGAGTGTTTTGAATGCCTGTGTGTCCATAAATAGAACGGAGGGGATCCATAGAGCATTGTATTGGTCCTGGTAACTATGGAGATAAGCCATGCTCATCAGATGGCTCATTTTGGTAACCCAGTCCTTGATGTGAGGCACAGTAGATGACATTTTCTCTTGATCTTACAGCAGTTATATATATATATATATATATATATATATATATATATATATATATATATATATATATATATATATATATATATATATATAAAAATATGCAGTTTTGTATTCCTCTGTAAATATTTAAATTTATTTTTATGTGCAACTTGCATTAGTACTTTAATTCTTCTTCTCCTCCTGTAATTCCTTGCAGTGAGACCGGAAATGGAAGAAGCGGCACGCCTAGCCAGTCAGGATTTGATGTATGTGCTGACAGAAGTAGAGAGCAGAGTGAGCAAAGTTGATGACTAAGGCTAGCGTAACATAGGCAATTTTTAAGTGATGTAATCGCACCACTAAAATCACTAGCAAATACCGGTAATCGCTAGTAGTAGCAATGGATTGCTACACATTGAAAAAAAATAGCTTCTTATGGAGTGAAGCACATAAGTAGCATGTAGCAGCAATTAATCTCTAATGACTGCACAATGCACCACAAATGTGTTGGTAATTGCTACTACAAGCTACTTGCATACTTGCATGCTAGTTTTATGCTTTAATCCATAGGGAGACATCTGTTCCAAATATGTAGTGATTGATCACTGTTACTACAGATTATTCTCGGACAGTTTAGGTTGTGCTCCTAGCCTTAACTGTGCATTGCTGCTCTTTTTCTTTACTGTCTAGACAGTAGGCAAGCAGGTGGCAGCACTGTATTCCTTAAACTATATGTAAAGCCAATCACTTACAAACTCCCAATACACATATAGAGGTATGGTCCCACTGCTGTCACCATCAGGAAACCCCCTGAAATGTCATGCAACCATTGCAGATTACATCCTTGTAGACAGGAAGTCACTGTAAAGATGTTGCAGCACTAAGAACAAAAGATAAAAACGTGAAAAGTATTTTAGTGAAAACAAAAATGGCAGTTTTTTGATACACAGTGCTTTACTAAACTAAATGGTGTATGAATTACTAACAGTTTTTTGTATTTTTTTACATTCTTTGGAATGTAAGACAGTTTATGTGTTTTAAACATGTATTCGGCTATTTGCCTACTAGAGTTGGGCTTTAATTACCAGTTGCTGAATATCTATAAAAAGGTGACAGGCATTAGATAAAACAAGAATATCAAAATTAAATTTTTGCACTAGTTGTCCCCTTCCAGAAAGGGGGAGGGGGGAGAGTGGAGTTTCTAAAGCATTTGGAGGATGTCTGCCAGAGGGGTGTTGCTGTGTACTGAATGACAGGATGCCCATTGCACATGCCACAATTTGTGTTAAAGACCTGAACTCAAAAAAGAAAGACTTGCAATGTCATAGGGAAAATCTAGACATGTTAATTGTGCCGTAGCAGAATCCCAAAAATGTATCTTTTGTTTTGAATGACTCCTGGAATATAGCAGAGCACTTCCTGGTTTGTGAATGTGCCCTGGCACTCCCATGTCTGCAGTTTCTTAGCTTAATATCTGCATTGTGAGAACTAAGGCACCGCTGCCCCTTAGGAGGTTTGGACTGAGATTCAGTGTGCTGCTTGTTGTTCTCATTGCTGGAAGCTCTAATATGAGGAAGCAAAGCCCTGCCTCTACCTAGATGGGAAAATATACTGAGACACTGTGCAACATAAGTCATGATAATCAGTAATGGGGAAAAGATCAGCTGCCAAGAGACCATAGGCATGGCTGCTGACTAGTCCATTGCCCTCTGTCCACCCTTTTTTTTGGCACATTTTCCAGCATTCAGTTGTCCTTTCATTGTAATTGTGGATTTGTAGTAAACTAGAAGAACCAAATACTGTTTAAAGCAAACCTGTATTATGGTATATTGGGTTAACAGAGCATTCATGGTCTCGCCCTTCCCCTATTCTGTGTATTGGCCATCAAATGTCAGGCATGCCCTGACTGGGAAGACAATGGGAATTGGGAAAAGAAAGAGCTACATTGCAGCCAACTTGCTGCCATTGTGGCTCAGCATACATACTATATGTAATCACTCTCCCGGGAACTGTAGCTTTTGCACAAACCAGCCCAAAAAGATAAATTAAGGATATGCAGCTGTATGTGAATTTGTGTGGGGGGCTGCATAAGGCATGCGCGCAATCGTATGCACACTGTCTGCATTCATAGCCTATATCTGTGCAAGTGCCTTATGCAACCTCCAATGCATAACCATGTACAGCTGAATTTTCCAATTCACCTGAATGGGCAGTTGTATATGCCAGCTGCGGGTCCTGGGAGAGTGACTACGCAGGCTCTGCATGTTGTACAGCTGTGTGCATGAAGTCTTACAGTGATTGTAATGTCTCCATTTTTTTTTTCTATACAAATAACACTTACTTGCTCTGTGCAGTGGTTTTGCACAGGGTAGCCCTGATATTCCTCTTCTCGGGTCCCTCTTTGGTGCTCCTGACCACCTCCTGTTGAGTGCCCCCACAGCAAGCAGCTTGCTATGGGGGCACCCAAGCCAAGTGCAGCTCTGTGTTTCCATTTAGACACAGAGCCTCGGTTTGTCCCCACCCCCTCTCTCTCCTGATTGGCTAACTGACTTTGACAGCAGCAGAAGCCAATGACGCTGCTGCTGTGTCTCAGCCAATCGTGATGGAGAGTCTCAGATGGCCGAGACACTCGTGGACATCGCTGGACAGAGATGAGTCTCAGGTAAGTATTAGAAGGCTGAAGGCAGCTGCTGCACACAGAAGGCTTTTTATCTTAACGCATAGAATGTACTAACTATTTAATGTTAGTATAGTGATCTCCCCGCTGTGCTATTGTGTTTGGATGCCAATCGGCTGCTGGTTTTCCAGCATGTTCATTCAGCAGAAGCTGGTCATGAGACTGGCTTCTGTCAAACAATGACCTGTACACCGGGGTCGAATGTTGGCTGGTATCTACGGTACCAGCTGATTTCCGCCGATATTTGGCCCGTGTGTATGGCGCTTTTAGATGTCCTATTCCCTTGCATTGGGAGGAACAGCTACACCAGTTGGTGGTAAGGTGTGCTTTTTTAAAATTACCTCTTCTGTATGCATTTATAATGAAGCTGCAATTAAACTAACATGCTCATTATCTGCTATGGACCTGTTCACACAGCAGTAGCACAAATTTTAGCAGTGCGTTTTGTAAGCAGTTTTATTTCCTGTAGGTGCAAAGCAAGAAATTTGCCAAAGGTGATAAAAACACACTGAAATTGCACTCCCAGTCCTTAGAAATTTTCAAAAGCAAAAGTATGAATATTGTTGCACTGAGAATCTGGAGGTATTTTATATTTTGTAACAGTTCTTTTGCAGCCGCTGGAATGCCTTTGTTCACTCTATAAGCTTTGCATTGCCTCTCATGTGGTCCTCAGATGTGCTCTTTTGTACACACATGTAACAAAATCCCAAGAATAGACACATCACAGATGCCCTTTGTATAAATGCAGAAGTGCAAGCCCATGCATTTGTCTGTGCAAAGCTGCTAGAACAAATTGTAGCGTCCTCAATGAATCGATACAAATGGTAAAGACAGTTTGCAAAATGAAGTAACACAATAACAACGGGTATCAACCATTCATCATTTTACAGAAGTCAGACACTGAAAGAAGAATACAGGTTGGATGCTGTAGTTCACATTGCTTTGTACAATAATCTCTTCCTGGTCAAAGGGTTCATCATCCCAAAGGTGGTTTTAAGGTTAGAGTTACTGGTCTTTGTCCTTGTTTGTCTGTGTTAACATCAGCCTCAAGGTTCACAGCTCAGATAGAGCTCCTGACTGGACATTCCTTCCCAGAACCCCAAGCAAACGCTGACTAAGGGTCCAGAATATGACCTAAAGAAAAGAAAATTACCTTTTATAAAAAAAAAAAAAAAGAATACAAGGCTGCCAGGGAAAAGGAAATATTGATAACTAGACTTTTCATGCAATTATATATGTATATACATGTATTTATTTATTACAGGTACTTATATAGCACCATCATTTTACACAGCTGTATATATATTACATATACATTCTACACTCGCATCAGTCCCTGCCCTCAAAGAGCTTAAAATCTCAGGTCCCTCACATTCATACATGCACATGCTAGGGCCAATTTAGGCAAGATCCAATGAACCTATCAATATGTCTTTGGAGTGTGGAAGGAAACTGGAGTGCCCCGGAGGAAACCCACACAGGCACAGGGAGAACATGCAAACTCTAAGCAGGTAGTGCTATGGTTGGGATTTGAACCAACAACCCTAGTGCTGCTAGGTGGAAGTGCTAACCTATGTGCTGCCCATACATTGTGCTTAGGGTGAGTTAAGGGACACTTCAGTGTAAACTATAGAGACCGCCTTGGGTCTCATGCATACGGGGCATTTGCTCGGTCCCTCTGAATGCCAGAATTCCTGGCACAAGAAAATCTGCTTAAAGAAACATAGTAAAAGCCAGTTAGTTATTACACATGCATTTGGGCACATTTAAGAGCATTTAGGTGTGCCAACTGTGTTAATGCATTCCAGTGGCCAGAATAATAATTTAGGCATATTCAGTGTTTTTTGCGTGCTTCAGCTACTCTCCTGAATGCATCTTTGGAGTGGGGGGGGGGGGGGGGGGGTTCTGCCTGTAAAGTGGCTGTAAATGCCTATGTATGCATGGGTACATAGGGGGAGATGTACACAGAATCTGGTGCATAGTAACCAATCAGCGTCGAACTTCAGCTTGTTCAATTAAGTTTTGACAGTCAGCCCAGGTTCACATTGAGGTGGGTAAATCGTGCGAGTTCAGCTGAACTTGCACAATTTCAAACCAGCAATGCAGTCCGACTTTGGGGGCGATTTGATAGACAACTATGCGGGTTCATGCACAGATGTCTATTGAAATCATCCCCCAAGTCGCCAAAAGTAGTACAGGAACTATTTTTGGGAATCAATATGGTGCTGCAAAAGTTGGCATCGCACCGATTCGGATGGTGCTATTGCCAGAAATAGTCGTCGATTTGCCAACTCGGCCCAATGTGAACATGGGCTAAAACCCAGAAACTGATTGGTTACTATGTCCATCTGCACCGTTTTAGTAAATCTCCCATATAGGCTTACATAGAGGTACTTTTGCAAGCTGAAAAAAAAGATTGAATGCCTTAACAGCGGCCTTCATGGTCTTTTATTTTACAGGTCCCATTGCAACTGCACATCTAGTAATGTGGTCCTTGGTTCTTCTATTTAAATCTCAGAGAACACATTTTAAAATGTAATGTTTGTTGTGCAGAGAAATGCTCTGGACTCTGAAGGCCCTATTTTTACTACTTCTTGTTTTAGGGTACAGAGTGCTTTTGGGAAGTTTAATTTCCTCTCTTCTTCCTCTGCAAGACAAATTTATTGTATACCCCACTGTTTTGGCACCTCATGGTGGAAGATATATATTACTCCCATTGTGACAATGCACAGCTATTCCCCACTTCTGTTGATTTATATTACCCCTTATCTGGCAGTACAAAGAATCCTCAGTTAATTCTCCCTATTTATTCAGATAAAAAGTTACTTCTTCACTAATTAGGGGGCACATGGCTATATCCTGCTGATACAGTCCTATTTTGTCTGCTACCTCAATGCACAGTGTTGTCTCCCACACACTCACTCCTTGTACTCCAGAAGATTGATTTTACAGATCCCTATGAACCCCTGCCTCTTCATGACTCCCCATTCCTGGCTCACACACATAGCATTAACGTTCTGCTCCAGAAATAAGGAAAACTGCTTCCAGTTAGAGTCCCTCTGGAAGGCCGTATACATTACATATTAACCATTTTGCCACTGGAACACTCCATGGAGGTGGTTTAATATTGTTTATTGATTTGGCCACTCCTGAGCTAGATTTATGTGGATATTATAAACACCTGCTTGTCTGGAGACAACATAAAATAAAGATCCCCTTTCCTAACAGGTGGTGGCCAACTGCTCCCCTGAGGTAAAGATGGCAATAGATGGGTACAATTTCAAAGAAAAATTATTGGGAAAAGAAGGTTCTTATGCCACGTACACACGACCAGACTTTTCGATGGACTAGGTTCGACAGAATGAATCCGTTAGATATTATGTTCGTGTATGGGCTCCAGCGGACTTTTTTTTCTCAAGAGTCCGACGGACCTAGAAATCATGTTTCAAATCTTTCTGACGGACTTGAGTCCGATCAAAAAATCAGTTAGTCTGTATGCTAGTCCGATGGACGAAAACCGACGCTAGGGCAGCTATTGGCTACTGGCTATAAACTTCCTTATTCTAGTTCGGTCATACGTCATCACGTTAGAATCCGCCGGACTTTGGTGTGCTTGTGTGTGGCCAAGTCCGTTCATTCAGAAAGTCCGTTGGAACTCCGCAGAAAGTCCGTCAAAAAGTCCGGTCTTGTGTACGCGGCATAAGATCAAATACAGTGATGAGAAAGCTTGAAGGAGCAGGTTGGAAACATTTTTCTCGAACAAACAACTTTCTAACAGTGTATGTGGTTTTCGTTTGGTAAAGTTCATTCATGCCAAAATCAAATGTTAAAAGCAAATTAACTCTTTTGAACGACAAATGAATGTTCAGAAAATTTTCATACAGATTTTTATAAGCCTTTTCTTAAGAAATTAAATTTGAAATTTTACCCATCTATGGCCAGCCTGCTATAGGGGGAGAACAGCGGTGATGCGAGATGGGCAGTGAGAGATGTCACCTCTCTGCTGCCCGCCGCACTGCTGACAGAGATTGGCAGAGACTGCAGCGAGTGCCACGCGGGGACAGGGGTAGGGAGGTCTGACCAGTATCGGTACATTTCTGATACCCATTATTTGAAAAATGTGAATATCAGCCCCCAATAATCAGCCACTCCGACAATCAGTCAACCCCTAATAACTTGCTCTCTTTATATATCCAAATGTGAAGCAGGGAGCTGAAAAAGCTTGGGAGTTCCAAACCTAAACATCTTGGGTAATTATTCAAGATGGCTGCGTGCAAAATCATTTCATAATCCCAGCACTGACATCTAAAATTACATTTCCAATTGAATCTTTCACTTGTAACCCTGTTTCGTGTTGAACCAACCATTTATGTACTATTAAAGCCCCATACACACTATCAGTTTTTCTGCTGAATTTTTCCTTCAGATTTACCAAAACCATATAATAGGAGGTCCAACCTTAGGAGTTTCAATTTGTATGCAATCAGGCAGGCCCTTGCACTACATGGTTTTGGTAAACCTGAAGGAAAAACTCAGCAGAAAAACTGATAGCGTGTATGGGGCTTAAGATTTTGTGTTAAAATGTATGAATGTTCTGTGCTGTACCAGCTGGGTCACGCCTAGTCAAGACTTCCATTGCCATTCCCTGACCTCTTAGCTGGTTTAGTCCAGAGCAATCTGTGTGCCAAGGTGGCAGATGGGGCAAACAGGAATATAATTTTCAATGCCTGTCTTGGCTGATCACTTTTAGCATCACAGAGAGAAGCTGATGAACATCTGACTTGGTGTCGCCACCTAGAGGCAGCCCGTTGAACACATTGAAAATGTTTATAGTGCATGTAGATTGTGAGGCACAATTTTATGACTATACAGAAAACCCTCTTTGTATAAGGGCTGATACAATAAATGCCAGGTATGATATATTGAAGAGACATTTTATCCTAAATAAGTATTTCAGTTTAGGATGGGGGGTTATTTCTATTAATTATTTACTAGATTCTTACATCTTTCATTAACTCCAGTGTAGTTTTAGTTTTGAGAGGGCTTTCCCTTTAAACAGGCCTGCATTTGTAATGAAAAGAAGACTTTTATATAAAGGAAATCAGTCAGTGCTTCTTGGGGAAAAAAGGAATGTTTAAACTTTATGGATTTGATCATTAATAAACATAAAGCCCTTCTATACATGACCCAACACGAATGCATGCAGTGGTTGATAGAAACGAAAGAATAGGCGGTTGAGGAGATTATGCAAAATCCTGGGATCCTGCCAACTGTTACACCATATTTGTCAATGTCCTGTGTTCACAAACCATTCCAGACTTTCTGCTGGATTGTAAGTCCAACCACTGCTCACACCATCTTTCCTTGAAGCTATCGGAATGACTGCTGTGTTTTATCCACCGTGGCATTATAGAGCTGCAGAATAATGTCTTGGATGGAGCGGAGTGAACTGGCATTTTATTATGAATGTCCACTCATTTTTCTCCTGATGCATTTAGCAGCACCCACCACAATACATACATGTACAATATATGTGACCATTAGTGTTCCTACATACAAAAAGCAGGAAGGTATACACTGCACTGTCCATACATAACAGGCCCACTGCTGTGTGCAAAAATGTCACTCAAAGTCTCTGCATAAAATCAAATCAGTATTTTTGAAAAGTTTTCTTTCATTGAAACTTTTAATAATATCAGTGGTTGATTTTAAAGGAGACCTGGTATATGCACAATTTTTAGACAGCTACTGCTGACCTCTCCTTCTAAAAATGCTAGCGGTTGTGCTGTCATGTTTCAGTGAGTTCTGATTTGCTGACTTGGAACAAGTATATTAGAAATCCCGATTTTTTTTTTTTTTTTCCCTGAATTGAATTTGTTGCATGCTTGTTTCAGGTCTTTGCCTTGAAAGCCGGGCCTCACAGCCCTGCTCAGGAGTATTGACACAATACACAGCCAGGCAGTTAGCCAAGCGGGTTGTCAATTCTCAGGTTTATTATGTACTCCAGCTAAAGAAGGTCCCACACCTTTGGTTTGTGATTACCTGCACAGTGATCATTGGATAAGGAGCCAGCATCTCAATGATTTTACACAATAAAAGGCCCAAAGTCCTTAATAACTGATAGCATACCTCATAGTTTGCTGAGACGGGAATGAGGGACAACTACGAAGTATGTGCTTTTTTTACCAGTACTATTCCTTTATACAGGCTTTTGGAATGTACAAAAGCAGCAATTTAGAAATTGGATGAAAGGTTTAACACTGGGAAACACTTTTTGATGGATAAGTAGTGCATTTTATATACAACCACAGGCAGTCCCTGAATTACAAACATCCAACTTGCATACCACTCATACTTAAAAAGAAAGAGAGACAACAGGAAGTGAGAGGAAATCTACCCCTAGGAAGGGAAATTTACTGCTGTAATGTCCTGTACACACGGTCGGACTTTCCGATAGAAAATGTGCAATCGTATTGTGTTGTCGGAAATTTCCGATCATGTGTGGGCTCCACCGGACTTTTTCCGTTGGAATTTCCGACACACAAAGTTTGAGAGCTGGTTCTAAAATTTTCAGACAACAAAATCCAATGGTTTAAATTCCGATCGTGTGTAGACAAATCCAACGCACAAAGTGCCACGCATGCTCAGAATAAATTACTAGACGAAAGCTATTGGCTACTGGCCCGTTTATAGTCCCGACGTACTTGTTTTATGTCACCTCATTCTGAATGATCGGATTTTCCGACAACTTTGTGCGACGGTGTGTATGCAACACAAGTTTGGGCCAAAATCTGTTGGAAAAAATCTGATGGATCTTGTTGTCGGAATTTCCGACCATGTGTACGGGGCATTGCAGGTATTATGGGAAAAAGGTGTCTCCACTGAAGCTTTATCACCAAGCCTTGTTTCCATCACAACCCAAAATTTTCAAAATCCAATTCTCAAAGGGACAAAAAGTGAGGTGAAATCTTCTGAACAGGGACACAGACAGGAAAAAAAAATCACAGGGGTGTTAACCCTTCCCTATGCTATCCAAAAAAAAGTGCATTTATTTTTTTTTTGGCTGGAGTTACAGTACCTAATCTGACTTACATACAAATTCAACTTTGGAACAAACCTACAGAATCTTGTTTGTAACCCAGGGGACCATCTATATATAGATCAGACCAAAATGAGGAGAAAAGAGGGACATTATTCCGAATGAATGCACATATTCGCCAGCACGTGCCTGACGAAGGGGTCCTGCACTTCTCCGAAATGTTGCACTATGTCTTCTGTGATGTGATTATTCTTCAATAAAGATTTGGACATAATTGATAATCCATGGTGTGCTGGCAAATATGTTCATTTGGTCTGTGATGTTTCCGGTTCCAGCTGGTTGTTGCTGCAGCACCCGCTACTCTTAAAGCCTTATCCAGGAAAATGTGCGATGGGAATATCGATACTACAGTACTTTGTTCTGAAAGAAGGATGACATGATAACCACCAAAAAAAAGTTGTTTTTTTTTCAAACCGGTCAATAATCAAAGACTGTTGTATGATTTCTATAGCTTAAGAACATCTCATGTTCCTATACAGAAGCAATCATGTGAGGAAGGTCTGGAGAGGGACTGTTCAAAGGCTACAGATAATAACGCAAATTGCTCTGAAATATATACGTTCATATGTCACAGTTCTGTAGTTGAAACACTTTTATAACATTAGAAAAGAACATGCTGCAGGCTGGAATCTCTCTTTAAAGGGTAGCTACACTTCCATGGAAAAAAAATATATATAGCAGATACAATTGCTATACAAGCCATGTTGCAATTTTAATGTTATTAAAAATGACCTTTACGTTTCAAGCTTCAGCATGGTAATTTTCTGTAAAATTCAATGGAGTTTGGGATCCTGGAGACGTTCTGTACACAAATGGTATACAAAACACCTCCAGAAATGTGGCGAACTCCGCACCAAGATACAAGTCAGGTAAACAGGAAGGAATCTGCAAAAAAGTTTGTTAAACATCTCCGCAATGTACATTGATCACCCAGAGGGCAATGTTTTTTTCCCTCAACAAAGTGGAGTTACTCTTTAACGTTATGTAGTGTCTTCAGACAATGCATATTAATGCTTAAAGTGATTGTAAATGATCACCTTGTAAAACAACCCTTTCAGATTAACCTCCCTGGCGGTTTTCCTGAGTGTGGTTCGGGGTTAAATTTCAGCACCATTAGCGGTAACCCCAAGTCACACTCAGGATTGTATTGCAGGATCCTGGTGCGGTGTACTTAACTTGTCCCCAGGATCTTGCGATGTCCCCCCACTGTGTCCATGGGTTCTGTCCTCTGCCTGATGCCTCTCTGTGCCGGGCTCCTTTCCCTGCGATCGTTGCGACACATCAGGGCGGAGCCCGGCGGCAAATTCAAAAAAGTGAAAAATCATAATACATACAGTACACTGTTATCTTACAGATTACATTACTGTATGAAATAATTTCACATCCCTTTTGTCCCCAGTGCTTTGTCCAATGCCCTGCATGCAGTTTTATATGATATATGCCTGGAAACTGGAGATTGTCCATAGCAACCAGAAAGTGTCCCTTTACATCAAAAGTGGTTTTAGACCAGCTAGAAAACAGCGATAGTAAACTAGAACACTTGCAGAATTGCGATAGTGAATCGTGGGGAAATTTATTTTATTATTATTATTTTTTATAATTATTTATATTTATTATATTATAATTCATGATTTTGTGTTTCAAACTTCATCATACCCGGGATATCTATTAGACTCTTGTTTGGACAGATTTAAGCATGTTATTGTTAAGAATTACAGGCTTACAATATTAACCGCCAAATTTCTATGCAAAATAATTGTACTGCTTTGAGACGCAAAAATCTGACATAATCATACCGCCAGGGAGGCTACGCAATACAAAGAGAACAGGATACTTTCTCATACAAGTACACGGTACAGCAGCCACATATCAGGAATATGAAGTGTTAAATATCAGGCACAATAGGGGAACATATCATCACAGTGCTAACCCACACCCTCCGTGAACCGCTGGATCTCCCTGAAGAAAATGTATTTTGATGGGAGGTAATTGCACAAAAGTGAGCACTCCCCCCATGTGGCAGCACTCGGGAAAGACAGTTGGCTGCTCAGGATAAAAGTGTTGTGTGTTTTTCTGCGTTCTCCATTAGCGTTCTAGGTAGGCAGTACAGCGCAGTGATATGGCATAGCATCCTTAAACAAACCGTTGATTTACCCATGCAGGACAAATGGTTGTTTTAAATCCCCCACCTTTCCAACAACACAAATTCACCTTTTCTATGCTCCCCCCTCCCCCCACCCCTGCTCCATATAGTTGCTGCGAGCACATAAACTACCTGATACTTCTTTGTATGGAGGCATAGGTGTGCGCAGCCTATTGCATCAGGGTTTGCACCCCAAAACTCAAACATGTATGTATACTATAAATATATACTTAAAATGTATTAAAACGTGGACGGTGTCAGTGAAACAGTGGATGTGTCAGTAGGGTAGAGGTTGGTGTCAGTAGAGCAGTGGATTGGGGCAAAGGTTTTATTTTTATTTTTACAATTTTATATTTTTTTGCCATTTTTTTCTTTATTATTATTTGTTTACAGTTTTTCCGTGTGTGTGTGTGGGGGGGGGGGGGGGGGGGGCTTGGGTGATATATCGGGGACGCAGGGAGATTCCCCAGTTCCTTTTTCAGGTGCACTGGACAGTGAATGAATGGGAAGTGCTCTGTGCTGGGTGGCCTACTATGTATTCACAATCGGAAGCATAGGAAACAGTTTATTATGCTTCCATTAGAAATAGACAGGAGAGATCAGTACCGATTGCACAAGGCATGGGGGGGGGGGGGGGTGCCTGGGCAGCAGGGGAATCTGCTTTGTGTGGGGTAATTAGGGTGTGCACCCTGTGTGAACGCCTATGTATAGGGAGGAATGGAAACAAATGCTGTCAGTCTTTAGCCCTCTTATTCTCAAGGCAGGTTAATGACACACCCAGACTACAAAGCAAAGGTATGTGTGTGCTGCTGGAGAGGGTAGAATAAAGTGAGCCTATTTCTAACCGGTTCATAGAGGGCACATCTTTGGTTAAGGTGTTTGCCATTCAACTTGGAAAGAACCTGTCAAGATAGAATAATTGGATCTGCCCTTGCTGACTTGTTTTTAAAGTTGTAACTATCCTTCCCCTTCTAATACTTGTTGAGTCACTGACCTGGAACAAGCATGTGTATAGTATGTGTATCTTGTTACGGATCATTGACCTCCTAAAAGCTTACACTTTGAAAACCAAGCCTACAATAGCCAAATGTATGTCCTAACAGGTTCCCTTTAAGTGTCACTTCACATTATCTGAAGGCTTTAGAGCTTTACTCTTACTGTAATAATGAGCGAACTGAGCATTTTGTCCTTGCTGGTGATCATTTAGCACAACATCAGATGAGCTTTGTACAGCAGTTTTTCTTTTTAACTGAATAGGGTTGTGCAAAGTCCATGCTGAGCTGACAAATGCTGTAACATCTCAGCATGGGGGTCCATGGCTTGTCACATACATGCCAGCAATTCTGTGTCCTGCGGTTTTCTCACTTTCTTTATACTTTACTTTGTACAACGCTGTTGGTCTTAATATACAAGTCTGAAATAATATCGAGTTTCTCATCTGTGATAAGGGTAACCATGCTCAAAGTTTCCCGTACTCCACTACAAAAATGGGGTTAATAAGACTTGCTTTTCCATCTTCCCCCACCTGTCCCGGCGGGCCGCAGACGCACACAGCTCAGTACACTGAGATACTCGTGGATCCTTCAAATCGCAGCCACACCCCCAACATATGAGCAGCAAATGGTTTCTGTTACACAATTAACTATTTCTTTCTGCAGAGGATTAATCCTTTTATAGCCGGAGATATGGAACTCAGCAGGAAGTGATAAAGAGGCATTCATCTATTCTTACACTTTTGTATAGGTTTTGCCTCTGCCCTTATTGTCCACTTAGGTAATTAGAGGAGTGAAAGGACTGGAAGACCCTTTAATGAGAGCTACAGACAAATGTGTGAATTTCAAGGGCTTTGGATAAAAGTAGAAGCTTCAATTTAGATACTACTTGTGCTATTGGGCTTAACTGGGGAGTTTTGGTGTTCTTCGTAATGGTTTATGATTTTTTTTGGAGTCAAGTTGTGAGCTGGGTGCCTGTAGAGAAAGGAGCATCCAGGCACTTTGTGTGCTGCTTATTTTATGGCCCTGGTGCCCAGTCTGCCTTATGGAACTTATTGTTTGGGCCTTAGGGGGCCTCTGTACACATTTGTTTGTGTTTTATTTACCTAGACCAGTGAAGGAAATGTCCTTAAACTGGCCTTTTGCGTCTAGATTGTTTCTTCCTTTCACGCTATTTTACCTTTTTTATATGTTGTCCATTAGGGAGCGTAAATGTGGAAATGTTGATTTGTAAGTTGCAGCCCCTTTACAAATGATGCCAAATGCATGCAGTGATCTCTATCAGTCTAACATAATGTGTTGATACAAATGATACAATGATACAAATGATACAATGATACAAATGATACAATGATATGAATGATACAAATACATGCAGTGATCTCTAGCAGTCTAACATAATGTGTTGATACAAATGATACAATGATACAAATGATACAATGATATGAATGATACAAATACATGCAGTGATCTCTAGCAGTCTAACATAATGTGTTGATACAAATGATACAATGATATGACAAATGATGCAGTCATCTCTATCTGTCTAATATAATGTGTTGATACAAATGATACAAATTATACAATGATATGACAAATGATGCAGTCATCTCTATCTGTCTAATATAATGTGTTTGCATTGGGGTTGATTTACTAAAACTGGAGAGTGCAAAATCAGGTGCAGCTATGCATGGTAGCCAATCAGGTTCTAACTGCAGCTTCTTCAATTACGCTTTGACAAAAAATCCTGGAAGCTGATTGGTTTCTATGCAGAACTGCACCAGATTTTGTATTCTCCAGTTTTAATAAATCGGCCTCATTGTCTGCCTCCTGGAGCATGTCCCTGGTTCAAAGTCTCTATGTTTTGCAGCATGCCTGTTATCTATGACCATTTCTTATTGCATGTTTGCAGGTTCTGTAGCTTTGCAGACATCCTCTGATAATATATTGATGATATCATCTCTGAACCGGGGCCAAATCAGTGGGATCACCTCACATCTATGTCCATAGCTACCAACTATCCGCTGTCTGTCACTTGGTGGGACTGTTTCCACTTCCTCTTCAAATATCCCCTGTTTAGGTTAAACAGACCCCGTGCTACTGAACTAATGCCCTATACATACGGTCGGACATTCCAACCACGAAATCCGTCAGATTTTTTCTGACGGATTTTGTCCGAAACTTGTGTTGCATACACACGGTCGGACAAAGTTGTCAGAAAATCCGATCGTTCGGAGCGTGGTGACATTCGTTGTATATGACGGGACTACGTAGAGGCTAGTAGCCAATAGCTTTGGTCTCATAATTTGATCTGAGCATGTGTGTCCGATCGAAATTCTCTACAAAACAATCGGAAAAAGTCAGATCGGGTTTTTTTGTCGGAAATTTTTAGATCCTGCTCTCAAATTTTTTCCTTCGGAATTTCCGATGGAAAAGTCCGATAGAGCCCACACACGATCGGATTATCCGACAATATAATCCGAACTGACCTTTTCCATCAGAATTTCCGACTGTGTGTACAGGGCATTACAGTTCACCCTAACCTTCAGCAAATTTGTTACTGTTATTGTAAGGGCTAGCTAAAATAAAACTTGGTGATAAAAGTAAAACTAAAGGCAAAACTTTATTCTTTTCTATATTTGGGATAGCGTAAGGGAGACTTATAATGCTTGCCCATTTTTTTTTTTGGACATCTGTGTCCATTTGGAGGTTTTCCCTTCAAATCCTGTCCCATAGGCAAAACCGGTTATGAGAGAAAATCCCTCAAAAGTACGGAAATCCCCAAATAAAACTATCCCCTATTTTGTAGACGCTATAACTTTTGTGCAAACCAATCAATATATGCTTATTGCAATATATTTTTTTACCAAAAATAGGTAGAAGAATACATATCAGCCTAAACTGAGGGAAAAAAAAAAAAAATTTTTTATATATTTTTGGGGGATATTTATTATAGCAAAGAGTAAAAAATAATGCCTTTTTTTTAAAATTGACACATTTTTTGTTTATAGCGCAAAAAAATAAAAGCCGCAGAGGTGATCATATACCACGAAAAGAAAGCTCTATTTGTGGGGGAAAAAAGGGCATCAATTTTGTTTGGGTGCAACGTCACACGACCACGCAATTATCAGTTAAAGCGTCGCAGTGCCGAATCGCAAAAAGTGCTCTGGTCAGGAAGGGGGTAAAATCTTCCGGGGCTGAAGCGGTTAAATAATGAAAAAGAGGAGACTTGAAAATGCAAGGTCTGCTTATCATGTAGGGCTTGTCCACACCACATACGTTGGTTTGTGGTGTGATAGCATTCCCAACTAGTGGACAAAGCAAAATGCCTTGTTTAGTATTATGACCATTGCAAAATAAAAAAAACTACAACACAGTGCATGCAAAAATGCACCACAGTGCACATCATCATAGCATACCAACATGCATGTGCTTATGTGTGCACTGTACACAAATAGATATAAAAAATTGTAAACATTAAGAGTAAAATGAAAGATTACTTGCCTTACACCCCTGGTTCCCTTGGTGCTCAGGTGAAGGTAACATCACTGGGCATTCTGGAGAGATCCTGGAAAAGCCAAGGATACTGGATCTTGCAACAAGAGGCTCCAGTACTGTGTAGGTGTGTAAAGAAGGCACATTGTTCATTTTCTTTTCTCTTTTTTCTTTTTACAAATAACACTGCATTTAAGAGTCTTGGGGCCCATCCACACCATTGCAGTATATTAGCACCTAAGATATAACACATATTGAGGAAAGGCAGCCCATTTGAATAACAAAAAAGTTGCAAGTAGCATTTTTGTTAGTCCACCACAACTCACAATAACTAAGTGGACCTCTTTTTTTTAAATCGGGAACTCCACCAACTTTATTCCTATTTTTGTGGAAATGACTCCTGCCTTGTGTCCTAGTGGCCACTCTCATTAAGAGAGAAAAACAGGTAGTCCTCTCTGCTCCTGTTCTGTTAACTGTCAAAAGCTTTGGTAACTTCTCCCTTGCTGTTAAATCTCCAGAGGTGGGTATTGAGTACATAAGCTCATATCACTCAGAGGTCTTTTTAAAATCTTTATTGGTTAAGAGTAGTGATGGCCGAACGGTTCGCCCGGCGGTCGTTTCGCGGCGAATTTCCGACTTTCGCCGTCCGCGGGTTCGAACGCCTTTTTCCGTCGTTCGCCCCGGCGGACTTACGTGTTTAATGTATACAAGAACTTTAACCTTTCGTGACACGTTTATCATGTGTTACAGGACAACCAATTGAGACATGACAGCTCATGGACACTTGGACATTCCCCCTAACCTATAAATACACCCGATCCGGTGGCCATTTTACATTCTTTCTTCTGTCACTGTAGGGAAAGGATCCTGTGTGGAGTAGGGACAGAGAAAACGCTAGCTATTTGGTACACAAAAGTTCTTTTCAGGACTGGTATAGGTGTTAGGTCAGCAGCCTGAGTTTCTTTTGTCAGTTTAGATAAAGGGACAGAGCGCTGTATGCTGCTATTTTAGGGACAGCTCAGCCAGATTAGTCTTTCTTCATCATCATCATCATCATCATCATTAGCTGTTACTATCAGGTCCACAAAAGAGCTGTTCCAGCTAATCGTTCCAGCCTACTCTTTTTTGCCAATTTGTATAGGGACAGGCAGGAAGCAGTGTGTCAGGCAGTGAGGATAATTTTAAAGACTTGCTGTTACTATTAGTTCCACAAAGGTTCTTTTCAGGACTGGTATCAGTGGTACGGTAATAGGCTTGTACACGTATAATATTCTTTCTTCCAAATATAGAAAGAATATTATACTTGACTGCTGCCCTTCTGCTGCAGTCTGCTAATCATTCACAACTCACTTGTTCCACAAAGCTCTTTATCAGGACTGGTAACTTGGTCTGTCTAGGGTGCTACGGTACATAGGCTTGGGTGCGGTACAGTCTGCTGTTCTGTAAGGACCGCTATCGGTCCACAATAGATAGGGTTGCCGTGCACTACTGCTGACCGCTGCCCTATACTGCAGCAGTCCTTCAGCGGTATAGGGACTGACGCACAGTCTGCTAAACACTAATACACAACCTGCTTGGTCCACAAAAGTTCTTATAAGGACTGGTAACTTGGTATAGGGTGCTACGGTACATAGGCCTGAGTGCGTTACAGTCTGCTGTTCTGTAAGGACCGCTATCGGTCCACAATACATAGGGTTGACGTGCACTACTGCTGACCGCTGCCCTATACTGCAGCAGTCCTTCAGCGGTATAGGGACTGACGCACAGTCTGCTAAACACTAACACACAACCTGCTTGGTCCACAAAAGTTCTTATAAGGACTGGTAACTTGGTATAGGGTGCTACGGTACATAGGCCTGAGTGCAGTACAGTCTGCTGTTCTGTAAGGACTGCTATCGGTCCACAATACATAGGGTTGCCGTGCACTACTGCTGACCGCTGCCCTATACTGCAGCAGTCCTTCAGCGGTATAGGGACTGACGCACAGTCTGCTAAACACTAATACACAACCTGCTTGGTCCACAAAAGTTCTTATAAGGACTGGTAACTTGGTATAGGGTGCTACGGTACATAGGCCTGAGTGCAGTACAGTCTGCTGTTCTGTAAGGACCGCTATCGGTCCACAATACATAGGGTTGCCGTGCACTACTGCTGACCGCTGCCCTATACTGCAGCAGTCCTTCATTGGTATAGGGACTGACGTACAGTCTGCTAATCACTAACACACAACCTGCTTGGTCCACAAAAGTTCTTATAAGGACTGGTAACTTGGTATAGGGTGCTACGGTACATAGGCCTGAGTGCGTTACAGTCTGCTGTTCTGTAAGGACCGCTATCGGTCCACAATACATAGGGTTGCCGTGCACTACTGCTGACCGCTGCCCTATACTGCAGCAGTCCTTCAGCGGTATAGGGACTGACGCACAGTCTGCTAAACACTAACACACAACCTGCTTGGTCCACAAAAGTTTTTATAAGGACTGGTAACTTGGTATAGGGTGCTACGGTACATAGGCCTGAGTGCAGTACAGTCTGCTGTTCTGTAAGGACCGCTATCGGTCCACAATACATAGGGTTGCCGTGCACTACTGCTGACCGCTGCCCTATACTGCAGCAGTCCTTCATTGGTATAGGGACTGACGTACAGTCTGCTAATCACTAACACACAACCTGCTTGGTCCACAAAAGTTTTTATAAGGACTGGTAACTTGGTATAGGGTGCTACGGTACATAGGCCTGAGTGCAGTACAGTCTGCTGTTCTGTAAGGACCGCTATCGGTCCACAATACATAGGGTTGCCGTGCACTACTGCTGACCGCTGCCCTATACTGCAGCAGTCCTTCATTGGTATAGGGACTGACGTACAGTCTGCTAATCACTAACACACAACCTGCTTGGTCCACAAAAGTTCTTATAAGGACTGGTAACTTGGTATAGGGTGCTACGGTACATAGGCCTGAGTGCAGTACAGTCTGCTGTTCTGTAAGGACCGCTATCGGTCCACAATACATAGGGTTGCCGTGCACTACTGCTGACCGCTGCCCTATACTGCAGCAGTCCTTCATTGGTATAGGGACTGACGTACAGTCTGCTAATCACTAACACACAACCTGCTTGGTCCACAAAAGTTTTTATAAGGACTGGTAACTTGGTATAGGGTGCTACGGTACATAGGCCTGAGTGCAGTACAGTCTGCTGTTCTGTAAGGACCGCTATCGGTCCACAATACATAGGGTTGACGTGCACTACTGCTGACCGCTGCCCTATACTGCAGCAGTCCTTCAGCGGTATAGGGACTAAGAGTTTTGTCACAGGGTGATTTAAAAAATGACAGGCAGAGGAAGAGGCAGGCCCTTCCGCAGGGGTGGTAGGGGTAGGGCAGGAGCAACAGCCTTGAGCCAAAGTGGGAAGTTGCAGAAGGTGCGTTCAATTACTTTAAAGGACGCACCAGACTTGGTTGAGTGGCTCACTCAGCCTTATTCTTCTGCACCCTCCTCATCCTCTCGATCTGCACCCTCTTCTTCACTCTCTGCTATGTGCACCCCCAAAGACACTACCACCAACAACACCACCACCACCACATACCTTCCGCTTGAGTGCAAATGGGGGCCTTCATGCTCCAGTGTTTTAATAGGGACCCCCGTATAAAAAGCATGAGGGTCAAGGACCAGTACTGGGTGGCAACGTACTTAGATCCCCGGTACAAACACAAAATGGCGGAAATGTTACCGCCGTCGCAGAGGGCTGTCAGAATGCAGCACTTCCAGGCCTTGCTTCGAGAAATGCTGCATTCTGCTTTTGCGTGCGCTGGCAGAGGAGCAATTCCCACTCCCAGAGAAGGATTTGCGGGTACCAATCCAACAGCGCCTGCAAGAAGAGGCCGGTTTGAAGATGTGTTGGTGACTTCGGATATGAGGTCATTCTTTCAGCCGACCCATCGACAGGTGTCATCCGGATCCAGCATCAGGGAACGCCTAGACCGTCAGGTGTCCGACTACATTGGGTTAACGGCCGATGTGGACGCTCTGAGGAGTGATGAACCCCTAGACTACTGGGTGGGCAGGCTTGACCTCTGGCCAGAGCTTGCCCAATTTGCAATCGAACTGTTGGCTTGCCCCTCATCCAGTGTCCTGTCCGAAAGGACGTTCAGCGCAGCAGGGGGGATTGTGACCGATAAGCGTACTCGCCTAGCTCACGACAGTGTTAACTACCTCACATTTCTAAAAATGAATGAGGCATGGATCTCGGAGGAATTCAACACATGTGATCAGTAGACCATGTATATGTCTATAAACAATTTTTGGAATCAAGCACACAGACCTTCTTAATTCATTTGGCTCACTTCCCTGACCCAAAAAAGCACACCGTACTATATGCCCCTACCCTCCTCTTTGAAGAGGTTGAGCGGTGTCATATTTCTACTGGGGCTGCTTATTATGAGGGGTTCCCACCATCCCTGTGCTGTGCTGACTTCCTCCTGGGTGTTCTTATTATGAGGGGCTCCCACCATCCCTGTGCTGTGCTGACTTCCTCCTGGGGGTTCTTATTATGAGGGGCTCCCACCATCCCTGTGCTGTGCTGACTTCCTCCTGGGGGTTCTTATTATGAGGGGATCACACCATCCCTGTGCTGTGCTGACTTCCTCCTGGGGCTGCTTACGGTGCTGCTGTCAGCGCTGTATGTCACGGAGCTGCTGTCAGCGCTGTATGTCACGGAGCTGCTGTCAGCGCTGTATGTCACGGAGCTGCTGTCAGCGCTGTATGTCACGGAGCTGCTGTCAGCGCTGTATGTCACGGAGCTGCTGTCAGCGCTGTATGTCACGGAGCTGCTGTCAGCGCTGTATGTCACGGAGCTGCTGTCAGCGCTGTATGTCACGGAGCTGCTGTCAGCGCTGTATGTCACGGTGCTGCTGTCAGCGCTGTATGTCACGGAGCTGCTGTCAGCGCTGTATGTCACGGAGCTGCTGTCAGTGCTGTATGTCACGGAGCTGCTGTCAGCGCTGTATGTCACGGAGCTGCTGTCAGCGCTGTATGTCACGGAGCTGCTGTCAGCGCTGTATGTCACGGTGCTGCTGTCAGCGCTGTATGTCACGGAGCTGCTGTCAGCGCTGTATGTCACGGAGCTGCTGTCAGTGCTGTATGTCACGGAGCTGCTGTCAGCGCTGTATGTCACGGAGCTGCTGTCAGCGCTGTATGTCACGGAGCTGCTGTCAGCGCTGTATGTCACGGTGCTGCTGTCAGCGCTGTATGTCACGGAGCTGCTGTCAGCGCTGTATGTCACGGAGCTGCTGTCAGCGCTGTATGTCACGGAGCTGCTGTCAGCGCTGTATGTCACGGAGCTGCTGTCAGCGCTGTATGTCACGGAGCTGCTGTCAGCGCTGTATGTCACGGTGCTGATGTCAGTGCTCTGTATTACGGTGCTGCTGTCAGTGCTCTGTATCTCCTGCACCCTCTTGTTTGCCTACCCTGGTCCCTGACCTTCCCTCTCCTCCATTGCCTTCATTAGCTCCATAGTCCTGAATTGTCAGAACAATTTCCCAAATAAAAAAAAAATGCTTGTAGTTATCGATCCCAAATTCACCTCATACATGTATTATGCTATTGTCCAGGTGGTGGGACTACGTGCTACCCCCTAATAATTACCCCGTGGCCGCAAATTCGACCTAAAGGTTTGCGAAATTCGCCTCCCATTGAAGTCAATGGAGCCCGCGGCGAACGGTCGTTTTCGCGAACGTTTGTGTCCGTTCGCGTTTCGCGTTCGCGAAACGTCCCGTCGGAAGTTCGTCCATCACTAGTTAAGAGCATCAAATATTTCCAATGCATTGCAGGGGAAAGGCCTTTCCTCAAAGAAGGAGCAGCGGCTGTTATTTGAATAACAATGAGATGCAATAGAAGACCTACCTATGTAAGGACTTGATAAAGACTGTCAACTCTTAATGGCACTATGAACTGCTGGCAGGGTCTGGTAAATCTTCAGGGCAGGGAGGCTGATAAAATATCCTATACAGAAACTCACTTGGCAATAAGATTGTGACTACCGTATTTATCGGCATATAACACGCACTTTTTCCCCCCTAAATTCATGGGGAAATCGGGGGTGCGTTTTATACGCCGACCCCCCGCTGTTTGTAAGCCTTTCTGCCGTTCTCTGCAGCTTCCGGGTATCTTCGGCCGTTCTCGGCTATCTTTCGGAAAGCCGCCGAAAATAGCCGAGAGCGGACGGGATACACAGGACATCCGCTCTGTATCTCTGCGGCACCATTTTTAAATGGCAAAGAAACAGACAAGACTGTAAATGACTGACAAGGCTAAATGCAAGGCTGCAAATGACACTGACAAGGCTGCATTGATGGGCATTTAAATGTAAGTTTTTTTCCTTAAACTTCCCTCCTAAAAGATTTTTTCTTTTAAATTCCCTCCTAAACTTGGAGTGCATGTTATACGCCGATAAATACGGTAATCCTTCCTCTCCCCAAAACTAGAAATGAAAATCTTTGGATGGAGTTCCACTTAAAAATCAGAACCACAGGGAAGGTACAGGAGAATCAAGGAATTTCATATACAGGGGGCCCCCAGGTTCAATTTGGCTCCAGGACCCTGTGGTTTTAGTTACATTTGTGGTTGGGTATTTTTTACATATACAGGACATTGGTGGATGTTCCTTCCTGTAAAGAAACGCTGATAGTTGAAGTTTGCCATTGTTTTTAAAGAAGGGGATCTATACCAGCACAGCATGCAATGGCATTATTTTATAGAGAAATAAATTGAAGATTGATTTTAGCCCTTTATTGAATTTAAACAGGCTGCAGGAAATGAACTGCAGAGTCAGCAGGAACGGAAGGGGCTAATTAAATATGCAGCAGTTTTGGCGGAACTTTAATATCTAATTAAGCCGGGTCGCTGCCTGTTCTGTACCTGTGCTGTGCCTGCTGGTCACGTGACAGGCAGAGCAGCCACAACCTCTGTTCATGTTTTGTATGTCGATGTAATAAAGGAGCGTTGAGTGTGTGAGAGAAGGTTGGCACAGCCAGTGCCCTGTAATCTTTAAAAACGTCAGGCTTGGCACTGCTTTGTGTCTGCGCGAAGGGGAAATCCCTTGCTCACGTATAAATAGGGATCCTCTGCCAGCATGGATGCTCAGCCTGTTTAGCCGGCACTGGCAGAAACGTCAGAAAGCGAGGCGGGGGTAGCGCGCCGCAATCATACACAGCCTAAGCAGTCACCGCCCACAACGTCAAAGGCAATAGTCTGTGTGAATCAGACAGTCTGAAAATACTGCGTTGCTTTGTTTGTCAGCGATGTCTAGAGAAAGACTAGGAGTAGTAGACACAGGGTTTACTACTAGATGTGCCAGCTAAAACCACACTTGCTGCAGTAAAGTGGTTAAGGTGCGCCTTAAAAATAATGGTGCAAAAAAAAAGTTATTGTCACCATTCAACAAATCGCTGGTAGGGGTTACCTGAGCTCCACCAGACAGTGGTCCGCTCCTGCAGCCTCCACACTCTACCTCTTTGCATAACCTGTGGGCATTTTCTCCAGCATGTCAGGAAATGTTTGCATGCATTATGAGCACTTTTAATGTGCACAAATGTTTGTTACTGCCTGGTCATCACAAATGATGCTTATATTTTCCATTTCAGGATTTTAGATGGCCATTGACTGACCGTCCCTATTTATAATGGCCTATATCCAGCTTTTAAAGTTTAACTGAAGTCATATGTTTAGTTTTAGATAGACTGGAGGGGGATTAGAACACCTGTCAGGTTTTTTATTGCAGTCGGTGTCACCATTAGGGGGATTCACTCATTCAATTTGTCCTGGTAACTGTTATCACCAAAAGTGGTCACCAGAACATAGGTATAATAGAGGGAAATCTTCTAATGGGGCACTAGTTCTGGTGACTACCAGGGATTTCCCTCACTTTGAAAGGATTTAATCACATTTCTTGTTGTGGTTGAAAGAGAAGAAATAAAAGCAAATCTCCCCAGTGGGACACATGGCCAAAAAAAAATAAAATAAAAAATAAAAAGAACCAAGGGGGTTAAAACTCTTCCAAAATTAAAAAAAGTTTTGAATTTAGTTAGGCCTCATGCACACGAGACGCAGATGAAACCTCTGTTAAAAAAAGCTGAAACGCGCGTTTAGAAACGCGCGTTATGCCGCGTTTAGACGCGTTTAGACGCGTTTGCGTTTAAACGCGTTTATAAAGATAACATCATGTAGACCCTCCCCAAGCTCTCAAAGCATTTTTTTTAACTATTTCTGCTATTTTGATCAGAGTGAGCAGCAGCAGCATAGAGAGCAGTTGTACACTTGCATTTGCCGTGTCACTTGCCACGGCACCTGCCACAAGTTGTGGATTGTCCACTTGCCACGTCACTTGCCACAAGTTGGGGATTGTCCACTTGCCACATCACCTGCCACGTCACCTGCCACAAATTGTGGATTGTCCACTTGCCACGTCACTTGCCACATCACCTGCCACGTCACTTGCCACGAGATGTGGATTGTCCACTTTCCACGTCATCTGCCATGCCACCTGCCACAAGCTGTGGATTGTCCACTTGCCACGTCACCAGCCACATCACCTGCCACAAGTTGTGGATTGTCCACTTGCCACGTGACTTGCCACATCACCTGCCACGTCACTTGCCACATCACCTGCCACAAGTTGTGGATTGTCTACTTGCCGCGTCACTTGCCACATCACCTGCCACGTCACTTGCCACGTCACCTGCCACAAGTTGTGGATTGTTCACCTGCCACGTCACCTGCCACAAGTTGTGGATTGTCCACTTGCCACGTCACTTGCCACAAGCTGTGGATTGTCCACTTGCCACATCACTTGCCACGTCACCTGCCACGTCACTTGCCACGTCACCTGCCACAAGTTGTGGATTGTCCACTTGCCACGTCACTTGCCACAAGCTGTGGATTGTCCACTTGCCACGTCACTTGCCACAAGTTTTGGATTGTCCACTTGCCACGTCACTTGCCACGTCACTTGCCACGTCAGCTGCCACGTCACTTGCCACGAGATGTGGATTGTCCACTTTCCACGTCATCTGCCATGCCACCTGCCACAAGCTGGGGATTGTCCACTTGCCACGTCACCAGCCACATCACCTGCCACAAGTTGTGGATTGTCCACTTGCCACGTGACTTGCCACATCACCTGCCACGTCACTTGCCACATCACCTGCCACAAGTTGTGGATTGTCTACTTGCCGCGTCACTTGCCACATCACCTGCCACGTCACTTGCCACGTCACCTGCCACAAGTTGTGGATTGTTCACTTGCCACGTCACCTGCCACGTCACCTGCCACAAGTTGTGGATTGTCCACTTGCCACGTCACTTGCCACAAGCTGTGGATTGTCCACTTGCCACATCACTTGCCACGTCACCTGCCACGTCACCTGCCACGTCACCTGCCACGTCACTTGCCACGTCACCTGCCACAAGTTTTGGATTGTCCACTTGCCATGTCACTTGCCACGTCAGCTGCCATGTCACTTGCCACATCACCTGCCACAAGTTGTGGATTGTCCACTTGCCACGTCACTTGCCACATCACCTGCCACGTCACTTGCCACGAGATGTGGATTGTCCACTTGCCATGTCACTTGCCACGTCACCTGCCACGTCACTTGCCACGTCACCTGCCACGTCACTTGCCACAAGATGTGGATTGTCCACTTGTCACATCACCTGCCACATCATTTGCCACATCACCTGCCACAAGTTGTGGATTGTCCACTTGCCACGTCACTTGCCACATCACCTGCCACGTCACTTGCCACAAGATGTGGATTGTCCACTTTCCACGTCACCTGCCATGCCATCTGCCACAAGTTGTGGATTATCCACTTACCACGTCACCAGCCACATCACCTGCCACAAGTTGTGGATTGTCCACTTGCCACACCACTTTCCACGTCACCTGCCACGTCACCTGCCACAAGATGTGGATTGTCCACTTGCCACGTCACCAGCCACATCACCTGCCACAAGTTGTGGATTGTCCACTTGCCACGTCCCTTGCCACGTCACCTGCCACAAGTGGATTGTCCACTTGCCACATCACTTGCCACATCACCTGCCACAAGTTGTGGATTGTCCACTCGCCACGTCACTTGCCACATCACCTGCCACAAGTGGATTGTCCACTTGCCACGTCACTTGCCACGTCCCCTGCCACAAGTGGATTGTCCACTTGCCACGTCACTTGCCACGTCACCTGCCACAAGTTATGGATTGTCCACTTGCCACGTCACATGCCAGTCACCTGCCACAAGTTGTTGATTTTCCACTTGCCACGTCACCTGCCAAGTCACTTGCCGCGTCACCTGCCAGGTCACTTGCCACGTCACTTGCCACAAGTTGTGGATTGTCCACTTTCCACGTCACTTGCCACTTCACCTGCCACGTCACTTGCCACAAGTTGTGGATTGTCCACTTGCCACATCACTTGCCACCTGCCATGTCACTTGCCACAAGTTGTGGATTGTCCACTTGCAATTGCAATTGTTTAAAATATTTTTCTAATGGTTTTTCATCATTTGCAATCATTTTTGAGATTTTTAATGTAAAAAAAAAGGTCACCTTTAAAAACGCATATAAACGCAAACGCGGGTGCCGCGTTTAGCCGCGTTTAGCCGCGTTTTGCGTCTGAAACGCAGAAATTTTGTTTCTGAACGCATTTTTTTGCTTCTGGAAAAACGAGATTAAACGCAACTGCATATAAACGGAAAAAAACGAGACTGTGTGCATGGACACATAGGATAACATTGAATGAGTTCAGGTGCAGTTGAAAAAACTGTCCAACTGCATCTGAACGCGCGTTTAACTGCGTCTCATGTGCATGAGGCCTTATACTTTTACTACTGTCAGACCGCCCACCCACAATGTACTGTGGTTACTGCCTGCTTCCAGGTTCAGGGCACGTGTATGCACCCCCCCCCCCCCCCCCCCGTGTCAGATTGTCCGCTGCATTCCTGTCCCATTATAAGTCCCTAAAAGTTTCAATATATATACCCCATAGTTTGTAGATGCTATAACTTTCCCACAAACCAATCAATATACACTTTTTTCGATTTTTTTTTATCAAAGATATGTAGCATTTTGGCCCAAATTTTTGAAGACTTTTTTTTTTTGGGGGATATATTTTTTAGCAGAAAGTAAAAAAAAAATTTTTTCTACATTTTTGGTTTATGTTGCAAAAAATAAAAAACCCAGAGGAGATGAAATACTACCAAAATAAAACTCTATTTATATGAAAAAAAATATATAAATTTTGTTTGGGTATATCATGACCACGCAATTACTAGTTAAAGTAGCACCGTGCTGAATAGCATAAAAAGGCCTGTTCATGAAGGGGGTAAAACCTTCCAGAGCTGAAGCAGTTACGGTGAACCTGTGCCTTCCCTTGCATCGCTCAGTAAAAGATCAAGCCTTTTGATTTGCATGGCACACTATATATTTGTCTGTACCAATATCATTCAATTTATTATCCCACATTCACTTTTTTTTTGTGTCCTTCTTTTATATATTCTTTTTATTTGTGAATGTTTTGTAAAATGCCTGTAAGAATCCTTATCACACCCCACTGATTTTTCTTTTATCTTATTCAGTACAACACCATATACCATGAATATGCTTATCATTGTCTTGTTTTGCGTAAGTGGAGGGGATATGGGTGCGTTATCTCATCAGAACACACTTGTCAGTTTTGGAGAGGGGAACTAGGGCTCATGTGCCCCTTTCACACATGCGTATTTCATCCATCCATTTGCGGATGAAATACGGGCATACATTCATCCCTATGGGATAGCGGGTGTCTGCGGATGAACATCCGCAGACACCCGATTTCGTCCGCCTCCGCTACTGTCCGATTCTGAGACGGAGGAAAATCCTATTTTTCTATCCGTCTGCAGAGCGGATCGAATGAACATGGACAGACGGTCCGTGCGCATCCGATCCCCATAGAGGAGAGCGGACAGGGCGGTCCCCGCACAGTGTGCGGAGACCGCCCTGTCCGCAGCCAGCTCAGCAGGGACAACGGAGCGATCCCCACTGAACGAGCGGATCATCACGGGGCGGATCATCACGGGGCGGATCATTACTGATCCGTCCCGTGTGAAAGAACCTAATATGGTGAGGGATAAAAGGGTGGAGATCAGATCTTGTCTTTGTGTTGTGTTCTGGGCATTGTTGCCCTTAAAATCCCCAAGAAAATGTTGTTTACAGACCAGAGAGAAGATCTGTTCTGATCAGCAGACTTGTTAGCATGTGGCAGACTCGACTAATGTGTAATAAGAGACAGTCCTAAACTAAATGACCTTTTCATGGTCTGTGCTATGCAATATGCACTGTGCTGAACGATCTTTCTAGGAAAAGATATTTCTACATGTGAAAGTTAACATTAGGCAATATCCTAATTGTGCAGAGGATAGAGGAGTAAGTCTTTGAGGAAAAGTAGATGTGTATTGTAGGAACACTGAACTCCAAGATTTAGTGATCCAAAATCGAATTGTTCCTGAAAGCAGCTCCTTCCATCTGTCACATTTGCACCTGAGCAATATGCTCCCTGATGGAGGAGTTTTGAGTCCCTGAAACGCATTGTATTTCTATCTTTTTAAATAAAATTCTCTATTGCACTTATTCAACTGTTGTGGCGCTGTCATCTTTCCCAATCCTGTACGGTTGTCTTGGAGGACACTGTAGTCCACATCCCAGCAATCAACTTGTCCAGCTGGAGTTAAGGAGGAGCCTAAAACATTCCAACATTTTCCAGACCGTTCCGTAATTTCTGAAGGCCAGATACTTCTTAGGCCAGTTTGATCTCTTCCAGTATTGCCTCTTTACATAGACAGCTGAAGTGGATTGCTTGATTGGTTTTATTTTCTCAGATTTTAAGAATTAGTTGTTTTATTACATGTATTTTTATAGAGCTGACATTTTATACAGTTCTTTACATACTGTATATTCACATCAGTCTCTGCCCTCAAGGAGCTTACAGTCTAAGGTGCCTACCTCATAAGCATACTCCACTAGGGCTAATTTAGTCAGAGGCTATTTAACCTTCCAGAATGTCTTTGAAATGTGGAAGGAAAATGGAGTACCCAGAGAAAACCCATGTAAGCACAAGGAAGTGCATGCAGATAGTGTCCTGGTTGGAATTCAAACTAGTGACCCCAGTTCTGTAATGTAGAATTGGTAACAGTTTCACTTATGCAGAAACAAGGCCTCACTGTTAGTAGTATTTGCAAGGGGAGTATGTTTGCCATTTTGTGGCCTGTTTCACTTAGTGATAGTCTCTTGAGCTAGGTTCCCACTATGTAGGTTTCCCAGCAGGCAGGCCTCCTGATCTTGTGATTGCCGTGATTGGCTATCACAGCAATTACACCACCAAGAGCTCAGCCCTGGCTCCCCATTGTAAACAGTGACTAGTTGCTATCAAGGACAGGTTGTCACGGTGCAGGAAGCATTGAGTGGGCAAACTACTAGCACAGATCGATGGGCACAGACCGTATATGCTTACAGCCCAGTATTATAGCCCACCTCCATGACTGTGCATGTAAATGAGCACACCAAGGCTCAGCAGGGAGCATGACTGGCTATACTTACTACATGAGATACCGGTACAAACTGACCGTGCAAGCACCAATCTGCTTCATGCTTGACGCGTTAAGATTGCAGAAGGACAGAAGGGGGATTGTTAGGATCACCAGCTAAATAGAATGTGGTACATTTACAAACATATTCACAGGAAAACAGACACAAACATGACAACGTTCAATTTGGGGTGATAGGGAAATCCCAGAACTTAGGGGTTTCCAATAACATTTTGACTGCTGAACCACATTCAAAAAGATGTATTTAATATTCAAGCGTGTAGCTAGCCAGAAGCAGGGAGCACAATACAGTACATGGTGACAATTGTTCTGAGTAGCTAGGGAAAGCAATACAATTTATATGTTTTACTAAAAGGGTGGGAACTAGCTAGCTAAAGTGTCTTTGGAGTCAAATCTTGATTGAAATGCAAAATACTTGTTTACATAGTTGTCAATTCCAAGGCCTTTTTTTTTTTTTTACTAACCAGGCCTTCAAAAGCCGAGTTAGTATTCTTTGCAAATTAAGGTGTAAATATAGCCTTTGAAAACAATTAAGACAATTGTTACTATATATATATATATATATATATATATATATATATATATATATATATATATATATATATATATATATATATATATATATATATATATATATATAAATAAATGGCTAATCCATTTAGCCGATCAGGGGTAACATTTTAAATTTTGTCCAGAGTTCTTTATATAACTCAATTTACATTTTCTGTCGATATATCAAAAAAAGAAAAAAAAAGGGTTATATGTGATGAGTTCCCGGGACCAATGCTGTTACTGTTACTTCCACCCCTTTCAAACTAAGGCTCACGGTCACTTTTATTTAGCAGGTGGATCTAGATAGAGAAGTCCTATATTGTATAGATAGGATTTCCACGTGATCTAGATATACACACCAAGCCTTTCCTTATCATTGAATAAACATACATAAATTGTACCAGGCTGTGCGAGGACAATAATCACCTTATAGCTTGTACCTGGGTTTGGAGGAAGTGTGACTGATGTATGTTGTTGATTGCTGTGTATAGGGTGCTGCAGGGTTATGTATTGTTCACTGTTATATTTATGAATGTTAGACATTTTATATTAGGGAACAAAACATGAATGAACTTAAAATGAATCTAACTCTGGTTTAAAAAAAAAAAATTAAATATATATATATATATATGTATGTGTATGTGTATATATATATATATATATATATATATATATATATATATATATATATGTATGTGTATGTGTGTATATATATATATATATATATTCGAGTATGTATTTTTATCTAAAAAAAATTACCTTTTATTGCTCTTGGCTTCCTCCAAATTCCTTTTTCTGCTACTATAATCTCACTTCCTGTTAGGTGGTGGCTACATTCATTATTCATGATCCCACCATATATAGAAGCATAGACACCTTCACCTGTCCCCACCCACAACTGTCTTCATCAAAATTGTAGTTGATTTGTCTGTGGCGGGGGGACACCTGTTCTGGTAACAACATCCCCACACTTTATGTCCCTGCAGTGCCTATGGGAGAGGAAACAAAGTGGAATCACCCTGATAGGACTCAATAAGGAAGAGAAAAAATAAACTCTTGAGGCTTTTAAGCATTGCCATCAGTGAGAGGAGTCATTGAAATACCCAATGCTGAGAGCTTTGCTCAGGCAGTCCTTTCCTCTGTTTCATAGTTGGATCGTTTTCCTGGCAGATAGTGCCTCTAACTTGCTCAGCAGGAATATCCCAGTTGATAGGGACTATCAAAATTGGGAACATTACTTGTGATGATTGAACCTTCTGTGGCCAGCTTAAATCTGGTTACTATGACTTACTGCTCAATGCTTTTTTTTCATATATATGGAGGTTGTGTATTGGTGCACATGAGCAGATTTCAAACTCTTCTTCTTCTTTATTGTGAATGGACAAATACAGTAAGCTTCGTCATGAAGCTGCTGAAGTTCTTTGTACATACAGTAGGCTGACTGCCAAGGAAACCTTGCATTTTTGAGTAGAAATATACTAAAGATCATAAATTATAAAACAGACATGGAAACATGTTCAAACACCAACTCAGGATGAAGCAGACTTCTGTCTATATATCTCAGGAAAGGCCCATACCGCATTGCCGATACGCACACTGCAATTTATTGCAATGCATATAGTGTGAATAAGCCCTAATAAAAGTCCTTTATGTCTGGTCTAAGCATACGTGACCTAGGCAGATATAGGGTTTCTACACTCTGGTATATGGCCTGGGGTAAATGCAATTGATTTCACTTTATTGGGTTTCTGTCACTGGCTGCTCCACCATTGTTGTCTAGTCATTGCCAGTGTGTGCAAAAACACCTTTCCCTGAAACCCAGTTCTCTGGCCAGGCTTAGGTATTAAGCAATACTTTGCTTGCAGGCAGGGATGTAAGTGTTCTCCAAGCCTGTAAGCAGCAGGATTCTAACCAGAGGAGCAGCAGCTTTTGAAGCAATAAGCTTCTAGAGGCATGTAGAGTTACCTACTAAGTGTGCATCAAGTATGAGCAGTAAACGCCACAAAATATCCATCTGTTATTTTCTCACTAAATATGAATGCCAGCTGTCTGTCTATCTGTGTTTGTCAGTCTGTCCCAGGGATTACCAAATCAATAACAATGTTTTCCTATGTTTGACACACGTGTAAAACGCACATCAAACAGAGGTCAGCAAATTCACATTTCATTTAGTGGACTAGTATGGATGACAGTTCTAATATGTAGTACAGGCTTTCTCAACTTTAACCTTAGAGGAACCCCAAAAATAATTTTCATGTCTTGAGGAACCCTTACTAAAACCAAATCATCAGGGCTCAATAGTAACAGTCCTCCTTATATTAGTGTCCAATAGGAAGAATACCCCCCTTAAAGTGGTGTTTAGAATGCCACCCTTAAAGACAGATAAAAATATATTTTTGGTGTCATGCTGCTGGCTTTGCTAAGTGGTGCTGAACCTTGAACTCAGTAGGCACCATCAAATAGGTGGTTCATCAGCCACAGCTCAAGGAACCCCTAGCAACTTCTGAAGGAACCCCAGGATTCCACAGAACCCTGGTTGAGAATGGCTGATGTAGTATATGATCCCTTTTGTTTTTCTTTGGGTGCAGCAGGTCCTACTGAGATTCGATTAAGTTACCTTTTGCTTGAAATGCATGTGTTTGACAATGACAACAAGCCCATCTACCCAAGCTCTTACTATAATTTTGTATGCTTCAAGCAAAACACTAATTTAAAGCCATTGCTACAACAAGCTGCATCCTTCATGGCCAAGGCAACCCCTATGGTACACATAGCCCCCTATCAGTGGCTTCTTTCTCCATTAGATAATGAATTGGAATATTATTGGATGCTGTATTTATGCCTTCACGTTTCCTCCTTACCCTTTTTATGCAATACTAAAAGTGTGTGCCTGCAGTGACATGGTAGATAAGGGAGGTCTTACAACTTGTAAAGTTTGGAGCAGCAGCTTCCAGTTTTAGCTCTGCAGGTCATGTAAGTTGCAGGATGATGGATGACACTACACAGACACTATGTGACCCTTATAGTCCCATCCAGGATATCCATACAGAAGGATTCCCATGTATCAGCTGTATTATCAGCTCACTGTTCTGGAAGTACATAGAGAATGTAAGGGGAGGGGGGTGAGAGCATAGCAGCACAGCCTACAGATTATTTGTATAGCTGAAACGCACTAGAATGCAAAGACTTTAGTCTCAAGAGCACATCAACGTCATGTTCTCTCTAAGCTTGTTTATGTTCCTCTTTCTTTCCACTTTTCGTTCAAGACCTTGTCCTTGCTTTGAGCCCTGAGGCCAAAGAGCTGACAATCTAAAAACAGAAAAACTTGGCTGAGACAAGGGAGAGTTAAGGTAACTGTTTGGCCCTTGAGGTCAAGCAGGAGACGGATGTTTATCCCCAGGCTCCCTGTCCCGTGACTGCCTCTCCTCTCTCGTGTTCGTCCCCTCCCTGTCACCAGGGGGATATTTCAGGTGTCGGGATGCAGGCCTTGGCTCAGAGCCATGAACTGGGAAGACCTCAGGAGCTGGCAAATTGCCCAGGCCCCTGTCTGGTACAGCATGTACTTTACCAGTGGGGGGGGGGGGGGGGATAGGAGAGGGAGAGGGAGACTAAGGGGGGAATTCTGCAGATATTTATCTTCACTGAGGTGTCCACTGTAAACGTAACCCCTGCAGCGCAGGAGTAATTCCTACATATTTTCTTACACTGACTTACAAGAAACCGTGCTTGTAGGTGAATGGCTGCTGTGATCACATGCATCAGACTACAGTTGAGAGGTTGAAAGTAGTGGGCTTCAATGTTCAAACCTAGTTGAAAGGAAAGTGGAGGGTGTTATCCTACCAATCAGAAACTTGCTTTCACTTTCTAAGGTACATTCGAAATGACAGCAGTAAATTTATTGGCTCTCCTTGGCAACACAGATATTTTCCTCTGCCGTTAAATAAGACTAGCAAAAGTGTACCCATTCCATCAAGGTTTAGGATATGACCATCAATGCTCAGGAACCTTTTTGTGGATAATATGTGGATGAGATGATTGTGGAGGGTAGGATCATGGTCCATATGTGCAGTAGTGGAATGTCGAAGAAATGAGGGCAGAATGCCTAGGAGAGGAGGGTGGAAGGTAGGACGATGGCCAGGATGTGCAAGAGAAAAGTGGGGCATGCATGACTGCGGGCAGTATATGCAGGAGAGAAGTGCGAAAGGTATGACAGCAAACAGTATGCATAGTAGTAGAGGCATGTGGAATGAGAAATATGTGGAGAGTATGACATTGGGCCATATGTGCAGGAGAGGAGTGCAAGGATATGACGATGACCAATATGTGCCTGAGAGGTGTGTAGAGAGTATGAGGTTGGACAGTATGTACGGGAGAGGAGTGTCTGGAGGGTATGATGGTGGGTAGGAGAGGAGTGTGGAGAGAGCTCTTCCCATTACGGGGGCTGATCACTCCTTCAGTGAGTTACTCCAATCATACTTGACTTCTTTAAAAATTAACCTGGAGGCGCACGTGCAAAACCCCACAGTGACATCATTAATTACAGGCCAATCTGTTTAATTATCAGAGACCTAAAGCTGTTAACAAAACATTAAGCTACTAGACTGAATGACTATAGCACAATACATTCATGAAGATCATGTAGGCTTTCTCCCACATAGGTGGCTGATCAAGTGCAATGGTCAATTGACTTAATTTCACTTTTACATTTCTCTGGGAAGGGGGAAGGACCTCGGAAGGGAATGTTGTTGTTATTGGACATACGCAAAGCGTTTGTTACTACATCTTGGTCCTACCTCTTCCAAATTCTGACTAGATGGAACTTTGGTCCAAAATTCCTTTCTCTGCGCTTCTTAGATACTTCTTAGATACATCTCCAACTGTCCCAATATTATTAAGATGTCCACTCTCCCCCCTCCTATTTGTTATTGCCTTTGAGACCTTAGATATTGCTGTTCGTGGTGACCCTAATGATCCAGGCATAGAAAGTGGGACTATCGTTCAAAAATGTGCATTATTTGCTGACGATCTATTGGTATTTATCTCCTCACACACCACTCCCCAAATCTGTTCTCTCACCAGAAACAATTTGGGCAGATCTCTGGGCTATTAGTCATTTTGGGACAAGTTGGAGGCAGTGAATATCAATTTAGAGCACACTGTGCTGCAGAACCTTAAATCCCAATATTCTTTTTTCATGGCAACCAACTTTGTCACCCTACTTTGGCAGAGTAAGGCCGCGTACACGGGCGGACTGTTCGCCCAACTTTGTCCGCTGAACAGTGTTTCAGCGGACAGTCCGCTCGTGTGTGGGCTTCAGTGAACAGTTTCAGCGGACAGTCTGACGAACAAAGTTTTTCGGAATTCCCGTTAGACTGTCCGCTGAAACTTGGTTTGAGCGGACAGTCCGCTCGTGTGTAGGCTTGTTCGTCAAACTAAGTCTCGCGCATGCTCAGAAAGAATTTACACGCCGAAGGTTGCATTGCAGTGTATAGGACGTCGTTTTTCTAGTCCCGTCGTACGTGCCGTTCACATCATCGCGCAAGTTTCAGCGGACTGTTCGTTCGTCGTGTGTGGTCAAGTCCGTCCATGCTAATTTTGAGCGGACTGTCCGCTCAAACTGTTTGACGAACAAAGTTGGGCGAACAGTCCGCCCGTGTGTACGCGGCCTAATGGAGGAGGTAGAGACATAGTCAACTGCTTCCTTGCCCTGGTTGGATAGGATAGCATTGGTCAAAATGACAGTTTTAAATAAACTTTTATACTATTTTAGAATCTTACCCATACCAGTACCTGTGACTGTACTCAATAAATTTCAAATCAGTATTTTTACATTTATTTGGGGTTTCAGAGGTTGTAGAATGGCCCGGAAGCATAACATTGTGACTCAACTACTTTACTCTACCCACTACAGACCAGATTGGGTTTCCCTTGGTCTCCATGAAATTTCCCAAGGCGGTCCTAAGCCCCATGTTATCTAATTTTACAAATCTAGTAGATTATTCCTGTAGAGGATCCTCTCTGACCCTGTCACACACACACACACCGGTGTCCGCACTATTTAATACCACCACATTCCCACCAGGCCCACAACTCTTCCTCCAACGCTCCTGCGGATGTGGCCAGGTAGGCGGAGCCCTGCCCTAAGGTCAGTTGATTCAGGATGCAAGATAAATTCAGTAATCATGGTAAATATCATCAAGAATGCTTGGGTTGCCCTATTAAACAAACCAGTTGAAAATATCCCCAAGGGGCACAAACATTGACCCATTTTATATTCTTAGCAGCTAAGATGCCAATTGCCATGGCCTGGAAGAGAGCTGTGGTTGATCTGTCTTTATTGAAGCGAAAATTAACATAGATTATGCTGAATGAAAAAATTGTTTGAGTACTACAAAACAAACAATTGATGTTTGAAAGGGGTATGGGACCCCTGGTTTTCAGGACTACCATCTGGATAAAGGCAGACGTATGGAATATATGGAAGCAGACTTCTAGAAGGTACCATCTCCCCTCTTGCTCTATTCTTAATAGCTCTTTTCCCTGCCTATTCAGTCCCTCTTAATCACCCAATCCTGTGCTTCTATAAACGCTTAAGTCCACTCTGCCTTCCTCTAAAGGGGACATATTTACGGGTAAGATAATGTAGTAGGTAACATCATAACGAGCAGCAACTACAACTCCCCCTTCTCTTGCTGTTTGATGGGTATTTTGAGATACCTAGCATACGCTATATTTTATAGAACCAACTAAAGTTATTTGATTGCTGTATCTTTCCCTGTTCTATGTTGCTGTGTTAAAGAGCACACTCTTGGTTTTTGTACTGTTATGTACCACTGCTGTATCCATTTCCTTTTGTGAAAAATCAATAAAAAAACAATTGAAATAGAAAAATGAACCAGCATCTGTTGTGGCTTATTCTTCGCTGGGCTGAACGTCAGCTGATGGTTTTTGTGCCTATAGCAATTTAGAATCAGGAATATAATTGACTACATTCTGCTGCATGTCACCACATAGAGGTTTAGGTTTACCTAAAGCCAAAAGTTTTTTTTTGGACTTGGATAGGGTGGTGGGTGGTGAGAATGGTTGTCAAGGTTTGTGCTGCTATCCGTGTCTCTGTTACTGTCACTGGAAATGACAATGTAAGTTGCTTTAAAATGTATTGAGTTGTTACCAGAAGAGGAATGGAGGGAAAATCTTCCAATTCCTATGACAAGTGTCTAATAGGCAATTTCCCTCGCCTTACATTGAAAAGATATCCTCACTTCCAGATGAGTCCTCTGGACTGAAGTGAAGGCATAGGTTTTATCCCTAATCTAAAATAAAAAATGTCTGGCTTTAGATATAGGTTTATAAGGTAGTACAAGGCACAATGAACTAAGTCTTGTGACAACCACTCGGGATTTATCCTTCTAACATTTTAGGACTTGTAGTTTTTTTTTTTTTAAATAATCTTTATTTATGAAAGACTGAGTGATACATTTCAATAAACATTTGCCAAAGGTAATGGCTTCAAGTATTACACCCGTCATTTCTTTTTTGTTTTTCACATAAGAGGGGTATGAGAACATAAATGACAAACAATCACAATAGGACTTTGAAGTAACAGGTTATAAAATGGTCAATTATCAGGTAACGGGTCGGCAGCAAGGTCTCAACCTATTCAGCGGGCGAGCTAAGCTCTGTCCGTCACACTGTCTACTGGGTGTGAGACAAATCTGTCCTCCTAAGAGGAGTTATTGTGCGTGTTAAGTTTGGCCGACTTCCTGAGCAATACTTATATGATGGTTTATCGCATGGGGTTAAGGGGTGGGCCAGGCGGATGTGTGTGGGAGGAGGGGGGCGCACTTACGCCTCCAGCCAACCGCTCCCTACACCACCCCCCATCCGGGATCCCCCGAATCCAGGCATCTGCACCATGGTGGCACAAAGGTCCCAGTCTCCCTTACAGGTCGGGGTCTCATGGTACCAGACCGCCTAATTCTGTCAGGCTAACCTGCTCGCCTAGTTCTCACCCGTCGCCTGGTGCTTACAGATTGGCCATCTATGGACAGGCGGCCATAACCACTTGAAACATAGAGTAATAGGAGGTGGTAAAGAAAAAGAAAGGTAGATTAGAGCATATCTGGAACCTTACGTCCAACTCTGCCCCCGCTCCAAGCCCTGTCGGCATCACAACATATGCTGGAAAGCTAAAAAGAGAGAAAAGAACATCTCATCCTTGCTCCCTCTATTGGCTAAATAACGTAGTGGTGTGCTAGAGCCCTTCAGCTCTTGGTTCCCGTCGTGAGCCTTGGGGTCGCCCCCTAAGGGATGGCTCTGCCAGTTCCAGCAGGGCCACATCTAAGCTGGAAGGCACATGGCCCGGGTCCGAGACATATGCTGTCCAGGTCTGCCAAGTTGCGATCAGACACCCCTGCAGGTGGCGATTCAATCCTCTGCCTTTAGGATGTCACTCATCCTACGACACCATTCCCCCCCTACTTGGGATTTGTGGGCGCTTCCAGTATATGGGAAGTAGCCGCTTAGCTGCGTATAGTAAGTGGGGCAGCACACCTTTCCTGTACTGGCTCACTGGCATGGGAGGAATGTGTAGCAGGAAGTGGACCGGATAGAGAGGTATGTCTATGCCCATAATTTCTTTGATTTAAGACTTGATGTCCTCCCAGTATGGTCCAATTACCAGGCAATCCCACCAAATGTGCAGAAGGGTGCCCCTGTGGTTGCAGCCCCTCCAGCATTGGTCTGATGTGGATGGGTATATTCTTGTTAAGTCTACCAGTACTCGAAACCTGCTCATAGTCCTTTTAGCCAAAGTACAACATTTTTATTACTACAAATACCAGTATTATTTAATACTAAAAGATGACAGGTAAATGGCAAGGTGAATTGTGTAATTCGGCATCCTCCACCCTATTAAAAAATGACGCACAAGAATGTTATCAAGTATGGGATAATGTCACTCCCGAGTCAAGGTGACAGACATGAGCAATACAAGTGCTGGATTTTCCACTGCTGGGGTGACGCAGCCTCTGCAAACCGCCATGAACTCCTCTCCTGCCACAAGTCTACAAAGGTGTTCATGACTTGTCCTTGCTCTGGCTGGGTGTCACATGAGTTAACTTCCATAAAACCTGCCCTAGTGACACAGACAGGAGGTACATATGATCCTACAGACTTTATCTTTATGAGAATAATAAAAGCGTTTGTTTTACCCCATACAACCTTTGATATTCTGTATGTGAACGTGCTAATGTATATACTGTTTATCCTCACACAGAGGCCATTCCAGCAGAGCCACTCCCTGCCATATAGTATGCTAGGTGCACTTACTTCCTCATAGCTGCAAGGCTGTGCACCCTACCTGTACCTATGTTTCTCCCTATACACCGCACTGTGCACAGCTGCAAGACTCAATGTAAATCACAAAGACCTACAGAGAGCCAGTGTTTACACGAGCAACGGTCTCTGTACTGCACCTGCGTGGGTGTGCGTCTGACTGCCTGTTGATAGATGGAGCTGGATATAGTCTGAAAGTTCATGTATGGGTATAAGACTGCAATGGATTTGACAATACACAATGCAAGCTTATAAGAAGCACAGCAGATCAATCTGTAATAATGTGCGGTGTGCCCTTCTTAGTATCCCTGACCTTATGTAATAATGCCAGCAAGAGCATTGGCATGCTAACCTTTTTTGCCAGCAATGAATGAGAAGGAATATTTCATTGATCTGCTTGTATAAGATACTTTGTGAAAATGAAGGCTCTCTGAATAAATATATTATAAAATATATTATTATATATATTTCTTTTTTTTTTAATATACAATGTATATGTAAAGCGCTGCGTAAATTGACGGCGCTATATAAGTACCTGAAATAAATACCCATGCAGGCACAGAGAGAACATACAAACTCCATGCAGATAGGATTTGAACCAAACACCCTTTTATATATATGTGTGTGTGTGTGTGTGTGTATATATATATATATATATATATATATATATTTTTATATATATATATATATATATATAGAGCTGGGGGAAAAATCGATTTAAATCCATCATGAATCGAGTTGAGAGGTCAAATAGATTAAAAATTTCAGCAAATTCGATTTTTTAAGATTTTTTTTTATCACCAGGACCGGTGCTGACACCGCACCGGTCCTGAGGTGATGGGGGCAGGAGTTATTGGGTGAGGCCACGGTTTCGGCCTAGTTCATGAGGCCAGACGCCGCATACTAGGCCTAGTCCACAGCCTCGCCTAAAAACTCCTGCCCGCCTCAGGACCGGCGCGGTGTCCATCAAAAAAAGAAAAAGAAAACTTTGAAATCCAATCGTGAATAGATTTTTTTTTTTGTGAAAATTGCCCAGCTCTAATATATACACACACTCTCATCGGCCACTTAATTAGGTACACCTTGCTAGTACCGAGTTGGACTCCCTTTTGCCTTCAGAACTGCCTTAATTCTTCGTGGCAAAGATTCAATAAGGTGTTGAAAACATTCCTCAGAGATTTTGGTCCATAGTGACATGATAGCATCACACAGTTGCTGCAGATTTGTGGGCCGCACATGTATGATGTGAATTTCCCATTCCACCACATCCCAAAGGTGCTCTAGTGGATGGAGATCTGGTGACTGTGGAGGCCATTGGAGTACAGTGACCTCATTGTCACATTCAAGAAACCAGTGGTGAGATGATTGGAGCTTTGTGGAAGGAGCCATCAGAAGATGGGGACACTGTAGTCATAAAATGATGGAGATGGTCAGCAACAATACTCATGTAGGTCGTGGTGTTTAAACAATGCTCACTTGATACTAATGGCTCATACACATGATCAAACAATCCGGTGGAAAAGTTTGGCGGACTCAAGTCCGCCGGACAATCCGCCCGTGTGTAGGCTCCGGCTGACTAAGAAAGTATTTTTGCACTCCAATATGTCCGTCGGACTCGCATTTTGAAATGAACGTACTTTTCCCGCCCGGAGAAAAGTCCGCTCATTTTGAGCGTGTGTCTCCAGGTAGCCGGGGCCAGCGAAGGAGGTGTCGCTGGCCCCGTCACCTGGTATGGACTTAAAGGGGAATCCCTACGCCGAAAAATCGGTGTGGGGGTCCCCCCAGGTCCATATCAGACCCTTATGCGAGCACACTACACACGCTCCTCCGCTAGTAAAAGAGCTAGCAGAAGATAGCGGAGGAGTCCGGCGAGAAGACCCCCGAAGACAGAAGAAGACCTCTGGAGCTGTGCAATAAACTATTTTAACCCTTTTTTGTTGTGTTTTTATTTTTAAACTTTTTTTCACAGGTGAATGGGTAGGGGTACATTGTACCCCATACTCATTCACATAGGGTGGGGGGGCCGGGATCCAGGGGCCCCCTTATCAAAGGGGGCTCCCGTATTCCGATAAGCCCCCCCGCCTGCAGACCCCGACAACCAACGGCCAGGGTTGTCGGGAAGAGGCCCTTGTCCTCATCAACATGGGGACAAGGTGCTTTGGGGTGGGGGGGGAGCGCGGCCCCCCATGTTGAGGGCACGCAAATCGGTACGGCTCAGGAGGGGGGGCGCTCGCTCGTCCCCACCCCCTTTCCTGGCCGGCTGGGTAGCGTGCTCGCATAAGGGTCTGGTATGGACCTAGGGGGGGACCCCTATGCCGATTTTTCGGCGTAGGGATTCCCCTTTAAGTCCATACCAGGTGACGGGGCCAGCGACGCCTCCTTTGCTGGCCCCGGCTACCTGGAGACACGCTCAAAATGAGCAGACTTTCCTCCGCGTGTGTGGGCGAGTCCGTTCATTTCAAAAGTACGGCGGATAGTCCAGCGGACTTAGTACACCGTATTAGTCCGCTGCAAAAGTACCGTGTGTGGGCAAGTAGCTCGTTCGGAAAGTCCGCCACGTTGTGTACGTGGCATTAGGGGCCCAAAGTGTGCCAAGAAAATATCTCCCACACCATTACACCACCAGCCTGAACCGTTGATACAAGGCAGGATGGATCCATGCTTTTATGTTGTTTACACCAAATTCTGACCCTACTATCTGAATACTGCAGCTGAAATCGAGACTCATCAGACCAGGTAATGTTTTTCCAATCTTCGATTGTCAAATTTTGGTGATCTGTGCGAATTGTAGCCTCAGTTTCCTGTTCTTGGGTGACAGGAGTGGCACCCAGTGTGGTCTTCTGCTGCTGTAGCCCATCTGCTTCAAGGTTCGATGTGTTGTGTATTCAGAGATGGTATTCTGCATACATTGGTTGTAAAGAGTGGTTATTTGAGTTAATGTTGCATTTCGGTCATCTGGAACCAGTCTGCCCAGTCTCCTCTGATATAAAAAAAAGCATTTTCGTCCACACAATTCATTGTGCTGCACTTCTAATCCAACCTTAAAACATCTTTCTAAACAGATACTATGTATCACTCTATAATGCAAATGTAACATCAAGTGCTTATATAATAAATCCATGTGTGCAAATAAAAAAATATACAATATTGTCAACTTCTTTTCTCACATTAAATCACAGCAATCCCAATATCTGTTCATAAATGAAGTGTCAAGTGATTTTTGGCTACACAACTGCTGCTCACTGTATTTTTTATTTTTTTTTGAACCATTCTCTGTAAACCCTGGACATGGTTGTGTGGGAAAATTCCAGTAGATCAGCAGTTTTTTAAATACTCAGACCAGCTCGCCAGGCACCAACAGTCATGCCATATTTAATGTCACTTAAATCCCCTTTCTTCCCCATTCGGATACTCAGTTTGAACTTCGGCAAGTCATCTTCACCACGTCTACATGCCTAAATGCATTGAGTTGCTGCCATGTGATTGGCTGAGTGGCTGGTGAATTTGTGTGTGTGTGTGTGTATATTATATATATATATATATATATATATATATATATATACACAGTATCTGACAAAAGTGAGTACACCCCTCACATTTTTGTAAATATTTTCTATCTTTTCATGTGACAACACTGAAGAAATGACACTTTGCTACAATGTAAAGTAGTGAGTGTACAGCTTGTATAATAGTGTAAATTTGCTGTTCCCTCAAAATAACTCAACACACAGCCATTAATGTCTAAACCGCTGGCAACAAAAGTGAGTACACCCCTAAGTGAAAATGTCCAAATTGGGCCCAAAGTGTCAATATTTTGTGTGGCCACCGTTATTTTCCAGTTTCCATTTTCCTCTTGGGCATGGAGTTCACCAGAGCTTCACAGGTTACAGGTTGCCACTGGAGTCCTCTTCCACTCCTCCATGATGACATCACAGAGCTGGTGGATGTTAGAGACCTTGCGCTCCTCCACCTTCCGTTTGAGGATGCCCCACAGATGCTCAATAGGGTTTAGGTCTGGAGACATGCTTGGCCAGTCCATCACCTTTACCCTCAGCTTCTTTAGCAAGGTGGTCAAGGTTGTCTTGGAGGTGTATTTGGGGTCGTTATGTTGGAATACTGCCCTGCAGCCTAGTCTTTGGAGGGAGGGGATCATGCTCTGCTGCACAGTACATATTGGTATTCATGGTTCCCTCAATGAACTGTAGCTCCCCAGTGCCGGCAGCACTCATGCAGCCCCAGACCATGACTCTCCAACCACCATGCTTGACTGTAGGCAAGACACACTTGTCTTTGTACTCCTCACCTGGTTGCCACCACGCACGCTTGATACCATCTGGACCAAATAAGTTTATCTTGGTCTCATCAGACCACAGGACATGGTTCCAGTAATCCATGTCCTTAGTCTGCTTGTCTTCTTGTTCTTGTACATCATCTTAGAAGAGGCTTTCTTTGGGATGACAGCCATGCAGACCAATTTGATGCAGTGTGTGGCGTATGGTCTGAGCACTGACAGGTTGACACCCCCACCCCTTCAACCTCTGCAATGCTGGCAGCACTCACATGTCTATTTCCCAAAGACAACCTCTGGATATGACGCTGAGCACATGCACTCAACTTTTTTGGTCGAACATGGTGAGGCCTGTTCTCATTGGAACCTGTCCTGTTAAACCGCTGTATGGTCTTGGCCACCATGCTGCAGCTCAGTTTCAGGGTCTTGGCAATCTTCTTATAGCCTAGGCCATCTTTATGTAGAGCAACAATTCTTTTTTTTTCAGATCATCAGAGAGTGCTTTGCCATGAGGTGCCATGTTAAACTTCTAGTGACCAGTATGAAAGAGTTAGAGCGATAACGCACACAAAATTTAACACACCTACTCCCCATTCACACCTTAGACTTTGTAACACTGAGTCACATGCTTAATTGGGCCCAATTTGGACATTTTCACTTAGGGGTGTATTCACTTTTGTTGTTTAGATATTATTAGCTGTGTGTTGAGTTATTTTTAGGGGACAGCAAATTTACACTGTTATACAAGCTGTACACTCACTACGTTACATTGTAGCAAAGTAACATTTCTTCAGTGTTGTCACATGAAAAGATATAATAAAATATTTACAAAAATGGGAGGGGTGTACTCACTTTTGTGAGATACTGTGTATATATTATATATATATATATATATATATATATATATATAAATAATCTCCTTAACAGAGGTTACAAATTAATGTTACATATTAATATACCACTACTATATGGAATAGCATAAGCACAGTAGCGGTAAGCAATTTTTTGACGTTGGAGAATCTAAGGGTATCCTTCTATATAATCATTTTATATTATTTTCCTTTGCGGAGTCATATTTAACCTTCATTCATAACTATTATATGCAATTTAGAATACAACAGTTGAACTCCTCTTTCTCCAGTAAATGGCATATTTTATGACTGATCTGCAGGTATTAAATTAGTAAATGCAGTAACTCTGCTATGTTCTTGTAGAGAGATGAGATGAAGCTGTCTGCAGCATCAGACATGATGAGTAATGGTTGCTGCATCATTCTGGGCATTGCTAGGCTACTGTTGCCGACGGTAACAGATGCTGCTTACGGCAGCAAGTACCACGTGCGGAGGAGCTTCTGGCTCTGGCAGCATCACAGGCAGCATTCGGCTTTCCAGCAGATCAGAGGTGACATGTCATTGGCATGTGCCCCAGTCACACCTTCTCTGGCACAGAGCGGAGCACGTGGTGTAGCGGAGGTGCTGGGGCCAGGGTTGGAGTTGGTTCAGCTCTACAGACTGGGAAGGAATGCTGTGTGCTCTGTGGCTGTATTATTACCTTTCTAATCAGCCGTGTCTTTGCTCCCTTTCACTAGTCTGTAGCTGTATAGTATACCTTTATCTGGGCTGCTTATCTCTGTTTTCCTGTATGTCAGGTCTCTTTACCTCTCATGCTCTTTTCCTCTCCTAGAACACACAGGAGGTTTACTGTACTCCCTTCCTCGCCATTCACCTATTCACTTTTTCACAAACAGCCACATTCTGTCTAATTGTCCTTTTTTTATATAACCGAGCTGAGCATTTCTGCTGTCATCTGGTGGCGGAGCAGTGAAATAATGTGTGTATGAAAGATAGGAAACATTTCGCTGTGTACTATGAGGGGTGGGGGTATTTTCAAGGCCCTCTGAGATCTCCCTGACTCAGAATTGTTTGCATGTTATAGGTATGCTAGGTAATGCACGACAATGCACTGTGAGTGTTGTCGTGCGTTGTCAGTTGGACCTCCTACACTGTAGCCCATCACAATGCACAAATGACAATAGCTATTTATTCTTGTAAAGCATTGCAATGTGATGACAGGAAATTTATAAAGAATGGGCTACCCAACACAACGTGCCTTAAAGCACAAAATGCAGCACACCGTATTGTGGTGTCAAGCAGCCCTCAGCCAGGAAGTAGATGCAGTTTTGCAGGCAGTGAGAAGTCTGTTCTCCTTCTCTGCACAAGAGGGAACAAACAGTTGGTGGCCACTGGCCAGTTACAGAGTTTGTTTAACATGCTAGAAAATACTTGTATGTGTCTAAGGGGCTGTTGTGAAATTTGGAATTATTTACTATCATTTTATTGGTAATCCTATGTGGCCTACATGTTGCATCACATTCTTTTTTGATCAGTCAAATATCATCACGCTATAATGTTTGGTAAGATGCTTTGAACCTGAGATAAAACATCAATAATGGAGTTGTAATGTGAATGTTAAAGGGTAACTCCACTTTAGTGGGGGGAAAAAATAGCAAATAAATAAAAAAAATAATATAGCGTGTACATTTGCGATAGAAGTCATATTGTAATTGAATGTTATTAAAAATGACCTTTCCTTTTCAATCTGCGACCACTGTAATTTTCTATAAATGCAAAGCAATAGGGCTACAGTTGTTCTGTACACAGAATGTGTACTGGCCACTCCCCAGAAACATCATTTTCTGTTGGTGTGATTGGCTCAACAATGTTCCCAGAAACCCCAAACATTTTATATATATTTTTAAGCAGTATATACACAATATTTCCGCAGCAAATTTTTGGGGGAAAATACACTTTAATATATTTCACTAAACACAAACACAATATAATACCCATGAGTAAAATTGGTAAAATTGCGCATGCCTGTGGAATAGCAACAAAATACGGTACTTTAAAGAGGAGTTCTGCCCACCTCTTTAAAAATGAAAAGTTAGCAGCTACACACACTGTAGCTGCTGACTTTTAACATTAGGACACTTGCCTGTCCTGGAGTCCAGGCATGTCGGCACCACAGCCGATGTTTACATTGGCTGGTCGGGTGCTGCCGCCGCCATTGCGGGTAAGGAGACCTGGCAGTGTAGCCCTTCAGCTTCACCGCCAAACCCCTACTATGCATGTGTGAAGTGCGCTGCGCTCTCTCACTGGCCCGGCAAAAGGAGAGGGAGGAGGAGGGGGGCCAAGCTGATTAATTACTTCACCGCAGCCCAGTTTCCCAGAAGTGGGGACAGGGTACCTGTAAAAAAACAGGTACCCACTCCTCCCTTCCCCCAGAAAGGAGCCAAATGTGGCACGGGGGGGGGGGGGGGAATCAGATAAGCGGAAGTTGCACTTTTGGGTGGAAATTTAACTTATGCATAGGACATTTTTTAAAAGCCATTACAGGTTAAGCGTTTAGAGTTACACAGGAGGTCTGGCCCTAGAATATTTGCTCTTGCTCTGATGTTCAGTGATACTTCACATATGGCAAAGATCACACTTTACATATGTGTGCAGGACCTATGTGCCCGGGACCTATGTGCGCATTCACCTTTCCCCAGTGGGCCGGTTGCATTTGTTGCGAAATGCATTGTTGCATCTTTTTAGATTTCATTATTTATTTTGTTACATTAATTTTTTTTTTTTTACACTGCCCCTTTATTTATTTTTAAATCAACTTTATTGCTATCACAAGGGATGAACAACATCCCTTGTGATCGCATGGGCTGTGACAGGCCCTCTTTTTTGGAGAGATCTGGGGTCTTTTAGGCCTCATATCTCTCTTCTGGCTTCCAAAATATGGATCAAACCATGACTGGTTTGATCGGCTGCTTTAGAAGCGGGGAACAGATTGTAAACACCCAAGAAGAAACCGGAAGTGATGAAATCCTCTTTGCTTCCAGTTTCTGTCACAGAAGGGGGGAAGAAACGCCTAATCTTCTTAGTGTATGCGATCAGACCAGTCACATCGGTCCCAGGCTCCTTGGTGGCACAGGAAAGCCCTGAAGGTGGGGACCACCTTTCGCCACCTGTAAAAGTGCTGCTCCAATCATTTTTACTAAAAAGAGAATTGCCTGTTGCAAAAATAAAAACATACCAAGATCATAGTTGTAACTGCAACCATGTTCCTGGCATACCCACCTCAATATTAGGCCACATATATATGTACAGCGTTATTGAGGTGGGTAAATGCATATAATGAAAATACCTGATCTGTCTTGATGATCTCCTGTACAGCGACACTGGAGGATGGGGGTGCAGTACTAGGGGCATATACATGGATGGGATGACGAGGAACATTCTGACAGGAGGAGTGCGATAGTTTATCATTCTGCGGCTACTCTTTGGCTATACAGTAACAGGTTGGGAATTGGTATGTGACCAGTCTGTATTGCATAACAGCAGTAAAGAAAAGTCAGGTCTACAGCCTTGCCATGCAAACTGGCTGGGCTGTGTAAATCTCAGGATTGGATGGATAATATCACAAATTATTTGTCAGAATAAACTATTCTCATCTATGTAGTTTAACTGTGTAACAGATTGCTTGGAAATCAGGCTCATTTACACCAGCCAGTTGGACAGTGCTGCTCAATGCCATCCTAATGCAAAGGCAAAGCAAAAGGCCTTGCTTTGTAATGTGTCTGTTCATTCCAGCATGCTGTGTTGATTTGCATTGATATAAAATAATGGAAACATAACCTTTTATTATAATGCAGCACATTGCAATTTTCTGTCTATCATAGAATTAAATTAAGCAAAAGTAAGTTTAACCTATAAATAAGGGAAAATAGGAGTGTGTATGTATGATTCACACCAGAATTAGGGTTGCCACCTTTTCTTCAAGCCAAACCCGAACACTTTAGCAGCCTGTGGCACCAGCTCTCTGACAGCAACAGATTTGTGTGCAACTATCTTGATTACTTGGAGAGCCACAGCCTGGTCTGAAATCCGGACACGTGATTCAAAATCCCGGACAGGTATGAATATGCTCCGCCACATCAAAACTTTCAAATTAATACAAATGTATCAACTAAATCCCCTTCACTGCACATTGTTCTACATATAAAGCAGAATTGTTCTCTCCCCCCCCCCCCTTATTTTCCAAGTAGGGACATCAGTAAAATTCTTGGTGCTGGTGGAGTGCTGGACTCAAAAGGTATCTATGATCTGGTGCAATCCCCAGTTTTAAGGGGTGGCTCTCTATCATTCAGTGTAACCCCATGGGTCCCTGAAACATCCTTAAGCACCAAAAATCTAACAGAGGGTGTAAGCCTTCACTGCTGTATAGATATAAAAACAGTTTTTTTTTTAGAGTTTCAAAAAAGGTATTTTTATAGCACTGATTACCTTTTTATGTAACTTCAGCGCATTCTTTTTTAAGCAATATCCTGTTTGTCCCATAAACCACCAGTCTTCTATAAAATGGAACTCCATATAACCCTACAAGCAGAGATGGGTGGAATGGTGGAAGGCAAGTTCTGAATTATCAGCAGGGACCGGACAAATTTTGGTTCTTGTATAGGTAGGCTGTTTCTACACAAGTCAATCTATCCATCAACTTGTGTACAAGCAGCCTGTTAGAAAATTCAGTGCCCCCAGCTATAGCCGGCTGAATGTATTCTGACTACGGGGAAATCTCCCCACTGTCAAAATACAAAAGATCAGCAGGAGGGCTTTTCCCCCATTCACATCAAGTGTGTGGATGGGGGAATCAACTCATTTTCTTTTTGTTTAACCAACGGGGGTTAAACTAAAGAAAAGGACTTGCGTTTGGCCAGCCTTAGTAGCTTTTAGGATGCATTTTCTGGCCTCCATTCCCCCAGGGGTCATTAGTTACATCATAGGCTTTCAAAGTCTTGACTCTTTGTAACATGCATTGAATTTGGTGCAATCCAGATGCTGTTTGGACCAACCATGCCAGCAGAGCATCAAGTGAGCAGTGGCCTACAGATGGATGAAAATTATTCATTTATCTCAGCACACCTACCTAATTTACCCTGTGCTATAACATGGTGGTTAAGTTACTACAGGAGAAGAGACTATAAACTTCAGAATTTAATAAAAAGCAAGATGGAGGATTCAAACTAAAGGACACCACATCCCAACTATGGAAAATACAGAGAACAGGGCAGAGAAGAAACAAACCTCAGGGACTTTTAACGGTGTCAGGTATAAAGATCGGAACTCAAACAGTAGTATAAAAGTTCAAAGATTAAAAACATGAGAAGAAAGATAATATACAGCCATAACAAAGGATAAATAAATTATTCAAGCATATGCATACAGGGCACTACCACTCTCGACATGTTTCACTCAATAGTTTCTTCAGGAGATTGGTGGTGTGACTCTTTTTTTTATACTGAAATAACAGAACACAGTAAAGGACATCTCATGAATGCATGTAAAATAAATGCATCATAAGATGAATAGACATGCACATTAGCTTAGTAATTTCAGGGAACTAAGCAAAATTAATGAATAAAAACAAAGAATGTCAGCATAAAAGGGGGCATGGAAACAGTGGTCAAGAATAGAAACAGGTCTCACCAAAACTACTTGAGTTCCAAAGATGGAATTACTAGGCCAATGTGCACGTCTATTCATGTTATGATGCATTTATTTTACATGCATTCATGAGATGTCCTTTACTGTGTTCTGTTATTTCAGTATAAAAGAGTCACACCACCAATCTCCTGAAGAAACTCTATTGAGTGAAACATGTCGAAAGTGGTAGTGTCCTGTATACATATGCTTGAATAATCTATTTATCCTTTGTTATGGATGTATATTATCTTTCTCCTCATGTTTTTAATCTTTTTTAATAAATCTTTGAACTTATATACTGCTGTTTGAGTTCCGATCTTTATACCTGACACCATTAAAAGTCCCTGAGGTTTGTTACCTCTATGCCCTGTTCTCTGTATTTTTATAAACTTCAGAAGCTGTGTTCACTTCAACCTTGCCATCATGTTTAAGGCAGCCATATATGATACAAAGAAATTCGCTCAATTCTGACACTCAGTGTTAATGTCTGAATCCCTCCTGCGGAGCTGTTGTGTTCTGACGGGCAGGAGGGGGTGCTACAGCTTTGCAGGGAGCCATTCCTGCTGGGAGAACACAGTGACTGTTGCTAGTGGCTATAGCCGCTGGCAAAAACTGCATGTAAAAATCTGGTGCACTGGGTTTGAATTGACTTGGGTAAAATCCACCTTTCCGTAGATGGTTCAAATATTGCCCCGATCCCTGACAGTTTAAGGAAATGCTTTTTTTTTATTTAACTACCATTCTAATTGTTTGAGTATCCAACGTTATCATAGCTTCACCTTTTTTTTGTTGAGCTCCGTAATCACTAATTTTCCAAAGTGTACAGCCTCTACTCTTAGTAAATCAGCCCCATAGTGGGGTTTTAAAAGGAATCCATCAGTATAGAACTACTGGAGATGCGTTGCTGACTTGTTGTAAGGTGCTGGCTCTGAGGCAGTCATCCCCGTCCTTTCTTTAGTCAAAACCAGTATTTACATAATAGACTTCACTTGCTGCATGCTTACTCAGACCAGTGATTCAGTAATTAGTGAAGCAAAGACTGGCCTCAGAACTTGTGCTTTTTATAAACACTTCAGCAGTGGCAGCTGTCACACGCCCATGCAGACAAATTCCCTTTAAAGTGAACCTTTCCTGACAGAATATGGGTGCTGTCTGACTGATCTCCATCTATAAGTGGTAATTGTCCAGCTGTCATGTGGACTCTCTGGCCTCAATTCTTTCATGCAGGTCTAGCAGGTGAGAGGTCAGTGACTCATAAAAAAGGTTAGCATGGCAGCCAGGCAAGCTAACATCTTCAGGAGAGGTCAGTAATAGCAGCCTCCATATATACCTTGCAACAGGTTCCCTTTAAGCCACCTCCCTGTGGTATTTCTTGTTGTCCTCTACCTCTCCCGTCTTTGTTCCTTCTGTGCTCTGCACATCCTTCTGTTTTAGTTTTAGGCAGGGTAGAGGGAGGGTGGGCTACAGACACCCCCTTTCCCCTTCCTCTCATCTGCACAAGTTTATCTCTGGTTTGATTTTCTCCGCATCTGGTGGGAATAAAAGTTGTTTATGGCAAACCTGGCATGGATCCTCAGCAATCAGTACCCTGTGCAGACTTCCAAAAATAACATTCCTGCCTTTGAAAACTGCACAAAGCAGAACCAAACAGACCATAGTTGTTTAACCACTACATAACCCTATTGAGAGACTGGGGCAGAAATCTGCACAAATCCAGAGTGCCAGAGCATGTTTTCCGTTATGTGTACAGCATTCAAATGTGTTGATAATAGTTGTCACGGAAGGAAATGAGGTTCTGCCTAAAAATTACCATAGAAAAAGGATGGCGGTCAGATGGCCGACTCTCTCTACTACCGAAGGATCTTTTTGGAGACAGATATGCGCATAAACTTGTGTAGACATATGCTGGGGGGGGGGGGGGGTGCAGCGCCAAAGATGAATTTATGTACCAGTCAGACAGGTAGATGAATCTGTCCATGCTGGCACTGAAGTTGGAAAGTCTATACTGGCCACCTCCTTAGGCACTGCGCCTGTCACACTGAGGGGCTCATGGCCGAGGAATTTTGCACTAGGAGTGGGTGGAGTCTGGTAGGGAAGCAGATTCAGAATTCCCCATCATGCTCCACCCACCCAACAGGCACAGTAGCCATGAATTTGAGCCTGATGGAAAACTCTGAGAGACTAGTCCCCCATCAGGTCCGCCCTTCCTGTGATTGAAAGTAGATGGCAGTAGGCAGATTCCAAAGCTGTTACTGGACTGAGTAGTGGCCGAGTTCCCCATCAGACTCCGTCCACTGTCAGTTCAGCATAACCTGCATCCTTGTTTGCTGTGACTTAGACAGCCTTTGTCCTAGCAACCAATGATGTAAATGTAAAACGCATTATAACATATTGATAAAGTAATGAACACACAACACCCCTTTCCTGTAAGTCAACTTAGCTACTGCCATTGCCACTGCTATTGCTTATCTTGCGAACTTCCAGGTAATTGTTTTAGAATCTGTTGCAGCCATAGTGATTCTAAAAGCGGCAAACTACCTGAATCTAGTGCAGGTTTCATAAACTGGACTGACACTGGTGCAAGGTTTTTATGAATTAGGCATAGACCATGTTAAATGGGCCATGCTGCCAGAAAACTGGCATTACTGCTTTATTGATTTCCCCTGAATGTGTTTTATTTCTCTTTGGATAAATAATGGCCAATGAAATCCAGATAGTACAGTTATCGCCTAAATCGGCCAATATTCTAATGTAACCGGGAAGCTTGCACTTGGTGTGTTAAAGCAAGTTGCTTTGCCATTCGTTTAGTTGCTCCATTTGCGTAAACTAGAAAGGCAAACTTTTAATGCAACCAAAATTCTGCATTTAGGAATTCTTCCAAGGCACTGTAGCATTTGGTGTGAACAAACTGTATTAAAAATAATGAGTTTCCTCAGGTCCATAAGTTTCACTCATGTTGGAAAATGCAGCAAAATGCATTATCACACATCGGTACAGATAAGCCCTAAAGTTAAGTTGGAAGGATTCCAGAAAGTGTTTTGAAGATACTTATCTACTTCTTTTCTATAGATACTGAGGTTGACTATTCCATTGCACTTGCTGGTGCCTTTCAGAAGAAGTGATAAATTGTTTTCTTTTAAAAGATTTGCATAGGCATTAGCAAATTTTACCCCCGATTCTTCCTCTATTCCTATAAATCATCTCCCATCATTCATTTACCATGTTCTGTACAAGAAACTGCTTTCATACTCCTTATGATGGCATCTAAATTTTTGTAGGAGCAGATGATGGGAGCTTGGTTCTTTATAACTCTGACACACTCCCAAAACTTTATCTACCAAGAGCCCTTTTCTACACACACTTTGTGGGCAGGTTTTTGGGAGCCAATGCAATATCATTGTTTTGCTGAGAAATCTAATTTTAACAATTTTTAACATTGCAGCGTGACGAATGTGCAATATCGATTACGAGCAGTAGTTTTACCTGAACGAGCGCTTCCGTGTCGGAATTTGAATGTGAGCATGCGTGGCACTTTGTCCGTCGGAGTATGTCCGATCGGAGCATTTTGTCAGAAAATATTTCCGGCAAGTTGGAAAAGTTGGTCCGACGGATATACCGACGGAAACAGTCTGACCACACACAGTCGGAATATCCGACAAAACACTCCGATCGGACACATTCCGACGGAATCTCCGACCGTGTGTACAAGGGCTAAGTATGCACATGGATTGGGATGGGAATAGTCAGAATTCTGTAGTCCAATAAGCCAGGCTGACTACACATCTTGAGATCTCATTTTGGCAAAGGCACTGTGTTGTCATCCCAGACAGGAGGTTGGGAAAACACTGAACCTTTTTTTCCCTTAAAGTTTGCCTTGACATAGCCTTTGCTCATCTTAGGTTTTAACAGAAAACTGAAGCCAGGTGTCGGAAACAAAAGGAATCAACAATTCTGTTTCTAACCCAAGACTGCTTGTTCTAAATCCCAGATGTTCAGCAATGTACATTTCACATATAGCCAGGCCAGAGCTAAATATACATGGAAATTCTACGAATCATAATAAACCATTCATTTTCTGTTCTTTTCAAAAGGTAGAATATCTTGTAAAACTGTAACTTTGCTCCTGAAGAATAGCAAGTCTAGTTGAATAGAGGTATAGAAAAGGCGCCCCCTCCCAGATCTCAGACGGTAAAAAGAATCCTTAGAACACGTAACCTGTTACTCCTACAGTAGGATGACACAGAAGGAATGTATGGTGCATATTATCTGTCCCCCTCCATATTACAGAAACTGGAGGAGTTTACAGAATCTGCATTATTTGTTCTCGTTTCTGGACAAACGCAAGAAGAAGGCATCGCTCATAAAATATATAAAGGGCACCAAGAAACCTGCGTCATGCTGGGAACTTGTACCCACAAAATGTGTTTGATTATGATGGTCTTTGCTGGCCTTATAGATGCAGGAAATGGTTACAGGCAGTGTAGATATTGGTGACATGATAGCATGGGCTGTAGGGCAAGATAATAAGCAACAGGTTTTCCAAAGACTGGACTTAATTTTTTTTGAAAACCCTGACAAGGAATTTCTCTTATTTGCTTCCTTTTGATCAATTTGTAGTACATTAAGACCTATCACTAACATCTCAGAGGTTTTAATGAAAGGGAGACAATGCTCTGCTGCTGTCTCCCAAATTCTCTATTACATTGTCACCCTGTCAATGTGCTTTTGGTAGAGACTATACAACTGTGTGTGTCGACGCTCATTGCACAGGCATGTTCTTCCATCAACATTGGAAAACCCTGCCCTGTGCATTGACATGGAGGGCAGATGGATGTAGGAGACCAGCAACACTGAGATTGAAAAAAGGATGAAAACAGTATTTTTTTAGAAGACAAACACGTCAGTTTGTTTGAAACACAACCCTTCCTCAAACTATGAGCAGTAAATTTAGGGTTTACGTATACAGAAGGTAAAATAAGTATTGAACATGTTACCATTTTTCTAGGAAAATATATTTCTAAAGATGCTATTGACATGAACATTTCACCACATGTTGGTAACAACCCATGCAATTCACCCATACAAGGAAACCAAAGCAAATACGTTCAGAAAGGACGTTATGTGTAATAAAATAGAATGACAGGGAAAAAGCATTGAACACATGAAGAAAAGTAGGTGCAAAAGACATGGAAAGCCAAGACACACGCTGAAATCTATCAATAATTAGAAAGAAATTCTACCCCTTGTTAGTGCAAATTAATATCAGCTGGTTCGGTCTCAACTGATGGCCTATAAAAAGGTGTCTCATTACCATGGTGTCACACAAAAAACATCTCATGTTGGGTAAAAGCAAAGAACTTTCTTAAGATCTTCACAACCTTCTTGTTGCAAAACATACTGATGGCATTGGTTACAGAAGGATTTCTAAACTTTTGAATGCTCCAGTGAGCACTGTGGGGGCCATAATCTGGAAGTGGAAAGAAAATAATTTCACCATAAACCGGCCACGGCCAGGTGCTGCTTCAAGATTTCTGACAGAGGTGAGAATGGAATCCTCACAAGAGACCACTTGTCAAAATCTGCAGGAAGACCTGGAATTAGCAGATACAATTGTTTCAAAGAAAACAATAAGTGCACTCAGTCGCCATGGAATGTATGCACGCTCACCACACATTTTGAAGCTCGTTTAAAGTTTGCTGCACAACATTATTTTAGACAAGCCTGTGAAATACTGGGAGAATATAGTCTGGTCAGATGAGACCAAAATTAAACTCTTTGGATGCCATAATACACACCATGTCTGGGGGTCAAATGGCACTGACATCACAAGTTTGGAGGTGGGACCTCATCATGGTGTGGGGCTGTTTTTCAGCATACAGTACTTCAAAACTTCATTTTATTGAAGGAAAGATGAATGTGTGTATTTGTTTATTTTTTTGGTTGAACTGGATGGACTTGTCTTTTTTTAACCTGGCTAGCTATGCAACTAGAATGGAAAAATGTACCTAGACATTTTTGATAAGAATTTGCCGCCATCTTCCACGATGATGAAGATGAAACGAGGGTGGACATTTTAGTAAGACAATGATCCCAAACACAAAGCCAAGAAAGCTCTCAATTGGTTTCAAAGAAAGAAAATAAAAATGCTAGAATGGCCAAGCCACCTGACTTAAATCTAATAGAAAATCCATGGAAAGATCAGAGTTCATAGAAGAGGCCCACGTAACCTTCCAGATTTGAAAACTGTTTGTGTGGAAGAATGGGTCAAAATTCACACCTGAGCAACGCATGTAACTAGCTTCTCCATACAGGAGGCGTCTTGAAGCTGTCATTACCAACAATAGATTTTGTACGAAGTATTAAATACATTTTAGTTAGCATGTTCAATACTTTTTCCCCGTGTCATTCAATTTTATTACACATAACTTAAATTCTGAACTTATTTGTTTTGGTTTCTTTATGGATTGCATGGGTTGGTACCAATAGGGATGGGCAAATAGTTCGGCCCAAGCAAACGTTTGTGCCAAACTTTCTTTGTTCGAACAACCGAACAAACGGGTCGTTCGTCCCCCCTGAACCGACCACGATGCATTACGGCACTGAACAATGCATTGCATTATCCAACAATTGCATTATCCAATTATGGCTCATTCCTGCCCCACAGTATAAAGGTATTCTTTCAGTGGCAGCCATTTTCAGTGTGATTTCGGCATGGAGAGAGATAGAACAGGGCTCTGTACAATGCTATTAGTTAGTGTGCTATACTGTGGTATTTTGCTTCAGTTGTCACCGTAGAATATTAGTTTAGTGTCAGTCTAGGGATAGTGTGAGTGTAGTGAGGAGGACCATCATTGAGCTTTGCATAGTATGCAGCTAGAGTAGGGACAGCTCAGATAGTTTCACGTGGTGTAGTGAGACCTTGTCATTCATACATACATTAGTGTGGAGTAGGGACAGCTCAGATAGATAGATTCAGTGTAGTGTAGTGAGACAGTGTCAGTAATCTTGACATTAGTGTACAGCTAGAGAAGGGACAGTTCAGATAACAACAGTGTAGTGGCGGTTGAACAACGTCTATTTGATTGCGTTACTGTCAGTTAACGCCATTTACTTCTGTGTGTGTTACTGACAGTTTAACGCCATATCGTTTTGGGTGCATTACTACCAGTTTAACGCCATATATTTCTGTGTGCGTTACTGCCAGTTTAACGACATATAGTTCTGTGTGCATTACTGACAGTTTAACGCCATATAGTTTTGCTCGGGTTACTGCCAGTTTAACGCCATATCGTTTTGTGTGCGTTACTGCACTTAAAGTGCATCTATGTACAGATTTAAACTTCTTCTTTACATTTGCTTATAAGCACTGCCCCCTCCCTCCCAATAATGTCTGAGAGGACAACAAGAAGAGGCAGACGTTCCCTTGGCACTGTAAGGGGGCCAGCAACATATAGTTTAGTGAGTTTGCCCTTGCTATCTAGCCACAGCATGCAGAGGAGGTGGTGGACTGGCTTACTATACCTTCCTCATCCTGCTCATCCTCTGTCACGCAAGCAGAGACAAGTTTACAGTTGCCAGAGTGGATAAGGCTGCCTCCTTGTTCACATCTTTTCCTGCCATAGCCCCAACATGTGGGTATGGGCTAGGAGTATGTATGTGTGGTTTTGTTGAGAAGTGTTTTATTGTTGCTGTAAAGAGTACCCAGAAATTTTTTGTTGCATGTATACAATAACAATAAAGTATATCTATCTATCTAACATCAGCCATTGAGGAATCAGCTGAGTTATTTTACCACAGCATCAGCCACTTGCTCCTTGATGATGCCCAGCCATTACCAGATTCAGATGTTGGTTCTGAGGTTGAGGATGACAGGAACATGAGCCTAAAGAGAGGGAGGAACACTGGTAGACAAATTGGCATTCATGTTCCCCAAGCCGCAGCATATTGCCAAGTTGTCTCCAGTAGTAATGATGAAGATGGATGAGATCGAGATGATAAAGGTCACTAATGTGGCTTATGCCAAATAGAGCAGAGGAGGAAACTGAAGGTGAGGCGGCACAACCCCAAGGAGGCAGACTTCAAGACAGTGTAGAGAGCAGCCATCCTATTCCATCACATTCTGCATTCGTGTTCCCCCCCGCCAGAACACTGCCATTGGCTAAGAGCGCCGATCAGGATTCGGTCAGCTGCTGGTTTAATGCTGGCCACGCGGTCGGCTTCTGATGGACAGACTGACATACATACAGCCCAAATGTCAGCCATTTTTGATCCTGACACTTGGTCCATGTGTACCCAGCTTAAGACAATGTCAATAACTTTCTTTTGTTTTGATAGGTATAGCTGGAATAATGGTGACATTGTTACACTGATTCTCCTTCCTTTTGCTGACATATGTCATTACATGTGCCCCCTTTTTCTAATTCCTATACATAATAAAGAAAAAGGTTCTCCATGCTCTAGGAAGGTCACTTATATATAATTAGGACACTGTAAAACAGAATAAGGGTTATTTAATAAGATGAGGAGCTGGAGTGCAGTAACCATAGCAACCAATTCATTATAGTTTTTTCTGCTCTGAACTACTGCATGCTAAACTTTGCATATGGGACTCAATTCACTAAAGCCTTGTACACACGCTTTGATTTTCAGTCGACAAAACTGCTAGTCTCATGTCGAAAGTGAAGAGGTTACTAACAATACGAGAATTTTCGTTTGACAGAATACAATGTCAGAAGTGACGTAATGTGTTGAATAGTTTTGTATGTATTCTTTCGTTTCTGAGCATGTGTAGTCTTGCTCTTATTATTTTGTTCGTACGAAAACCATACTACTAAAACGAAAATCAGACGTTGCATTCACATCCACCAAAAATTTTATAGTCTGCACATCCAGCTTTTGTGTGACGAAAAAGTGAAATCGGCTGTCGAAAGCACCGTACTAACGGTAAGATTTGCGGACGATCGGTCATCGTAACAATTGACGTCCGAAAATCTAAGCATGTGTACAAGCCCTGAGGGTTTAATGCCATGTGATTATTTGAGTTAAAATAACATCTATTTTGGAAGAAAATTAATAGCAATGAAATGGATATCCTTCAGAAGCCCAACATATGAGGAATGGCGGATACAGGTGAATGGTGTATTGTTAAAAGAATGGCAGGTATATAAGAATGGGGGTTTAACAAATTTGGTGAAATGTGGGGACCCTGGCTGTTGTTACCAGGATTGACACCAATTTTAGGACTAGCTAGAAGCATAATGAATGAATGAATGAAATACTTATATAGCGCACAATGCGAACTGAATCGCCTCTAGGCATAGGGGTAAAGAGATCATTTACCAGTTATAGAATAACTAAGGTATGATGACTCTAGAAAGAAGTAATGGTGAGGGGAGCTTATGGACGAATGGGGATGAGGGAGGGAAAGAGGAGGGGAAATTGGGGCTGGGGGCTTGTGTTTTTTTTTAATTGTTATTATTATTAATGGGTTTGGAATGTAATATGTTCTTCTTGTATGAATTCTGGAAATATGTTGTTTTTTTTTGTTGTTGTCCTTGTTTGTTTTGTTCTATGATGTATATGTGATGAAGAAAAATACTAATAAACAGATAGCAAAAAAATAACTCATGCAATATTTAACTCCTAAATATGCAATTCACAAAAAAACGCACATTAAATGCCGCATGAGTTAATGTTTTACAGTCAAATTTTAGGCCACTATATGTTTGTTTTATGTTCCCATTCACACAGCATGTCTAAAATCGGGTGCAAATAGTGTGTGTGTGTTATACGCCAATACTTCAATTTTAGCTGCCTTGGAGGGGACATGGAGGGGGGCGGGACAAGCGCAGTAGGATTACATATAGTGAGATTCTCCTGTTTACTTGGCGGCCTCTGTAATAGGAAGCCCCATCTGCTGGGCTGCCATTGGACCACTGTTCTGTCTCTCATAGGAGATTCTCACTGTATGTAATCTGTTGACGCTTGTCCTGCCCCCCTCCCTGTCCCCTCTAGGCTGCAGATGGGCATCGATCAGGCTGCACTGATGACAATGGTGAGGCTGCTGCACTGATGACAATGGTGAGGCTGCATTGATGGCACTTGTGAGGCAGCAGATGGGCACTGACCCTTATTTTGCGTCAAAGTTCCTTATTTACCATGTGACCACTGTGACCAATCACAAAAGGTCACATGACAGTTGTAAACAATAGATGGCTTCCTTTCATGCCATCCACTGTGTACAACTGTGTTGCTAGCTGTGAGTAGTCAGTGTGATCACATGGTACAGACAGGGCCAATCACAGTCCATCTGTACTAGGTGATTAGCTTTGACTAATTGAATCAAAACTAACTGATCACAGATGTGCAAATACGGGGCAATTTAGGAAACAGCAATCACAGGTCAATTGGCTTCATTATAAATCACACAAATAGGAAACATAAAGGGAATACAAAGACACTGAATTTCAAAAGAGCCAACTTCCCTAAACTACGAACCTTGCTAAAAGGCATGAATTTGGATAAAATCTTAGGAACAAAGAACAGGGAGGAGAGGTAGGTTAGCTTTAAGAGCATTATAAATAAGGGCATTAGCCAATGCATCCCATTTGGTAATACATTTAAAAGAGCGAATAAAAGTCCTGGATATCTTAAATCCAATGTAAAAATGCATATAAAAGCAAAGGAGAAGGCCTTCAAAAATTACAAGGTTGAGGGATCATCATCTGCATTCAGACTTTATAAAGAATGCAACAAGAAATGTAAGGGTGCAATTAGGGCGGCTAAGATAGAACACAAAAGACACATAGCGGAAGAGAGCAAACAAAATCCCAAGAAATTCTTTAAGTATGTAAACAGTAAAAATGGAGGACAGACCATATTGGCCCCATAAAGAATGAGGAAAGACATCTGGTTACTAAAGATGGGAGATGGTGAAGGTATTGAATTTATTCTTCTCCTCAGTGTTCACGAGGGAATCGGGGGCTGAAGTAACAAATACTGCAGTGTTTAGCCTTATAATTAGACTTGGGAAACTTAACATTAATAAATCACCGGACCAGGTGGTTTGCATCCGAGGGTACTTAGGGAACTCAGCCATTGTTCCTAATTTTTACTGAAGTCTACTATCTGGAATGGTACCAGATGATTGGAGAAAAGCCAATGTAGCACCAATATTTAAAAAGGGCCCAAAATACATCCCTGGAAATTACAGACCAGATAATCTAACATCAGTAGTATGCAAGCTCTTAGAGGGGATGATAAGGGACTATAAACAAGATTTTAGTAACGAGAACAATATCATTAGCAGTAATCAGCATGGATTCATGAAGAATCGGTCTTACCAAACCCATCTATTATCCTTCTATGAAGAGGTGAGTTGCCATCTAGATAAAGGAAGGCTCGTAGACATGGTGTATCTGGATTTTGCAAAAGCATTTGACAGAGTTCCCCATAAATGTTTACTGTACAAAATAAGGTCCATTGGAATGGACCATAGGTGTACATGGATTTAAAACCTGCTACAAGAGTGAGTTCAGAGGGTGGTGATAAATGGAAAATACTCAGAATGGTCAGAGGTGGGTAGTGGGGTACCCCAGGGTTCTGTGCTGGGACCAATCCTGTTTAATTTGTTCATAAATGACCTGGAGGATGGGGTAAACAGTTCAATCTCTGTATTTGCGGATGATACTAAGCTAAGCAGGGCAATAACTTCTCCGCAGGATGTGGAAACCTTGCAAAAAGATCTGAACAAATGAATGAGGTGGGCAACTACATGGCAAATGAGGTTTTATGTAGAAAAATTTAAAATAATGCACTTGGGTAGCAAAAATATGAATGCAATCTATACACTGGGGGAGAACCTCTGGGGGAATCTAGGATGGAAAAGGACCTGGGGGTCCTGGTAGATGACAGGCTCAGCAGTGGCATGCAATGCCAAGCTGCTGTTAACAAAGCAAACAGAATATTGGCATTAAAAAGGGGATCAACTCCAGAGATAAAACGATAATTCTCCTGCTGTACAAGACTTTGGTCCATCCTCACCTGGAGTATGCTGTCCAGTTCTGGGCACCAGTCCTTAGGAAGGATGTACTGGAAATGGAGCGAGTACAAAGAAGGGCAACTAAGCTAATAAAGAGTCTGGAGGATTTTAGTTATGAGGAAAGGTTGCGAGCACTGAACCTATTCTCTCTGGAGAAGAGACGCTTAAGAGGGGATATGATTTCAATTGATAAATACCGTAATGATGACCCCACAAAAGGGATAAAACTTTTCCACGGAAGTGAAGGCACGTGGGCACTCATGAAAAGGAGAAGAAAAGAGGTTTAACCTTAAACTGCGTAGAGCAGTGATGGCGAACCTTGGCACCCCAGATGTTTTGAAACTACATTTCCCATGATGCTCCACTACACTGCATAGTGCATAAGCATTATGGGAAATGTAGTTCCAAAACATCTGGGGTGCCAAGGTTCGCCATCACTGGCGTAGAGGATTCTTTACTGTAAGAGCAGCAAGGATGTGAAATTCCTTTCCACAGGAGGTGGTATCAGCGGGGAGCATTGATAGTTTAAAAAACTATTGCAACATACAGGCATATACAATGTAATACTGACATACAGTATCTCACAAAAGTGAGTACACCCTCAACATTTTTGTAAATATGTTATTATTTCTTTTCATATGATAGCGATAAAGAAATTACACTTTGCTACAATGTAAAGTAGTGAGTGCACGCCAGCGGTTTAGACATTAATGGGTGTGTGTTGAGTTATTTTGAAAGAACAGCAAATTTAAACTGTTATACAAGCTGTACACTCACTACTTTACATTGTAGCAAAGTGTCATTTCTTCAGTGTTGTCACATGAAAAGATATAATAAAATGTTTACAAAAATGTGAGGGGTGTACTCACTTTTGTGAGATACTGTATAATCACACACTTAGGGTCCTTTCACACGGGGCGGATCAGTTCTGATCCGCCCCGTGGATATCCATTTGCTCAGCGGGGATCACTCCGCCGATCCCCGCTGAGCAGGGAAATGACAGCTCCGTCTCTGCACACTGCGCAGGGACGGACCTGTCACAGCGCCGCTCTCCCCTATGGGAGATCGGATGACGACGGACCGCAGTGCCCGGCGTCACCCGATCCGATCCGCAGACGGATGGAAAAATAGCTTTTTCCTCCGTTACACTTTTTCGGATCGGAGCGGGTCGGATGTCAGTGGACATGTCACCGCTGACATCCGACGCTCCATAGAGCTCTATGGAGCACCCGTTCAGGTCCGCCTGAAAAACTGACAGGCGGGCCTGAACGGGACGTCAGTGTGAAAGAGGCCTTATGTCAGACTTGATGGGTTTGTGTCGTTTTTCAACCTCACCTACTATGTAACTATGTAACTGAATGAATCGGTTTCATCCAGTAAAATGCTTGCTTATAGCAATGTAATTCACTGCTATCGGCAATCAAAAAAAATAATCCTGATCACTTCCCCAGAGTAGTAAAGTGTTACTATGGTAACATTACTATGTGTGTAAAAAAAATATTTTTTTCAGGTATAACACAGATTGATTCAATGGTTTATATTAAACGGAGTGAGTATTTAGTGGGTAATCCATTCACTGGCTTAAATGTCTCAGGTGCTGCATTAGTAACATCTACCTATAATGCCACGTACACACGATCGGAATTCTCATTGGAAAAAGCTCTGATGGTTTTCCCGTCGGAATTCGGACGGAATTTCGCTCAAACTGTCTTGCCTACACACGGTCACGCCAAATTCCGATCACCAAGAACGCGGCGACGTACAACATGTATGACGGGACTAGAAAAAGGAAGTTCAATACCTAGTAGCCAATAGCTTCCTCCTAGTTGAATCTGAGCATGCGTGAGTTTTTGCGCGTCCGAATTGCATGCACACGATTGGAATTTCTGATCGAAAGTTTTTCCATCAGGAAAATTGAGAACATGCTATCAAATTTTTGCTGGCAGGAATTCGTTCATCTAATTTCCGTCTTTTTTCTGTCTTTTGCTGGCTGAAATTCTGATCGTGTGTACGTGGCATTAGAGTTCACATTCTGTGGATTTTTCACAGTACATAAAACATGTTATGAGAATCCATCAACGAATGTGACATACTCTCATATTGGCAGCGGATGGGTGGAGCTGGGACCTAACGCACACCCTCCCTATACAAGGTAAATATACAAGAAACAGCTTGACAGCTTGAATGCAGAGCAAAAGCATTATTTGTGGTGGACACTGTTAGATATTGTAGAAGAGATGATGACTGTAAAGTACAATAACTCATAGGAACCAATCAGTTAGCTTTTATCTGCTGTTAGAAGATATCATAAGTGATCATTGCTGATTTTTTTCTCTGGTTACCACGCTGTGCACTTTCATCTTTACTTTAACCTGAAAGAGACATTTTAACCAGTGAGCTGACACAGAAAAGTGCATTTCAGTACAAGGCGGTGAGTGCTTCCAAGCGTGGGTGTGTGAGGTGGTGTCCAGTTTGGTGAGGTGCTTAATGCATGCATATTAATGTGACATACAGGATTACAAGGCAGCTGTCTCAGATTCTGTGTGCGTGGGTACAAAGCACAGGGCGGGCTAACTTTTTTTTTTTCTTCATATTTCTATGTCTTCTCATTTCTTGATGAATTCTGATTGATTCATGTTCTTTCTTTGTTTCAACAGGTGGCCGGATGGGAAGCGAAAAAGAAAGAATAGCCAATGTATGGGAAAAAGCGGTATGTCAGGTATGTTCGGTGTAGCATGGTATGCTGCCTCTCTATTCACATCATGTAACCTAATGTAACCCTTCTGAACTAACCCCTACGTCATGTTCTGCTACTTGGATATGTATACTTCTGTAACTCCTCCTTCCTACCATATAAATGAACAAGTAACTCCTCCCTCCTACCAACAGTACACTGCTGTAATTTCTCCTTTAGAGCCCTGGTCATCCACCCTGTCATCAGGGCCCACTAACAGGCCAGGTTTGAAAAATAAGTGAAATACATCACAGGTGATATCATTTGCTGCTCAGTGATTGCAGTATTCCAGTCTGCATCTCCCCAAGGTAATACATAAAACCTGGCCTGTTAGTGGGCCCTGAGGACAGGGTTGATGACTACTGCTTTAGACCAGTGGTTCTCAACTCCTGTCCTCAGGGCCCACTAGCAGGCCATATTTGCAAGATAACTGAAATACATCACATGTGATATCATTTGCTGCTCAGTGATTGCAGTATTCTAGTCTGCATCTTCCCAAGGTAATACATAAAACCTGGCCTGTTGTTGGGACCTGAGGACATGGTTGATGACCACTGCTTTAGACTATTTACTACACCTTGTAAGCTGGCTTTACACTATATAGTGAAATTTTACAATCTCTGTACAATCCTAGATTTACCAAAACGATGTCATAGGAGGAAAAACCTAAACAAACCATTAACCCCCCTAGCGGTGATCCCGAGTCTGGCTCAGGTTGGGATTTTAGTTCCACGAACGGTAACCCCGAGCCAGACTCGGGATCGCATCGCTGGATACAGGGAGAGTTACTTACCTTGTCCCCTGGATCCAGCGATGTCCTCCGCGCTGTGTGAGAGAGCTGTCCTCCGCTCGATTCACAGTGCCGAATGCCACCGAGCTCCGTTCCCTGCGACGTTACGGCGCGCGGGAGAGGAGATCGGCGGCAAATTCAAAAAAGTAAAAAGACACAAAACACACACAGTACTGTAATCTTACAGATTACAGTACTGTATAAAAAAATTACACACCCCCTTTGTCCCTAGTGGTCTGTCCAGTGCCCTGCATGCACTTTTATATTATAAATACAGTTTTTTCTGCCTGAAATTTGGAGATTGTCCATAGCAACCAAAAAGTGTCCCTTTTTCAGTGTTTTAGGATTTGATTACATTATTGAATAATTTTTATTATTATTTATTATATTATAAACTTTATCATACCCGGGATGTCTGCTAGACTCTGGTTTGGACAGATTTAAGAGAGTTATTCCTAAGAATTACAGGACTACAATATAAAATGCCAAATTTCCATGCAAAATAATTGTACCGCTTTCAGCACCTAAAACCAGAACTAATCATACCGCCAGGGAGGTTAAGTTAGTATAATTGATAATAGATCTAAAGGAGTTTGTTCTGGGAATGGTGGCAGTGCTGAGGGAGTGAACCTCCTGTGGTCAGTGTGTAGCGGTGAAGCTGCTCAGCTGGTACAGGACCCGGATAATTGCGGAGAAGCTAGCCATACATGGATCTTTTTTTTTTTTCCATTCAGCCTGCTGGTTGATTTGATTCGAGGTGCAGCCTACCTGCAACACTGATCAAGCAAAAAAATTACTGGGGCAATTGAGCAGAGGTCCAAAAGGTAAATCGACCTCTGTCCAACCATAGTGGCCACACATTGATCGAAATTTGGTCAGTCCCCACTTAACTGACCAAATTTCCATCCATGAATGGCCCACCTTTAGTGTGCAATAAAGATCATACCTGGAATTCAGCTTTAACCATAAAACTGATCCAAAGACCAAATCACCTAAACATTAACCCAATTCCTAAAACTGAATTAACCCCTCTGTATTCGGTCCTGTGCTTAGTGGTGTAGACTAGAACTCTTCCTACTGCAAATTAATACATCCTATAATTCTACCAATCAAATACCATAATGCCTCTTCTATTTTATCAAACAAAAAAAAAAATACCATACGACTCCTACTCTTCCAATAAAAATACTGTTTACAACACCCAAAACTTTACTCCTATTCTCAGGTTTCCTAGTTTATCCAATCCATTTTGGATTCCTGAATACAAGCTAGAGATGCTAATGCCTGTAGGGTCCAGGTTTCCATGCTATCACTCTAGAACAGCCCACTTTGTTTTCTGTTTCTTCTTAGCGATAGTGATGGGTAAATAATATTCTTTGGCTGTTCGGAGACTCCCTTCCTAAGAACTTAAATTAAAATCACTTTTATTACAACTGGTATTTTACCTCGAACTAGCTATTTATGTTGTCATTTTAAAGCTGCAACTTTAAAGTTGAACTGCGAGCTGCACAGATATTGTCTAAAAACAAATGTTATGTGTATTCTTACTTGAATCTTTATATCAGTTGTGTATTTCTTCAAGATCTGAACAGTAATCCTATCTAAACCAATTTCTGCACTATGCCTATATAGACCTGTCAGTGCTGCTCTCTTCTAGTGCAGGGTGACTGGTCTTGTATCCGCCCCCTCTGTAGTTTCCTGCAGGTAGCCTGTAGTGGGCAGGCCTACTGGGCCCCTCCCACAGCTCTGCTCCTCGCACAAGCTATGTACACCACAGCAATGTCACTGCTGTCTTTGCAATTTACAACATAATGCGTGGGGTTGCAAAGGCATTTGCTGCACACAAAGTGGATTCATATCCTTTATAGCTTATGAGGGTTATATTTAAATTAGAGTTTTTTATGCCTGACATTCAGCTTTAAGATCTTATAGCTGTAAAGCCCAGCTCGAACTTCAGTGTTTTAATTAGTTTTGTTTAGATGGGGAAGGGGGTTAGAGCCCTGGAGGTTATTAAAAGGTCTGTTGACTCCATTCATAGCAGCCACAGTTACAGGTCCTATGAATGGAGGAGGTGGGCATATTTGGACACATTTGATGAGTGCCGGCCACAGCTCCATTGGCTCCAGTAACTTCTACCAAACTGGAACATTACGGTGGGGGTGGGGGGGAAATCAGAGGAGAATTTCTACTAAAGGAAGAGACAGCAGCACAAGGGATATATGACATCAATCACAAGTAATGTCCCTTGTGATGATTTTATTTTGTTTTTGTTTTTTTAGTAAACTTAGGTTTTAATAAACCCCATGGGCTTAGTGATTCTGTGATGTAATATTCTAGGCACTACAGCTACAAGTCAGCCATAAAATATAAGACTCTAGTCTGTGTATTGATCTGGCATCTCTGCCTTTATATGCTGCCATTCATATCACATCAATAAGGTGTCACTTTATGGGTCATTTTCCAATGAGTTATGTTGATGGTGCATACTGTAGCTGGAGTGTTTTTTGCTTCCTCCTATATTATACCATAATATACATTGTAACCCCAAGGCCAGGCCTCCCTCCCACACTCTTACCCTCCATATAAAAAGCTGGCCGTCTCACCCCATGCCGCACCCCCCCTTCCCCTCCTTTCTGCCATCTCTGCTCTGTCCAGACAGGATCTCAAAGTTATAAAACATAATTACTTCGGAAATGGGGAGAGAGAGAGATACTCAGAAGGGAGAGACTCTCAGTAATTACTTACAACACAATGAACAGGCTTTTTGTGCCGCTTGTTTGCATGCGTTGTTCTGGTGTTTGTCGGGCTGGCTGTGTGTATTCTGTTTTACCCTGTGCGTCTAGTCTGCTTTGCAGTGAGGCTCTTATTGTGTCTTTTAGATTTGTTGTCTTATTTATTTATAACAGTTTTTAACACTTTGCATGTATGTTCCTATAGAGAGCTGGCCATGGACTGCCTAATTTTTTTGGCCCATACAAATTGAAGAGCAACAAGTCAAGTCAGTTAAAAAAAAAAAAAAAAAGCAGCTAAAATGATCAAATGACTTCTAACACTCAGATAGTTGACCCTGTTTGTGATTAGAATTTTTAGGACACAACTCTTCTTGCTTTGGAAGGAGTGGGGAAGGTGTAGCTTTTGTGAGCTTTTTATTTTTGTAACTTTTGGGATGGTGTTCCCCCCCTCTTCCAGTGTGCTCAGAAAGTACTACAATCTCTGCTAGGGAAGTACATGCATCAATAAAACCTTTTTTAGTTTTATTGGGAAGGATTAGGTTTTTATTGCTGCATGCCCAGTGGAGAAATCTTATTTCCTGTATGGTTCCAGAAAGGGAAGTGATGAGAAATCCCCCCACCCCCCCCCCCCCCCCCCCACTGGGAAACTGACACCAATACACTTACACAGAAGTTGTAATAACTCTTCTCCACTCTGACCATAAAGAAAAATTTGACTAGAGTTTAGCCTAGATTTATTATTAGCAATAGCGTGCCCATGTCTGTCAGTGTAATGTGCAAGATCATGGTTAAAGGGGTCTTCCATTAGGCTGGATTCACACCTATGCATTTTTAGTGCTTTTTGCATTTTGCAGATGTGGACTACAGTCAGTTGACCATGGTTTCCTAAGGAACACGTTCTGTAGTGCAAATCTGCAAAATGCAAAAAGCACTAAAAAGAAAAGTGTAGATAGAGGCCATGTTTTAATTTGGTCTGGGACTCCATTAGAGTCCTGCTGACGTTGTTTTACCAGACAGGAAGTAAAGGGAAGTCTCCAACAGCAGCACAGATGTGAATTAAATTATTTTCTTTTGACTCCATTCACACTTCTACAATGCCACAGTCGTGCGATTTTCATTGCGAACTGACGATGCAACTTTGGATGAGTGTGACTTAGATTCAACTTTGACTGTTGCACAATTGTCGCATTGATATCATTAAGATATAACTTTTGAGAGTTTACATTGCAGTCTATGGCATTCAAATTGCATGAAAGTGTCAAAATAGTGCAAGAATCTTTTCTAAATCACATAGATTTAAATGGCTGCCATTGAAAAACATGGGTTGCGAATTGTCATGTGACTGTATCCATAGTAGCATGACAAGTTTCAGAAGTGTGAAAGGATCCTTAGTAAAGTAGGTAAAAGCTTGAATCCCTGTTAGATATCTGTGTCACTGTTGCAAATCTTCCCTAACCTCCTGTCTGGTGAAAGTGTTTTAGTAGGACAGGAAGTGAGGGTTAGGCTGGGTTCACATTTATGCGGTGTGGAACGCTGCATGTTATTCGGATAGAAATTGCACTGCATTCCTATTTAAATCACATGAGATTCTTTGCAAGGAGATTTGAGCCCATTCATTATGTATGGGCTCAATTTGCGCTGCACCACACAAAAAAGGTGCAGGCATTTTTTTGCTGCACTGGAATCATCACGGAAGTAAGATTGCATGGGTGTTTACATCCATGTGATGCAATTTCTGCAATCGCACTGCGTTTTGCAATCTGTTTTCAGGTGTCATTAACTTAAAACGGAGCTCTAGGCTTCTTCAGAAAAATATAAAGTCGGCAGCTGCAAATACTGTAGCTGCTTAATACAAGGACACTTACTGTCCACTGACAGCGGTGTCCTCATCTAAGCCGATTTTTCCACCTCAGGTAAGGAAACCCACCTTGCGGCTTCATAACCAGTTCCCTACTGCGCATGCAAGAAGCACTGTGCTCTTTGTGAATGGCCTGGCAGCGGAGAGGGATGGGGGGGGGGGGGGGCAGACGAACGTCTGGATGAGTTTGCCACAGCAAAGTCAGCCGGAAGTGAAAGCAGGTCTTGTCATAACCAGGTACCCACACGGTGCGGCACCAACCCCCCTCCTAAAGGTGCCAATTGTGGCAGCCTTTTTGGGTGGAGTTCTGCTTTAACATTGACACCAGTGGCAGATTATATGAACGGAGTGCGTTTTTAGTGCATTGTGGGAATACTCAGGATTCGCCTAAAACTTTTTAACGGAGCTCCGGAAAGTAATAAAAGCCTAACAGGAGCTCTAATCCTTCCCCACTCTACCTAAAGCTTTGAAGTTCACTGTAGAGAAGATGAGGTTAATATCAGGAGATCACAGACCTTTCATCTACATTATGTATATATAAAGGTCAATAAAAAACATTGAGGAATCATGTTGCAGATATGGCCTTTTTGATTTTTGAATGGTATTAAAGTGTTGGTAAACTCTCAAAAAAAACAAAAAGAAAACCTGTAAGACAAAGGCATAATGAGCTAGTATGCATAATTTCTTCAATGCGCATGTGCTGTTGATGTTGGCACATGCGGATACAATAAATATCTCCTAAATGGTGCAAGTTTAGGAGATATTCACGGTACCTACAGGTAAGCCTTATTATAGGCTTACCTGTAGGTAAAAGTGGTAGTACAGGGTTTACAGCTACTTTAATAATGTATGGAAAGGGGGAACAAATGCAGTGCACACAACAGGGAACGGAATGTATGTATAAGAACATGCATTGCTCCATGAATGGTCCCTGAGCAGAGGCGGATCATTCAGATGCAATAGAATATTGCTGTATTGGCTGTAGATGTTAGCAAATCTTTGCAGCAATTATTCTTGATTCACATAGTTCACGTAAATGATCTAAACTATTCTCTCTTTAATCTCTTTATGTTCCAAAGTTAATAGTGCTAATGCATGCAGGATTTATGTGTTAATGTTATCACTGACCAGAAATGAGCCCCCCTCCTCTCCACCCTTGTCTAGCTATAAGGATGTTCTCAAAACTTGTTGGCGAGCAGGCCTGAATCATGACTTTACAGAGACCTGTGCTGCCCCCTTCGTGGGAGTTTTGGACAGCTTCTAAAGCTAGGTTCACATATGCGTGGTTTCGTGCACTGCGTTTGTGCTGGCACAGCAGCCCGCTCATTTGAATAGGCTGCTGTACCTGCAGGTAACAAATGGAAAAGATCCCTGGACCTTATTTAAATGCCCCATGCAATTTCCCACACCTGAAAACATGCTGCATTTTCAGATGCATGGGGGTGCCATTAAGAATTATTGGCATCCCCGTGCGTCAGCTAAATAGCACTGCTTTTGCCTGGTATGAGAATACATGCAATGTACATGTATTCCCACTCCTGCATACATGTGAACTTAGCCTTATAAGCATAAATATTTAATACATAAACAAAACTTTTTTTGATAGTTCTGTGTGAACACTTACAGACCAGTAGGGATGGGTGAACGGTTCGGCCTGAGCATAAGTTCGGGCTGAACTGTTCTGCAGAACACCGAACAATATGCAGTGTTCGGGGCAAATTTGAAAGCCTCCGGAACACCGTTAAAGTCTATGGGACATTAACCTCAAAAATCGAAAGTGTTAATTTTAAAGGCTTCTATGCAACTTATTGTCATAAAAAGTGTTTGGGGACCCGGGTCCTGCCCCAGGAGAAATGTATCAATGCAAAAAAAGTTTTAAAAATGGCTGTTTTTTCGGGAGCAGTGATTTTAATAATGCTTAACGTGAAACAATAAAAGTGAAATATTCCTTTTAAATTTTGTACCTGGGGGGTGTCTATAGTTTGCCGGTCGTCGGCGGAGCGAGAGAAGATGATGAATGGACTTCATGGGACATTTTTATTTTTTAATAAAGGACTTGTCCCAAGTTGTGTCTTGTCTTTTGTACCACTTTTTTTGTGAAAGCCCCCCCCCCCCCTTGCCCGGGGAACTGTGATCGACAGATCACCCGTCCAATCTGGAAGGGTAATCGGTCTATCACAGTTCCCCGGACAAGGGGGAGGGGCTGTATGCAACGGCGCGCAACGGGGGAACACACAGCTATTGAAATTAAAGCTGTGATGTTCCCGGCGCTCTATTGAACCAGACGGCGGAGGCGGCTCTCCTCTCTCTTCGCTGCATCACTGGCTGCACGGGGGACAAACACACTGGCTGCACAGGGGACAAACACACTGGCTGCACAGGGGACAAACACACTGGCTGCACAGGGGACAAACACACTGGCTGCACAGGGGACAAACACACTGGCTGCACGGGGGACAAACACACTGGCTGCACGGGGGACAAACACACTGGCTGCACGGGGGACAAACACACTGGCTGCACGGGGGACAAACACACTGGCTGCACGGGGGACAAACACACTGGCTGCACGGGGGACAAACACACTGGCTGCACGGGGGACAAACACACTGGCTGCACAGGGGACAAACACACTGGCTGCATAGGGGACAAACACACTGGCTGCACAGGGGACAAACATACTGGCTGCACAGTGGCGCTCTACTGAGCCAGGCAGCGGAGGCGGCTCTCCTGCGTTATAGATCTCCCATGATGGGCGGCACCAGGGGCGGGGGCGGAGCTCCGCCCCGCCCCATTTTCGGCTCAATTATCGGCCGTTTTTTCCTTTCGGCAAATTGCCGAAAAGGGCATTTTCGGCCGATATGTTTTGGCGGCTGAAATTTCGGTGCATCCCTAATTGATACGTGTCTTCTGAGGCAGGACCCAGGTCCCCAAACCCTTGTTTTGCCAATAACTTGCATATAAGCCTTTAAAATTAGCACTTTTGATTATTCATGTTCGGGTCCCATAGACTTAAATGGTGTTCGTGTGCTCTGCCAAATGTTTTGCATGTTCGGTATGTTCTGGTGCAAACCGAACCGGAGGGTGTTCGGCCCATCCCTACAGCCCAGCAATTCAGGCCCCTTTCAGATGGGTGGACTCCACCAGCAGTTCAGAAACGTGGATCTATAGCATAGATATAACATTTCCCAGCAAGTAGTCCAAAATGGGTAAAATATGAAAGACTACAAAAATGTCTTAGTGGAAATATTGGCTCTTAAAAACACATTTTCAGTGCCCAAACAACTAGATAGCAATTTTCACTTGCCAGAAAATCATAACTGTCTTTATCTGGTGCTCTGTGGTTGCTGAACTTTGTATTTGTATCAGTCAAAAGATCTGGCTGGCTGTGATCAATGTAACAATGTCTGGTTGATGGTGGAATTTAATGTGCGCTGTGGGACCTTGCCCCTGTCCCTACAGACTGTTTCTTTATAAATGGCATAATTAAGATTATGTCCCCTCTTTTCACCCGGTGACATAGGTGACAGTTCGGTGTCTCTGCTCTCTGCAGGGTACATCCCAAGCTACCTGGACAAAGATGAGCCATGCGTGGTGTGCAGTGATAAGGCCACAGGATACCACTACCGATGTATTACCTGTGAGGGCTGCAAGGTAAGTCTGATGCTAAAGGGACACCATCCCTCATTTTATTACAACCTATTTAGCAAATCTGTTGTCCTTGTTAAAGAACGAGTGCAGTTTGGAAACATTTTATCTCCTTTATTCTATCCAAGCAAGTTCTCTGACAAAATCTTTTACTTTTACTTTCGCTTGTCCTTGTTTAGACCATGGATTTCTTGCTAGTTTTATTTATTCTGCTGCCTTATAAAGTTGTGTTCCACCAAAGCTCTCCACATACTATGGTACCATAGAAAGGCATACCTGATAACCCTTTATTGGTGCATGGCTCCATGGCCAACTTATGATTCGTTAAACCAAAAAAGAATCACTAGGCAAGCCTGTGAAACAGACTGCGCTCACCCACAAGGATACGGCAATGGGGGTGCTGCATTCATGGCACTTGTGAGGCTGCAGATGGGCACTGACCCTTATTTTGCTTCACAGTTCTTTATTAAAAATGTTTGTTTTTTTCCAGAAACTTCCCTCTTAAAGTGAAGATGCACGTGTTATACTCTAATAAATATGGTATATCCAAATAACACGCCCAAGCTCATCTCTTTACTCACACACAGCCACAAAGGCAAGAGAATTCTTATTGTGCAGTGTATTAGTGCTCGAACGAACACACTTAGACCAAATTTTAATGGTTCAAAGAATGTCAGGCGAATTGGTCAGCCTTCACACATGTTCACTTCACCAAATCTGGCACTTTTTGAAAAAAGTTTGGACACCCCTGCTCTAACTATTCTTGAATATTTTTTGCAGTGGGTGCATTATCCTGCTGAAAGAGACCACTGCTATCAGGGTATACCATTTTCCATTTAGGTAGGTGGTATGTATCAAGTAATATCCACATGAATGGCAGTACCCAAGGTTTCCCAGCAGGACATTGCCCAAAGCATCACACTGTCTCAGCTGGCTTGCCTTCTTTCCATACTGCATTCTGGTGCCACCTCTTCGCCAGGTAAGTGAAGCACATGCAACCAGCCATCCACATGATGATGTAAAAGAAAATTTTATTCATCAGACCAGGCCCCTTTCTTCCATTGCTTCGTGGCTCAGTTCTGATGTTCACATGCCCATTGTAGGCACTTTTAGCTGTGGACACAGGTCAGCATGGACACCCTAACCAGACTGCAGCTATGCAGCCCCATACACAACAAACTGCAGTGCCCATATTTTCTGCTTTCAAGACATCAACTTCAGGGGCAACATGTTTACTTTCTGCCTCCTTAATCCCACAGACTTTCAGATGCCATTGTAACGAGATAATTAATGTTATTGAGTTTATCTGTCAGTAATCATAAGGTTATGGCTGATTGGTGCATATATGTGTATATATATATATATATAATAATTACATTTACTTTTCTTCTTAGCCTTGAATTGGGGAGCACAAACCAGTTGTGTCTGTAGAGCTCACCCTAGCATGTCACACTGTTTTCTTTTTGAAGCAGTTATCTTTCCCAAGCATACTATGGCTTGCCACAGGTGGTTACACAATGCTTATGTAATGTTTTTTATGGTAGTTGGTCTATGCCTATCTATAGTTGCAAAGCTCTATATATCTGTGTATCACCACTGGCCTGCTGTATCCCCAGATAACTGCTAACTTGTTCTTCTACCCAAGTTTAATAATAATTGTTTCTTCAGCTTGTATTTATTACTTGTCCTAATTTCACATCTCTTTATTAAACACACCCATTACACATTTACAGTGATGGAGGAAAATGTAAGTGAACCCAGAAAATAATTACTTCAACAAAAGCTAACTGGAGTCAGTAGTTTGCACACCTGGAGTCCAACTAATGGAACTTGTTTGGAGGTGTGGTTTAGAGTTACTTTAATTTATAAAAGATACTCAAATATTTTAGAATTGCTGTTCATAGGAAGCATCAGCTGAACCATGCCTTGCAAAAAAAAGGAGCTCTCTAAAAACATATGATCAATAGTAGTTGATCTAAATAGGGCTAGAAAGGGATACAAAGCAATCTCAAAGTGTTTAGGCATCCATCAGTCAACTGCTAGATAAACTGTCTTTAAATAAAGACAGTTTAGTACCCAGCCAAGATGACTCGCAAGGCACAACGTAGAATCTTCAGTGAGGTAAAGAAAAACCCACGAATAACAGCTAAAGGCTTGAAGACATCACTGGAACTGGCAAACATCCATGTTCATGAGTCTATCATACGTAAGTCTTTGAACAGGCAGGGTGTTACTGGTGACCAACCTCTTCAAGGCCACTAAGCAGACTATTGCTCGAGCCTGGAAAACATACCTTCTCTTGTTCGATGAAGTGAAGCAGCAGGTACTTGGAACGCTTGTTAGTGAGAAACTAACGGCAATTCTCACAGACATGCACAATAATGTTTTGCGAATCTGGCAACCCTGGATTGACCAATTTCCTACGTGGTTTTTGGAATTGTGGATATTGCCCGGGCTTGCTCATAATGCTGCTTGTGGGCCCCCCCCCCCCCCCCCCCCAATCTCTCTTTTTCTAGCTAGTGACCTCTTTGGCACAATCTACCACCATTGACCAGACCACCACATTATGTTATCTATTTTTGCGACCCGAGAGCTAAATTTATGTGCAAGTCTAACTTTATATGTCATATGACCTGGTTCTCTTGGAGACTCCACCAAGCTCTGGCCTTGTTTTTCAACTCCATGTATTGCCATCTGGTCATCCCTGGGTGTTTTATTTTGGTTTTGGTTCACAACCTTCAGGAAACTAAAGTCCACTTCCACTGAGGTACATTTGAATCTGAAGTTCCTAAACCTCATTTCCCTTGCAGAGTGTAGCTTTTCGGGACTTTTTTGTTCGCGCAAGGCCTATCTGACTGACATGTGGATGGCCTGATTCATTGTTACTACCAGTTTATGACCCTGATTTCTTTTTTCTGGTAAAAAAAAAAGTCTTTCAATAAAAACATTGTAAATGAACAGGCATGAACACCACAAAGGAAGCCACTGCTCTCAAAAAAAAACCAGTGCTGCATGCCTGGTTTTTGCCAAAAACTAAAACGCTACTGAGAAAATGTTTTGTGGACAGATAAAACAAAAGCTGGATTGTTCGGGAATAATACTTAGCACTGACTATGCCGCAAAAAGGGCATAGTTTACTAGCATCAAAACATCATACCAATTGGTGAAGAATGGTGGGGGGGGACATCATGATTTGGGCTTGCTTCCCTGCCCCAGAACCTGGACCACCTGCCATTATCGAGGGGAAAATGAATTCCCAAGTTTACCAAAATATCCTACAGGATAATGTCAGGGTGGCTGTCCGCCAGCTGAAGATTAGTAAAATTTGGATGATGCAGCAGGACAATGACCCTAGAGATTGAACTAATCCACCACAGCCCAGACCTTTAACCCCAGAAAGATGCTGTGGCATCACCTCAAGAGGGTCGTTCACACCACACATCTACAAATGGGTCTGAGCTGAAGAAGCTTTGTAAAGGTGAATGGTCAAATATTCCTTCTGAACTTTGTGCCAGTTTGATCCAGAGCTTCTGAAAGCTTTTTCTTGAAGTCAGTAATGCCAAAGGAGGTTGAACCAGTTATTAACTCCAAGGGTTCACATCATTTTTCCACTAGCACTGTGGATGTTTAATGGGTGTGTTTTCGATAGACATGAGAAATTAGAAATGTTTGTGTGTAATCAACGTAATGGTTTGTGTCTATTGTAAGTTAGATGACGATCAGATCACATTTTATGGAAAATCACTGCAGAAAATCAGTTAATTCCATGGGGTTCACATACCTTTTCTTTCTATTGTACATATTAGGTTCCTTTGAGATCAAAGGAGAGAATATCAATATATTGTCTGCCTCCTGTTTAGTCCTTTGCAGAGTGACCATCTGGAAAACAGTGGTGCACTCTTATTTCTATTGCTTTGTGTCTGCTGAAGTGAAGTATTGTCCCAGAGGGAAGAGTAGAATGAAGATCAGACGCTAAGCAGACACTATGACAGATATATTTGTTGTACAGCTCTTATCAATTTGCATATGCAGACAAGGGAAAGTGACCTCTGCAGTTTTCATGATATAGTTAATATTAAATAAATACAAAAATATATCATCGCTTTAAAGGTGCCTGAGAATCCTTGAGGCTCCAGCTACCATTTAATGCAAGTTCAGAATTGAATCAAAAGCTACCGTTAACAGTGCAGAAACTTTTTTTTCCATTTAACACATGGAGCACAATAAAATAAACATTCCACAAAAAAATAGTTGTTAAACTTCTTACCCCAGCACTTGTGGATTCCCTATACAAGGGAGAGACTCTCGTACACATTGCTGGATCGAGATTTGGCTCAGGTAAGTATTGAGGGGGCTGCTACACAGAGATAGATTTTTACCTTCATGCATAGAATGCATGAAGGTAAAACAAACCTTCAGCCTTTACAAATACTTCTTCTTATAATAAACTGCAATAAGGCAGGCTATTATCGCAGAAGAGACATGCAGTGTCTCTTATGTGATAACAAAACATCTACCTGCTTTTTCACAATCTTCTACGGCATGTGAACTGAGTTGCAGATGCTCAGCTTAGAGTGCTGACACTGTTCTTGTTGCGGGATAATGGACTCTTGTGCATGTGCAGAGGTTTTTCATCCCAAGCTGGCCAGTTGATATGGCCAAAGACCAGCACCAGGGAAGAGGATTCTGGTGTTGGCGAGGGACCCAGACACTTACCAAGGAAGAAGGTTTCATGACTTTTGTTCCACTTTAAAGTGGTTGTTTGGCAGGTTTTTTATCTTAAAGCATTCTATGCCCATCCCGATCCAGCAATGTCACACGAGAGACTCGGCTGCCTTGATCTACCTCCGCAGCGAAGAGCCATTGGCGCTCACTGCTGTCAAAGTTGGTGAATCAGTCAAAAATGGAAACGCATAGCTGCGGCTTGGCCCAGGTGCCCCCTTAGAAAGCTGCACTCAACAGGAGGGAGGGGCCAGAGCGCTGATGAAGGACCAAAGAAAAGAAGGATCTGGGCTGCACTATGAAAAAAATACTACACAAAGAAGGGAAGTATAACATGTTTGTTGTTTTTAACAAAAAAAAAAACCTTTAGTATCACTTTAAAGTGGTTATAAACCCATTACAAACACTTTAACCTACAGGTAAGCCTAGATTAAGGCTTATCTGTAGGTGCAAGAAATATCTCCCAAACCTAAAACATTTAGGAGATATTTGCAGGAATAGCAGCACCGATGCGCCGTAGACATTAGGCGCACTGAGCATGCCGTTTCTAATGGCGATCATGCCGTTAGTGGCGGCACCAATGCGCAGGAGTGACATCATCGCTGCTCCGGCCAGTCACAGCGCTGGAGCAGCGATACCCGGAAGGCACGTTGAGTCAACATGTCAGTGATGGAGGAGGTGAACGAGGGTTGCTTCGGTGGCTTCGATCACAGGTAAGGAATTCATAATGAGCCAGTATGCTATGCATGAACTAGCTCATTATTTATGCCTTTGTCTTGCAGGGTGTTTTTTTTTTTTTTAAAGAGGAGGTATACTTCCTCTTTAAGCTTTAAAAATAAAGGATTGAAGCTGCATTGTTGCCATGCACAGCTGCTTCAGATTCTGGCTCCTCCAGTTATGATAAAATCTCCGAAATGTATTTTATTGAGCATCTAATATAATGTGATAATAATGATATTACACTTCAGAATTCGTTTATTATATTTCAACTTCAGTCAGCTGTGGACTACTTCTGTATTTAGTTGTTTCTGGAAACTGTTTTACAAAATACCTCAACAATTTGTAGTTTAATTTTCTATCTATATACATTTTTTTACTTTTTATAAACTGCTTTTACGCAATGAAGTCAGCCAGTCACCAAAGTGGAACTCTGACAACTGCATCTTAGAGATGGATATTAATGCTCTATTCACACTTGGAGTGCGACTTGGAATTGAGTTGTTCTCCCTCTGCAAAGTTGTACCCACAGTTGCATGTAAAAACGTTCAGGTACGACTTTCATGCAACTTTTGTAGGTTATCATTGAAGTCTATTGCCCTCAAGTTGCAAAAAGTTGGACCAAAGTAGTTCATGAGCTACTTTGAAGTCGCACATGTATATATGGTTATCATTGGAAAACATGGAGTGTGACTTGTCATGCGACTTTGATGTCTAAAGTCCTATGACAAGTCACACAAGTGTGAATAGGGTGTAAAGGACAAATTGCACGGGTTAAATTTTCATTGCAGCTTTTAAAAGGTATCAGTTTTTCAGAGCTGAAGCAGGTATTCAGTAGGCCATTCATTAAACCAAGAGAACCATTAAACTATCCCATTTTGCCAACTACAGCTTTAGAAGGCAACCTGCTTCTTATACAACTCAAAAGGAGCAAATTTCTAGAGATGAATGTAATTCTTCCTTTTCATACACATGCACATAACATTAGTATTGGGCAGGAAATGCCAGCAGGAATGGGAGGGAAGAGATTCAGAAGAAATGTAAACAACTAAAATAGTAACAGTGTCTGGGAAAATAATAATGTGATATGTGACCTTTTTTGTTCTGGGCAACAGAATAGTTAACTGTGGCCGAGGCCCTTCATGTAGTACCAAAGAGAAATCCCTGCAGGCCCTTTTGAAATGAGATGATAATCAGCCCACTGTTACTGTATTACGTAGCAGGTTGGAGACCAGCCAATGAAATACAGTTTACCAAATAGATCCATTGTAATTTATAGCTGTGTCACAGTGCCAGCATTCTAGAGCAGGTGGATGCAGGAAACATTTTAAATGAAATATTTCTGTCAATAGGAAATGTAGAATTCGAAGGACACAGTGGGGGGACTACTCTGGTTAGTTTTAGGGGGAGGGAGGGGATACCAAGCAAATGAGTTCCCATATATGCAGCAATTTTCATTTATATTCATGCATAGGTACCATGTTGGAATAACTCGCTTGTCTCCCCTTCCGCCCAGGGCTTCTTTCGGCGTACTATCCAGAAGAACCTGCACCCCTCCTACTCCTGCAAGTACGATGGATGTTGTATCATCGACAAGATCACGCGGAATCAGTGTCAGCTCTGCCGCTTTAAGAAATGTATCGCTGTGGGCATGGCAATGGACCGTAAGTATATATACAGCATTCACCTAGATTAGGGGGGAAATGTCTGCAGGTAACTGGTGCATGTATACTTTATAACCGACTCTTTTACTCCAGTCTCCATTCTCCTATGAAATAGCATATGGCAGCTTCCCTAATGTAGATTCGTTTTTATTATGCCCTATTCTCCAAAAGATCTGAGCACCTGGCCTTAAAGCATATCTAAAGTCACAAAGCCACTTCCACCTTGGTATAATCAGAGACCATTCTAAACAATAAGCAATACTCAGTTATTTTAGATTTCAAAGTGCTTTCTGTATGCTGTTACTTACAATTCTTGAATCTGTTCTACCTGCTGCTAATAGACCAGAATTGAGGCTCCCTCTGGTGGCCAACAATATAGTCTCTGCTAAAGGGGAGGATCATGGTTCAAACAGAATTGCTGATTGGCCTGCTCTGCTTGGATGCTAGTTGTCCAAGTAGTTACCAGTGCTAAACCTCTAGCTGGGTGGAAGCCATAATTGTAGTGTTTATATAGACAGGTAAGTTTGAAATCATTCTTATTAAATATTTGCTTATGGCAAGTGGTAGAAATGTGAAAGGATGATCCTTGAAAGGATCCTTTCAACAAAAAAAACTAAAATATAATATATTACAGTTTATCAATCCTCAGACGTTTATTTATTTTTTCCTTTATTTTCACTTGGTATCATCTGCAACAATGTTTCTCAACTCCAGTCCTCAAGTACCCCCAAACAGGTCATGTTTTCAGAATTTTCCCCAGATGAAACGGCTGTGGTAATTACTAAGGAAACTTATCTAATCATCTGTGCAAAATAATTGAGAGCTTGAAAACATGACCTGTTGGGGGTACCTGAGGAGCGGAGTTGAAAAACATTGATCTAGAACATCTTATAGGCTCATGCACACTGCACGTTTTGCTAACTCTCCTAGACTCCTTTCCTCCTGGCAGCAAGAGTTTTGGTAGAAAAAATGCTAGACGCGTTTAAACTTGTATAACGCGTTTAGGCACATCAAGCACTTGGGCGGTAATTAATTTCAGTGGTCAGAATAATCATTTATTTTGACCAGTGAAATGAATTAACATTTTAGCGCTTAACGCAACTAGCGCTGAGACGCGTTTACGTGCATGTACACCAATTTAGGAGAAAATAGGCTAAGGCTAACGCTGCGTTTTAACTAAAAACACCTTTAGAAATTGACCAATAAATAAGCTGCTAACATCAAAAATCCACTATAGAAACTCCAATAAAAGTGCAATATCCAAAAAAAAGATTCAACGCTAATTAAAACTCATAAGTATGTGAATATGAATATGCATAAAAAGATTTGTAAATACCAAGGTGAAAAAAAAGAAAAAAGAGAAAAAAGAAAAACTAAAGCAAGGTCCCATCAAAAGAAAAATCCATAAATTCTTAAATAACAGTGTCCATCCAGATGAGCAAAAATAAATTTGCAAAGAGAAAATTGTGACAAAGTCTTCAAAGCAAACAAAGTGCATTCAAATTGCCACCCAAAGTATATGAATAACCTGCTTACCAGAAAGCGATGACTGCCCCAGCAGTCTCGCCCAGCCTAGGGTTTGCTGGCTGCCTGCCACTTACCCCATCTTGGTGGGGGATCAGGCAGAGGGTGACGGCGGCAAGCTGTGGGATGAGCAGCGGGTCCATTTGTCTCTTCTTCCTTCTGCTAGGCGTCCAACAGACCCGTGCCTCCTGATTGGCTGAGATGCGGTTCAGTGTTAGAAAAGCAAATATTCATTCGCTTTTCTAACACACCTGGGTGGGCTCTGAGCTCAATGCTGTGCGCTCTGAGTCCACCTTTTTTGAAGCCCATTAGAGCCTATGGCTGTAATCAAGTGCTTCAAAAAAATACCCCTGCCCTTGTAATTCAGGCGTGGTGTGACAGAGGCCCCCTAATATATGCACCGCCACTCTCTAGCAGGTTGCTGCAGGTACACACTGATCATCCTGAAAGCACCTAAATTCTGCAGTAGTACATTTTTAGCCTAAAATTGATACCTTGCACACTAGAGGTTCCTAGCCTAACAATATCCCACAAGGCATATGGCAAACATTCTAAGGTTACCTAAACAAGACAGCTATCAGTTTTGCTTTATGATTGACCAAACCCTTGGAAGATAACCTTTTCATCCAAAATTTACATCCACCGGACAATACAACAAGTGAAATGAAGGATAAAGCTTCCATCATCTTTTCCCCATACAGTCATCCTTCTAGTAGTCAGTACTCGTGTCTCCCTGCATTTCCGTATTGTCGCCGTTTCTGTTGGAATCATCCAGATTGCACAACAGTTCCTATGCTGGCATGGAAACTGTCAATGTTCTTGTTTCCCTCGCTTTTATTACTCTCACTCTTCTCTCTCCTTCCCCCACAGTTGTCCTGGATGATTCCAAGCGGGTAGCCAAGCGGAAGCTGATTGAGGAAAATCGGGAACGGCGTCGGAAGGAGGAGATGATCAAGACTCTGCAGCAGCGTCCTGAGCCAAGCAGCGAGGAGTGGGAGTTGATCCGCATAGTGACAGAAGCTCACCGAAGCACCAATGCACAGGGCAGCCACTGGAAGCAACGCAGGAAGTTCTTGGTGAGACATAATTCTCAAAATAATGAAGTATTGTTTCTACATTGCCTACACCACACAATCCTTAAAGTTTGGATCTTTATCATCTTTTATCACATAGATAATAAAGATAGAGTGTTAGCTTCTTATTCAAAATCCAAAAACACCCTCTGTTAAGTTTGTGTTGGAATTGCTGGCTGCTTTCTACCAGGTCTTAACAGAAGCTGTGCCCATATAGCTGTGCCCATGTAGTGGGTAGCACTCTCACCTCGCAGTAAAAAGGGTCGCTGGTTCGAATCCCAACCACGACACTACCTGCCTGGAGTTTGCATGTTCTCCCTGTGCCTGCGTGGGTTTCCTTCCGGTACTCCGGTTTCCTCCCACAATCCAAACATATGCTGGTAGGTTAATTGGCTTCTGTCCAAAATTGGCCCTAGTATATGAATATGAGTTGGGGACCTTGGATTGTGGGCTCCTTTAGGGTAGGGACCAATGTGAGTGTGCGATGTATGTGTGGAATGCTGCATAAATTGACAGCGATATATATGGGTGCATTAAATAGGGATAATTGTAGACACGCACCCACACTCACTCAGGTTGAACTGGATGGACTGGTGTCTTTATTCAACCTTACAAACTATGTAACTATATAAATGAGGCGGAGGACTTCTAACGAGTATTGCCTATGGTCCCCTTGTAAGTAATATTTCTACATGACTGACTTAATCCAGCCATACATGGATCGAAGTTCAGTAGGGGCCAGCCGAACATTGATCCATGTATGGATACCCTGGTTGTACACAAGCAAATCTTCCAATTTACTTCTGTACATCCAGTTTGTTTTTCTTGATCGATCAATGCCACCAGTTTTAGCTAGCGGCGCTGATCTTTGTATTCTGAGAGTGGGGAAGGATTCCCCGTCGTCAGAACACAATAGCACAGCGGGAGGATTCCCCATCCACATCGAATGTGTGGATGGGGGAATGGGATCATTTTTTTTTTCATTCAACAAATGATGTATGTGCTGCCTAACAACAGGTGCCATGCTCTGCACCTTGTCTGTGTAAAATCTTGGTAGGGTAGGGCTTTTGCTTCCTCATGTCAGAACCTCCAGGAAGAGCAGCACTGGGCAGGACAGTATCAACAGCACATCAGTCAGATGTGGCAGTGCCATTGATCTTACACTGTAGATATCCCAACCATGACACTACCTGCCTGCAGTTTGCATATTCTCCCTGTGCCTGAGTGGGTTTCCTCCGGGTACTCCTGTTTCCTCCCACACTCCAAAGACATGCTGTTAGGTTAATTGGCTTCTGTCCAAAATTGGTCCAAGTATATTAATGTGGGTTGGGGGCCTTGGTTTGTGGGCTCCTTGACTGCATCAATTGACGCGGCTATATGGGTATCTTAAATCAGTAATATATAATAGAGGAGCATCTTAATGAGACACAATTTACAGGGATAGGAACAATTGTAGGCACGCATCCACACTGACTCAGGTTGAACTGGATGGACTGGTGTCTTTATTTAACCTTACTAATAACTATGTAACTATGATCTACAGTACAGGTGTAACTAGGCACTCTCACATACAAGGAACTCATCTATTAACTTTTAGACAAATTTGAGGCAGAAGGTCGATTTTTTTAATGGTATTACTTTAAAGGGTAAAGGGCTTTTTCGTGGGAAGAAAATAAATAAATATATATATATATATATATATATATATATATATATATATATATATATATATATATATATATATATATGGCATATACAATTGCGACACAAGTCATATTGTAATTGAATAACACCTTTCCTTTTTCAGTCTGTAGCTCTGTGATTTTCTGTGAAATGCAATGCAATATGGCTACCTGGAGGCGTTCTGTACAGAACAGCCCCCGATATGTCATTTCCTGCTTGTGTAATTGGCTCACTGATTTTCCTAGAACTAGCACTAAAGTACTAGTCAGATTTCAGGCATCCCCTGCAACAAAAATGTCATTTTTGGTGAGTAACTCCCAATAGGAAATCACATCTAAAAAGGGATGCAGGCCTACAATTTTCCTCATTAGAGCTTTGCAAGTGCAGCAGTTGGTTGATCATTAAGAAACCACTCCCATTAGACTCACTTTCTGCACAGACACAGGGATTTCTTCAGAATAACAAAAGGTAGCAATCTGCAACAAAGTTTGTCAAAATCCTTGTAATGTACTTAGATCACTCAGAGGGGAGGGTGTTTTTCTCAGCAAAAGTGGAGTTACTCTTTAAGCACAATCCACATTTTTACATTTTGGCCCCTTTCACATGGACTATCTGTTCAGGTCCGCCTGTCAGTTTTTCAGGGGGACCTGAAGGTCTATGGAGCGTCGGATGTCAGTGGTGACAAGTCCACTGACATCCGACCTGAAAAAGTGTGACGGAGGAAAAAGCTATTTTTCCATCCGTCATCGGACACTGCGGTCCGTCGTCACCCGATCTCCCATAGGGGAGAGCGGCGCTGTGACAGGTCCGTCCCTGCGCAGTGTGCAGAGACAGACCTGTCATCTTCCTGCTTAGCGGAGATCGCTCCGCCCCGGTGAAAGGACCCTTTCTCCTGTAACATAGCAAAGTTTTCCTTTTAAGTTCAGTTACATTTTAAAGGGAAACTTAAGACAGAACCATGAGCAACTCTACTGCTGAACAGTTTATTGTGCACGCTCCAAGTGACCCTAATTCTGGTGTTACGAACCTTGAAAATAAATACAGGGTGAGGGTTCAGATTGTTCGTATGTAACGTTGGCTGCATTCATGTAACAGGTCATTGGCCCATGTGGTAAATTGTCTCGGGTCAGGATGACAAGCTTGGGACTGAAGTCAGCAGTGGCAATTCCCATATTTGTGTCCTCATAGTGTAAGTTTATAATCAAAAAAGACTATGACTTGTTCTTAAATAATTGGGTGCAGTAAATAGGGCGATGCGTCCCAATTCTTAAATGTATACAAATTGTGCTGGTGTGTTTGTTCTTTCTACATACACCTGCATTTAACCCTCCCCTTTCCATAGGGACAGGCTTGAAGTAAACACCATAACTTGGTGTTGCAGATTTCGATCTGTGTGCATGGCAGGATACAGACGAGAATCTCTGATTTCCTTAAGCAAACATCCCGTGCAGATGGAGAGGCTGCGACCTCTTCGGGAGAGCAAACTGCATCTGTTAACGCCCCCCCTTCACTCTTTCACCCTCTGGCAAATGCACATAGTCTTCTGCAGTGTGTGTGAAGTGACAAGGATGTTACAAGTCAGCCTACAGCTTACACCTTGGTCCCCTCACACTTTGCATCATGGGAACTGTAGTTCTTTAACTTCAATGGAGGGCCATTTGGGCCTAATGCATGAATGCTTCTCTGCCTGTAGCAGCCAATCAGCTTCTCACTTTCTGCTGTATGTGGTGATTAGAAGATGAAATGAAGAATTAGGGTGGTTGTCATGGACAACCTTTCATAGGTGAGGTGCTATGGTGGCAGGTTTACTTATGTTCAGGGTTCTCAGTGCATAGAACCTGTCTACTGGTACTGTCAGCCGCAGAATCATTATCATCCAAACTGGTTTATGGTTTCTGCAGTCCCAGCCCTACCGGTCAATAAGGCGAGTTGTTGTACCATTAAAGCCCCAAGATGTGCATTGTACATGCAATTCTAGTCCATCATGTAGTTGGTGAGCTGCACTAATTTAACAAGAATTTTCTTCTGTGTCCAACAGAATATTTGTTTGTGAGAGAGAGAATTGTGCAATGAAATAATGGATTGTATTTATAGATTAGTATCTGTGTTGGAATGAAAGTACTGTATTGTTTGCAAGTAATATGGACACACACGCCACTGTTGCATGCAAACATATGTCAGAAGGTAGTTGTGTTTGCAGACAGATGAGTAACAGAAGGCAATACTGCTTACTGTAGGCTGAGACATCAATGTCAGATGCCAGCGCTGCTTGCAGACACACAAATATCAGAAAGAAATATTACATTCAGTCACAGTTATAGGAATACAGTAGTGCTCACACATAGGAATCAGAAGGTTGTACTGCTTAAAAACATATAAGGTGGTCTTTTGGGCAAACATGCATGTTCTAGAGATCAGTACAAACAGCCAATGGCAATAGTTTATGGTAAAGACACAGGACATTGATGCAAAAGATAAGCTGGGACTCCTATCTTATTGTAACCTTTTTTTTGTATTACTGCAATTCCTTTTAAACATTCAGATAGTAGAAAATAGAGTAGAAAAGGGCATGTCAATAATAAATAACACTGCTATATTCTGTACAGAGTATAATATGAACACAGCAGCTGTGGATGAACTTCTTGATCTCATGCCATAGAGCACAAGACATTAGTACTTGCAGGTGTATGATTTCAGATACCAGTGCTGCATTTAGTACCAGTGTTACCACATACATTGGCAGTAATGCTATAAAATACAGCATCATGTGCGTACTGGGGAAAACACAAGCATTGTCATGTGCTGCACGACGCTTCATGCATGTGTTGCAATAAAAAAGACCCCCCAGATCTCAGGGAGAATTTTTTTATTTTATTTACCAGCAAGGCATGCGGGTACAAGATTTCCCTCAAAGCAGTGGAGACATTGCCTTCCCAAGGGGCATCTGTGTGACCAGTGCTACGTCATTGCTGCCTTTAGGGAAATCAATCACACCATAGCAGTTTTGCTGTTTACTCCTGTGCAGAATTACATATAATTACATGATTCTTCAACTATTCGCAGTAGAAGCCGATCTGCAGTTACTGGGCACTGGGTGTCCGCTGGCACACAACGATCGTCGGTAATACACACAGAACTGAGATATACCTATGTAAACAAGGCATATCTCAGTTCTGACAGGGGAAGGGGATGGATTATGTGTTCCTGCAAATCTCACCCCCTAGAAAAAGCAGAACATACAGTACACAAAAACACTGGCTAGACACACAGTTAACCCTTTGATCCTCCTAGATGTTTAACCCCATTCCAGCCACTGTTATTAGTACATTGACAGAGCATATTTTTAGCACTAATCACAGTATTAAGGTCACGCAAAATGTCAGTTAATGTCCAATTTGCCGCAATTTCGCAGTCCTGCCGCCATTACTAGTATAAAACATTTTTAAAAATCCATAAATATATCCCATAATGTTCATGTCAATAAGTAACAGATATCAGGTAGAACATTTCATTCTTTCAGATCAAAGGAATGAACTTCGGTCTGTAGAGGAGGTCAGTTTAACCACTTAAAGACTAAACCTTTTTTCTGACATTTGCTGCTTACAAGTTAAATCAGTATTTTGTGCTAGAAAATTACTTGTAACCCTTAAACATCATATATATATTTTTTAGCAGAGTCCCTAGAGAATAAAATGGGTGCTGTTGCAATATTTTATGTCGCACTGTATTTGCGCAGCAGTCTTTCAAACGCAATATTTTTGGAAAAAATACACTTTAATCAATTAAAAAAATAACTAAGCCATAAAAGTTAGCCCAATTTATTTTTTATAATGCGAAAGATGATGTTACGATGCAAGAATTGTGAGAGAATCGTGATCTTTATTTTAAGCAAAAAAATTGTGATTCTCATTTTAGCCAGAATTGTTCAGCTCTAGTATGTTTTAGTATGTTTTTTAGCAGAAAGTAAAAAATTACGTTTTTTTTTTCAAAATTGTCGGTCTTTTTTTGCTTATAGCACAAAAAAGAAAACCCACAAATACCACCAAAAGAAAGCTCTATTTGTAGTCATATACACAGTATCTCACAAAAGTGAGCACACCCCTCACATTTTTGTAAATATGTTATTATATCTTTTCATGTGACAACACTGAAGAAATTACACTTTGCTCCAATGTAGTGAGTGTACAGCTTGTATAACAGTGTAAATACACAGCCATTAATGTCTAAACCGCTGGCAACAAAAGTGAGTACACCCCTAAGTGAAAATGTCCAAATTGGACCCAAAGATTCAATATTTTGTGTGGCCACCATTATTTTCCAGCACTGCCTTAACCCTCTTAGGCATGGAGTTCACCAGAGCTTCACAGGTTGCCACTGGAGTCCTCTTCCACTCCTCCATGACGACATCACGGAGCTGGTGGATGTTAGAAACCTTGCGCTCCTCCACCTTCTGTTTGAGGATGCCCCACAGATGCTCAATAGGGTTTAGGTCTACAGACCTGCTTGGCCAGTCCATCACCTTTACCCTCAGCTTCTTCAGCAAGGCAGTGGTTGTCTTGGCGGTGTATTTGGGGTCGTTATGCTGGAATACTGCCCTGCGACCCAGTCTCCGAAGGGAGGGGATCATGCTCTGCTTCAGTATGTCACAGTACATGTTGGCATTCATGGTTCCCTCAATGAACTGTAGCTCCCCAGTGCCGGAAGCACTCATGCAGCCCCAAACCATGACACTCCAACCACCATGCTTGACTGTAGGCAAGACACACTTGTCTTTGTACTCCTCACCTGGTTGCTGCCACACACGCTTGACACCATCTGAACCAAATAAGTTTATCTTGGTCTCGTTGGACCACAGGACATGGTTCCAGTAATCCATGTCCTTAGTCTGCTAGTCTTCTTGTCTTCAGCAAACTATTTGCAGGGGCTTTCTTGTGCAGCATCTTTTGAAGAGGCTTCCATCTGGGAGGACAGCCATGTAGACCAATTTGTTGCAGTGTGCGGCGTATGGTCTGAGCACTGACAGACTGACCCCCCACCCCTTCAACCTCTATATGTCTATTTCCCAAAGACAACCTCTGGATTTGAGGCCAAGCACGTGCACTAAACTTCTTTGGTCGACCATGGCGAGGCCTGTTCTGAGTGGAACCTGTCCTGTTAAACCGCTGTATGGTCTTGGCCACTAGTGATGGCCGAACGGTTCGCCCGGCGGTCGTTTCGCGGCGAATTTCCGACTTTCGCCGTCCGCGGGTTCGAACGCCTTTTTCCGTCGTTCGCCCCGGCGGACTTACGTGTTTAATGTATACAAGAACTTTAACCTTTCGTGACACGTTTATCATGTGTTACAGGACAACCAATTGAGACATGACAGCTCATGGACACTTGGACATTCCCCCTAACCTATAAATACACCCGATCCGGTGGCCATTTTACATTCTTTCTTCTGTCACTGTAGGGAAAGGATCCTGTGTGGAGTAGGGACAGAGAAAACGCTAGCTATTTGGTACACAAAAGTTCTTTTCAGGACTGGTATAGGTGTTAGGTCAGCAGCCTGAGTTTCTTTTGTCAGTTTAGATAAAGGGACAGAGCGCTGTATGCTGCTATTTTAGGGACAGCTCAGCCAGATTAGTCTTTCTTCATCATCATCATCATCATCATCATTAGCTGTTACTATCAGGTCCACAAAAGAGCTGTTCCAGCTAATCGTTCCAGCCTACTCTTTTTTGCCAATTTGTATAGGGACAGGCAGGAAGCAGTGTGTCAGGCAGTGAGGATAATTTTAAAGACTTGCTGTTACTATTAGTTCCACAAAGGTTCTTTTCAGGACTGGTATCAGTGGTACGGTAATAGGCTTGTACACGTATAATATTCTTTCTTCCAAATATAGAAAGAATATTATACTTGACTGCTGCCCTTCTGCTGCAGTCTGCTAATCATTCACAACTCACTTGTTCCACAAAGCTCTTTATCAGGACTGGTAACTTGGTCTGTCTAGGGTGCTACGGTACATAGGCTTGGGTGCGGTACAGTCTGCTGTTCTGTAAGGACCGCTATCGGTCCACAATACATAGGGTTGCCGTGCACTACTGCTGACCGCTGCCCTATACTGCAGCAGTCCTTCAGCGGTATAGGGACTGACGCACAGTCTGCTAAACACTAATACACAACCTGCTTGGTCCACAAAAGTTCTTATAAGGACTGGTAACTTGGTATAGGGTGCTACGGTACATAGGCCTGAGTGCAGTACAGTCTGCTGTTCTGTAAGGACCGCTATCGGTCCACAATACATAGGGTTGCCGTGCACTACTGCTGACCGCTGCCCTATACTGCAGCAGTCCTTCATTGGTATAGGGACTGACGTACAGTCTGCTAATCACTAACACACAACCTGCTTGGTCCACAAAAGTTCTTATAAGGACTGGTAACTTGGTATAGGGTGCTACGGTACATAGGCCTGAGTGCAGTACAGTCTGCTGTTCTGTAAGGACCGCTATCGGTCCACAATACATAGGGTTGCCGTGCACTACTGCTGACCGCTGCCCTATACTGCAGCAGTCCTTCATTGGTATAGGGACTGACGTACAGTCTGCTAATCACTAACACACAACCTGCTTGGTCCACAAAAGTTCTTATAAGGACTGGTAACTTGGTATAGGGTGCTACGGTACATAGGCCTGAGTGCGTTACAGTCTGCTGTTCTGTAAGGACCGCTATCGGTCCACAATACATAGGGTTGCCGTGCACTACTGCTGACCGCTGCCCTATACTGCAGCAGTCCTTCAGCGGTATAGGGACTGACGCACAGTCTGCTAAACACTAACACACAACCTGCTTGGTCCACAAAAGTTTTTATAAGGACTGGTAACTTGGTATAGGGTGCTACGGTACATAGGCCTGAGTGCAGTACAGTCTGCTGTTCTGTAAGGACCGCTATCGGTCCACAATACATAGGGTTGCCGTGCACTACTGCTGACCGCTGCCCTATACTGCAGCAGTCCTTCATTGGTATAGGGACTGACGTACAGTCTGCTAATCACTAACACACAACCTGCTTGGTCCACAAAAGTTCTTATAAGGACTGGTAACTTGGTATAGGGTGCTACGGTACATAGGCCTGAGTGCGTTACAGTCTGCTGTTCTGTAAGGACCGCTATCGGTCCACAATACATAGGGTTGCCGTGCACTACTGCTGACCGCTGCCCTATACTGCAGCAGTCCTTCATTGGTATAGGGACTGACGTACAGTCTGCTAATCACTAACACACAACCTGCTTGGTCCACAAAAGTTCTTATAAGGACTGGTAACTTGGTATAGGGTGCTACGGTACATAGGCCTGAGTGCGTTACAGTCTGCTGTTCTGTAAGGACCGCTATCGGTCCACAATACATAGGGTTGCCGTGCACTACTGCTGACCGCTGCCCTATACTGCAGCAGTCCTTCATTGGTATAGGGACTGACGTACAGTCTGCTAATCACTAACACACAACCTGCTTGGTCCACAAAAGTTCTTATAAGGACTGGTAACTTGGTATAGGGTGCTACGGTACATAGGCCTGAGTGCGTTACAGTCTGCTGTTCTGTAAGGACCGCTATCGGTCCACAATACATAGGGTTGCCGTGCACTACTGCTGACCGCTGCCCTATACTGCAGCAGTCCTTCAGCGGTATAGGGACTGACGCACAGTCTGCTAAACACTAACACACAACCTGCTTGGTCCACAAAAGTTTTTATAAGGACTGGTAACTTGGTATAGGGTGCTACGGTACATAGGCCTGAGTGCAGTACAGTCTGCTGTTCTGTAAGGACCGCTATCGGTCCACAATACATAGGGTTGCCGTGCACTACTGCTGACCGCTGCCCTATACTGCAGCAGTCCTTCATTGGTATAGGGACTGACGTACAGTCTGCTAATCACTAACACACAACCTGCTTGGTCCACAAAAGTTCTTATAAGGACTGGTAACTTGGTATAGGGTGCTACGGTACATAGGCCTGAGTGCGTTACAGTCTGCTGTTCTGTAAGGACCGCTATCGGTCCACAATACATAGGGTTGCCGTGCACTACTGCTGACCGCTGCCCTATACTGCAGCAGTCCTTCAGCGGTATAGGGACTGACGTACAGTCTGCTAAACACTAATACACAACCTGCTTGGTCCACAAAAGTTCTTATAAGGACTGGTAACTTGGTATAGGGTGCTACGGTACATAGGCTTGAGTGCGGTACAGTCTGCTGTTCTGTAAGGACCGCTATCGGTCCACAATAGATAGGGTTGACGTGCACCACTGCTGACCGCTCACCTATACTGCAGCAGTCCTTCAGCGGTATAGGGACTGACGTACAGTCTGCTAATCACTAACACACAACCTGCTTGTTCCACAAAAGTTCTTATAAGGACTGGTAACTTGGTATAGGGTGCTACGGTACATAGGCCTGAGTGCGTTACAGTCTGCTGTTCTGTAAGGACCGCTATCGGTCCACAATACATAGGGTTGCCGTGCACTACTGCTGACCGCTGCCCTATACTGCAGCAGTCCTTCATTGGTATAGGGACTGACGTACAGTCTGCTAATCACTAACACACAACCTGCTTGGTCCACAAAAGTTCTTATAAGGACTGGTAACTTGGTATAGGGTGCTACGGTACATAGGCCTGAGTGCGTTACAGTCTGCTGTTCTGTAAGGACCGCTATCGGTCCACAATACATAGGGTTGCCGTGCACTACTGCTGACCGCTGCCCTATACTGCAGCAGTCCTTCAGCGGTATAGGGACTGACGCACAGTCTGCTAAACACTAACACACAACCTGCTTGGTCCACAAAAGTTTTTATAAGGACTGGTAACTTGGTATAGGGTGCTACGGTACATAGGCCTGAGTGCAGTACAGTCTGCTGTTCTGTAAGGACCGCTATCGGTCCACAATACATAGGGTTGCCGTGCACTACTGCTGACCGCTGCCCTATACTGCAGCAGTCCTTCATTGGTATAGGGACTGACGTACAGTCTGCTAATCACTAACACACAACCTGCTTGGTCCACAAAAGTTCTTATAAGGACTGGTAACTTGGTATAGGGTGCTACGGTACATAGGCCTGAGTGCGTTACAGTCTGCTGTTCTGTAAGGACCGCTATCGGTCCACAATACATAGGGTTGCCGTGCACTACTGCTGACCGCTGCCCTATACTGCAGCAGTCCTTCATTGGTATAGGGACTGACGTACAGTCTGCTAATCACTAACACACAACCTGCTTGGTCCACAAAAGTTCTTATAAGGACTGGTAACTTGGTATAGGGTGCTACGGTACATAGGCCTGAGTGCGTTACAGTCTGCTGTTCTGTAAGGACCGCTATCGGTCCACAATACATAGGGTTGCCGTGCACTACTGCTGACCGCTGCCCTATACTGCAGCAGTCCTTCAGCGGTATAGGGACTGACGCACAGTCTGCTAAACACTAACACACAACCTGCTTGGTCCACAAAAGTTTTTATAAGGACTGGTAACTTGGTATAGGGTGCTACGGTACATAGGCCTGAGTGCAGTACAGTCTGCTGTTCTGTAAGGACCGCTATCGGTCCACAATACATAGGGTTGCCGTGCACTACTGCTGACCGCTGCCCTATACTGCAGCAGTCCTTCATTGGTATAGGGACTGACGTACAGTCTGCTAATCACTAACACACAACCTGCTTGGTCCACAAAAGTTCTTATAAGGACTGGTAACTTGGTATAGGGTGCTACGGTACATAGGCCTGAGTGCAGTACAGTCTGCTGTTCTGTAAGGACCGCTATCGGTCCACAATACATAGGGTTGCCGTGCACTACTGCTGACCGCTGCCCTATACTGCAGCAGTCCTTCATTGGTATAGGGACTGACGTACAGTCTGCTAATCACTAACACACAACCTGCTTGGTCCACAAAAGTTCTTATAAGGACTGGTAACTTGGTATAGGGTGCTACGGTACATAGGCCTGAGTGCAGTACAGTCTGCTGTTCTGTAAGGACCGCTATCGGTCCACAATACATAGGGTTGCCGTGCACTACTGCTGACCGCTGCCCTATACTGCAGCAGTCCTTCATTGGTATAGGGACTGACGTACAGTCTGCTAATCACTAACACACAACCTGCTTGGTCCACAAAAGTTCTTATAAGGACTGGTAACTTGGTATAGGGTGCTACGGTACATAGGCCTGAGTGCGTTACAGTCTGCTGTTCTGTAAGGACCGCTATCGGTCCACAATACATAGGGTTGCCGTGCACTACTGCTGACCGCTGCCCTATACTGCAGCAGTCCTTCATTGGTATAGGGACTGACGTACAGTCTGCTAATCACTAACACACAACCTGCTTGGTCCACAAAAGTTCTTATAAGGACTGGTAACTTGGTATAGGGTGCTACGGTACATAGGCCTGAGTGCGTTACAGTCTGCTGTTCTGTAAGGACCGCTATCGGTCCACAATACATAGGGTTGCCGTGCACTACTGCTGACCGCTGCCCTATACTGCAGCAGTCCTTCATTGGTATAGGGACTGACGTACAGTCTGCTAATCACTAACACACAACCTGCTTGGTCCACAAAAGTTCTTATAAGGACTGGTAACTTGGTATAGGGTGCTACGGTACATAGGCCTGAGTGCGTTACAGTCTGCTGTTCTGTAAGGACCGCTATCGGTCCACAATACATAGGGTTGCCGTGCACTACTGCTGACCGCTGCCCTATACTGCAGCAGTCCTTCAGCGGTATAGGGACTGACGCACAGTCTGCTAAACACTAACACACAACCTGCTTGGTCCACAAAAGTTTTTATAAGGACTGGTAACTTGGTATAGGGTGCTACGGTACATAGGCCTGAGTGCAGTACAGTCTGCTGTTCTGTAAGGACCGCTATCGGTCCACAATACATAGGGTTGCCGTGCACTACTGCTGACCGCTGCCCTATACTGCAGCAGTCCTTCAGCGGTATAGGGACTGACGTACAGTCTGCTAAACACTAATACACAACCTGCTTGTTCCACAAAAGTTCTTATAAGGACTGGTAACTTGGTATAGGGTGCTACGGTACATAGGCTTGAGTGCGGTACAGTCTGCTGTTCTGTAAGGACCGCTATAGGTCCACAATAGATAGGGTTGACGTGCACCACTGCTGACCGCTCACCTATACTGCAGCAGTCCTTCAGCGGTATAGGGACTAAGAGTTTTGTCACAGGGTCATTTAAAAAATGACATGCAGAGGAAGAGGCAGGCCCTTCCGCAGGGGTGGTAGGGGTAGGGCAGGAGCAACAGGCTTGAGCCAAAGTGGGAAGTTGCAGAAGGTGCGTTCAATTACTTTAAAGGATGCACCAGACTTGGTTGAGTGGCTCGCTCAGCCTTACTCTTCTGCACCCTCCTCATCCTCTCGATCTGCACCCTCTTCTTCACTCTCTGCTATGTGCACCCCCAAAGACACTACCACCAACAACACGACCACCACCACCACCACCACATACCTTCCGCTTGAGTCACTGGAATTATTTTCCGATCCATATCAAGAGGACATTTCTGATGCGCAGCCACTCTTGGTATTGGATCAGGAAGAGGAGGTAGCAACAAGCGCTACTCAGCAGTCTGACGCCAGTACCCAGATCAGCCCAAGGAGGAGGTTGGTCCCCGGTGTTGCTGCCTACTCTACTTATAGCGGTGGGGAAGGTGACGTTGATGATGACGTGTCTAGTGATGTCACGTGGGTGCCCACAAGAGAGGAAGAGGAGGGGAGTTCAGAGGGAGATATGGACCAGCAGATAGGGAGGAGAAGCAGCAATGACTTACATTGCACAGCAGGGACAAAGCAGACTGCAAATGTATCAGGAGCGAGTCATCGACCATGTACGGTCACATCTGGCGCTCCCAGGACACCGGCACATGGCTCCGCAGTGTGGGCTTTTTTTAACGTGTCCGCTGCTGACAATAGCGTTGCCATCTGCAATCTTTGCAGTCAACGCGTTAGTCGCGGTAAGCCCAATACTCACCTAGGGACGACCGCCTTAAGAAGGCACATGAGCAGCCATCACCGAGCCCAGTGGGAGCAACGGAACACACAAAGCCACACTGCAGGCTCTCACCGTCCAGCCTCGTCTTCTACTTCTCCTTCTCCTCTCTCCTCACAATTGTCCTCCACTCCACCTTCCATCACGCCAAGCTCACATTTTTCTGCAAAAAGGCAGGCTTCCGTGGGCCTAATGTTTGAGCGTAAAAAAATGATGACGCCGGATAACCCTCTTGCCCAACGGTTGGCGGCTGGCTTGTCAGAACTCATAGCCCGCCAACTACTGCCATATAAACTGGTGGACTCGGAGGCCTTTCGCAAATTTGTGGCCATTGGAACACCACAATGGAAGGTCCCAGGAAGGAAGTATTTCTCAGAGAAGGGCATCCCAGAGCTATATGGCCATGTTCAGCGGCAAGTGAATGTATCTCTGGCACACAGTGTCGGTGCCAAGATACATCTGACCACAGACACGTGGTCTAGCAAACACGGGCAGGGAAGGTATATCAGTTTTACTGCCCACTGGGTGAACCTTCTGACGGCCGTCAAGCATGTAACCCGTGGCACCCGTGTAGATTTGGTTTTACCGCCACGGATTGCATGCAGGCCTGACTCTTCTTCTCCTCCTCCTACTCCATCCTCCTCCCTCTCCTCCTCAGCTGCCTCCTCCTTTTCCGCTGCTAGCGTCTCTTCCACTGCACCGCCCAAGCTCCCCAGAACCTATTCCACATGCCAGGTGAGACGTTGCCATGCCGTGCTGCGTCTGTTGTGCCTGGAAGCAAAGAGCCACACTGGCCCGGCACTCCTTTCAGCTTTGCGTTCACAGGCAGATGAGTGGCTAACACCGCTCAATTTGACAGTTGGTAAAGTGGTGTGTGACAACGGTGCCAATCTGCTTAGCGCATTGAAACAGGGCAAAATCACGCACGTGCCGTGCATGGCACACGTCTTAAACTTGGTCGTGCAGCGATTCCTTGTCAAATACCCTGGGGTCCAGGACATCTTGCGGCAGGCAAGGAAAATCTCGGCCCATTTCAGAAGATCTTACACGGCCATGGCTCGCCTTGCTGACATTCAGCGGCGACACCATCTGCCGGTCAGACGTCTTATTTGCGATTGCCCGACGCGATGGAACTCAACCTTCTATATGCTTGATAGGCTGCTCCAGCAGAAACGTGCAGTTAACGTCTACCTGTATGAACTCTGCGAAAGAAACGGTTCTGGGGAGCTGGGTTTTTTTTCACCGCGCCAGTGGCTGCTCATGCGCGACACATGCAGACTTCTGCGGCCATTTGAGGAGATCACCAAACTGGTCAGTCGCAGCCATGGCGCCATCAGTGACATGGTACCTTATGCCTTCTTTCTGGAGCGTGCATTGCGTCGTGTCATTGATCAGGCTGTGGAGGAGCAGGAGCGGGAAGATGAGGAAGTCGCAATGCTGGATGAATTCCCAGGGGGGGCTACTCTATCTGAGACAAGTCAACAACAGGAGTCTGATGAGGAGTCAGAGGAGGATGGTGCCGGGGCGGATGAGCAGGAGCAAGAAGAGCATGCTTTAAACCTTTCTGGGATCCCTGTTGTGCGAGGATGGGGAGAGGAGAATGAAGAGGACGACATTATCCTGGATGATGAGCAGGAGCCAGGCCACCACACCGCTTCCACTTTAGTGCAAATGGGGGCCTTCATGCTCCAGTGTTTTAATAGGGACCCCCGTATAAAAAGCATGAGGGTCAAGGACCAGTACTGGGTGGCAACGTACTTAGACCCCCGGTACAAACACAAAATGGCGGAAATGTTACCGCCGTCGCAGAGGGCTGTCAGAATGCAGCACTTCCAGGCCTTGCTTCGAGAAATGCTGCATTCTGCTTTTGCGTGCGCTGGCAGAGGAGCAATTCCCACTCCCAGAGAAGGATTTGCGGGTACCAATCCAACAGCGCCTGCAAGAAGAGGCCGGTTTGAAGATGTGTTGGTGACTTCGGATATGAGGTCATTCTTTCAGCCGACCCATCGACAGGTGTCATCCGGATCCAGCATCAGGGAACGCCTAGACCGTCAGGTGTCCGACTACATTGGGTTAACGGCCGATGTGGACGCTCTGAGGAGTGATGAACCCCTAGACTACTGGGTGGGCAGGCTTGACCTCTGGCCAGAGCTTGCCCAATTTGCAATCGAACTGTTGGCTTGCCCCTCATCCAGTGTCCTGTCCGAAAGGACGTTCAGCGCAGCAGGGGGGATTGTGACCGATAAGCGTACTCGCCTAGCTCACGACAGTGTTAACTACCTCACATTTCTAAAAATGAATGAGGCATGGATCTCGGAGGAATTCAACACATGTGATCAGTAGACCATGTATATGTCTATAAACAATTTTTGGAATCAAGCACACAGACCTTCTTAATTCATTTGGCTCACTTCCCTGACCCAAAAAAGCACACCGTACTATATGCCCCTACCCTCCTCTTTGAAGAGGTTGAGCGGTGTCATATTTCTACTGGGGCTGCTTATTATGAGGGGTTCCCACCATCCCTGTGCTGTGCTGACTTCCTCCTGGGTGTTCTTATTATGAGGGGCTCCCACCATCCCTGTGCTGTGCTGACTTCCTCCTGGGGGTTCTTATTATGAGGGGATCACACCATCCCTGTGCTGTGCTGACTTCCTCCTGGGGCTGCTTACGGTGCTGCTGTCAGCGCTGTATGTCACGGAGCTGCTGTCAGCGCTGTATGTCACGGAGCTGCTGTCAGCGCTGTATGTCACGGAGCTGCTGTCAGCGCTGTATGTCACGGAGCTGCTGTCAGCGCTGTATGTCACGGAGCTGCTGTCAGCGCTGTATGTCACGGAGCTGCTGTCAGCGCTGTATGTCACGGAGCTGCTGTCAGCGCTGTATGTCACGGAGCTGCTGTCAGCGCTGTATGTCACGGAGCTGCTGTCAGCGCTGTATGTCACGGAGCTGCTGTCAGCGCTGTATGTCACGGTGCTGCTGTCAGCGCTGTATGTCACGGAGCTGCTGTCAGCGCTGTATGTCACGGAGCTGCTGTCAGTGCTGTATGTCACGGAGCTGCTGTCAGCGCTGTATGTCACGGAGCTGCTGTCAGCGCTGTATGTCACGGAGCTGCTGTCAGCGCTGTATGTCACGGTGCTGCTGTCAGCGCTGTATGTCACGGAGCTGCTGTCAGCGCTGTATGTCACGGAGCTGCTGTCAGCGCTGTATGTCACGGAGCTGCTGTCAGCGCTGTATGTCACGGAGCTGCTGTCAGCGCTGTATGTCACGGAGCTGCTGTCAGCGCTGTATGTCACGGTGCTGCTGTCAGCGCTGTATGTCACGGAGCTGCTGTCAGCGCTGTATGTCACGGAGCTGCTGTCAGTGCTGTATGTCACGGAGCTGCTGTCAGCGCTGTATGTCACGGAGCTGCTGTCAGCGCTGTATGTCACGGAGCTGCTGTCAGCGCTGTATGTCACGGTGCTGCTGTCAGCGCTGTATGTCACGGAGCTGCTGTCAGCGCTGTATGTCACGGAGCTGCTGTCAGCGCTGTATGTCACGGAGCTGCTGTCAGCGCTGTATGTCACGGAGCTGCTGTCAGCGCTGTATGTCACGGAGCTGCTGTCAGCGCTGTATGTCACGGTGCTGATGTCAGTGCTCTGTATTACGGTGCTGCTGTCAGTGCTCTGTATCTCCTGCACCCTCTTGTTTGCCTACCCTGGTCCCTGACCTTCCCTCTCCTCCATTGCCTTCATTAGCTCCATAGTCCTGAATTGTCAGAACAATTTCCCAAATAAAAAAAAAATGCTTGTAGTTATCGATCCCAAATTCACCTCATACATGTATTATGCTATTGTCCAGGTGGTGGGACTACGTGCTACCCCCTAATAATTACCCCGTGGCCGCAAATTCGACCTAAAGGTTTGCGAAATTCGCCTCCCATTGAAGTCAATGGAGCCCGCGGCGAACGGTCGTTTTCGCGAACGTTTGTGTCCGTTCGCGTTTCGCGTTCGCGAAACGTCCCGTCGGAAGTTCGTCCATCACTATTGGCCACCATGCTGCAGCTCAGTTTCAGGGTCTTGGTATTCTTATAGCCTAGGCCAGTGATGGTGAACCTTGGCACCCCAGATGTTTTGGAACTACATTTCCCATGATGCTCATGCACTCTGCAGTGTAGTTGAGCATCATGGGAAATGTAGTTCCAAAACATCTGGAGTGCCAAGCTTCGCCATCACTGGCCTAGGCCATTTTATGTAGAGCAACAAATATTTTTTCATATCCTCAGAGAGTTCTTTGCCATGAGGTGCCATGTTGAACTTCCAGTGACCAGCATGAGAGAGTTAGAGTGATAACATCAACTTTAACATACCTGCTCCCCATTCACACCTGAGACCTTGTAACACTAAGGACTCACATGACACCAGGGTTAATTGGGCCCAATTTTCACTTAGGGGTGTACTCACTTTTGTTGCCAGCGGTTTTAATGGCTGTGTGTTGAGTTATTTTAAGGGGACAGCAAATTGACAGTTATACAAGCTGTACACTCACTACATTACATTGTACAAAAGTGTCATTTCTTCAGTGTTGTCACGTGAAAAGATGTAATAAAATATTTACAAAAATTTAAGGGGTGTACTCACTTTTGTGAGATACTGTACGTAAAGACCACATGTACTACTTGTGATTGGATGCTGTACAGTTGTGGCATGGCTTCCAAAATTTCAGTCGATGCCTTTATCAGAGAAGGGACAGCAGCTTAGAAGATCTGGATCTGGTTCAACTAATCACACACCTGTACTTTTAGCAGAGTATTTTAAAGCACATGTCTGCAGCTTTTATGTAAAATGTGGCTGAGATACATTTTTGCAAGCTTGTTGTTATAACTTTGTATGGAACAGAGCTCATCAGGATGCACGTTACTTTATAGATAGCAAAGTATTAGTATGTGTGTTGTCCCATCACTTTGTGCACTACATTATAGTACATCACTGTGCTTTTGCAGAAGCTTTCCTATATCTCTGCCAATAGGTACATTCTAGGACATCTTAAAAGTGCTCTTTTAGGCCCAAATTCCCTTTTTTTTTATCTCTGATGCAATCCTGTAACTTTCACAGGTCTCCTCCCCACCCACATCCTGAGACTAGACACTAAAAGTTGAAATAGCACACTGATGAGTTAATCAGCTCTGTCACTCTGCTCTCTCCTTCTATCAGCATGCTTCTTACATTACAGCACAACTGATTGGCTCCTTGTGTTATGTCTCTTCCCCCCGGTCTGAGCTCTGCTGTACAGAGACTACAAGGTACCAGGTCAAATTGTAAACTAATTATATTTAAAAAAATACATTTAAAGATGTATTAATAACTCCAGAGCTGAACTAATTTGTGACTTTTATATCTGCTGGAATTCAGCTTTAATATACCAGTAGTATGGTGTGTGTCACCTGCCTGGCTTTGCACTGTGGAAAGTATGTGTACATCTCAAGATTGGATCTAAGATATATAAATCCTTGGGGGGGTAAAACAGTACATATATGTATTTAGTAGTTCCTTAAAGTTTTGTTTTAAGGTAATCTGTTACAAACAAAAACCCTGTGTGAGAACCTTCATAGCAGCTGCAATTCTCTGGGGTCCTGAACCAGCATACTTTATTTAGGAGAGATAACATTCCTATAATGCCGATAAATAAGATCAGCTTCACTGCTCCAGCACTAGTCTGTTGCTCAGGAGTCGTCATCTGTCTTAGCTTTTTACACAATTATTTAGCTTTGTGACAGATTGACAGTTTTTGGACCAAGAGAGGTTCTTCCTATTGCATAGCAACCTATGAGACTGCAGGAATTCAGTTCAGGCAGAAGGGGAAAAAAGATCATCTGATTATTTGCTGTGGGTAATTGCACTGCACACATAGACTGTACACTTTGCAAATTGCAGGTGTACTTTGAAAGTGCAGTTGCTCCTGAGTTTAGTAAATGAGCAGAAGCTTTGCTGACTTCCATCATCCAATCGTGCAAGCAAAAATTCTGTTTTTTTTCCTTGCACGTGATTGGGTATTTCTTTGCAAAGTGAAGCCTTACCTAATTTTCTAAGCTGTGGTGCAAAGTGCACATTCTATTTAGCTAATCAACCCCATTGCTTGCGCTTCATTCAGCGGAGGGGGAACAGGTTAGCCTTTTCTTCCTTCTCTTAAAAGTGGCCATACACAGCTCGATTTACAGCTGATTCCTGTTGCATTTGCCGAAATTCATAATTACAATTAAAATTCAAAATGAATGTTGCTGGCCATAAAAGTCGATGAAGGAGGCAGATGGAAAATTGTCAGCCGAACAGTGGCTTCAGCCATTCAGCTGTGGTCACTGGGTATTCAGCAACAGGGACATGCGGTGAGGTCAGTGGCTGGTGAGGCACATGGCTACTATCAGAGCCAGATACACACAGGTTACATATGCCGCGAACGTTAGAGCGAGAGCAATAATTCTAGTACTAGACCTCCTCTGTAACTCTAAACATGTAATCTGTAAAAATGTTTAGAGCGTCGTCTATGGAGATTTTTAAGTACTGAGGTTTGGCGTCATTCCATAAGTGTGTGCAATTTTAAAACCTGAAATGTTTTGTATTTACTTACCTGGAGTAACATCATCTTTCACATTATACAAAAATAAATAAAAAAAAATCGGTCTAAATTTAGTGTTTTTTTTTTTAATTCATGAAACAGTTTATTTTCCCCAAAAAAAAGTGTTTGAAAAATTGCTGCGCAAATACCGTGTGACATAAAAAGTTTGAATGACCACCATTTTATTCTTTAGGGTGTCTGCTAAAAAAAAATTATATATATATATATATATATATATATATATACATATATATATATATATATATATATATATATAATGTTTGGGGGTTCTGAGTAATTTTTTAGCAAAAAAATTATGATTTCTACATGTAGAAGAGAAGTGTCAAAATTGGCCTGGGTGACAAGGGGTTAATTACCATAAGTAATACACAAATAATTATTATATATTGTTTTTAAGGTAATTTACTATATTTTCAAAAACTGTACTCAAGCAGGTTGCTTAATGGACATATTACTAAAGTTTGAAGTTATAACTTCCAACCAGTAATTTTGCAGTAAATAAATTATTATGTTATAGCATAATAATATATGATTTAGCTTGATTATAACAGTAACTTTTCAACAGCAGCAGATTCTCAGTCTCCCTCCTTAGCTGTGTGAGAAAAACATGGGATTATGGGTAAACCTTATACACATAAACCCATGTATTTTCCTTCTAGTTAAAGTGGTTGTAAACCCTTACAGACCACTTTTTGGTACAGGTAAGCCTATAATAAGGCTTACCTGTAGCTACCCTGGATATCTCCTAAACCTGCACGGTTTAGGAGATATCCCCTGTATTTGCATGTGCCGACGCCATTGTATGTGTCGTTGCTTCAGTTAGACTGTGCTGTTACTGGTGGCTCCGTGTGCATGTGTAGGAGTGACGTCATCACTGTCCTGGACCAATCACAACGCCGGAGCCGCGATACCCAGAAGTAACCCCTGGGAGTGATGTCGCCGGCCCGTACTGTATACAGGCACCACTGCGGGCACTTCGATCTCAGGTGAGTATTACATAATGAGCTAGTATGCTATGCATACTAGCTCATTATGCCTTTGTCTTGCAGGTGTTAGTTTTCCTTTTTTTTTTCTTCAAAAGTTGATTTACAACCACTTTAAGAGGGCTGGGCTGGAAGGGAGCATTTGTCTTTTAAGCAGACATATGTCCCCTTCTATCAGGGCTGGACTGGGACAGAAATTTGGTTCTGGACTTCATCCAGACCGGCCCACTTACATTTTGAGTGTCCCATCAGCACTCCCTTACATCAGAGTGTCCCATCACCAGCCCCCTTACAACAGAGTGTCCCATCAACACCCCTTTCATCAGAGTGTCCCATTACCAGCCCCCTTACATCAGAGTGTCCCATTACCAGCCCCCTTACATCAGAGTGTCCCATCAGCAGCCCCCATACATCAGAGTGTCCCATGAGCAGCCCCCATACATCAGAGTGTCCCATGAGCAGCCCCCTTACATCAGAGTGTCCCATCAGCAGCCCCCTTACATCAGAGTGTCCCATCACCAGCCCCCTTACATCAGAGTGTCCCATCACCAGCCCCCTTACATCAGAGTGTCCCATCACCAGCCCCCTTACAATAGAGTGTCCCATCAGCACCCCTTTCATCAGAGTGTCCCATTACCAGCCCCCTTACATCAGAGTGTCCCATCAGCACCCCCTTACATCAGAGTGTCCCATGAGCAGCCCCCATACATCAGAGTGTCCCATCAGCACCACCTTACATCAGAGTGTCCCATGAGCAGCCCCCATACATCAGAGTGTCCCATCAGCACCACCTTACATCAGAGTGTCCCATTACCAGCCCCTTTACATCAGAGTGGCCCACTGAGCCATCGGCCCACCGGGAAACTCCCGGTAGTCCCGATGGCCAGTACATGCCTGCCTTCTATGACACTGCAGTGAGAGGCGTGCTTCTACTGCAGCATTTTTATTGCACAGCTTGGGCCTATGGTACTTTTAGTACTTGATACTTTGGTACTTGGTACTTTACTTTGGTATTATTGGTCCAAGACTCCAAGCTAGCTGTCCAATGAGCTCAGTGCCTCTGACAAGAAGTGAGGAGAGGCACTAACAGCTCATCCTCTCAGTCTGCTGCAAACAGTGTGCCAGCTTGCATTGTACTGGCTGCTCTAACAGGCTGCACAAGGAGACCCGTATCTCCGTAACCATAGGTCCTAGGAGGCCCACATTTGACCAGTGGTGGGGTAGAACTTCAGCTACCTACCCCTCCATTTGGGTCTCTTGTTATTTATTCATTTATTTTTTATGTTAATGGCTTTGCCTCACTTGCCTTCCCTGACTGCTCATCCCTGTTCAGCAACCACAGACCCCCCCCCCCAGTTATATACAATAGTCGGGAGAGAAGATGCCCTCGCCCACATGGATGCAGAAATATATAAGGGTATTGCTAACCTAAGTATGAAGCAATGAGAACACACAAGATAACTGTTAATTAGTTGTAAGATATCATTTGCACACTGCCCTTTCCTTACTATACAAATGCTGCTGTCAGTGTTCCATATGTTTATTGTGTTACCTGTCTCTCAGTGATAGAAGCCAGTATATCTGTCTGAGCATAAAGCAGTGTATTCAAGTCATTCTTCCTTGCAGCAAAGCATCTTAATTATATTATGGGTACAAGGACAGCTGTTGGCCCAAGTAACTTGTAATACAATACTTGATGCCCAGACAGCATTGATTTGATCATGGATTCCTGCGCATTCAAGATCAGTGGACTTCTAGCAGGCCTCTGCATGACGCACGCATGTAAATTTGGTCAGAGAAGGATAGAAGCAGCTGGGAGCAGCAGCAGCTCCTTCCCTCCCTCCCTTCTTCCCATGCTGTCTCCTCTCTCCCTCCTTTCCCTGTTACGTGGATGTTACACGCTTACTTTTCCTTGCTATTCTCCTGCCTTGTTGAGCAGCACCCCCTGCTGGATATATAGCAGATCAGCAGAGGGACCACTGAAGTTTTCTTTTTCATGCTGTGAAGGAGTACTTTTGATCATACTTAAAGCCTAACTCCACTGCTCTAATAATTTGCTACTGTAAAGCAGGGCAGTGAAATAATCATTTTTTATAAACAGATTGTAAGCTCTAATGAGCAGGGCCCTCTGATCCCTCCTGTATTAAATTGTATTGTAACTCTACTTTCTGCCATTGTGTTGTAAAGCGCTGCAAAATTGTTGGCGCTTTATAAATCCTGTATAATAATAGGAGTTAATAAGTAATTATCATTATCTTTATTGTACAGGACACTGGCTGGATATTCATAGGCCCTGGGGTTATATAGGCTGCTACAGTCAAGAGATTGAAGTATTCATTGCCACCAGTGGATACTATTCATATTTTTTTGTTGCTGGTAGGTTTCATTTATTGTTCATTAAAGAACACTCTATTGGATTGATTTACTAATACTGAAACATTCAATATCTGGTGCAACTCTGCATAGAAACCAAATTCGCTTGCAGGTTATAGGGTATGTTCACATTGGAGGTGGGTTTGAAATCATGTGTGTTCAGCTGAACTTGCAAGATTCCAAACCCACATTTTATTGCAAGCTCAGGGGCGACTTGAAAGACATGTGTGCGTGTTCATGCACAGATGTTTATTAAAATTGCCCCCGAAGTTGCCAAAAGTATTGCAGAAACTCCTTTTGGAAATCGGTGCGGCACTGCAAAGTTGGTGTTGCACCAATTTGGATGGTGCGGTTGCCGGCAATAGGCTTCGATTGGCATGCGATTTGACATGCCAAATCGACCCGATGTGAACGGGGGCTCATTATCAAAGTTTAACAAACTGAACTTAGAAGCTGATTGGCTACCATGCACAGTTGAACCAGATTTTGCACTCTCCAGTTCCAGTAAGTCAACCCCATGTAAAGTTCCTCTATGGCAACAAATAAATTGTGAAATATATTCTATTTGGCATAATGGACATTTAAACGCATAAAGGAAGAGGATACATATTACAAAACAGATCATTTTGCTGTACAGTCTAAGGATATTATATTCCCCAGAAATACATTTCTATATACACTCTCAATAAAGGAAAATGTGTTGCACTTTGGAGGAACAAATGTTTACCATGCTATCAGGAAACATGGATGTGCCAAAATTAGTATATAGTAATAATTATAAATGTATATTAGTCGAACTCTCGGCAGATATAAAATCACTAATAAATTAAACATTTGTATTCTATTAAAAATAGTTATATGTAGTGTAAATACAGTTAGGGTATGTTCCTGAATTTGTGATGCTGTCGGCCTCGGAGTGACAGAGAGAGAAGCCAATTATACTCTGCAAACAGTGGACACCCTGACAGGAGGAGACGGTAGAGTGACAATGATGCATTATGCTGCTGCTTTGTGCTGGTGTTTTCTGCACACCACTGCACATGTATGAATGGGACACGCAGACATCAGTTGTTTTCGGTATACCTTCTTCACACCATACATGTGCAGAAAAACACAGCTCAGCAAGCCCTTACCATCTATTCTTCAGGCTAGGGTGTGCCGAGGACCAAGCTGTGCCACTACAACAGTAAAGGTCCAGGGTATAGCTAGCAGGGGTGCCTGGATCACAAGACTGGCTGAAGAGAGTTACGTATTTTCATGACAGGAAAGGCAACTTCACGTTTCAGTTGTTTGCCTGGAGTATAGCTTTAAAATCCAATTCTACCTTTCACATGAAATTAAAAAAGCAACTTTCATATTTGGAAAACATTGATTTAGGCCCAAAGGATAACTGTACTTCTGAGACGCATTAGCTATTTTACCATATACAGTAACAAAGAGCATTATTGCAACTTGTTTGCAGTCCTTACCATAACTAAAAGGAAGGTCTCAGCTCTGCTCACCTGCTTGAGTGATGTCTATACTATACTTGTTTGTAGACCAGAATCTTGAAAAAGGAAGGCATTTGCATTCTGCTTTGCACCATTGGCCATTTGTAATGGGTAATATTTAGCCAGCACATGCAAGGGGGGCTGGGTACCTGATTCTAGCAATTTGTGATCTTTAAATGCACTCCAGCAGAAAAATAATCACTTATAGCTCGTAGTAGGGAGATATGTAGACTAGAGCACATGCCTTTCTTGTTCACAATTCGGTTACTAGTGGCTACAGATGAGCTGAATGTTACCTTTAGTTGTAATCTTCAGTTCTCATGTTCAGCTCTTCCATCAAAGTAGCAGAAGATGAGCTGTAAAAAAAAAAAAAGTTACAACCATCAACCATAATACGATTATACATTTTGTTTTGCTTATTAGAAGCAGGTAGAAGGCTATTGCTGGCCATACAGTTAAGATTTTTCAGTCAGCCTGCATAATTTAACGAATTCCTCCATCCACAATTTACTGCAGAATTTAACAGATTCCTCCATCCACAATATACAGTCCAGGTAGACAAATTTCCTGCTGCAGCTATTGTATTCTGACTGCCTCTGCCGGCCAGCTATAAGCTATAATCTCTGACTGGCTGGGTCAAGCTCCTCAACCACCACCGCTTAACAGAATCCTATGAAGTGATAGCAAAAAGAAAAAAAAAATCCTGCATTAATGATTAACTTTGAAGAGGGTATGGCCAATACACAAGCCCCCTAAAGCGTTCAGAACAAATGCAGACGTAGTTTTTGTTCCTAATACCCATTGTATAGTCTAGCTTCATCCCAGCGATGCAGATCGTGTATGGCAAATGAAGAGACAATTCATAACTCCTGATTCTCCATATTTATTCTGGGTCGAAGCTTAGAAAATATTGCCACTATGCAATTCTTTTTTGTTTGCATTGTATACATTTGATTTTACTACAGTCTTTTTCCCCCTCTTCTCTGCTAACCATAGCCTGAAGACATTGGACAGAATCCGATGGCATCCATGCCAGATAGCGATAAAGTTGACCTGGAAGCATTCAGTGAGTTCACCAAAATAATCACCCCTGCGATTACTCGAGTGGTGGACTTTGCTAAGAAGTTGCCCATGTTCTCAGAGGTGAGTGCTAAAGATAAAACTTATATGGGCACAAGGAGATGTGCAAAAGTCCACACAGGATGTGTGCCGTTTCCAGTCACTGTTCAATGGCTACCCCCCCCCGAACCTTTTTGGAATGTAATAGTAGCTGCTTTCAGCTGGGGAAGTGATACATTGAGAGCTTGAACGTGGTGTGTTCATACCTGCAAATGCCCCCAAAACCTATATCATGCGAGTGGAGGTTCCTGGGGATTAGCTGTGGAAGCCTCTATTGAAAGCAATGGGAGGCTGCCCGCTCTCACAGCTAAACATGACCACTCGCATTTAATCACCAATGCAGCGATCATATGCAAGTGATTGGCCTTAGATGTAGACTGCCTTCAGCCAGGGAGAATCACTCGCATGTGGTCACATGCTAGTGGCCACGATTAGCTGTGGGAGCCGGCAGCTTTCCATTGCTTTCAATGGGGCTGCCTCCTGCAGCTTATCGGTGGGAATCCCCACTTGGGTTCTTGCATGTATTCGGTGTAGGGTGCATTCCTACAGTTTCAAATGTCACTGTATATTTTGTCTAGAGATCCTTGACCTTGATGCATGATTTAAATATAAAGCCTGTAAAATCACCTGTTCCTCAGCCTCTAGGATAGCTAGGATTCACATCATATATACAGTATAACATGGATCGGGACCATCCCGCCAGTCTGAAAAAATTTGTAAAGATGTAAAATTAGAAGCCTACCAGGTACCTGGATTTTAACTAACAGGGGGTTCTGCTCTTTTGTGTGGTATGTGTTTAAATGTGGAATTCTGCTTTAAAGGCCAATTAAAGTCACACAGCTTTTTTATTGACAGTCCTGTACAGCCATTTAATATGATTTTTAACTGATTTTTACTTGGAATAACCTATTTGTTTAGTGGAAATGTGCCCCCTGCTCTTCTCCTAATGCTGGCATAAATATCAACCACACCCTTCATCTGAAATGTACCCAGACAGACTGGAAGTTCTGAGGAAAGGAGGGGGCATTTCTGTTAGAATACAGAGTGCACTGGGTAGCTTAGTCAAGCTCCAGTGCTTATTGGACCCACCGCTCAACAGTTATAAGTGACACAAGGAAAATGTCAGTCTGTCAGACTAAACATTTCTTTTACTCCAGTTAGACTTTAAAATTAAATTCCAAAACAGTTTTGGAAGAACTATATGAGAGACGTTAATAATGTGGGCCTGGGTTTTTTATTTTTTTGTTTTTTCTGTATTTTTGTTTCATCGGGCCAAGTCATTTATAGTTACTTTTAGGTTATTCCCACATAGTAATGTTACCTATACTTTTGATTGCAGCTACCCTGTGAAGATCAGATCATCCTGTTGAAAGGATGCTGTATGGAGATCATGTCTCTCCGGGCTGCTGTGCGTTATGATCCAGACAGTGAGACTTTGACACTGAGCGGTGAGATGGCAGTGAAGCGAGAACAGCTGAAGAATGGTGGACTTGGGGTGGTCTCAGATGCTATATTTGACTTAGGAAGATCTTTGTCTGCGTTCAATCTGGATGACACGGAAGTGGCTCTGCTGCAGGCTGTCCTGCTCATGTCCTCAGGTGTGTGCAGCATCCAGCATGATGTTTTTATTTCACTGTCTAGGCATAGGCTTGGTCAGAAAATTAAGTCCTGCTAGAGCACTTTAGGCTGCCCCCTTTTGCAGGTATAGGTATGTAAAACTTTAAAAAATAAGTGCCTAAATGGTTTAAAATCCAGTCGTACATGGTCTAACCCTGCTCTGCTCATGCTCAGTTGATCTCTATTGTTCGGCACTGTGTCAGCAGATTGACATCTACAAATTTGGCAGCCTAAATATTTACTGCTGTTCTGGGGCTCTGGGCTTCAGAAAAAAATGGCAGCCTACAGCAAGAAAAAAACAGGAAGAATGCTGGAGGCTATTTACAGCACACGCTGATTTTTTTAGCATAAATTATTAATGTGGAATTTATGTTCCTTGCTAAAGAACATCATTTTTATCATGTTATGGGTAAAAGTTCCACTGAACGTTTGCACAAATTGCTCCCTAAAATGGAGTGCTTTGGCTCTGAAAACGGCAAAGATCCAACTATCCCCTACAAAAGGTGTATTGAATTAAAATTCACGGAGACCAGGTCAATAAAATTGTCTTCTTACAGACATATATACGTCTCATGTTTGCGCTATGACTTACAGCCTTCAAATCACAGCCCCACCCTCCTTTACATAAACTGTGCCCGAGTGTTCTCAGCCTCCCTTTACATCACAGTTCATGCTCCCCACATCTTTTCATCTGTGTCGTCAGTCAACTTTTCACATACTGTGCATCACTGATCCCCTTCACATTACAGCCCCCCACCCCACCCAATTTTTAATGTAAAAGTGATCTGGGTTGCAGTAAAGCCACCCAATCACTTTTACATGACTCATGCATGTGACAGCAATAAACTGAAATATAATAGTGTATATCATTTTTTTTTTTATTCACCTGCCCATACACGTGAACACTTACACGTACATATTTTTATTCTGCAAAGCCTCTGCTTTCAGAAACTAATAACAATATTCTGGGTGTTTTAAGTGAATTTTAGTCAAAAATGTGTATTTTAACATGTGCAAAAATTTTAAAAATGTTCTAGAGAAGTGCTTAAGATTTTTTTTGTTTTTACCATCAAGATTCTATAGTTGCTGCAGAGCCACCAGGGCTCATTTTTCAGCCTCAGGATCATCCGGTAGCCCTGGAGGCTGTACCAGGACCCCACTTTGAGGAAGACAAAGACAGGGCCAACCTGCCCTTGAGAAGTGTACTCTGCATTAGGTGCTCCTCTAGGTACCTATGGTGCATCGTGCTGAGTCAGCTCAGAGTGCTTTGCAGGTGCCGGGCTGTGCTGCATCCACTGGGGGAAGCCTGCCCCTGAAGACCCTTTTGTAGGAATGCCTGCCGGATGGAAGAATTCCGTCTGGTATATACTCGATGCCCTGAATGGGCTACTGTCGCCCGTCCAGACGACGTTTGGTGAGTAAAGCTGGCCATAGACGATTCTTTTTTTTTTCTTTTTTTTTTGTTCAACCAGAAGTCGAACTATTGACATCTGTTGAACAGGAACGGCTACACATGGATCAAAATTTGGCTGATCTATCCTGATCCAGGCACATTTTGATCCATCTATGGCCAGCATAACAGGGCTTGCCCCTGCCTTTGTAGAAGCCAGCACACCTAGCTGCGTGTTTCCTCTTCCCCAATCCGAGGTTACACTGTGAGCTTTGACACTTTAATTTGTGTTAGAGACACTCTTTTGGAGCACTGCAACAAATGGAAAACACTGTTATATGTGAATACTAAGGGTTGCAACAACTTTTTTTTTGGCCCCACAACACTTTTTTTAATTTGTTGTGCCTGCCTTCTATAGGTTGTGATAGACTTGTGTTGGCAATTGGGTTGTGACCTCACCCTCCTTCAAGTTCTGAGGCACAAGTTGCTGTGCATGGACTTCCTCTCTGCATCTCTGCCAGAGCTTTAGCTGGCTCCTCGCAAGGGTTAGGATCAGGGCTGGATCTAGCCTGTCTGATGTGGGGGCGCAGTAAAAAATGTCAGGGGGGCACAGAGGATAGGGTTATCAGTTTTTAGGCCAATATACAGGGGCTGATCACTGTGTATACTAAACTCACTGTGCAATGTAATTAATGTGCAAATGATACCATCAATAATCTTTGCAATTACTGTAAACAATAAACATGTGCAGCAAGCTTAAACATGACCATATATGTGTATGTATCACTGTGCAATATTCAATGCAAATACAATGCAAAATGGTGTAAATCAAAACCACTATAGTAACTGGTAAAAAATAAAGTGACTAGTGCTCAATAATATGAATAAATCACTCGCAATATCAAAATAGAGTCCCAAGTAATCGTAAACATAGTGATAAAATGTTCACACTTCATAAAAACGTGCAAAAAAGTCAAAATAGTGAACTTGTGCAAAAAGTGCATAAAGTGTTTCAATCGATATCCTCAATGAAAGTCCTCCAACGTGCGGTCTTCATGCATGCCACACCGTGCTCACTATGTTCTTACCTCTATACAGATGGTATTGGACTTTAGAGGTATAGCGGTGGTAGGGTCTCCCCAAATTTAAATGATATTAGTTGGTATCTCTTTCTAATCCTATATGCCAATGGTTGACTTTCAATGTAGATGTTTATACACACACTGAAGAAATGGCTGCTCTGGACAAAGGTTCGAAGCATGCCCCTATTCAGCTCCAGCCTCACCTCTTTCATTGAGGATAGTGATTGAAGTACTTTATGTACTTTTTGCATAAGTTCACTATTTTGGCTTTTTTGCACATTTTTATGAACTGTGAATTTATGTTTAAGCTTGCTGCACATGTTTATTGTTTACAGTAATTGCAAAGATTATTGATGGTAACATTTGCACATTGATTACATTACACAGCTAGTTTAGTATACACCATGTTCGGCCCTAACACTTGCAAAGAAATTTGCCCAGTGATATATTGATATTCTTCTTTAATATGTAGCTTTATCGACAGCGCTGATCATTTTCATTATTTTATTTGTTATTGGTGCAATGTATACACTCTAGATCGAGCAGCAGTTAAGTGATTCATTAAAGTTTATTAGATTCACTTTGATAGCGCGAGGTACCACCCATTACTAATATACAGGGGCTATTAGTTTGTAGGACAGAGTAGAGGGTGTCCGCAGGGTGGAGAATGGTAGGTCAGCAGGGGAGTGTACAGGAATCCTTAAGGCAGTGTGCTGGGGGTCAGCAAAGCGGACAACAGGGTCACCAGGGTGGAGGACAGGGGTCAGCAGTGTAGAGGGGTCAGCAGAGCCAAGGATACGGGTCAATTGAGCCAAGAACAGGGGTCAGCGCTGCCGCGGCAAAGGACAAGGATCACTGCTGGCTGGACACTGGGCAGAGTTCTTTCTCCCATCCCTGCATGGTCTCCTTCTCCTCATGGTACACACTGTAGCTGAAATCTGATTCCTTTACACACAGCTGCGGTCTGCACAGTGTGTAGCTGGTTACTACAGCTGAGCTGCCATTCCGACCATGGAATTTCACAGGTCAGACCTTCAATTCAGTAACCAGCCACACGCTGTGCAGATCGTAGCTGTATAAGGGAATCATTTTTTTAACTACAGTGTGTGCGGGGAGGAGGAGATCATAGTGCCTGTGCTCAGGCTGTGCACTGTGCAGGGATAGTAGATGGCCAGCACAGCATCAGGAGTGGTGAGTGTCTTGGGGGGCACCACAGATATCCAAGAGGGATGCAGCCCACACCAGCACCCCCCTAGATCTAGCTATTCAAGCCTAGAAGGCACCTCTAGGGTTGAGAAGGGTTATTTTCCTTTTTTGAGGTCTTGGTACATGAAGAGTTGCAGTCGGCAGAAATGCAACCTCCATTAGCTACTCCTGAATTAACTAACCTGGTATATCTACAGAGCCCTTCACATGTTAAGACTTTTCTAGTGCATCACCCAGTCCTATTTGGCAATTGGCTCAACCTGGAAGAGGCCTTTGCTCCTTTTAAGCATTTTGTCCAGCAATACCTCATAGATGAGGGGTTTCTAATGAAGCGCTCGCTGTTGAGGACATCTCCACATTTAAAGAACCAGTGGATAAAAGCTTGGACCCATTTTATCCTGCCCTGCAGCCTGCTATTGCTTACATGTCCATCTGCCAGACCCTAGCTGTCTGGTCCAAGGCTATATATCCCAGGGCCCTAGATCTATCTTGATAGGTCTTTCTGTTCTCTGGCAACTGTAGCTTATGCCTTTGACCATATTCTTGTGTGGACAGGCTAGGAATATTATATTCTAAGTATCCAGAAGCACCTTTTTTTTGGTACACATGCAAAGAACCCTTTGGCTTAAACGTAGGTCTGCAGAGCACCCATGCAAGAAATGCCTCTTGCATATGCCCTTGAATAATGAGAACTTCTTTGGCAAATCCCTGGACAACTTCATTAAGGAAGTCACCAAGGGGAAGAGTACTCTTTTGCCCCTGAAAAAAAAGTCAGTCTTCATCTGGTAGACCCTCAACTTCAGAGGTAAAAAGTTTTTGTTTTTCTCAGTTCTCCAGGGCCAAGCCAAAACCTAGTACTCCATTTCTTCACAAGTTCTGGACGCCCAAGCTCTATGTCTGAAAAAAAGTCCTGTTCTCCATACGGGGAGCCCACATCCATCAAACTGGAGGGAATGTCTTTTGGCATTCGGGTGCCATCTGGTCCCAGAACATTTCAGATGTTTAGGTCCAGAAAGCTGTTTTCAATCATTTGGACCCAAAGACAAAGGAGGCATCTCCCTCATACTAGACCTAAAATGTACTCAACAACTTCCTCCATGTACAGAAATTCAGTTTCAAATCTGCCCAGTCAGTCATTGCTTCCCTCCATCCCGTAGACCCTCTGGCCTCTGTGGACATCAAACAATCTTACTTGCATGTCCCCCATCTTCCTGGCTCATTGATAATACCTGCATTTTGCTGTGGATTTGTTGCCCTGCCCTCGTCCACTGCATCTTTAAGGTCATCCCTATAGTGGGATATCTGAATGACCTTCTTCTGCAGAAACAATCTGCTCAGGATCTGGCAGCCAATATTCAGTTGTCTGTTCAAACCCAACAGAGATTCCAGTGAATTGGCTGGAGTATCTGGGCCTTATCTTGGTCACAACCTTGCCCAAGGTTTTCCTCCCCTAGACAAACTCCAATCTCTCTGCTTCCACTTTTGGACTTTGCAGTCCAGGAGCCAACTGACCCACTATTTTTGCATGAGAGTTTTGGGTGTTATCCTCCAAGGCAGTTCCTAATGCCCAGTTTCAACCCAGACCATTGCAGCTCAACATTCTGGCTACATGGGGCAAGTGTGTAGTCACTGGGTCATCCTGTATGCTTTGCCAGCAAAGCCACCATTCCCTTGGTAAGGTGGGTCAAAAGCTTGACGTGGAATTGGGGAAATCATCCCAATGGTCTGCTTCTTGGCACTAGGGATTTGGTCCTTGCAGGAAGACTGGCTCTCCATCTGTATTCTGAAACACTTGGAAATTCAGTTATCACTTCAACGCTGGATCTCTCACACAGTTCAAAGAAGCAGATCTGATTCTGGCCTGGGCAAAACTTCATGTTCAGCCCTGTCCACCATACACATTAAAAGTGCAAAAACTTGGTAGGCAGACTTCCTCAGTCAATGTCTGATCTTAGTGAATAGTCACTTCACCCTGACATGTTTCAAGACTTCAAGACCTCTGTTGCAGGTGAGGGAAGATGGATGTTACATGGTATCTTCAAGGGTCAAGTCTTGATTTTAGTGGTTCTTTTTCAGGGACCACTCACTTCTCACTCCTTAGTGAAGTCCTTTGTACAGGGGGTCATTCATATTGTTTCTCCTGTTCATTCCCCAGTGACGCCGTGTGATCTCAACCTGGTTCCATCAGTTCTTCAAAAACCTCCATTTGAGCCTATTAGGGATATTTTCTGTCTGTCCTTACTTGCAAGGTTGCCTTCCTCATTGCCATTACCTCTGAGTTTCATAGTTGGCATCCTTAACCAGTAAAGAACCCTCTCTTGTGCTTCGCAAACATGGGGTTGTTTTGAGGCCTTTCTTCTTCCCAGGGTGGTTTATTCTATTAATCTTAGCCAGGACATTTTTCTACCATCCCTCTGTCCTACTTTTAATCATCTTAAGAAGGTTTCCCTCCATTGTATGGATGTGGTGTGTGAAGTTTTCTCTCATTTGCATCCGCCTTTCAATAGTAGACAATCTTGAAGGTTCCTGTAAGTCACTGCTTGCTTCCTTTTCCACTATCTCTAGGTGCATTGACAGTTCATCATCCAAGGTTTTGACCTCAAATACAAGGTGTCCACTTTCCCAGTCAAAGCACACTCCACTAGATCGCTTAGTGCTTTATGAGTTTTTCAGCACCAGGCATCCTTTTCCCAGATATGTACATTAAGTTTTACCAGGTGGATTTTCAGGCCTCAGCTAATGGCAGCTTTAATTGTAAGGTTCTTCAGGTGGCTTTGTTAACCTGTCTGTTTTTGTCAGTCTGTTAGATTTTGTTGTGTTGCCCACCCCTTAGTTGGGCTGCTTTTGGACGTCCCAAAGTACCTAAATACTGTCCCGTAATGTATGAATAAGAAAATAGAACTTTTGACTTACTGCAAAATCCTTTTCTTGGAGTACATTACAGGACACAGAATGAGTATTCAGATACGTTGGGAAATAATTTATTTTTTATTTTTTTAAGGGTTTTTTATTCTAACAGATTACTCAGTGTTGTGTGGAGATAGTCAGGGTTTAAATTCCTGCAGGGTTTGTAATGACTGGGCTGAGCTTTCCTTATTTAACAAAGCAAAATATATATTCAAGACTGAAAACAATGGCACTGTATCATCTGCCCTCTAGTGGATTCTATAAATGATTACATGAGGAGAATCTCTTAAAGGGAACTGGTCATCCTTGTTTCACTAATTTCTGAGTTACTGACCCATAACAAACAAGTGGACAGTGCTGTCACCTGATATGCATAGACTTGGTGTGGATCAGTATAGTGAAATCACCCTGCTACACTTTACCCAAACCAAAGGATTACATTTTTCATTTCAGAGTGCATCTTAGTTTAGGTCTCTCTCATGTAATGTTTTGTAAAAGACTATAGTAATTTGCATTTTGAATTGTTCATTCTAATTTCCATCTCTTTATTCCTTAGACCGGACGGGTTTGATCTGCACAGATAAGATAGAGAAATGTCAGGAGACTTACCTCCTCGCCTTTGAACACTACATAAATCATCGCAAACACAACATTCCCCACTTCTGGCCCAAGCTCCTGATGAAAGTGACTGACTTACGTATGATTGGAGCCTGTCATGCCAGTCGCTTCCTGCACATGAAGGTTGAGTGCCCCACAGAGCTCTTCCCACCGCTGTTCCTTGAGGTGTTTGAGGACCAGGAAGTCTAAAGGGCAGTGGAGATGGGTAGAGAGGAAAGGGAATTGCTTGGCTCTATTTTAACCTGTCATCCCTTACAAGGCTCTCATGTCCTGCGAAGGATAAAAGGGAGTGGCTGGAATAGCCCTTCTGAAATCGAAAACTGCCATTGAAAGTCGGCACAAGCCAGAATGGAAGCTCCCAGTCTTGACATAATTGTACATCAGATCAACAGTTCTTCAGCCACGCTCTTGGCTCAATCTGAAGGAAAGAGTATTAGAGTCTCCTTTGCTGTCATTGTTGTGCACCCAACAGTTTTATTCTGGAAGAAATCACCTTTTTTTCATCATTTCTTCTGAAACCAATCTGGTACACTAAGACCCTATTGAACGGAAGTTTTCTCTACAACCTAAGTTCACCATGAGTGACATGGTCATTTCAGATATGGGATAGGTACAACACGAGTGAGACTGAAAGTTCTCTTGCTCCCCCCATAAAAAAAAGTCTGTGTGTATGTATGTATGTGTGTATATAATATATAGAGAGATATATTTGTGTATACACACATATATGGTATGTATGGCTGAGAAGAAGAAGAAGATAAGAGCTTCAATAAGCTTGGCCTTGTTAATCTGAGATGTTTTGCAGACTCAGGACCATCGACAGTTGTCATGTCAGCTTCTTCCTTGGCTAAAGCTGTCCTGTCTTATGTTATGCAGTGTCAAGCTGCGACGCGAGGTTTCCTCTCGCCTTTCTGTAATACCAGAACTGTCTACTTGTCCCGGTTTTGTGAGCTGAGGATTTGTTACAGAACAGAAAGCATTAACACACTGCTCCATTTGGTGTGGTGTACCTAGAAATATCTGATTATGCTATAGATCTATATATATATATCTACCAGCAGGCACGTGATGACTAAAGTTATTCAGCATAGATCAAGAGCTGCATGTTATGACAGTGTTCTGCTGCCTTGCGCACAAGCAGTAAACCTAAAATACTTCGTTATATCTAAAAGAGCTAAAATAGCTATACATGTATACAAAAGTATTCACACCTGAAGAGAAATTGACATAGTTGAAGTTTTACATGTGTAATCTACTGTTGGCAGTTAATATTTAATTGTGGGAATATTGTACAGGAGGTTAGCTCTGTGTAGGTAATGACCCCCCCCCCCCCCCCAAATAACTACATTTACCATTTTCATTATCTTTATGCCATAGGCATCCAGGGCGCAACTAGAAGCTCTTTTATTTAAAGCAACTTGACATTTTATATATACTAACCCATTAAGGTTCAAATGGTCCTGTGTCGGAGGCCTTTAGTAACTGGATGTTCACATACATGTGCTGATACCCTACAAGCATGCAGTTACTCCATATCTCCACATGGTCATTGGCACAAACACAGGGAAACTATGCCCAAGAATACTCAATATGGCCATTAGTCATTATGCTTTTGCCATGGTGCCCAGATCTTCCTCATTTCATCATTGCTCAAGGCATTCATCAGTAGGTATCTTTAGGGACATCTAGCAGAATGAGATTTGCCTTGTGGGTTATCTTTTGCGTTTAAGCTATTTCAAGGATTACAGTAGTTCATATGAGAATATCATGCAGAGACAAATTGGTACTTATATGTATATATTTTGCACAATCAGATATCATCCCCCAAGCTCTGAAACACCTATGCAGGTTGCGTTGGGTCAGTTTGCATTTCCTCTGAATAGAGGAGGCAATTTTTGGAATGTTGAGTTTTCTATGTGTGATGAAAGCATGCCCACGCACAGAATTCCCTCTATGGCACCCTCGGTTATGTGAAAACCACACCCACTTGGGTCGAAAAATTGCACCAAAGCCACCCTTTTGTCACCTCCCTTTCTTTCTAGACTGTCATGCGGAAAACCAGAGACCCTCACCAGCTAAGCAAACCAAAAATTTTCTAAGAAGCACTTTTTAAAGCGCCATTATTGCATATTTTAACCCTTCTTTTGCTGCTCTCTTGCACCATTCTCTGGATCTTTAGTAATGCGATACTTTGTGTCTTTATGAAGTTCCAGGCCTTATTGTATAGCAAGTGACATCCTTGGCCTAACCCACTTTTTGGGTTGCTTTGCAAATAGTAGGGGGTAGATCCCCATTGTAATGTAGACTGTAACTATGCCCAATCCTTTCTTCTTGCACTTTGCAGAAAAGCACTTCTTACCAATGATGATCTCCAATTTATGTTTGAATGTTTTAGTTCTGAAATAAGCTCAACTTTAAAAACAAAAAAGCACTTATTTTTTCCTTTACATCCCATATTTATTGTTTTTAAAGAACTCAGCGCTGAACTTGAAAAAGACTGTGTTCTTATAGTTAGCACTTACAGTACCAAAAATGTATTTGTCATTGAGGAAAAAACTTTAAAAATAGCATTGCTAGAATCTCTGAATTACTAATGTAGGTAAAGGCGCACCAAGAAAGCAAAAAACTTTCATATCCCATAAAAACCAATCAGATGGTATGTTTGGTCAAATCAGAACAAAGTCTCTTAATTGTGCTGTATTAGCTGCACTATAAATAAAATTTTATAGCTGGGTTTTACCTACACTTATAGAGGCCCATAAATAGAAAAATAAATTTAAACACGCCCAACTTTAAAGGATAATTTCACCTTTTTCTAGAAAAAATTATAAATGCACATATCTTTGCAGGAAAAAAAAAATGTGCATTGATTATTTTTTCCTGTAGGAGCCTGGAAAGCATTACATCCGTGATCAGTGGATCAGGAGTGCAGTTTCACGCTTCTGCAGACAAGCCCTGCAGCTTTCAGCCCGTACCGCCATATGAGCTGTTAGTTTGAAAGTTGAGCGCTTGTAAATGAACTATGAGTGTGCTCATTAATGCCCTCACAGTTCATTCAGAACTGCAAGCCCTCTGCCACGGTGGCTGGCAGTACTTGCAGTTCATTAGTTCATAGGAAATTGTGAATGAATGACGTGGCCTTGTGGGCGCTGTTTTTGAATTGTGACAGCAGGTGTGGGGAGAAGAACCCCACCCGCTGATACATTGAGGGAGGAAATTAGGGGAGAGGCAGCAGGAGCTGTAACATGTTCCAGCAGGCAAACTTATTCTTTAACCCTTGCTGCAGCATGCATGTTTACACACAACCTCCTCTTCCCTGAACTAAAGCTTGTCCCCCATCAAGCCTGGAGCATTTGGAAGTTATGTATGCTATGAGCTGGGAGAACAGCCGAGTTCCTCATGTCTGTGGTCTGATAGATTACAGCCATTGGTATACCCCCTTTGTTATAGTCTTTTGAACCCTTCTTGTTGTACCCTTGGGAGATTTTAGCTGCTGCCAAAATATAAATATTTTGGCTCACAAATTAAAGCACTTAATATGTAGTATTTTCCACAATTTAAACCCCTTTCCCCATTTTTTTTCTTTTTTTTCTTAGTTTTAGGGTTCAACATTTTCCGCAGGCAGATCCCCATCCTCATCCCTTCACCCCCAAAAGCCGAATTAACAAAGCACTTAATTATACATATGCATGTATATATACACGTTTCCTTTTATAAAGCCCAAATATGCAGATTATTGTTTGTTACAAATTTGTATTCATATTATTTGGAAGCGAGGTTGGCTCTGCAAAAGGGAATTCTGTGCCATTAGCTGGGGATACAAATATTGCATTTGATACTGTGCTGTCAACAGAGACATCAACTAAGCCCAGATGTTCTATTTTTCCCTGAAATAATAGTTGTAGAATATGAAGCTCAGAGGAGCAGAGCAGGCAGTGGTTGGTATATTATCAAAAAGTGTGCTAAAAACATTTTTCTAAATCGCCATGAAGATATATGTATTCATGTACCTAAAAAGTGCCCGCTTGGGTGATTCTTAGGCAGCACAAGTTTAGCAGAAGAGAAAGATGGGTCATCGGCCTGGAGAATCCAACATGACCTGATGGCTCTCACACTCTTCTTGATCGTTTCATTGACATTGCAATTGTTGTCAAATGATGGTAGAACCACAAGAATCATATTATGAAAATCTGCTGTATAGGATGACAAAAAAACGAATTTCATAATCATTTGTCCAGTAACCTGGGATTAGTTGATGTCTGCTTCTTCATTATGGGAAACCTGTTGTTAGATCATTCCACTACCAGAGAGAATTCTAAGCTGAGAACTATAAAGAAAAACAAACCCAAAATGAATCTGCTTTCCTTTCAAATGTAAGCTATAGGCATATTTAGCATATTACACCTATTAGATGCTGACTGCAGTCATTTTGGTACAAAAAACATTTTTAATCTATATCAAGCTATTTCCAAGGATGCATATATAACTTTTCTATCAAAAGGTGCTTTTTTCTCTCTGGTTTTGGGTGGTGCTAAGTTTTCTCGCAGCTAAATTACAACAAAACACTCTGCATCTGCTTTACCTCAGCTATTTAGGAAAGGAAAAATGTTTTGTTTTTTGAAATAGTGTTTCTTAGTTCTGGGCTCTGTTGACGGTCAGCCTTTTGCACTGCCGACTGCCAATGTGGCCCCGAGCACACAGCTATCTCTCTTAGCTTAACGTCTGCGGACTGGACGTTAAAAAGATAAAAAGGTCCGGTCCACTCAGTGGACATTAAAACTTCCAGGCCTTAGAGACCTGGCTAATTAACCCAGAATCCCTTTCACCTCTGCCCTCTTGTCTATCTCTGTTTTGTCTTTGCAAACCGGTGTGCTTAGCACACCCTAAATAAGAAAACAAAAATTTGTATATATTTGTATATATGTGCTGCTGTGTGTTCACCTGTAAGGTGGCTACATCTTGTTTGTTGTTTTTTCCTTTCATTCTTGTAACTTTGTTTCATTTACTTTTAAAGCCCCTTTGCTGCCGAAAAACTCTCAAAGGCACTTGAGGGGATGCAGGCTTGTTCTTTTCTTTCAGAATACGGCTGGAGGGGAGGTTAAATTACAAAAAGATCAACAAGGAGTTGGTTGGTTCTTGCAACAGGTAGCAATACTGAGTACCTCAGTAGCCTTGTACCTTACCCTTTTGTTCATCTGCATATTGGGTTACAGGAACATATCCTAACAGAGGGGTCTAGAATTAACTCTTTGCTCCCAACTTCACAGAGGAGTCTCCGTGCCTGTTTTTTCTCACCCGCTTACTACAGAATGATTTTGTGGATGGGTTCACGACTGAAGTTGGGAGCCATCAGCTGAGAACAATTATTTAGCTGTTAGGAATGACATTTGTACAACCAGTAGGGCTATGAGAATGATATTTAAGCCTTGAATTAACAAACCCACCAGCTTCTTATGGGGACATATCTCCAATACTTCACTAGGGTGTTCTCCAAACAGTACAGCTTGGACTGACACTTTTTTTTTTTTTTGCTCTTGGGGAGGTGACATCAACCACAACCTGCAGCCAGTTTTCTTCTTCCTGTCCAGACCTGATCTCTGGTCGCACATCTAATTACATTGAAAACAAGATTCATGGAGGGCACATCAGTGAAGATTTGAGGCCACCACATCTCTAGAGAACCCAACGACTCTGAAGGTTGGCCAGCTTCCTAATGACTAGCTGCATACAGAATCTCAAGGCTGAACGCCGCTGAACTTTTTGCCAGGATTGTGGACCTCCCCTAAATGCCAACTTCTCTACACTACATATATAACTCTCTCCGAGAGATTTCTTTTTTTTCCCCCATACATTCATTATGTTTAGAAGAGAAAACTATTAAACTGACAGTAAATGGAGGCGGCGTGATTTGCACGCCAGGAACGAGGAGGTGAGCTAAAAACACCAAGCTCACGCTCCCACCTCGCACACATACACTTTACTCACAACCGAGATTAAACCAGGAAGATGTTTGTTTGTTACTTTTTTTCTCATACACTCATACCTCAACCACCGCAACCCTTCCCCGTCTCTCTCCTGCCGACCTCACTGTCGTGGCTCAGGGTGAGAAGTTTGTATTTGGAACTCTATGGACTATCAATTCTCACCAGCTGAAATAGCTAAAAACGGGGTCTCTACAGAAAATATCCATGCACAGGAGTGGACAGATGGGACATTCACTGAACTTAATTAAAAAGAATAAAATATATATAAAAAAAACAGGGGGATACCAAAGCTCTCCCTTCATATTTCTATCTACAGCATAAAAAGAAAAAAAAAAAACACAAGGACTGTCTCAGCCACAGATGATTGATCCTACAGACCTCAACAGTGTGCCTCCTCCAGCCCCATGCAAGAAAAACAAGGATTTAATAACAAAGACTTTTTTTAATTCATTTTAGATACCTTTTTTACCTTTCAAAGTAATTTGATGGGATTTTTTTTGTTTTATTTCCTTATTAATCCCAAATCTGTGGGGTAAACACGTTGGGTTAAACAGATCTTAGCCATAATTTACAAAACAAACACTTTTACAGGAAAGTGGATGTTTTTATACATTTTCTTACGTTTTTCTTTTTTTTTCTTTACTAGGACAGAGGTGAAGGTTTGAGTCTTGCAGAAGCATCATCAACCATCACCTCTTTATAGTCTAAAGCTGGATACACACTATACAACTTTTGTTAGATTTCCTTTAGATTTATCTTCAACTATGTAGTGCAAGGGCCTTCCAGATTGCATAGAAATTGAAAGTTTTTAGGTTTGACCCCATATTATATGGTTTTGGTAAAGCTAAAGGAAAAAATCTAAAGAAAATGGTATAGTGTGTATCCAGCTTTAGAGGTGGGTACTTTAAAATTGGAGGGATGGAAAGCTGACGTGCTGCCAAGAGCAACTGGATTCCAACTGCCATTTCTACTGTGCAAGTCAGAAAGTTCATGGAAACATCATCTTAGTTGCAATGGCCAACACTGATGCTCTTAAAATTCCTCTATTTTTCGGTATTACCACTGTTCGAGTGCTTTATACTAAACTGTTATTGGGATTTGTGGGGAGAGGCCAATCTGGAATTATTTCACCTCTTTGCTTTCGGGAATATTCTGTGAGTTCAGTGGTTAACATTCCTCCCTTCAATACCCTTGTTTTCCCCATTAGAGATAATTTGAAATTTAAAAACATACTGCATTGTATTGCCTCAGCTTGCAATACAGGGCAGGAATGGGGGGGGCGCAAACCTATCTCCTACAGTGCTTTATACATCCTCAAAGCTCTGACCTGCAGATATGTTGGTTTATTCAAATATTATTGAAATATAGCTATATATAGATTTTTTTCTCTTTTGGTAAGACAAAAAAATAATGTGAGATTAACTTCTTCACTGCTGGAAAATACTACTGGGGCACTGAAGGGGTTAAAGGACACTGCTATGGCTTTCTTTCTATATTTTTTTTTTCCTTCTGTGGGTCAGAATCTGCTTTCTGTCTGGGAACACTCTCAGGTTCTATATGTTCCATGCCTCTGGACCTTAATTATTATGCAACCTAAGGCCGAGCTTCTGCGCTCACCAGTGAACTGAAACATATAGGAGTTGCGAGTACAGACACACACCCCTTTCCCTTTTCTGTCCATAAGATACCCCTCCAGCTTATCTGTATATTTATAAAGAATTGAGGAGTCTCACCTGACTCTGTCAGTGTACATATGAACCACAAAATGGAAGTCTTTGCTTGAACTTACTCTGCCTGAATTTGTGCACAAGTTGTTTTTCTCACAAGTGAAGAAAGATTCAAAAATATATATACGTATATATATATGTACGTATGCATACATCCACATTCTGGCCTGGGGTCATCCTGTCACTATAATACCCCTGTCCTACCATTTTGTTCCTCGTCTGGAATGTAGACATGAAAACCCTTCCATGCTTCTCTCTGGCAGGGTTAAGGTGCAGAGACACATTAGCTGCGTCACAACACAGGGTTAAAACAAAGCTCAATCTCAATGTTTTCTTGTATTTTAACTTCTTGTGGGAGGGTCTGTATATTTAGGTCTATATACGAAACACAAAACTATCAAAAAAAAAACGAAAAAAAAATAATTTTTTTTTTCATTTTACGGGTTTCCAAGCAGATCTTTCTCATTCTGTTCTTCAAGATAACCCATTAATTGCTGCGTTAGGCCATAAAGGCGGTACAGTTTATTCTTTAGACAGAGATTTATGTGATAAGATTTTTATACTTCTGGTGAGACATGGAGACATGCAGAAGTGGATTTGTCACCTGCACACTGTGGTGTGTCCATTTTGTTGAGAGAGTCAATGGTCAGAATACAGCTTTCACACAAAAAAAGTAATCCGAAATTTCTGAAACAAGTAAAGCGATTTTGTATGTCATGTTTCAGTGGTGCTCACTCCTTGTGAGTCAACAGACTGAATATGTTCAATGCCACAAAATGGGTGACCATCACTGTGTACAGGTGGTAGATGCACTTACGTGTGTCTGCACTGTACATTACAGGTGCATTATAGGTTGAATTCTATTGCAGGTGTATTATATTACTAAGGGCCTGAAAGCCAGATGATACCAGCCTGCCTGCTGACAGCCCTAATCACAGGTGACAGCCTGAATGTTTCCCCCCCCCCCCCCCCCAAGTACCCCCTCACTCAGGTTAGACTAGAGTTCAGCATCAGGGATGGTTGGAAAATAGTCATGAGGGAGGCCTATAATCCTGTTACCAAATCAAATCCAAAGACAACAGCAAGGTTTGCGGGATTTCCTCACATAGGCAACAAGGACGCTGCTTGGTTTTAAATGCCACATTATGATATTTGCTTCTTAATGGTGCAGAATGTATCTGCAATATTATGCCTGCACGTTAACAGCTAGCTTGCAACTTTTGTTGCCTCTGTATTGTGTGTGTATGTAGATGTGTGTGTATATGTATGTATGTATATATATATATATATATATATATATATATATATATATATATATATATATATATTCAAATACTATTTTATTATGCTGAGTGGCAACCTTATTATAGTATTCTAGGTTGTCAAAACCATCAGTGCTTATGTGATAAAATCTTGGAAGCTTGCACTTGCAGGTAGGCCTTTGAATGACCATAAGAAGGATTGTAAGTGGACCTTTCCTGTTCCTCATATACAGAAGGGTTCAGCCATTTTCTATAAGTCAAACCATTTATTAGCCTGTCTGATTACGACACTCAGTTATGTCATTTGTTCATAGCTTGTCAACAGGCCTGTTTGGACAAAGTGGTTGCCTTGATTGTATATGGGTGCTTGGTACACTTTAACGAAAGTATGCCTTTTGCTGGACATGGTCACGTCTGTTATACCCCCATACTATAAAATCTGTGTTACTGCCCCAACCCACTTTCCTTTCCAGCACTTGAAGGGTTACCAGGCAGGAATCAGTAGAAGAGCTATGCAAGTGGTGTTTAACTACGGTGGTTTAAAAAAGTGCTGTATTTACATTCCGTTCATAGGGCAATCTGCTCACAGGGAATATACTGGAGAGGATTGTGTATTGCCCATAGCTACCAAGCATTTTCTAGTGAAATTGAATGCCTGTTTGATTGCTATGGGCAATGGCAGTTTTCTTTTTCTCCAGTTGTTATAAATTAGCCCTATCCTTTCATGTCAGGGAAGCATCACATTTAGCCTCATGAAGGAAGATCAGGCACCATTTTCTTCCTTTCATGTTATGGGTGCGTTATGGAGAAATTAAAAAAGTTTGGTTGCTTTGGGCAACAAAAACAGTTTTGCCTCCAGATTTTAATCATAAGGACGCTTAGGGCATCTCAAACTGAATATGGCAGAAATTTCCTGTACTGTAAAGCATACAACTTTAATACGAGAGCTGAAGGTCACAGCTACAAAGTTATCTATAAATGCCCTCACAGTTTTGGCCTATATTCCAAATGTTGTGAACAGTTTGGCTCAGAGCAGGATCATTTTTTTTTTTTTTTTTAGATGTCTTAGAGGGAAACTAAAATATTTTTTCAGTAAATACACATTTTCAGTTAGGGCTGGTCCAGACTTATGCCGTTTCCATAAGTAAAGCTACATTAAATATTCCTGTCAATGTTCCATGTTCTAATAATTCTTGCTTCAGGCTTGGAGTCTCTTGTTTTCACTCAACCTATAGTCTCCATATGTTATATGCAAGAATGCCTACCCCTCAGTTTTCTAAAACCAATAAATCATTTTACTAAGATCGTCCATATCTTAATGAAACTTCCTCCTACATTAAAAAAAAACTAGTTTTTCTTTAAAATAAGCATTTCTAAATGTAATTGACAGCTCTACTTTATTAGACAAATCTATATCATCAGTCAAATACTTTGGCAAGCAAATGTTTAAATGGCATTTCCAGGAAGACTGAAATTTCTTTGACAAGAACCTGACCTATCCCATCCCCACCTAACACAGCGCCCAAACAGCAGGACTGTTCTAACTATAGAGAATATTTACATTTTAAGCCTGGTATGCACTATTCATATTTTTCCTTTCAACCCAGTTCTGGTCAGAGTCGCTGTGCTCACTGCGAAATAAGTATATTGATCTCCTTCGCTGAGCTATTGTGCTCTGACATTGGCTGAGAGCGCTGATCAGAAGCTGGTTTTCCAGCATACGCATCCCACAGAAGCCAGCCGAATGGCCAGCTTCTGTCAGCTAAACCAACCATTTTTTTGGGGGAAATGGCAAATATCTCCCGACATTTGGCCCATGTGTACCCAGCTTTAGCAGCAATTAGCGCTACAGATAAAATCTGCCTACTACAAATCCTACTTACTTCTGTTAGCTAGAGGATAGTGATATTCAATGGATCTCAGACCAAAATTCTTTTCTCACTCTATTCAAAACAAAAAAAAGTCTCTGGCTAGACTTGTATTTTAACATTAATTAGGGGGTCCATCTATAAACATGTTCACACAAGACTCACTTAAGATTCACACCTTTTTCGAACTGTATTCCTTCCTGGCTTAAAATTTTGTGAATACATTTATAAATCAACCCTTAAGTTTCAAATGTTACATAGAAGATTTTGACTTCAGAATACTACAAAGATGAAGCTTTTAGCCCTCGGCTTTCCAAAATACAGTGGAATCAGCCATCTTATGATTGACTAAGCATATAAGAATAAAGTTTAATCCGTTTTCTGGAAGCTGTGATTTAGCAAAAACAGTAACAACCTCTGCGGTTTCCAGATAGAAGCAAGTTTAAATGTCAAAAAATTGCCAATTCTCCAAGTCCATATAATTCAGGTTATATTTAACTTGTCAGTGCAGGAAAAGCCATTACGTGAGGTCAGTATTTTGGTGTAATAAAGATTTATTCACCATAATAGAGTTGTATGCTGCCATTTAGTCAATAGTATACAAAAATTATAATACAAGTGACAGAGTACTAATATTGGTGCACTATTCTATATTTTTATAGAACAGTAAAATTGTGATATTAGTAGGATAGTAAACAAACACTCTGTATAGCTATGCATGTAGAGTTCTAGAATTTCCCAAATGTTCATATTTATGCATATTCAAAAGACTGTTATCAGGTTGTGTCCTTTAACAGCTGTACGGTTAATAGTTCTGTACTGTGTACTCTTTAATAGATCGAGGGATGTGTTTATTAAAATGCTGAGGAAAGAATTGTTTCTTAAAGTTTGCCCCACTCACAGCAAAAAGTATCATTTCACTTATTCTTTTTATACTGGAATTAATAATGAAAGTTTTACTGGATGCCACAAAAAACACAAACCAAGGCTGCATTCAGATGGGCCAAAATGTTTGGCTAGTTTTCTGTGTTCAGATGTGGCTAAATAGTGTCTCTGGATGCAGCAACGCTCTGTGCTATAGTCGCATACAAACTGGCTAATTACCTGTGACCAAAACTCAGCTGAAACATCGACTCTGGGCACACAATGGCTGGGTCAGTATTCGACTGTAACCGCTCAGATAAGTGGTTAAATGAGAACAACAGTGGTGCCTGCCGTTGATTTGCACAGAGTGGCTGGTCAAGCACAAAGTCTGCAAGCAGCATTTACAACCGCTGCAGAGAATCGGATTCTTGTCAGTCTGACTGTAACTTGAAGCAGTTCCTCCCTTTCAAATGTATTCCACCCAAAAGTGATATTTCAGACATTGACTGCCAACTTGTTGCATGACTTGAGTCAGTCACAGGATCTTTTTGCCGTAGTTCATGGCTTGGTTTTTGCTCACGCTGAACCCTTTCCTCCTTCTTGTTGCATTCTCTGTAATATAAAATAGATACAAATCCCAACAAGGATGGAAAGACCCTCTTCATAATGGCTGCAGTTCACAAACGATCAGCACTCTGCATTACAATAGTAAGCAACAAACATAAAACAAAATCTTGACCGTAGTTAGCATTATTTATAGTTTTAAACATATGGGGGTTGATTTACTAAAGGTAGATATGCTTTTCCGTTTGCAAGGGAATTTTTCCCCTAGCTTAGTGAACAGGGGGAAGTTCTGACTTCCATCATCTGATCACGTGTAAGCAAAAAATACACGTGGAGAAAGGTAGATATGCTTTTCCGTTTGCAAGGGAATTTTTCCCCAAGCTTAGTGAACAGGGGGAAGTTCTGACTTCCATCATCTGATCACGTGCAAGCACGTGATTGGTTATTTTTTTGCAAAGTGAACTTTCACCACATTCATTAAGCTAAGGGAACAATTTAGTGCAAACTGAATAGCCTATTTGCCTTCAGTAAATCAATCCTATTATATAAAATTTAGTTTTTTGTTGCTACTTAAAAATAGAATGGCACGGGTATGGAATGCTACTGTAGCAAGACATATACTGCCTGTGCTGTGCATCAAGTCTGCACAGAAAAAGTGAAATTACACAGTTTGTGTTTGCGCCACGGATTATTATTTTTTTTGGAGTGTTCAAGTGCATAGATATCAATTCTGGAGTGCCTGAGAGATATAATTTTATTCTCCAGCATCTCCAGTAAACTGAAATATCCATTTTGGATGGAATGGTCCTTTAACAAATGAGGACAGGTGTCCTAACTAAATTGTTTAAAGTGAAATTGACGAAGTAGAGAAAAGGCACCATTCTTGACACCATTATTAGATATTCTTTAACTGGGCCACTGACTTTCAGGACAGAGATATATCAGCTGGTATTGTTAATGTATTTGCAGTATGTATGTGGTCATCCTACAACCATTTCAGTTGTCCTCTGGAAGTATGGTTTGGGGAGTCCAAGTGAAGGCAGGCTCATGCACAGTTTACCACTCTTCACTGTAACATTCATTCCCACAGAAACAAAAGACTACTTCTCTTTCTGAATAACAGCGGAATAATGGACAATGCATGGGAATGTGTCAATATATATATTGTCTTTTTACTATCACTACCTAATGTGTGAAAGACAGCTTTGACCACCCACAGCAATTAGCACAGCCTGACATTGTCGGCATATGTGTGTACTAGATGCCACTCGTCACTTGTCTTGAATGAGCCCTCGAGGAATAGGATTTTTACATGTGCTGTAACGCCCAGCAGCTCCATTTCTGTTTACTGAAGTCAGATCAGTTTGCGAAAAATTTTAATAGGTTGTTGTGGCTTACAGCACTTTACTTGTAGCTCCTTGCCTTATTTTAATGGCCTTTTAAATGTTTCCAAAAGTATTCATCTTACGTTCCTGGGTAAATTATGGTAAGGCATGTAGTGGACAGCATCCACCTCAGTGTTTGCTCCCCATCACCAGCCATTTACAGTAAAACAAATAAATAAAGGGGGGGAAAGTTCCAGAGCTGAGTTTGCTCATGTTCTACTTCTGGTTCTTCCCTGTGCACAGATTGCCCAGTCTCTTTACTTTTTTAACCTGCTGTGGTACCTACCGTGTCACACCTATCGCACACCAGCATCTACCTACACCTCAGATCCTACAGAGTTTATGCAGAATGCATTAAGTGGTATAGATAATCTTGCAGCCTTGCTTGTAATGCATGCACCATTTGCTGATTAGTCTGCAGGTTTATTAGTCACCCGTGACGTTGCAGTGCCACATTCATCTCTGTGCCGTTATAACACACCCCCACCACTCGGGGGAGCTTATGTCATGTTTTTTGGGGGTTGTGAGTTCTCATATTGCCTTTGATCCCATCAGTTAGATATCTTTGTAGGTGATATTAATGTCTTGTTCTACCACAACTACGTGTGGAGGTCATTTATACTCACACTTGGGGTTCTTTTTCAACAAACTTTCTGTATAAATAAATCAGCATTTTTACTTTTCCTCCACCTACCTCTGTGTACTTTAGTGAGCTTACAGAATTCCACAGACAACATAGGGTAACAGATTATTTTGCAATGTTTGTTTCTGGCCTCTGTAAGGGTTCATCCTCTAGGTCCTATATTAGGATTCCCAGTGGTTTAATAGTTACTGTTTTCTTTTTTTTATGTGTTTTCTTTTGTTTTGTTTTTTTCCTAGGTCAGCTCACTGCCCTTTTCACCAAAGGGAAGTTTGTGTACTTAGTTAATAGCTCAGATTTTGTTGTAACTCCTATTCTTTATTCCATGTGTATGCCTCAAAGGAACCTATGGTTGTACAGGAAGTGTGGTTTCAGGAGAGGAAAGATGACATTGGACATATATCCATTTACCTAGGTTGTATAGGAATGTTTGAAATTTTAGTGTAGGTTTACCAGTGCAGATGTATTGACTGGATGGTGACTGGCTGTGGGGGTGCTAGTGGGTTAACAAAAATCCCCTTTATATGGCACTTTTTACTTATCCCAAATAACAAGGTTGATACCCCAACCACTGACATGCACAACCCATTTAATATTGCCTTATCTGTCCTCAGCCCCTTCCTAACTTACCCCGTCCTCTCCCTAGACTCAGGCACGGTTTGCTTACACTAAAGAACTTTATATTCAGAATGATATATAGACTAGGAATGAGCAAGCCTGGCTTCTACTATGGGCAAGCCTGGAGGGTTCACATGCCATAGGCCCAGCCTACGCCATATGTATAGTATAAGGGATTACTTGAGCATTGGCCATCAGGATAGACTTAGTGCTGGGCTCCTATCTAGTATAGGGTGACCTCCTGTCTGGGCCATATCAGGCCAAGCTTAGCTAGTGTTTCATATTAATATAGAGTGGCCTGTAGATATTCTTCTTAACTCTCTTTACACTTGTTGCCCCATAGAGTTTTAAGATTTTAATGTATAGAAGGTAAGGCAATACTGGGTTCATATTGAAATATAGGACAGTGTCAGGCAGTCCTATAGCTCAATATTAGGCCAAGGTTATCCAACACACCTCCCTGAGGTCTAGTGTAACCTGTGTAATCGTACGTGTCTTCTTAGCCCAATATATATTTAGCTTTTCCATTTCTTTTAGTAGGCCTCTTTCATTTTTTATTGTTTTTGATTTGCAAAGCACCACACAACATAGTTGGTCAGCACTGCCTTACGATTCAATTTGGAGGTGGAAATATACTTTTCTAAACTTAATTTTTGCAATACATAGTACTGCAGAGCAGCATAGCAGCATTGCCTGGTCCTTACTTGTCAGAATGCCTTATAGACACAAGATAGGAAAGATGAATAGAGCGAGGAGGCTGATCCAAAAACTGGATGGAAGATAAAGTGAAGGTATAGTTTATAGTAAAAAATACAATTCCAGCTATTTCCTCCTTCAGGTCAGAAAATGAAATGATCCGATATGGTTATGCAGAATATCTACGCTGTATCCTTATTCCAGTTGTTACATATGAGCCCAAAGCAACCTCTTGCGCCCTTTAGACATGTATGTACCTAAGAGACTAGCTCTACAGCAGCATGGCACTAATGGCTTAAACAACATATTAGAAATGAAAGCCAAGCAATGGTGCCAATCTCTAAAATTTATATTAAGTTTAGGGTTGATACCAAATAGAGTATATTTTCCCTTTAATCATTTTGCCTTTTTTTTCTTTTTTAAAATTGGGAAACATGTATAAACCAGAGGAATTGTTTACCCCAAATGGGGGGTATTTTCCCTCTTCATGCCATTAGGAAGGGGACTTCGGCCCCTTCTGTAATCTTATCTATGCTTTGATGTTCTATGAAACAAAAAAAGGAAAAAAAAACAAAGGGGGTTAACTGTTGTCTAGTAATGTCTGTGTCTATGTATCTTTTCAGGGACTCCCCCAAACCCCTTCTCTTTTCTGATTTCTCTCCGTTTTTTCCCCCTATCCTACAAAGAAATATTGCCTGTCTATTTTTTTACTGTAATCTTTATATGCAGAGAGCCTATAAATGCTGTATTAAAAAAAAGAAAAAAAAAATGAAAATGCCATGCTAACATTTAGGATTTTTTAATGTCTTTCTCCCTTTTCCTTCTCTATAGTGTTGTGCTCCTGAAATTTCTTGAATTGAACAGCTCTTTGAACGCTGAGGCGGGGGGGGGGGAGTCAGTCTGCACCCAGAATTATCAGAGAGAGTTAGCACCTGCAAGGCTGTCCCACTGCCTGGCATAAAATGGTGGCAGTGGAATGGTTACACGGGAGGGAGTGCAAGCTCAGGGCTTTTTGGTATGTTAACTCTTTCTATGGAAACAAGGCTGATTCCCCCGTCCCCTCTTCTATGTTTTTGTTTTTATAAGCTTTTACCTTCAGTAAAATAGGCTAAGTTATTAATATTAAACATCATATACACACACACAACTTACCTCAGATCAATGGCAGGAGGGTGGTAACGTGAGAATGGAGTTGGGGGGGAATGAATAATCTAACCACCCACCTCCTTGCCCTCTCTGTCAGTTACCCTCTGAAATCTCCCTCTCCCTAAAACCATGTTGTTCCCTGTTTTCTAGATATTCCTCCCCCCCACATGCTTTGTTTTATTTTTTATGGTCCCGTTTTTCGAGGCCCGAATGTCCTTTCCACCAATAAATTGTAAGCTTTGTAATTACGTGTTGCAATGCATTCTGAGTCTTGTCTTTCTTTTCTGTGGGGCAAGGTGGGAGGGTTGGGCTTGGAAATAGTCATTGACAGTGTGTTTTCATTATCCTGCCTCAGCCAGGAGATCTGATAAAGACTGCCTTTGCAGCTAAGGGGCTACTGCAGATAAAAACAAACTGTGCAGTTTTGGCCAAAGTTGAAAAATGCCCTTGCTTTAGGTGTGGGTCAGTGAAAAAAGTATTTGATACCCTGTTGATTTTGTACGTTTGCCCACTGACAAAGAAGTGATCAGTCTATAATTTTAACTGTAGGTTAAAATGTTAACGGTGAGAGAGACAGTAAACAACAAAAATATCCAGAAAAACGCATTTCAAAAAAGTTATAAATTGATTTGCATTTTAATTAGTGAAATAAGTATTTGATCCCCTATCAATCAGCAAGATTTCTGGCTCCCAGGTGTCTTCTATACAGGTAACGAGCTGAGACACTCTTTTAAAAGGAGTGCTCCTAATCTCAGCTTGTTACCTGTATAAAAGACACGTGTCCACAGAAGCAATCAGATAACAATCTCTCCAACATGGCCAAGACCAAAGAGCTGTCCAAGGATGTCGTGGTAAAGATTGTATACTTAGAAAACGCTTAAATGGGCTACGAGACCATTGCCAAACTGCTTGGTGAGAGGTTGACAACAGTTGTGCGATTATTCGTAAATGTAAGAAGCACAAAGTAACTGTCGATCTCCCTCGGTCTGGGGCCCTATGCAAGATCTCACATTGTGGAGTTTCAATGATGATGAGAGCGGTGAGGAATAAGCCCATAACTACATGGGGGGGAGAGAATCTTGTCAATGATCTCAAGGTAGCTGGGACCATAGTCACCAAGAAAACAATTGATAACACACTACGCCGTGAAGGACTGAAATCCTGCAGTGCCCGCAAGGTTCCCCTGCTCAAGAAAGCACATGTACAGGCCCATCTGAACTTTGCTAATGAACATGTGAACGATTCAGAGGAGAACTGGGTGAAAGTGTTGTGGTCAGACAAGACCAAAATCAAGCTCTTTGGCATCAACTCAACTTACACTGTTTGGAGGAGGAGGAATTCTGCCTATGAACCTAAGAATACCATCCCCACCACAAAACATAGAGGTGGAAACATTATGCTTTGGGGGTGTTTTTCTGCTAAGGGGACACGACAACTTCACTGCATAAAAGGGATGATGGATGGGGCCATGTACTTTCAAATCTTGGGTGAGAACCTTCTTCCCTCAGCCAGTGCATTGGAAATGGATCTTCCAGCATGACAATGACCCAAAACACACAGCCAAGTCAACAAAGAAGTGGCTCAAGAAGTACATTAGGGTCCTGGAGTGGCCTAGTCAGTCTCCTGACCTTAATCCCATAGAAAATATGTGAGCTGAAGGTTTGAGTTACCAAACATCAGCCTCAAAACCTTAATGACTTGGAGAGGATCTGCAAAGAGGACTGGGACAAAATCCCTCTTGAGATGTGTGCAGATGTGGTGGCCAAATACAAGAAACCTCTGACCTCTGATTGCCAACAAGGGTTTTGCCACCAAAATAATAAGTCATGTTTAGTGAAGTCAAATACTTATTTCACACATTAAAATGCAAATCGTTTTATAACTTTTTTGAAATGCGTTTTTCTGGATATTTTTGCTGTTATTCTGTCTCTCACTGTTAAAATAAACTTGCCATTAAAATTATAGACTGATCATTTTGTCAGTGGGAAAATGTACAAAATCAGCAGTTGATCAAATACTTTTCTCTTACTGTACTTCCTGAATCCTGACTGAAAAACTCCTAGAGATGGCATCATTCTGTCCTGCCTTGCTGCTAGGATGTTACTAAGACACTGCCACCTGTTACTGTTTGCCCTCACCATCGCAGGAGCAAGCTCTTAAATTCTGAGCTCAGAGCTGCAGGGGGGAGAAAGCACTTTAAGGCTGGGTTCACACTGCTGCGGTGACGAGATCGAATGTGATTCGCACCGCCATGTACTTTCAAATCTTGGAAATCACATCCGATCTCTGTGCGATGCGAGTTCAGCCATACAGATAGTATGGCTGAATTTGCATCGCATCCGTCCCAAACTCGCACAGGACCCTTTTTTTGGTCTACAGAATCGGATCGCATGGGTGTTCACACCATGCGATCAGATTCCTGTCCAAGTTTGCAGATCGCACTGCGATATGCGAACTGATCTGGGGGTGTCATTAACTTTTCACTGACACTCCCAGCAGTTTGCATAGGGCAGTGTGAACTGTCGCCGGGAGGCATGCGATGCAGCAACCCGCTGCGGATTCGCAGCGTTCCCGCATCGCAGCAGTGTGAACCCAGCCTTAAGGTGGTTTATATCAGAGAAAGAGCTTGATACTGTGGTAGCACATGTGAAAAGTAACAGCTGGGATTAACGACATCCTAGCAACAAGACAAGATGTGATGATGTCACCTGGGAGTTTTTCAGCCAGGCTTCAGGTGGTATGCAATTGGCCTACACTTATAGCAAAGGCATAGCTGTACAATTTGTTTTTTACAGACATCCCTTACCTGCATAGGCAGTTTTTCGGTAAAGGTGAACTATACCGTTAAAGTCTAAATGTGGAAGATTTTAAATTTCTGTCTGGTTTGTCTGTGACATATAAAACTATATATATATATATATATATATATAAATGGAGGATGTTGTCACCAGGACAGCAATAAAACCGTGTCAGAGGTTTTAACCCTTCCACGCTCCACTGAAATGTTTTTGTACATATATCCCTCTTGGAGAAATATCAGCGACATGATGAGAAATCTTTCCAATGGAGACAAACGGCAATAAAACCTGACTGAGGCTCTAAACTTCATACTAAACATGTGCAATTATTTTCATAACAAATTGATATTCGGACGAATTTTGCATCATTCGGATGCATCCAAATGTCCGAATAAAAAATAACTAATACGAAAGAAATGATAGCAGATATAACAAATGAATTTGACATGATTCGGTAATTCATTAAAGATCTAATGAAAAAAACGTCAACTCAAAATAAAGCTTACAGTTCAATCAGCTGATTCATTTTTGCTGGAGGTTGGATTACTGGCAAAGTGCATCGCTGAGAACTGAGTGAGAAGGGTGGTGTATTGTATTTGAGCAGTGGAGAAGAGATATTGTCATTGTGTGTGTGTTAATAGATTTAATAAACAAATGACTTTCCAAACTACGAATCATTATCACAAATCAATATACATACATAAATATCAAATTACAACTAATTTGAAAGAAATTATAGCAGATATAACGAATGAATTTGACATGATACGAGATTCGGTATAAGGAATATCAACACTACGAATAATAACGAATTACCGAAGACAAATTAACGTAACTAAATTATGTATTTACAAATGAAAATGAAACTAAATTCTACAATTCTACTTCATACCATCTATCCAGGAAAAATAAATGCCAGCTGGGAATGGGCATCAAGATTCATTCAAAACTGGAATAATTTGGCAGATGAATATTAGAACAAATATTAATTTTCACAAAATATGATGATGTTATGATGGCAATTTGCATATACTCCAGAATGTTATGAAGAGTGATGAGATGAATTGCAAAGTCCCTCTTTGTCATGAAAATGAACTTAATGGGCAAAAAAAATTTCCGCTGCATTTCAGCCTTGCCACAAAAGGACCTCCTGACATGTCAGTGATTCTCTTGTTAACACAGGTGTCAGCGTTGACGAGGACAAGGCTAGAAATCACTCTGCAATGCTGATTGAGTTACAATAACAGACTGGAAGATTAAAGGATAACTCTACTTTCATGGGAAAAATACAGCAAATAAAAAAAAATATATATTATAACATATACAATTGCGAAAAAAGTCATATTGCCATTGAATGTTATTAAAAATCTTTCCTTTTCAATCTGCAGCTCTTTAATTTTCTGTAAAGTGCAATGTAATATGCACCCTGGAGATGTTCTGTACACAAAATGTGTGCAGCACGCCTCCCAGAAACATTTTCTGTTTGTGTGTTTGGCTTATTGATTTTCACAGAAGTCTACTACACAAAGATACAAGTCATATTTTTGGCATCCCCTGCAACAAAAATTTTATTTTCGTTAAGAAACTCCCAATAGGAAAGAACATCTAAAAGGGATGCAGATCCTGCAATTTTCCTCATTAGAGCCCTGATTATGCAGCAGCTGGTTGATAATTATGAAAAGGAACAAACAGTGATTACTTCAGAATAACAAAAAGGTAGGAATCTACAACAAAGTTTGTTAAAATCCTTGCAATGTACATAGATCACCCAGAGGGGAATGTTTTTTTCTCAACAAAAGTTAAGTTAACCCTTTCCCGCCGAGCGTACGCAGATATGCGTACTCGGCTTCCGGGGGTTATACCGGGATGATGCCCGCACCTGCAGGCATCATCCCGGTACCATTTTTTGCAGCAGGCGATTGGCTATCCAGGCATAACAACCAATGCGGCTAAAAGCCGCTCGGCTGTTATGCCGGAGGAGCGGGAGGGGACGCCCCCCCCTCCCGCCGCCTCTCGCCGCTGTTACCGGTGCTCCCGCTCGATCGGGAGCACCGATCAGTGATCCGACGCCTCCGGCTGCTGCGGAGGAACTGGAACGAAGCCGTAATCGGCTTCGTTCCAGTCTCCTCATCGTAAACACGGAAGCGACGTCATTACGTCACTTCCCGTTTACTCGGCTGCCAATGGCGCCGGTTTAAAAAAAATGTCCGGTATTCAGAATCGCCGTTTTCGGCGATCTGAATACATTGAAGTGTAAAGGAGGGGTGGGGGGTCTTTTAGACCCCTGATCCCTCCATAAAGAGGACCTGTCACCACCTATTACTGTCACAAGGGATGTTTACATTCCTTGTGACAGCAATCAAAGTGATCAATTTTTTATTTATTTTTTAAAAACAATTTAGTCATTTTAAAATAAATAAAAAAATAAAAAAAAATTTTTAAAGCGCCCGCCGTCCCCGCGAGCTCGCGAAGCAAAGAAAACGCATACGGAAGTCGCGCCCGCGTATGTAAACGGTGTTCAAATCACACATGTGAGGTATCGCCGCGATCGTCAGAGCGAGAGCAATAATTCTAGCACTAGACCTCCTCTGTAACGCTAACCTGGTAACCGTAAAAAAAATTTAAAGCGTCGCCTATTGAGATTTTTAGGTACCGTACTTTGTCGTCAATCTACAAGTGTGCGCAATTATAAAGTATGACTTTGTTTGGTATCTATTTGCTCGGCGTAACATTATCTTTCACATTACGCAAAAAAATTGGGCTAATTTTACTGTTTTTTTTTTATTATTCATGAAAGTGTCCCTTTTCCCAAAAAGTTGAGTTTAAAACACCACTGCGCAAATACCATGTGACATAAAATATTGCAACAATCGCCGTTTTATTCTCTAGAGTCTCTGCTAAAAAAATATATATATTGTTTGGGGGTTCCAAGTAATTTTCTAGCAAAAAATATGGATTTTAACTTGTAAACACCAAATTCCAAAAATAGGCTTAGTCATGAAAGGGTTAATCTTAAAAAGGAGGGTGGTGCTTGAATTTGTTGTTCTTCCTCTTAACCATGGTTACCTGCAAGGAAACATGTGTAGTCATCATTTCTTTGCACAAAAGTATTCACAGGCAAGGCTATTGCTATTAAGATTGCACCTAAATCGACCATTTGTTGGATCATCAAGAACTTCAAGAAGAGAGGATCAGTTGTTGTGAAGAATGCTCCAAGGTGCCCAAGAAAGTCCAGAAAGTGCCAGTACCATCTCCTACAGTTGATTTAGCTGCGGGATTGGGGCACCACCAGTGCAGAGCATGCTCAGGATTGGCAGCAGGCAGGTGTGAGTGCATCTGCATGCACAGTGAGGCGAAGACTTTTGGAGGATGGACTGGTGTCAAGGGCAGCAAAAAAGTCACTTATCTCCAGTAACATCAGGGACAAACTGATATTCTGCAAAAGGTATAGGGATTGGACTGCTAAAGGACTGGGGTAAAATAGGATTTTTGAATACAGCTTAGCTGTAAAATCCTTTTCTTGAGAGTACATCATGGGACACAGAGCCTTCATTACATATTGGGCTAGATAGGCACCTTTAATGATTGGACACTGGTTAACCCTAATTAAGGAGAATTTCTCCCCTATATAACCCCTCTCATACGGGGAGCACCTCAGTTTTGTAGCAAAGCAATAGGTAACCACGTAAAACCCATAGAAGGGCGGGAGCGCTGTGTCCCATGATGTAATCTCAAGAAAAGGATTTTACAGGTAAGCTGTATTCAAAAATCCTATTTTCTTAATCATACATCACAGGACATAGAGCCTTCATTACATAGTGGGATGTCCCAAAGCAATGCTCAATTTGAGGGGAGGAAGACGCAGATCAGAAATTTAGACCGCAAAACGGACCAGAGAAACTAAACTGCAGCCTGCAGTACACTGCGCCCGAAGGGGGCATCCTCTTGCCTTCTTACATCCACCTGGTAGAATCTGGTGAATGTATGGACTGAAGACCAAGTCGCAGTCTTGCAGATCTGAGTCATGGAGGCCTGGTGATGCACTAACAGCCCTAATTGAGTGCGCTTTCACTTGAAAAGGAGGAGACTTCCTCTTTACACCATGAGCCTGAAAAATAACCTGTCTAATCCATCTAGAAAGTCGATTTAGACGCTGCCTGGCCTTTTTTTTTAGGGCCTTCTGGCAGGATGAATAAACAATCAGTTTTCCGTATCTGAGCAGGTGCCTGCAGATAGATACTGATTGCTCTTACCACATCAGTAGTGTGCAAAGATTCTTGTTCCACGGACTGCGGATCTGGGTAGGAAGGACCGATGAGGATGCATCACTACTCTGTCCTTGTGAATAATCAAATACAGCTCTTTGCAAGAAAGAGCTGCCAACTCTGATACTCTCCTAGAGGAGGATATGGCTATCAAGAAAACTAATTTCTTAGTCAAAAGCTCTAAAGAAGCATGGTGCAATGGTTCAAAGGGTTGTCCCTGTAATGCGGACAAAACCAAATTCAGATCCCATGGGCAAACTGGAGGTTTGACTGGCAGATTTAATCGCAGTGCCCCCTGAACAAAGGCCCAGACAAGGGAATGAGAAGCAAGCGGCTTCTGAAAAAATACTGACAAAGCCAAAATTTGGACTTTGATAGTGCTCAAGACCAATTTCATCTCTAGGCCTGGCGACGTAGAGACCATTCTCCTGGGCATAGTTGCTGGCGGCTTAAAAAATCCGCTTGCCAATTTTCCACCCCTGGGATGAAGACCGCAGATAGGCAGGAAACATGCCTTTCTGCCCATGCAATTATGCGATTCACCTCCTTATGGGCATCCAGACTTCTGGTGTCATCTTGGTGATTGATGTCAGCCACTGCCATGGCATTGTCGGACTGTATCGGAATAGGATGACCTTGTAGTCTGTAAGACCAGTCCATGAGGGCCAAGTAAAATGCCCGAATTTCCAGGATATTGATGGACAAGAGCCTTTCGGTCACAAACCATTTTCCATGCATGCATGCTTCTTCCAGAACTGCTCCCTGTCAGGCTGGCATCTGTGGTTACTAATTTCCATGGTAGTGGAAGAAAGCCTTTGCCTTTCAAAAGATTTTTGGTTCGTAACCACCAATTGAGGCTTTTGCGTATCCTTGGGGATAAGCACATAGGAAGATCCAAGGAATGAGTCTTCTTGTTCCAAGCTGCGAGGATGCTTCTCTGCAAAGGCTTTGAGTGATACTAGGCAAATGGAACAGCCTGGAAAGAGGCGACCGTTTTTCCTAACAGTCTCATACAAAGCCGAAATGGAGGGACTCCTTTTGCTTAATACTAGGCAAACCAGAGATTTTTTGGCTATGGCCTTTGGCTCTGGTAGAAACACTCTGCCTTGAGCGGCGTCTATGATCATGCCCAGATATTCCAACCTTTTTGAAGGTTGCAAGGAAGACTTTTCTAGGTTGTTAACCCAACCTAGGCTTTCCAGATGTTTTACTGTATTTAAAACACTGTGGTTCAGGTGCGCTACTGATTGCTCTATGAGTAGGAAATTGTCCAGATAGGCTACCACAGTTATGCCCTGAGCTCCTAGATTCGCTAAGAGAGGGTCTAGGATCTTTGTAAAAACTCAAGCTGTAGCGAGACCAAAAGGAAGGGCCACGAGTGGAAAATGCTGCTGATCTACCGTGAACCTTAGATATTTTTGGTGAGCGGGAAATATCGGCACATGAAAGTATACATCCTTGATATCTATTGATGCCATAAATTCTCCCCCTTGAAGGGTGAAGACCACAGAACGGATTGACTGCATTCGGAAAGGACCGAATGTGCAGAAATTGATTCAGATCTTTTACATCTAGGATGGGTCTGACATCCCTATTTGGTTTTGGAACCGTGAAGAGATTCAAATAGAACCCTGAAGCCTGATCTTTTGGGTCCACTTCTACTATCACCCCCTGGGATAGTAAGTGATCTAAGGCCAGAAGTAGCGGTTTTCGCTTTACTGGATCTTTGGAGACCCTTGGCCTTAGGAAACGAGATGGTGGAAGCTCCTGGAACTCTAGTTTGTAGCCCAGAGATACTGAGGAGATTACCCATCTGTCTTAAACCTCTTACCGCCAGGCTCCTCCAAAGTTCAGGTGCCTTCCCCCCACTCGTGAGGGCGCCCCTTCATAGGGATGCTTTGGGGCTCTGTTTGGCAGACTTTTGTCCCCAAGTCTTCTTCTGCCCTTGGGTGTGACCTTGGGCCGTTCCTCCGGAAGTAGATTGGGAAGACCGTCGCCACTGCTTAGAGCCTGATGCTTCAGAGGATGAAGAAAGAGAACGTTTAAATGACGTTTACTCTTTTTGATTGGTAGAAGTGTAGATTTACCACCAGTAATTCTTTGGATGAATTTATCTAGGTCATCCCCAAATAAGCGCTCCCCTTTAAACGGGAATCCAGTTAAGTATTTTTTGCATGAAAGTTCCACTGCCTAATGCTTAAACCAAAGGTTCCTGCGCATGTGTACCAACAGGAGAGACAAACGAGATGCCTGCTGGACAGAATCCAGAATGGCATCAATCATAAAACACAGAACCTGAGGAAGGTCTGCATAGTTCTCCACTTCCTCACTGGGAAGGAGTTTAAGCATCTGCTTAACTTGTTCCTTGAGGAATTGACACAAGAGACAGCCGCATCCACGGATGGGACCTCCCACTTCTTGGTGAAGCTTTTCTCCAGAGGATAAAGTATAGAAAACATTTTAGGAGGAGAAAGAAGTTTATCGGGATTGTCCCCAGTCCTCATACAACAATTTATCCATTAAAGGATGAATTGGAAAGGAAAAGGCAGTCTGTGGGATTGTTCTGACCCCTAAGGAAGAAACAGGATGTGGCGGCCTCAGCCGGAATGTGGTACGCACCAACTCCGTGTAATACTGGACCTGCCTCTTGAGTGCCTGAGAGGAGGAAGCTCTCTCTTCTTCCTCTGATTCATCCGACTGCTCTTGATCCTTCATAGGGATCTCTCCTCATTGTCAGAAGAATCATCTGAAAGAGAAATTGCAGCAGAGGGAGAGGATCTACCCCTTTTCCTGCTATCTTTTAAGCAAGCTGAAATAAAATTCACAATCCTTCCCTCCAAACACTCCAATGTAGCCTTAAGGGACTCTTCTGTGACATACGCTGGGGCTGCAACATTGGGAGAGGCTGCAAGACCTGACAGGGGCACTGACACATCCTGTGAGGCTGGCTACAGTCTTGCAGGGGGGGATGGTAATCTACAGGCATCTTTAGGGCCCCTAGATGTAGGCGGTGATTTCTTTGTGCCCTTGCTACCACCCCCTGAGGTCCTCTTACGAGAAGACATAGTCCCAAGCTACAAAGCAGAGGTACTAGTACATATGCAATCACTGTTGTGCTAAAAGTCTTACAATACACATATATGCTTAATACTGCACAACCTGATGCCGAGTAGGTGTCTTAGGTTTGCCTGGATCTGACAACTTAGGATGCTTACTGCCCACAGCTCTGTGTCCACCTGCTTACAGGGCTCTTACGCTCTGGGCTTTTCAAATTAGCTGCCTGGTGCCTGCGCACTGGAGCACTGCAACCACGCCCCCCCCTTGTGTTCCCTGCCTGAGGCTGTAAAATCACGCATAGGCCCGTCATGGAGGCAGACGAGGGGGAGAAAGAGGACCATCGTAGAGCCTGCTGGACCCTCAGACTATGTGGAACCCACTTATAATTATCACCTGTGGCAGAGCCTGCAGCGGGGGACGTGAGTGGTCCGGAGACTGGCTTCACTAAATGTGTATCCTGGAAAGTCATGCAAGTATACACCAGGTTGCTCTTTACTCCCTCTAGTGATGGAAACCAGGTAAGACATACAACTACTCTCTGAAGAAATCCATAATATGCAATATATATAGGATTAACTTCTCTTACCTGTCCCTGCCGCAGGAACTGCTGAGAACAAACTTCACCCATCACGGCGGGTAGCGTTGTGCCAACCTTCAGGGTTTTTTGGGTTCCTACTCAGAGGAACCTCTTACCTGGACCTGTAAAAGACTCTGCCAGAACATTTGTGCCACTGTCTTCATAGTACACCAAACCTGGTTTTCTCAGAGCCCAGTCCTCCAAGGACAGACTTACAGGCAAAACCTTGTTTCTTCAGATGACGAGGCCCAGGTACCATACCATCTTGGGAGTCAAAATATCGGCCTGAGATATGGATCCGGTTAGCATAGCCCTTAAGCCCCCACAGGGACCTGAATAGAGCTTTCTTCACAGCACATGCTTTACGTGACCAACCACCTTAGACACTGGCACCTTAGACACCGTATGGGAAGGGTTATATAGGGGAGGAATTCTCCTTAATTAGGGTTAACCAGTGTCCAATCAACGAAGGTGCCTATCTAACCCACTATGTAATGAAGGCTCTGTGTCCCATGATGTATGATCAAGAAAGTAGTTTTCTCTGAAGAATCTCCTTTCCGATTGTTGGGGAAAAAACCTTGTCCGGAGAAGAAATGGTGAGTGCTACCATCAGTCCTGTGTCATGACAACAGTAAAGCAAACTGAGACCATTCATGTGTGGGGTTGCTTCTCAGCCAAGGGAGTGGGCTCACTCACTTTTGCCTAAGAACAGAGCCATGAATAAAGAATGGTCCCAAAACATCCTTTGGAAAAAACTTCTGCCAATCATCCAAGAACGAACAATGTTTTTCCAGCATGATGAAGTAACCTGCCATAAGCTAAAAGTGATAACTGAGTGGCTTGGATTTTGGGTCTATGATCAGAAAACTCCCCAGACCTTAATCCCATTGAGAAGAGGTAGGTGAACAAGGAAAAACCCACAAATTCTGACAAACTTTGATTATGCAAGAATGGGCTGCCATCAGTTAGGATGTGGCCCAGAAGTTGATTGACAGCATGCCAGGGCGAATTGCTGAGGTCTTGAAAAAGAAGAGTCAACACTGCAAATATTGTCTCTTTACATAAACTTAATGTAGTTGTCAATAAACCACTTATGAAATGTTTGTAATTATACTTCAGTATCCCATAGTAACATCTGACAAAAAGATCTAAAAACACTGAAGCAGCAGACTTGGTGAAAATGAATATTTGTGTAATTCTCAAAACTTTTGGCCAAGGCTGTACATGTATCATAATTCAGGCCCTTATTTAGTAAAGTACTTTAACCAGTTGCCGACCGCCGCACGCCGATGTACGTCGGTACAATGGCACGGGCAGGCATAAGGACATACATGTACGTCCCTTGCCTCCCGCGGGTCGGGGGCCCGATCGGGCCCCCGCCCGGTGCCTGCGGCGGTCGGTATTCGTTCGGGAGCGATCCCGGACGAGGGGACGGCCATTCATTCATGGCCACCCCCTCGCGATCGCTCCCGACGAATAGAAATCCCCGGTGACATCACTTCCTCTCCTGTAATGTAAACACAGGAGAGGAAGTGATGTATTCTCTCCTCCGTGTCGGTATTTTTCGTTCCGACACGGAGGAGAGCGGATCAGTAAGTTGCACCAACACTCTACACACACAGTAGAACATGCCAGGCACACTCACACCCCCCCTTTACCCCCCGATCACCCCCCCAATTACCCCTGCCCCCCAGTCACAGTGACACCAATGTCATTTTTTTTTTTTTTTTTTTTTTTTTTTGCATTGGTGTCATTTGTGACTGTAATAACTGTTAGGGCAGTTAGAGTTAGCCCCCTTTAGTTCTAATGTACCCCCCCTAACCCCCCCAATAAAGGTTTAACCCCGTGATCACCCCCCGTCGCCAGTGTCACTAAGGCTGGGTTCACATTGCAGCGGTTTATGAGAACGAATGTGATTCGCACCGCACTGCAGTGCAAATCACATCCGATCTCTGTGCGATTCGAGTTCAGCCATTCGCCGCACCCGCCACACCCGCCGCAAATTCGCACGGGACCCTTTTTTTGGCCCGCAGCAGAATCGGATCGCATGGGTGTTCACACCATGCGATCCGAGTTTGCAGATCGCACTGCGATATGCGAACTGATCTGGGGGTGTCAGTAACATTTCACTGACACTCCCAGCAGTTCGCATAGGGCAGTGTGAACTGCCGCCGGGAGGCATGCGATGCGGGAACCCGCCGCGGATTCGCGGCGTTTCCGCATCGCTCCAGTGTGAACCCAGCCTAATAAGCGATCATTTTTCTGATCGCCGTATTAGTGTCACAGGTGACGCTAGTTAGGCAGGTAGGTATTTAGGTTCGCCGCAGCTTTTTATAGCGCCAGGGACCCCCGTATACTACCGCATAAAGCCCCCTGATTGCCCCCTAGTTAACCCTTTCACCAGTGATCACCATATAACTGTTACAGGTGACGCTGGTTGGTTAGTTATTTTTTTATAGTTTCAGGGCACCCGCCATTTATTACCTAATAAAGGTTTAACCCCCTGATCACCCGGCGGGTGTCATTTGTGACTAATAACTGTTAGGGCAGTTAGGGTTAGCCCCCTTTAGTTCTAAGGTACCCCCCTAACCCCCCCAATAAAGGTTTAACCCCGTGATCACCCCCCGTCGCCAGTGTCACTAAGGCTGGGTTCACATTGCAGCGGTTTATGAGAACGGATGTGATTCGCACCGCACTGCAGTGCAAATCACATCCGATCTCTGTGCGATTCGAGTTCAGCCATTCGCCGCACCTGCCGCAAATTCGCACGGGACCCTTTTTTTGGCCCGCAGCAGAATCGGATCGCATGGGTGTTCACACCATGCGATCCGAGTTTGCAGATCGCACTGCGATATGCGAACTGATCTGGGGGTGTCAGTAACATTTCACTGACACTCCCAGCAGTTCGCATAGGGCAGTGTGAACTGCCGCCGGGAGGCATGCGATGCGGGAACCCGCCGCGCATTCGTGGCGTTCCCGCTTCGCTCCAGTGTGAACCCAGCCTAATAAGCGATCGTTTTTCTGATCGCTGTATTAGTGTCACAGGTGACGCTAGTTAGGCAGGTAGGTATTTAGGTTCGCTGCAGCTTTTTATAGCGCCAGGGACCCCCATATACTACCGCATAAAGCCCCCTAATTGCCCCCTAGTTAACCCTTTCACCAGTGATCACCATATAACTGTTACAGGTGACGCTGGTTGGTTAGTTATTTTTTTATAGTTTCAGGGCACCCGCCATTTATTACCTAGTCTCACTAGTGTACCCCTAAATTTAGGGGTGTCTACTTTCCAAAATGGGGTCATTTGGGGGGGGTTTGTGCCATCTTGGCATTTTATGGCCTTCAAAACTGTAACGCCCTTAGAAAGCCTGAAGGCGGTGCTTGGTTTTCGGGGCCCCGTACGCGGCTAGGCTCCCAAAAAGTCCCACATATGTGGTATCCCCATACTCAGGAGAAGCAGCAGAATTTATTTTGGGGTGTCATTTCACATATGCCCATGGCATGCGTGAGCAATATATCATTTAGTGACAACTTTGTGAAAAAAAAAAAAAAAAAAAAAAAGTTTGTAATTTTCCCGCAACTTGTGGCAAAATATAAAATATTCCATGGACTCAACATGCCTCTCAGCAAATAGCTTGGGGTGTCTACTTTCTAAAATGGGGTCATTTGTGGGGGTTTTGTGCCATCTTGGCATTTTATGGCCTTCAAAACTGTAATAGGTAGTGAGAAGTGAACTCAAAAATTTACGCCCTTAGAAAGCCTGAAGGCGGTGCTTGGTTTTCGGGGCCCCGTACGCGGCTAGGCTCCCAAAAAGTCCCACATATGTGGTATCCCCGTACTCAGGAGAAGCAGCAGAATTTATTTTGGGGTGTCATTTCACATATGCCCATGGCATGCATGAGCAATATATCATTTAGTGACAACTTTGTTAAAAAAAAAAAAAAAAAGTTTGTAATTTTCCCGCAACTTGTGGCAAAATATAAAATATTCCATGAACTCAACATGCCTCTCAGAAAATAGCTTGGGGTGTCTACTTTCTAAAATGGGGTCATTTGTGGGGGTTTTGTGCCATCTTGGCATTTTATGGCCTTCAAAACTGTAATAGGTAGTGAGAAGTGAACTCAAAAATTTACGCCCTTAGAAAGCCTGAAGGCGGTGCTTGGTTTTCGGGGCCCCGTACGCGGCTAGGCTCCCAAAAAGTCCCACATATGTGGTATCCCCATACTCAGGAGAAGCAGCAGAATTTATTTTGGGGTGTCATTTCACATACGCCCATAGCATGTGTGAGCAATATATCATTTAGTGACAACTTTGTGTAAAAAAAAAAAAAAATTTTTTTTTTTGTCATTATTCAATCGCTTGAGGCAAAAAAATAAAATATTCAATGGGCTCAACATGCCTCTTATCAATTTCCTTAGGGGGTCTACTTTCCAAAATGGGGTCATTTGGGGGGGTTTTGTACTGCCCTGCCATTTTAGCACCTCAAGAAATGAGATAGGCAGTCGTAAACTAAAAGCTGCGTAAATTCCAGAAAACGTACCTTAGTTTGTAGATGTGACAACTTTTGCGCAAACCAATAAATATACAATTATTGACTTTTTTTTTACCAAAGACATGTGGCTGAATACATTTTGGCCTAAATGTATGACTAAAATAGAGTTTATTGGATTTTTCTAATAACAAAAAGTAGAAAATATCATTTTTTTTCAAAATTTGCGGTCTTTTTACGTTTATATCGCAAAAAATAAAAATCGCAGAGGCAATCAAATACCATCAAAAGAAAGCTCTATTTGTGGGAAGAAAAGGACGCAAATTTTGTTTGGGTACAACATTGCATGACCGCGCAATTACCAGTTAAAGCAGCGCAGTGCCAAAGTGTAAAAAGACCTCTGGTCATTTACCAGCAAAATGGTCCGGTCTGAAAGTGGTTAAAAGGGAACTGCCTGTGTTGCCACAAAGCAATGAATCAGCTTTTGCAAACAGCACTGGAGGAAAGTTGAGAAGCTGCCCCTATTTTGTTAGTTTTGTATAAATCAGACCCAGGCTGTTCTTACATACAGTCAGTGTGATATACAAGGCTGCCAGAGAGGTCTTAGCCTCCTGCAGCCTCTTATTCAGCAGAAGTAGAATACCTGTCTCTGCAGAATCAAACATTGCAATATTATTATTGTTCTGTTTGTAGATGGAGGGACTCACAGTCATGTTGTGTTTTTTTGATTTATACTGGAAAAGCCTTTTTTTTTATATTGGATAAAGTTAGGGTTAGAAATTCTCTAAGGTGTTTATTGCTGTTGAGGAGATTTTTTTACACTATCTACTGTATCTTGTGACACAACTGAAAATGAGGATTTTCTTAACCCTCCCTTGCAGTGAAGCTGCACCCACTCTACAAGCAATAAAGAGGATGGGATGGAGCTCTAGCAGGAACCACTTTTAGATAAATAAGTGGATGGGCAAAAAAGTGTCAATGGTGATAATAACAGTTGCGTCCAGTTTTTATTTAGGAGGATGTTTAGATCCGTTTTCCCTTTGGGACCAGACCTGTGTTAAAGGTTCTGGCAGAGGATGAAGCGGCAGCCAGCTCAGGAGAGCAGAAGCGACTCTTAGATAATGAGAAACAAAGCAGAGACAGAGCAGCGCCGCTCTAAGCATAGTAAATGATAAAAAAATATACAGCTTTAATTATGATTAAGATGCACCAACATTCTGACAAATGGTGATAGGCATTGGATAGAATTTTGGGTCTCTTCAGCTGTCGTGGGTGGCTCTTCAGTTCCGAGCTGGGCATCTGATGAAGGAGCATGCATGCTCTGAATGCGAGCGCTGTAGCCACGCCCATCACTCTCCAGCGTCTGATGTGCCCTGGAGACGTATCCCACTGATGTGTCTGCCATGACATCCCTCAGCTTCGGATCTACAGAGGCCACTGGAGCGATCGGGGACTGAAAAATCACCGCTGTCCAGCTCTGAACCAAAGAACCACCCAGGACAGCTGAAGAGACCCAAATTTCTATCCAATGCCTATCACCATTTGTCAGAATGTGAGTGCATCTTAAAGATAATTAAAGCTGTATATTTTGTATCATTTACTACGCTTAAAACGGCTCTGCTCTTTCTCTGCTTTATTACTTACTTATCTGATCTTCTGCTCCCCTGGAAGACAGCCCACCATATGCTCCACCAGTGGGACCATGCATCAGTTTTGATGACTTCAGGTTACCTTAATCACTTAAGGACCAGGCCTCTTTTTCAGATTTGGTGTTTACATGTTTAACTGTTTTTTTTGCTAGAAAATTACTTAGAAAAAAACTAAATATAATGTTTGGGGGTTCTAACACCGTAGAGAATAAATGGCGGTCATTGTAATACTTTTTTCACACCGTATTTGCGCAGCGGTCTTACAAGAGCATTTTATTGAAAACAATTCATTTTTTGAATAAAGAAAATAAGACAACAGTAAAATTAGCCCATTTTTTTTATATTGTGAAAGATAATGTTACACCGAGTAAATTGATACCCAATATGTCACGCTTCAAATTTGTGCCCGCTTGTGGAATAGCGTCAAACTTTTACCCTCAAAAATCTCCATAATTGACATTTAAAAAAATTCTACAGGTTGCATGTTTTGTGTTACAGAGGAGGTCTAGGGGTAGAATTGTTGCTCTTGCTCTACCGATCACGGCGATATCTCACATGTGTGGTTTGACCGCCGTTTTCATATGCGGGTGTTACTTGATTTTATTTCTTTTTACACTTTTAAAAAAATAAAATAAAGGGATCACTTTTATTCCTATTACAAGGAATGTAAATATCCCTTGTAATAGAAAAAAGCATGACAGGTCCTCTTAAATATGAGATCTGGGGTCAAAAAGTCCTCAGATCTCATATTTGGACTTAAATGCAATAAAAAAAAAAGTCATTTGAAAAAATGACATTGAAAAAAATGTACCTTTTAAGAGGTATGGGCAGAAGTGACGTTTTGACGTCGCTTCCTCCCTCCTATGGTGTAGAGACGAGTGGGGGCCATCTTAGCCTCACTCGTCTCCATACCCAGCAGAAGAAAGGACCCGATTGCCTCGGCCGCTACCGACGGCTCCGGTAAGCGGCGTGATCTCGTGTCGAACCCACCGCAGGGACGACCGTTAACGCACACAGGACCGCCTCCTGTAAAGAGGGATATCTCAGTTGTGGCAGCAGCTGCTGCCATTACCGAGATATTCCTCTTCAAAGTACTGATGTATATGTACAGGAGGTGGTCCTTAAGTAGTTTAACCATCAAAACATAGGGCACAAAAGACTGCAGGGACCAGTCTAAAGCCCCGTACACACGGGCCAGAATGTTGGGCGACTGGCTCCCAATCAGTGCTGTCAGCCAATTGCTGAGAGCACTGACTGGAGTGTTCTGGCGCTGGGCCATCCCCCTGTCAGAACACAATAGAACAGTAGGGGAGAACACTGTACTAACATCAGAATATTAGTACAGTGGCTCCAACCTGAGCTGACAGTTTTTTTTTCATTTGGGTCACTGTGTTGAATGAAAAAAACTATCAGTGTGTACAAGGCTTTACAGAACAAAGGGAGCAAAGGATCAGGTAAATAAATTTGCTGTGCCAAGTCCAATGGATATAAGCAAGCAGTTAAAACTTGCAGTGTGGGTATAGCCCTGCTGCAAAGGAAGACTCTTAGTTTTCCCAGAGTTCAGCTTTAACACAGAAGTTCAATTTGAGAGGTTCCAACCCTTTCCTACTCCGTTCCTACTATATATCCAAAATAAAGAGAAAATGGCTGGAGTTTCACATTACTTGTTGAGTTCCATTCTGCGGTGTCTGCAAGTCCTTTGCCATCTAGTTATATGGCTTTAATGTATTTTCCTCCAAAACACCCTAGGTCCCAGGAGATGCCAATACACACAGACCCCTGACACAAGCAGATACATGAGGGCGTCACCAGAGGGGGATAGACTGTGTGTGCTAGCACAAGAGGCCCAAGCCCATCATGTCTGTTCATGGAAGACCTGGACCATAATTCTGCAGCGCGCTTCTTTTTTAAATAAAAAAACTGAGGTAGTGTGACAGAAGGAGCCTTCAACATTCACTCCTGACAAGATTTGGTAGTAAAACTTGAAGATTCTCAACATACAGTGCCTTCAAAAAGTATTCACACCCCTTGAAATTTTCCACATTTTGTCATGTTACAACCAAAAACTTAAATGTATTTTATTGTGATAGACTAACACAAAGTGTCACATAATTGCAAGGTGGAAGGAATTGAATTTTGTTTACATATATCTGAAAAGTGTGGCATGCGTTTGTATTCAGCCCCCTGAGTCAATACTTTGTAGAACCACCTTTCGTTGCAATTACAGTTGCAAGTCTTTTTGGGGATGTCTCTACCAGCTTTGCACATCTAGAAAGAGTGACATTCTTTGCAAAATATCTCAAGCTCTGTCAGATTGGATGGAGAGCATCTGTGAACAGCAATTTTCAAGTCTTACCACAGATTCTCAAATGGATTTAGGTCTGGACTTTGACTTGGCCATTCTAACACATGAATATGCTTTGATCTAAACTATTCCATTGTAGCTCTGGCTGTATGGGTTGTTGTCCTGCTGGAAGGTGAACCTCCACCCTGTCTTTTCCAGACTCTTAACAGATTTTCTTGTAAGATTGCCCTGTATTTGGCTCCATCCATCTTCCCATCAACTCTGACCAGCTTCTCTGTCCCCACTTCTCTGTCCCCGCTGAAGAAAAGCATCCCCACAACATAATGCTGCCACCACCATGTTTCACGTGGGGGTGGTGTGTTTAGGGTGATGTGCAGTCTTAAGCCGCGTACACACGGGCGGACTGTCTGGCCAACTTAGTCCGTCGAAACACATTTCAGCGGACAGTCCGCTCGTGTGTGGGCTTCAGCTGACTTTTTCAGCGTGCAGTCTGGCGGACTAAGTATTTCGGAATTTCCGTAATATTGTCCGTCAGACTTTGGTTTCAGCGGACAATCCGCTCGTGAGTAGGCTAGTTCGACGGACTAAGTATGGCGCATGCTCAGAAAGGATTTACACGGCGAAAGGTTGCATTGCTGTGTATTGGACTTCCTATTTCTAGTCCCGTCGTACGTGCTGTACACGTCATCGCGCAAACTTTCGACGGACTATTTTGCATCCGTGTATGGTCAAGTCCGTTCATTCGAAAGTAGGACGGACTGTCCGTCGGATTGTCTGACGGACTAAGTTGGCCAGACAGTCCGCCCGTGTGTACGCGGCTTTAGATTTCCACCACACATAGCGTTTTGCTTTTTAGGCCAAAAAGTTAAATTTTGGTCTCATCTGACCAGAGCATCTTCTTCCACATGTTTTCTGTGTCGCCCCACATGGCTTCTCGCAAACTGCAAATGGGTCTTCTTACGGCTTTCTTTCAACAATGGCTTTTTTCTTGCCACTCTTCCATAAATGTCAGATTTGTGGAGTGCACGACCAATAGTTGGACAGATTCTCCCACCTGACCTGTGGATCTCTACAGCTCCTCCAGAGTTACCATGGGCCTCTTGGCTGCTTCTCTGATTAATTCTCTCCTTGCCCGGCCTGTCAGTTTAGGTGGACGGCCATGTTTTGATAGGTTTACATTTGTACCATACTCTTTCCATTCTCGGATGATGGAATGAACTGTGCTCCATGAGATGTTCCAAGTTTGGGATATTTTTCTTTCTAACCTAACCCTGCTTTAAACTTCTCCACAACTTTATCCATGACCCGTCTGGTGTGTTCCTTGGTCTTCGTGATGCTGTTTGTTCATTTAGGTTCTTTTACAACTTCCGAGGGCTTCATAGAACTGTATTTATACTGAGATTAAATTACACACAGGTGGACTCTATTCACTAATTCACTAATTAGGTGACTTCTGAAGGAAATCGGTTCCACTAGATTTTAGTTAGGGGTATCAGATTAAAGGGGACTGAATACAAATGCACGCCACGCTTTTCAGATATTTGTAAAAAAAATTGAAAACCATTTATCATTTTCCTTCCACTTCACAATTATGTGCAACTTTGTGTTGCTCTATCATATAAAATCCCCATAAAATACATTTACGTTTTTGGTTGTAACATGACAAAATGTGGAAAATTTCAAGGGGTATTAATACTTTTTCAAGTTGTTCAACTGAGCTGTCCTCTGTGAAGGCCCATACACACGATCAGACTTTTTGACAACAAACATGCAAATTAGCTGTTTTGGAGCAACATCTGACCGTGTGTACGCTCCATCGGACAAACTTTTTTGGTTTTCATCGGACTTTTGTTGGCTGTGCGAACGGACAAACTTCCTGGCAACAAAAGTCCGATGGAGCAAAGTCTGATCGTGTGTACAGAAAACCATAGGACTTTTGTACAAAGTACAAACAGGCATGCTCAGAACCAATGCAAAAGATCAGACAACAATACAGAAGTTGACCAAAGGTGGCGGTAAAGAGCAGAAAAACCACATGATTTGGTGAAAGTTGGCTGAAAAAGTCCTGCCGTGTGTATGCAATACAAGTTCAGGGCCGACGCCCTTTGTACAAAAATCCAAGGGAAAGTTTGTACAAAGTCCTATCGTGTGTATGAGGCTTGATATGTATTGATCACTGGCCTTCACACAGTGTTGCTTTCGTTCCGAAGACTTTGGTTGACCTGTCAGTGAGTCACCGGAAGCCACCAGATACATATAATCAAAATGTATATGAACACGGACATTATATTATTATATCACTAGATGATAGTAGTGTTGTACGGTTACATGAGGTTGGCTTTATCCAATAGAACTATCAAACAGTGGCAAGAAATCATCATCCACAAGGTATGCATTAGGTTGATGTTGGTGATAATAAAATATGAAATAATTTAAATGAATGCACAAGGCACACCATGAAAACTGCTGTTCAGCATTGGATCCCAACTTCTACAGTGTTCCCTGGGTAGCAGAACACCATATAATCATAATGCAATGGAGATATGGGCACATTCAGTAAAGCAATGCACAAAGGAGCATAGTGCTACATATGTATGAATATGGCATGTTGCTTTATGAACAGTAGGACTTTAAGCTAAAAAGTCACATGGGGCCATACAGTATGCAAAAGACAGCAGAACAGTGTAACCAAAACACACAACTATGCCCATAGTTAGCACTACATTGACATCTTAGATTTTGTGTGGCTATATTGTGCTCCTTTCTATTAGTCACTGTATCTAACTGCATTCTAAAGCCTCATACACACGATCGGACTTTGTACAAACTTTCCCATGGACTTTTGTACAAAGGGTGTGGTCCACAAGTTTGTATTGCATACACACGATCTGACTTTTTGACAACAAACACGAACGTAGTGACGTCACAACGTACTGACGACACTTCAAAAGAGGACATTCAATGACTCCAGCGCTACCTTTGGTCAAATTCTGTATTGTAGTCTGATCTTTTGCATTGGTTCTGAGCATGCGTGTTTGTACTTTGTACAAAAGTCCAATGCTTTTGCGTACACACGATCGGACTTTGCTCCATCGGACTTAAGTTGTCAAAAAGTTTGTTCGTTCGCACAGCCAACAAAAGTCAGATGAAAACAGAAAAAGTTTGTCCGATGGAGCGTACACACGGTCGGATGTTGCTCCAAAACAGCTAATTTGCATGTTTGTTGTCAAAAAGTCCGACCTGTGTGTACGGGCCTTAAGGCAGACTGATTTACTTTTATTGTCAAGAATTCTCCAGAGCAGCACTAACTCACTTCTAAATAGACGTGCCATCACATTTATGAAGTTCTATATGGCTGTTTCTGATACAATAAAGCAGCACAAAATGCCTGAATCATAACGGCAGTTTGGAGTGTGCCTGTGGCTTCTGAAGATCCACCAATTATATAGTAGAGGTCCACTTCCTCAAATGGTTTGTAGAGTAGTTTCATTTCAGGCAGAAAATTGACAGCTTTGGAATGAGCAAGGTGGTATTCATTACATAATTATAGACGCACAGGTGAGTAATAAAGTGCCTAAATAATAAACACACAGTTGGTATAAAGTGCAGGTGCAATCTGTGGCAAGCAAATAATGTGCACACAAATGTAAACACACAACTGGAAAATAGTGCCAGAACCATATGATTGTCCCTATGCTGTGATGACTAACAAAATATTGATGGTGGTGAGATAGATGCAAAACGACGTGATCTCCAGTGGTCAAATTAACAACATGCTTCTACATCCAGCCGTGATTCTGAATCATGCATAGGTGAAATCCAGAAACCCCTCATGGTAATTAGCTCACCTTGGAGCGTGTGACCAGCTTTTACACCAAGTCAAATCACGCATATGAACCACTATGGGTTTCTCAGCCGTTTCCCTGAATCAGAAGTTTCCTCAATGCAGTATTCAAAAAGTGCATGAAAGGAAAAAAGCTGATGCAATATGTGCAATATCGTTTTAAAATTTTATTACACACAAGTTAAAAACCACTCCCTGCCGGGGTACTCACATGTATAAGGTGTGTCAGTGCACCGTACTTCATAGAGCCTAATAGATACTGAAAACAGTATGGGTATGGCTTTCCTCTAGGCAGGTATACTGTCTCTCACTCCTTCCTGGCCCCTCCCCTATGCGTGTTGATACTCAGGGTGTGGCGCATCTTCCTCAGGAAGAGGAAGATACGTCACACCCCGAGTATCAACACACATAGTAGAGGGGCCAGGACGGAGTGAGAGACCGTATACCTGCCTAGAGGAAAGCCATACCCATACTGTTTTCAGTATCTATTAGGCTCTATGAAGTACGGTGTGAAGCCTTGACATTACATGAAAGGCTAGTTTGCCAGAAATACTTCAGTATTATTTTCTTATATCTTGAAAATTGCAAATAAAGATTCTTCAATAGAAAAGCTACCAAAGAAAGTAGCAAAACCCAGAGAAGGGCATTCTTTTAAAGGCAAACAGTCCAGGAATCCACTAGAGATTTTGCTCCTGGTCATTTCAGTCTATTCAGCCAGTCTTGTCCACCCTATCAACTTCCTGACAGATGGCTGCAGAGGCAACAGACATAGATAGTTCTGATTTGGAAGGTCCAGTGCAAACCTATTCTACTGGATTCAACCTTGCCTTAGTGGAACTCATCACTAGAGCCATAAAGGAAGCCATATCTTGGGAAGAAGAAAAAGTGTAAACCCAGGCAGAGTTGCCAAAGTTATCCGCATCTCAAAAAAAGAGGTGTTTCCATTCATGGAGGAGATAAAGAGCATACTGCAACAGCAGGAAAAAGTTGATAAGTCATATCTTAACAGTGTTCTAAGACAGTGGTCTCCAAATTGGCGGGCCATATGCAGCCCTTTGCTTGATTTTATCCAGCAATATTTCCCCCCACTGTTACGGACATCGACAATGGGGCACTAATCCTCTCATTGACACTATGGTACACTATTCCTTTCATTGATGGGGCACTATGCCTTTAATTAATACCAACAATGGGGCACTATTATTTCCATTAATACCAACCATGGGGCACTATTCCTCCCATTGATACCAACTATGGGGCACTATTCCGTCTATTAATACCAATAGTGGGTCACTATTTCCCCCACTGACACCAATGATGGGACGTTAATACCAATTAACACTGCGCTATCCCAAAAAAAAACAAATAAAGTAAAGCTGCTAACACAATCACAAGGATATAAGATAGTGAACAATTTGCAAATGTTAAATCATAGTGTAGCGCTACACTATGATTTAACATTTACCAATGATGGGACACTATTCCTCCCACCGAAACCAATGATGGGGCACTATTCCTCCCACTGACAGCAATGATGGGGCACTATTTCCCCCACTGACACCAATGATGGGGCATTATTCCTCCCACTGACACCAATGATGGGGCACTATTCCTCTTATTAATACCAACAATGGGGCACTATTTCTCACATTGATACCAACGATTGGGCACTATGCCTTTCATTAACTGCTTAAGGACCGCCTCACGCCGATATATGTTGGCAGAATGGCACGGCCGTGGGTCGGTCCTGAGCTCCATGGCCGCAGGACCAGCGGACCTGATTGCTGCTGGTGTCCCGCGATTGGGTCACAGAGCTGAAGAACAAGGAGAGGTCTGTGTAAGCAAACCTCTCCCCGTGCTTCCTAGTGTGGCTGTCACTGATCGTCTGTTCCCTTTTATAGGTAGACATGTGCATTCGTTTTCGTCCGAATGCATTTTCGTCTGAATTTCATGTATTTTCGTTTTCTTTTTGACAAACGATAACGAAAGCACAGAATCCGAAAAACTAAAGATCCAACATAAATAAATGCTTTATTTTCATTTTCATTGTTACAACAGTTCGATATAGAATAGGAGATTCGACGTGACTCTCACTCTGACAATAACAATCTGTGTCTATAGAACCTGTGGTCGAATGTGCCTAACCTTACCTCTATTAGTCCAAGATTATATAGAGAAAATATTCGACAAAGAAAAAAGATTTGACAGAGAGAAAAGATTCTGCAAGTTACTGTCCTAAAAAGTGTTTGGGGACCCGGGTCCTGCCCCAGGGGACATGTATCAATGCAAAAAAAAGTTTTAAAAACGTCAGTTTTTTCGGGAGCAATGATTTTAATAATGATTAAAGTGAAACAATAAAAGTGTAATATTCCTTTAAATTTCGTACCTGGGGGGTGTCTATAGTATGCCTGTGAAGGGGCGCATGTTTCTGGTGCTTAGAACTGTCCCTGCTCAAAGTGTCATTTATGCAGGAAAAAAAGTCCTTTAAAATCATTCAGCTATTATGAATTGTCGGCTCCGTAATACAGAGAACACTCATTGAAAGTCATTGATAAAAAATAAATAAATAAATAAAAAGCATGGGGGTCCCCCAAATTCAATTACCAGGCCCTTCAGGTCTGGTATGGATATTAAGGGGAACCCCGCGTCAAAAAAAAATTGACGTGGGGGTCCCCCTAAAAATCCATACCAGACCCTTTATCCGAGCACGCAACCTGGCAGGCCGCAGGAAAAGAGGGGGGAATGAGAGAGCGCCCCCCCTCCTGAACCGTACCTGTGACCCCTCAAAGCACCATGTCCCCATGTTGATGGGGAGAAGGGCCTCATCCCCACAACCCTGGCCGGTGGTTGTGGGGGTCTGCGGGCGGGGGGCTTATCAGAATCTGGAAGCCCCCTTTAACAAGGGGACCCCCAGATCCCAGCCCCCCTGTTTGAAATGGTAAGGGGGTACAAAAGTACCCCTACCATTTCACAAAGAACGTGTAAAAAATTGAAAAATTCCTTTATTAAAAATAAAAAATAAAAATAAAAAAAAGATTCCAGCGGTGGTAATCCACTCTTGCTATCCAGCGATGGATGATCATCTCTCCGGGATCCAGCGATGGCTGATCTGATCCAGCGCAGCGTATCCATCCATCTACTGTCTCCACGGAGGAGACACTGCGGGGATCCCGGCGGCCTGACGTTGTTATATGCGGAGGGCGGGGCCACCCGTCACGGGCTTCCCCAGTGACGTATGGGTGACCCCGCCCCCCTCTGATGTAACACAGGCAGGTTTCCGTAAGAAAACAGACACAGACACCATAAGCCTTCAAAGACAGATTCGACTGTAATTCATGTGGATTTTTGGACGAATGCATGCATCAGCAGGAGGTACTTGCAGTCCAGCAGTTAGTCTGGCAAAAGCAAATACCCTCTGGACATCCAACATCAAAACAGCAATAAGGCCTGTTTGACATGGGCTTCAGATTGTAAAACAGCAGTCTGAAAAAACTGTGTTAAAGCGAGATTCCGTTGCCGAATTTTTTTTTTTCCTGTGTCTTTGGTAGGCGTTTCCTAATGTGACTTTGTACTCACGACTTGTGTCTTTGTAACCCCCGGCTTGCCGATTTCATTAGGAACAGTTTTAAAAGTTCATGCCGGCGGTTTCCATTTTCCTTGTGGGCATATGAAGCACACAAGCATTTCCTTCCTGGATGCGGTGATGCTGTGCTCCCAGCATCCACCTCTCGATCCCGCGCATGCTCATTGATAGCAGCGAGCAGCGCCGTAAGACTTCGGGTTGCCATCACAACGGGTGGCGTCCTCGGAAGTTCCCGCCCTGTTGTGATGGCGAAGTAAACATCAAGAGAACAAAGACCGGTGTCATGTGACGCCGAAATCTCACGAGATTTTGGCAGTACAGCGTTCCCCACTGATTCATGGGAACAATGAAAGATACCTCCCAGGGGACTTTGCGGAGCCGGGGAAAGGCAATAACCACGCCTACTTCCACGGGAGGAGAGCCCGGAAGTCAGCTTGGAAATGAAAATTAAAAGTTAATTACGCCGATCGTATTTTTAAAAAGGTTCATTTTGGCATCTTTGGAAGAGACACTATGGCTGGTGAGGTTTTCAAAATGTGAGTACAACACCGCTTTAACAAAGCATTTGCAGAGCTTTCAAAGTACCAGTTGCAGTTCAGTTTTAAATGTTGGAGTAAAAAAAAAAAATAATAGTGTAGCACTGCTAAAATGTAAAACAAAATACTTAAAGTATAAACTGTGATATACAGTGGGGCAAAAAAGTATTTAGTCAGTCACCAATTGTGCAAGTTCTCCCACTTAAAGCGGTTTTGTACAGAAAATTGCAAGTTCATCTTATTCAAATGGCTTTGGAACATAGATGCAGTTATGACCATTGAAATAAAATAATATGCACTATTTACCTTTTATTTTTAATGTTTATGCTGACTTCCGGGCTCTCCTCCCGTGGGAGTAGGCGTGTTTATCGGCTTCGCAATGGTCCCTGGGAACTTTTTTAGCTATTTCCCAGGAATCCGTGGGGGACACAGTCAAGCCGAAATTGCCATTTTGAAAGTGGGCAGGCAGCTCTATCAGCCATTACCACTATAGCAGATGAGGCAAAAGGAAGGAAAACAAAGAGGACACTCAATGAGCATGTGCGAGATGGAGAGGTGGATGCTGGGAGCTCAGTGTCATCACATCCAGGAAGTAAATGCCTGTGGGCTTCAAACGCCCACAGTGAAAATGGAAACTGCCGGACTGCTTTTTTAAAAGTTTTCCTTAGCAATGAAATCGTCACGCCGGGGGTTAAAAAGACGCCGATCGTGGCTGCAAAGACACCGTAGGAATCGCCCAACAGTGACACAGGTAAAAAAAAAAAAAAAAAACGGCAGTGGAATCCCGCTTTAAAAGATGAGAGAGGCCTGTAATCGTCATCATAGGTATACCTCAACTATGAGAGACAAAATGTGGAAACAAATCCAGACAATCACATTCTCAGATTTTTTAAAGAATTTATTTGCAAATTATGGTGGAAAATAAGTATTTGGTCAATATCAAAAGTTAATCTCAATACTTTGTTATATATCCGTTGTTGGCAGTGACAGAGGTCAAACATTTTCTGTAAGTCTTCACAAGGTTGTCACACACTGTTGCTGGTATGTTGGCCCATTCCTCCATGCAGATCTCCTCTAGAGCAGTGATGATTTGGAGCTGTCACTGGGCAACACAGACTTTCAACTCCCTCCAAAGGTTTTCTATGGGGTTGAGATCTGGAGACTGGCTAGGCCACTCCAGCACCTTGAAATGCTTCTTACGAAGCCACTCCTTCGTTGTCCGGGCAGTGCGTTTGGGATCATTGTCATGCTGAATTAGACATTTTGGAAGATGGTTAGTTACTTATACTTACTTATATATATCTGTCACATCAACTTTTCATACTTGCAGTGTACCAGTGCAAAAAAAACACACACATCTTATTTCATTTATATTTATGGTATCAATGAAGTTGTCAGCATGCCTAATTGAAGAAGTCACAGATGTCGATCGCAAGGCAAGTGCATGTCATTGTCCACTTGCCACAAGTTGTGTATTGTATTTGTCCACTTGCCACGTCACCTGCCACAAGTTGTGTATTGTCCACTTGCCACGACACCTGCCACGAGTGCCATGTGACCTGCCACGTGGCCGGCCATGAGTGCCACGTGACCTGACACGAGTGCAATGTGACTGGCCACGAGTGCCACGTGACCAAGTTGTGGATTGTCCACTTGCCACGTCACCTGCCACCAAGTGACCCCAGATATGGGCAATATGCCAAGTACTTTTCTGCAGCAGAGAATGACATTTTGCGACCTGATTTGGGGCCACGTATCTCGGGGCCACTTATAGCTAGAAACCCCAAATTAGGTATGCAAACACAGTAGACCTATCACTACAACATCTCCAAATTTGGGGTTTCTAGCACCAAGTGACCCAGAGATACATGGCCCTAAAGTCGGGTCGCAAAATATTTTCGAATCCGGTTGAAATAGTTTAGAATGTGGTTGAAATAATTTCGAATCATGTTGAAATCATTTCGAATCCGGTAGAAATATTTTCGAATTTGGTTAAAATATTTTCGAATGCGACCGATTTTTTTCGAATTCGGTAGAAAATGAAATCCGAAAACGAATTTAATGAATATAACTAAGCAAAATTAATTAATTAACGAATTGAAACTAAACTAAACAAATTTTTTCCTTTTGCACATGTCTAGTTTCATCTTCAATGCCCTTGCTGAGGAGGTTTTCACTCAAAATCTCACGATACATGGCCCCATTCATTCTTTCATGTACATGGATCAGTCGTCTTGTTCCCTTTGCAGAGAAACGGCCCCAAAGCATTATGTTGCCACCCCCGTGCTTCACAGTAGGTATGGTGTTCTTTGGTTGCAACTGAGCATTCTCTTTCTCCAAACACGACGAGTTGTGTTTCTACCAAACAGTTCTACTTTGGTTTCATCTGACCATATCACATTCTCCCAATCCTCTTCTGGATCATCAAAATGCTCTCTAGCATATCTCAGATGGGCCCAGATATGTACTGGCTAAAGCAGGGAGACACGTCTGGCACTGCAGGATCTCAGTCCCTGGCGGCGTAATGTGTTACTGATGGTAGCCTTTGTTACGTTGGTCCCAGCTCTCTGCAGGTCCTTCACTAGGTCCCCGTGTGGTTCTGGGATTTTTGCTCACCATTCTTGTGATCATTTTGACGGGATGAGATCTTACATGGAGCCCCAGATCGAGGGAGATTATCAGTGGTCTTGTATGTCTTCCATTTTCTAATTATTGCTCCCACAGTTGATTTCTTCACACCAAGCTGCTTGCCTATTGCAGATTCAGTCTTCCCAGCCTGTTGCAGGTCTACAATTTTAAACTAAAGATATGTTGGTATTGCGCTGCCCCTATATTAAATAACCCTCCGAGGGTGATAAGTATAATGCCTATTTACATAAATCAATAGTGTAATATAAAAATATATATATATAAATGTCTACTGAATAATATCAAAAAGTACAAAGTGCTACATTAAATAAAATAAACACACCACAGAGGTGATAGAATCCAAATAAATGAAAATAAAGTGAACAAAGGTAAGTAACTAAAACAGTCTCTTAGGGGAACCCCTGATCCCCTGATGAAGTCACGTGATGTGATGTCACGCGTAGGGACGGGAAGGAAGCTGACCGTGGATGCACTTTCTGCTGATTACTAGAAAAAGGCTTTTTTCTATCTATTAATGTGTGAGTACCCTGTGTATGAAAATTTTTAATAAATGATATTTGTGAAATACTACACTATGGTATTCCCCCTCTACTAATCTATTGGGTCCTATGGAGCAATAAGAATAAAATTTAAAGGAGAAGGTGACCGAATTTACCAGGAGAGAAGACATATAAAGAAATCTATATACCTCTATGCGAATCCCTCCTTGCTATAGGTAAGGGGCCACTGCCCACTAAAGTGTGATCACAGCGGGATTAAGCACTGGGAGATCCACACCTCAGTTGAATTTGCACAAGTTTGCACAAAGCACTTGCACTTAAAGGAGACTGTTGTTTATTTATGGACTTGAATATTTATATCTTTTTTTTTTTTTTTTGATGGATTTCAATATGTATATTTAATCTATAGAGGCCGGATTCATTCTGTATGTTACAGCCGGCTCTGTAGTGCGTTTACTACTATATATATTTTTTGTTTAATTCTAAAGTTTATTTCCATGTGATCAGGAGAGGGTATCCTCTTTTTGGTCTAGGTATACTTTTTATATATATATTTTTATATTACACTATTGATTTATGTAACTAGGCATTATACTTATCACCCTCGGAGGGTTATTTAATATAGGGGCAGCGTAATACCAACATATCTTTAGTTTCATATTAAGTGGATACGGTATGATACATTCCGGTAGTAGCAGCAGCCCCTGACATTTGATAGATCACCAGTGGTAGCACAGGAATAAAACACTATCAGGTCTACAATTTTGTTTCTGGTGTCCTTCGACAGCTCTTTACCATAGTGGAGTAGTGAAGTAATGAGTGGAGGACAGATGAGCCTCTTAAAGAAGAAGATACAGGTCTGTGAGAGCCAGAAATCTTGCTTGTTTGTAGGTGACCAAATACTTATTTTCCACCATAATTTGAAAATAAATTATTTCGAAAATCAGACAATGTGATTGTCTGGATTTGTTTCTACATTTTGTCTCCGATAGTTGAGGTATGCCTATGATGACAATTATAGGCCTCTCTCATCTTTTTAAGTGGGAGAACTTGCACAATTGGTGGCTAACTAAATACTTTTTTTTGCCCCACTGTATAGTCCTAAACACATATAATGCAGTCTTTAACCACTTGACCACTGGGCACTTAAACACCCTTAATAACCAGACCAATTTTCAGCTTTTGGTGCTCTCACATTTTGAATGACAATTACTCAGTCGTGCAACACTAGACCTATATGAAATTTTTGTCCTTTTTTTCACACAAATAGAGCTTTCTTTTGGTGGTATTTAATCACCTCTCAGTTTTTTATTTTTTGTGCTATAAAAGAAAAAAGACCGAAAATTCTGCGAAAAAATAAATTTTTCTTCGTTTCTGTTATAAAATTTAGCAGATTAGTAATTTTTTCTTCATAAATTTTGGCCAAAATGTATACTACTACATATCTTTGGTAAAAATAAGTACAAATTGGTGGATATTATTTGGTCTTTGTGAAAGTTATAGAGTCCACAAGCTATGGTGCCAATATCTGAAAATTGATCACACCTGAAGGACTGACGGCCTATTTCAATTCTTGAGACCCTAACATGCCAGAAAAGTACAAATACCCCCCAAATGACCCTTTTTTGGAAAGAAGACATTCCAATGTATTTAGTAAGAGGCATGATGAGTTTTTTGAAGTTGTCATTTTTTCCCACAATTCTTTGCAAAATCAAGATTTTTTTTCCTTTTTTTTTTTTCCACAAAATTGTCATATTATCAGGTTATTTCTCAAACACATCATATGCATACCACAAATTACACCCCAAAACACATTCTGCTATTACTCCCAAGTATGGCGATACCACATGTGGGAGACTTTTACACAGTGTGGCCACATACAGAGGCCCAACATGCAGGGAGCGCCATCAGGCGTTCTGGAGCACCCAGGACAATTCTGACATTTCTCTCCTACATGTAAAAATCATAATTTATTTGCTAGAAAATTACAGAGAACCCCAAAACATTATATATTTTTTTTAGCAAAGACCCTGGAGAATACAATGGTGGTCGTTGCAAATTTTTATCTCACACGGTATTTGCGCAGCAATTTTTCGAACGCGTTTTTTTGGGGGAAAAAACAGTTTTGTGCTTAAAAAAACAACAAAAAACAGTAAAGTTAGCCCAATTTTTGCATAAAGTGAAAGATGAAGTTATGCTGAGTAAATAGATATCGAACATGTCACTCTTCAAAATTGCACATGCCGTGGAATGGCGCCAAACGTCGCTACTTAAAAAATCCCCATAGGCGATGCTTTAACATTTTTTTACTGGTTACATGTTTTGAGTTGCAGAGGAGGTCTAGGGCTAGAATTATTGCTCTCGCTCTAACGTTCGCGGCGATACCTCACATGTGTGGTTTGAACACCGTTTTCATATGTGGGCGGGGCTTACGTATGCGTTCGCTTCTGCATGCGAGCACATGGGGACAGGGGCGCTTTAACCACTTCCCGACCAGCGCACGACGATGTACGTCGACAGAATGGCACGGGCAGGCATATTGGCGTACATGTACGTCCAATATTCGATGCCGCCGTGCCATCGGGGGCTCGCCGCCGGCGGCGCGCTCCCGCGCTGGTCGGGACCCCCGTGAGTCCGGTCGCGGGACCCGCGGACTCGATCGCCGCGGGCATCCCCGCGATCGTCTCACGGAGCGGCCGAATGGAGGAAATGCTGTGTAAACAACATTTTTCCATTCTGCCTAGCAACTAGTGACGCTGATCTCTGCTCCATGTGATTGGAGCAGAGATCAGTGTACACTAAATGAAAGCCCAACCCCCCCACAGTTAGTAACACACCCCTAGGAACACTTAACCCCTACACTGCCACCCACTGGTTAACCCTTTTACTGCCAGTGTCATTTACACAGGAATCACTGCATTTATATAGCAGTGATTACTGTATAAATGACAATGGTCCCAAAAATGTGTCAAAAATGTCCGATGAGTCCCCCACAATGTCGCAATCACAATAAAAATCGCAGATCGCCGCCATTACTAGTAAAAAAAAAATAATAAAAAATTATTAATAAAAATGCTATAAATCTATCCCTATTTTGTAAACGCTATAACTTTTGCGCAAACCAATCAATAATCGCTTATTGCGATTTTTTTTTACCAAAAATATGTAGAAGAATACGTATCGGCCTAAACTGAGGGAAAAAAATGTTTTTTTATATATTTTTGGGGGATATTTATTATTACAAAAAGTAAAAAATAATGCGTTTTTTTCAAAATTATCGCTCTATTTTTGTTTATAGCGCAAAAAATAAAAAACGCAGGGGTGATCAAATACCACCAAAAGAAAGCTCTATTTGTGGGAAAAAAAGGATGTCAATTTTGTTTGGGAGCCACGTCGCACGACCGCGCAATTGTCAGTTAAAGCGACGCAGTGCCGAATTGCAAAAAGTGGTCTGGTCTTTGACCAGCAAATTGGTCCGGTCTGAAAGTGGTTAAATTATTTTATTTTATTTTTATTGTTCATTTTACTTTATTTATTTTAGTTTGACATTTTTTTCCCCAAAAATAAATTTTTGATCACTTTTATTCCTATTACAAGGAATGTAAACATCCCTTGTAATAGGAATATGGGGTGACAGGTCCTCTTTACAGTGAAATCTGGGGGTCAATATGACCCCACATCTCACCTCTAGGCTGGGAAGCCTGAAATAAGGGGTGAGGGGTGGGGGGGCGTCTATGGCTGGGTATTGCAGGGTATCACCGAGTATGGCTGGGTATCTCCGAGTATGGATGGGTATGGCAATTTATGGCAGGGTATTGCAGAGTATTGGCGGGTATTGCAGAGTATTGGGGGGTATTGCAGAGTATTGGGGGTATTGCAGAGTATTGGGGTACTGCAGAGTAATGGGGGGTACTGCAGAGTAATGGGGGGTACTGCAGAGTATTGGGGGGTTCTGCAGAGTAATGGCAGGGTACTGCAGAGTATTGGGGGGTACTGCAGAGTAATGGCAGGGTACTGCAGAGTATTGGGGGGTACTGCAGAGTATTGGGGGTACTGCAGAGTAATGGCGGGTACTGCAGAGTAATTGCGGGTACTGCAGAGTATTGGGGGGTACTGCAGAGTAATGGCAGGGTACTGCAGAGTAATGGGGGGTACTGCAGAGTAATGGCAGGGTACTGCAGAGTAATGGCAGGGTACTGCAGAGTAATGGGGGGTACTGCAGAGTAATGGCAGGGTACTGCAGAGTATTGCAGGGTATTGCAGAGTATTGGCAGGGAATTGAGGGGTTAAATTCGGTGAGCAGTGATGTGGGCACTGCAGATGCAGCCCACAGCACTGCTAACACCGATCTCTTTCCCCTCCGCTGTACCGATCGGTTATTTTCTTTCTTCATTTTGAATGAGAGCTGCAAAATACTCATCATGCCTCTCAGCAAATAGTCTACTTTCCAAAATGGGGTCATTGGGGGGGGCGTTGTGCTATCTTGGCATTTTATGGCCTTTGAAACTGTGATAGGTAGTGAGGAGTGAAATCAACAATTTACGCCCCTTAGAAATCCTGAAGGCGGTAATTGGTTTTCAGGGTCCCGTTCGCAGCTAGGCTCCCAAAAAGTCCCACACATGTGGTATCCCTGTACTCAGGAGAAGCAGCAGATTGTATTTTGGGGGGTAATTCCACATATGCCCTTAACATGTTTGAGCAATATATCATTTAGTGACAACTTTGTGCAAAAAAAAAGTTTGTAATTTTCCCGCAATTTGTGGCAAAAATATAATTTTTTTTTTTAACTTATTTTTTATTGAAATTTTGCACAAGAGATAACAGCAATATAATACTTACATTGTTGTGTAGCTGTAGCCGTTGCTTCCAGTCGGGAAGCTTAGTCTAGCAAGAGCAAGCATAATAAAAACATAAGTGAACATGTTTAACATTCAACAACAATTCCTGAGAGGATGAGAGTGCCATCAGTCAGCCCCGAACACCCCTACTGGGTACTAGCTGTGTCTGGGGGAGAGAGATGGCGCTGCCCATCCCTGGGCTTTAGTGAGTATAACAAGTTGCGAAGGTAGGGGTAGAGACAAAACAAAAAAAAAGAAAGGGGGGGTTAAAGTTAGCATACACTGCAATAAAGCTATTATTCTATAAGTCTTTGTATCGTATTCAGTTTATCCTGTTGCTTTCCTACTTCTCCACTCCGGTTTCTCGGTGTAAGAAGGATGAGTATCAAATTCTGGGGACGAGACGTGAAAGTCACAATGGGATACAAGAGGATGTGGATGTTACAAAAATATAATTTTTTGTACTCACCGTAAAATCCTTTTCTCTGTAGTTCACCGACTGACACAGCTCCTCTCTTAGACCATTGGGTTGTTACGCCACCTTCAAGAGAGGACTAGGCATAACATGTTACCATGTAATATAAAAACTAGAACTTTTTAGTTCCCCCAAGGGGCAGTCCCTTAGGTAACAACCCCACAGCCTGCCTTGCAGCTTCAGTACATCAACAAGCAGTATAACGTAGAGAAAAATAGGAGGGGCGGGTCCTCTGTCAGTCGGTGAACTACAGAGAAAAGGATTTTACGGTGAGTACAAACAATCCTATTTTCTCTTACATTCACCGACTGACACAGCTCCTCTCTTAGACCATTGGGATGTCCCCAAGCAATGCCAAAGCGAGGGGTGAGAAAATAGCATAAAAAACATCACCCACCATGGCATGTGGGAACTAGTATAGAACTTTACCCACAAAAAACAACAGTGTGTGTGGGAAATCAAAACTTTTTTACCCACAAAAAAACCCAAAAAACAGAGTGCTCCTCATCTGGGAGTCACTACCTCCAAACCGCATCAGAACTGCGGTAACAAATGCAACAGTGCATTTACTTAAGGTACTGTGTTTTTACCAAAAAACAGGAAAAAAATAAGTGCAATTGCAATTACACGGCCACCTGCAAAACTTTGCGGCCAAAACAGGCATCAGCCGATGCACTGACATCTACCTTGTAGAATTTTGTAAAGGTGTGAACAGATGACCAAGTGGCTGCTTTACACACTTGAGCGACAGACGCTTGATGTCGGAAGGCCCAAGATGTTCCGATTGCCCTTGTGGAGTTGGCTGTGACCGGAAAGGGGGGCACCTGTCCCTTCAAGGCGTAGGCCTGTACTACAATCTGTCTGATCCACCTGGAAATGGTGGCCAACGAGACCGCCATGCCTTTTTTCGGACCAGCCACCAAAACAAACAAGGAGTCTGACTTCTGAAAGGGAGCCGTAGCAGACAAATACACCCTCAGAGCCCGAACCCCCCCAGCACCCCCTAATTACCTATCTGAGCCCCTTCTCTCTCCAGCAATGCCCACGATCCCCTCAGCCATCCAGGACACTCCTCCTGAGACAGAGCAGCAGTGCCTGGAGCTCCCGCAGCTGTCAAAGTCATTTAAGCCAATCAGGGGAGAGAGGGGGCGGGGCCAGGTCAGGACTCCATGTCTGATTGGATACATGGAGCTCTGACTCGGCTTGAGTGCCTCCTGTAGCAAGCTGCTGGTTGAGGGGCACTCAAAGGAGGGAGGTGCTAGGGGTAGCAAAGAGGGGCCACTGTGCAAAACGAGCTGCACAGTGGAGGTAAGTATATGTTTGTTATTTTAAAAAAAAAAAACCTTTATTGTCACTTTAAAATACAAAAGAAAATAGCAGGACATAACATTTTAAGTTTCTTTTACAGACCTGTCCTGGAGAAACGACAGTCAGAAAGAGATAAGACGTAACAAAGACAGTTCTTATTGTGCCAAACAAGGCCCCCCCTGTAATTTATAGATGGCCAGCTCACCAGTCTTGTTGGGTCTTATCCAGGAATTGCAGTGGATCTGATAGAACAGAATCTCATTGCTGTACTCCTGCTGTTCTGTTCGGCCACCAACTACAACCATGGTGTCCTTCAGTACTGCAGCAACATGGAAGAAGTGTGAAAGAGGCTAACAAAAGAAAAAAAAAGACAAAAGTAAGACAATTAAAAACTGTTGATGTTAAATTAAAATCTGTGCTACCCAACAGCATGTTTTAAATGAATGCAATACCTTTTTTCCCTGAGAGGGGGCGAGCAAGCTCCATGTCAGGTTAGGATAATATAAACTTTAAAGCTCAGGAGAGGGTGTCACAGCCTCCACATAGAACCGATGTCCACCAAACACATAGAAGGCATCGGTAGCTTCATGATATACAGTGGAATGACCATACAGACCTAGGGGAAAAAAAAACATGGCTTATTCAATAAGTGTGCCAGTTTAAAAAACAAACACACACCCTAGTCTAATCCCCAACACCATCTCTTCTCCACTAAATAGCAATGGTTAAACAGGTATGACCAAGTCAAGTGAAACAAGGGGTTGAAGTGACCAAGATAACTAAATTTACCTCTTCCCGACCTTCTCAGGTAATGACCTGGATCAAGTGATCACCATGATTACTCAATCAAGGAGATTACTTTGTAGGAAGCACAGTGGCTAACTGCTCAGCACTGGGGTTTTCGATTTGAATCCCAACCACGGCACTACCTGCATGGAGTTTGCATGTTCTCCCTGCGCCTGTGTGAGTTTCCTCTGGGTACTCCAGTCTCCTCCCACACTCCAAAGACATGCTAGTAGGTTAATTGGCTCCTGTCTAAATTATCCCTAGTAAGTGTATGAATGAATGTGAGTTAGGGATTGTAAACTCCTTGAGAGCAGGGACTGATGGGACTATACAATATATAAAGTGCTGCGTAAATAGACAGCGCCCATGTGCCCAAAATAAATAAATACATTTTAAACTTTGACAGTTTGCTATCACAGAAGAAGGATTTATCGTAGTATTCGTTTTTTGGAAATTATATGTATTGCATTTTTTTGTCTTCAGCTGTATTCTTCCATAGAATGATACATGTGAAGGGGAAAATGGAACAGCTACACAACATTCCGTTTTAAAGTGGTTGTAAATCCTTACAAACCACTTTGACCTACAGGTAAGCCTAGATTAAGGCTTACTTGTAGGTCCAAGAAATATCTCCTAAACCTATACGGTTTAGGAGATATTTACCTGAAGACAGCGGCGTGCAGGTGCACTGGGTAAGCCGCAGATCGCGGCGATATGCCGCGACTGTCGGCTCCCGTGCGCATACGCGGGAGTGACGTCATCGCTGCTCCGGCGAATCACAGCGCAGGAGCAGCGAGACCCACCAAGAAGATGGACACTCGGAACTACCGGGGACAGCGGTGACTTCGCTGGCTCCTGCTGTGCGATGCATAGTAGTCCATTATGCTTTACCTTTGCAGGGAATCAAAGAGGAAGTAAACCCATCAGGGTTTACTTCCTCTTTAATAAAGCAGCCATACTGCACACATTTTGTATTTAGAAGATACACAAGGGTTGATTTACTAAAACTGAAGTTTACATAACCTGGTGCAGTTGTGCATTATAGCCAATCAGCTTATAACTTCAGCTTGCACAATTAAAGTGATTGTAAAGTCTCTTTTAAAAAAAAAATAACAAACATGTTATACTTACCTTCTCTGTGCAGTTGGTTTTGCACAAAGCAGCCTGGATCCTTCTCTTCTCGGGTCCTGCTTTGCTGCTCCTGGCCCCTCCCTCCTATTGAGTGCCCCCACAGTCAGCAGCTTCCTATGGGGGCACTGGAGCCGAGTCACAGTTCTGTGTGTCCACGCCGCCCCCTCTCTCCCCTGATTTGCTGACTGACTTTGACTGACAGCCGCAGGAGCCAATGATGCTGCTGCTGTGTCTCAGCCAAGCAGGAGGAGTGTTCTGGATGGTTTAGACATTTGTGGACATCGCTGGAGGGAGAAGGGGCTCAGGTATGTACTTAGGGGGGTGCTGGGGAGGCTGCTGCACACAGAAGTTTTTTTTTTAATCTTAATGCATAAAATGCATTAACCACTTCCCACCCAGGCCAATTCTGGCATTTCTCTCCTATGTAAATATGTAAAATTCCTGTTTTTGCTAGAAAATTACATAGGACCCCCAAACATTATATATGTTTTTTTTAGCAAAGACCCTAGAGAATACAATGGCGGTCGTTGCAACTTTTTATCTCACACGGTATTTGCGCAGCAATTTTCTGAACACGTTTTTTTTGGAATGCTTTAAAAAAAAACATTAAAGTTAGCCCAATTTTTTTTCATAATGTGAAAGATGAAGTTACGTCGAGTAGATACCTAACATGTCACGCTTCAAAATAGCACACGCTCGTGGAATGGAGCCAAACTTCGGTACGTAAAAATCCCCATAGGAAACGCTTTACATTTTTTCACTGGTTACATGTTTTGAGTTACAGAGGAGGGTCTAGAATTATTGCTCTTGTTCTAACGTTCGTGGCGATACCTCACATGTGTGGTTTTAACACCGTTTTCATATGTGGGCAGGACTTACATATGTGTTTGCTTCTGTGTGCGAGCACACGGGGACAGGGGCGCTTTAAAACTTTTTTTTTATTTTTTTTTTATTTTACTTTTTTTTTTTTTTGTTTGACATATCCTTTTAAAAAAAATAAAAAATTCTGATCACTTTTATTCCTATTACAGGGAATGTAAACATCCCTTGTAATAGGAATATGGCATGATCGGTCCTCTATACAGTGAGATTTTGGGTCAATAAGACCCCCACATCTCACCTCTAGGCTGGGAAGCCTGAAATAAAAAAATAAATAAAAAATAACAATCATGGCTTCCCAGCTGAGGTGGCGCCTTTCATTTGAACGTAGAGGCCGGGTGCGACATCACAACATGGCGCCCGGCCTCCGAACGATCATAAATACTCGGGCGACTATCTAGTCCGCCGAAAATCTCTATGATCATCATCCAGGGCTGGTGGATCCTGTCTTCGACTCACCGATGGAAGCTGTGAGTTGGTAGAAGCACCGGAGGGCGGCGGGAGGGGGGTGTCCCCTCTCGCCGCGCGTAAGAATAATCAAGTGGCGGAACAGACAATATGATCATTCTTATGGTGTAGGGAATCACCGGCACTAAAAGATGATAAAATGAATGATGTCTGTAGCTGCAGGCATCATTCAGATATACCTGCACATAGTCAAGGATGTCCCTGGACGTACCTTGGGTGGGAAGTGGTTAAGATATAAAAAAAAAACTTCTGCCTTTACAACTCTTTTAAGCTTTGACAGTAAAACCTGCAAGCTGATTGGTTTTTATGGAGAGCTGCGCCAGATTTTGCACTGTCCAATTTTAAGCCTAGTACACACAATGAAATTATCGGAGGAGCGATCGTCTGTTTTTTTCTTTTGGTGGTATTTGATCACCTCTTATATTATTAGCACTATAAACAAAAAAACAGCGACAATTTTGAAAAAAAATGCATTATTGTTTACATTTTGTTATAATAAATATCCCCCAAAATATATATATAAAAAAACTTTTTTTTTCCCTCAGTTTAGGTCGATACGTATTCTTCTACATATTTTTGCTAAAAAAAAAAAAAAAAAATCCCACTAAGCGATTATTGATGGGTTTGTGCAAAAGTTATAGCGTTTACAAAATAGGGGATAGTTTTATGGCATTTTTATTAATAATTTTTTTTTTTTACTAGTAATGGCAGCGATCAGCGATTTTTATCGTGACTGAGAAATTATGGTGGCCATTTTTGGGACCATTGTCATTTATACATCAATCATTGCTATACAAATGCACTGATTCCTGTGTAAATAACACTGGCAGTGAAGGGGTTAAACACTAGGGGGTGGTGTAGGGGTTAAGAATGTCCTGGGGAGTGTTTCTAACTGTGGGGGGTGTGGCTACATGTGATCTCTGCTCCCGATCACAGGGAGCAGTGATCAGTGACACTGTCACTAGGTAGAACAGGGAGATGCTTGTTTACATTAGCATCTCCCCATTCTTCCTCTCCGTGAGGTGATCATGGGTATCCCCGCAGCGATCAAGTCTGCGGGACCCACGGCCCGACTCACGGAGCTTGCCGCGTGCTCGCTTGCTGGCCGCCTCTTAAAGGGCAACGTACAGATACGTTAGTTTGCCTGTACGAGCCCTTCTGCCGACATATATCGGCGTAAGGCGGTCGGCAAGCGGGTAAACAAACTGTGTGAGCAACTGTTGTCACCTCAACATTTTCCACAGGAGACAGGACTGAAAATACAAAAGCATACGGCACCCACCCAATTTAGGACGTATAAATGGTATTAGAGACCCTCAGCTATTTAGAGCAAATTTGAATCCAACAATCTGCATTGTGTTAATCTCCCTAAATGCTTGTATAATAAATACCGGATTTATTGGCGTAAAACACACACTTTTCCCCCCTGAAAACAGAAGGTAAACAGTGTGTTATACGCTGATAATATGTTTTACCAACAGGGGGCGGGGATCGGGCGGTCTGCCCCCGGAAGCCACTCATTGGGGGGAAGTCAGGCCAGCCACCCCGTCTTTACTGGCCCTGGGACAGCGCTGCCTGCATAGTCCTAATGTTGAGAAAAACATCACTTGCCAGCCCCTTTGGGGACAGGGGGCTGTGAATTGAGCAGGGGGAAGTGTATTGGATGGGGGCTGTGTATTGTGCAGGGGGCTGTGTATTGGATGGGGGGCTGTGAATTGTGCAGGGGGCTGTCTATTGGATGGGGGGCTTTGTATTGTGCAGGGGGCTGTGTATTGGATGGGGGGGCTGTGTATTGTGCAGGGGGGGGTGTACTGGATGGGGGAGGGGGACTGTGTACAGTTAAAGGGGCCTGTGAAAAAAAAATTTCCTCAAACTTCCCTCCTAAAATTGGGGTGTGTGTTATACGCCTGTGCGTATTATATATATATATATACTTTTCAATCAACTTCAATAGTCAAAATGTTACTTAAACCCCATAAGTTTGCATTCCAGTCACATGCATGGTATTTATTTATTACAAAAAAACTTCCCTAAGTCCTCTGCCCATCGAGTTCCAAAATTGGATGACATGGCTTTAGAGACCTGTAGCATAAAGGATCTATACAATGAGGAAATTAGCCCTCTCCTGGAGGATGAGGCCACAATCTGAGTAAGAATTATGGGATCAGCTAGTGACTAGGGATGAGCTTCGTGTTCGAGTCGAACGCATGTTCGACTCGAACATCGGTCGTTCGTGCGTTCGCCGAATTCCGAACGTTTGGGCCGTTCGCGGCAAAATTCGTGTGGCCCACAATCCACTGCGATGGCGCAATGCATTGCTGTCTCACGATTGGCCAAGCATGCACTGTGACCCCGCATGCTTGGCCAATCGCAGCGCCAGCAGCGAGGAGAGCCATGGTTGGCCACAGGCATCCTGCCTGTGGCCAATCATAGCTCAGGCTGTGTAGTGCACGCCCCACACTATATAAGGCCGCCATTAAGGCGGCCTCGTGTAGTGTGTTGGCGTCTGAAGCAGTGGGTGTTCTGTGTACCTTCAACACAGTTACACACCAATCGTTTTTGGCTGATTTACTATCTTGCTCTTGTGTAGTGGTTACTGTCTGTGCCCTGACCGCAGTATACACCACTATATTCACCTCACCTATATAGCTAGTGATCTAGCTTTAATAATAGAGCTTGCAGTCAGTAGTGTTAGTGCGTGCTGTCTGCGTGCTCTGTACCCAGTACATACCACTATATACACCTACATAGCTGTTCTCTATTTGAGCCCCATTGTCATCTGCAGGAGTTATTGGAAGTTGTGTGTGCTTCCAGCACAGCACAGTATACATCTGTATATACCCCTTTATCTCTGCTGTTTTCTGGTTATTGTCTGCGTGCCCTGACCGCAGTATACACCGTGATATTCACCTCAACTATATAGCTAGTGGTCCATCTTTAACAATAGAGCTTGCAGTCAGTAGTGTCACTCAGGAGATAGTGCGTGCTGTGTGCGTGCTCTGTACCCAGTACATACCGCTATAATCCACCTACATAGCTGTTCTCTATTTGGGCCCGATTGTCATCTGCAGGAGTTATTGGAAGTTGTGTGTGCTTCCAGCACAGCACAGTATACATCTGTATATACCCCTTTAACTCTGCTGTTTTATGGTTATTGTCTGCATGCCCTGACCGCAGTATACACCGTGATATTCACCTCACCTATATAGCTAGTGATCCATCTTTAACAATAGAGCTTGCAGTCAGTAGTGTCACTCAGGAGATAGTGCGTGCTGTGTGCGTGCTCTGTACCCAGTACATACCGCTATAATCCACCTACATAGCTGTTCTCTATTTGGGCCCGATTGTCATCTGCAGGAGTTATTGGAAGTTGTGTGTGCTTCCAGCACAGCACAGTATACATCTGTATATACCCCTTTAACTCTGATGTTTTCTGGTTATTGTCTGCGTGCCCTGACCGCAGTATACACCGTGATATTCACCTCACCTATATAGCTAGTGGTCCATCTTTAACAATAGAGCTTGCAGTCAGTAGTGTCACTCAGGAGATAGTGCGTGCTGTGTGCGTGCTCTGTACCCAGTACATACCGCTATAATCCACCTACATAGCTGTTCTCTATTTGGGCCCGATTGTCATCTGCAGGAGTTATTGGAAGTTGTGTGTGCTTCCAGCACAGCACAGTATACATCTGTATATACCCCTTTAACTCTGCTGTTCTATAAAAAAGGCATCTGCAGGAGTTAGTGGGTGTTGTGTGCCTCCAGCACAATATAAACTACCCAACTACTGTTTTACCCAACTCCCTTCAGGCCATTACCATGTCTGGAAGGCCAGCAAGGAGAGGCAGACAGGCGCGAGCCGATAAAAGAGGGCAAGCAGGCTCTGTGTCTAGAGACAACAGTGCTGGTCGTGGACGCGGTGCATTGTCATCAGCACGTGGCCATGGGACATGCTTGTCCTTCTTTTCTGCAGCTGGACATGTTGAACCGCAACATGCCAACGACTTGGTAGAGTGGATGACCAAGCCCTCTTCATCCTCCTCATCCTCTCTCACCCAGTCTCAGGGTAGTAGAAAAGCAGCTGCCAACACATCGTCGTCCCTCCTCTCAATGTCATCATCAGTGACTCCTTCCCTAGACCCACCACGTCCTCCTGAGGAGTCTCCTGAACTCTTTGAGCACAGTGTTGGGTACATGCTCCAGGAGGATGCCCAGTGTTTGGTGGGCTCTGATGATGACACTCAGCTAGAGGAAGGCAGTAGCGTGAGCGCAGAGAGAGAGGATGCTCAAGAAGCACAGCAATCTGGCAGTCATGTTCCACAAGCTGCAGCATACTGCCAGGTTTGCTACAGCGATGAAGAGGGAGGGGATGATGAGGGGACTGACTCCACGTGGGTGCCTGGAAGGAGGGAGGAGGAGGAGGAGGAGGCACATGTCCAACGAGGCAGGATGCCCTCCGGGGGCCAGCTTAGGGGCAGCACACCGACTGAATCACACCGCAGAGCTCCGCCTGCGCAGAGCGCTTCCTCTGCGCGTTATTCTAAAAGTTCTTTGGTGTGGGCCTTTTTTGAGACGAGTGCATCAGATCGCACCACTGCTATTTGCAACATATGTCTCAAGCGTATCTCACGTGGCCAAAACATCAGCCGCTTGGGCACCACATGCTTGACCAGACATATGTTGACCTGCCATGCAGCTCGTTGGCAAGCATACCTCAAAGACCCACACCAAAGAACAAAGCGGACCTCTCCTTGCTCCTCATCAGCTGGCATCTCCAACCCCACTAGACCTTCAGTCCTCTCTGAAACCTGCTCTGAGAGGAATGAAGGTGTAGAATTAGGTGTGTCACAGCCAAGTGCTTCCGGGAACTCTGCTAGTGGTACATCCACGTCCGATTATAGCAGGCAAATGTCCCTGCCCCAGCTGCTGGACCGGCGGAAGAAATTTACTCCCAGCCATCCACATGCCCAGCGGTTGAATGCTAGCTTGGCTAAATTGCTAGCACTTCAACTGCTGCCTTTTCAGTTGGTAGACTCGGCCCCCTTCCGTGAGTTTGTACAATGTGCGGTTCCTCAGTGGCAGGTCCCCAAACGCCACTTTTTCTCACGGAAGGCGATTCCGGCTCTCTACCGGCATGTGGAAGGCAATGTCCTTGCCTCGCTGGACAGGGCGGTCAGCGGTAAGGTGCATATTACCGCTGACTCATGGTCCAGCAGGCATGGACAGGGACGTTACCTGTCTTTCACGGCCCATTGGGTCACTCTTCTGGCTGCTGGGAAGGATGCAGGACAAGGTGCAGTAGTGTTGGAGGTTGTTCCGCCACCACGCCTCCAAAATGCTACTATTGGTTGTGACACACCTCTCTCCTCCACCCCCTCCTCTTCTTCTTCCTCCATGGCCTCTTCCAGTGCTCTGTCCTCAGAACCAGCGGTGCTCCGTAGGCGTTGCAGGGGCTACGCAAGTACGCAGGCAAAACGATGCCATGCCGTGCTTGCGCTGGTTTGTTTGGGGGACAGGAGCCACACTGGGGTGGATGTTTTGTCAGCTCTGCAGGGGCAGGCCGAGAGGTGGTTGACGCCACGCCAGCTTAAGCCAGGAATGGTGGTTTGCGACAATGGCACCAACCTCCTCTCCGCCCTCCGACAGGGACAACTGACCCATGTGCCCTGTGTAGCTCACGTCCTTAACCTGGTGGTGCAGCGGTTCTTGGGCAGGTACCCCGGCTTACAGGATGTCCTGAAACAGGCCAGGAGAGTCTGTGTGCATTTCTGCCGATCATTTAATGCCTGTGCTCGGCTGGCTGAGCTCCAAAAGGAGTTGAACCTGCCCAAGAACCGCCTTATATGTGACATGCCCACCATATGGAACTCAACATTGGCCATGCTGCAGCGGCTGCACACGCAGCAGAGGGCCATCAATGAGTACCTGTGCGACTACGGCACCAGGACAGGGTCAGGGAGCTTGGTTTTTTCTCACCACGCCAGTGGGGCATGATCAGGGATGCATGCACTGTCCTGTCACCGTTTGAGGAGGCCACAAGGATGGTGAGCAGTGACAGTGCATGCATCAGTGACACTGTACCTCTTGTCCACCTCTTGGAGCATACGCTGCGTGGAATAATGGACAGGGCACTTGAGGCAGAACAGAGGCAGGAAGAGGAGGACTTCCTTGCCTCTCAAGGCCCCCTTTATCCAGACAGTGTTCCTGCTGTGCCACCCATCACACAGGAAGAGGGTGAGGAGGAGGAAGAGGAGGAGGAGGATGATTGTGTCAGCATGGAGGTGGAGGCTGGCACTCAGCATCAGCATCAGCAGCAGCAGTCTTATAGGGATGATTTACAGTCCCAAGAAACACGTGGACTTGTACGTGGCTGGGAGGAGGTAGCTGCGGATCATGTTGTCCTTAGTGACCCAGAGGACTCCGGACCGAATGCCTCAGCTAACCTACGCTGCATGGCCTCCCTGATCCTGCAAAGCCTGCGGAAGGATCCTCGTATTCTTTGGATCAAGGAGAGGGACCATTACTGGCTGGCCACTCTCCTTGATCCACGGTACAAGGGTAAGGTTGCCGACCTTATCTTGCCATCGCAGAGGGAGCAGAGGATGAGACATCTCCGGGAGGCCTTGCAGAAAGCTCTGTGCAACGCGTTCCCAGAGACTGGGAGGTCACAAACTCCTGGTCCTGGACAACGTGTTGCTGAGGCATCAGTCAGAAGGAGCGGTGGAGAAGGTGGCCGTCTGACTGATGCTTTCAGACAATTTTTTAGTCCGCAGCCCCAAGGTATGATTGGTTCCAGCACCCATCGCCAGCGTCTAATTTACATGGTGCAGGAATACCTAGGGGCAAGGTCAGACTTGGACACCTTTCCCACTGAAAATCCTCTGGCTTACTGGGTCTTGAGGATGGATCACTGGCCAGAGCTTGCACAGTATGCAATTGAGCTACTGGCCTGTCCTGCATCCAGCGTTCTTTCGGAACGCACCTTCAGTGCTGCTGGTGGCTTCGTTACCGATCGAATCAGTTGATCGACTGACCTTCATCAAGATGAATCAGTCTTGGATCACCCACAGCTACCAAGCACCTGAAGCTGATGTAACCGAATAATTTTTTTTTGAAATACCACATCCCTTCAAGACTGCCTATGCTGATGCTGAGTGACTGTCCTGTTATGTTGATTGTCTATCCTCTTCCTCCTCCGCTGATATGTTGGAAGAACATTTTTGGTTCTGGGTGATGCCAGCAGCCCAATTTTTCTGCCCCTGTTTAACAGGGGCGTTTAAGTACAATTTTTGATGCAATGCTTTGCAGCAGGGCTAATTCCTGCAATAAAACTACAGTATATGGCAGAGGTTGCAGTGTGATGGCACCAGTGCCTAAGGCCCAATTTTTCTGCCCCTGTTTAACAGGGGCGTTTAAGTACAATTTTTGATGCAATGCTTTGCAGCAGGGCTAATTCCTGCAATAAAACTACAGTATATGGCAGAGGTTGCAGTGTGATGGCACCAGTGGCTAAGGCCCAATTTTTCTGCCCCTGTTTAACAGGGGCGTTTAAGTACAATTTTTGATGCAATGCTTTGCAGCAGGGCTAATTCCTGCAATAAAACTAGAGTATATGGCAGAGGTTGCAGTGTGATGGCACCAGTGCCTAAGGCCCAATTTTTCTGCCCCTGTTTAACAGGGGCGTTTAAGTACAATTTTTGATGCAATGCTTTGCAGCAGGGCTAATTCCTGCAATAAAACTAGAGTATATGGCAGAGGTTGCAGTGTGATGGCACCAGTGCCTAAGGCCCAATTTTTCTGCCCCTGTTTAACAGGGACATGTAATTACAATTCTTGATATAATATTTCACAGGAGGGCCCCTTCCTGTGCCCACCCAGAGTAACGGTGAGGACTTATAGTGTTGTGGCACCAGCACCACAACCACCAAAGGTCAATTTTTCTACCACTGTTCAACAATGGCATGTAATTACAATTCTTGATATAATCGTTCACAGCAGGGCGCTCCAGCGCCCACCAAGAGTCACTTTGAGGGCTTACAATGTTGTGGCAAAACCAACACTTTGTTCCGCCATTTCTGCAGAGCATATAGGGCAGGCCCCTACTTTCAAACATCCAATTTACAAACATCTCCTATTTGCAAACGGAAGGAGACAACAGCAAGTGAGATGAAAAAAGATGGACGACAAAACAAATTATACAGGGGTGATAACCCTTCCCTATGTTTTCCAAAAAGCTTAAAAATAGTTTTTTTGACTGGAGCTACACTTTAAAAATGTACCAGTTGAAAATTACAAACAGATTCAACTTAACACAACAAACCTACACAGTCCCTGTCTTGTTTGCACCACCTGTATACTGCTGTCCTGAGTATATAGGGCCTGGGGGCCACACACATTTCCTTTTTTTAATATGGGTACGGGGTTCCCCTTAATATGCGTACAAGACCCAAATAGGCTGGTAATGGGCAGGGAGGGCTACCCATGCCATTTTTCTCAATGATTTTCAACCATATTGCAGGAACCAGATATAACATTAAAACCGCAAGCAGTTTTAAATGGTGTTATTTCCGTTTAATGTCATTTTGTGCAGGGACTGTTCTAAACATGGGAAACACGTGGCACTTCACAGGCATACTACAGACACCCCCCAGGCACCATATTTAAAGGAATATTTCATTTTTTTTTTTCACTTTAATCGTCATTAAAATCAGTGTTCCCGCCAAAACGGCCGCTTTTAAAACTTTTTATTGCATTGACCCATGTCCCCTGAGGCAGGAGTCAGGTCCCCAAACCCTTTTTAGGACAGTATCTTGCATATCAGCCGTTAAAATTAGCACTTTCCATTTCGAACGTTCGAGTCCCATAGACTTCAATGGGGTTCTAACGTTCGTTACGAACGCGGGGTCCGTTCGAAAGTTCTGGTGCGAACCGAACCGGGGGGTGTTCGGCTCATCCCTACTAGTGACCAAGCGGTAAGTTTAGACTGAGCAGATATGGCATGTCTAAAGCCATTGGGTAGTCCAAACTCAGCCTTCAGAGTCTAAAAATCTTTCAATAACTGGCCATGATAAAGGTGTGGAATATATTTGACACCCAACAATGACCAGCTAACAAATCCTCATAGTTGTGTGAGTTCAGAATTATTACTAATATTGAAAATGTGAGTAAAATTGGTGAAACCCGAGTAATTAAAATGCTTTTTAGATTTACATCAAATTCTATTGATTAAGACCAGGGTGGGGTATTGGGTTAATGCCCCAAACTTCCCTGCTTCCAGATATTCTAAAAGATTATCATTGGACAGTACATTTGTAAGAATAGGTTTAATAGGGTCTGTGGAAGCGTGGTTTTGCCAGGCTGAAAGATGTTGGCGTTGAGCGGCCATATAGTAGTACAGCGGACTGGGAGTCGCAAATCCGCCATTGTATTTGGGCTCCTGTAGTGTTTCCAGTCTTAATATGGGGAGCTTGTTTCCGCCATATTAATGTGTGAAACACGGTGTTGATTTGGGCAGGGATCCACATTGTGTAAAGCATACAGGAGCTGTGGGGCCCAAATAATTTTTATTAAGTGACATCTACCTACTACTGACAATGGTTTTGTCCAACTGGCAGCTTTTTGTTGACTTTTTTTGAGCAGCGGTTTAAGGTTTAGCTTAACATTAGTATCCAGGTTGGAGTGTATATGAATACCCAAGTAGCGAAATGTGTTTGCAATATGCTGTATTTAAACACATACTACTAAGCAGAAAGATTTACTCTGTGGTGTGTTTACTTCATTTCTGTAATCCTCTCTTTACAGCATAGCTACGTCTATGTGTTTGATGGGAATCCGGCCTTCCTGGATACAGGACTCCTGCAGTCTGATCGCAGCTTGCTCGGAGCTTTCTGTGGACGTGGACAGGGTGAAGCACCATTGACTGTTGATGCAACTACAGGTACAGATCAGTGTTCAATTATCACATTAAAAAATGCTTCCATCTTAAATCGTACAGTACAGGACACAGGCTTGATATTCATAGACCCTGGGTTATAGATTGCTACCTTCAGAAGATTAGAATCTCTGTCAACTTGCTGTCTGTGGTTTCTCCTTTCTGTCTAATGAGTCTCAGACAGAAAAGGAAGATAATTTCCTCCACTTCCTGTCTATTTGTCATCAGACCGAACAGAAATAAAGCAACACCCCCCTGTGTTGTTGAAGCACAGGCACCTGCAATTACCTCTGTTTCTTTTGAGGTAAATCCCCATGGAGCCTCCTTGGCCTCTTCTAAAGTCAAGATTAAGATCTGCTTCCTCCCAACATCAATACCCGCCCCTGTTATTCACATGTCAAATGCTAACATTTTAGTGGCTATTGGCTGATGAATGGTGGAGGGAGGGTTTACCACAATTATAAGACAGAGATTTTTCTCTTTACAGGTTTCTTCAAATGCAGAATAGCGATACTCAGTTTAACGACTTGCCGACTGTCTAACTGTAAATTTATTTTATTGTTAAATACCGGGGTTATGGCTGCAGCTAGATGCCATTACCCGGTATTGGCTTTCTGACAAAATTGATCCCAGCAGCTGATTTGCCACAAGATTACTTTTATAAAAAGCCGGAGAGGTGCTCCCCCCCACCGCTTCCTGGTCGTTTTCGAGCTTTCCGGAGCCATCAGTAAGCCTGGAACAGATCCGGTGCGGCTGATGGCTAGGCAGGAAGTCAAATGAGGGCAAGATGGCCCCCACTTGGTTCTATGTCCTTGGAGGACCCGAGTGACATCTGACATCACTTCCTATTCTTGGGAAAGGCAGAAATTATTTTTATTTTTGTTGTTGTTATTAAAGGCTATATATATATATATATATATATATATATATATATTAGTTTTTAGTTTTTAAAGGTAAAAGAGATCTGGGGGTCTTTTTGACCCCAGATCTCTCAATACAGAGGAACTGTCATGCTTATTTGTATTACAAGGGATGTTTACATTCCGTGTAATAGAAATAAAAAAAAAATTTAAGAGACAGTGTAAAAATAAAAAATAAAACAGTGTTCAAACCACACATGTGAGGTATCGCCGCAATTGTTATAGCGAGATCAATAATTCTAGCAAAAGACCTCTGTAACTCTAAACAGGTAACCTGTAAAAAAAAAAGAATCGCCTGCGGAGATCTTTAAGTGCCGTTGTTTGTCGACACACTCCACGAACGTGCGCAATTTTAAAATATGACATGTTAGGTATCTATTTACTCGGCGTATCATCGTCTTTCACATTATACAACAAAATTGGATTAACTTTATCATTTTGTTTTTGTTAGTTTTTTATCTATTTTTTCCCCAAAAAATTGTGTTTGAAAGACTGCTGCACAAATACAGTGTGACATAAAATATTGCAACAACCGCCATTTTATTCTCTAGGGTCTCTTCTTAACCGCTTGATGACCACCTCGCACCGATATACGTCGCAGAAGGGCTCATACAGGCAAACTAAAGTACCTGTACATTGCCCTTTAAGAGGCGGCTTGCGGGTGCGTGTCCACGGCAAGCTCCATGAGTCGAGTTGTGGGTCCCGCAGACTCGATGTCCGCGGGCATACCCGCGATCGCCTCACGGAGAGGAAGAACGGGGAGATGTTAATGTAAACAAGCATCTCCCCATTCTGCCTAGTGACAGTGTCACTGATCTCTGCTCCCTGTGATCGGGAGCAGAGATCAGTGACGTGCCACGCGTAGCCACGCCCCCCCCACAGTTAGGACATACTTAACCCCTACACTGCCCCCTAGTGGTTAACCCCTTCACTGCCAGTGTCATTTACACAGGAATCCGTGCATTTATATAGCACTGATTGCTGTATAAATGACAATGGTCCCAAAAATGTCCAGTGTCCCCCATAATGTTGCAGTCACGATAAAAATCGCTGATCGCTGCCATTACTAGTAAAAAAAAAAAAAAGATCAATAAAAATGCCATAAAACTATCCCCTATTTTGTAAACGCTATAACATTTGCGCAAACCAATCCAAGGCTCATTGCGATTTTCTTTTTAACCAAAAATATGTAGAAGAATACGTATCGGCCTAAACTGAGGAAACATTTTTCTTTTATATATATTTTTGGGGGATATTTATTATAGCAAAAAGTAAAAAATATTGTGTTTTTTCAAAATTGTTGCTGTTTTTTTGTTTATAGCGCAAAAAATAAAAACCGCAGAGGTGATCAAATACCACCAAAAGAAAGCTCTATTTAGTGGGAAAAACGGAACATAAATTTTGTTTGGGAGCCACGTTGCACGACTGCGCAATTGTCAGTTAAAGCGACGCAGTGCCGAATCGCAAAAAGTGCTCTGGTCTTTGGCCAGCAAAATGGTTCGGGGCTTAAGTGGTTTTAAAATATGTTATATATATATATATATATATATATTTTTTTTTTTTTTTTTTTGGGGATTCTAAATAGTTTTCTAGCAAAAATTACAGATTTTTTTACTTGTAAACAAAAAAATGTCAGAAAAAGGCCTGGTCCTAAAGTGGATAATGACCCGCATGATAACCTGCAATATTTACATTACATATTAATAATACATTTCTATGTATTTTTTGTCCCCTAGGGATCCTTGTGGTTTATTATGAAGCAAACAACACAGAGCCCTCTGGCTTTAATGCCACTTACATTGTGCATGAATGTTACCCACCTTGTGAACCCAATAAAGTGTGCCGGGGACAGAGTGTCTGCAAGAGCCCACTGTCCGGCCCTTACTGCCTGCGCAATGTCTGTCCGCGGAACTGCTCCGCTGATGTTGGCAGAGGAGTCTGTAACCAGGTAAGAGGCCGTTGACGCATTCCCTTTCAAACTCAGAAGCTGCTTTACCTGCAAAGGGAGTTCGTGATTTTCATACATTTTCCACACTGCACAACCGATCAGGTGGCACACATATTTCCTAATGAGGCAATTTATCTTCTTGAAAAAAGGAAGAGGAAATCTGCGCTACAGTGTATACTTAACGAAAATGTGTGATGCAGCAATTCTAATATATACCCAAAGTGAAATATACATATAAAAACAAAGAAAAAGAAGAGAACTGCGCAATCCCTAATACTTCTATTAGGATGTAAACCACTCTACCTTAAAGAAGTGTATCTTGTGATCTATTATTCTAACACACCAAACTAATGACTAAATAAACCATAAGGCATTACTTATAACTAAATACAGTAAACATATATATTGCCCCTCATAGGTTATGAACCAAAAGGAAAAAATGTACAATTCTAAGTCAGCGATTCAAAAACAAGAAACATATAAAGTAGAATCAAACAGTACTGAAAATGTATGTGATAACATAAAGTCCATTAAAAGTCCAACTGGAGAAACACCCTGTGTAGAAGGGATCTATTCAATCGTAAAACTTTTCAATCAACGTGAAGTAAAACCAGGTGCACCTCCACCAGACAAGTAATAATAGCCCCTTACCAGACGTCCCGGTAGGGAGCGCTTAATCACAAAATGGGTCTGAAGATGGATCAAACTTGAGCCCTCCAAAAGGAACACTTTTACATAGGACAGGTTAGGAGATACGCCAGTCATAAACCATCCAGCAGGGGAAAACGCTGTTTGAAGCGGGACTCAGATGTGTAGCATTGTAGGATCAAGGAAGGTTCACCATAGGGAGGAAAAAATGCTCCAAATAGTGTAAAATCATTTATTAAAACAAAAATATAAAACAAGAGATGCACTTACAAACATGAAAGAACATCGGGCATATCATCAAACTGGGCAAGCGTCGGCCGATCGCGAACACCAATCGATATCCCTTCTGGTACCAGTTCACATGAGGCAAGTCAGCGTGTCACGCCACCCAACGCGTTTCGTGAAAAATTCACGTCGTCTGGGGTATGGGTGACACGCCATATTGCCTCCATTATATAGTGAATGTTGGAACAAGCCACCTCCTCCATTGTGTGAGAGCCTGTTTCACTTCCGGGATCAAAGGACCAGGCCTCACTCTCATATCCAATAGAGTGAGAGCCTGTTTCACTTCCGGGATCAAAGGACCAGGCCTCACTCTCATATCCAATAGAGTGAGAGCCTGTTTCACTTCCGGGATCAAAGGACCAGGCCTCACTCTCATATCCAATAGAGTGAGAGCCTGTTTCACTTCCGGGATCAAAGGACCAGGCCTCACTCTCATATCCAATAGAGTGAGAGCCTGTTTCACTTCCGGGATCAAAGGACCAGGCCTCACTCTCATATCCAATAGAGTGAGAGCCTGTTTCACTTCCGGGATCAAAGGACCAGGCCTCACTCTCATATCCAATAGAGTGCGAGCCTATTTCACTTCCGGGATCAAAGAACCAGGCCTCACTCTCATATCCAATAGGGTACAAGGTCAGAGAGCCAAGGCGGCGGAAATGATCCATGCAATCACCCGCCCCTCCCTGTTTACGACTGTAAAACGACGCTCCTTACAACGGCGTGACAACACGCCGTACGTAACGAGCAGATGACGCCACATCGTACGTCACGAGCGGATGACAACACGTCATACGTAGCGAGCAGATGGACGGCGCACATCACCCACTACAAGGAAATATGTGCGCTCCATCTGATGCCAAGTCTCGCTTTCAATACAATGTACGTAACTAGCGGATGACAACACACCGTACGTAGCGGGCGGATGGGCGGCGCACATCACCCCCTGCAGGGAAGTGTGTGCGTTTCATCTGGTGCCATGTCTCGCTTTCAATACAGTGTAGTCGTGGCTCCAGACCTCCATAGCAAATAAATCTTCCTCCATATCACGAAGGAGGAAGAATAAAGAATTATATATATATATATACCTCAAATAAAATTAAATTAAAAAGGGAGGAGGGGACTAGTCCAACCACAAAATTAAAAATTATTAACTAACACTTAATAATCAAAAATGGATAAAACATACAAGGCACTTTGTAATACATGGCTAACTCAATATGTGGTTAAACACTTCATAATATTAAGATAGCGGTATTAACTAAGCTACAAAGTTCACCCACAGCAAAAAGTGAAAGGGGCATACACAACTGTATTATGTAGAACTCAATACATTATGAGAAAAAAGATGAGAAAAAAGATATTTCTCTCTCAAAATGGAAAGAATGGGAGCTTACAAGAAAAACCATCAAACGCTACATTGAGGTAGAAAAATCCACAAATATCCAGATCCCACAATGTCTGATGGAAAAAGTCATAAATGCTTTACGTCTGTGCCTAGAACACTGGCAGGAACAACACGTTAAGCATTATTAATAAACGCATTAACGTCTGTATCTGTGTTCATACCGTAAGGGGTGTAAGTTTTTAGTCTATGGATCCACGACATCTCCAGCCGTGAGATCTCTCTGACCAGAGCTCCCCCCCTCCAGTGGGGTTTGTACTTATCAATCCCCATGTACAAAGTGTTAGACGGATCCCTTCCATGTTTCTCGTCATAATGTCTAGAAAGGGGATGTTTGTCAAAACCCCGTTTAATGTTGGCGATATGCTCATTCAATCTGACCTTGAGGGCTCTCTTAGTTCTCCCCACGTACTGAAGCCCACAAGGACATTGGATGAGATAAACCACTGCTTCTGACGAGCATGTGATGAACGGCTCCACTGTATACCTTCTCTGGGTGCTGGTGGAGACGAATTCAAGGATTTTAGAATTTTTGTTCTTATTGTAGGAGCACACCTGACAATTCCTACACCTATAGAACCCTTTAAGGTTCTGAAAGAAGCATCTGTCCTTCACAGGGGGGTTCTGTACACTAGGAGCAATCATATTGCCTAGTGAAGAGACTCCTTTAAAAATTACTCTAGGGACTTCCGGTAGGATAGTTCCAAGAGTTTGGTCATTGGTCAAAATATGCCAGTGTCTACGGATCAGCTGTTTAACCTTCTGATGTTGCATCGAGAAGGTAGTAACGAAGGGTAATAAAGACTGATTGGCATCGGCCTCACTCTCCCTATCTGCCAGCAAGGTAGATCTGTCTCTCTCCCGTGCTTTTGTATAAGCCTCGGTCAACAGGTCTGCCGCGTAGCCTTTCTCCGAAAACCGCTGAGATAGTAACTTGGCTTGCTCATCAAACTTATTGGTATCAGAACAGTTTCTCCTTATGCGTAGGTACTGTCCCAAAGGGACCGACCTTAACCAGGAGTCCAAGTGACAGCTGCCCATGGGAATATAGGAATTCCTATCTGTGGATTTGAAGAAGGTGGAGGTAACAAAACTCTCACTATTAACCTTGATGTTTAAATCTAGAAAGTTCACACCTTCCTGGCTGGCTTCATAGCTAAATTTGATGCCTCTCGAGTTGTTATTTAGCCCTTCCATAAAGGCATGGAGTTCGTGTTCGTCACCATCCCACAGGAGGAGGACGTCATCAATATATCGTGCCCACAGCACTATCTCTGGTCGTCTGGGAGAATCGATGACATCCTCCTCCCATTTGGCCATAAATAAGTTAGCCAAACTGGGGGCATATTTGGCCCCCATGGCAACCCCTTTGTCTTGACGATAAAACTGGTTGTCGAACCAGAAATAATTGTGCTTGGCTGCAAAATCTAAAAGGGCCAAAATGAAATCAATCTGGATCTGTGTTAAACCAGAGTCTCGCTCCAAATAAACCCTGACGGCTTCAAAACCCAATTCATGGGGAATAATGGTGTAAAGTGATGTGACGTCGGCTGTCACGAGCCATAAGCCTGGGGTTGGTTTGTAGGTCAGTCAAATTTCAGACCTACATGGACATACACAAGTTTGTACGCAGATTAAACATCAAGCGGTACATGTTGGGTAACCCCATTCAGGAGAATAATAGGTCGAGTCCGGTCTTTCAACATTCCGGCCTTGCCAATGCATCCCTTTTCAATCCCCCAGGGACACTGGCTCCTAGTATCAAAGTCTTTAGGGATCTAGTACTTAAGGATTTGGATGGGATGAAAGTAAAGAAATGCAAACTTCGGGGTGATCTGCAGAAGGGTTTGGATTCCCTCTGCAACAATAAGTCCCTTGTCATCAGACCTGCAGATAAAGGGGGCGGCATTGCCATCCTGGACAGGTGCGACTATCTCAAAGAGTTGCATCGCATTACTGATGACAGGGAGACTTATTCCCTGCTTAGCAGGGATCCAGTGATTAAATACAAAAAGGAATTAACAGGGATTGTAGATGAGGGCTTCCGTAGAGGGATCCTTACGGACAAGGAAAAATATTTCCTTATACCTATGGCCCCTAGAACCCCAGTTATCTATTATCTCCCGAAGCTACATAAGAGTACTACCTGCCCCCCTGGTCGCCCTATTGTTAGCGGTATAGACTCTGTGACGTCCAGGGTGGGCAGGTATATAGACTTTTTTCTTCAGCCACTTGTGAAGAAAATCCCATCATACGTGAGGGATACCAAGCAAATCCTTAATATGTTAAACTCCTACAAACCAACCCCAGGCTTATGGCTCGTGACAGCCGACGTCACATCACTTTACACCATTATTCCCCATGAATTGGGTTTTGAAGCCGTCAGGGTTTATTTGGAGCGAGACTCTGGTTTAACACAGATCCAGATTGATTTCATTTTGGCCCTTTTAGATTTTGCAGCCAAGCACAATTATTTCTGGTTCGACAACCAGTTTTATCGTCAAGACAAAGGGGTTGCCATGGGGGCCAAATATGCCCCCAGTTTGGCTAACTTATTTATGGCCAAATGGGAGGAGGATGTCATCGATTCTCCCAGACGACCAGAGATAGTGCTGTGGGCACGATATATTGATGACGTCCTCCTCCTGTGGGATAGTGACGAACACGAACTCCATGCCTTTATGGAAGGGCTAAATAACAACTCGAGAGGCATCAAATTTAGCTATGAAGCCAGCCAGGAAGGTGTGAACTTTCTAGATTTAAACATCAAGGTTAATAGTGAGAGTTTTGTTACCTCCACCTTCTTCAAATCCATAGATAGGAATTCCTATATTCCCATGGGCAGCTGTCACTTGGACTCCTGGTTAAGGTCGGTCCCTTTGGGACAGTACCTACGCATAAGGAGAAACTGTTCTGATACCAATAAGTTTGATGAGCAAGCCAAGTTACTATCTCAGCGGTTTTCGGAGAAAGGCTACGCGGCAGACCTGTTGACCGAGGCTTATACAAAAGCACGGGAGAGAGACAGATCTACCTTGCTGGCAGATAGGGAGAGTGAGGCCGATGCCAATCAGTCTTTATTACCCTTCGTTACTACCTTCTCGATGCAACATCAGAAGGTTAAACAGCTGATCCGTAGACACTGGCATATTTTGACCAATGACCAAACTCTTGGAACTATCCTACCGGAAGTCCCTAGAGTAATTTTTAAAGGAGTCTCTTCACTAGGCAATATGATTGCTCCTAGTGTACAGAACCCCCCTGTGAAGGACAGATGCTTCTTTCAGAACCTTAAAGGGTTCTATAGGTGTAGGAATTGTCAGGTGTGCTCCTACAATAAGAACAAAAATTCTAAAATCCTTGAATTCGTCTCCACCAGCACCCAGAGAAGGTATACAGTGGAGCCGTTCATCACATGCTCGTCAGAAGCAGTGGTTTATCTCATCCAATGTCCTTGTGGGCTTCAGTACGTGGGGAGAACTAAGAGAGCCCTCAAGGTCAGATTGAATGAGCATATCGCCAACATTAAACGGGGTTTTGACAAACATCCCCTTTCTAGACATTATGACGAGAAACATGGAAGGGATCCGTCTAACACTTTGTACATGGGGATTGATAAGTACAAACCCCACTGGAGGGGGGGAGCTCTGGTCAGAGAGATCTCACGGCTGGAGATGTCGTGGATCCATAGACTAAAAACTTACACCCCTTACGGTATGAACACAGATACAGACGTTAATGCGTTTATTAATAATGCTTAACGTGTTGTTCCTGCCAGTGTTCTAGGCACAGACGTAAAGCATTTATGACTTTTTCCATCAGACATTGTGGGATCTGGATATTTGTGGATTTTTCTACCTCAATGTAGCGTTTGATGGTTTTTCTTGTAAGCTCCCATTCTTTCCATTTTGAGAGAGAAATATCTTTTTTCTCATCTTTTTTCTCATAATGTATTGAGTTCTACATAATACAGTTGTGTATGCCCCTTTCACTTTTTGCTGTGGGTGAACTTTGTAGCTTAGTTAATACCGCTATCTTAATATTATGAAGTGTTTAACCACATATTGAGTTAGCCATGTATTACAAAGTGCCTTGTATGTTTTATCCATTTTTGATTATTAAGTGTTAGTTAATAATTTTTAATTTTGTGGTTGGACTAGTCCCCTCCTCCCTTTTTAATTTAATTTTATTTGAGGTATATATATATATAATTCTTTATTCTTCCTCCTTCGTGATATGGAGGAAGATTTATTTGCTATGGAGGTCTGGAGCCACGACTACACTGTATTGAAAGCGAGACATGGCACCAGATGAAACGCACACACTTCCCTGCAGGGGGTGATGTGCGCCGCCCATCCGCCCGCTACGTACGGTGTGTTGTCATCCGCTAGTTACGTACATTGTATTGAAAGCGAGACTTGGCATCAGATGGAGCGCACATATTTCCTTGTAGTGGGTGATGTGCGCCGTCCATCTGCTCGCTACGTATGACGTGTTGTCATCCGCTCGTGACGTACGATGTGGCGTCATCTGCTCGTTACGTACGGCGTGTTGTCACGCCGTTGTAAGGAGCGTCGTTTTACAGTCGTAAACAGGGAGGGGCGGGTGATTGCATGGATCATTTCCGCCGCCTTGGCTCTCTGACCTTGTACCCTATTGGATATGAGAGTGAGGCCTGGTTCTTTGATCCCGGAAGTGAAATAGGCTCGCACTCTATTGGATATGAGAGTGAGGCCTGGTCCTTTGATCCCGGAAGTGAAACAGGCTCTCACTCTATTGGATATGAGAGTGAGGCCTGGTCCTTTGATCCCGGAAGTGAAACAGGCTCTCACTCTATTGGATATGAGAGTGAGGCCTGGTCCTTTGATCCCGGAAGTGAAACAGGCTCTCACTCTATTGGATATGAGAGTGAGGCCTGGTCCTTTGATCCCGGAAGGGAAACAGGCTCTCACTCTATTGGATATGAGAGTGAGGCCTGGTCCTTTGATCCCGGAAGTGAAACAGGCTCTCACTCTATTGGATATGAGAGTGAGGCCTGGTCCTTTGATCCCGGAAGTGAAACAGGCTCTCACACAATGGAGGAGGTGGCTTGTTCCAACATTCACTATATAATGGAGGCAATATGGCGTGTCACCCATACCCCAGACGACGTGAATTTTTCACGAAACGCGTTGGGTGGCGTGACACGCTGACTTGCCTCATGTGAACTGGTACCAGAAGGGATATCGATTGGTGTTCGCGATCGGCCGACGCTTGCCCAGTTTGATGATATGCCCGATGTTCTTTCATGTTTGTAAGTGCATCTCTTGTTTTATATTTTTGTTTTAATAAATGATTTTACACTATTTGGAGCATTTTTTCCTCCCTATGGTGAACCTTCCTTGATCCTACAATGCTACACATCTGAGTCCCGCTTCAAACAGCGTTTTCCCCTGCTGGATGGTTTATGACTGGCGTATCTCCTAACCTGTCCTACGTAAAAGTGTTCCTTTTGGAGGGCTCAAGTTTGATCCATCTTCAGACCCATTTTGTGATTAAGCGCTCCCTACCGGGACGTCTGGTAAGGGGCTATTATTACTTGTCTGGTGGAGGTGCACCTGGTTTTACTTCACGTTGATTGAAAAGTTTTACGATTGAATAGATCCCTTCTACACAGGGTGTTTCTCCAGTTGGACTTTTAATGGACTTTATGTTATCACATACATTTTCAGTACTGTTTGATTCTACTTTATATGTTTCTTGTTTTTGAATCGCTGACTTAGAATTGTACATTTTTTCCTTTTGGTTCATAACCTATGAGGGGCAATATATATGTTTACTGTATTTAGTTATAAGTAATGCCTTATGGTTTATTTAGTCATTAGTTTGGTGTGTTAGAATAATAGATCACAAGATACACTTCTTTAAGGTAGAGTGGTTTACATCCTAATAGAAGTATTAGGGATTGCGCAGTTCTCTTCTTTTTCTTTTTTTTTTTTTTTATTTATCTTCTTGGTTTAGTTGTTCACCTTCCTGTGTCACTTTTTCATCTCCAGTCTTCTTGTAGGACAGTGAATAAGAATCATCACTTTGTCCAGTGGGCAGGGAGCTGAACTTGGAAGCATTGAAGCAAAACCATGAGACAGCAGAGAGGATCTTATTGACTACCAGAAAAGTCAGAACTTCTGATGTGCATTCTTGTTCAGACCCTTAAATTACTGAAGTAGGAGGCATGAAAGCCAGGCAGCTAGCATTTTGTACAGGAGATTGCTGCAGTGGTTTACCTTCATGCTCCCTGTGTGACGGACTGGGGTTTATATGGTCACAAAACAGACACCCCAAAGCAAAGTACATATTCATTTTTTTTTTATATTTCTAAACATATCCCTTCTATTCTATTAATAACCAGTAGATGGCAGAGAAGGTACACAAACAGAGTCTATATAAGGCCACACACCATGTGACTGGAAATTAAACTACTTCCAGCCATAAAGTCAGTGGTCATATCTCATGCTGTTTGTGTGATTCTTTGCAGGTATGTACCCTAAATTGTTCCTAATCTGTATTAACCTGTGATAGAAAGATTCCTAAACATCTTGAGCAGATGCAGAAAAAGTCTCAGCAGATTTTATGCTATAGTTTTGCTGTAATTAGAAGTTTAGAACAGCATGTGTCAGAAACAAGTGAAAAGAACATGAAAATACTGCATTAGTCAGAACAAATGTCTATGATAAACACTAAACCTTTCTAAATAGGTATATTTAAACCTGATTTATTGGAAATTGCATAGATTTATAGAAGCACATGTTTTCTGTTATTAATAAGAAAAACCTATTGTATGTAAAGCTTATGTATTGCATCATACAGACATGCAATGTGCACCATCTAGTGGTTAAAAAGAGTACTACAATGAAAATATTTGTATTAAAGCAATGCATTGCTAGTATGATTATTGCACACTTAAAATGTACCAGAGAGATAAAGATAATTATCTATAACACTGAATAACAGGGATATATATGTTATTAAATTTAGTAATGTTCATTGTTATAACTACGTTTTAAAATACTTTAGTTAAAATCTGTATTATATATATTGTTAATGGTTATAAACATGTGACTATAAAAATGTAAAAGATGTATTGTTATGTAAAATTAAACTACTTCCAGCCATAAAGTCAGTGGTCATATCTCATGCTGTTTGTGTGATTCTTTGCAGTCCACGCCAAGCTGATCACCTTATCTCATCGCGTCTACAATCATCGGCTCTCTTAATTCACATTTTGAGGCCGGTAACACCTGCTAGGCTAACAATAGGGAGGGCTGCAAAATGACTTTAAATTGAGTATTCACTCCTTGGGTCTAATCTACTGTATTTAATATCATAACAGAAATAAAAAGCATGTGTATAAAAATGTCTCAAATCAAAAATGACTTTTGAAGGTCATGAAATATTAGCTGTAACAACCTGGTGTGCAGTCAGTCCCTAGCTTCGAATTGGTCTTGTATACTCTTACAATGAGTTCTCTCTTCTATAAAGCATAACTGCCCATCTTTGTGTGTTTCAGCTCCTCTTGTTATATTCTCTTTAACTACTTCCCACCCGGCCACTGCACATAAACGGCCGGGAGGGCGCTTCCTTCTTCTGAGTAGACGTTCCTGAATGTCCCTCAAAAGGAGCGGGATTGTGCGGCCGTGCGATCCTGATGCTCGTGTGTCCCCCGGACATGGCGCATTTTGGATTGGCAGGAGGGCCTGATCACATGATGGCTGTGTCCAATCACAGCTATCATGTATTAGCTGTTTAAAGAGATAGTAAACCCTGATGGGTTTACTTCCTCTTTCATTCCCTGCAAAGGTAAAGCATAATGGACTACTACGCATCGCATAGTAGTCCATTATGTGTTGCTTACCTGACACAGGAGCCAGCGAAGTCACCGCTGTCCCCTGTAGTCCGGCGCATCCATCTTCTCGGTGGGTCTCGCTGCTCCGCCGCTGTCATTTGGTGAAGCCGCGATGACGTCACTCCCGCGCATGCGCACGGCAGCCGCCATGCGCGGCATATTCGCCGTTGACGGTGCTGCGCTCAATGCGCCTGCTCGCCGCTGTCTACGGCGCATGCGCCGTAGGCAGCGGTGCCTGTCTTTCGGCAAATATCTCCTAAACCATATAGGTTTAGGAGATATTTCTTGGACCTACAGGTAAGCCTTAATCTAGGCTTACCTGTAGGTCAAAGTGTGTTGTAAGGGTTTACAACCACTTTAGAGATCCGGTTGCTAGACGATCGGCTTTCCTTCTCCCTACACGGAGCTTCTCAGAGAAGAGAAGGAGAGACGATATCTGCAACCGCCCAATGATCTGTGTGTATGAAATGGTTAATATAAATATTCCAACAGGGAGAGTGGGTATGCTGACTCGGAAGATAAAGCAAAATCTCACCAATAGACTTCCCTAGGGAAATAAAAAATTGTCAAGTGGTGTAAGGCCCCTTTCACACGGGGCGGATCAGTAATGATCCGCCCCGTGATGATCCGCTCGCTCAGCGGGGATCGCTCCGTTGTCCCCGCTGAGCCGGCTGCGGACAGGGCGGTCTCCGCACACTGTGCGGGGACCGCCCTGTCAGCTCTCCGCTCTCCTCTATGGGGATCGGACGAGCACGGACCGTGTGTCCGTGTTCATCCGATCCGCTCTGCAGACGGACAGAAAAATAGGATTTTCCTCCGTCTGCAGAATCGGACATTTGCGGAGGCGGACAATAGCGGGTGTCTGCGGATGCTCATCTGCAGACACCCGCTATCCCATAGGGATGAATGGATTCCGTATTTCATCCACAAACGGATGGATGAAATACGGACATATCATCCGCATGTGTGAAAGGGGCCTAACTCTCTAGCATCTACCAGAGTAAAATATTAGTTTGAGTGGCCTGACCCGTTAATTTTATCCTGCATATCTAGAATATGATATTGTTGCCCCTATAGGTCATAATGCTGAGAAATACAGAAATTGGGCACAAAACTCCATGCATTGCATTAGCACATGATAAACTCTAATCTAAACACAAGGGTAAACTGGAGCACTTCATACATGTAATGTCCAACTCTTCCGTTTATTCATATGAAGGTTGGAGACAGACTAATATATTTCTTCTGTGGAAAATTGATGGATCCATGATGTCTTTATTCACTATAATGGATGGTCCACTTTTAAAAATGCTTCTTTTGATGATATTTTGTGTCTCTGCAGACCCTTGGCATATGTTTCTGTTCTCCTAGTTATGCTGGAGATGACTGCTCAATCTATCTAGACTCTGGAAAGATTGTGTGGGAAAGTCTCATGGACCCTCAACTCACAGCAGTAAGTGTACACCACTCCAGCATTAATTGGTGTTCTTAGCGTTTGCAGTAGTCACTGTCAACATTATCGCTTTTTTCAGGATACAGCAAGTCACTTTCTGCACCGCCTCGGACATATTATGGTGGAAGGCCCAGATAATACTCTGTGGATGTTTGGGGGCTTGTCATTACGGGATGGAGTGCTAGGCAGCGTTTATAGGTAATCCACAGATTTATATTTCTTCAGCTTCTGCACATTATCCAGTCAGCTTTTATGTGGGACTTTTTTCTCTACAATTTCATTACATGTCCTTTAAAGTGGTTGTAAACCCTTACAACACACTTTGACCTACAGGTAAGCCTAGATTAGGGCTTACCTGTAGGTCCAAGAAATATCTCCTAAACCTATACGGTTTAGGAGATATTTTCCCGAAGACAGGCAACGACGAAGATGCCGTGCGTGTCGGCTCCCATGCGCGGGAGTGACGTCATCGCGGCTTCGCTGTATGACAGCGGCGGAGCTGCGAGACCCCACCGAGAAGATGGATGCGCCGGACTACAGGGGACAGCGGTGACTTCGCTGGCTCCGGTGTCAGGTAAGTGACACATAATGGACTACTATGCGATGCATAGTAGTCCATTATGCTTTACCTTTGCAGGGAATGAAAGAGGAAGTAAACCCATCAGGGTTTGCTTCCTCTTTAAAGGTTTACTCTGCTCAGAATTCAAAATTAAACTTTGAGATGCCTGGAGCATGGCCTGCCTGCTCAGTAGTTCAGTTTTTCATTCAGAAGTTGTGGGACTGCACCAGTCCACTCCACTGTATTTGAAATCAATATTATTAATAGGGATGCACCGAATGGGTTTTTTGGTGCCGAAACCGATACCAAAAATGAAAAATACACTAGGCCGAAAACCGAAACCGATACCGAAACAGCACCGATACCGAAAATGACTGTTTTTTAAAAATATTTTTATACAGGAGGTGGTCAGAGACTGGGGACATGGCTCAGGAGGTGGTCAGAGACTGGGGACATGGCTCAGGAGGTGGTCAGAGACTGGGGACAAGGCTCAGGAGGTGGTCAGAGACTGGGGACATGGCTCAGGAGGTGGTCAGAGACTGGGGACATGGCTCAGGAGGTGGTCAGAGACTGGGGACATGGTTCAGGAGGTGGTCAGAGACTGGGGACATGGTTCAGGAGGTGGTCAGAGACTGGGGACATGGTTCAGGAGGTGGTCAGAGACTAGGGAGATGGTTCAGGAGGTGGTCAGAGACTGGGGACATGGTTCAGGAGGTGGTCAGAGACTGGGGACATGGTTCAGGAGGTGGTCAGAGACTGGGGACATGGTTCAGGAGGTGGCCAGAGACTGGCGACATGGTTCAGGAGGTGGCCAGAGACTGGCGACATGGTTCAGGAGGTGGCCAGAGACTGGCGACATGGTTCAGGAGGTGGCCAGAGACTGGCGACATGGTACAGGAGGTGGCCAGAGACTGGCGACATGGTACAGGAGGTGGCCAGAGACTGGCGACATGGTACAGGAGGTGGCCAGAGACTGGCGACATGGTTCAGGAGGTGGCCAGAGACTGGTGACATGGTACAGGAGGTGGCCAGAGACTGGCGACATGGTACAGGAGGTGGCCAGAGACTGGCGACATGGTACAGGAGGTGGCCAGAGACTGGCGACATGGTACAGGAGGTGGCCAGAGACTGGCGACATGGTACAGGAGGTAGCCAGAGACTGGCGACATGGTACAGGAGGTGGCCAGAGACTGGCGACATGGTACAGGAGGTGGCCAGAGACTGGCGACATGGTTTAGGAGGTGGCCAGAGACTGGCGACATGGTACAGGAGGTGGCCAGAGACTGGCGACATGGTACAGGAGGTGGCCAGAGACTGGCGACATGGTACAGGAGGTGGCCAGAGACTGGCGACATGGTACAGGAGGTGGCCAGAGACTGGCGACATGGTACAGGAGGTGGCCAGAGACTGGCGACATGGTACAGGAGGTGGCCAGAGACTGGCGACATGGTACAGGAGGTGGTCAGAGACTGGCGACATGATAAAAGAGATAAGTGTGGTGTCCCCTCGTGCAGCCAGTAGTGTTTGTGTCCCCTCGTGCAGCCAGTAGTGTTTGCGTCCCCTCGTGCAGCCAGTAGTGTTTGTGTCCCCTCGTGCAGCCAGTAGTGTTTGTGTCCCCTCGTGCAGCCAGTAGTGTTTGTGTCCCCTCGTGCAGCCAGTGTTTGTGTCCCCTCGTGCAGCCAGTGTTTGTGTCCCCTCGTGCAGCCAGTGTTTGTGTCCCCTGTGTAGTCAGTGATGCAGAAAGAGAGGAGAGCCGCCTCTGCCGTCTGGATCAATAGAGCGCCAGGAACATCACAGCTTTAATTTCAATAGCTGTGTGTTCCCCCGTCACGCGCCGTCGCATACAGCCCCTCCCGCTTGTCCAGGGAACTGTGATAAACAGATCCCCCGTCCAATGGACGGGGGATCTGTCTATCACAGTTCCCCGAACGAGGGGGAGGGGCTGTATGCGACGGCGCGCGACGGGGGAACACACAGCTATTAAAATTAAAGCTGTGATGTTCCCGGCGCTCTATTGATCCAGACGGCGGAGGCGGCTTTCCTGCGCTATACACCTCCCGTGATGGGCGGCACCAGGGGCGGGGGCGGAGCTCTGCCCCGCCCAGGCCCCGCCCCATTTTCGGCTCAATTACCAGCCGTTTTTTCCTTTCGGCAAATTGCCGAAAGGGCCATTTTCGGCCGATATGTTTCGGCGGCCAAAATTTCGGTGCATCCCTAATTATTAATTATTACATGTACTTTATATAGCAAGGACAATTTATGCAGCACTTTACATATTTAACGTACATTCACATCAGCCCCTGCCATTAAGGAGCTTACAACCTAAGGTCCCTATCTAATGTGCCTACATTTTGCCAGTTTAGACAGAAGCCAGTTTACCTAAAGTCTTTGTAGCGTGGGAGGAAACCAAAGGAAATCCACGCATGCACAAGAAGAACATGCAAACCCTATGCAAGTAGTGTCCTTATTGGTATATGAACCATAGTGCTACAAGGCTGAAGTGCTAACCACTAAGCCACTATGCTACCCAATCTAATGATGCTGAAACACACCTACTGGTGTGCTGGAGCACATGCTTTGCTGTATTTCATACAAGAGAAGATTCTAGGGGTGGCCCAATAAGAGTGTGTGTATGCTGGCCCCCCTTGTCCATTGCTGCCTCCCCTATCCATGTGTCCGGCCCCTTTTAGGACACCTTCACATGCATTGCAATGCGGAGGGGCTGTTTTTTAAGTACCAATTAAAGCCAGAGGCTCTAATAGGCTTCAATATAGTGTGGGCTTGGGACACAGTGCGCTCTGAACCATCCAATTGTGTTACAACGCAGTTGTGACACTAATTCTCCTCCCGGGCAATCAGGAAGTGGGTTTTGACCCCATTCACCTGATTGGCTGAAAGGACAGGCGATCCTATTGGATGCCTAGGAGGAGAAGGGAGGAGCCTCATGGCAGAAGCCGCTGTGATGCAGAGAGGACACAGGAGCCGCTGCTCGCCACCCTTTGGAGCCCGCAACCCACCGCCCATAAGAGCCTGCAACCCGGCCGCTGCTCGCCACCCGTAGGAACCTGCAAACCCGCTGCCCATAGGAGCCCGCAACCCAGCTGCTGCTCACTGCCTGTAGGAGCCCTCCTGCAACTGATGGGGTAAGTACCAGGTGGGGGGGTTGTTTGCCCCCCACCCCAAAAAAAAAAACAACAGCCACCACTATATCTAGACTGTATAATGTCCAGGAAGTACACTTCTGCTGACCCTCTGTGTTTATCATGCAGGATTTAAGACATAGTGGTCTATTAAAAAAAAAAAAAAAAAGCAGTGGTGTGGCCTTACTGCAGCAATACTGCTGCTTTGAAAACAAAATAAACCCACATTTATGAAGCACAATGATGTGCTAAGTGCTCTACTTGCAGGGAGTGAGAAGAAGAACCACAACCTGACCTGTCAGTCATGTAACCAGCCTCTTCTGCAATCAGAGTTATCTCTGCATTAAGGAGAGTGACCTCAGTGACTTACAGCATGTCCCAAATAGCGGCCTGCATTTTTATGAATACACCACAAAATGCCAGGTGCAGTGTAGAGTAGATGGTGATGTCAGATTTTTGTTATAAATGAGGCACATAATTCACATTAAGATAATTGCAATGACTTTTCACAATATTTGGGTTTACAGGATAGCCTGATTAGCTCACCTAATGCTTTCACTTGTTGTCTGGAATTGTCTTTATCTTTTGTGATCTCTGCTATAGATATTCTGTCTCTGAACGCCGCTGGACACAGATGTTGGCTGGAACCGAGGGAGGAGGCCCTGGACCCAGTCCTCGATACTTCCATGCGGCTGCTTATAATCCCATTCGTAATGCCATGTATGTTCTGGGAGGCCTAACAAATTATGGAGCCTACAGTGACTTTTGGGTGTTGAACCTCACTACTCTGCAGTGACGGAGAGATTTTTTGAGAACTTGAGGTAGCTTCTGTATTTCCATAACTCTTATGCCGCGTACACATGGTCGGATTTTCCAACGGGAAATGTTCGATGTGAGATTGTTGTCAGAAAGTCCGACCGTGTGTATGCTCCATCAAACATTTGCTGTTGGAATTTCTGCGCACAAATGTTTGAGAGCAGGTTCTAAAATTTTCAGCCAACTTCACTTTGTTGGTGGAAAGCCGATCGTGTGTACACAAGTCCTCGCACCAAAGTTCACGCATGCTCAGAATAAAGTAGAAGGAGCCACACTTGCTATTGAACTTCCCTTTTCTCAGCTCGTCGTACGTCTTGTACGTCACCGCGTTCTCATGTTCAGAATTTTTGGCTAACATTTGTGTGACCGTGTGTATGCAAGACAAGTTTGAGCCAACAACCTTCGACCAAAAATCCATGGTTTTGTTGTTGGAAAAACTGATCATGTGTACTTTGTAATGTTGTTTTGTGAAACTAAACAAAAAGATTATGTGCTATGGTTTAGGGAACATCTAGAAATATTAGTTGTGCTTAATCAGCACCCTAAAAAACCTTATTGTTCTGAAATTCCTCATGAGAAAAAGCAGTGCACCTCCTGATATGTGAGCGTGTATCCTGTGTCTGCAGCCTATTAGCTGTACATCTGCAGTGTGAGATTTAAGACACTGCTGCCTCTAACTGCTGGTCTCATGAGATTTGGTGATGTCACTACTGTGCTGCTCACTGTTTTTTTTTCCTGGAAGCTCTGGCATGATGAAGCAAAGTAATAGAGAATTTGCCTTCTCTCAAGTGTGGTGCATAAAGACAATAGACTGTCTCTGTTTCAAACAGCCACCATGCCTTGCTGCCCTCCTAGGACAGGCCCGCTGCAAGAGCCATGGGAGCACTCATTGTAACACCTTGTGAGCAAACAAAAAATAAAAATCACTGTCAAAGTAAAAGAGGCAAAAGTGAAAACTTAAAGTATAACTAAAGGCAAAACATTGTGGAGATGGATTACAACACCTGTTATGTTTGTTATTGCTACCTCTGCCCCCACTGGGGAGATTCACCCTCTCTATTTGTCCCGTTTACAGTTATCATCAAAAGTGAAAGTAAAATAGAATCTAACATTTTGGGTTGTCCCCAGACCATTTGCCCCCAGGGGACATTTTCTAATGTAGACAGGGACAGGGGGTGATTCCCCTAAATTGTTGGGATTTTCTCTCACTTCCTGTTTGGCTATGGGATAGGAAGTGAGGGTAAATCTCCCCAATGGGACAGATGGCTAGATGGCAAGCAAAAAACTGACAGGGGTTATAACCCTCCCTTACTCTATCCAAAATGGAAAAATAAAGTTTTGCCTAGTTCTATTTTAAGAGTACAAATAAAGTTAAAGCGGAGTTCCACCCAAAAGTGGAACTTACGCTCATTTGTCTCTTCTCCCTCTCCGGTGCCACAATTGGCACTTTTCGGGGGGGGGGGGGGGTGACAGGATACCCGTCTTTGACAGGTATCCTGTTCCCAATTCTGGGAGTCCAGACCACGGCCCATGACATCACTGCAGGGCTCCCGCCTCCTCCATCCATCGCCGGGCCAGTAGGAGAGAGAAGCAGGGCCTCGCACATGCGCAGTAGGGTTACCGGCGTGCACTAATAGAGCTTGTGGAGATTGCATGGGTGACAGGTAATCCTAAATAATGTACTTTGCTTTCTTATAACTATATATGTTATTAATAAGTGAAATCCAAACTATTATGACTATGTTTTCTTTAATATCTGAACTTACGTTTGATTGCAGTGAGTGACGCCATCGCCAGTATATCCACGGTCACAGTGACACTCGTAGGAGTCAGGAGTGTTTCTGCAGGTGGCATATTTGTGACAGGTGGCCATCCCCAGCCTGCATTCATCCACATCTGGGCAATAAGCATACGACCACTGAGCAGGTTCTGGTGGGAGTCCAGCGAGCGTTAGAGCTCTGTAACATGAAGCGTATCCCCTAACACCAGAGTAATCTCCAGAGAAGCACCTGAGGGAGAAAGAAGAACTTATCAGGGCAAATGATTGAATACCCGCTAACCATGAGTCACTCAAAAAGCAGAGGGATGGAATACTAGGAGTTTTTTTCCCTTATGCCGCGTACACACGTAGCCGACTATCCGATGGACTTAGTCTGGCGGACTTCCCCCCAGACTGTCCGTCGGACTTTCCGAAACAGCTACTTGCCCACACACGGCACTTTTTCAGCGGACTAATACGGCGTACTAAGTCCGCCGTACTATCTGCCCTACTTTTGAAATGAACGGACTCGCCCACACACACGGAGGAAAGTACGCTCATTTCGAGCGCATCTCCAGGTAGGCGGGACCCACGAAGGAGACGTCGCTGGCCCCGCCACCTGGTATGGACTTAAAGGGGAACCCCAATGCCGAAAAAAATCGGCGTGGGGGTCCCCCCAGGTCCACATCAGACCCTTGTCCGAGCACGCTACCCGGCCGGCCAGGAAAGGGGGGCGAGCGAGCGCCCCCCCTGAGCCGTACCAGGCTGCGTGCCCTCAACATGGGGGTGCCTTTGAGATGACAGAAGACCGGGCCACCGCCTGTAAAAGAGCTATAAGAAGGCGCGGTGGCCCGGAAGAAGAACCGAAGAGGGGGACAAGACCCCCGAAGTCGGAAGAAGAGGCCGCAGCGAGGAAGAAAGCCGGGCTCCTCCGCTAGCAAAAGAGCTAGAAGAAGATAGCGGAGGAGTCTGGCGAGAAGACCCCCGAAGACGGAAGACCCCCGGAGCTGTGCAATAAACTATTTTATCTTGTGTGTTGTGTTTTTTTTGTACTTTATTTTACAGGTGAATGAGTAGGGGTACATTGTACCCCATACTCATTCACATAGGGTGGACTCCTGGATCCGATAAGGCCCCCGCCCGAAGACCCCGACAACCAATGGCCAGGGTTGTCAGAAAGAGGCCCTTGTCCTCATCAACATGGGGACAAGGTGCTTTGGGGTGGGGGTGGCCGCGCGGCCCCCCCTTCCCCAAGGCACCCGCCATGTTGAGGGCACGCGGCCTGGTACGGCTCGGGGGGGGGGGGCGCTCGCTCGCCCCCCTTTCCTGGCCGGCCGGGTAGCATGCTCGGACAAGGGTCTGATGTGGACCTGGGGGGGCCCCCACGCCGATTTTTGAAAGTCTCCCTGATGAAGCGAGGCAACGACAGATTTGGTAGATTCCATGCAGAAATTCTGGACTTGAGTGAAGACATTCAGAGCTTTGAGATACAGAATTGGGCGATTGTCCTCTTTGGACTTAGGAAGAGGTTGGGGTAAAACCTCTGGAATCATTCTTTACAGCGTATGACGTAGCATATTTAACCAGAACGTATCAGGTCAGCACTCATTCCAACAGTGCTAACCCTTTCTGCAGGGAAATAAAGGAGCCAAGCAAACTAAGAATTTGAAATAGCTTCCAACGCATGGCCCAACCAGCCTACATACTATTGAAACACTAATAAAACAAAACTTTTTTTGCTTGAATGTAGATTTAATGTAGAAAACGGTATGCACAACTGAGTGGGTATCAACAGGGGAACTTGACCCGTTTTGCACGGGCTGTTCGATCAGGTCCGTCTGTCGGTTTTTCAGGCGCACCGAATCGGACCCTCCAGTCTCCACTATAGAGCGGTGGATGTCAGCAGTGACATGTGCGCTGATATCAGCCGCTATCTGATCTGATCCTGTCCGCAAAATCCAGACGGATGGGTGTTATATTTTCCATCTGTCTGGAAAATCGGATGAAAACAGACAGGCAGTCTGTTTTTACCCAATTTTTCCATAGAGAGAGGGTAGTGACTGGAGACAGACCTGTCACCCGCCTGCTCAGCAGGGATCAGCGGAGCGATCTCCCTCCTGAGCAAGCGGATTCCATTCCCCGGAGGCACCCCTGTGAAAGGGGCCTAATCCTAAGGCCTACTCAATAAGCGAGTTGTCAGAGGCAGGGTAAGTGCTGAGGAAATGGCAATGACTCTGGACCTGAAAATCAATCTGCAGCGAACATATACCAGAATGTAGTCTAGTCATTGGCCTACATAGAACCCAGTGCACAAAGGTCCCTTTTCAGTCTATCCCTGCATGTCTAGTTCAGCAGGGGCCAGATGCAGTACTATAAAAGCAGTAGAATGGCCACAGTACAATGAGGTTAAGCTACAGCAGTGACGTATAGCAGAGTCATGATTGAAGGAAAGACTGCAGAAGAAAAAAAAAGGTGCTATCAAAAAATGTCAGCCGAGGTGTAAAAACAACATGCATTTTCCTAAGACACTAGCAAATAAAATGAGGCATGCTGGTAGCAGTATAACCAGAAATTGTAAGAGTTCCTCTTTATCCTAAAGTGGTTGTAACCATGAAAAAAATGCTCCTGTTCTTTTAAAGCATGATAAGTATACTTTGCAAAGTGAAGCTTCACCTCATTTACTAAGCTCTGGAGCAACTGGAGTGCACAGTCTATTTGCTTTTAGTAAATCAACTCCTATGGCTTTGAAAGGTTTCATACGTTCTTTAACCACTTCCTGACCAGCGCACGACGATGTACGTCGACAGAATGGCACGGGCAAGCATATTGGCGTACAGGTACGTCCAATATTCAATGCCGCCCTGTCATCGGGAGCACGCCGCCGGGGGCGCGCTCCCGCGCTGGTCGGGACCCCCGTGAGTCCGGTTGCGGGACCCGCGGACTCGATCGCCGCGGGCATCCCCGCGATTGTCTCACGGAGCGGCCGAATGGAGGAAATGCCGAGTAAACAGCATTTCTCCATTCTGCGTAGCAACTAGTGACGCTGATCTCTGCTCCATGTGATTGGAGCAGAGATCAGTGTTCACTAAATGAAAGCCCAACCCCCCCACAGTTAGTAACACACCCCTAGGAACACTTAACCCCTACACTGCCACCCACTGGTTAACCCCTTCACCGCCAGTGTCATTTACACAGGAATCACTGCATTTATATAGCAGTGATTACTGTATAAATGACAATGGTCCCAAAAATGTGTCAAAAATGTCCGATGGGTCCCCCACAATGTCGCAGTCACAATAAAAATCGCTGATCGCTGCCATTACTAGTAAAAAAAAAATAATAAAAAATTATTAATAAAAAAGCTATAAAACTATCCCTATTTTGTAAACGCTATAACTTTTGCGCAAACCAATCAATAATCGCTTATTGCGATTTTTTTTACCAAAAATATGTAGAAGAATACGTATAGGCCTAAACTGAGGGAAAAAAATGTTTTTTTATATATTTTTGGGGGATATTTATTATAACAAAAAGTAAAAAATAATGCGTTTTTTTCAAAATTGACGCTCTATTTTTGTTTATAGCGCAAAAAATAAAAACCGCAGGGGTGATCAAATACCACCAAAAGAAAGCTCTATTTGTGGGAAAAAAAGAACGTCAATTTTGTTTGGGAGTCATGTCGCACGACCGCGCAATTGTCAGTTAAAGCGACGCATTGCCGAATCGCAAAAAGTGGTCTGGTCTTTGACCAGCAAATTGGTCCGGTCTGAAAGTGGTTAAAGTTGGTTAAAGTGCTTCCTGAGCTGTACAACGAAACAAGATGATCCAATCGCATAGATCCAGCAGATGCAATGGGGGTGATTTACTAAAATTGGAGCACTCAGAATTTAGTGCAGCTGTGCATGATAGCCAATCAGCTTCTAATGTCAGCTTCTACAATTAGGCTTTGATGATAAATCCTGGAAGCTGATTGGTTTGTATGCAGAACTGCACCGGATTTTGCACGCTCCAGTTTTGGCAAATCTCCCCCAATGGATCTCTTTAGCTCTGAAGCGACCCTGCATAAATATGCACATTGACTTACCTCCCCAAGGTCGGGTTGTCAGTATTCCCACACCAGCTGCACTCAAAGTTTTGCAAACACTCCCGGCAGGTGTTAAACCTGGAGCAATCCATACACTGGGGCACAGAGTGGACACTGCAGAGGAGAGAGACATTGGCAGGGTTTTTTTAGGAGAAATTTGGAGAAAGGCATTGTAAAGAGTCTAACGACACTATATAGTGATTGGTACATACCTGTCGTACCAGTCCCTGCAGTCACCATAAGGATACTTTGCCAGATAAGCAGCAAAGTAAAAGCAGCTTTCAGTAGACTGGCACCATGCATAGTGATTGGAGTTAGAAAGACATTCAGAGCATGTCCTACGCCTGAAAGAAACAGACAACTATTAAAGTCAAACCAACCATTGATAAAAACTTGGAACAGAAAAACATCAAAAGAGTCAAGTGAAGCCCTCCTTTAGCCACCCACCCTTGAGGCATATATGCTGTAAATCCAACAACGAGAGGACTTAACTAACTTTTGCCAGACACAGAAGACTTGGACATGAGAGCGAGGGATGAATTAAAGCAGAGCTTCACCCAAAAGGGGGCGGATACTAGTTTTGACAGTTTTGCTCGGATCACCTAGGTGATTAAAATGGAAGTTCTCCTCCCCCACCCTCCCTGCAGTCTTCTGGGACATGCCACAGGTCCCAGAAGACTGCAGGACCATTCACAAAGCGCAGTGCAACTCGTGCATGTGCAGTGGGCAGCTGGCTTGAAGGCGTGAGCAGTACAGCCGCCTCCCCACAGTTAAGGTGCCAGCACCAGGAACCCAAAGGCTAGTGAAAAACTGGCCCCGGGTGAGGACGGCGCCGGATTGTTAGATAGGTAAGTGTCCTGTTATTAAAAGTCAGCAGCTACAGGATTTGTAGTTGCTGACATTTACAAAAAATTTTTTTCCAAAGTGGAGAACCACTTTTAAGTAAACCTATACTTTGCCCCTGTTAGGCAGGGGAATACGTTTGCTTTTATACCCCTTTCCTCAGCAGCACATACTTACCTTACCTTTACTCCACACCGCTCTGTGCAGCTCCTGAGAGTTGAGACAATGCCCAGCAGTTTCATGGAGGAAAGGCAATTTACTCCATTCATGGAGTGCTTGGTCAAGTATTATTCTCTTTGGTTGGCGAGAGAATTCTGGGTTACTGGGCTGCATTTCTTTGCTCTCAGCAGCTGAACAGAGTTATGGGGGGGACAAAGCCATTGTGGATATGTGGGCTAGGAAGGAACTTGGCAACAAAGCAAACCTATTTCTTTGCCCTTAAGGGATGAAGCACAGCTTTGCTATATGTCAGAGGTTCTGATTAAGCAGATGAAAACCAATGAAAGTAAGGATTTCTTTCTTTCTTGTAAGTAAGTCACTTCCTATGCGAAATACCAAGGTGCCATTTCTTCATCAATGCAAACAAAGGTTTCAGTGCTACTACCCATAAAGCCCATCTGAGAGTAATGATCCATAAAGATGATTCGCACAACCACTTCAGCTCTAAAATCGTGCTTTTATTCTGGAAACCACGGTGTGCATGTATGGTACACGCATTTCAGTTGACGCATTTCAGCCTACACAACGTTGTGATTAAAGCCACGTAGGCTGAAACACGTCAACTGACTGCATTTGGACATTCAACATCTATTATCCACAGTTCATCCTCCATTAAGCATGGATATTGTATAAATGCCCTGCATAGAGTAGGGTTCCATTTGGACATTCCCTGACTAATGCTAAGTTGCATTATGACCGCTGGACCCTGAAAATGTGGCATCTTACAGGACTAACTTTTTAAAAGGAAGAGGTTTCAGAAATACCAATGTGTACTGGGAACACAGGATTCATAAAAAAACAAATAATACTAAAGCACACAGTCAGATGAGCTCACAGTTTCAGTGTTAAATGGAGAGGGTGGGGGTCCATCCCGGCAACACAAGAGGGTTCTATGTAGATGACATAGAGATCAAGAGATCCTACAGAAGACCCCTAAAGAAGAAAGAGTTTACTTCAAAACGCATTACCACCCCCCCCCCACCCCCCCTTATGCTCCCTGTTCAGTGTGGTACCAGCTTGACAGTGACAGTAAGCATTGCTCTCAGCACTTCCAACACCTGTAAGCCTGACTGGATTTCATTAGATGCCAGCTAGGCAGACGCTGTCCCCTGTGTATACTTAAACTATCAACCAGAGGGGATCACCTGCATGCTGGTCTTTGATGGCTTACTGCCCCTACTTAAAGTGTTACTAAACCCACAACAGTAAAATCAGTCTGTATATGCAGTAAAGCATGCTTTTTATATGCACTGTGGAACCTAAGGGGTTAATTCTGTGCATTGTGTAAAAAGGCTGTTTGACCCTGTCTTCTCTGATCCTCCCCTTCTTTTACTGTCCCCAATCCATGTGCTGACAGAACAGAGCCCTAGAAGGCACTCTGCACATGCTCAGTTTGGTGTGTATTGCTAGAGATTTTTTTTTTATTTTTTGTTTGAAGGATGCATGTGATCAGCACATGGCCAATCAGCACTGTCCAAACAGACAGTCAGGGGTCATGCAGCCTCATAGGCAGTCAGAGTAGAACAGTGGCAGGATAACACAATTGGTAATATGGGAAGTCATTACTTTGCAAAAAAACTCACCGATTGCAGGCACGGGGGCACTCCTGGGGAGCTCTTATAGAGCCGCTCACTCTTCCTCTGCGGCTGCACAGAGAGTCTTCTTTCTTGCTGCTGTGTATTTGCCATTCGCAGTACTGGTCCTGGGAGCACAACAACAATATAATTACCTTTCTATTACAGCCAAGACACTCCACCTGCTTATCTAAATCTCAGCACTTACACTGCTGCAGGCCTCACAGTCACGATACTCCTCGCACAACTGACAGTGACTTGGGGAAAGAATCAGGGGCGTGTCTTGACAGAATTTTGCCCAATCCACACCTAGTCTGTGGTGACACGTGCGGGTCTTGGAGCACCAACCGCAGCTCTGATCTGCCAGGCAGGCCAAGCAGGAAAGGTAGGTACAGTCTTCAGAGCGATGAGGTTCCAGGAACAGGAAAGAGATCTCCTATACAGCAAGCAAAAAGAAGTAAATAGCGATTCAATATAGCAAAACCTTGTTGAAATCGAGGTTTTGACGTCCTGATCAGAGGTGTGGCCCCCACTTTTATTACATAATTCTCCCTTAAATCACTGGTGTATTTTTAAAATCAGAATGTTAAATAAAGTTTAATATAATAAAAGAGAAGTATGAGTTTCCTTTTATTTTGCTTACTCCTATTACCTGTGAGCTACTAATACATAAAAATCTTTCCAATCCTCTGAGAAATGCATCCTTTCTGTTAAAATTAAGGTAAATACTGGTGGGAGGAGCTACAGCCTTCTCATGCTGACAGTCTTGTTGGGATCCACCCCCATCCCTTCACCTGTGTTTGATGACAACTCTGGTGTTGTCTGATCGCTCGAGACACAGCTCCTCTCCCCTTCCTGCCCTCACAGCACACAGCTCAGATCAAATTCTACAGACACACTCTATCTGCACACTGTGTATCTGGATGATATGCAGCACAGCTGTTTTTAATATAGGAACTTCACAGTTCAGAACTGCAGCATAGCATGCAGCTACACAGTGTGTAGCTAGACGCTGCCTGTAATAGAATCCATCTGAACTGTGTGCCTTGTGAGGAGGAGGAGCTGTGCTTCCTGTGCCAAGACTGTGAGAAGGAGCTCAATGGACGATGGAGGCAAAGCCCTCCCCAACACCCCCCCCCCCCCAGATCCAGCCATGTCTATGCCATGTATGTATTTTTCCACTTTTTTTTGCAGAGAAACAGCACAGTGCCTGAACTTGTGTACTACTCAGGTGTGTGCATGCTCACTAAGCACTACCACATCTCCTGGTGGAGGAGGGACAAAAAGAGGGGGGGGGGGATTGTTAGAGTTGTAACCGCCCCCTCTAAATTTTCAAACAGCAAACGGATCGTTACTGGGACCTACATGACAGATAAGGGGTTTATTTACTAAAGGCAAATCCACTTTTGTGGAAGTGCAGTCGCTGTAGACCTGAGGGGGACATGCAAGGATGATAAAAAAAAATGCATTTTTGCTTGTACATGATTGGATGATAAAATCAGCAGCGCTTCCCCTAATTTCAGATCTAAAGCGACTGCAATTCCAAGTGCACTTGTGGGGCAAAGTGGAGTTGCCTTTAGTAAATCAACTCCCAAGTATCCCTGCTGGAAAAACAAAAGCAGGGAGGAATGAAATGTGTGGTAATATTTGGTAATTATTTAGCCTATCCCATACTTAAAATAAAGCAGGAGAACACAACAGAGTTAACCTGATACTCTCTATTGCTGCCTGATGAATGTAGTATTAAAGAGGAAGTAAACCCTGATGAGTTTACTTCCTCTTTCATTCCCTGCAAAGGCAAAGCATAATGGACTACTATGCATCGCATAGTAGCCCATTATGTGTCACTTACCTGACACAGGAGCCAGCAAAGTCGCCGCTGTCCCCTGTAGTCCGCCGCATCCATCTTGTTGGTGGGGTCTCGCAGCTCCGCCGCTGTCATTCGGCGAAGCCGCGATGACGTCACTCCCGCGCATGCGCACGGGAGCCGACACGCGCGGCAGCTCCATCGCGGAGAATGCCGCGCTCAGTGCGCCTGCGCGCCTCTGTCTACGGCGCATGCGCCGTAGACAGAGGTGCCCGTTTTCGGGCAAATATCTCCTAAACCATATAGGTTTAGGAGATATTGCTTGGACCTACAGGTAAGCCTTAATCTAGGCTTACCTGTAGGTTAAAGTGGTTTGTAAGGGTTTACAACCACTTTAAAGATTGGGTAACGTCAAATGCTGAATGCTTGTAGTATGTACTGTCAAACTGCATAACTGGCCCCAACAAATCACTGCTGGAAGATGAAAACAGACATGCTAGTTAAATTATGACTTGTTTACACTCTGGTTATATAAGTTCATGAGAAAGAAGGACAGCAATGAAAAAAGGACAGTAAAGCCTAGTACACACTGGCCGAATGTCAGGCAACATCAGCCAGTTCAATAAAAACTAGCCAACATTTGGCCCGTGTGTATGGCGGACGCATCGACAGAAGCCTTCTGTCAGACGAGTGTTCTGGTGAGGGGCTGTCCCCCTTTCAGAACACAACAGCTCAGTAGGGGAGATCACTGTACTAACATTGTATAGTTAGTACAGCGGCTCTGAGCTGAGCTGTCAGGTTTTTTTCATTCAACCAAAACCTTATAGTGTGTACTAGGCTTTAGCTAATTTGTTTCTTATGAAGGGAAAAGGACATCAGCTTACACTTCCACTATGGACGCTTGTACGGTCTCATGTCAAGCTCAGTTCACTTGTGTGTCCATTTCCTGTATTATTGAGATAACCTTCAATCTGCACTGCATATCGGCTTCCACCTTCTGCATTAGGAAACAGCCGCTCTCCACTGTTTCTCTGCAGAGCTCGCCTCTCCTTATCCTGGTGTACTGACCAGCGGCCCACTTCCTCCTGAGGAAAGAAGGTGAAACATGGCAACGATTTCAACTCGCAAAGTAATGGCAGAGTCATAAAAGGAGTAAAAAAAATTCAATAATGACATTAACTCAAAACAAATGTTTCAGTTACTAGAGAAGTCTCGCGGTCAAAGTCATCTGTTGGCTTTGTATATCTCTTGGTGACTTTTTTTTCAAAGCAAGGAGACCTCCATGCTATAACTTCAGACTCTGCACCTCCCACCTAACTCTGCTGTCTCACTCCTCCTACTGTTTTCTCAATGTCAGATACAACTGGGAAAGCAAGGCCTAATTGTAATAGATCTCACCACCAATGCCTGATAGAGACTCTGGTGATATACCTCTTCCATCCACTTAAAGTATTACTACACCCATAACAATAAAATCAGTCTGTATATGCAGTAAAGCATGCTTGTTATACTCAATGTGGAACCTAAGGTGTTAATCCTTTGCATTGTGCAAAAAAGCTATTTGATCCTGTCTTCTCTGATCCTCCCCTTCTTCCACTGTCTCCAATATACAAGATCTCCTGATATTTACAGAGCTAGGGGACAAGCTGCACACGCTCAGTTTGGGGTATATGGCTAGAGAGTTTTTTTTTTCTTGGGGGATGCATTTGTTCAGCACAGGGCCAATCAGCACTGTTTAGACAGAGGGTCAGGGGTCCTGCACTCTCGTAGGACAATTGTAGGAGAATGAAAACTCCACGATTATCTTTACCAGACACTGATAGAAGTCAAAAGACTGCTATATACTGTTGATGAGAAAAGGTATTTAGCACTTTATATTTACTAAAATGATTGCATTTCCATGTTCTGTGTACTGTGGGAGAGCAGATATAGTGAATGCAGGGTCCTGGGTTTAGTAACACTTTAACTCTAAAATAAAAGTTTTGGATGGACTAATTCATTATTTACTGCGCAAATGAACAACATTTACCATTAAGAAGAAACAATGCAGAAAAAGATGCAGAGGACAACACATAAAATCCTGAAAGGAATTACTAAATAGTGTAGGTAGCAATATGCCAAGTGCATTAACTCATAGGAACCAATAGAATTGTTATTTTACTGACTTCCGTAAAGAGAAAGCAAAGAGTAGAGATTAATGATTTATACTCTGAATGTCTAAGGTTAGATGTGTACCCCAATGGTCAGTATTGGTGCCATTACTGTGTCTGCAGATTGCACACGGCTAAGTAGTGGAAAGAAGTCTCTACAAGATGTGTCTGACTTACAAGCTAAACAGGATGGTTTAATGTTGATAAGTGTAAAGTTTATGGATAAAAACAGGCATGTTTTATGCAATCTAGGAGCAAATCCAATCTGGTTGAGTCAATGATGGAGAAGGATCCGAGTGAGCCGGTTGATCATAGATAAATATACAGTTCACAAAAAAAGATTGCAAAACTGAGTTACTATGGGGCTTCTGTCGTCGGCTGCCTCTCCTGCTCCCGCCTCAGCAATGAAGCCGATGCTGACAGCTCATTGTGGGACCGAACCAGAGTGGCTGCAGAATAGGTACGTATAGTGAATTTTCTTTAAAGGATTTAGATAGATTAGGCTTAGAATGTGGCAGAGAGTAGGTTTAGTGCTAGATAGATTTTGAATAAACCTCCAATTTAACCTCTATATACAAAAAGACTTCTTTACAGTAAAAGCTCTAAAAATGTGCAATAGAATTCCATGGGATCTAGTTCTAGCCAAATAAGTAGATTGCTACAAAAATAAGGCTAGATGTGTTTCTAAATGCACAACATATGACTAACTATTAAAAATAATAAGAGAGATAACACTGTAGACCAGCTGTTGCAAAACTACAAGTCCCATCATGTCTCTGCCTCTGGGTGTCATGCTTGTGGCTGTCAGAGTCTTGCTATGGCTCATGGGACTTGTAGTTCTGCAACAGCTGGAGGTCCACTAATTGCATATCCCTGCTGTAGACTGTTAATCCAGAGAGTATCTGATTTCCTGTGAAGGATCAAGAAGTAGTTTTATTCCCTTTGATTTTCAACCTGAGCAATCTGATTGGCTGCTAAGGGTTAGTGCACTATTGCACCTCACTGATATTTATATTGGTTTATTGTGACTAGCAGTTACCAGTATCTGTGTGCTGCCAGGGTACCGCCCGAGGCGGGCCACAACATAGAAGCGCTGAAAGCTCTGGGGAGGAGCCTGTGCTCAGCATGGGGTATATGAATCCTTTATACACCAGAGAAACATCCATCTCTGTGCTGGGACTTAATGTAATGGTTGTGCTACGCACAATTGACACCTGTAAAAAGTAAAACAGGCTTTTACCTGGATGAAACTTAACTTATAGCAGGAAGCATTAGCTAAACGACACATTCCATGTGGCAACTCAAAGTGACCAAGGAGAAGCCATTGGATGGCCACTGACAATGTGACTTCTACACATTCACACAGGACTTACATCATCTGCAGCACCTTGATCTATTCTCAGCATGTTAAGAATGAGTTGGGATGTACATTCCACAGTGCACAGGGAAAACAAAAACTCCAAGGCGTACAAGGCAAAGTTCTTTTTTTTGTATGAAAACTATTTTGTCTCTTCTGCCAAAAAACTCTAGCTTAGGGTTGCCACCTTTTGTTCAAGTGAATCCCGAACACTTTAGCGGAGCACGCCAATTTTTATTTTTTTTATAGTATAAACTATACATATATTTTGCTATTAAATGACATTTCTAATCATATGAAGTTAATAACAAGAGTTCCCCTTTACATCAGAGCCCAGAGAGTTCCCCTTTTTACATCTGAACTCGCAGAGTTCCCTTTCACTGTAAGGGAGGACTTTGCAGACTGATTTAAGGGAGAACTCCGGGGACTCTAACATAAGGGATGCTCTGGGAACCCTGATGTAAGGGGGAACACTAAGAACTCTGATGTACGGAGAGGACTCTAATGTAAGGGGGAACACTGTGGCCTCTGGTGTAAAGGGGAACTCTGATGAAAGGGGTGCTCTGAGAACCCTGATTTACCTTAGTGTATTCACTCAGAGGCAGGAGAGAGAAGGGGGGAGACTTCAGTCACAGACAGGGATGGATGGTCCAAATGTATCTGAGGCTGCTGAATTAAAATGTTTCCGGCCCCAACTTTCCTTTTCTGAGGCACAGCACCAGGGATTGTGGGCAGACCCAGAGGGGCAGGGGTGGGGGGGAAGAGGTGCTGATCGAGCCCACTCTCCTCTCCCATCTGTGTGTGTGTTTCTGGGGGGGGGGGGGGGGTTAGTGCTGGCTTTGGGCAGTGTGAAAGAGTGTAACAGACACTTTCAGCTTAGACAACTGCAGCCAGCAACCCTGCTGGGAAACCATAGTCCAGTCTAAATAATGTGTCCGGGTTTCAGGTAGTCTGAAACCCGGACGCATGATTCCAAAACCGAACTGTCCGGGTGAATCCTGGACAGGTGGCAACCCTACTCTAGCTCCTTTCTATTTTTTACAGCAGGACTTTAGTTCAGTTTATAGCTTTGCTTACATCCATGCTGCTTCTCTTCTACATACAAAAAAAAATGCTAGGACAAAAGCATCTCAAAAGCACTCACTTTTTATTAATTTGAATTGCTTCTGAATATGATGCCTCCATACATGCATTCTAAAAGTGTAAACAGAAATTTAGATCCTTAAAGGGGTTGTAAAGGTAAATGTTTTTTCACCTTAATGCATTCTATGCATTAAGGTGAAAAAACATCTGACACTGCCTGCGCCCCCAACCCCCCCGTTTTACTTACCTCACCCCTCGAAAATCCCGTGCTCACCCCCGCCGTCCTCTTCACCGCTCAGCCTGGCCGCTGATCGGCTGGAGTGGATGGATGGAAAGCAGCGCAGCCATTGGCTCACGCTGCTGTCAATCACATCCACTGACGCGGAGCGCCGGCGGCGGGGCCATGTGATACAGCGAGCGGCTATAGCCTCCGGCTGTATCACGGGAGCGTGCCCACAGGTGCTTCTCACCATGCGAGGGAGCTCGCATGAACGTGAGAAGTACCTGCGGGAGGAAGCAGAGACAGCCGCCGAGTATATTTATTTAAAAAAAAAAAAAAGTTTACTTTACAATCCCTTTAACCACTTTCAGACCGGACCATTTTGCTGGTCAATGACCAGAGGTCTTTTTACAATTTGGCACTGCGCTGCTTTAACTGGTAATTGCGCGGTCATGCAATGTTGTACCCAAACAAAATTTGCGTCCTTTTTTTCCCACAAATAGAGCTTTCTTTTAAAGGTATTTGACTGACTCTGCGATTTTTATTTTTTGCGATATAAACGTAAAAAGACCGCAAATTTTGAAAAAAAATGATATTTTCTACTTTTTGTTATTTTTGTTATTAGAAAAATCCAATAAACTCAATTTTAGTCATACATTTAGGCCAAAATGTATTCAGCCACATGTCTTTGGTAAAAAAAAAGTCAATAACTGTATATTTATTGGTTTGCGCAAAAGTTGTCACATCTACAACTAAGGTACGTTTTCTGGAATTTACGCAGCTTTTAGTTTATGACTGCCTATCTAATTTCTTGAGGTGCTAAAATGGCAGGGCAGTACAAAACCCCCCCAAATGACCCCATTTTGGAAAGTAGATACCCTAAGGAAATTGATAAGAGGCATGTTGAGCCCATTGAATATTTTATTTTTTTGCCTCAAGCGATTGAATAATGACAAAAAAAAAATTTTTTTTTTTTTTACACAAAGTTGTCACTAAATGATATATTGCTCACACATGCCATGGTTATATGTGGAATTGTACCCCAAAATACATTCTGCTGCTTCTCCTGAGTACGGGGATACCACATGTGGTCGACTTTTTGGAAGCCTAGCCGTGTACGGGGCCCCGAAAGCCAAGCACCACCTTTAGGATTTCTAAGGGCATACATTTGTAATTTCAAGTGGTAGTAAACCCTACTCTCTGTTTTTAGATAAGACCATTTTTGTAATTAGCGAGACAACATAAAACTATATAGCTAGGTGCCATTATGAAAAAACGTGTCCTTACTGTATAATCCGCGATGTTTGCATTTCGTTTGTCAGTGTCTAACTCAGCGCCATCTCGGATGTGGTTCATCCTAGTTCTTTTCAATTTGTATTTCCGCCCACACTTCGCGCTGCGCTGTAATCCCGCGCATGCGCAATACGTGCACAATATTCAAGCCTCGTATTCGTTTCCGGTTTCTATGGAAACGAGGAAAGGTTTCTCATAGCCAACGGAGGTGTGCTGCCAACTACTGTCGCCCCATCGCTTAGTGTGGGGGACAGTATTGGACAGCCCACATCACACGGAAAATCTCTCTGCGCTTGCAAGGTTTGATAATGCCAAAAAAACCTCCTTACTAATTCCTTTTAAAAGCATAGATCCAACTTTCTTACAAATTTATATATCAATATATATCAATATATCACTATATATATATATATATATATATATATATATATATCTATCTCTATATATATATATATATATATAGATATATATACACACACCTGATACACATATATATATGTATATATATTTGTGTATCACTATATATAATCATTTAAAATATGTTGATATATTTATGTATAACTTATAATATATATATATATATATATATATATATATATATATATAGAGAGAGAGAGAGAGAGAGAGATATTTCCGATATATATATATATATATATATATCTCTAAATGATCTAAAATCTATATCTCTCTCTCTCTCTCTCTCTCTCTCTATATATATATATATATATATACAGTGGCGGAATTATCAGGGTCGCACCAGTCGCATTTGCGACTGGGCCCTTGAGTTCTGCCACTGTAGGGGGGCCCGCCGCTGCCCCAGATATAGTACTGGACTGGTCATTTTCGGGGAGTCTGCGTCTGCTCCGCCCATCCTCTCCGTCTGCTCCGTCCATTCTCTCCAGCTGCTCCACCCACCCTCTCCTCCCGCATTCACGGACCCAGTCCCCGCCCATCTTCTGTCTCCGTCTGCAGTGCACTCACGGGCACAGTCCCCGCCCATCTTCTGTCTCCGTCTGCAGTGCACTCACGGGCACAGTCCCCGCCCATCTTCTGTCTCCGTCTGCAGTGCACTCACGGGCACAGTCCCCGCCCATCTTCTCTGTCTCCGCCTGCAGTGCACTCACGGGCACAGTCCCCGCCCATCTTCTCTGTCTCCGCCTGCAGTGCACTCACGGGCACAGTCCCCGCCCATCTTCTCTGGCTCCGCCTGCAGTGCACTCACGGGCACAGTCCCCGCCCATCTTCTCCAGCTCCGCCTGCACTCGAGGGTGCTCACAGCAAGGAGGGGGAACCCAGTGATCTGGAAGTGAGTATCACCATCTCTCAATATCAACACTGCCACTGATTCCCCCCACACACCACCACCACCACTGCACTTATACCCCCCACATCACCACTGTCACTGATACCCCCTCACTCACCACCACCCCTACTGCCACTGATACCCCCTCACTCACCACCACCCCTACTGCCACTGATACCCCCTCACTCACCACCACCCCTACTGCCACTGATACCCCCTCACTCACCACCACCACTACTGTCACTGATACCCCCTCACTCACCACCACCACTGATACCCCCCACACTATCACCACTACTGCCACTGATACCCCCCTCACTCACCACCACCACTACTGTCACCGATACCCCCCTCACTCACCACCACCCCTACTGCCACTGATACCCCCCTCACTCACCACCACCCCTACTGCCACTGATACCCCCCTCACTCACCACCACCACTACTGTCACTGATACCCCCCTCACTCACCACCACCCCTACTGCCACTGATACCCCCCTCACTCACCACCACCACTACTGTCACCGATACCCCCCTCACTCACCACCACCCCTACTGCCACTGATACCCCCCTCACTCACCACCACCACTACTGTCACCGATACCCCCCTCACTCGCCACCACCACTACTGTCACTGATACCCCCCTCACTCACCACCACCCCTACTGCCACTGATACCCCCCTCACTCACCACCACCCCTACTGCCACTGATACCCCCCTCACTCACCACCACCCCTACTGCCACTGATACCCCCTCACTCACCACCACCACTACTGTCACTGATACCCCCTCACTCACCACCACCCCTACTGCCACTGATACCCCCCTCACTCACCACCACCCCTACTGCCACTGATACCCCCTCACTCACCACCACCACTACTGTCACTGATACCCCCTCACTCACCACCACCACTACTGTCACTGATACCCCCTCACTCACCACCACCCCTACTGCCACTGATACCCCCCTCACTCACCACCACCATTACTGTCACTGATACCCCCTCACTCACCACCACCACTACTGTCACTGATACCCCCTCACTCACCACCACCACTACTGTCACTGATACCCCCTCACTCACCACCACCACTACTGTCACTGATACCCCCTCACTCACCACCACCACCACCACCACCACCACTGATACCCCCCACACTATCACCACTACTGCCACTGATACCCCCCTCACTCACCACCACCACTACTGTCACCGATACCCCCCTCACTCACCACCACCACTACTGTCACTGATACCCCCCTCACTCACCACCACCCCTACTGCCACTGATACCCCCCTCACTCACCACCACCACTACTGTCACTGATACCACCTCACTCACCACCACCCCTACTGCCACTGATACCCCCTCACTCACCACCACCACTGCCACTGATACCCCCCACACCATCACCACTACTGCCACTGATACCCCCCTCACTCACCACCACCCCTACTGCCACTGATGCCCCCCTCACTCACCACCACCCCTACTGTCACTGATGCCCCCCTCACTCACC